>NC_086204.1:19442044-20738066 GCF_035770615.1 Melospiza melodia melodia | reverse complement strand
ACACATTCGACATGAGGCAAATGTTCCCTGTGGCCCAATTTTAAGATCATGCCTGAGGGCAGCATTGTCCAGAGAAACCTCTGCTTCTTGCCCAGGAAGGAGAAGTTGCTCACACACACTGCATCGTGCCAGGCCACATGTTTTAGTGAGACAAGCATGCAGCAGAGCCCAGCTGCCACCTGCCCCATTTCCCTTGTGCTCACAGGACACCTGCAGAGCACAGCGAGCTGCTCACGCTGTGCCAAGGCAGAGCCTGAACTTTACCTGGTGGGACTGCAGGCCAATGATGGAGGAATACACCTGGATGGTGACAAAGATTTCTGGCTGGTAGATAATGTCTGAACCGGGGATACGAAAGGGTCTCAACAATCCCACCAAGCATCGGGAAAGGGCATGAAAAACTTCATCAAAAATTATCTCCCCCGTTGAGTCATCCTACAGAAACAGAGAAAGGGAACAGCTTTTTTCATCTCCTAGGACCTTCAGTCTCACTAGTGGTTGTCCCACAGAGCAGAGCCAACCACAAACATCCTTCTGCAATGGCAGCTGGATTAAAGTGACAACTCCTGTAAACAGCAGTCACACATTATGCATCCAATGGAGAAACAGGACTTGCCATTAAGTTCCCAGCCAAAGGCACAGCATGGCTCCCTCCCAGGAAAAGCAAGACTTCTGCAAAAGTTCAGGCTGACACTGAGAGCAATAAACCTTTTCTCAGCAAACAGAAATGGGTTTCTGTTTTAATGCAGAACACCCCAGACAGAGGCAGTTTCTGCTCTTACCACAATGCCCGTGGAAGGGCTCAGATCGAGCTCTATCACAAATCGGTACTGGCGGGCCAGGAAGGTGACCCGTGTGGAGGGGACGAGGAGGTAGGGCCTGGGCTGGACCGGCTCGTCTGGCTGCCACCCGTTAGGCAGGATGCTGAGAACATCAAGCTCATTTTCTGAATTTACCTGCCAGAACAAGCAAACGGAACATGACAGAACATCAAGCCACACCAAAGGAAGACTCCGTGAAACGAAACGGGCTCGAGTGCCCTGCAGGGTGCAGGTGCTGCCGGGTGGTGCAGCACCAGCGGCGGTGACACCGCGCAGCCCTGAGCACCAACTCACCAGCTCGGGCTCGGGCACGGCCCGGATCACCTGGTGCAGGCGGCTGAGCACCCAGGCGAGCCGCACGTTGCGGGAGATGCGATAGTCCTTCTTCATCAGGAGGAACACGTGCCCGGCCTCCTCCACCTGCGGCGGGAGCACAGCGGCCCAGGTCAGCCCCGGAGCAGCCACGGACAGCGCCCGCGCCGCCGCTCACCCCGGGCTGCTCCGGCCCCGCGCCGCCGGCCCCACTGCTCCCCATGGCGGCCGTGTCCCCTGCGCGCTCGGCTCGGCTCGGCTCGGCTCGGCTCGGCTCGGCTCGGCTCGGCTCGGCTCCCCCAGCCCCGCTCCCGGCCCGCACCCACCTCCCCGTCGGGCCGCTCGGCCGCCGCCATGTCCGCGCGGCCCCGCCCCGGAAGTGCGGCTCTCCCGGGACAACGGGGCGGGACCGCCGCCGCCATCGCCGCCGCCGCTGCTATCGCCGCCATGCAGGTGAGGGCCGGGGGAGCGGGGCCGGGCCGGGCCGGGCCGGGCCGGGCGCACCCGGGGCTGCCGCGAGCGCGTCCCCGAGCAGCCGGTGCGGTGCTCTGCTGTGCACAGCCCCTTGCTGCTGCATGGCCGTGGGTTGAGCGTGTGTGCGGCTGAGCGCCCCGGTCCCGCTTGAATGAAACGCTGTGAATGGGAAAAGAACCGAATTATGAAGTGCTGTGAATTTGTGGCATCCGTGTTGTCCAAAGAAAAGAGCATTGAGGGCAGGTTGACAGGACAAGATACACCTCCTTTGGTTTGTTTGAAAGAGCAGCTGTCTGGCCTCAGACAGATGTTCTGGTTGTCCCGCTGGCAAAGAAAGAGAAAACAGCTTGTCCCTCTATTCCTCGTTTATAGGGCTTGTTACATTGTCTCTCCTTGTTTCAGCCACTTAGTCATACCAGGCTTTTTGCTACTTTTTCACTGTTTGCTTTTTTAAAGTTTTGGTTTGGTTTGTGGTTGTTTTGGTTTTGGTTTTTTTTTTTTTTTTTTTTGGAACTACGACTATTCATCATCCTCGTTCCCTTTATCAGTACATATTCCTACTCTGTTCCTTTGCAGCTGGGAGAACAGAGTGACATGTAGTATTCGAGATGTAAAGGCGGGATGTATTTATGTGGTGACATAATTATGCTTAGTTTCTGTTGCTTTCCTAGTAACTCCTGTGGTCGCCTTTACTTCCTTGACTGCCTTTCCAGGATTGGGCAGATGTTTTCATGGGTTACCCTCAGATAATCCTGAGATCTTATAGAGTTAAAACGTTATCAGCTCAGATAATGTCATTGTGTACAGAAACTCATGGGGTTTTTTTCCCCTTTGTTTTGCCAGCCAGGATTTTTTTTTCTCCTTTGTTTCGCTGCCTGCATTGTTTTACCTTTACCTACTCTGTATTTCACCTTTACCTCTCAGTTGCTCCATATCAGGAGGTCCTTCAGAGCCCCTACCAGAAGCTCTACCTTTACTACCTCGGGCCAATGTAGCATTGCTAACAAACTCCTCAAAGTGTCCTCTTAGGGAGGCACAGCATTCCTTGGAATCGCTGGTCAGTCTCACAGGCTGCTCCTTGCACAGCTTGCATCTGCCTCCAGCTCCTGATGGCTTTGGGAGGAGCCTGGGGAGGGAGGCTTGGAGTGCCCTGCTGCCGTGAGAGTGCTCCTTGAGCAATGGGGTTTCATTCATCCTCCTGAGGCCTTCTTGGATCAGCACGGGCAGGGGGCCAGGGCAATGGCCATGGGTGCCCAGCCTGGCACCTCTGCAGTAAAACACTGGCTGCCAGCCCGGCCTGTAACACAGGCAGTAGTTAACCTCCTTGCACAAACACAGGCACACAAACTGTTGCAGGCACATTTCTTAATTGGACAGGAACTGACTAGTCCCGTCGCAAGATGAAGGAGAGTGCTTTTATCTCTAGGTGGAACAGCCAGCAGCAATCTGTTCGTGAGTCCACTCCATGGACTGGGGATCACATTTTAATAAGGTTTATTCAGCTGTTTGTTTTAAGGTGGTTAAAGTGAAGTGGAGTCCCATCAGTGATTACCGACTTGTCAGAGTACAAATAAAATAGAATAATGTTGTGTTCTCATGGACATGGAAGGTGCTCTCTCCATGAAGCTTACCCTGGGCCAGTGTATTTGAACAGAGCAACAACAAACCCAATAGCAAGCATGCCAACGATGTGAGTCACTCTATCTGCTTCTCCAATCGGTATTCCCTTTCTATTATTTGATTGCTTTGTCCCACCTTCCTCTTGGATTATTGTACAGTTCTCAATTTACACGAGCAGTTCCTTAGGGCTGGGACTTTAATTATATTTTGCACAACACTGTCGCATGAGTAAGTTAGAGTAGATATGAGTTTAGAGGGATTTTGCAAGAGTCAAGGACATGCCTTGATGTCTTCAGCAGCACATCCCCAGTCTTGACACTTTGTCTGTCACCATCCTCCCTCACCCGGAAGGGGATGTCAGTGGGGAAGATTTCTTAAGCAATATAATCCCAGCAAAAGGCAGGAGGTGAGGGGTGTGTGTGGGTACAGTGCCAGTCTGTGTCACGGCAGGGCAGTGCCAGGAGGAGCTGCCAGTTTCCTTGGCAGCTGCAGGTGTCACATGGGCAGAAAGAAAGTAAAGAATTACACAAACTGGAGTTTTCAGTAGTCCACGGTCTGGGTAGTCATTTTACAAAGACTGTTTTGGATTAAGACATCACAGCACCCACAGCTGCTTCAGAAAAGGCTGAGGGAAAGCTTACTTTGATCTGGGTTAGCTTAAGTAGCTTACAAAGGTGTCGTGAGCTAGTTTTGATGACTTTGCCTGATGTGGTGAAAAGCAGGTGTAAATGATTGTGTTTTCAGACACTCATCCAGATCTTTAGCAGGACAGCTGGCCAAGCCTTTGTCTCAGGCACAAGTCTCTTGCCTAAGTAGCCTGACCTAAGGGAAAGGGATCAGTGTGAAATAATGGGATTTTTATCTCCAATGCCTCTGCTTTCTCTGAAAAGGAGGCTGCCTGTAGGAAGATTGGATCATGGATGCATGGGTGTGGATTCACAACTTCTTTGTTCTCTTCCCTTGTCTGCCTTGCCTTTTTTTAGAGAGAGGAGAAGCAGCTGGAGCTGACCCTGGAGGCACTCATCAGTCAGGTGGCCGACCTGAAGAACTCCTTGGTCAGTTTTATCTACAAGCTGGAGAACGAGTATGATCGACTCACATGGTAAAGTGTCTCACTGTTGATCACTGCCAGAGCTCTTCAGACTTGGCTCAAAGGATTAATTAAAAAACATTAGCTTCTTGTCCATAGGTTTCAATTTTCTTTTTACATTTGTGCTGGAGGAACCATTACAGATCTTCCACAAGAAAACCAGTTGAAAACCATTGGCTTCATGCTGTAATTAGAGTCACACTAACACATTTTAATCCAGACATTTGATGGGAACTAGATTTGCATCTGCAGTGAGTAGAAGTTCTCAGATGAAAGACCTTAGAGACCCACATATATTAATTATATAAAACGAGGAATGGTTCTTTCTGCATTTCTTTACCTTTTCTGGCTTTTTGTGGCTCTGATATAAACTGAGCTTTTGTGTTTTGCTGATTCTGCTTTGCTGCAGTTTGAGAGCCTTGCAAGATGGCGTTCTCTTCCTGGAGAATATGGAACATAAAGATGTTATAGATGCAGCTTAATAAACTATATGGCAATCTTAGTGTCTGCCACTGCAGCAAAGCTTCCCAGACAAGTTAACGTTTATAGTTCATGTTGCACAAGGCAGGAGAGCTGATGAATCCAGCACAGAGACTAAGCTGGAGAGAACCTCCTTGAAAAGATTATCAGTTGTTTAGCTTCATTGTTTCTTAGTCTGGATAACCAAGCTACAAATGTCTTCTGCCCTGGCTGTACTGCTTCAGAATGAAATTGTTTCTTAGACCTTGCTCCAGAGTTCCACTGGGAGAGGTGGTGAAAGGAAAGAAGTGCTTCTCTGTGTGTTACTGAAATCCCACACAACTGCTACTTTCAGTGGTACTGCTTGTAATGTCCCTGAGGTATTTGCTCCATTTGAGCCTTTTCCAGTTAGGACTGGGGTTTGTCCACACCTGCATGTTCAGCTTAGGTTTTACTGCTTACTGTCTGGAGCAGACTGATTTGAGGACTAATAGTGTTTTTTCCTTGCTCCTCAGCCACTTGAGTGAAGAAGACAGAAAAGCCCTATGTGGCATGCCCTTTCCATGTTTTATCTTCTTTATTTGCTTTTCCAGGCCTTCAGTTTTGGACAGCTTTGCATTGCTCTCAGGACAGCTGAACACCTTGAATAAAGTCCTAAAGCACGAGAAGACGCCGCTGCTGCGGAACCAGGTGATCATCCCACTGGTGCTGTCTCCAGACCGCGATGAGGAGATCATGGTAAGCATGTCCCCTGAGTATCAGAAAGGGCAGGAAGTACTTCTGTCTGAGAGCTGCTTTGCTGTGGAGTTTTCACCTACAAACACTTGCACTGGATACACTTTACAGGAGGTGTTGCTGTTAATAAATACGTTGTTGTTACTAAACAGGCACAGTGCAAATTCCTAGACAAGTTGTTGAAACTTCCTAAGGCTCCCCAGATCAAGGTTTTCCCTGTAGCCTTGTCCAGCACCATGGCCTGTGCCCTGGTCTGGAGCTGCCTGGTGCTGGGCTGGAGGGAGAGGCTCTGAGTGAGGCTTGTGCCCCATTGCAGAGGCAGACAGAGGGGCGTGTGCCAGTGTTCAGCCATGAAGTGGTGCCCGACCACCTTCGAACTAAGCCCGACCCTGAGGTGGAGGAGCAGGAGAAGCAGCTGATCACAGATGCAGCTCGAATCAGCCCTGATGCAGCTCAGGTAGGTAAAGAAGGGTTTGATACTTCTGCCTCTTACCCCTAGGGCATGAGATGCCTTTTAACTGCTTCCTTCACCCTTCCATTTGACAGTTTTCTTTTTCATCTGTGTCCTTTCCTGTCTGAGATTTCTCCTGCTAACCATAGCTGAGGTTTGGTTTCATCCACAGTTTCACAACGTAGCTCTCTGGCTGTTCACAGGAGGTGCCCTCCAACCAGTCTGAGGTGAAAGGCTGTCCCAACTCCGCAGTGCCCTCCTGCATTAGCACTCTAAGCTCAGCTATCAAAACACTTATATTTGGTTACATGGATCCGGGGAAGGGAAAGCTTGTTCATTTATCTTGCTGATTTGTACTGAATTGGAGGTATCCTGGCATTTTCTGACAGTTTTCATTTTGCAGAAACAGATCCAAAGTCTGAACAAAATGTGCTCAAATTTGCTGGAGAAAATCAGTAAGGAGGAGCGTGAATCTGAAAGTGGAGGTATGTCACTGAGGTGGGAGTGGGGTATGGGGTCTAAGCAGCAAATTTGAGAGATTAGAGGGGGAAAATAGGTATATTGAGAGACTGAAATATGGGAAACACAGTTGAGCAGCACAAATGAAAACATTCCAGAAGATGCAAGATTGGCTGTCCTGGAGCCCCCTAATTTGAGAAGGGAGCGTGTGGGTGCAATGTGAAGGTCACCCCAGCCCTTTGACACATCCACCTTTGAGGAAGTGATAAGTATCTGCCAAGAAAATTTCCCAATCAACTTTAATTAATAAAAATAGCTGTGAAAATGCAGCAGTAGTGAATGAGAAACCCTTTAGCTATGTTCTGAAGGAGTCCCCATGTTGGCAGGCTTTTGTGTGATCCTGTCTAGATAATAGGTGCTTCAGGCTCATGGCCAACCTTTTCTGGTTGTGGTGTTCACTATTCCTGGGAGTGCCACACACTACCCATAAAGGCAGTGGCATTGTTTTTACTCTCATCTTTGACACAGGACCTGAGCACAGATTCTGTCTGCTGTCTGGGAATAACAGTGTAACTGGGCACGTGTGTGGCAAAAAGACTTGCAGACACGACCTTGCTTATGAGCTTCCAAAAGGGGATGTTGCTATTGTTTGTCTGAATCACAGTGTTACCTGCCATAGGATTCAGCATGCAATAGCCTTTAGTGGCAGCTTCTTATGGGCATGGAGGAGTTAGTTCACTCTATCCTCCTTGCACGAGTAGATTATGCCCTGCTCTCAGTGAAAAAGCTCTTGGATCACCAGTGTCCATTGATTTTGCAGCTTCCTTGACCTTGCTGAGACTCCTGTAGGACAGCCTGTAAGAAACTCATCTCTTATTGCACGCACTAAAGTAGCAGAAAAGTAAATTCAGGACCAGCTATGCTACTTCTTAGACCTGATTGCCAAGTCTAAAAATAACTTCCAAACTACCTTCATTTTTTTACAGGTTTACGACAGAACAAGCAGACCTTCAACCCTGCAGACACCAATGCCCTGGTAGCAGCTGTGGCCTTTGGGAAGGGGCTGTCAAACCGCAGACCCCCGGGCTCTGGGGCATCTGTCCAGTCAGGCCAGCCAGGAGCTGGTGCCATCATTGCAGGTGCTTCTGGCATGCAGCAGGTGCCAATGACAGGTGCACCAGCTCAGCAGCAGCCAATGCTGGCAGGAGTGCAGATGGCACCAGCAGGGCAGCCAGGTAAAGTTCCATATCTGAGATCAGTTGAAACCCAGGGACCAGGAAAGACAAATGCAGATGTGGAGATTCCTCCCCAGTCACCTTTTAGATGTGACTAAGTATGAGGTTCCTTTTGGGCCTTAATGATATGAGTCAGGTTATAATAGAGGAGTAATACCTGTTTAAAATTGGCTCAGAGGGTGAGGTGGATCTCAGCCAACCAGCTTCAGCTCCTTAACTCCCACTGCAATACTGTTTTAATAATAGACTTAGTGAACGTAGGATCATGGAGATCTCTCTCAATATGGAGAGAGATCACAGTGTAAGTGTAGTTTTCAGGGATACTGGTGGTTTTCCTGTGAAATTTAAGTTGGGGTAGGTAATAAAGTGGAAAAGTTTGATGGTAATGAGTTATTTAAGGTAAGAAAAGAAAGTTTTCTGTAAAAAGGTAGAAGGATTTCCTATACAAAGTGACTTTGCTTAACAGCAGTAGATGACATTTGCATTGAATATAAAGTGAAATACATAGGCATAGAAATTTGACTACACATCCAGCACCTGGACTCTAACCTAGTTACTTGTATTTGTGAAATACATCTATGATAGAAGAGTTCTGTAAAGACAATAATTGTGTATTCAGCTGGGGCAGAAATGCAAGCCAAATGCTAGGAATGTCTAGAAAAGGAAGAGGGAAACAGAATATCTTTAGGCTATTCTGTAAATCCATTGGGTACCCACATCTGCAATATTATGGGCAGTTCTGATATCTCCTGTGCTAGTGGGCATAGCTTTGGGCTAGGGAGAGGAAACTGGAAGCATATAAAATCCCAAATTATATACAGCAGGCAAATGAGGAATGATTTGCCTCATTTGCAGGAGGCCTCATTTGCCTCCCATGATACAGAAGGATTGGTGAAACTGCACCAATCAAAATGTGGGCTTGTAGATTTAGAATGAAAGGGAGATACTTTTCTGAATGCTAAATAATTACACTGTAGAGCACATTGCCTAGTGTGTGATAGGCAGATAATGTTTATATGAGATGCAAAAAGAAGTAAGTAAATAGACTTCTGGATGAAAAATTAGTCAATATCTAATCCTGAGGATACCAACTCTGATTCCTTGACCCTGAGGCACAATATGATAGAAGCAGAATAGGTATTCTGCATAGAAATCACTGCAGGCTTGCCCTATTCTGGTATTCCTACTTTAAAATCCTCTGCTGTCAGGAATGGGGTTGGCCTGGGGGACCTGCAGGCTAACCCTGTATTGTCAGAATGTTTATGTTAATTGCAGTTTAGGATATCCTATATCCTAATTGATGTTTTCTTGTCTGTATATAATGATTGTTGTTCACATGTGTACTTGAGCAACAGTATTGATCCTGAGTTAAATATGTATTTATGTAAGAGTTAGAAAGTAATTTCCACTGTAATTTGGTAACAAAGAAGACCTCCTGTGATTCCTCCTGAATACCCAGAGATACTGTATCCAGGCTGGGGAGGCAGTCACTTCTGTAGGCCTAGCAGAGAGTGCACCGATAACGAGAGCACTTGTCCAGCCTGCGTGATAGGGAAAGTACCTCTTGATAAGGGCACTATTCTGCTTTTGATAGTGTCCACAGCTGAGCCTGAAAGAATACAAGAACAAAGTACATCTTTACCACAGTTGCCTATTAGGGATTTTAAGCCAGAGTTTGGTTTGATACCATTGGGTCCAGGAGCCATTAATTTTTGCAGTTCCTGTTTGAATTACAGTTTTGACTTCTACAACACCCATGGCAGTATGTCCCACAGCTTTATCACATTTTGCTTCAAATCTTTTTGATGTTTGAATATTTTGCTTGATAATTTTATTGCATTTTTCTTTTTTTACCCATGTTGTGAGAAATGGTGAATAACCATTCCTCAGTTACCTCCTCCATACTAGTTTTCATGTTTTGGAAATCTGTCATGTCTCCTTCCTTTATCTATTTTCAGGTGGTTTTCCCTTTGCTAAGTCCTATTCTCCTTAATATGACTTTGTGTGAAAATTATAACTTGGATCTTCTTTTTCACTCTTACATGCACTTTTTCTGGTTGTTCTCAAGACTGGGAAGACCACAGCCACTCACAGTGTCTCAGATGTGGGTGAACCATACAGTTTGGTTCACTGATGCTTTTGGAGTGATATCTAACAGTATTTGTCTTTGATTTTTAGTATCTATCAGTAACTGTTAGATCTCTATCAGTTACCTGTCCATTCATTGCTGGGAGTGACCCACTATGGATATGTTTGAGAAAGTTTAATTATCTTTATTGGTTTAGGCTTTTGCTTATCAAATCTTTTCTCATCCTGCTGCACTATAACTTTAACTTTCAGAAATTACCCTTTTTTTTCTGGTTCAATTTGAAGACACTGAAGGAGTGTTTTTTTAATATCTCTCTGTGCTGCTCTTTAATCACTATTTATTTTTCAGATCATCTCAGTTTTGTCTAACACTCTACACTTAGTGTAAGCTGCTAGTAAGATGTCTTTGAACACACTCCCATGTGAGATTGCTATCAGCAGAGAGTAATAATGCCCAAGAGGTGGATGTGGTTACAAGAAGTTACGAAATCTGAGAGAGGCTTAGCAATTTATATATACACCCTGACTATAAATAATGCTGCAGGGAAGGGGCTACTGAGACTCTGAAATGGAAGTGGACACAGTCTGGGGTCTTCTGTGTGTGCTGCTGCCAGCAACTTCTGTGAGACTAAGTCCAACACTCTTGCAGGACCCTCCTGACAAAGGGAAAGGCTTCCTGAGGATGAAAAAATAATAGAATTGAAGGGGATAGCAGGAGGACACAGGAATTGTCAAGGAGATTTGTCAGTAGAGAAAGATGCCAATTTGTGGAAGAGATTGATCATGTAGGTCAGAAGCTGAAAGGTTCTGTAGCAAATGAGCCTGGCGTAGAACTGGAAAAGCCCAGACAAGGTAGTTGTGAGTCTTGTGTGCTCCTGAGCAAATGTCCTCTCATATTACTGATTTTGCACTGCTTTTTCTCTTTTCTGTCTGCAGGAAAAATGCCGAGCGGCATAAAAACAAATATAAAATCTGCCTCAATGCATCCGTATCAGAGATGAACTGAGGTGAACCAGACCCGGGGAACAGCAACATTTGTTACTGCTGCAGGCACCCCACCTGGATTCCTTCTAGGACTTCCAAGTCACTTCACATATATCCACACACCATATTTGGGAAGACAGGGTTTATAAGGCCCTTCCCTGTATTTTATTTAGTGCTGGGTGGCTTGTGTGGAGCTGCTGCTGGCCATGTCTCCTGGACACAAGTACTTCTCTGTTCAGCCAGAGCAGAGGACTTTGCTTCTGGTATGGATGCCATCTTCTCCAGGTCTGTTCTGGAGGATCACTACCTTTTCCTGACAGAGAACCTGAAGAGCTGCACAGAGCTCCTTGTTTCTGCTTGTTCACTTGGTATGTTCTTTCTTTACTTGGTCTTGTTTAATAAAGACCTTGTTATGCTCGCTGTAAGACACTGTGTCCATCTCTTGGCTCATAAGGACTCTTATTTCCCTTTGGGTAAGGCTACAGAGCAGCACCAGTCTAAATCACACTGAAAATGTTGGAGGCCAACTGCTGGAGCTGCAGGTCTGTGTGTAAAGGGGTGTAGCAGAGTGAGTCAGCAGGGTACAGACATAAGCAGCAAACATCTTGTGCATCAAAAACCAATTATGGCTCTACTCCAGAAAGCAAAATACTGGGAAGGACTATTTCAAGGCCCACAGCAAGAAGACGGCACTTGAGGAACAGAAGCACAGAGCTTTTGTATTCTGATGCTGCAGCAAATCCCAGCTGGATCTGATTTCACTTCTGTGCTTCTCTGCTTCTGTTTTCTATAAAGTGTATTAGCTGCTTCAGGAGTAATTTATCACTTCAGAAAGGTACTTCAATGTGAGCAGGACTGTGACACTTCTGCATGGGCCAGGTTGTGAAGTCTGGCCCATTTCTCTTAGGAACTGAGCACTGTGAAGCCATCCCTGTTCTACTTTATGCCCTTGAGCTGTAACATAATCTGCCTAATGAGAGATTCCCGTGAGACAAAAGGGTGGGGACACATGCCCGTGGAGCCTGTCAGTACATACAGCACTATCCTAAAGGACAAATGTCCTGCCCATGGTTGCTCTTGCATGGACTTCCTTCTGACTTGTGTTGAAAGCCAGCAGTGTGTTTTACTCAATAGCATCTGTCAGCAATCTTCGGGTGAGGAAATCTCCACTCAGCAGATACAGCCTGCAGCTGCTCCTGCACTGCTTGCCTGTGAGCTAATCAGATCCAGCTTATTTGTGGAGGCTGTGAGCTGTTCTCCCAAAACAAAACCGTCCACAAAGCTGTGACTAGGGCAGTTATTGACCCATTTTGACATGCTGGCCCTTGAAAAGTACTGAGCTGGGAAGTAGAAAGTTGAGCTGGAAGCACAAACAGCTTATACAATAGCAAAGCTGCTCCACTACAAATGAGTCTGTCTGCAGTGACAGCATCCCAGCCAGACTGGTGCAATTGCTTTTTGCTCCTAATGAATGTGGAGGTCCTGGCTCTCTAGGATGCCACTGACTACAGCAGGGAACTGGTGTGGAGGCAAGTTACTGGTTCCAGTGTGAGTGGTTTGTGCAAAACCAAGCCTGGCAGCCGGGGAATCGGAGCCTGCAGGGCTATTCCTGTGGCGTGCTGAGAACCATGGGGATGGCTGTTCCCTGCTCTGTCTCATGTCCTTGCTTTGGTTGGAAAGGAAGGCAGAACACTGTATGTGTCAGATCCTTGGCACTCATCATTCATGGAGCCTCAGCTCTAGGATTCTGCTTTGCTTCATCCCCTCAGAGTGGCTTCCTTATAAAGCTAAAATGCCTCGGTGCCAGAGCGCAGGGCCAGCAGCTGCCTGGAGCGATTCGGGCAGCCCGGGACACAGGCAGGGCACGGCTGCCTGCTGCCCACGCCAGCCTGAGTAACACGCCTCCCAAACCGCCTCCAGTGGGGCAGGCCAGACCTTTCACACAATTGGACTGCAGGGAGGGAAGCACAGGCAGGTTTTTTTCCATAGATTATAAAGCAGGGAGGCTGGCCAGGCTCCCAGGCTCCCAGCGTAACTTCCTGCATGACACAGGCTGCCTCGAATTAGTTCTTGTGTAAATTAGAGCACTGTTGTTAGGAAAACAGTTGATTTTAAACTGGTGTGTCCCTGCTACAGTGGCTGGTAGGTTGTTCTAGAAACTGTTTTCCTTGTTTCACCTTCGACTGAAGCTGCATTTCTTTAATTCCCTTCAAGTCAGTGGATTTTCTCAGGAAGGAACTGAGCCTCTGAGTTGTTAGTACCAGAGGAGTCAGATATTATGATCGAGCTTTCCTGATCCTTTGTTAAGACAGACTGAACTGATGAAAGTCCCTTTTGCTTTAAGGCATATTTTCCATTTCTTGACTCACATACAAATCTTCTTATGCATCTGTGTCCCTTGAGACGCTGGACCAGGACATGCTATTCTAATTGTGGGAATGGGAATTTCAGATGTAGAGCGACTTTAACCTCCTTATCCAGTCGCTGCTAGTGTTTGAATGTTTAAACAGGGAACAGGGACAAGCCTTTTACCCATAAAGTTACTGTGGAATTCATGGTCCACTGCTTGTCACTGTGGTCTGCATGTCCAACAGGGATTCACTGCTCCCAGTGCACTGTGTCAGAATAAAAGTGTGACCTGCTGGGTCAGGGCAAAGGCTCAGGCTGTGTCCTGCTGTTGCAGCAGCCAAGTAGGTGATTGGGAAGCACACTTCCTGTGAGCATGGGATGTGCTGCCATTCTGAACTCTTGTGTTTTTTTCCCCTGCCTTATCCAATCCCTTTTGAACTCATCTCTTCCAAGCAGGATAATTTTGGCGGGAAGGAAGCTCAGCCCTGGCATGGCAGGTGCTGCTGGTCTGTCTGGGCTCCAGTTCAGGTGCAGGAGAGTGATGGAGAAGGGCACAGGTTTGTTCTGGCCCCCCAAACCTCCCCTCAGTATCTGTACCAGCTTTACCCTGCTGCAAACATATGCTCAGTACCTGCTCCCAGAGGGGAGCAGCTCCTCTCCTGCCTCACACTTGGCCAGGCCACCCATGAGCTGGTTCCTTGACTGCACACACTACTGTACCAGCTCTCTGATACTGAAGAATGTGCCAAAAAATTTATCATGTTAGTCTGACAGGCTTATTGTCTGTAATCCTTGTTGATTGGTATTTACATTTCTCTGCTTTAAGTCTTTATCAATATGATCACATATTTTTTGGTCATTATTTTCCATAGGATGTCTATTGAATAGACACACCTGTTTACTAGGCCATCCTGTTTACTCTTTTAATATGCTGGCATAACATCAACTTGCTTGTTCTCTGGAGTTTCTCCAGGTTTCCTTGTGTTACTGGATCTCAGCATTAATAGTTTGGATGTTTAAAAATGGGTGTTATTTTTTTAGATGCATGATACCCAGACTGAAGAATTTTCAACATTTGCCTTATGCAATTGTTTTTTAACATCTTCCTGAGTTACTGTTAGAGTGGAAAGTGCTTCACCCTCATGACAGGAATGCCTCATCTGGCCTTCTCCCAAATGCAGGAGAGAGATATTTATTGCCTTTCCTTCCTGCCCAGCTACCCACAGGCCCACTGTTCCCAGTCTGTATTGCACATGCAGCCATGGTGGGTCATGCCCACAGCCTGTCCTGCTGCTGCCCTGGGCTGCATCATCCCTGGGAGCCATGAAGCTCAGAGTGGTGCCACCACTTCCCTGCATCTCTGCATCCCGTGATCAGCATGACAAGCACCTGCTGCTTGTTTGTTCTCTTGTCCCATCCCCAAGCAGCGATGTGCACACAGATGTCTTCTGTTTAAACAAGCAAAACATAACATTTTGTTTGTTTTTTTAACCTACAGATCTTTTAAGTGGATGTCATTAAGCCTTTATAGTGAAGTGAAGTGTGTGAGGGAAGAAGCAACTGAAAAGATAGGGGGACAGAGGAGTGAGGGGAACCTCTTCAGTTCCATACCACAGGTAAGGCAGGGTTTGGTTTCCATCCTCCTGCTAGGACAGGATCTTTCTGCCAGAAACATCTGGGACCAAAGAAGAAGTCTTGTGGTGGTTGGGTTGAGGAAGCCAGAGCACTTTTATGCTAAGAAGCAAGATAATGGGGTGAGTGCTGCCAAACGGTGTTCAGCCAAGTTTTTCATCTGCATTGTTTCCAAAGCAGCTTCACCTGCAGCTCACTGAGGAGAGATAAACATATGGAAACAGCAGCAGAAGATGCATTTTAACTGACCTCTGAAAAGCTCAGAGACTGCTTGGAAGTCAAAGGCACAACCACAGGGTAAGTGGTCAAGTGGTGGAAACAGCTCCCCAGTCTGGGTCTTTGCTTTTCCCTGGGCTCCCTGCATGAGCTTGGTGGCCCCAGGAGAGGCAGAGCCTGTCTATGTGACAGCTGGTACCTACAAATGAATACACAGCTGCTTTCAAAAAATCCCATGGATCTCCTCCTTCCACCTAAGGGCAATAAATCTTCAACTATCTTAGACACAAAATGTTACAACTTTGTACCTCACAGAGATGCTGTGGTGGTAAAAGCTCATGCTCAAGAAACAGGACTTTTGGATGTGTTTGTAATACATGCCATAAAAATAGTTCAAGCTGATGTGATTCCACAGTTTATTTATTGTTCCTATGATACTGCAGCTCTCTGGCTGGATCCAGGAACACTGCCTTGGTGGAAACCTGCACTTAGAAATTAATGAAAACCTCCTGCAATTTCCCTAGGAGTAACCCTGTACATAAGCATAATGCAAAGCATGCTGTCTGGCTCCTCTGAAGGAGAAGCCTTTGTCCTTTTTATATTTTTGGTGTGTGTTTTTTAAAGAAAGGAAATTACTGCATGTATATTTCTGACTGAGATGCATATTTTCTAAAGTCAGGGGTTCAAGAGCTGTAGTTCCTGTTGCGGCTATCTTATCACCGCTGCTCAGATTCTGTCATTGATTTACCTGCTGATTCTAAGCCTTCTCCCTTTGCTACCATTGTGTCCAAGCAGTTTCTGCACTGAAATAGCAGTGGGTGCTAAGTCCAGCCTGGTATGGCAGCTGCTTTCCTCTGAGTAAAGACTGTGCCCCAGGGTACTTTTGCATGAAGTTTTTTATTTGCTGGCCATGCATTGGGGTAAAGGCCATGCTTTGGGGCTTTGCTGTCTGTGGGTGTTAATTCAAAGCTGCAGTGTTTCCCAGGATGTTCCTCTTTTGAAGGCAGACCTCCCCCCTCTATGCCTGTTGCCAGGTGGCTTTGGTGGGACGTGGCTGTCTCCCCCTGCCACCTCCCAGTCTTGGGCTCTGCCCACCTTGGCCTGCAGCACAGAGGTGTGCTGCTCCCACGGGAATTTGCCTTTGAAACGTGCAGCGGATGTTTATGTGGAGTTTATTTTTGGTACTGAAGTCGTGGTCCTGCTGTGTGATATGAGAGACAGCTCCTGTCTCCTGCTTTGCTGCAGCAGCATGGCGGGACTTCAAAGCACTGCCCCAAGAACCCGTGGCAGTAGCTAACACAGGAACGGTTTGCATCCCCCTGAGAAACGTGCTCTGCATAAGTGAGACTGTGGAACCAATTTTGGTGTATTTAGGCTCTATGGACATCACAGCAGTAGAAACAGCATCAATCATCATCTTCATCATCATCGTTGTCATGATGGCACAGCCTGTTTTGCTCTGTCAGCAGAACAATGCACCAGGTTGTGACTTGATTGCACACGGAGCTGTGTGGGAGCTCCCACGTGTGCAGCACCCCGCAGCTGGGCGGGGAGCCGGGCAGCCCCGGGAGGAGCCGGGCAGTACTGGGGGGGCCCGGCAGCCCTGGGAAAGCCGGGCAGCCCCGGGAAGAGCCGGGCAGCCCTGGGAAAGCCGGGCAGCCCCGGGGCCGCAGCAGGTGGAGCTGGGCAGCCCTGGGAAAGCCGGGCAGCCCCGGGAGGAGCCGGGCAGCCCCGGGGCCGCAGCAGGTGGAGCTGGGCAGCCCTGGGCTGCGGAAGCCCCACTGCAGCTGCTGGGGAAGTAATGACTCACAGAATGCTGCTGTGGGTGCAACCACCATTCCTCTTAAATGTTGGGATTCACTCACACAGAGAGTAAAACCAATAGGAAATGACAGGAGTGTTCCAACCCATGTTTTGAGCACGCAGCTCCCTCTCCCTTTGCCTCTGTGTCCTGTGCTCCCTGGTGTGTCTTGCTGGAGCTCAGGTGCAAGATGCTTGTCCCCTCACATGCATTCAGGGAGGCCATCAACAACACTTTTTGGGGAGGTGAGTATATACCTGTTACTGGGAGAAACAGTGCAGCCCCTCCCCATGGGAGCTGCCCCACTCCTACTCTCCCCTTTCCCTGTGCCCCTTGGACCTGCCAGGCAGGTGCAGTGGGCCATGGCAGACCTGCCACATATTTTCTTATCCCTCAATTTCCTTTTTCTCCCTACCCATTGTGGGTCTCAGGACATGTTCTTGTGCTGCTGACTGTGCCAGTGGACAACCTCAGACGCAGAGAAGATGCCAGGCAGGCCAGAGAGGAGAGTATCCCCTGCCAGCCTGCAGCCCAGACAGGCAGGCAAAGCCCAGCCCTGGCTGGAGCTAAACATGGCCTCATTTCATGGCAAAACAATTCCTCTTTGTGCAGCCTGTTCTCCCAGAACAATCCTCTGCTCTGACAATATCCTTTCTATGGCTTAGTCCCTGTGGAGTGACCAGCAGTGTGCTCAGCCTGATGCCTGGCAGCTCACACCCCACTGCCACATGGCCGAGGTGCAGCACCTGCGATCCCTGCCCTGGGCAGCCTCTGCTGAGACTCTGTGGCTACTTAAGGTCAAGGCAAAATCTTCTCAGGAAAGTCCCCAGCACAGCCTGAAGCACTTGGGAGGGTTTTTTCTTTTACCTTTGGTCACTCCATGGAGCTGCATGGCACCACTGTTCCACAAGTTAGGAGGACAGTCCTGGGACACAGCTGTGGAGCATGACATATGGGTGTCGAGTCACCAAATCTGACTGTGATCCCAGCTCCCTGAGTGAAGAAGTCACACAGCTTCACCAAGCTGCTCCCTCAGGCTCCAGACAGTCTGGGATAGGTTGCCAGAGATTATCAACTCCTGTGGGCTTTAAATCATAGAGGTAAAATGAAATTACTTTGTATGGAAAGGGGACTTTGGGGATGAGCAGGGCCGTGGCTTTCTCATCACCTGCTTTTTCTCTCTTCAGGAGCATGTGCCCATGTACCCAGCCTTGAAAGGTCCCTGAGAAGGGGCAGTTTTCATGTCCCTACAAGAGACAGAGCTCCCAGAGTTCCTGTGGTCTTCTGCCAAGGTGTGGCCTGTGGCCAGGCACCAATAGTTGTACAGTAACCAAGGACTCCTGTTGATCTGCATGTCCTGAAACCTTCTGACCTCCTGACCATTTCCTGCCTCCTGCCAGTGCACTCTGGGCCTTGAGGTGGTCCTGCCATGCCTGCTGCCGTGCAGAGACACTGAAGAATGGGCTTCTCCAGGCTTTTAGGATCCTCAGACACCTTGCTGTGGCTATGGCTCGGCTTCTTTCCCTCACCCTGCCCCATGATTTGGTGGATTTGAAACAAGCACCTTTATTCCATAAGACTATCCTCTAGGCCACACGAACAAGTAAAGATGCTTTAACAGGTCCAGAGTGGGCTGAAACTTCTGGCATGTCTGTGGAGGACCCCGTGCCCTGTATTGCTGGGGTGATGCTGCCAGCCCATGGAGGTGGGTGGCAGGGTTTACACTGGAGAGGCTGCTATGCAGCTGACAAAGAATTCTTGTCACAGTAGGAAACAACAGTCATGTGTGCTGCCCACCCAGCTGGAAGGCAAAGTCCAGCAATTAAACACACCGGGGTGAAAGTCTGCTGTCAAACCTCCAGGGCACCACCACAGTGCCAGCAAGATCCCAGGTGATGCTCACACTGCCCCTTCCATCTCAGGGAGTGCCTTTTTGCAGGTGGCATTTTAATGTAAATCTAAGTGTCATGTTACAACAGGGGTTTCAGCGGGGTCATTTCGTGCCTGTTGGCTACAGAAATGTTGTGGGTTGTTTGCTGGTAGCTTGAGGGGCTTATAGGGACCTCAGATTCCAGGAATGCAAGCATTTATTTTGGCTTAAGGGAAGAGGGCAACAGTGATGGGGTATTTGGCCTTTACTGCCACTACAATGTAATCAGCACAAGTAACAAAAATTTTTCACAGGGTGAGTCACTTAATCTTGATATCAGCTGTGGAAGGAGGCAACACATCAGCCTGAACACATGCCCAGGCATGGCCTACCTGCCCATCTCCACTTTCTGAAATTGCAGAGTGACATGATGGCATTTAATGGGCCTTCAGGTGCTGACTAGTGTCATCTCTCACCACTTTTAGTGGCCATAAAAGGCTTTTTTGATTCTCTCAGTATAGACAGAGGTGTTGTAGGAGCATTTCTTGGATGTGTTGAGATTGTGAGCAAATTCAACTTACCATTTTTTTTTCCTTGGAGCCACAGAGAAAGTGTGCAGCAATGATTTGTGGTTGATACTGCTTTAGAGTCCAACCCCAGGGAAAGGGAGTAGGGTACAACAACATTAGAGAGCCAGTTTACATTCACTGTTTTTATCTGATCACATGCAAAATTTTTGGTTTTTCAGGATTAAATAGAAAAGGATGGGAGGATCTGCAAATCATCTTTCCACTCCTCAAGTGTATTAAGGTGTGTAAATTTACTATGTGTGTCAAATACATTACTGAAAAATGACAGGGCCAATTGTTTATGTGTTTAATTTCACTGAATTCATTTGAAGTTTTTATTTTCTTTTAGATTTTTTTCAAGTTGAATAATGTTAATGTTTTTGCCTAACAAACCTCTCACCATTCAATTGATCAGTATTTAAAAAAATTCATAGCTATAAATTCATTGAACAAGAGAATACAAATTTACTGTATAAACCAGGCATGATAAAAAGGATATTTTAGTTCCCCAGAAAACAAATATTTTTAGAATTTCTAAATTGTCAGAAAACTGAGAAACTTGACACCTGAAGAGACTGAAACCTCCCATTTCCCACCCAGGTGCATGGTGAGCCTAAGCCAGTCTTCAAGACTGGCACCAGAAAAGGTGCAACACTGCACCAGCATCTCTCATTACATGCAGAAAAAAAATTATCATTACTAATCCCTGAGGTCATAACCTCTCAATGAACTTCATTCCTTTTCCATTGCTTAGTTCTTACAGACCTTCCCATCTGATAGTCTGGTAATTGTGTGCACTGAGGATGGCTTCAGCATTTGTGCCTTCAGCAAGTTACATTAGCCCACGCCTGCTTTTTGCGCCAGGGCAGAGCTGTGAGGGGAGAGAGGCGCCCTTGGCTCTGCAAGGAGCAAGGAGAAAGCAGGAGACAAGGAGCAGTGGAGGGAACAGTGCAAGGGAGGAATGCAGAGGCTCCCACTCACCTCCATCTGACTGGGTCCCCATGCTAAGAAGGACCAGCAAGACCCTCCCTAAAGCTAAAGTGAAAATGGTATGTTGTTCTCCAGGATAAGGAATAGAGGAAGGAGCTTAAGCTTTTCCAGACAGGAGCCTGGTGCAGCCCAGGCTGCTGGGAGCAAGCTCAGGTTGTTTCTTGCATTGCAGGTGAAGAATTAATGACTTGCAGGGCTGTGCCAGCTGCAGGAGTGGCTAGGGCAGGCAGGACTCCCTCGTGCAGGCATGTGACAGGATCATCTCTGGTCTGCTGGTCCAGACTGTAGTCAGGGTGACACACTTGGCTGGCTGCAAATAGCTTCTCTCCCCAGATTTCAGCTCAGATGGGCAGGATTCAAGATGCAAGCAGAAGATTACTCATCTATGAAAGATTCCCAAGACACCTTGGGAAGATCAGGTCACACAACAGGTCACATCACTTATGGTCCCCCACCTTCCTTATTTTTGAGGGATTTTATTTGCTATGTGTTCTTGTGCTACCCTTGTGCTTCCAAACAGGCTGGAAGGCAGAAACCCAGATCCACAACACATACCACACTAGTCAAGTCCTTGCTGGAGGCTGTCCCCAGGGGCTAGGAGGGGACCCTGCATCCCCCTTTGGAGAGCACAGCACCACATCCATGTCCCTGCAGCCCAGGGCAGGGTCCCTGCTCCAGCTGGAGCTCCTGCCCAGGCTGCTGCAGCACTGCCAACTGTGGGGAGGGTGAGCACCAAGGAACACAGACACCTGCTGAGCATGGGAAGTAAACAAAGGCCAATGTGCAGACAAAGGGAACCGATCAAAGCTAGTGAGTGTGAAAAGAACAACAAACTGATGGAGGAGAAGTAAAATGGTGAAATCTACTAGATGTGTTGGAGAATTAAGGAGTGAAACAGAAGGTGCAGTAGAAATGAAAAAAACTAATGAGCAAATGCCACAGAGAAATAATAGTGGAGGTGGCAGTCACAACAGGGAAGTAGAGTCCAGGACCAAGAGAGGAGAAATAAATTGCATTCAGAGCAGAAGAAAAGACAGTGACCTGGAAATTAATTCCAATAGCAGGAAGAGGCTGGGCTGTGCAATTTGGGGCTCATTGTTAGAGCCTGACAAGCCTGCCAGCAAGGGTGGATCCAGAGGAGAGAGGAATGCTTGGAGAAAGCTATGTGATGCAGGATACAAGGTGGAAAATAATCCAGTATGAGAGAGTGAGAAGGAATCCACTGATCTCTAATTTCATGACAAACTTTGCAGCAGGGTTTCCATTGAATTAGAACACAAATCAACTAAAAATAATGTTGCAAAATAAAAGAACAAAAAAGAAAAACAGTGAAGAGTAACAAACAAGGCTGGTGCCTGTACTTAACAAGGAAGAAAAAACGATCTAGACTGCTTTGGCTCTGCCAGTCTGGTGTTAACAGTATCCAGTTAAAGAGTAACACAGCACACAGGCACGAAATGGAGGATAAAATAAAATTTATTATGTCGACTAACTTGATAGCTTAAAAAAACCTCTTTCTATAAAGCTAAAGGCACTGTGTGCCCTCCAGGGAAGCAGCTCTGAACTTTGGGACCAGTTAGGAACCATGGTAGGTGTTGGGGCAGAAACAAGCACAGGAATTCCATGTGGGAAGGAGTGGAAGCAAAGACTGAGGAAAGGGAGCATATCAGGACACACAGGTTACTACTGAGGTACTTTGTGGATATTTTTATAAATTATTTTCCTTAAGGACTGACATAAATATTAGGTGTAATCTGATGAAATCAGAATGTTGTAGTGCATTAACAATGTAGGGGAAAGTAAATGAATGCTGTACCACCAAAAAAGGGCAAGAAAATCACCAGAAGAGACATTGACCTGCCTCTGCAAATGCAGCCCTGCCTGTGTCCAGGTGGGAAACTCTCACTAGGTGAGCACAAGTCTGTAACTGCTCCTGGTCACCCATCCTCGGGAGAGGAACTGTGAACAGCAAATAGAGCTACCATGGCATTAGAGGCAGGAACAGGCAGACTAGTAAGAAAATGCTGGAAAAACTTGTTTAGTCTTCCCTGTAATGGCTGAGAGGGAGATGATTGCAGTCTACAAACACACTGCAGCATGAACACCAAGGCAGGACCGTGGTGAGATAAATTACAACGCTGGCACAGGAAGAAGTGTTTATTAACCAGCCGTGCATCAAATTAAGCTGGAAATGAGAAGATGATTCCTAACAATTAGAATAGTGAGTTCTGAAAACGCCTTCAGAGCAGATGAGCGCGACTCCAGTCCCGGGCACGTTTTAGGATGCAGATAGGCCTGGCTGTGGAAGCGCCACAGGACGGTAACGCTCTGGAAACTGCCCGCGGTCCGAGCCGGCGTCTCTGGGCTCTGCCCGGTGTCTCCGAAAGCTCGCGGTGCCTCTTGCGGTGTCACGAGGGGGATAAAAGCCTGTGAGCCGCAGGTTTAAGGACCTGTACGGGTCCCCCTCATGCCGTCACCACCACCCTCGAGCCAGGCCTCCGCACGGCTCGCTGACCCTGCCGCAGCCCGCATCCTTTCCCAGCCATTTTCCACTCTCCCCTCACACCGCTCGGCTCCACAGGCAGAGCCCGCCCGGGCCCTCAAGACCCACCGCGGTGGGCGTGGCCACGGAACGGGCGGGACGCTACGGGCACACTGATTGGCCGCAGCTCTCCCGGGGGTGGGACTCTGCGTTTTCTGCCAATCGGCAGCGACGAAGGGGCGGGGCTTCCCGCTTTAATGGCGGGGGCGGCCGTGGCGGCGGCAGAGTGGGGTGCGGCTGGTGGTGAGTGCGGGCGGCCGTGGGGTGGAGGGTGTGGGGCTCGTTCTGGCCTGGCAGGGGCCGGGCTGGGGGTGTCTGATCTGTTCTAGCGGTCATTTGGGGTGTTTGCGAGGGGGAGTTTGGGTGGAGGTGTCCGAGGTTAGCGGTGGGTCGAGGCTGGTGGTTGGGATGTGCTGAGGGGGCTTCGGAAGGTGGTTGCCGAGCCGGAGGATGCTGAGGAGGCCTTAGCAGGGTTTAGCTGCTTTGGAGAGTTAAGCTTTGCTGCCGGGAATGGTGGATCCTGCCCTGGGGATGCCATGTGCTGCTTGGCACCTGTTAACTCGTGTGCTGGAGGAGGCTCGTGTGTGTATATGTCCATTTTCCCCTCACCTGGGATGCTCACGGCCATGGGAGGAGGTGTGTGGTGTCTCCTCAGCGCAAGGGTGGGGAGGCCGTGGCCTGATGGGTGGGATGGGTGTTGTGGTGCTGTGACGTGCCCATGGCGGGTGATCACGCTGGGTGCGGCTGTAGAGGCTGTCACCTCTCCGGAAAGGGGGGCACCCGCAGTACCGTGTGGTAAATCCACCGGTGTGCAAACCTGCCCGTGTCAGACGGAGGGACGCAAGTGGAGTCCGAGTTGAGGTGTTGAAGTGGTTTTTGGGTTTGTGGTTTTTTTCTCAAAAGCAACAGGGTCCTGTGAGGAGCTGTAGTGCTCCTTGGCTCACAGCCTGGTGCCGCTGTCTCAGCGCACCCATGGTGCCATTCCCTGAGCAGTCGGCCGCTCTCCTTCGGGGCAGAGCCGGCCCCTCTATGCGAGGCTGGGATGCCTTCCCGGCCGGCCGGGGGCAAGGACTGTTCCTCCACGCTGTGTTCCGTGGCATAAACACCGGCCTCTGCCAGAGGCCGCGCTGGGTCCCGGCCGTGACGGGGCTGCCTCCCCACTGCTGCCCGGTGGCCCGACCCCGGGGTACGCCTGCTTCCCGGCTCAGGGACCGCCGGCTGCGCAGCCTCAGGAGCGAGATCGGCATCGCCCTGTTGGCGCTTTGGCGGGATCGTCCCGGCTCCACAGGCAGCGGAGTAGCCCCGCGGGCTCGCTGGAAGGTGGCTGAAGCCGCACACGTCGCGGCGGCGGCGCGGGGCCTCTGTGGGCCCGCTGCGGCCCTTCCCAGCCGCGCAGGCCCCGCTTCCGGGCCCGTCCGCGCCACACCCGAGCCGGGCCGGGAACCGCCCGGGCGGGGGGACCCGGCGCTCCCTCCGGCGGCAGCGGGGCCGGGGCCTTTGCCAGAGGGACTGGCAGGGGTGGCAGCAAGGCTGAGCGGGGCTCTGCCCGGCTCCTGCCGTGGGCACCGGGCTGAGCCGCGGGTACGCTGAGGGCTGTGGTATCCTGGGGCTTCTCTGCAGTGGGGCGCGAGCAGCTCCCGGCGGCCGGGCAGCTTTCTTTTCCCCAGCCGTCGGCATCAATGTAACCATTCAGACGGCTCTTCCCTCCTCCCCCGGGCAGGGTGGCAGTACCAGGCCTCCCCCGCTGCTGCGACACAATGTCAGCTTTGAGTGCCGGCTCGTGTAGGTGCTTGGCCTCCCGCTGGCCCTCGCTCTGGAACGCGGCGGCAGGAGGAGGCGGTCACTGTCACCCCCCTGGTAGCAGCAGCAGGAGGAGGCGGTCACTGTCACCCCCCTGGTAGCAGCAGGAGGAGGTCACTGTCACCCCCCTGGTAGCAGCAGTTGCCTGGCCTCGGGCTAACCTGGCCCTGGTGTTGGTCGTTCACAGCGGTCTGTGCTTCCTTGACCACTGCGGGCTCGATAAGCACTGGCAGTTCAGGGCATGGTGTGTAGATCTCTTTACGTGGGCCAGTTCCTCTGTTGTAACGAAGGGGAAGCTGGGAAAGCTACTTATTTTTACGTTGTAACAGACTAAATGAGGCAGCATAAATAGGCATTGCAACAAGAGGCTAAGCTTTGGGGGTGGCAGTCTGTGCCTCGGTGCCTGGGCTGCTGCCTGCAGAGGGGCTGTCAGGTGCTTTCCCTGTGACTGATCATGTCGGTTGTGAAGTCCTAAAGGCAGGGAGGGAAAAGTGGGGCGAATACTCCTTCCTATGCTCAGTGGGCAGCATGGAATAACACTGGGTGCTTTACCTGCTGGTGCATTTCCTCAGAGCATCTCTTCCCCTCCTGGAGGCCAGGATTGCCTGTGCAGCAGTGCATCCATCCTGCTGTGCTGTCCCAAACTGACCACCTTCTCTTCTACCAGAATGCAGCCAGGGCAGATTCCTAGCTGGATGGAGCTGACCTTCCCACCAGACCTGCTGGGCAGCTTCTTGAGGGTAGTTTAGAGTCCAACAGCTGGCTGAGACTGCTGTGCCTTATCTCTTTCCTAGGAAGCCCCTCTAGCTCATGGGTGTGAGCTGCTGCTAATAGCCTGTTCCTATGAGAAACAGCAAGATGCCAGTTGTTGCAGCATCTACTTGCTACATCTTGCTGTGGGGATTAAGCTGTGCCACCCACACAGCCTGGGCCTCTGTGGTCCTGCCTTATGTTGTGTTCTTATTTTTGTTTCCTGAAAGCCACTTGGGAGGAGGGGATAATGAGGTCCTTCAGGGAAGAAGTGTTAATATGAAAGTACTGTTAAAACTGAGACTAAGGAGTAAAAGCTTACTCTGACCTAGAGGTGTCTCATACCATATGTAAGGGAGCTTATTGAAGTTGGATAGTGTCTCCTTTCTCTCCTGGTGGAGAAAAGCTTTGCATCCTGAGGAACCTTTGAAACTGGTCTCAGGGGCAGGTGTTTTACTGGGTGCTGTCCTTGAATGTTACAGGTGAATGCTTTCTTCGTTTCTGCTGGGGGTTACAGCACAGTGAACACTCAGCCTGAGATGCTTACGAGGGACACTGGGAGTGGTGCCTGTGATGGCCCAAGAGATGCTCTGTGTTTCTGTGCTTTTGTGTTGGAGTTCTGGTAGTTGTGCCCTGCTGGCTGTCAGATGGTGGGAGTACTTGGGCTGGAAAGTCTGGTTCTTGCCAGTCAAACAGGTGAGGCAGCTTGGGCTCTTATAGGGAGGAGACGGTCCCCAGGAGCCAGGACTCTTCCCTGCAGGAGTTGTGGGGCTGCTGTTGCTCAGAGATGACAAGTTGCAGCTGCCACAGCCTGTTCCCCACCGTCAGGCTGTTGTGTGCATTCTGAGCCTTCAGTGGCTTGAGGGTGGTGGAGGTGGTAACTGGGTCTGATGTTTCTTGATGTCGTGTCATAGGGTCGATTCTTCGCTCTGGGATGGGTTGGGGTGGTGAGCTGTCGCTGGCAGCAAGTTCTCCAGCTTTGTGGCAAGGAGCTCTCTTAGTCTGTGGATCAGACCAGCTAGCTTGCTCTCATAGTTTAAGATTTGCTCTGTGCACATACATTCTATAACTCACGCTGCTTCTATTTAACCCTAGAGGCTTTCCCTGTCTGTACAGCCATAGAAGCAAGTGCACTGACTTTGAGTGGTCAATCTACACCTGTGGTGAGATAGCCAGGCTTCATACTTCACTTTCTTTGTGCTTGGAAGGCTGTGAACCTCCTTGAAGGTGGTAACCATTAAGCCTCAGGCATGTTGGGTTCTAGGTGCATGTACTGTGGTACTGGACTATGACATCTTCATTCTGTCAGAGAACGTCCTGCTCTCTTGTTAGAAGATTGTGTGACTGCACTGCCTTCTGGTGTGGAGGGCACAGGACCCAAAGCTGGTGCCATGGTAAGTTCCAGGCAGTGGCCCCTTGTCTTGTTGAGAAATGTCTCTGGGTTCATGCCTGGTCTTCTTGAATAGTCAAAGCTGTTGGAGGGAGTTTGTGAGTCTTTCCTTTCTGCATCTTGCTTTGTAGATTTTAATGCCCATCTCATCTTGCTATACCTGTCTAATTAATGCACAGGCCTGAGTGGGGCAGAGCACACTAATCATTACTGTGTCGTGATTACAGCCAGGGCTGTGAGAAGAGAGGTGAAGCCTTGTATTGAGGTGTTTGCATAGTGATTAAAACCAGAGATGAGAGCTGTGGTACAGCCTGTCTCACCTCCAGATAGAGGTACTCTGTTTCTTTGCTAGGTGGCTTTAGAAGGCTGACCTGGTTTTGGATGCAGGTGTTAGGAGCTGGCCTGGCTCTGTCCTTCCTGAGCGTGCTCTGTGCACTCTGGGGGGCTGCTGGGTGCTTTCACTTCAGAGAGGGAGCTCAGCCATCTCTACCTTCACCTGGTGCTGTATGAGGGAGTGACACAGATCAAAATGGTTATTCAGAAAGGAATTACCTTTTTTTTCCACTTCTGTTGGTATCTCATACCGTTTCTTTTTTCCTTCACTTCTTTATTCCCTTGTTCCTTGCTATGTCAGATTTTCTTTCTAATGTTGCCTTTTCTGTTTGTTTTTTTCACATCTCATCTGCACTCATCTCTACTGATATCAGTTCTCTGAAATGCAGCCACCAGCTTTGAATGTGATAAGGAGTAAACTACTCTTTACAGCTTGAGGAGGTGCTGCCCCTGCAAAAAGTATGCTGTGCATATTAAACCTCTTACTGCTCTTGGGATGCTCTTGTGGGACCTGGAATTCTGATTATCTGCCTTGATTTTCGTACAAGGTTACCAAACCCTATTGCAATGGATGTCCCCCTTTCCCTGAAAGCTTGTGAGGTGCCACACTGACTGTCAGTCAGAGCTCTCCTGCTAATCTGGGAGTCTCCTCTTGCTGTCCCTGCTTCCAGTGAGTATGGGAAGGGGAGAGCTTAATCTGTTTGTAGGATGCTATCCAAAGGCCTCAGGGTTTTACAGGCACTGCGTGAGAGAGTGGTAGGCTATTAACACACACTTGGTGAGGATGAGGAAACTGCCCAGCTCCAGGCAGGGCACTTCCTGCCACTTGGGTCCAATGTGCCAGGAGCAGCACCCAGCCAGTGTGATTCCCTCACTGGTTGCAATGGCAGCTCTTGCAAGAGCTGTTACATATCACAGCTTTGAGAGTTGGCATCCCTTATGCCTCACAGTGCCTCCTGTACTGACTTCACAATGTGCTGGTGTAGAGCACACGGTACCAGGTTGGCAGCCATGTCCTTTGCACTCAGCATGAAGCATGCAAGCCAGAGGAAGTGACTAATGGATAGGGTTCAAATAGGAAAACTTATCTGGTGCTGCTAGCATAAAGTTTCCTTGCAGTCTTTGTAGTTAAGTTGTGACTGGAGTTCTGGGAATGGTTGTTCTCAAATTCCAATCAGAGTTTGCCCCAAGTCCTCAGAGCTGAGGTGCCAGGCTAGCAGAGTGGCTTTACTGCCCATATCTGTTGATGTGACTTTCCACACTTAAAACATAGAAGCTCTGGTTGTCCTGCCAGACTTGTCTTCTGTGGCTGGTGAGCTGGTGACAGGCATGTCTTTATGCTGATTTCTTTTGAGAAAAAGCATTACTTTGGAAGCATGTGGACAATGCTATCTTAACTTGAGTCTTCAGTGAATGGCTGAAATTATTAGCAGGAATGCAAGTGTACTTGAATACAGCTCTCCTGTTGAGTGGCCTCTGCTGCATGTGTTGGAGCTGGTGTTAGGAGATGCTCTGTGTGAAATAAGTGTTACAAGCCCCTCTCCCTTTCACTGAACACAGAGCAGCAGACAGTGGAGATCCAAATTCACTTTTCTGTGCCTCACTGTACACTTGAGTCTTAGAGTGATCCCCCTACAGAGCTGATAGAAAACAGGGGTTTGCAGCTTATTGCTGGCTGGGCTCCTTCTCTCTCTTGTCTTGCTCTGACTGCCTTGCTGCCTGTGTGTTGTTTGGGGCAGATAAATGTGCATGTTGCTCATCTTGCTGGATTCGCTTGTGCATGAGCTCAGGAAAGCTGCTGGAGCTGTGGCTGTGAGCTCTTGGTGGTGATGTTTTGCGGTGCCAGCCTTGTGTGTGCAGTACACACCCCTGTCTGTGGCTGGCTTCATCAGTTCCACTCTTGTGCAGGGGAATACAGTCCATGGGCACATGGGGCTGTGTGCAGCCTTTGCTGGACCCCATGGTGACCTTCTGGAATGCCAGGCAATTGGGTGGGTGCTGTGGTGGGGAGCTGGGGCAGGAGGATGCCCCTTCCTGCGAGGTGGTGGAGCTCAAAGCTGCATCAGGCAGCAAGCCTTGTTGCCAGCCTGTAGGTCAGGGATGTGAGTTAGTTTCACATCTGGCCAACTGATTATCTCCTGACCTTTGAGGGCTGCTACTCCCTGGGGAGCCCTACAGGGCCAGGCCTGCTTCAGCCAGTTCAGCAAGGGCCCTCTGCCAGCTCTCCCTGGGGTGGCAGCTCTGTGGCCACCTACCAGATGCTTTTGGTGCTGCCTTTAATTAAACTAGTGGGGAGATGGGGGTGTTTGCTTTTGCACTTATTACAGGACTGATTTCTGACCTGAATCCTGAGGAGTAGGAGTGTTCCATGTCTGGGGCAGAGTCTGTTCCTTGCAGATGGTTGTGTGGGGAGATGTGTGCCCTGCAAGGCTGTTAACAAAACCAACTCTGGTCTCTGTCAGTGTCATGGTTCTGACAGTGCTGTGGCCTCACTGGGGCTGGTCATAAAAGGCCTTGCTGTTGCTGCTGAAGTTGCACTAATTAGCTGTATAGCTTGCTGGAAATATGCAGTCTACACATTGCTTGGTGTAAGCAAGTATTTAATCCTTGATGTTGGTTACTGGAGCAGATTGTGGCCTGATACCCTAGTTTGCAAATAGTGGGAACTTTTTGTGACATGGGGAAGCGACTCCCTGTTGCTGAGAGATAGGAGATGTGTTGCAAGGTTTCTCTCTATCATCTAGGGTGTGTTTGGGCCCCTAGGGCTCCTGCTCATTTGGGATGCTTGGACCTATTTGCTTGATTTCTCTTCAGATGTTCAAGGCTCAGTTTTGGGTTCTGCATCTCTTCCCAACTCCTTGCTTAAGAAGGTCAGGATTTAGGAGGAGTTAGTGTCCCTCATGTGCAGAGAGGACAGATCCAACCACTGAGCTGTGAACACCTGCAGTGTGTGATGTGGAGTGCAGCAAGAGCTGATGCCTGTCTGGGTGATGAACCCCTCTCAAAGTGTCAAAGAGCTCAGGCTCCTGGACAGTTGGTGCTCTGTGCTGGAAAACCCCTGCCTGGAGCAGAAAGGCTGGCATGGAGCAGGCATGGCTTAGGCAGGCAAGTGCACTTCACACCCCCCTGCCTAGTGCAGGTAACTCTTGGGTGTGCCCTGCAACTCCCACTTTGCTGCTCAGCTGTCAACTCCCCAAGGTCAGTGGCTGCCCCTTGAGGGACAGAGGAGGGCCAGACATAGCTGCATCTGCTCACTGAGCAAGGCATACTTTGGCCACTTTGATGTAGGATGATGTAGCATGCCAGTGGGGACAGATGCCAGGTCTCCCAAAGACCTGAAGACCTCAGGGGTTTCTCTGGAGCTGTGGTTGCTCTGTTAGCTTAATTTAGCAGGATGTTGTTCTGCCTAGAGAAACCAAGGAAAACTTCTAGGTTCTTTCCATAAGGGCCTATAATTCTACTAGTAGCATAATTTATTATTTTTGTCTTGGTAGAAATCCTGGTGCTTGCCCAGAGCCTGTGTTCAGGACAAGTCCAATGCCTCCCAGCTTCCTGTGGCATGTGTGGCTGTAGGAGTGTCAGAGGTGCTTCACAAAACAGCAATAAGACAGACTTGTTACTGTTCATGTTGGTGGGCACTTCTGTGCCAGTCCTAGTTTGAAATGGGCTTCTCCCACTGCTGGGGGGCATAGCTGTCATGGTCCCTGCATTGTTTTGAGCTGGGTCCTAGCTGGCCAGTGGTACTGGAGACTTTGGCCCAGGGTCAGGGAAGTGATCCATAGTGTCTGAGCTGAAGTGTGTTCCTGCAGTGTGAGATGCAGCTCTGAGCTCAAAGACAGCTGGCACTCTCTTCTCATCCTGGCCTGCTCAAAATAGGCAAGAACTTGCAGGATTTTTGTCTCTGCCCTGGACCTGTAGTAAGGCTGACTCATTCACCTTGATAAGATAAACACAGACCTTGAATAGTCAGGTGCCTCTGCTGGGAACTGACTCTTGAGGGCTCCTCAATCTAGCAAATAAAGGTGTAGCTGGATGTAGTGGTTGAAAGCTGAAACTAGACAGACAAGTTTGGAGCTTGCTCTTAGCCATTAGAGCAACATAAAGCTCAGCAGCTTTCCAGACTTGTGCTTACTGTGTTTCCCACAGCTGAGCCTTGAGTGTCTCTTAAGGATGCAATAGTTCCTGCTGCACTTCCAGCTGGCCTTTGCTGCACGTGGTGAGTGGATTATCTTGGCAGCACCCAGAACTTTAAATATTACTTGAATCACGGTGATACTACAAGTGAGTATTACTTGCTATAAAACCCTTTGAAACCTTGCTTGGGAGGGTGACCAGGTATTGTGCTGCTGAGGTGCCCCTGATATGTGGGGGGATCAGTCCTAAATGGGCTTTGCCCTGTTGCTCTATCTGCCTCCAAGATGGCACAAGGAGCCACCTTCTGTGCTTTCTGAAACACAGCAAAACTTCTTGGGCTCTGTCCTTGGGCTGCATGGCTGTGCAGGCTGCTCTGGAGCCTTGCTTGGGGGAATGGGTGTTTTGGAGGATGGAGGTGAAGGAGGAGACCTCTTCCTGCCTGCTGCCCTTGCAAAGGTTAGGTGTCACTCCCCAGTCTGGAGGAATGTGGAGGGGATGACTGGACAGGCGCAGAGCCAGCACCACTGCTGCACCAAACTGATTTGCAGGGAATGGTGAGCCAGAATTGTGTGTGCCAGGCCTCCCTGAAGGTTACTGCTGGCAAAGCCTGCCATGGAGGTGCCTGGTAGCTCTGCACAGGAAGTGTCTGCTGCCACCCTGCCTGCAGCAAAGATGGCAGCGAGTTCTTCCTCTTCTGTGAAGCTGAAGGAGCAGTGCTGGTGTTGGCTGGTGAGGGCTTGAGGTGGCAGTGGCTGCTGAGTACTCAGGGACCTTGCTGGGAAGAGGGGTACTCTGGCTTCAGCTTGCTGGCTGCTGGTCTGGAAGAGGCCATGTGCTTCCTGGTGGTGGCAGCAATATACCTCCTGGGATGGCTGGGCTGGGCACCCATTTCCCCAGGCCATGTGTGGGCTGTGACTCCAGTGCACCTTCTTGGAGGGAAGGGGTAGGTGGAGTGTCTGGTAGCCGCTGTGGGGAATGCCTCCCTTGCAGATGGATGAGTCAGGTGAGGCTGGGCCTATGCTCTGCCTCCCTTCCTGCTGCTCTGGTGTCCTGTGGGCTGGGGAGAGGTTGGGGAGCACAGGGAAGGGGTGAGGGTGTTTAACACTTGCCTGCAACAGTGAGAGCCCTTCCTGCTTTTCTGGAGAGCATCTGCCTAGATCACTTTCTGGTGTGTGTTCATACTGAGGATGAGCAAGTGTGGGGAGTGCCAGTCCTTCTCCCTGCAGCCTTCCATCATATGGCTTTCCCTTGTCTGGAAGGGAGTGGCAATGCCATTGCCAAGCAGGATGCACCTGGCCCCTGAGGTACTAGGTTATGTGGTAGTAGTTTCTTGTCCAGAGGGTTTTGTGCAAGGATGTGAAACCAGGAACTTAGACATCAGAAACTGATGTTTGTTTCTGAACCTATGGATTTCCTTCCTCATGTAATGGGGCTGCCAGTGATGGTGTGCTGCTTCTGTGGTGGCAATCAGTTGGCAGGAGCCCAAAGCTGACCATAAAGGCACTGTGCTGTGGAGAGTGTGGGCCAGCCCTGCATCTCTGCTCCAGGGTCAGACAGACAAGTGTGCTGAGTGGTATGGCTGCCAATGCTGCTGGCAATGTCATGGTGCTTGTGGGTGATAATGCTTGAGCTTGTACAGCAGGAGCAAGATTAAGGGGCTGGAGATACAGTGCTGAGGTTGGAAGCTTTCCTAGCTGGCTTGAAATGTTGGGTTCTTGCCTTGAGTGAAGGGAAGGACTGCTGGCATTTGATGATGGTGTTCCCAGCAGAGCTGGGGAAAAACAGAGCCAGGCTCTGTGAGAAGTGAGGTGGCCTGTAGCTCAGCTGGAAAGTGGATTCTGGTGTGTGATCAGCTGAAAGCAACACTGGGCAGATGCATGACTGTTTCTCTGAAATTGGGCTTGGGGTTTACTGATCTGCAGGGCTGTGCTCTGTAGGCTGCTGTCCTGGGAGAACAGCTTCTTGATCTTCCCTGCCTCTTTCCACAGAGACACTGCCACCACCATGGAGGGGATTGTGACTATGTACCAGGACTTCATGAAGAAAGCAGGTCAGTGTTTGGCTCTGCCCAGCTATCAGACAGGCAGCATGCACTACATGCTTTAGTGCCAGAGGCACTGGGGGTGGTCTGTCATCCCTGAAGCATCCCTTGGTGTAACTGCATCCTGCCTTTGCCCTTACACAGATGCAACTCTGGGGGTTTTGTGCTGCCTGTTATGAGGCTGTCTTGCATCAGTGCCTGTGTCAATTGTTTTGGGGCACTTGTGTTCTCCTGGGCAGATGATCTCCAGGCTGCCCTGCAGCATGGCTTCAGGCTATATTGTGCTGAGTCTGACTACACCAGCCTCTGCTCCCAGGCTGCTTCCCTACTTGCACTCGTGTCCTGGAGCAGGATTGCCATGCCCTTGCCTCCGCTGTGGCAGTAGCAGTGCTGGCAGCAGGCTGGGCTGAGGTTGCTGACTGCTGTGCACTGTGGCTCTCTCTGCAGACCCCCGCATCGCCGACTACCCGCTGATGCAGTCCCCGTTCCTTGTGATGGGCATCCTTTTGGGATATGTCTACTTTGTCCTATCCCTGGGTCCTCGGCTAATGGCCAACAGGAAGCCTCTAAACCTGAAGAAGTTCATGGTGCTATACAACTTCTTTCTGGTGGGACTCTCCCTTTACATAGTGTATGAGGTGAGTTATTGGTAGCTTGGTCGGACATGGGTAAAGCTGTGTGGGTGATGGGGAGCCCTTTTCAGCCCTGGCTGTTCCCTGCCCTTCTGTGCAGAACTTGATGTGCAGTGGGTGATGTGTTAGGCCTCACCCTGATGATGCTCTTGTTGCAGTTCCTGATGGCAGGGTGGCTCACTGGGTACACCTGGCGATGTGACCCTGTGGACTTCTCACAGGACCCCAAGGCCCTCAGGGTGAGTTCTCATCCCTCTCCAGATAAGTGGGGGGAGCTTTAGTGCTTCTGTTTGGATGGCAGGGTCACAGCTCCTGCCTTTCCTGAGGCAGAGGATGTGTAGTCTCTGGGCCTTGTTTTCATGCCAGGATAACTGTATGAAGCCCTTCACTCTCTGGGCTTGTTCAGGCTGAGGCAGGTCTCTGATGTTAACCTGTTCTGTTACAGATGGTCAGTGTTGCTTGGCTCTTTGTTTTCTCCAAGTTCATTGAACTGACAGACACGGTGAGTTACTGAGAAGGCCTTTTCACCACTTGCTGGGCAGGGAGCTGAGCCCAGTGTATTTGGGGTAGGTGCTTTTGCAGCCCTTCCAGTCTGACCTGGTAGTGCTTCTGTCTGGCATCACTGCCAAGGAGGCCACCCTGGAATGTTGGTGCTGAGGCCACTCTTTACATGCTTCAGCTCTGGAAGCTGTGGGGTGACCTAATGGGCAATGACAATGAGTGGAGGGGGAGGGAAGTATCGTTGAGAGCACACACTGGGTTAGTGGCCCAGCCTGCTCTAGCTGCTCCCAGGCTGCAGGTTCTTAATGCTGTTGGGCTTTCATTGCAGGTCATCTTTGTCCTGCGGAAGAAGAATGAGCAGGTCACATTCCTGCACCTTTTCCACCACTCTGTTCTGCCATGGAGCTGGTGGTGGGGAGCTAAGTTTGGTCCAGGTAAGATGGCAGCTGTCTGTGTGCAGGGATTGGGTAGGGTTACCCCAGCATGCTGAGAAGGGGTTTTGGCCCTGTTGGGCTTTTAGCAGCTCTGTGTAGGGCTGATTGCTGTGGAGTATTGACTTACACTAAGAAAATCTATCTTAACAGGAGGAATGGGCTCATTCCATGCCATGATCAATTCCATGGTGCATGTTGTCATGTATTTCTACTATGGGCTCTCAGCAGCAGGACCTGCCTTTCAGAAGTACCTGTGGTGGAAGAAGCACATCACAGCCATCCAGCTGGTGAGTCTGTGTGCTAGAGCAGAGCATGTGCCTGATGTGAAGGGCAGGCTAGCCCTTGTACCTCTGAAAGGTGCAGCCCCAGCAGCAGTAGTCTCCTCTGTAGCATATTGCTCTGAGTTTTTAGCAGCTCTGCCCCACTGTGGGCCTCTGATAGCCCTACCAGCCTGGTTGGGGTGTGGATGCTGCTCAGCTCCTGGGCTGTAGCTGTGCTGGGAGGGTGAGGCGCATGCTGCTCTGAGACTTGTGCCTGCCTCTTCCAGCTGCTGCTGAATGCCTCACCATAGGGAATCTACTTTAGACTGGGAAATGAGTCTAGGTGTTGCCTTTAAAAATAAGGTCTCTAGTGGGTTCCCTGACCCTGCTCCCATTAATAACTTGTTCTTACTCTGCCTTGCTCCCAGGCACAGTTTGTGATTGTCTCCGTCCACATCTCCCAGTATTACTTCATGCCCAACTGCCAATACCAGTTCCCCATCTTCATCCACCTTATCTGGATTTATGGGACCATCTTCTTCATCCTCTTCTCCAACTTTTGGTACCAGTCCTACACCAAGGGCAAGCGGTTGCCCAGGGTGGCTCAACAAGCAGCCCAGCACAACGGTAGCAGCATCCATGAAAATGGCACTGTCACCAATGGCAAGGTCAAAGCCAACTAGAGGGTAAAGTGCTCCCAGAGCCAATGAGAGCCCCGGGGCAGAGGCAGCTGGGACCTGTCCCTCTGCTCCTGGGTGCCACTAGCCAAGTCAAGTGCCTACAGACTGTTGTACCCCTGTGCCCAGTCCTGCTGCCCCCTGTCTGCATGCTCAGCCCCTCTGCTCTGAGCAGCCATGGGCCACTTCTGCTCCTGGGAGGGCTTGTGCTGTTTCTCAGTGTTGCTGAGCAGAGAGGCAGCTGCCTGCATCACAGCTGTGGGGCTGCAGTCCCATTCCAGTGTTTCCAAAGGAACTTTCCCCAAGTGCCTACATCTGGCTCTTCTGCCTAGGGGCCATTTCCTTCTGAGTAGGACCAAAAGAAGAGACCGCTTCCTGTCCTGGTGCCCTCTCCTCTTCCCTGTCTCACAAGAGCTTGTATGGATGAGCAGATTCATCCCTGGCTGCTCGTTACTGCCAGCTCATGTGAGCGCTCCTGCTCTACGATGCCTTGTGCCACTTTGTTCCATGCCACAGTGCTGCATGTCCCTTCTGGTCCCTGTGTGCCCAGCTTGGGAGCCCTGCCCTGGCATATCTGTGCCCAGGGGTCAGTGGAGAACGTAGGGGCAGTACTTGTGGGACTTAAGGGCCCAGACCTGCCCAGTACGGTACCCATGCCCTGTGCCTAGTACATAGCAGGGGCTGTGACAGCCTGAAAGGCTTCCCCCTTGTGATAAGCCCAGGTTGCCTTGCTGTCCTTGTGCCTGGGCTGGGTGCTCAGTGTGGGCTTAAGCCACACTTACCTGATCCTCTAAGGCAGCTGGTGGCTTGCTCCACAGTGGGGGAGACCAAGCTCAGCCAAGTCTTGAACCACTTCCACTCCTGTTCATTCAAGACTTGAGCAATAAGTGCCCCTAAAATCAGCTCCTGGGCTCTCCTGCTCAGATCCAGCCCTGCTCTGGCCTAGCCTGAGCACAGTATAGGGCAGTTTTAAGTGAGCACCTCTTGCCTTTGTGGATCTGACTGGGCCTGTGTGAAGATGTGCTCTGTCCTTCAGCAAGGCAGTGCAGCAGTTCTCCTGGCCTGGTGCCCAACACCTGCTCTGATTGTAACCAAAACATGCTGATGGCCTCGAGGACGAGGTGAAGGAGCCAGGCCCTGTCAGATTGGGCTGCTCTTCTATCACAAATAAACAAACAGAAGGAGAAATTGCTCTGTTCTCTTGTTTTCTTGTCTCAATATAAGCCAAAGCTCTTCCAGGTGCTTGGTCCTGCCCAGCGTGGTTGAAGGCAGGGCTGGGAGAAGCAGCTGGTGTAGCAGGTTTGTGCTGGGGGAAGAGGGTGCTGGTTGTGTGCTGATGAAGCAGATGGCAGATTGTTTCCAACTGTTTTGGTAGAGCAGTGCTCAGGGCTGGATGTGTGTCAAGGCTTCTGTTGTGAAAGTGACTCCACCCTGTCAAAAAATGGCTGGGGTGGAGTGTGGGCTGGGCCGTGGGCCACCTGCCCAGGAGGAACTGCTGCTTTTCAGAAATTATGGGGATTTGAGCTATGGCAGAGCAGGGAATAGAGACTTAGGAAACTTGAGTGCTTGAGAAACAGCAGTTTGTTGCTTTCTGAATCTGCCAAAGCAAAAACTGCTGCTATCTGTGAATGCCCCTGCAGCATGGATCTGTGCACAATGTAGCTCAGGTTGGTCAGAGGAAGGTTAATGTTGCTGTCTTGTTTTTGCTGCAGAAGTATGTCTTTGCCTGGCTGGGCTTTGTTATTTTTCCAACTGTCTCATTCTGGGGTCCCTTTGGTGCTGTTGAGGTGTAGGGCTGCCTTCCCATCCCCCCATGACTGGGGCCCTCTTGAGCAGAGGGCAGCCTGGGTGCTGACTCAAGCCTGGGAAGAAGAGTGGGGAGCCAGCTGGGCAGCATGTGGCTGGGAGGAATGTGTTAGATCAGCAGCCTCCAGATGCTGAGTTTCACTGTAGGGTTGGGTTGTGGGGTAGGAGGGCTTTGGTGGATGTCCAGCAAAAGCCCTGGAGCAGAGCCTGGTGTGAGAGAGCTCTGCTAATCTGACCTGGGCTGCTGTACACCTCAAGGCCATGCTCTGAAATGTAGGAAAACATCTTCAAGTGCCCTGAACTGGTGTGACTAATATGCCTAAGCTGCACACAGCCATCACCTGCTTCTACAGCACTCAATGTCCTTGTCTGTAAGAAGTCATGCAGTGTTCTCCCAGTTGTTGGTGCTTCTCTGGAAGTAAAGACTTGGATGAGAATTTGTTCTTGTCCATGCTGAGGTGGTGTGTAATGTTAGGTCAATGCTCAGAAGTCACCACTTCAGGAGCTGTAGGTGATGGTCCAGCTGACATGGACCTTTTCCTGTCAAGCCTCCTTCTCCCCTCCCGCTGGCTCTGGCTAAAGACAGGATTGTCTTTGCTTTTGCCCAAAATAGTAACAATGCTTTAAACTACTTATGCTTGGTATTTTAGAATGGGCTGTTCCCTGCATGTGCTCTGCTCTCCCTTCCTCCAATTGTTCCTGTTAGCTGTGCTCTTCTATGGGCTGGCCATGGCACTTGGTAATTAATATGCTGTCATGCTGTGAACTGAATTCACACCTTATAGGGCTGTGTTTACTGGGCCTGCTGGATCAGTGCCCACTTCCTTCCTCAGCTCCTCCTCACTCCAGGACTGTAAGAGACCAGCATGGGGTCAAAGACCCTGCAGTATCATTACCCTCTAGTAATGCTCAGATGTCCTCTAAGGGCTGTGTAATGCACAGCGTCTGGGTGTGGGGCATGTGCTAAGGAGAAAGAAAGAGTCTGTGAGAAAGCTGAGCTGCTTTTACATGGCACTGAAAAAATGACAGCAACTTTTTGGCATATAAAGCTTTCCTTCCAGGTCAGGGACCAGGGAAGGCCTAATCAGCTGTGGCCCTACAGGGCAAGTCTGTGCTAGCTCCCAGCACCAAGTGCAGGGGTGTGGGACAGGGCTCCTACAACAGCAGCACAGCTCTGTGGAAGAGCCCAGCCTTGGGTTCCTGCCTGCTTCCCCCTTAGAGACAGCTGTGGCCTGAGGATTCCTGTCCCCAAGTGGCCTGATGGGGATGCACCAGCAGCACTGCTGGGAAGGTGCTGGCTCAGTTGTTGTTTTTTGAGACTGTGCCCCCCATATCATGTGTGTGTGTTGGGGGGATGTGCTCTGGTGGGTGTGGTTACACACTCACTGGCCTTGGCAGATCACAAGTTGGAACCTTTGAAGGTTCCCACTGCTGTAAGGCTTAAGAGGCAGAGCTGGTGCTAGGCACAGTGTGGTACTGTGCTGAGGGAAAGGTGAAAACAGTTAATAATCCACCCTCAGTTAATCACTGAGGGCTGATGGGAGGCACAGGCTTGGTGGAGCTGCTTTGCACAGGCCAAGGTGCTTATCAGCTGTGCAGTGTCCCCAGCAGCCCCTGGCAATGCTGGTGGCAGCTGAAGGACAGGCTTGATGGGTCTGGTGCAGCCCCACAACCTCAGACACTGTGGCTCCACCATGCAAAGCAGCATGGCTGAGCTGGTTGTTGGTCAGGTAAGGCCTCAAATATGATTCCTGCAACTTACTCCAGCACAGTTCAGCCTGGAAAAAAGGCATTTTTCCAAGTGTAGGGGAGTCAAGCTCCAATAAATGTGAGCTGAGCCCTGGTGCCTTCTCCCCTGCATGAAGCCTCAGTGAGGCACCAGGGCTTCCTGTCAGCAGGAGGGGGAGAGAGATCAGAGTTGTTGGAAGAATACGTGACTGAAGGCAAAGCACAGGGCTGGTGGTGCTTTGCGTGGCTCTTGCATGACAGCCAGGCTGGCTGTGGCAGTGGCAGCTAACCTTTTGTTTTGCATCAGGCTTTATGCCAGTACCAGCCCCTTTCCAGATTTGGGGTGATTACAGCTGTTGCTCTATGTTTCCCCCCCTCCTTTTTTTTCCAAAAGCTATTCTACTCCAGCACCATAAGTAGGCAGTGATGGCTGCCTGTAGCTAACAAGACAAACTGAGATGTGCCTGTAGAGCCACAATAAGGTCCCTGTGGTTGTGAGATAGGCCAGGACAACACTAACTGAGGCTACAGCCATGCTGTGCTTTCAGCTGAGCCCATGGTGGAACCGCTGTGCTTGTAGTCAGCACCTAGATGGGGCAGGTGACACATCTGTGTCCACTGGGACAGAAACAGAAGTACAGCCCTTGCACAGCATCCTTCTGCTAGGCTGTGCTAAGCTCAGGGACCTGTCAACTGGCCCTTAAGACCTAGGTCTCCACTCCTTGCCCAGATCCCCAGCTTTGGGGAGAAGGACTTAGGTTTAGGAGCCATGGCTTTTTCTTCCATCAGACACTATTAAGGAAAAGTCAAGTTAAGCAGTTTATTAATATTTAAAATACTGTACAGCATTTAAACCAAAAATATCCCCCCTCCCCACAACAATCCCATGGTGTCAGCGGATGCTCTGGTGAATAATACTGCTTTTGGCACAGTTTGCTTTCTCTTTCTCCTTCTTCTTGATGGGGTCCATCTCAAAACAGCGCCAGAGCCGCAGCGTTTCATCAGCAGCTGCTGATGCCACTGTTGTACCATCCGGGCTCATGGTCAGGTTGAGGATTCTAGCAGTATGGCCTGAGGAGGAGGACGAGTGTGCAATCAGGACTGAGCTGATCAGCACAAGCACATTTACTCCTGTATGCTCCCATGAGCCCTGCCAGCTTGCATAGCTGTCCCCCCACTGGCTGTGGCAGTGTGATTTCAGACCCCAAGCATACACTTGGAGCAATGGTATCTCTTCCACAGCCCGTGGGCATGCTTTACTCCTAGCAGCATGGCCCCAGATACTGTCCTGTATCAGTGGTGCTGCAGGCTCAAAGCAAGGAGTGCAGCTGTCTTCAACCTCTAACAGCCCCTCTGCCCCCACCCAGGCCCTGTCCACCTACCTTGCAGCTCTGCAACTTTGGCCATTGTTGGATATTTCCATATAACTAGCTGATTTTGTGCAAATCCATGGCCTGAAATCAGCTCCTTGTAGTTAGTTGACCATAAGATAGAACAGACCTGCAAAGAGGCAGTGACGCAGGTGAGACAGGGTGCTTGTGCTGATGCTCACTATTCAGAGGTGAGCATGATCCCCTCCTTCCCCATGCCTCTGGGCCTGAGGAGCCAGCAGCTCTGTGTAGGTGTGCTGCCAGAAGATGTTTGTGTCCAAGCTCATGTTCATATCTCACCTGGGAATGGGTATCAACAGTACTGAGGCAGGCACCAGAACAGACGTTCCAGATGCGGATATGTCTGTCACTAGTGCCACCTCCAGTGGCTAGAACATTCGTCTGCCATGGGCACCACGCCACAGCCTGAGAGAGGAGAGTTCATTTTAAAACATACAAGAGGCAACCTGCACCCAGCCAGTGCTGCATGCCTGCCTTGCACCACACATATCTGCCCATGGCAGCTCTGTGCTCACCTTGACAGCACCCTGGTGCTGAGTGAAGGTCTGTATGGGAGCAAAGTCTCCACCCCCACCTTGGGTGCATGGCCAGACGTTCACCAGATTGTCGTTGCCACCACTGGCCAGGTAGCGCCCATCTAAAGACCATTTGAGTCCACACACCTCCTGTGTGTGGCCAGCAAGGGTGGCCACGTGATGCTCAGCCACTCTGACATCATGGTGATGGATGTGCCCATTCCGTGCACCACTGCAGAGAGAAGAGAAGGCTTGCAGGGTCAGGCTGCACATTTTCACCCAAATCCATTTTTGTTGTTGCAAGGCTGCTATACCTGCCACTGGGTTTCAACCAGTGTTACCAGCAACACTGGTCTATCGGTGCGAGTGAAACACCCACACAAGCTCTTTACAACTTCAGCACAAATTGCAATACAGGAAAGAGGCTCCAACAGATAAGGCTGAGTAAGAATCCCAAGCCAGGACAAACTTCTCTCTGCCATCCCTAACCCATGCCACACATAGATTGAGGGATAGGAGCTTGCAACAACTGGGAGCTGCCCTTGACCCACTGCTTTACCTGGAGAGGATGTAGCTGTTCCAGCTGAGGGTTCCCACACGGGCACAATGGCTGGTCATGTTTCGGAGACGTTTCTGCTGCTGAACGTCCCATAGCTAGAGAGGTAAAGCAAAAAGTTCTTCAGAAGAAACCCAATCCTGTTTCTATGCCCTAGGAACCTCACTGCACAGGCTCTGGCATTCAGCTTTCTCAGTAAGGGAACAGGGAAAGTGTGTATCTCATGACTATAGCACAGAAGGTAACGCTACTTATCAGAAAGCCCCCAAACCAAACCCTGCCTTGCACACTGGGCAGTTCCACCCCACACCAGGGAAGACAAGTCAGGTGCATGGCATCCTTCCTCTGCCAGCCAAGGTTATATTCCAAGGCCCCACAGTTCTGTCAATCCCTAGAAAACACCTCTAGTTTTACTCTTGCGTTCACCTGAACCTCAGCACTACTTGTGCCAACAGCAAGGTAGTTTCCTTCTTTAATCCATGACACAGAAGAAATGTACACATCTGGATGCTCCATCTGCAGCAGCTGGATAATCTCCCCAGTAGCATGATTCCACAGATAAACAGAGTTGTCCAGAGCCACTGCCAGGAAGTTCTGGGAGCTCCAGTCTATGAGATTCAGATCTACAATTTGAAAGAGCAATGCAGGTCACACCATGCTTGGCTAGAGAGCCCTGCCCTTCACCCGTGCTGATGCAGCAGGTGCGGGTGCACATGTGCACACACACACGTACAGGTGAGGGGCAGCCTTCTGAGTGTCACTATGCCCAGCTGCTGGGGCCAGGTACCCTGCTCCAAGGCATCTACACTGTGCCCTAGACCACTGTCCCTGTAAGGCCACACAGGGACACTGCAGAAGTGGTCTGTGCTAGCCTGGGTACACAAAATAATACAGACAGCCCAGTTACACTGTCCTAGGAACAGCAATCCAGTGCAGAATGTTCTGGATGTCCAGCACTCAACCCTCTAGCCTACTTACAGTAGTCGTTGCGGATCTCTGGTGCATCCAAAATCCGGTCTGGGTTTGAGGGAATGTATCTGCTAGTCTTCCTGCTGGATCCAGGTGTCATTTTCTGACTATAAAGCACTTTCAGGTTATTCTGATAGCCTGTGTGCAGAGGAACAGGTTTGTTAACCTGACTTAGTTTCCTCCCAGCTGAGTGCTGCTCACCCAACTAGGAATCCCTTGGAGTGAAAATAAAGTCCTAAGAGAAACACAAGTGTGCAGTGCACTAAAATCACTGGCAGTATGAACTGCTGAACAGGGGCAACAATTTCCTCATTCATGGAAACAAATTTAACAAACACTTGGGTTTTTGAATCCCATTATACTTAGTTGCAGTTTAAGCTAGAAAGAGCATCAAACTCTCTGCTGTGCACTTACAGACTTCATGAAGGTTTGGAACCTGCAGTACAGGTGACCAACTGGCAGTCATAACAACTTTCCTAAATAAATTCACTGTAACTGTTATGCCCTCCCTCCACCTCAGGAGCCTTAAGAAAGGAGACTCCAGCCTGTACAGTTCTCAGAAACCAGTTGATTTCTCCTGTGACCACACACAGAGCCTCTGTGTTGCTGTTCCCCTGACCTGATCTCTCCTGCTGATTCAGCTCACACAGACCCTGTATCATACCTTCTGGAGCATTCTGTGGTTTTCCACTGAGGCGGAGGATCTTTGCCTCTTCTACATCAAACCCATTCAGATTCACTGCCCAGGCTTTCTGTTGCTCCTACAGAGACAAATCACCCTCAGTGCAATGCATCTAAAACAACTCCCACAATGCAATTTAAACAGACACCTAAGTCCCCTTCTCTTAGAATCTGAAGATGTTTGACTGTGCTGCAAGGATCAGTCACACAGAGGCAGGTCAAAGCAGTTTTTCCTCAGACTTTCATACATCGTCCTGCTCACATTTTCACACAATGGCAAATTCAGTGACATTGCCAGTGGGAAAAGCCACAGCCACAAAGCGACCAAATGCTTCATAAACAGATTTCAGAACACAGTGGAAAACATTCCAGAAGTGTTTCCTGTGGAGACATTGTCCTAGAATAGCTACCACCAGCAGTTTCACTTTGCATAGGCTCACAGCTTTGTGTTTTTGTTGCCTGCTACATTTTAAAATCTCATTAGTCAAAAGCTAAATTTTGCTACCAGAAGCAGCATAGGCTTAGAGTCCATGGTGGTCTCTACAGCTTCAATCTCATCCTAGGCTCCTGAAGCCCAGAGCTGCAAGTAGTGATGGCTGGGACTTGTCAGTCTCGTGTGTCCACTCGATAGAACCTATAGTTTACTGCTCTGTAAAGGGGCAGGAAGGAGTAGTGGTTGTTGAAGTAATTGTAACTTAGCAACATGCTCACCTTCTTGGTAGGGGAATCCTCAGCAGGGTCATTTTCTTTGGTTAGGAGGAAATTTGCCATCTCCATCTGCATAGTGCTGCGGTTGGGAATGTAGCGATCCCCCCCAGGCTTTGTGGGGGTGCTTTGAATTTTGGATCCAGATTTACCTGCATTTGCATATGAAAATATTGTCTTACAGCTATTTAACAGCCTGTATTAGAGCATTCACGGGAGCAAACCTAGCACTCTTCCACATCACACCCGCCAGACAAGTAGGACTCTCAGATCTCATGCCACCCAGTCACAACTAACTTATATTTTCCTCCTTGCCACCAAGTTGGTTAGGGACTATGTGGTGCAATTCCTTGGGTCTAGTGCAACAATTCCAGAGTCCAGAGATAAGGGGAAGATACAAAAACGCTCACAGGATGTAAAGCTGTCAGCTGACAGTCCCGCCCACACTTGTCCCAGCATGCAGCTGTGCCAGCAAGGCTCAGCTGGGCGAACAGCAGCTCGCCAGCCCCAGGGCTCAGAGCTCTGCCCCTCATGCTGGCAAGGAGGTGGGGGGCTGTCAGGAGCACAGCCTACCTCCTCCTGCCTGAGCAGCAGCCGGTAGGGCAGCGTGGCAGGGAGCCCAGAGCCCCACGGCTACAGACGTGCAGCCTGGGCGAGGCTCCCGCACTCAACCTCTGCCGCTGGTGGCCGGCGCTCACCGGGTGTCTTGGACGGCGTCTTGCTGGAGCTGTAGGAGCGATTGGCCGGTTTCATGGGCGACACGCCGACTGGGCTGGGCCCGGGGCCGCTCTCCTTGGCCTTGCGCTGCCATCGCGCAGGCGGCGCGTTCGGGATTGGCGTGTCCAGCTTCAGCAGCCCGTGCAGGTCCGCCTCGAACAGGAACTGCGCCATGGTCCTGCAGGCGGGCGGGCGGCGTTAACCGTGCCCACCGTCCGGGCTGAGCCTACTCCGACAGGCCCCGCCGGGCTCCCCACCACCGGACCGTGCAAGCGCTCCGGCCGCTCCTCCCCGCCAACGGACATCCCCACTCTCCCCAACCGCTCCTCGGAACGCTTTCCATCAGCCGATACGCCCTCCCTCCGCTCCTCGGGGGTCCTTTCTATCAGCCGACACCCCTTCCAGCCGCCCTTTGGGGCTCTCTCCGATAAGCGACATGCTCCCTTCCCCTCGCCCGCCTCACCACAGCCTCTCCGGCCCTGTAGCACGCTCACCTCGGCCGCGCCGCCTCCGCTCGCCCACCCCGCCCGCTCCGCAGCATTTTAAACGGCGCGCCTACGGGGCCCCGGTTGGCCGCTTCAAACCCAACGGCCGCGCGCTGCCAGGCGACGGCCGCGCGACGCAACACGATTGGCTGAGCCACGGGACGGGGCGGGACGCTGGGCGCGTGCAGAGAGGGGGCGGGACCAGGGGCGGGACGAGGGCGGAGCGTTCTTGCTGGGGCGGGGCGATCCGGGCCGGGGGCGGGGCGGCGAAGGAGGGACCAGGCGGGGGCTCGGGGGGAACAGGAGTTTATGGCGGGGTGGGGGCGGTCGTGGCTGCCCGCGGCTCCCAGCCGCTCATGAGCAGGTAGGACTGGTTGGCGATGTCGGTGCTGGACAGGCGGCCCCCAGCGTGCTCCGGCGGCGGGCCCGCCTCACGCAGCGGGCCGGGCAGCACCTCCAGCAGGCAGGGCAGGACGGCCTCCTCCGGCGGCTGCTTGTCGAAGGCGCTGGCCTGGGGGGACACGGAGTGGACGGGGTAGGGGCTGCCCTTCGAGCTGCCCCCGGGAGCAGCTGAGTCGCCCTGCCCACCCACTCACCTGGCCGTGCTTGCTGCTTTCCTGGAGGAAGCTGCCCAGAGCACGGTGCAGGTCGGGAACGGGCGGCCAGAGTTTCTGCTTCACATTGCTGGGTACGGAGGAAGGGGCATCGAATTTACCCTCAGACTTGAGGTGCCCTAATGCCCCGTGCAAGGTGCCCAGGCTTGGTGCTGGACCCCCCCGCCTGCCCCCGGCACAGCCCTTTACCTGTAGAGGGAGGGGAAGGTGCAGCGCAGCCCCAGGAGCACTGCTGAGAAGAGCAGCGGCACCACCGTAACACTGGGGATGAGCCAGCCTGCATCGGAGGAGGAACGCCGGAACTGTAGCCCTTCCCAGACCCACCAACTCTGAGCCCCTCGCAGTCCCCTGCCCCGTGCTCCCCACCCCATTTCCAGCACTCTCCGCCTCTTGCCGTCAGCCGTGTGGCTCCTGCGGCCGCCAGCGCTGTCCCTTACCCGCATCGGCCACGGCATCAACCACAACGGGTTTGGACCAGGCGCTCCAGCTGCCCCGGTACCACGGCCCGCTGGGCCGGGCCCGCACCTGCGCGTGGTAGCGGGAGCCTGGCCGCAGGTCCAGGACCTCTTTCCTCGCTGCTCGCGGAACCTGCAGGACCTGCGGGGCAGAGCCGAGCTGGAGGCATGGCTGCTGTGGGCTGGCACCAAGGGGCGGGTCCCGCTTTGCCCGACCCCGCGCCTGCCATGTGTCAGCAGCGCTGCTCGGGGTTTCCTGGGCAGGCCTTACCTTCCAGTCGTGGCTGTTCTCCGTGGCATAGCGGACCTGGTAGTCCAGCTGCTCTGCTAGCAGCTCCAGGGGCGGCAGCCACTGCAGGCTCAGCCGGCCCTGCGTCACTGTTGCCTGCACAAGCTGTGGGGCATCTGTGAGCACTGTTGGTGTTGGGGATAGGCATTTGTCGCTCCTGTGAAACGGGACATGGGACACTGTGTCCCCTGTGAGCCAGGCAGGGGCTGTGGTGGCACTGGGACTCACCAGCCTGGTGCAGCCAAAAGGGCTCCTTGAAGTAGCTGAGTGTGGGCAGCATGTGGGTCCTGGTGACATTCACCAGGACAGAGATGGCACTGCCAGCCTTGGGCTGGAAGGTGCAGGCATAGGTGCCCTGTGCCCCCCCGCTCACCTCCTCGCACTGTTGCCATGCATCTTCCCTGTGGGAGGAGTGGGGAGCCAGTCAGTCCCACCAAAGCATACCCACAGCCAGCATTCCTCCTGCTCTTCCCCAGGAAAGCTACTGCTGCTTGTAGTTGGAGGTGCAATGTGGTGAGGGGATATGAGATTGGTGGTGGAAGGACAGGACAGATCAGGGTATGGGCAAGGGGCCCAGTGTGGGATATTGGGACACAGCAGAGCAGGACCAGTGGTCCCTGGGATGTGCCTGCATGGGTGCCACCTGCCTGCCATGCCCCTTACCTTGTGCCAGCCCTGCTTGGAGGTGGCCGGTAGAAGAGCTGGTGGGAGCTGTGGGGCTCTGCAGGGTCCCAGCTCCATTCGCAGCGCACGTGCCGCAGGTCAGGGGTACTGCAGCACAGCCCGATGTCTCCTGGGCAGGGAGAGCCAGGACAGGGAGGGGGCTGCTTCCCCTTGGCCCCCAGAACTTTGGAGTCACACCTTGCCTAAAACAGGACCCCCACCCCTGCAGCCCCAAGCGTGGGTGCCTCCCTGCTGTACTGCCAGGACCCTGCAGAGGGGATGGCTGCTCACCGGAGGAGTGGGGTGTCTCTGCAGCCACAGCCTGCGACCAGGGCCCCCAGACGCCGTCCATGGAGGTACCGTCGGGCTTGCTGCGCACCTGGATGTGGTACCTCACCCCTGGCTCCAGGTCCCGGAGCACCACTCGAGTGTTGGCCTGGACCAGCCTCTGCAGGAGAGGGGCCAAGCTGAGGAGCAACTGCAGGCTCCAAACCCCTCTGCCCATCCCTGACACCTCTGTGTACCTGTCCCAGTGCTGGGGAGGCTGCCCTGGGTGTGTGGGTGCTGACAGTTGACTGCATGGAGGGGTCCCCAGGGTGCTGCCCAGCGGGGTTCAATGGGGTGCTGCAGGGCACCCCTCGGGAGCTGGCAGGGCAGCACTGCACCTCGTAGAGGAAGAAGTTTGGGAAGTCAGCGAGGGGTGGCTGCCACGACACGCAGAGCTGCCCCGCAGCCCCGGCCCAGCGGGCAGTGATGTTCCCTGGGGGAGCAATGAGACCTGCAGAGAACATGCCAGGGTGTTTGTCCTCCTGCAGCAGCCCCAGTCCGGGCAATGCCTGCTCCTGCTGGGGGACACATGGAAGTCCCTTCCCAGGCTCCACCACTCACGGTGTTGCCAGCCCCCTTGCCAGGCAGAAGGTCAGGGGACCCAGAGCTGGGGACTGTCCAGTTATCACAGGGCATTGCCCAGTGAAAGGGACTCACCCACGGCGTCCACGCTGAGCTCCCGCCAGTACTTGGTGTGGTTTGTGGTGGCATTCAGGACACGGAGGTGGAGCTGGGTGAAGAGCCGCACGTCCTGGCTGGGGAAGACGCAGACATGTCGCTTCCCGCCAGCCCCACGGGGCCACGTGGAGACCACGCACGCTGTGGGCACATCCCTGAGGAACGGAGAGTGGGATCTTGCAGCACCTCACACCTCCTGCCTCGGGCCAAGCTTGAGGAGAGGCAATGTGGGGCACAGCACCAAGACTCAGTGTCACCAGCTCCTTTCCCGTGCCATAATCCACTGCAGGGCACCGTCCCCATGGGACTGAGGCGTAGCCAGGCCCCAGCCCTGCTGCAGGGTGTGCAGTGGCTGCTGTATGGCTTCCGTGGGCTCTCCAGCTCTCCTTCTCCTCTCTCTCATCTCCTGGGATGGCCCAGATTGCTGTGACACACTGCCGCTGCTGCTCTCTGTGCAGCAAGGAGGAGGCTGGGCTGTGCCCCCACCATCTCCTACCTGCTGTACCAGTAGTAGAAATGGCACATCCCAGCTGTTGTCTCCTCCTCGTCCCAGAAGCAGGTGAGGTCCTCGAAGCAGCGGGAGAAACAGAGGATGTCCTCGGACACGCCTGCTAGCAGTGCAGCATCTGGGAAGAGTGTGGCCATGAAGGAGCCCCTGGGCACAAACCCGTCCCCATCTCACCTGCTGCCACCTCAGGCACGCGGGGCAGCGTGGGCATGGCTGTGGCACGGGTGCTCTCCACCAGCCTGGCACACTGGGGAGGGACATGGCACCCATGCTGGCTGGCACGGGGGTCCTGGCTGGTGCAGGGCTCCCCCCGGCCCCACCACGCCCCCTCCTCAGTACACGAGGTCCTTGAGGACAAACAAACATCCCGAAATAGCTCTGCGGTTGGGGGGGAGCTCAGGGCCCAGCGATCAGGGGGAAGCACCCCTGCCCTGCTCATGCCGGAAGGTGCACGGAAGTGAGATAAGGAGGAGCAGCACCCCAGGGAAAGAGAAAGGGCCTGGGGGCTGGTGTGGGGCATGTGGTCCTGAGCAGGGGGGATGCCCAAACCCCTGCCCTGGGGGCATGGCTGTCCCCCTCAGTAAGCTGTGCTCCCTGTCATTACACAGACAAACTGGAGCATCACACCCTGCAGGATCTCTGTCTGAAGGACTGGTAGCTCTGCTCACATATGGGTGTCTGTCCTTGTTGTTGTGAAAGGGGGGACAACCCCAAGGTGCAGATGTGTGATGCACAGGGGTGGTCTTGCTGTCCCCAGCATTGCTTCAGCAGTCCCTTCTTCCCCCACTCCCTCTGCCCTGTGACCTGCTCCAGCCTTCTTCCTACCAGCATTTGCTGCCTTCCCCAGAGGTTGCCCCCAGCTTTGGGACCCCACAAGCTCACTGCCAATATCTGCTGCATTTCCTGAGTAAATCCATTCTCTGCTACACACCCTTGTACTGCCAGTTCAGCCCACCCTGGCCAAGAGTAAGTCACAGTTCCCAGTATTCTTGCCACCTTCTTGGTGTCCTTCTGCTCACCCTGTCCCTTCTCTTGCCTGACCCCCCCCCAGCCCTGTTCCTCATTTCCCAGCCCTGTGTTGCCCTTCTTCCCCATTCCCATTGTCCCATCTCTGCCACAGTTCCCTCACCTGTTCTTCTCTTTTTGTCCCCATTACCCCACCCCAAGCCTCATGCAGGCTCCATGGCCTCACCCAGCTCCAAGCACCAGGAGATGAAGTGCCCAGGTCCCAGCAGCTCGGTGGCACAGGGACCCATTGCATCAGTGGGAGCCCACCCTGGTCCTGTGGGCTATCAGAGCATCTTTGCTGAGCACAGCCCGTTTCTTAGGAGGGGCAGCTGCCCAGCTCTGCAGCCCCCACCAGCCATGCTTGGGCAGTGCTGCCAAGCCAGCGGAGGGCTCAAGGCACAGAGCCCTTTTGCAGAGGCTGTGGGCAGAGTCCAACCCTGACCCTCGTCCCACTGCCCCTATGGGGGTGACTCAGAATGTGCTCCCAAGTCTATCCTGGCCAGAAACCTGGGGCGGGGCCGGAGAGAGAAGCAGGAGATCAACAGGGTTTTATTCAATAATGTTTTTTATGGTGTTACAGAAGGTTCTAAAGGGGCTAAAGAGGCACTTAAAGAATGCATGATTTCATTCTGAAATGAGACAAAGTTGGGGAGTGGCTCTGGCAGGTGCAGTGTGCCAGACTGGGGCCAGCTATCAGCTAAGATGAGCATGTCCAGCAGGACAGTAAGATCATGACAGCAAGGCTCCAGGAGCCCTGGGGTTAGCCAGGCATGGGCATTGCCCATGGTGCAGAGCTGTGCCATCAGATGTTAACTTGAGTCTTGTTTAAACCCTCATCACGTCATAACTCTGAGAACTTCTGATGAGTGAGGAGCCCCTCTGCTACCTCAGCAGGACTGGGAGCACCAGGCTGCCATCCTCAGGGGCAGCCCATGGGCAGCCAAGCTCTGCTTGCAGAGAGCATGGATATTCCTTTACTCCAAGCATCTCAGGGTGTCCCACAGGTGAGAAGCACGCTCCATTGCTCACCCTGAACACTCCCTGCACACCCTCCTGGAATGCCCCCTTCCCAGTCCCATAGATTTGGGCTGCTGTGAGGTGCTCACTGCCCACACCTGGCATTCTAGCTGCTCTCTGGCCCATCCTTTGGGAGAGAAAATAGCCCCAAGGACCTACCTTGGGATGTCACTGGCTCAGGGGCTGACGGTGGGCTGCAGAGGCTGAGCAGGATGGCAGGGAGCAGTGAGAGCTGCCAGCCCTGGCACAGGCAGGCTGCCATCCTGCAACCTGTGTGCAGGAGCCACGCGTGCCGCACTCAGCCCTTCCCGGTGTCCTGGGAGCTGCTGCGGCTCCTCCAGGCGATACCTTTATCTGGGAAGTGGAGGCCGTGCAGCTCAGGAAGCCTGGCTGGGGGCTCCCCCCACCCCAAGACCAGCACTTCCCTGTGCCTGAAACCACAAGGCCACAGCCCCCCTGCCGCCGGCCGCAGTGCCAAGAGAGACTGCTCCTATCAGATAGGCGGCATGTTCCTGCCCTTGTGGCTGCTGGCATGCTGGGAGGATGGGGTAGGAAGAAAAACAACCCCGAGAAACTAGGGAGGCCCTGTGTGGGGCAGGGCAGGCTGTTGGGGCTGCTGCCACACGGGAGCACGGGATGTGGCACAGCTGATCTGCCTCCATGGTGTCCTGTGCTGCCCAGCACTGGGGTACTCCAGGTCTGCTCTTCCAGCAGCACTGTGTCTGTGGCAGTGCTGGGAGCAGAGCTGCAGGCACAGGGGCAAAGCCCTCAGAGGTGGTGCAGGAGCAGGGCCACCACAGTGAGGTCCCACAGCCATGCTCAACCAGTCCATCACTTCTGGTGCTGGAGGGTCTCCCACCCTGCCAGGGCACAACTCTATTGCACAGCCCAGGGAGCACCAGCCAGGACACAAGGAGCCACTTGCACATGTGTCCCCTGGGCACCAAGGCCAGGTTTGCTTCTTCAAGCCCAGCAGCTGAGGACAGCATTAGAGGCACCGAGGGAAGAGCAGTGCCAGCCCCAACTTGCCACAGACAAATTTTGTCAAAAAAAGAAGACCTAGGTGTGAGCAGGACTGGTGACACTGCCCCAGATACTGTCCCCAGCTGGGAGCAGAGGGCGTGCAGAAGAAGTGGCACATGTCAGGCTGTTTGTGAGGGTCAGTTCCCATCACTGGTGTGACCTGTGCAGCCCTCACAGATGGGGCAGAGCTGCAGGTCACACCAAAGAGCACAGGACTCAGCTGGAGGAACAGGGCCATCCCTTTAAAGACCAGCCAGCTGGGGGGAAGCTGCAGGAACAAATTTTAAGCATGCAAGTGGCAGCTGTGCATAGGAAGGACATAGTCTGTTCTCCATATCTGTTTGGGGACAAGACCAAGTCTCAATTGTGTGTGTGGGAAAAGATCCCAGTTGGATCCTAAGAAAACCCATCTCTGTGCCATGATGAGACCCAGGACTTGTCTGGGAATGCTGGGACATTCCTGGGGATTATCACAGGACCCCAATGGGAACAGGATTATGAGGAGTGCCCACCACAGCAGCGGATCCTGTTCCCCAGTGCTGTCAGTGGGGCAGAGGTGGGTACCCACCAACACTCCTCTGGACCTGGCTGTTGCATGATCTTTATTGTCCATAAGGCAGAGGTGACATCTCCAAAGGGTCACGGCAGAGCTGGAGGCTGTGCACAGCCAACATTGTCCTTTTGCACCCACCAGGGTGGCCCCATCCCATGCCAGCAGCGTTGCTCACAACCCCTGGCACCACTTCAGGCCCAGAGCATGCTGAGGGCTGCAGCTGTATTGCTGCTTCCTCCTCTCAACCAAAGTTTAAGCATTTGTGTCCGTGGGCTTAGGCAGTGCCTTGGCTCCTGAGGGAGGCCCTCTCCTGCCTGCTCTGCTGCCAGCGCCCTGCTGCTGCTTGTCCTTGGGGGCCACCCCAGTGTGTCCCAACAGTATGGGGCTGTTAGTGGCTGGCACCATGCCAGGGAGGGGACGGCACAGTCCCGCTGCAGGGAAGAAGGCACTCTTGAGAAGGGGCACTGCCATTTGGCTGCTTGGCCCTGGAGAGGATGAGCAGCCCCTTGTCCCCAGAGCACTGTTCCAGCAGGCTGGGGCCAGCGCAGCCTCACGCCTCCTCGGCGGTGGCATCAATCCCCGCGTAGGTGAAGTTCTCGAACAGGGCCATGTTCACGTAGGCCTGTGGGGGAACCCCAGTTAGGAGCCAGTTGTGAGCATGTCCACATCTATCTCCTGTCCCCACTAGCATGCTCACGGGCACTGTGCCCTGTTGTGTCCCTGCACCCAAAAGGTGATGGTGGGGTTAACCCCCACGCGTGGTTCTGCTGCCACCACTCACCTTCCTGGCCTCCAGCATGCGGATGAGCTGCATGGAGATCTGGGCGAAGGGAGGGCGCTCGTAGGGGCGGTCCCGCCAGCACTGCCGCATCAGCTCGTACCTGGGGGCGGAGAGTCAGTGAGCACGGGAGGAGAGGGGACGGAAAAGCTCCTTGTGGGAGATGGAGGAAGCAGGCAGGAAACTAAAGCCAAGGAAAGGTGTTTGGGTGTGGGACCCCAGCGCATTCCTCAGCCACAATGCAGAGGCAACCAGGCAGAAGCTACTGGAAGTTGGTGCGAGCCCTGTGGGGCAGTGGGGTTACCTGGTGCCACCACCAGTTCAGGCTCTGTCCACTTACACCTCGTCGTCGCAGTTACGCGGCTTCTCCATGCGGTATCCCTGGGGCAGCTTCTCATAGAGCTCGGCACACGTCATCCCGCAGTACGGTGTCCCCCCTGCATCCAGAGACACCCGGGGCTGAGGAGGTGACAGTCCCTAGGGTGTTCCCCCCAGGGCCCCAGGATAACCAGACCTACAGGGACCTGAGTGAAGGCAGGGGACAGGGAAGAGCCTTACCCAAGCTGACAATCTCCCAGAGCAGGACACCGAATGACCACCTGAAAGGGGAGGAGCCGAGGCTGTGACAGAGCGCCCAGCTGTGCCTCACTGATGGGCACAGGGCAAAGCCCAGGGTGCAACAGGCAGCCAGGGCTTGGGCTGAGCCAGCAGCTCCTCAGGAAGATGCACTAGCATCACCTCCTGCCCTTGCAGCACCCAGAGCAATAGCCTTGCCTCTCTGACTGCACCAGAGAGGAGTGGAGGTGCCACAGCCATGCCCCAGCCCAGTGTCCCTGCCTGCAGCACTTACACATCACTCTTTGTGGTGTACACGCTGTAGTTGAGGGACTCGATGGCCATCCAGCGAACTGGCAAACGGCCCTGGGGAAAGAGAGAGCCACCATCAGGGCTGGAGGAGTGCCTCCTGGGGGGAAGACAGCTGTGATCCAGCCAGTCCTGCCATGGTGGGTTGGTCACACTGATGATAGGCATCCTGCCCACCACACTGGTGCAGACTCCATGGGGATGTTTCACTCCTGCCTCACCATTGTCTTCTTCACATAGACCTCCTCCCCTCTGGAGAGGCCAAAGTCAGCAATTTTGGAGGCCAGGTTTTCTCCCACCAGAATGTTTCTTGCTGCCAGGTCCCTGTGAATGAACTGAAAGGGAAGAGCAGTTAGCAGGAGCTACATGCTCCCTCCTGCTGGCCCCAGGGACCTCATTCCTTGATGGGGAACCCCCAGGCCTCAGGGAGAGGGTGATCTGAGGGGCTTGCTGCGATGTACCTGCTTCTCACTCAGGTACTGCATCCCCTTGGCCACATCTGAAGCAAACTGGAGGAGCTGCTGGGATGTGAGGGTGGAGGCAGTGCCGTGCTCTTTGGCAAAGGCTGGGTCGGTCTCCAAGACTCGGCTTTTGCGGAGGAAGTCGAGGAGGTTTCCATATGGAGCGTACTCAATGGCGATGTACAGGTAGCCTGGGGGGCAGGAGGTTGGGCAACTGGGGCTCTCCCCAGCAAAAAGGAATAGGCAGCTGGGCAGGGGTGGTGGGGCAGGGTAGAATGGGACAGCCCTCACCCTTGTTCTCACAGGCACCCAGCAAGTTGATGATGTTGGGGTGATGGCCCAGTTTGCACAGCACCTCCAGCTCCCCAGCAAAGTCCCGATGGTCATTCTCTGAAGCAAACTCTGGAAGCAAAGAAGGGATGAACACCTCGGGCTACAACAGGGGCCTTTCCTCTGCTTCTCTGCAAAAGACTCCTGATGCTCCCCAGCACAAACATGGCTCAGGACGCAGCTGCAGCAGTCAGCCCACCCTGCCTGCCTCCCCCAGCACTCACCTTTCAGCATCTTGATGGCTGCATTCATTTTCAGGCCGTCCTTTTTGATCATGGCCCTGATTACCTGCCCAAAATTGCCCTCCCCGATCATGTCCTCAAACTTGATGTCTTCCCACTCCAGGATGGGGTAGCTGAGGGGCTCAGGCTGCGGCTTGGGCCGGCGCGTGAGGGTCAGGGTCCCTGAGTTGAACTGCAGGATGGTCTCTTCCCCCTGGCAGATGGAAGCGGGTGAGGTTAGAGGCACCGGGCACCTGCCCGCCCATGCGGCAGTCCCAGCAGGACAGGAGTCATGGGCAAGGGTGGGCTCCGCACCCTCTCCGTGTGGAAGTGAGGTCTGGCTGCATCCGGGCTGGAGGCTATGGAACGTGACCTGGAGCGGGCTGGGACCTGGGGAGCAGGGGACACGGTCCTGGCGGGGCAGGCGGCACTCACCGAGCCAGACTGGTACGTAAAGGTGCGGCGCCGGTGGAAAAAATTCTTCTTGATGAGGAAAAGTGCCAGGAGAGCAAAGAGGATGGTGAAGCAAGTGACGGACACAGAGCCAACAATGGCCAAGAGCAGCTGCTGGTCTGTTCCCGCCTGCTCAGTGCCCTGGCTGCCCAGGCTGGGCGGCACACTCAGCACTCCTGCCAAAAGGAGGGATGGAGGGTTGTGGTGCATGGTCAAGCCCTGCCTGGCCTGCACTAGTGGCCAACCACCATGGCAGCAGCCCTCTCCCAGCACCAAGATCCCCAATGAAGACACCATAACCACATCCTGAGCTCCTGGTGCCACAGTGGCACAGAGGGGAAAGTGTCACAGCCCTGCTCCTGCCACTGAACCACTGGTTTCTGGACCTCCAACCAGCTTTGGGTCAAGCCATGATCTCCTCCCATGCTTGCTCTGCTCTGCTCCCCCAGCCCCTTGATTCACATCCCCTGCTGCCCAAGGCAGAGTCACTCATGATGTCATCATGCCACCCCTCCCCCTGTAGGACTAGGAGGAGCAGGTTTTCTTAAGACACCAAGAGTTTTGGTCTTGGGCTGCTGCTTCAGAGCCACACTCAGAAGTTGCCACAAGCACCCCAATCATTCTTTGCTGATCAGAATCTAAGCCCAAGCTGCAGCAGAGCTGTGAGCCCCCTGCCTGCTGGGACACCCCTCTCACCGTCCCCGAGGGTCTTGGCTTTCACGGGCAGGCTCCATTCCCCTGGCACGTGGGAGTTGGCACGGACACGAAACTGGTAGCTGGTGCTGGCATTGAGGCCCCCAACGATCTTGGTGGTCTCGGCGCCGCTGTCGGTGTCAATCCACTGGGGTTCACTGGTGCCCCCCACCTGCTGCAGCTCGACGATGTACTTGGTGATGCCCCCGTTGGGGTACTCGGGCACCTGCCAGGAGAGCCTGACCGCCGTGTCGGACACGGGCTCTGCCGAGAGCAGCTGTGGGGAGGAGGGCCCTGGGACCAAGAGAGAAGAGTGTCAGGCCCAGAACAGGGCTCCTTGGGCTGCTGGGCCTCAGTGCTGCTGTTGGGATTGAACCCTGTGGATGGCAATGGTAACCAGAGCCAGGTCAGCTTTGAGGGATCTTCAGGGACCCCAGCCCCTGCTTGGAGGAGGTGGAGGTGCTCTCCATGTACCACAGTGAAGCAGGACTGTACTCCCAAACGTTCCAGCCACACCATCTGAGGTCTAAATGCTGTGATTGACTAGCTCTTGTGACTTTTTATTCCTTCAGGCCTCTGTCACATACTGCCTGCCCACCACCTTCTCTGAGACCTCTCCTGCCTGCCCACATCCCTAACTCTAAATTTCCAGATCATACAAAGCTCTTACAAGCAGAGAGCAGAGGAAACCTGTTATCCCTCAAGCCTGATGTCTATCAGTCCTCTCAATGTGTACTGTACGGTGCCAAGCCCCCCCAAAGGCCTCGTGTATGCCTTTCCCCATGGCTGCCAGAAAGCTTGGTCAGGCTGGTGCTCCATCTCTGCATGGTCTTCTACCTACTCCAGGGGCTGTGTGTGTGTGTGTGCCCACAGGTGGGGCTGCAGGGCTCCCCAGGCCCTATTGACCACACAGCAAAATTACCTGGCAGCAGAGTTAAAGCAAACCAAAAGGGAAGTATTTTTTCATGCAAAGTATAATGATATAGAGGAACTAGTCGCTACAGGGTATTGTAAAGGCTGCAAGTATAGATAGGTCCATCGGGGTTTGAGCAAGGGTGTAGAGAACAGATTTGTCTGTGACCATCACTCTGGATGACCTGAATGTCACATTCAGCTTAGGATGTTTCTCGGCTCCTTGGTGCTGGAGACTGCAGGATCTAGTGGGGAAAGGAGGGCCCATTTTCCCCAAACAGCTGTTCATGTTCTATCAGAGATGGGAGAAGGAGCAGCCAGACCTGGGGATGGCTGCTGTTACAATTATAACTGATTTATCATTATAATTCCCTGTTACAGTTCCCAGCATTCCACTGGACCCACCTTTACTGTTGATCATGACCTTGTAGGGGTCCGAGGGTGGCCCCAGGCTGGTGCAGTGGTACACCAGCACCTCCAGTCTGTACTCCTTGTTAAACTCCAAGCCCCCAATGCGGGCAGAGAGCACAGAGATGGATGTGATGTTTTTCTCAGAGACCAACCGCCTTGCAGAGTCAAAGAGGTGGACGATGAACCCATGTGCTGGCTCATGGTTGCTTGGCAACTTCCAGGTGACATGAAGCATATTTTTATCTTCTACGGACCAGCCTTCGATCACAGGTTTGACTGTGGGCTCTGCAAACAAAAAGGCAGCAAAATCTCACGGCACATCAGCTGCGAGACCTTTCAGGCTCTGTGCTGTGCAGGGTCAGGGTCAGGGTCAGGGCCAAGGAGATGGAGGCTCACCAAGGCAGTCAGTCACCATGATGGCTTCAGGACCCTTGCTGCCCTCCCCACCAGCCCCTGGCCGGCTCAGCTGCGCCTTGACGATGTAGGCGGTCACTGGCCGGAGGTTCATGAGGGTGATGTTCTCGCTGTTGTCGACTGTTGGCCAAGAAAACATGTCAGAACCATGCCCATCATCCACAGCCTGCCCTGCCACCAGCATCCTCCTCAGCATCACCACAGGGGGCCTGATATGGAGACATCTGCCCACCCCAGACCTCACCCACCCACACAGAGGTTCTATCTGTGTCCCTCAGGCCTGCAGGCACATACCCACAATGGATGACCATGCTGAATTGTCATCCTTGGGCTTGTAGAAGAGCTTGATGGAGGTGATGGGTCCATCACCAGAGAAGCTGTCCACAGGTGACACCACGAGCTGGCGACTCTGCTTGGCCAACAGCCGGGGGGCGCTCAAGGGCACTGGTGGCACTTGGGGGGAAGAAGGGAATGACACTGGTGGGACTGGGACAACGAGGAGCAGAGAGAGCATGAATACATCTGCCACCTCTTGGCTCCTTCCCGCTTTGTCAGGAGAGTCTTTTATCATCACCCAAACCTGTCTGCTGGCATTGCAGCCAACGATGGGAGGCACCCAGTCAGGTGCAGTGGTGGTATTGCCACACCACGCTGCCAGCCTCCCCCAGCAACCCTGGCTTGTCCTGCTCCTGCCACCACACTTTCCTCACCTCGGATATTGACCTTGACTTTCCGGCTGTCCTGGCCCCCGGTGGTGGAGACCCGGCACTCCCAGAGCCCCGTGTCCGCCTTTGTCAGGTGCCGCACCTCAAACTCGCAGGTGATCTGCTTCGGCTCGATGATGGTTTTGATGACCTGTGGCACAGAGGGTGCTGTCAGCCTCTCCACTCTGCTCCTGGCTCAGCCCCCATGAGTGTGAGGCTGCCCAGCAGCTGCAGGTACTCTTGAGGGAGCTGTGAACATGGAGATGGTGGTGGGGCAAGGGCACGGGGCAGTACCTTGAGGACAGTGCCGTCAGCCTTGCGCAGCTCCACACTGTCCCTGGTGGGCAGTGGGTTGCCAATGGCCACACAGCTGATGATGGGCTCTGAGCCCAGGTTGAACTCCAGCTCTGAGGCCAGCTGGATGATCTGGGGGAACCGGTCTGGTACACAGAAATCAACATTAGGGCTGGCCCTGCTCCTCCGCTACAAGAAAGCCTGGCACCTTTTCCTGGACCTAGATAGTGCCAAGGGAAAGGTGCTGGATGCTGTGGTCCAGCCCTGATCCCCAACCCCACTGGGCTCAGCAACACTCTCAGCACAGATAACGCTGGGATCCAAACCAGATGTTGCCCTTGCTATATCCTCGTTTCTACAGACTTGGAGTCTAATTCCACAACCAAGGGGTCCTGCTGAACCAGCTGGAGGGACCAATAGCCAATGGCCCTCCCAGCCACTGATGAGGAAGGAGCCAGCACCCACTAGAGGGTGGGGGATGGAAACCTGCCACAGCCCTATGCCAACCTCACCTGACTTCTCACAGTGCTGCCCATGCCAGCCTGCGGGGCAGACACAGCCACTGAAGCGGTTACAGCTGCCTCCATTTTGGCAGGTGCACTTCAGGGCACAGTCAGGGCCGTAGAATCCTGAGGGACAGGCTGTGGGAAGAGAAGAGCTCACTGCTACCCCTGGCCATGGCACAGGACCACAGAGACAGCAAGCAGCTGATGCAGGCAGTGGTACTGCTCAGCCTGTGCTATCCCTCAGATGAGGAGAGGGTTGCAGAGGTGCTGCTGGAGAGCAGCCAGGCCCTGCAGGAAGCCCAGCTGGGTGAGAGCTGATGGACACCCATGTCCCTGTACCTTGGTCGCAGCGGGAGCCGCTCCAGCCCGAGGCACAGGAGCAGCCATAGGGGTCAAGAAGGCAGAAGCTCAGCCCCTGGCAGCCCTGGGCTCTCTGGCACGTCTCCTGGCAGTTGCGGCCAAACTGGCCTTCCTGGCAGGCTGGAAAAAGAAGCATGGTCTGGCCTCACCCACCATTCATCCATGCCCTTACTGCTTGTGCATGGCACAGAGCTGGCTCAGGTGCCCCAAGCCCCATGTCACCACCTGGAGGAGACATGGGACCCATGTGGCTGGTCCAGCCCTGGCCCAGAAACAGAGGGCACTGAAGGTGGGGAGGCACTGGGGATGAACACGGCATTTCTAGACACCGTACTCAGGTCTAGGGGTGCAAGAGAGCCCCCACATATGCCCTGAGCACAGCACCCAGTGCTGGGCAGGTGGAACCCACCTCTCTCACAGCGGGTGCCCATGAACCCTGGAGGGCAGATGCATTCACCAACGTGGTCGTGGCAGATGCCGCCGTTCAGACAGTCGGGACAGTCCTTGTCACAGGATGGTCCCCATTTCTTCGCAGGGCAGGCTGCAGAGAGAGCAGAGAAGGCCAGAGTGCCACCTGGCACAGGGCAGGGTATGGCTGTCCCCAGTCCCAGGCAGCCAGGGCCCTGCTCACCTCTCACGATGAGGCGGTAGAAGGCACTCAACAGAGGGCTGTCCCCCATGAACGCGGCACTGTAGACACCGCTTTCGTTGACACTGACATTGGGGAGTGTCAGGACAACGTGGTCATCCTGCACCTCACCCCGGTCCGTGGTTTGGTAGTAGGTGCCTGCAAGGGGACAGAGGGTTATCTGTGACCTCCTGTGCCCCCAGGGCCAGTGCCAGGCACCAGCTGGGAGCAGCTCCAGCCCTGGGTCTGCTCTTGGAACTACTTGCCGTTTCTTTTCCACATAACATCTGTCTCCTTCCTCTTGAGGATCCTGGCAGAGAAGGTGGCCGCCTCGGCAACATTCACAGACTGTGTGGCCTTCACTGGGAAGAGGTGGGCTGCAGAGGAGGAGGAGGCACAGATTGCACAGCAGTCACCCCCTGAGGGCACTCACACCCGGTCACACCAGGACACACCTTGGCATGTTCCTGCTGGAATGTCATGACACATCTCCCTGTCCTCTCCATGTTGGACCCAAGACCCCCCAAGCCTCTGCAGGAACAGGGCTCCCTTCCTGGCCCCTTGAGCCCCTTCAGGCAGACACCGAGGAATGGGATTTGGCACCCTGCCCTCTGACCAGCCCACCATCTGCACAGGATGCTGGTGGCAGCAGTCTGGGGAGGTGACATCTGGACAAGTGTGAATGGTGCACCCCGCCTGCTGGTGAGGTGTGGAGTGCTGCAGGCAGGGAAAGCAGGGCTGGTAAGGGGAATTAAGTGTGCAGGAGGCTGCACTGCAGCCCCCAGGACCAGCAGCCCTGTCACGGCTGTTTTCCTGATTCCCCAGGTGCTGGAGTGTGCAGCAGCAATGAACTCCTGGAGTATTAATGTGAGTCAGCCAGACCCCAGCCTGAGCACAAACAGGGCTATAAATACCTTAAGGCCTGGGAAACCAAGCCCTGGGCGTGCCAGGACAGACACAAAAGAGGACACAGGCGGCTGCTGGCTTTTGGAGCCTGGCAGCACTCCAGCTTGCACACACTAAAAGAGCCACACCAGGCTGGAGCTAAAACACATCCAGCCCTGTGTCCTGCCCCTCTGAGGCCAAGGACCAGGAGGAAGCAGCACATGCTGCAGACGCCCAGGGCAGGGCACCGCAGGTCACACTTGGCAGTCATTTCCCAGAATCACCTCCCCATCTATCCCTCTAGCTGGGATCTTTGTTCCATGGACTTTGAAGCCCTCAGTGGTGGGCTCACAGATATGGCCCTCACTCTGTTTCAATCCACCTCAATCCCTGGAATGAAAGGCAACAGTTCCCTGGGGACCCCTAAATGCAACACTTTGCATTTGTGCACACCGATTTGCCTGTCACCCCATCACTGAAGACCTCCCAGACTGCATCTCTCCCCTCTCTGTCACTCCATAGTGCATTCATCATCTCCCCAGGCAGCTCAGGGACAGCAGGCAGCATGGCTGCTTGCTCAGCTCTGCACCCACAGCTGGTGACACAGGTCCATGCAAAGACCTCGTGCCATGCCAGTGGAAACTCCCTCGTGTGACAAGAACTGCTCCTATTCCTACTCTCCCCTTTTTTAGTCAGTTATTTACCCATGCAAAGATCACTCCTGCCACCCCCTGGGTGCAAAGTTTCTCTCAAAGAACTTCAGAGAGGGATTTTTCCCAGTTTTCTCCAGGAATTTGAGCAGACAGTATCAATTTTTCACAGCATCCTCACTGCTGCCACCCCAGCAACCCTACCACTGCAAACTCTTTCTCAGGGACCATGCCACCAAATATTCTCCTCTTTATTACAGTTTGTGCTACTTTTCCAGGTTCTGACTTGAGTTTTCAGGTCTGTAACTCCCTATCCAGAAGTTTTAGGAAGGTCTGGTTTCCCAAGGACAGCCTTGCTCACCGCACACCCAGCCTGGTGATGTTGTGGTGCTCCATTCTGCAATTTATCACCTGTCTCCTGCCAACAACAGTGGCATTTTAGACAGATCCTCCAGCAAATTTTCCCAACCTTTTTGTTGTACACACAGATACAAAAATTTTTAAAATGTTGGTTTTCTGCAGTTGCTTTTCTGGGTGTCTTTCTGCTCTGGAAAGTGTAAAAGATAGTTTATTGACAGATTTAAACACTTCTGAAATTGCTTCTCAGGATCTCTTTGGTTAGCTTTACTTTGTTTTTTCAGTAATCCTTCCAAAACTTATCAAACTTCCTAAGTTCTTCTCCATGCATGACCTTTTGGGAGCTGCCAGCTTTCCTCTAACAGCATTCCCCACCCACTGTTTAATCACCCTGGCTGGCTTTGGTGTTCTCTCAGGCTAAACAGGAGAGATGGCACACACCAAGCCACTTCAGTGGGTTCTATATCCAGCTCTCCTGCAAACGTGTCAATTTTTTGCTTACTAATTCCTTTATTTTTTTACCTTCTCCTCTAAACAGAGCAATAGAAGCTTCTTAGAAACTTGTGAAAGAGACACCTTTTTGGCACTTGTAACTCCCACAGGGGCTCCTCCAAAGCACTATTTTATTTTTTGGCTAAGAGGACCCAGGAGTGGGGGCTGACTGAGAACACCCCACCATGGGAAGCACTGTCCCAGGCATGGAGCCCCAGAGCCATCACCTCCATCCATGATTTATAAACAAAGACATCTGGGGGTGCAGAAATCCCTCTGTGCTCCTCACGCCATGCTGCTGGTCATGTCTCCCACAATGTCTCCATTGGCCTCTGCTCCATTCCTCAGTGCCACCCTGCTTGCTCAGACAATCCAGCTCTGTTTCCAACAGCACCACTGCCATTTTTCAGCTTGAGCCTCTTTACAAGGACAAAAGCTGAGTCCTGCTCCCTGGGTAATGCTTAGGCCACACCAGCAGCCTCTGTGCCCCAGCTTGGAGACACTCAGTATCCTTGCTGAAGCTGTGTCTTAACATGGGCAGGGAAACTTGTATCCCCTCCTCTTATTCTGAGCAAAAGGACAACTGTCTTAGTTAGATGTTCTAAAAAAGAGCTAGAAAGCATCCTGAGGCAAATATCACAGAAAATTTCAGTTTTGCAAAGTCTCAAGCACAGGGAGGGAAGGTCAGAGGGGCAGTGTGGGAGCATGCTGCCCCAGGTGGTGTCCCTGCTGCTGGTCAGCCCAGGGAGGCCCTTTGGATTCTTATGGCCCAAAACAGGAGCAGCAGATGAGCCCAGCACTGCCCTTGGCTACACTGCAGTCTGGCAGTGCCTCTCACCAAGCCCCACTGCTGGAATGGTGGTGTGCTGCCCCGGGATGGTGTTTGTCCAGCACCTGGGAGGCTGCCAAAGATCTGCCCCAGCACCACCTCCTCCCCTTTAGCCTGTAGTGAGGGAATGGGCTGGCACAGCTCCAAAGGGCTACCCCCTGCTCTGGTTAATGATTTCCAGACCCCACAACCTCCTCCAAGGGCACTCAGCTTCCTCTTGGACCTTGCCCTTCTCCCAAGCCTCATTATAAACACAGACAGCTCCTCCATGGGGCTGGACCATGCTCCTCCAGCTGAACATCCCTTCCACCTCCCTTCCATCTCCCTGCCACCAGGGCTGGTCGACCCCAAACCCAGCTTATGGGTCACCACTGTCGCCCCACGTCCCTGCCTGGTGCTGGGATTGCGCAGCACAGGGCAGGAAGGTCCCCTGTGCACCCGACTGGCCGGCAGGGGCCTCCTGCTGCCCCCAGAAGGCACTCACCATTGTGGCTGTTGTGCACATAGACCACCTGGGCCTGCTCGGTCGGGGTGCGCCCCAGGCAGTAGAGGATCCCCACCGGGTCACCCTTGGAGAAGCCCCTGGCCTGGACTTGGTTGCTGTGGTTGCGGTAGTTTTGGAAGTTCATTTTGGGGTGAGTCATCACGATCTTGTTCTCCCGCTCGATCTGCAGGTAGCTCACGTCGTGCTCCCCCATCACGCAGGAGAGGAAGAAGTCGGAGTGGGACAGGCTCTGCACGTTGGCGACCAGGGTGATGTCCAGGATGGCCCCTGGGGTGAGGGAGCACAAGGGCACATCACAGCTGGGCACCAGCATGGCCACACCAGCCCTGCCTCGGGGCCACATCCTGTCACCCAGATGTCTCCCCCTTTCCAGAACATTTTTGCCATCCCCAGCCCTGAAGGCACAGCCAAGGCAAAGCAAGGTGCATTGCAGACACATTGGGATGACACAGTGTGCATTTCTGTTCTCCTTTTGGAGACCCCAGTTGGATCAGCTCCCCAGCATGAGCCAAGCATGCATCAGAATGGGATTCTTGGGGTGCCTCTCCTCCCATGTCAGAGAGAGACAGCCAGGGGCCTCTGAGAGCTCCAAATGGCTGATCACAAAAGGACATTTCCTCCCTCCCAACCCTGCTCCGATGGCGCCACTGAGCTTCCACAGCTGCCTCTTCCCACCAAGCCACCCTGAGGCAGGGGCTGCTCACTTAAATCAGATGAAAAGGAGCAATTTACCTGCCAGATGTGGGAAGAGAAGTAGAAGATAAAGCTGGAGTCCCATGTCCTTGGAGCTTGTTCCAAATCTGGCAGAGGTCAGAAAATCCCCAGCATTTCCTGGCTATGGGGCTCAGAGCTGGAGGCTATGGCTGCCTAGGAGCTCCACGTGAGCAGCAGCTCAGGTCCGCTGCTCCCTGCCCATGTCCCCCATCCTCCGTGCTGTTGGTTGACTTCCAGGGCAGCTGGGACCACCTCCTGTGGTGCATAGCCTGGACACGGACTGAGAGATGCCCCCGTTTCTCTGGCTCTGTGGCCAGCCAGATGCTCAGGAGCAGGGCTTGCTGGCCAAGGGACCGCTGGGATCCCCTGCCTGGTGGCAGCTCTTCTAGGGAAAGGCAGCCGCCCACCCCTCCAGGGCTAGGGCAGTGTGCTCAGGGTTCCCTGAGTCATGCTGAGCCCCTAGCCCAGGCAGGAGGTGCCCCGACCCCGCTTTTCGTCCAATGTTCAGAGCGCCTCATGCCCCAGCCCGCCCGGGCAGGGGCATCCCCATGCCCGCGGTGCAGCCCCGTGGCCGATGGCTGTGGGAAGGGCTCTCTGGAGCAGGGAAAGGAAAGGGGCCAAGGGGCCGTGGCTGGCGGCGGCGGCGGAGCCAAATCCTGTTTCCCATGCGGCGTTTCCTGCTCTCCACCCATTGTTTGGAGACGGCCCTGACTCCAGGAGCCGTCGGGAGCAGCCCTGCACAGGCTGTCCCCCGGGGAGCGGCGTGCGGCGAGGCTGAGGCGGCGCACACCTCGGGGCGCCTCAGCCTCCCGCCGCCACGAGCCGGGGTGCGAGGCACGGCCCCGCTGGACTCCGGGGTGCGAGGCACGGCCCGCCCGGCTCCGGGGTGCGAGGCACGGCCCGCTGGACTCCGGGGTGCGAGGCACGGCCCGCCCGGCTCCGGGGTGCGAGGCACGGCCCGCTGGACTCCGGGGTGCGAGGCACGGCCCCGCTGGACTCCGGGGTGCGAGACACGGCCCAGCCCGGCTCCGGGGTGCGAGGCACGGCCCCGCTGGACTCCGGGGTGCGAGGCACGGCCCGCCCGGCTCCGGGGTGCGAGGCACGGCCCGCCCGGCTCCGGGGTGCGAGACACGGCCCAGCCCGGCTCCGGGGTGCGAGGCACGGCCCCGCTGGACTCCGGGGTGCGAGGCACGGCCCCGCTGGACTCCGGGGTGCGAGGCACGGCCCGCCCGGCTCCGGGGTGCGAGGCACGGCCCGCCCGGCTCCGGGGTGCGAGACACGGCCCAGCCCGGCTCCGGGGTGCGAGGCACGGCCCCGCTGGACTCCGGGGTGCGAGGCACGGCCCGCCCGGCTCCGGGGTGCGAGACATGGTCACCCGGGCTCCGTGCGGTGACAGGGCTTGACTCATCCTGCGGGGCCCATCGGGGGACACTGTCCGGCTTCAAAGGGGTTGAGTGGAAGCACGGGCAGGGTGCCAAGGAGCTGCCCAGCTCACACGGTAGGGTGGCCACTTGCCGAGTAAAAAACCCTGTCGCTTGTGGTAAACATGTCTGGGGGGAAGGGGAAGTAGGAGAAAGCCTGGCTTTCCCTGAGCGCTTTCCCATGCACAGTGCTGGCATCGGCGCAGCACAGCATGGCCTTGCTACAGCCCAGCCCCAGTGTCTCACTCCAAGCATGGAGGCTGTGCCAGCCGCCAGCCGGCTCCAGGCTCTTTGCCTGGCAAACAAAAAGTGTACCCCATGAAATCACCATAAGCTTCACTCACCAAACCTCACACTGCTTCACAAATCAAACTGTTCCCATGTGAAAAGCCAGGGCTGCCAGGGAGTGAGCGTCATGTTTTGATGTGTCCTGGGCCCATGCCGTATCCGGCCAAAAATCTAAAGCACACATGGAGAGGAAAGGGAAATCCATTCATCGCTTCCGACTATTTACAGAGTGCTCTGGGGCCGCGCGGTGCCCATGGCATGCTGAGGGAGGGATGGCAGTGAGCAGGGGCTCTCACAGTGCAGCTGCCTGGCCACCCCATGGCAGGGAGGGGGGACAGAATCTGAAAAAGGTGGATATCAGGTGCAGCTGCCCTCATTTACTTGGAAAATGAAGCTGGCTGTAGGGGCCAGTCAGGCGCAGAGCTGTGTGCTTACATGTGCAACTCACTCTGTGCTTCCCTGGCAGCTGTGGGGGAGTGCATCACACAGAGCCCGAGTTGGAGTGCACTCTGTGAAATGCCCTCTTTCAGGAGGATCCGTTTGATGATGGGATTATTAATGCAGAATTTTTGTGGAATGGGAGCCATATGGGGTCATCCTCTGCACCAGGCCATACCCAGGAGATCTCAGGGATCCATTGAGGAATCTGACCCAATGTGATTTGTTTGCTTGTGTTTTTTTCTAGAAGCACCTGGATAAGAGCTGTGCTGTCTATGTGCAGATTCCTTTGGCTGGAGGTAGGGTAGGAAACCTTTCTTTTGTGGGAGTTTTGTGGCCAGCCAGGACCTTACAGCTCCACTTTAAGTTTATCTGTCTCCAGGGGAGGCACCAGAGAGATAGGCACAGCTGAACACAGCCGAAGCAGCTCTCCCCACTTGCTCTCCTGCAACATGGAAAGCTCCAGTTGCCCAATCCGTAGGACACTCCAAGCACCTGAATATCTGCTGATTTCATGATCCTCAGCTTTTTTGCTGAATTACAACAGGCTAAAAAAAAAAACACCAAAAAAACCCAAAAACTGACAAAAATACCTCTTTTTGTTATTATTTGCACATTCTAAAGCATGGCACCACATGCCAGAAACCATAACGCACAGATATATTTCCTGATAGGAAATGCAACCGCCCTGCAGATCCACCAGCAGACTGGCCTGCCTCAGACACACTTTTAGCCCTGCTTCTCTGGATACTTCTTTTGTTTTATGTGCTCAGTGGGTCCTGGGGAGGCCCTGCGAAGCTGGGGTAAGGACTGATCGCATCAGGCATGGGAACATTCGGGAAGCGGGGTATTTGAGCATCCCCAGCCTGCCTGGGCAGCTGGGAAGCAGGAGCTGCCTGCTGCCTTGCCATCCAGCACATGCCCACAGGATGAGGGACGGGCTGCTGGGAAGCCCTTTCCCTGAGGAAAGGGTGGATGTGTGGCTGTGGAGGGGCCCTTTGGCAGCTGGGGGAGGAGGGGCCATCCTGTCCCAGCTGCCGACAGTTCCGAAGTGCTCTTGCTGGCAATCGGCTTCCTGTCGATGAGCAGGCATGGGACCAGGGAATGGGGAGCAGGGAAGAGAGCTTGGGGCTCCCTCCTGCCTCAGAGGCAAAGGCAGGAGCAGTTGTAGCAGTTCTTTCCCTGCCTGGCCTGTGGCTCTGCCAGCCTTGCCCACTCACCTGCCCCATCACCCGTGGGCACAGGAGCAGGTCTGGCATGCCAGCAAACACCCATGAGAGGCTGCTTTGACACGATTTCTCAGATTTTCACTGAGTGCATGGCAGGATTGGAAGGGAGAACTACTGTTAAGTGGCAGGCGTGCATGGAGAGTGCCGAAGGTGGTGGGACACTCCCATCCTCTGGGACCTTCATGAACAGGTGTTGTTCACTGGGCTGCTGCGGCTGGGCCCAGCGACCTGCCAGTTTGCTGCATGCTTTAAACACCTTTCTGCTGGAATTCCAGCAAGACCTTTATTTTCCTGTAGGATACTTCCCTGCTGCCTCAGCCCCAGCTTCCCCCGACGGGGCTGGCTGTGTGTCCCTGTCCCAGGTGCGTGGACCAGGCTCAGGCTGCTCTCCTCCAGTGCAGCGTCTCAGGGCAGATGCCATAGCCGTGCCCCCTCCTCCCTCTGGAGGCTCCCCAGCCCTCCCAGGGTCCTGCAGCCACCTCGGCAGCCCCCACGGCACCTACAGCGCAGCACGCAGTCCTGGTCACCGATCACTGGCGGCCACACGGCTGGGAGGTGATGGGGCGCGGCTGTTAATGTGTAACTGGCACCGCCACCTTTCACCAGCTCGGGAGGAGCGGGGCCGGGGCGGCAGCGGGGCCGGGTCCCGGGCGCTGCTGAGTGCGGGGCCGGCCTGTGGGGACTCGGTGGCAGCCCTGAGCCGAGCGGCCGCGGCCACACCTCGCCCGGCAGGGCCGGCTCTGCCGGCTTCCCAGCTTTCCCCGAGACTTGTTTTTCTGGCCGGAAGTTTCCTGGAGCCAAATGGCTCCTACCTGCCTGCTCTGCTGGGTCTGCAGCCTCCTCTGCGCCTGGTCAGTGGTGACGGGACACCCCTGCAGCCTTGACCACCAGGTAGGGGGGCCGTGGGGGCTGCGGCGCGGGCGGCATGGGGGTGGGCAGGGCCGGCTCCTGGGCCTGCCAGCGCAGCCCGGGTGCCATGGGGCGGCAGGGCCTGGCAGGCAGCTCCTGCTCTGCACGGCTCAAGAGAAGATGAGTGATGAAAACCCACAGGAGGCAGCGGAGTTAATTGGGAGATGTGCTGTGCCAGTGGCCACCAGCCACAAGGGTGGTTTGCTCATGCCCAAAGCCTGGCTGTCCTGCTCCCAACGTGTCATGTTGTCCAGCCTGTTCTCAGAGCACGGCCTGGGAGAGCATTGTCTGAGTCATGGCATTTCTGACTGTCTGAGGGTCTCTTGGCTGCAGGTGTAACACAGCTGCCCATGAGGGGTGCATGGCAAGCAGCCATGAATCACATCCCTGAGGAGATCCCAACCCCTCACTCCCTTCCCCAGTGCATGGTGATGCAGTGACTGGAGCCAGGGTGATTGGGGCCAGGATCCCTGAGCACCCGGCAAGGAGCAGGAAACACTGCTAAGCCACGGGGACAAGCACTGCAGCCAGCAGCTTGGCTGCATCAGGCAGGAGCTGAGAATGAAGGAAAGTGGCTGTCATGGGCCACTGACCTTTCCACTGAGCTCTCAGTTATTCCACCCAAAGGTTTGCACTGTTTTCCAAAGCCTCCCTGAGCCCAGCTGTGTTTGAGCTGGAAACAAGGCCCATGTGGTGCCCCTGTGGCTTGGCCCAATTATAACCCAGTCCTCAGCACCTGAGGTATTTAAGGGCATATCTGTTCCTCTGCCAAGCAGGAGCAGCAGGGTCTGATAGGACATTTAGGAGGATGAAAAGACAGGTGAAGGAAATGGAAAGCTCAGCTGTCTGGAATGTAGCCAACACAGAAACCCAGGACTATGGACCACAGTAAACTTAAAGCACAGCATCTCTGTTTGCAAAGTCCAAACACAGTACTTAGCAGGAGCTTGTGCCTGCCAAACCAAACTTAAATTGGTGACCTGCTGTCTGGCAGCTTTAGTTTGGAAACTTGACCCCCTCCCACTAAAAGCCCAGGCAAGAGTAACCCATGCTGCAGTCTGCTCCCCAGAACTGTTTGAGTTGGGGCACCCTGTTTTACTGGTAAAAAAAAAATAAATCCATCCATGTGGGTTGACATCCTTCCATCCTGCTCTGCTGGTCTTTTGGGACAGTGAATGGTCCTTGGCCTAAGGTTTTGTTTCCCAGTACTGCACAGCCAGTCAGCAGTAAGCCACAGCTACCCACTGTGCATCCTCAGGAATGTGGCATAGATGGAAGCATTGGTGCTCTGTCCTGCACAGGCCCCTGGGAGCTGCTCCAGGCACAGGTAACTAGTACAGGTGCCTAGTGCCTATAGCTCTGCAGCCTGGTCAGCTTCCTGCCTGCCCTTGCAACAGGCAAGGCTCGCCTGCTTCCCTGCTCCAGCTGGGAGGATGCCCCTGTGTCACACAAGAGCTCCCAGGGGGCTGGAGGTGGGGATCCAGGGGAGGAAAAGGAAAGCCCTCTGCAAACTGACCCTGTATGACAACTGCCCTGTATGGAAGGACAGGGAGGTGACAACCTGCTGCCTTTGCACTCATCCGTTTGGGTTTTTCCTCCAGCCCTGCATGCTCCTCCTTTACTGTTTCAGTCAGCTGCTCTCAGTCCTGGGCTGTTCTGCTCATCTTTCTCCATTTATCTAGGCCCACTCCAGTCTGGTAGCTCATGTGTTTTTTAAACGTGTGTGTGTCTTTGCTTTTTTAAATTCTGCAAGGGTAATTAAGACATTTGAACCTTTGAGCAGTCTCTCTATGGAGACACTCCCCATCATGGATAGCCCATCTCAAACAGCAGCTCTTTTCCCAGGGGTGGGCCAACTGCAGTGGGAAGAACCTTCAGCATGCTCCAAGTTCCCTTCCAAGAAACATCACCAGTTTGGACCTCTCCTTCAACTCCTTGGTCATGTCCCATCACAGGACTCTCTTGAAGCACTTCCCTTCCCTGCAGTCTCTCAACCTGTCCAGCAATGCCAAGCTCACGCTGAGCCCAGCAGTCTTCTCCAACCTCGGGGCGCTGAGTCTGCTGGACCTGAGCAGCTGCAGCATCACCCACATCCACATGGACACTTTCAAGGGCCTGGGAAACTTGCGCACCCTGCTTCTAAGAAACAACAGCTTGCAAGAGCTTGATGTCCCTTTCCTTTTGCCGCTGAAGGCTCTTTTCCACCTGGATGTGCAGCACAATGCTCTGGTCTCTGTGGCCCCTTGGAGCCTGCAGCTGTTGGAGACGGTCCCACAGGTCCTTCTGGAAGGGAACCCCTGGGCCTGCGACTGCAGCGCGCACCCTCTGCAGCAGTGGCTGCGGCGCAGGAGAGGTGAGTGGAGGGTGGGTGGCAGGGAGTGTGTGGGGCAGGCAGAACCCCGAGTGTAGGAGTCTTGCTTGATCCCTTTGCTCTGACCCCTGGACAAGGTCTGAGATGGCTGTCTGTCCTATCCTGTTGAGTGACAGCAAACCAAAAGGTGATGTGTCTGTTCCTTGCTTGCAGTTAGGCAGGATACCAAGGATTTCTAAGAATGTCAGCAGGATCATTTGGCTACTCTTCTGTGAAATGGGTTGCATGTACACTTTGGCCTCTAAATCCATCTTTATGTGACTTTGTGAAGTGACCACATTTTGATTGTTGAGGAGTTGGCAGCTCCCTCTCTGGAGCCAGGTCGGAGTATCTGAGCTCAGCTCCAAGTAAGAACAGTGGGGTTTCTGTGGGTATCCATGAATTTGTTTGTATCCAATTTAAAAGAGCTGCTAATCAGAGTCACACACACTTCCTTGGTCAGGGGATTTTCCCTTTGGTTGTTCCCTACAGTATGCTGAGGGTCAGCGAGTCTGTAAGGCAGAGCCAGGAGCACCTTGCAATGCAACCCATCAACCCAGGAGCAAGCGGGGATCATCTTCTCTAAACTGGAGAGGGGATGGGTGCAGACCCCCATCCCACCTTAGCCCATTTGTCTCCCAGCTGTGCAGGTGACCTGCGTGTCCCCCCCGGGGCTGAGGGGCCGGGAGATTGCAGCTCTGGATTCTCAGGACCTGGGCTGCCAGGTTAAGCAGCGGTTTGCTCGTGAGCTCACCACACCACAGAATATCACAGTGACTGAGAACAACAGTAAGTTGTGCGGATTCAGAGGTGTCCATAAGGTTTAGCACCTTCCTGTCCTCCGTCATACTGGGTGGGGCTGCAGGTGAGACCCCCTGCTCTGCCCCACAGTCCCAGAGGCTCAGGCTGCTCGGCCACACTGGTGCAGTGGCTTGGTGGGAGGGTGGCCAACTCCCGGAGGTGTTTGCTGGGTTTGTGACAGGAAAGTTAACAGGTGCCACAAAGCCACATGGAGCACAGACTCCACAGTGATGGGCAGCAGTACCAGCCAGCTGTCAGGCAGTTTTACCCCCAGTGTTCACACCCCCTGGGTGTGCTACAGGCTGACCATGTGCTTTTCCTGTGTCACAGGCACTGCATTGCCTGCCGGGAAGGGGGGAAGGAGCTGGCCATACCTGGTGGGATTCCTGGTGACAGCGATTGGCATCTCCATCCTGATTGCACTGGCTGCCAAGTGCAAGCTTGCCCACAAGAACTTCGCCAGCTACCGCCACCGGCCGCTGCCCGAAATCAGCTCCATCGGCCGCAGCCCCATGGAGGATAGCAGCAGCTGGGACAGGGGCTCCTGTGGGAGCCATTCCATAACTGATGCTGCTGACCTGCAAGCTGAGGATGATGATGGCTTCATCGAGGACAACTACATCCAGCCCAGTGAGCAGCTGCCAACAAAAGAGGAGCGGGAGTTGCATCGCTCCATCTGAGCTTGCAGGCTTACAGCTCAGCCACCACTGCTGCGGCCTCTTGCTGTCTCCCTAGCTCCACCCCTTTCCTACCTGTGCTTGGCTTTGGGCCCCACATGTTTGGGGCAGGAGGAAGGGAGCAGAGAGGAGGGGAGAGAGGGATGGACTAGGAATGATGATGGAGACTGAAAGCAGCTGGTCCCTGAGCGTCCCAGCATGACACTCAGTGCAGTAGGCTGCACTGTCACAGGGACACCAAACCAGGTGCTGCTTTCCCAGCCTTGCTCAGATGCTGAGGATAAAGGAGGTGGTGCCTACCGTGTCCAGGAAGCCAGGTGAAGTGGGAAGAGGAGCCTGCCTGGGTGCTGCCATGGGGTTTTGGGCACTGGCCCCACTGCCCCATGGTGCCAGACTCAGCCCTGCTCTGTCCCTCAATGCATTGTTACTCTGAGGTGTGATTAAAGCATGATTTAGCCCTGCCTCTGCCTGCAGTGGTTTGGTGGGACTCTCCCAGTGGCAGTGCTGGGAGGAGACCCCCAGCCCCACAGCTGGGGTGCAGCTTTTTTTGCAAGTGCTTTCAAGGGCCATAAATACATTGCTCTAACTGTGGCGACGAGAGACCACATCTGTGGCACAATGAGTGCTCTTGTCCAAACAAATATTTCACCTGCTGTGGTGTAGGCAGCTCTAGTGCACCATCACAGGGTTTCTGTGCATGTCTCTCCAGCCATAGCCCTTCTTTCTTTTCTCTCTTTCCTCTCCAGGATGACAAGCTAAAAGACACCTTTCTCCTGTCAGCTCCACAGAGTTGAGCAAACTCATTGGTGCTGCCAGTTGCAGTGGCAGGCCCATGCACTGGGGTGAGGTGACCCTGTCCTCAGCACCCATTACAGACTTCCATGTGTCTCTTCAGCTGTGGAGTTGTACAAATGCAATAATTTTTACATTCCTGTCATCTTTGTGGTATGATGAACAGCACATGAGACACAGGTAACTGCAAGCTATTTCTGCTGGAGTTGGTCGTGCCTTCATGGGTTACTCTGGAGTTAAAAGCAGGGAGCAGCAGTGGCATTCACCTTTAGAAAGTGATTCATAAGGCTGGTACCAACTGATTGGGAAGATTGCCCAGGGCACAGCCCAGTCATTACCATCCCTGATAGCTCAGGAGTCTCTTCGTCATGCTCCAGAGCATGAGATATCACAGGACAGCATTTCTCAAAGCTCTGCCACACAGCTAATTCCCCCACCTCCTTTAAATCTCTATTTCACTGCTAACTGCCTTTCTATTTCTCCACTCATTAAAACATTTAATGTATAAAAAAAGGTAAATAATACACCTCAGAGTATGCAAACCAAAGGGGAAAAATGGGTCAGGCATTGGATGGATGAGACAGGGTAGAGAGCAAATGTGCGACTTGAAGCCTTGAGCAGGAGGAAAACCTGCTGGCTTCTTTCAGTGGTCAGCCAACTTTTTCTCTTAAATGCCATATTTCTAAAGTGAGCTTTACTTTTTCAGTTACTGTCTCATAATTTGTCTTCTGGGCTAATCAGCTACCTATGAAAATACACTATACACAGTATTTTTGGAAATTTCTAATATCTTTTGGGTAAGAGATTTAAATCTGAGGGCTGGGAAAAAGCATTTCAGTTATCTTTTGGAGGGTATTTGCTGGGCTTTTCAACTGGATGCAGTCTTTTCTTTTTAGTCTTGGTGATGTCTTAAAAGAAGTTAAAAATACAAGCACCCAGGCTTATTTGTCCAGGATCTTACTCACCAGTCCCTCAGCATTAGTGGTTGGATGGCTTGTCTACTTTGACCCTGCTCATAAGTACATCCATTTATTTTTTAGCCAAGCAGACATGGCAGGTTTTCTTTTGTGTGTGTGTGTGTGTGTGTGTGTGTTTGCATTTTCTGCCCTCAGGCAGCTGCAGTGCTGGAACCTGGCAACTCATGTTTGGGGGGAAATACATCTGGCATACAGAGCTGGGAATACAAAGGGTCAGAGCATGAAAAGGAGGATCCTTGTCCAGGGGTCCACCCAGGAAGCTGCCATGAGGGCCTGGCTGAGGCTGGCTGGGAGCAGGGGCAGGTATGCAGGCAGACTGGTTCCAGGTACGAGGCTCAGCCCTGCCACAGGGTGAAACAGCTTCTCTGTAAACAAGCTAGCCAGCACTGACATATTCAGAGGCTTTGTGTGCTCCGTGTGAGTATCTTTCAGGGGCATAGCAAGGTCTCAGGTTCACAGAGTGGTGGTAAGGGGATCTGGATACGTCTGGGTTTTTAAGCAGAGAGAGATTAATATGGATCTGGAAGTGGGAATTGTGTATCATGAAAGAAGTACATGCATTTTTGGGGCTGTGGTGGCATTGCCACACTAGTTGGTGATCCAGAACCACAGCCACACGAGGGATCTTGGGCTGTTGTGATTACTGCCCTGGGCTGAGGCCAGCCCTGACACCTCTGCTCTGCAGAGAAGTCTGCACTCAAATATCAGCCTTCAACACAATCAACTTCTGTAACACTTTATTATGTGTGTCCACACACAACACAGGAACCCAAAACAAACCACACCTGTACTGCAGAGGGGAGTCGGTGATTGGGCTGCACAGGCTGTCCCTCTGGGCAGCTGGACAGCCAGCCACCATCTTCAGGCACAGCCTGTTCTTAGCCATTTTCTCCTTGGGCTGCTGGCTCACAGTCAATCACCCTTTCCTGGCACAAGTCACAGGCACTTGGGGCACGTTCTGAAGGGGCTGTGGAGGGGACAGGATTCACATTGACATGCAGGCAGCAAGGAGCTGCGAGCTGGGCACAGTCATGCCTCTTCACAGAAATGCCCAGATGTGCAAAACAGCTGGTGTGCAGGCAGCTGTGGCCTGCCAGCACGTGCAGGCTGTGGAGCTGGCAGTCACTGCTGGACCTCTGGTGCTGGCAGAGGGGGGGCAGGCTGGCATAACTGCACGTGCCCTGACACAGACCTGCAGAGCAGCAGCAATGGTGATGGTGGTGCAAGAGCATTCAGCTCTGGCCTGTCCCCTGCTGTGTAACCACTGGGGTCCCTGGTGGGCCTGAGGCCAAACAGCCCAGAGGGAAAGCTCAGCTTTCAAGAGATTTAGCACAGGAGGATCTGAGCTCACCACCACCGCCTGAGCTCCTGGGCAGATTAAGGGAGGAGATGCAGAGAGAAGAGGAAACAGCAGTTTAATAACATCTACAGATGATGTGAAAGTGGCAGAGGAAAATGTAGCAATAACAGAGATACAGAGAGAAAAGCTCAGATTATGTACCTTTGCATTGGGGAAAACAATCCAAGGCTTCAGGCAGAGGAAAGTCAGCAGGAGCAGGACAGGAGCAGGTGAATACAGATGTGGTTTCATGAGATCTCACTGCATTGGGAATGGGTGGTCTGGAGCTGTGAAGGGGTGAAGCCCTCACTGACCAGCTGATGGTGAGCTCTGACACTGCCTCCAGGTGTAACATGAACAGTGATTTGTGCTGTTATAGCAAGGGAATCAGCTACCTTCCTTTTCCAAAAAATTTGCTACCAGGCACCAAAAAACAATAGCTCAGTCTTGTTTCATTGGAGAGGACACTTGGCAAATAATGAGCAAAACCAACATCTGGGGCAGAGCAACTCAGGTGAAGGAAAGATGGGAGCAGACAAGATGAAGAATCACAAAACAGTCTGAGCTGGAAGGGGTCCAGAAGGATCACAGAGTCCAACACTTAAGAGAATGGCCCATATGGGGTTCAAACCCATGACCTTGGTGTTATTAGCACCATGCTCTGACCAACTGGCTCAGAGGAAGAGAAAGTCATGCAGGACCATCTCCAGCAGGAGGTTGGGATCTATGTCTATGGAAAGGGCAGTGAAATGGTTAGTGAGTCTATGAGGAAAATGAGAATTTTGTCAGGTAAATTAGACTTAAGTCACAGGAAAAGTTCCTGGGGTGAATTGTTAGTCTGCCTCTGGTAGAGAGACCTTGGTGATAAAACAAGACACCTTGTAGAGATAAAACACCAAAAAAACTCCAGGTAAGGCCCAAGTGACAGTAGAGGAACTTTTCTGCCCTTCAGCAGCTGCAGCACTTGGGAGACAGAAACAGCTTGGGAACAAGCAGGGACTGGGATGAGCTGCAGGGCTCCTGCCTCTGCCTGGGAAACTCCTGTGGGAGGGCACAGCACACTCCCCTCGCACAGCTTTTGCAGAGGGCAGCCTCAGCCCCAGGATTTGGGCATCTCATCACCATCCCCCAGCAACTGCACCTTGCTGTTTGTAGCTGGAGCATCCTGGCATGATAACAGAGCCCCAACACTGAGTCCAGCACAGATAACCCATCAGGGCCTTGACACCAGCACTGCTTCATCACCCCTTTGATAAACCACAGGTGATGGTGGGCTGCAGAAATGTAACACTGGAACAGATCTTGGCATTGCAAACACAAACAGCATTTCATGTGAGGTCCAGCCATGCTTCTGGCACACACAATCCTGTGCAAATCCCACACTCACTCCCACAGACACCGGTGACTTTTGGGAGCAGCCCCTGCAGCCATACCTCCCACCAGGCTCCCTCGTGCCTGCTGACACGCAAAGTGTCTCCTGCCATTCACCAGCTGCTAGAGGCTCTACTTCACTCAAGAGCTGGAGGCTCTGCCCAGAGCACAGGTTGGTTTTATACCACCCAGAATTACAGCCTCTCCTGCCAGGAGAGTGTATGACACAGTTCCAGGAACTGCAGGAACCAAACAAGTACTGGGGTTCCCAGGATACAACACAGGCTCACCTTCACTCTGTAACATGGTCACAGCCAGGCAGGCAGCAGCTGACACAGGAGGCTCTGTGGAGATAAAATGCCATCCAGGTCAGAGCCCATCCAGGTGCCCTGAGTCTGTGCTGCGCCACCAGCCTGGGGCAAAGCACATGCCAGTCATCTCCAACAGAAACAGGGCAGCTCTCGCCCTTCCTTGGGAAAGGCCACCACTGACAGGTTGTATCCGCTAAGGCTCACACAGAGGCGTCCCGGGTCAGATCAGGTTGGCCATGCTGGAGGTGGGGGGGAGCCGCCTGTTTCCAGCGAGGCGGCCGGAGATGGTGAAGACGCGGATGTCGCCGGCCTCCAGGCTCCGCGGAGCCGCCCGGCGGCAGGAGGTGCACAGCAGGTACAGCAGCAGGCAGAGGAGGATGGCACTGCCGGCGGTCAGGAGGATGACCCCGCTGGTGAACATGCTGGCCAGCGGCCGTGCGGGGCTGAGCTGCATGCTGGTGGTGGACAGGATGGTGAGCACCGCCCCGCAGACCAGCAGCACCAGGGCGCTCAGCAGCAGCACCAGGCAGTCCGAGAAGCCTCCGCTCTTGAGCAGCTCGATCTGATCGCGGCTGCGGATGCAGTTCATGTCCTGGATCGCAGAGCTCAGCAGCTGCTTCAGCAGCACCAGCAGGGCCAGCAGGCAGAGCGTGGTGCCCACGGCGAGCCGCCACTCTCCGGAGCGGCTGCTGGTGCTGTACAGCAGGATGATGCCCCCAATCCCGCAGGCCAGGATCAGCACCACGGCCATTCCATAGCACAGGATGGACTTCTTGGGGTCCTGGAACCACCAGAGCTCCACATGCTCTTCCAAGATATTCCTCTGGATGTGGTCCGCATCCGCAGGGGTGCGGGGGCTGCTCAGCTCTGCCAGCTCTGGCATGGTGGGCAGCTGGGTGAAGAGGGCACAGAGGTGGCACAGATGAATTTGCACCCTTACAGCAAATGGAAGGTCAGTGCAGCAGCAGTCGTGAAGGCAGCTGCATTTCTCCAGCAGTGCTGTCTCAGTCTCATCCTTTGGATCCTGATGGAATTTCCTTTTGCAGTGGTGCCACCTGGAGAGCTATGATCCACGTGCTGGGGTTGAACCCACTACCGAGACAGGGCTGTGAAACATGATGGAGCATTCCTGGAGCAGCACCTTAGGGGAACTGCCAGGGCTGTCTCCTTCTTTTGCTGTGTCTTTCATCTGAAAAAGTCAAGAAGAGAAGATATCATTAACCAGAGACCATGCTCCCCTGTACCAAATAATCCTGTGCCAAACCTGGGGCCTTGGTTGCTCAGGCTGGCCTGCAGACCTTGCTGTGCTTCCCTCACAGGAGCCCTGTGTGCCTCAGCTGCATATCTTCATGGGAGGCCTCTGTGTGCTGTGGGGGAACCCCAGGCTGCCCCAAGGGCGAGTCTCCTGCCTCCCCAGTGCCGTGTGCCCTGCTCAGAGGCTGCTGGCACATTGCTGCCTGAAGGACTCTGCCTGCAGCTGGTGCTGGCAGCAGGGCAGGGACGGAGCAGAGGCAGGTCCCTTCTGGGATAAAGCCCCATTCACAGCTCTGGCTTCACATGCTCCCTCATCAGCATCAGCCTCTTGTCACCAACTGGCTCTGCTGCCCAGAAGGGGAGGTGGGGGTCAGGACCAGGGTTTAACCCTTCCACTCCAGTGGCTGGAAGAGTGAGATCTGCCATAGCTGCATGTTCTCAGCCCTGTCCTCGTCCCTGCACTGCCGGTGGTTTCCCCTCAGAAATTCTCTACAGAAATATTGTAGCTACATGTCCAGTGATCTCAGCACTTCCCTGGGAAGAGCCCTTAGCTGTGGCCTGGCACCCTGATATTTTGCTCTCCTTGTTGCTGGTCTGTGAAGCACTTTGCCCCTGGAGGGGAGCAGAGGAAGGGCAGCACTGGCTCCGAGGTGCTGTGCTTAGCTGGGCTCCCCAATCACAGCACCTTGTCTCAGCCCACCACTCGTGGTTCCCAGGCTTGTGTCCCTGCTGTCCTGGCTCCCCTTAATACTTCTTTGGGTACAGTTTTAGACCAAGAGTGGAAACCATTTGCATTTCTCTTACAAAATGTTCTTCCCTGGCATGGCAGTATTCCAGCTGGTCCCACAGCACCACAGGGACCCTCTAGAACAGCTGGTACCCAAACCATGGAGAGGAACTGGGGAGGAGAGCATGGGAGCATGTCAGCAATGGCTGAGCCTGGGAGACATGGGGCAAGACCTGGAGACCCAGAACAGCCTCTCTGGTCACCTCCTAGACAGAATAATGCACTCTTGACCACCACAGGCACACACATGAACTGCTGTGAGTCCTACAGGAGCCCATGGCAGGGACAGGAACTGACTCAGGTCCCTTGTGTCAGAGCTGTGTCACTTCTGGGTGGGGGGACAGCCACTCTGCCTGCTAGAAATGGCTCTCAGGAGCCCATCAGGCCACGTCAAGCACACTCTGTTTGTACCCTGCTCTGCTCGGTACTGGGCTCATGGCTCATTACACACAGGCAGGGACAGTTTATGACCTCCACACGTGGCAGCTCTGCACGCACCAGGGCAGCAAACACCTCAAACCCTCTGCCGGGGCACAGCCAACACGGCCGGGGGGAGAGGGAGGACAATTGTGCGGGGAGTGCCGAACCAGACACCGCCTGACAGTGTCAGGCCGGGCTCCTCCTGAGTCACTCCCCGGCTGCGATGGAGCATGAGGTCACTGTGGCCTGGCTCCGGGCCCGCTGCCAGCGCTGCACGGGTGCGGGCAGCCCTTGTGCGGGCGCGTTGTGGGCAGCCCGGATGCGGTGCGGGCAGCACGGGTGCGGTGCGGGCAGCACGGGTGCGGTGCGGGCAGCATGGGTGCGGGTATGGGCAGGAGGGTGCGGTGCGGGCAGCCCGGGTGAGGGTGCGGTGCGGGCAGCCCGGATGCGGTGCGGGCAGCATGGGTGCGGGTATGGGCAGCACGGGTGCGGGTATGGGCAGCCCGGGTGCGGGTATGGGCAGCCCGGGTGCGGTGCGGGTATGGGCAGCACGGGTGCGGTGCTGGCAGCCCGGGTGCGGGTGCGGTGCGGGCAGCCTGTGGGCACGGCGGGTCCCGCACGGGGCTGGTCCAGCTCGGGGAGCCGGGCAGCGATGGCTGCGGCACAGACAGCCAGGACTCAGAGGGGACAGGGAGAACCATGGGAGTCCTACAGCTCCTGGCTGGAGCCAGAGCCATCAGAAAGCAGCAGTTAGAGAGAGAAAAGAGCTGTGGCTGAGCGTGGTTTGTGCCTGCTGGGCGTGTTGGTTTGTGCCTGCTGGGTTGCCCTCTGATTTTGCATGAGACAGCAGATACCTTGTGTGTGCCCAGGGCACAAGTCCCCAGGAAGGTGAGGATGTCACGAGGCACTATTAAAGTAGTCAGAGGCAAGGAGACATTGAGTCTGGAGTTGTTCCCTTAGCCGATGCAAATCAGCTTGGTTCTAAACATTGCTCTCTCTTGTGCCTTATCTCCTCCTTAGCAGTGAATGGGTGAGTCTAGTAGGTAGCATTTTTATAGATTAGATTGAGATTTGAAGAGAACATAAAGCTTGGAGAAGTGCAAAGTCTGTGTCCTTCTGCTGCTTGACCCAAATTACACGAGTCAAACAGTAAACAAGGAAATCACAGCAGCATGAACCACAATGAGGGAAAATGTGATCAAAAATCAGGCTACAGCACTGCATTCTCATGTTACTTTTTAAGATTTAACCATTTTAGTTTTTTATATGCTCAGAAGAAGGACAAGAGAGCAAAATAAAGCCATAGGAGCATCTGGCCGAGGAACAAAATTGAGTATCACCTCCACAAGCATGTATTTCCCAGTGTTATATTAACCTCTATTAAGCAGATTATTTGGAGAGTTTCCCAGTGTTGCATTAACCTCTATTAAACAAATGATTGGAGAGGCAAAGGCTTCCACTGAAGTGTGCTTTCATGTTTCCTTGCATCTGTTTGGAAATGTTCTGGGAATATAATTTTTTGCTCTAAAACCATCCACACTTGCTTCTCTAGACCCCGAGGGCTTGTGCTGCTAATAACAGTATTTTTACTCCTAGAATCACAGAATAATTAAGGTGGGATGGGACCTTGTGAAGTCACCTGCTTAAAGCAGAGTTCACCTAAAAGTCAGACTGAGCAGGTCAGGGCCCCATTCATTTACATGCCAAGGAAGGAGAATCTATAGCCCCTCAGGGATCATTCCAGAGTTAAATCACCCTCACCATGAAAACATTCCTCCTTAAATCTAGCTACAGTTTCTCATTCCTCAGGCTGGGTGCATTGCCTCCCACCCTCTTCAGAAAACTCTTTCTATGTTAAACCAAAGCTATCCTGGACTGTCACGCACCACTCCTTGAAGAAGGGATGAACTTTGCTCTCACAGCAGCTTTGCTGATCTGCTTTCTTGGCACTGTGCAGCACATCACTTTGCCCAGATCAGACTGAGAGGAAGGAAGGAATATAGATGCCTGCTCTGCCATGAGGGAGGACAGCCCCCCAAAGCTGTTGCCCCTTCTCTTGGTGTTCTTTGGGCTAGCTGGTCTCGCTGCTCTGGGACAGACCTTAACAAGCCAGTGGCCCATCAGATTGGTGTATTTGATAGTGTGGATCACGGGTCATCAGTCTCTACATTTACTCACTACTGAAGCCAGCACCTGTGTGCAAGAGAAAAGCAGGAGAGGACCAGCACAGCCACACAATGCTTTAAGTCCAAAGAGCACATTTCAGGAAAAAAGTGACATGCTGTCCTTCCCCACTGCTGGCTGGCAGCTGTGGAGGAAGAGCAGGAAAGCGCTAGGAATGCAGGAAAACAAAAGTATTCATGTTTTTCCTTTTCCATTGTGTTGGTTGTTTTTTTCTTTCCCTGCTCTGACAACATTTAAGTGGAAATTGAGGGTCATCATCAATGTGCTCCTGGCCACTCCTGGCTGCAGGTGTGGGAGAGGTACCCTGGCTGAATGCCTCAGAGTGATACATGCATATATTTAGTAACTTTTAAACTTTTTGTGCCTGACAGACTGATAACTGGCAGACAGGCCACAGACTGTACATTAATTAACAATTCAATTTCAGAACCACATGCAATTCAACTCTTGAAATATTTCTCACTTCCCTCCTCTTCTCAAACCCAGGGTACCCCTCAAAACAATGCTTACCCACAGGGTTTAGGAGGGGAAGTCTGGGGATGAGACAGGCTCCTGCAGCACTTCCTTGTACTTCCAGCCTTGGAAGGGTTTTATGCAGTTTTTATGTGGATGTTGTAAGCATCATGGAGACTGGGAGAGTCCAACAAGATTTCCTAAAATAACGATACATAAAATTATTTATCTGAGCAGTGTGGATGAGAGCCAGCAGAGCTTCACAATCTCAAGCAAATCCAAGCCATCTCAGCCCTCTGTTTCCCCAGTCCATCATAGCTTATTTGCTTCTTCGCCTGATCTGTCCATAGCCTGTTTGGGATGGACCTGCCACCACTCAGTGCCTCACAAAAATCTTTAGTCCAGAATAGGCATAAACATTTCCCCATAATTTCCATGTAATTTTTTCAACCTCCAATGCTTTAGGAAGAATTTCTTTAGCAAGAGAGTGAGCCCTGAATTGTTGCATGTCCCTTCCAACTGAAACAGTACATTCTCTTCTGTCTATTGTGTTTTAGTTTGTCTATTCTAGCCTATTGTGTTGTCTATTCTCTTGTATTTCAATGGAAAAGGACATACAATGATCATCTAGTCCAACTGCCTGACCAATTCAGGGCTGACCAAATTCAAGAATGTGTTTTAGGGCATTGGCTAGAAGCCTCTTCAATACTGACAGGTTTGGGGTATCAATAAATTCTCTAGGAAGTGTGTTCCAGTGTTTGACCACCTTTCCAGTAAAGAAATGCTTCCTAACCATATTTGATTCTGTTCTAACTCCCTATAGGCTCAAAGAGAATGCAGCTCCTGTATCTTGTTTTATGACTGAATTACTGTTAGTGCACAAACCAGAAGCTCTGAGTGTCATGGTGCTTGAGGCCTGTCTGTGCACCTGGGAGCATGTGGGAAGGATCCCTCTCTGAGAACTCAGGACTGGGAATAGAGGAACATGCAAGGAATGGGAGTAATGGGGCTTTTATGTGGCATCTATCTGTCTTGCCCAAAATCCTAACTAGAGATCCACACTTCTTTGCCTGCCACACCAACCACCAATTCCCAATGCTCCTGCTTTCCTGGGCTGCTCAGGATCCACGCAAACCTGTGCAGTTTGATCTGCACCTCTGGGGAGAGCCCACCCTCTCTCCCCTGACAGATGGATAATGCTGTCCCACAAGTGAGCATCTGTCCCAGCAGTGCTCCTGCCATGAGACCCCATTTGGGAAGCCCTGGGTGATGGTGGATTGTCCCTTCCTTTCCCCAAGCCTAGGGTTTCTGGCCTTAGGGGTGGTGGAGGGCTTCTTGTAACAGGATCAGTGCACAGCTGCCTTTTACACAGATCTAGACAGTTTTGGCACGCTCCATTGTGAAATGTCACGTTCCCCTTCCTCTTTGTACACTCAACAGGCATCCATTATCCTGGCCCCGCAGAGCCTGTCCTGATACACCTCTGCCAAGGGTGGCCTGGGAGTTCCAAGGGAAACAAGAAACTCCCAAGTCTGAGAGGAAACAATAGGACAAGGAAGAATCAATTGGAGGCAAGAAGCAGGGTCTCTTAAGAAGTGAGTTTGAAGCAGCCTCGAACCTGCCAGCAGCTACTGCCCGGCTCCCGGGGAGGAAGGGATCACTCACCTGCAGCAGACACGGCCCACATGCGACACCCCGGCACACTTCCCTGCTCCAGTCTGGCAGCAGTGGCTTTTCCTGGCTTTCCTTCCGCTGGATCCAGCTGACGAGGGAGCCCACGGGGAAAATCTCTTCCCTTCCTCTTGTAAGTGCCTGCCAGGAGCCGGGCGAGGCTCCCGCTGCCGGTGCGCGGCAGCCCCGCGGTCCGGCGGAGCCCTCGCCTCCCGCCCGGGCAGGTGCATTCCCCAGCTGGGTGGCGTCTCAGCAAACCTGCTGCTGCTCTTGGAGACGCTCCAGAGCCGCGCCGGTGTGCAGGTGCTACCCCTCCCTCCCCGGGCAGGATCTGGCCTCTGGCCACACACCGATCCTGGAAGGTGGCTCATTTCCTCCCAGCTGCAGGTGAACGGGTGCCAGAGCAGCTCCCAGGCAGCGCGGGGCAGCGCTAGGGGACATTTGACACACTCAGCAAGTATTTGGTGTTAAATAAGGTAGCTCCTGCTCTACTTTGTAGGTTAGGGCCACCCAGTCATATCAGGACTGCTTCTTTCTGTGGCAGAAGTTCAGGCAAGCACTCAAGTCAGGCAAGATGTTACTGTCACATCTTTCCAACAAAAGGCAGCTGCACAACCCCCTCCCTGGGAGACATCAGCACCAGCAGAATTTACCAAGCTGTAGAAGAGCTGATTTCCTGGTAATCCAGTGGGGAAAAAAGGGTAACTATTTTGAGAGTAATCAGGGAAACAGAAAAGCATTCATGTAAGTGTTGAAGAATAACAAAAGGGAGTAGCAGGAATGTTGAATTCAGTAGGGGAATGGGATTCCCAGACTGATCAATGTCCCCTCCTTCCTGGCTAGGTTTCTTGATAGCAGAAGGGATCATTACTGTTAGTCTGAGCAGCTAGAAAATCTAATGCAGGAAGGTAATGCAGGAATAAGAGAACAGGACTGAACAACAGCACTTGCCTGGCTAATGGAAAGGGAGGCTTGGTTATAAAGTCACATGCTACTTTTTTATCAGGCTGTGAGAAGGGAAGCTTAGGATATGCTAATCAAATAGAGACCAAGTAGTGTGACAGGTTCAGGAATTTGTCTGAGAAAAATCTGATATGTCTTTGGAGACTTGTGAAATATCATAAGTCCAAAGGATGTTGTCCTACACATAAAAAAACAAATGGTATGTGATAGGTTTTCCTATACAAACACCTTTGAACAATGAGCTTGACCTTATCCAGAAGAACCTGGGTTTTTTAGCAAAAATGTCATCTAAGGGGAAACCTTCCTTATTCAGATAGCCATGTAGTCATTTTAAAAAGTGGGCTGTAGCTTTATAAGAGCATGAAATCCTTACCAGCTCCTTTAGGGAGATACCAGTAGGAGAAACAGAACAATGAAGGTCAAGAGAGGATGAAAGCAGAAAATGATTTTGCACCCTGAGAGAATTCAGAAGAATTCATTAGCACACAAAACCATAATCCAGTTACAGATTAATTCTAAAACATTTATAGAGTTTGTGTGTGGGACTTTGACCTTGGTCTGCTTTTCCCAGTCTAGAAGGGGCTTGCTTGTACATTACTTTGCTTCCAGCAGGTCTGTTGAAGATTAGTTGTAACCACTGCTGTGCCTGATGTTTAATGCTCCTCTATACAAGCAATGTTTCAGCTGCCCCTTGGCTACTAAGCTCAAAATCCTCCTCAGCCTAAGTCTGGCAGCTGAAGCTACCTAGGCTTCATCTGACAGGCTGAGTATTGCCTTTAAAATTTGCTAACAAGGGTGACATAGGGATATATTTTTAAGCATATCAGTCACCATTTAGAAATAATTCACTATCTGTATAGGGATATTAGGAAAAGATTCTTCTTATTTAGACAAGTTGATTTCATTTCTCTAAACCACAACTATTAAAGCAGTGTGGTGTATGATTCTAGCACTCAATTTGTCCTGACAGAGAGAGGAGAAAATTATACCACACGAGAGCCTAGCAAATTAAAATGGGTGTGTCCCGAAAATTTTAGAGGGAACTAGGTTCTAAAATATTTACTAATTACATTAATTACATCCTCTTTCTGTACAGGATGTATCAAGATGATTATATGGGGAGGGGAGGAGGAAGAAAAGGTGTTAAGCTAGCCCATTAACAGACCATTAACTTCTTCCTTTTGCTCCTGTGAAACCTGTGCTCCATACAGATTAAAGATGCAAAATGGAAAAAAAATAGACCAAAGAAACTTAATTCCACATTCATGGACAAAGCATTCAGCTGAAGTCTCCAAAATCATTGGAGCTCATGGAACCATCTATTTTGCCATGGTATTGCCCTGGAAATGAGTCTGGTATTCCTGATGGTATTGCAGCTTACATGTTTCCCACCCCTGGCACCACCTTCTTCTGTATAATATTAGGAGTATATTAAAAGTACTTATCACTTTTCCACAACTCAGGATAGGAAATGAAACAGAAATATACTGGCTGTTGTAATGCCATATAGTTCCATGCTCAAACAGTAGTTCAAACTTCTGATAGATGTGAAATAGTCCTCAGTGGGACAGTGTGTCATGCAGTGGCAACAAAAGATGAAAAATTTGGGGGTTTTTGCCCCCTCATTATTAAATAAATGACTCCCTGCCTTTTTCTGTGTATGAGTACTTTGCAGAGTGACTTATTAGGAGAATTTCACTGAAAAACTAAAAAGGCATTGCAGATGTTGAAAAAAAGACAAACAAAAATCAGTTTATCAAAGTTATAGGACTTATGGCATAAAGTTTGGACTTTATTCCAGATTTGGGGAGTTTGAAACTGGGCTGCCTTTTTTGTCCTGCTGAAATAATTGCAGGAGATGAGGCAACACATCTCTAGACAGAAAGCAGAGGCTTTACCAAGGGCTCTAGCTTGTGTGTGCATGAGTCAAAGGTTGTCCTCACAAGGTAATTGATTGTTAATCTGTGACTGGATACCTGCTTGGAATAACAGTGACATCGGTCTTAAGAGCAGCAGTCCTTTGTATGGACATAGGCAATTTAATATTGGAAAATAAAAGGCTGATGTTGAATTTTGCAGCACAATGACACCAAATTAGAATTCTAGCAGAAAAGGCTTACAGTTTGACCAGCTCTTCTGGATTAGGATACATTAGTTTTCAAGAGAAAGATGAATATCTAGTATGAAGACACAAAGCTTAGTCTAACACTAGCATGAATTTATTTTTTATTTTTTAGGCTTCTAAGGGCAGATTTCAGGAAAGTAGAAGTGTTCAGAGCTCTGATTGTTTAATAAATGCTCCTAGAGGAAGAGTATAGGATGATGTAAGTCTATGCTGTTGCATTTCTGATCTTGCCAGGATCAGACACAGCATCAGTGTTGCTGTGTCTTGTGACTTCTTCCCACATTCAGGTCAGGAAGATTTCTAACTGAAAGAGACTGAACCTGGAGAGTTCAGGGCTTTCCCCATCTCCTGGACTTGATCTCGCAGATATTGAATTTCTAGCTGCTGCATTTCTATGATTTTTTCACTTTCCATCTCTGGATTCAACCTCAGGACAGCTGGGCCTGATGGAAGTTCAGCGGAGGGAGCTAGAAGATAAAACAGAGAGGACATAGTACAGTAACAAAGGTCCAGCTCATACAGCTCTTGGGCATGAACAAAGGAAAGAATCTTTCAGGGCTGAAGGAGTAGATCTAAATAGTAAGAATCTGCAGGATTTATCAGCTTCTACAATTAACATTAAAATGTACCAGGTACCACCAGGCAGACAAGTTAGAATGAAACACAGACAGTAATAAAATTGTTCACCAAGGACCAAAAGAGCTTCTGCCATGAGTACTGACAATACGGAAAATATACAAGAGCTATTCACCTGTGTCTTGAATTGCCTTTTTGCTCTTGTTTAATCTCAGTGCTGACTCGAGGTTGTGCACCTGCGCGTTGGCCACCCTCAGTTCTTGCCTCAAGTCATTAATTTCCTTAATCAGACTCATATTTTCCTGCAAAAACAAACATGCTCTATAAGGAAAGGCACAGGTACTGTCTGGCTGAGCAAGATGTATCTTCATATCTTTGAGAAAGACACTGGGAAGTATAGAATCAGTATCACAAGCAGGTGCTGGGCAATCAGGAGAGTACACAACATTTCAGGTAAGATCACAGTAGATGTGACTCAGTACATGACAGTATTCAAACCATGTTAGCTCAAAAAACCAATATTTGTTTTGCTTTTCTGACTGCAGCTGCACTCCAAGGTATCATCTTCCTTGCCAATTCCAAAGGGAAGCTCAGGGCCTTCCTAAATATATCCAATTAATTCAGAATTAATGCAAAGAATTCCCATCTCTCCCTCCAGTGTGTATTATTTTACTTTTCATTTGTCACTATGTATTTGTTCACTTAAATTATCTTTATCTCTTTGGAATTAGTCAAAGCCCTCTTCATTAGTTCTGACAGACATTACTTTTCCACACACCTTCCAAATTATTAGAAAATCTATAAAGCATGTGGAGACTTGAGGTACCTACTGCTAACAAGCTGTTATAAGTTGACAATGTATTAATCTCTTATTATTTTTTTAAGTCCATTTTTAGCCCATAAGAGTTCAATCCTCTAATTCTTTAGTAGCCTACCATGAAGCATCTTCCTGAAGGAGCTACGAAAGTGACAGTAAATATAATTTACCTATTGTTGCAACAGATTCAAAGACTTAGCAAAACCAGTATGGTTAATACCATTTAAGGATGATAACACTGCTGCTCATGATTTAGAAACGGGAGCACCATTAACTAAATATTTCTTTTCTGTATTCAAGAGAGTGAAGTACAATTGTATATTTGCCTCTTACAAGGACATTGAAATAACACATCAGTAACTAGGGCAAATGTTGAACAGCTGCCATCATACTTGAACCAAGAATAGCAACTATTTCAGCTACCTGAGGTGTGTTTTTTAGAACTTTTGGAACACAATGGCAATATTTCAAAAAGATAGATGGCAAAAAGGCATGTTTAGGCTACCTCACAATACCAGTCTCAAGCAGTAGGGAACACACTGAAACAGCAGGAGATAAGAACAAGGATAAATGAAATTTTTCCATGAAAATGGTGTTTTCAAATCTTATTTTCTACTTTTGTTTTAATGATAATTTTGGTTGATAGAGATAATTATGTTGCCACAAAAGATTGTGCAAAGCATACGACTCAGTTCCTTTGAGTATCCTTATAAAATGTTGGCACCACACAACTGCAGTCTGGTCAGAAGTGAAGCACAAAGCCCACTGCACCTCTCAGTATGTGCCTGCACTCAAGGACTTCAGGTTGGCAGCAGTAGCTCAGGCCATGTGTGGGGCAAGATTATCAAGACTTCACACTAAGACAAGTAGAGCAGCTGTGCTTTAACTTCTCCTCAGCTGAGAATCACTGACTGGAGGAAGAGTGTGGGATTCATTAAGTTCTGAACTTGTTGGGCAAGAAGAGTTGCTCTTGCAGTGCTTATGCTGGACTATAAATGCAGCAGGAGTTGGTGTGCTCAGACAGCTCTAGAACTGTAGTATTTTGCTGAGTCTGACTTCTCTAATGCAAGCCTTTAAATACAGATGAAATTTGACTCTATGCATTTATTCCAGAGCTTGATCCTGAAAGAGCACATGAAGAGGGTAACTTCCAGTAATCAGTCAAGGTAATTTTCTTTTGACCAGCTTTCAGGGTTGGGTCATAACATTTGCCTTTAGGTGTACTTTAGTCATGAGCACCTTCATATATTCTTTCCAAGTGATTACCTGCTGCTGTGAAATGAAGATCTTGCTTTTGGTCTATCAGAAAATACAATGCAGAGTCTTTTGATGAAGCAATCTGGGTTATGTAAAAATGTCTTGTTTGGTTTGCTTGATGCTAGAAGACTGTTGGTTGACACTGCTAATATTTTCCTGAAGAGGCCTTTTCTCCAGAGAGATTAGCCTTTAATTCAATATTTACATTCTGACAGAATGCTTGCACTGCAATGCAACGTCACAGAATGGATATATAAAACAAATATTCATAGGAAAACTCATTGTCATGGGAGGTTGTGTCAAAGAACCAATTGTTTCAGAAAAGGGACTGATCAAATGCATGGATAATGAGGCCATCAGGTACAATGACATTTCATATGGATGCAATCTACAGTCTAGGAAGTCCCTACAGTGCTGACTGTCAGAGACAGGTAGGACATATAGAAAATTTCATCCTATATGGGCTTCAGTTTAAGCAGCACTACTTCAAGGTTATTCAGTGTCTTTGTTTTTATGTAACCAAAGAAACCATTACAAATACAGAAGGCTGGAGGAAAAACTAATAGCTGAATAACAGGCAACTTGTCAACTGGTAAGAATAACTAAAATTATCTTGACAGTTCTAATCATCTGTTGCAGCAGTCACTAGTGGAGTGTACCTATGAATAATCTCTCAAAGAGGAGGACATAGCTCTGAAAATGTAACTGCAACTGAGGAATAACAGAAATACAGAGCTAGAAGACTGTCAAGATGTCATTTGCTTTTTCAAAGTGAATCCTCACAGAAGTTTGTCTAAACTAGTCTTAAAAGCCCCTGTGAAAGACTGGAAGGCCATGATAATTCCTGCTGGTTATAAAATCTCATTAATCTACTGGACTTCAGAGAACTGCTTTTTCTTTGAAGAAACCAGGCTGGTTAGAATCTTTGATATCTTCATCTTCCAGATGTTTTATTAATTTGGTTTTAATCATAATTTCATTTTAGGCTTACTGATCCAAGACATCAAGTATTATCATTATGAACACCATCTGTCACCCTATTCCAGTAAGGAAATTCTTCAGGTTATTTTCTGAACCCATCTCCTTTTGTTCCAAGGGAAACATCTATTTCACAGAAAGAGTAAAAAAAAATTAAAATAGCATCAAGGAAGAAGATTGCTGCTGTCTAGCCCTGAAGAAGCAAATTATGAATAAATAGCAAACAACAGATGACTTAGGAGGGATGAGATTTAATGATCCTGAGGAAGCATAATAAAGTAACAATGTAGAAAGGGCTACTGAGGGGAAAAGGAAATGCTGACTGAGCAGAAGGAGAGCATGTTAAGAAGAGACTAGAAAAGCTGTCCTCCTAGGATGTCTGGTGTGGAGCTCCAGATAAAAACAAATTGGATCTTTGACCCCAGCAGTCACGAGTTTACTTTGCCTTGTAAGAAACAAGGATTCTGAGCAAGAGATCTTAGTACAAATAGACATATTCCCCATCTGTTTCTGAACTTCCTTGAAAATTTTGGATGTGAAAAGCAAAAAGTTCTTCTCAATTCACACCAGTAGGGATGGACTATGTGGACAAAGAAGGTTTTTTTTTCCTTTTCTTCTTCCAAAATTACTTCCTAAACATTACTACATAGCAGATATAGCTTGGCATCCAAGCAAGGGCAAATTGACTATAATGGCAATTATAAATACTGTTTAAAACAAAAAGTAGGTACATTAATTTCCTTTAAAACATCCATGCAACAGAAGTTCCCCATCTCCTTTTAGGGAGTGGGAGATAAGCAAAAGCCATTTCTGACTTCCAAGATCTTGCTCTTTTTGTTCAGAAAAGTTAATGGAAGCACTTGAAAAATGTAGGCATTTCTGGCAAGAAAGTCAACCAAAACTATTTCAAAGTCCTAAGAAATCATAACAGAAAGGTTAATAAAGTCTCTTTTGTGCAGGCATTTCCTTTGTTCCCACTCCACAGCACAAGGAAAAGGCTGATTACCTGCACGATGCGCATGTAAGCAGTGTGCTGTATTTCCTTATCCTTCATCACCTTCTTCCTCAAAACTGCCAAATTCCTCTCGTTGTACTCTTGCTGTTTCTTGTACTGCTGCTGCAAATCTCCATCTTCTGCTTGAGCCTCCACCTGAGAGGGCACAGCATGTTGTCTCAGTAATGGCACTACTAGACACAGTCATGGGCAGGGAGAAGGCAAAGGTCCTGACTCACCACGTCTGGCTGATGCATGTACTTGGTGTAGAGCTCACGGATACCGTCTTTCATTTTTTTGGAATCGTTGATGAATCTCACACAATTATGAAGATCTGCCTTAAATCGTTTGATGAGGGTTTCCATATTTTGCCTCTGCAAGAACAATGCAGTCACATTCTTATTTGGTTCATCAGAACACTCCATTGTGCAATTTTCTAGAAAGTCTAGTGGAACTCGTGAAAACTCTCATATACTTTCTTCCACTTCATTAAAAAAAAAATAAATTAACAACTCACTGGGAATGTAAGCATTATGTGTTGAACAACAGTCATAGATTTTAGGAATAATAATAAGCCAAGATACTTTATTAGGTAATATCAGTGACAACCTGCAAAAATGACAACTGAAAAACAGTGGTTCATTATGCTATTGCCCACTGTCCTTTCCTAAACCCAGAATCACAGAATACGCTGAGGTGGGAGAGACCCACCAGGATCATTGAGTCCAACTCAGCTCTGCACAGGACATCCCCAGGAACCACATCATGTGCCCGAGAGCATTGTCCAAATGCTGTCCTACCTTCTTATTTAGAAACAAGAGTTAAGGAGAGAAGGCAAGGGACAAAACATATCAGACACATGCACAGCTTGCTGATTTCACATCAAGACTGCCTTCTCATTCTCTCTTGGTGTCTGCCAGGCCTCCCTACCTGCTTCCTCACCCATGCTCTCATGCTTGCTAAGCTCCTCCACCTTCCCCTGCAGTCCCTTTTCCTCCCTCGTGTCTGATACGCTGTCAAACAAGGGGTCCTGGACTCCTCCATTAATGAGAACTTCCTTTCTGTTATCCCACTAATGCCTAGGTGGTATCCTACATGCTGCTCCTGTTTAGGCCAAGTGTCCCCAGATTTCAGGCTTGGGCAGGAACATGTAGTTCAGCATTCACCTCACTGTTTTCTTAAACTCAGGACAATATGTGTTGATTCATAAATAACTGGATTTTTTAAAAATATGAATGCTCTAAGCTGGTTGCAGGCTTGGAGGTTTTGTGTCTTTGTTCCCCCTGAGCAGAGACTCTCCTGGTCCTTGGACACAGCAGCCCTGCAGTAACTGTTTGCTCAGATTAATGTTTCACCAGTGTTGTGTCCCCACCAATGCCATTCTGGGGGACCTGCTTGGTAGGGGTACCCCATACCTTTTCCATCTCTCTGTGCACCTCTCCAGCAGTTGCCTTCTGTTTCTGCTGCAGCTGGGTGATGTTCAGCTTCAGCTCTACGCTCTCCTTGCGGAATTGTTCCAGCTCCTCCTCCATCTGAAAGGAAGCGGGAGGAGGAAATCAGGGCTAGAAGGAGACGTGAAAAAATAACACATAACAGGAAAACCAGAGGCTGGAAATACAGACTTGAGGGAATAGGTCCCCCTTCAGGTCGAATGGCAACATGAGAAACGTCAATTTTGTAACAACACTGCCCTCTGTCAGAATATACAGAAACCACACAAATCAATGTGCAACTCCCTGCTGAGTCACATTAATTTAAATTATGTGATACCCCTTACATTCCTTGAGCTGAACGGGAGCTCTACCGTTCCATCTGAACAAAAAATGGATGAGAGGGAAAGGGACAGTCAATACTGGAAAGAGTAAGGGCAACAATAACTAGACCCTGATACTGAAAAGAAACAAATAGATTGAAAACTGTGGGTAGGTATGCAGAACACACAGGAAAAAACAATAAAGGTGCTACAGCATTTACTTATGGCACAAGATGGTGACCAGAAAAGATAACAGGGATTTCATCTTGCTAGTCTGAAGTACATACAAATCGTTGATTAGTTTGCATTTTATTTAAAAGACTATGTCACCATAGTCCTAGTTTGATTGAGTTAAGGATACATCTATGCAGAGATCCAAGTAAGCTTCTATCATAAATAAGTTCCCTCAATGAATCTGCTGCATGCTAAGTATGAATACATTCAAATTTCCCATGTATCAACTGATGAATACAATTTGTCCATATACCTAACCCCTAGCAGAATTATGTTTGCATAAATCTGCAACATTTCTGAGAGAAGAAATGTACTCTTTTCTGCCAGATCAGTAAAAGCAGTGTCTTGCAAATGCTATAAGGCACATGGAGGGCAACCACGTAAGGATAAGATCTATTTTTAAGCAAAATTTAGAATTACATACAGGAACTGAAATAACTATGTGGATCACTGGTAGCATGTGATAGAAAATTAATTAGCTATTTTCTACAGATATTTTTATTAGCTGCACAGTTATTGAATCAGTGCTATGTATCCTTGAAAGAAGTCAAGGAACAACCAGGGTGGACTCTTTCATGGACTTGTTGGGTCATGTTTGTATTTAGACAATGGCCTTAGTAGCAGAGGCCAAATGAGAGTGTTACTCACCTCACTGATCTGTTTCTTCATTGTCTCAATATCATTTTCACGTGACTCTATTTGCTTCTTAGACTCCTCTATTTTGTAACTCAGTACAAACTTGAAATTTTGCAGTTCCTGATTTTTCATTTTTAGCTCATATACATACTTCTCCTGGAAGAAATGGGTACAGAGATTTGAATCAGAGCCAGCACTCTCACACAGATCCCTAGGACAAGATACAAATATGGAAGAGACAAAACCAGCAGTCACAGATCTTGTGGAAGATTGAACTCCAGTTGCAAATCTACAGGTTAGATGGGAAGGGGCAAATAATGCTGAGCCATCTACAGATCCCAGAACAGGGGATGAGAAGGTCAACATCCTGAACTTGAGCTCCCCAAGAAAAGCTTAGAATGCCAACTAAAAACCAAAACCCCAAACTGGAGATCACAAATTCATTAAGTTGAAGCTGACTCTTCAGTCATGTGATATTATCACAACTAATAAGTATCTCTGATTAAGGGAGGGGATTTTGACCTCATCCAATTGTCCACTTTCTCACCTTCTCTAGGATAGTTTCAGTTCTCTCTTTAACATCTGTCTTTAGTGCCAAGATATCCTTTTCCAGTGATTTAATGATGTCTTGCAGCTTCTGCTGTTCCAGTCTCATTTCCTCAATATCCCTGTTTCGGTCCTTGAGCTCTTTCTGTAGGCTGTTCAACTAGAGAGGCAAACTAGTGAGAACTTACCAGTCTCCAAAAGCTGTGCACAGCTTGGTCCTCCTGTTCTGTAGGATACCTTGTAGACAGTGTGGATAAAAGATATCAAATTAAGATATGAGGAAGAAGCAGCTCATCAGTTAAATGCCTCTAACTCAAAAGGGGGTTGAGTATCCATTCTGCTTTTTCTGTATATTCTGACAAGAATACCTGCTGCACAGGAAGGAAGGAAATTGCATGCAGCAGCAAGAAGGGTATGGATATTATATCTAAGCATCAGCTGCAGCTAACACTCAATCCATGGAATATTCTCATAAGGTGAAGGCAATACATCTCTGAAGATGAAAGACTGGAAGGGTGCCCAGTTCATAGCTCTTGGGTACCCTCAAAATCCCTGCCTCAGTACTAAGATCTGCAAAACCAAGAAAGTTGGAACCAATGAATGGCACTGGACAAACTGTAAGGACACATGAAGAAAACCTTGAGGTCTAAAAGACAAAGAAATTAAAAAGACAGTACCATGATAGTAGAGGGTATGTAAAGAACCTCTCTGTCTCCAGATAGATACTGGAGAAAACAAAAAACAAAAAAAAAGTCTCTCTAACATCCTTAGGCAAATGTAATACCCAGACCATAAAAGAGGTAAAATATTTTATGTCTCCTTAAAAATTCCAGTAAAGCCAATAAAAAATGATGACGCAAACAAAACACAGGGATTATTGCATCGAATGAAGCAGTAGAAGTATTTTACTAATAAAGCAAAGTATTCAATGATAGAAAAAATAAGAGTTCATTTCTTTCCTGTCATAGGTCGAACAATATTATTTATAGTTCAAAACTATGCAGATCAGAGAAAGTGTACTAATAAAAACATACCTCCTTTATCATCTATCTCTAATCATATCAGCAATACAATCAGCAGACAGCTTCTTCTTCTGTCCAAATACTCTAAACAATCAAACTAACCTACTGTTCTCATATGAAATGCCACATATTTACAGACTAGATAAATGGACTAAACTGACATGCCACTAATCACATTCAGTCCTCAGTTCTAGGTCTTGTGAAGCTCTAATACTAGCACAGAATAAAAGATACCCTTTTATTCATGACTCCTATTTCTCCTTTCAGTTGGATATTGGACTCCTTTTCCTCCAAGAGCTGTTTCTCATACTTGTCTTTGAGCTCGAAGATTTCTTTGTCTCCATCTTCATAAATTTGTTTCTCCATTTCTTCATGTGCTTTAATCTGCTTCATCATACTCTCCTTTGTCTGCAGTTAAGGAAAATAAACATTAGAGAAGTGTAAGAGACCAATAAAGGAGGGAAATAAAAAGTTATTTGTTACTGTGTTTCTCCTGGGAGAATCTATGTTTAGTGAAATATTCAGTTGCAGCAATATAATCTAAGATAACTTTTTAGTGGATTAAAGCAACTTTAGAAACTGATAACATACACATTGAGGGTTTTTTTTTTTTTTTAATTTAATAATTCTTAAGACTTGAAAGCTTCAAGTTAGGAATCTGGCCCAAATACTAACATCAGCAAACTTGTTCTGCAAGAAATCACATACCAGTATCACTTAGGATCTTTTAAAATTGCTGGTTTTGATGCAATTAGAATTGCTGTTTCTTCCAGGCTGTGTGCAAATCAAGATTCCTACCTCTTCCAGCAGAACAGATTTATGTTTCAGTTTTTTCTCATACTGTTCTTTTAGCTCTGCCACAGCCTTGGTTTTGCTTTCCTCCAAACTGTGCAATTGTTTCTCATATTCCTCCTCCATCTTCTGGGATTTCACCTGAAGCTCCTGGTATTTCTCATTTTCCATTGAGAGTTTCTGACTACTGTCAGATTCTGTTAACAGGAAACATATGGAATGGATACAGCTAATAGAAAAGAAGACTGAATCCTATCCTTCTGCAGCTATCACTGCCTTATTATTTACTGTCTTTTTCACAGTGGGTTGCAATAAATTACAAGTAGAAGTATTTAATCACTTTCTTCATCAGATATGCAGGGGCTTTAGACTCTGTAGCCATGCAAAATTGACAACTAATTTAGGCATTTCCTTGGGATGACAACCACGGCAGAGCTGTATGAGCTCAACTGCTACAAAGTATGAGTAGGCAATGGAGTCATTTATCAGCAGTAACAAATCACCAGAACAGGACAATATTCACCCAAAAGCCCAAAAAGAACACGAGTCCTTGGTACTCATTTGCAGTATTTTTATCTTGACTACAAATCTGGAGTCCAGGTATTTCCAGGCTGTGTGCACCTCATTGCTGAATTGAATGATTGCACTGTTCTTGCACAGTGAGCTGTGCATAAAATTAATGAAGAAATTACCAATCTCAAGTAGAATTTGAAATTACTAATCTCAAAGACACAGGACCCATGTGCATGTTGTCATCATAGGCACACGTATGGTGCAGTTTAGACACCCATTTGGTCTGCACCAAATACCTACATGACATACATCCATTTTTCTTTACACCTCTGCTCTAGTAATCCCTCCCTGTCACTTGCTGTCAATACAGCATTCCCCCCAGTTTCCAGTTACAAACATTTGTTACAGTCTAACCTAGCTGTTTCACCTCCTTGGCCTGTTTATCTATCAGCTCAGACAGTTGAACCTCGTGTTGTAGCTTCTGTTTTTCTTTCTCTTCCTGTAAAATCTGGGATAAAAAATAAGAAAAATACATTTTAAGTTGAAACTAGACAAAGCAATGTCCAAATTGTTTGTGCTATTGCCTTTGGTGAGGAAAGCAGAAATATGTTTGAAATCTCTCACCAAAACTGAGATGCCATGTGTCACTAAAACAAGTTTTCCCACACATTAGTTTGTTTTGACAAGTTAAGCTAAGGAAAAGCAGCAAACAGTGTTCATATAACACAAGTTACTGATCCTAATCTAAAAAGAAAAGTTTGTGAGCTACAAAAGCCTCCACTCCTTTATGTGTGCCTGCCTGAGGAGAATTTGCAGTTCCAGAAATTATTGTCCACATATTAAAGTTCAAGCTGCTTCCTGTCTCACTTGAAGCAACTCTGAGGTCCTAAAATGCTGACATTTGCATACTATGACATAAACCTAAGCAAGAGTGAATTTTAAATGCCATTTGCTTGAAATGTCAGCCTGCCACTGTAAATTACTTAATCTTCTATAAAAGCACAAAGAATTGGAGGAAGAAAATAGCTGAGAAATTTCCCAGAGATGCTAGGAATTGTACCATAGTTACAATATTTTCACCTTTTTCTTGCAACAACTTCATGGGTCTTTCATACACAAAAATATTCCATTTGTCTGATGGATACAACTAGAAAATTTAGCCCTTTCAGTCTAAAGCTGTCATTCAGTTTAATCTTAACATGTTACTGATACTTGGACAGGAAGTACAACTTGCCTGCCTAGAGAATCATATTCGTCTTCAAAGGTATTTGTTTACAAGCTTATAATCAACAAGTCTAGAGAATTTTCAGTGTAGCTGAGATTATTATAAATATATAGCCAAGCACTACTTATCAAAAGACCTGAAGAATCTCAGAAAAACACCCAGCAGAGATAAAACAGAGGTAGAGGAATCCACAGAGGAATTTAAATGGTTTTCTTGTACAAGGTTAGGTTCTACAAAAGAGAGAAAAATAGAAAGGTTTAAACTCAAGTGATTTAGACAAAAAAACCACAATGAGACAAGTCAAAGAATCTGAAAAAATACTTGAAGAAAACATTAAAATGAATAATTAAACCTCCTCAAAAAATGAATATCAAAAACCTACTGGTACAATTGTAGGGCCAAAAGACAAGAGAGGTATAAAGAGAGCACTTGGAAATTACAAACCTGTAAAATACTACAACTAATAAGTCACCTGACAAGCTTTCATACCGAACTCCTTTATGTGGAGTCAAACAGAAATACTGCTTGAAGGTACTATGCACAACTCGACAAAATCAGCAGTAACAAATCGCCAGAACAGGACAATATTCACCCAAAAACTCAAAAAGAACATGAGGTTGACAGGACTGAATCATGTGATATATAATCCCTTACTTTGAGTTCTGCCAAAGAAATTATTACTGGTTCCCTTGCCTTCTACATCTAAAAGAAGTCCAGAAATATAAGAAATTACAGGTCAGAAATCCAGTGTGTGCACCAGTCAGATGGACAGAATAGCATTATCAGACACACATAAACAAGACACTGGGAAGAATTATCATAGCCTTTGCTTTTCAGGAGAGCCCTGCTTCATGACCACAAAGAAATCAATAAACACACAAACAGAAGACATGCAGGGAATAAATTTTACTTTTGTTTTCAAAAAACATACAAGAAACCTCAGCAGATGTTCTTAAAAATCTAAGCAGACAGGACATAAAGAAGGCAGCATTAAGGAAAATAACTGTTAGATCCTGCAGCAGCTGCAGTCTTATATGGAAAGGAGCTTTTAAGGCACAGTGCCATTTCTACTACTGATCCTCAGGCTCAGGCAGTATTTTTTGTGCTGGTTTTATGTGGAAAATACTTACAGGGTACCTAGGAGAACTCTTGCATCCCCTTGTACGTGTAAGATACTTAACTCAAAGATAGTTTCATGCTTTATAAATATCAAGAGCATCTTAAACTGGAAAGGAATGATTTCAGATGCTGTATGGCATTTCTACATATGTAATGCAAGCTTGAATTCAACTCTTCAGTGAAAGATTTCTTAGTATTTGGTTCTGCAACATGAATCATACCTGGTGTTTAGTTTTAAGGAAGTCTATTTCCTGAGTGAAATTCTCTTCCAATGATTTTATTTTTTCTTCACAGTATATGTCCTTGAGACGTAGCTCGTACTCACTTTCTGTCTGTAGATCTCTCACACAGTTCTGCAGGTCTAGTATTGCCTGAGTCTGTTAGGACATGGATGAGAAAACAGTTTTAAGGGAGGGAATATTTGCTGTTAACAACAGCTTGTTAAGGATGTTTTATTTACATGCACATATTTATGAACAACAGCCTTCACAGAGAATCTTCAGACAGACGACCAAGAAGTCCTAAAACTAAAGTTCCTTTGCTATCTTAGAAGATAGTTTATAGCAATGCATCTTCTGACTTCTCTATTCCATTAGAAGTGCTTTCAAGAGATTGGGGAAAGTGTTAGAGAAAAATCTAATCCACACTTGCTGTTTGTACAATGCTGTTTGCATATTGACAAGCCACTGCAGCAACTGGCTGTAACCTCTTTGACCAAAGCCATACTGGACTGGCTGGTAACAAGCATTATGCAATTGCAATTGACAGAAATCCTATGGTTTATGTTCACAAGTTGCTCCTCCTACCTTCTCATCTATATCTGATCTCATGATCAACACTTCCTCAGCATACTCAAGTTTCTGCTCTTCTTTCACTTCCCCAGGTTCTTTATCATGCACTCTCCAGATAAATACACAGCCATCCTCTGAGGCAGTCAGTAGAAACTGGTCATCACTTGTTACTGTCATCTTAGAAGGAAGAGACAACAAAATAATAGAAGAGACATGGAAGAATCGAGATACAATTTTATTTTACACCACATTTTTCTCCCCACCCCCATACTCTCTTCATTTCTACCCCAGAAATTCAACAGTGGAAATAATAACACAGTCCCACTACCAACATTTTGATTATGTTTCCTACTCCTGTTCCACTCTGGTTGAAATAACAAAGGGAAGGGAAAGAATATGTGTAGATACTGGATCTGCTTCTGGTCTCAAAGCCATAGCAAGATTTTTGAAAACCTGAAACAGAAAAGACCTAGACTATTATAGCACAGACAGGCCATTTATATGACAACTCCAAACTCTCTAGTGTTTTTCTTTGAGAAGTTGTGTGAGCAACAGATGGCTAAACGTTTTCTTTTGAAACTACAACTAAGCTCACCAAGAACTATGTAGTAATAACTGCTGCCACATCCTCCAGACCTCCTGTGGCTGCCTGATCTTGCATAGAGTACCTGGGAGCTGATACAGCTTACAGCTGAGGTGAGAGTTACAGTAATTGAAGTTCATATTCTAATGTTGGACTGTGTGGGGATAAGTCAAGGTGCTGTAGTTGACAGTGGTACTTAAAATACCAAATTTATGACCAGCTTTAACAACACAGAACATGTGGCTTCCTGGAGAATGGAAACCTACCAAAGCACACTGAGGGAGCTGGCACAAGTGCTCACTGAGACCTTTCAGTCATTTGGCAGCAGTACTGGCTCACTAGAGAAGTCTCAGCCCTCTGGAAATGGGTGAATGTGATTCCCCTCTACAAGAGAAAGCGGCACAGGAACCATCCCTGGAGATATTTAAGAGATGTGTAGATGTGGTGCTTGAGGACGTGGTTTACTGTAGACTTGGCAGTGCTGGGTTAACAGTTGCACTTGATGACCTAAAAGCTCTTTTCCAACCTAAAAGATTCTATGACAAAATTACCTTCCTCTTTCCAGAAGGAGCTGTATCAAAGTTCTCCATCCAATACGCCATGTTTTGTAATCTGGTGTAAGCCACTTTTCAGTCAACAGCTTATTCCCTGACATATCTAGAGACAGGACTCCTATGAATGCTGTGCTATTCATTCTCCATGTGCAGACTCAGCCTTAATTTTAACATATTATGCTACAAATTGCGAAGGAAAATCAGCCCTAAAAAAGGAGCTGTGTGCAACTGGCATTACAGGGAAAAGAAAGAACTTTGTGCTACCTTTGTAACAGCACCTGCATGGGCCTGGTACTCGCTGAAATTCTTCTTCTGAGTTAATGGGTACTTCATAGCTCGAATTGTCCCCAGGGAGGTCCCAACAAAAACCAGGCACCCGGAACGCGAGACAGCGACAGTGGTGTAAACAACATCACGGGCAGGCACTTCATGCTTGATCTACACATCAACCAACAGCACAACCATCACACAAACCTCACATTACAGCACATATTTGATTACATACTGCATGAGCAATTGTTATACCTCTGCCTGCAGCACATAGTGCAGTTAAAAGAATCTATATGTCTATGGAAGTATAGTCTCAACAGTAATTAGTACTAAGTTTTATACATTGAAAAAAATTTGTATTTAAGATAAATATTTAGATATAAAATCTCTGTATTTGTTATAGTTACCAGTATTAAAATTTCATGCCAAGCTGATGTGTGATCTAAAAGATGTAATGGCTTTCACATACAATTTACTACGTTTCTGGAAAAAAATGCAGGTAGATACAGTGGTAGATGAGATACACTTGTATTTCAGCAGAATAGTTGATGCAATATTGCCTAGCTAGTTTGTTACTTGGATTAGCAGGTTTCTAGGTGAATGCAAGTAAAATGACAAAAACATAAAACTACAACAAAATCTCAGGTTTCATTGTAAAAGACATAACACAAAAGTGTCAGTAAATACCACAGCTTTCAAAACCAGACTGATTCCTATTTACCAAATGGATGCTAAGGAAAGCAAAGCACCAGTACCCTCCCCAGAGAATGTAGCAAAATCCAGGAGTGTTTCTTAGCTCACCAAAGACTCTGAAATTTCTTTGAGAGTTTGGTCAGATCCAACAGCAAAGATAATTTTGGCATCATAAGTCAGGGAAATGCTGCTGTAGATGCAGGTCTTGAGCACACACTCTGACTCCTTTTTACCTGTCAACAAATTCCACTTATACACAGCACCATGTGTGTCACAGGAGACAAGTTTAGTGTCATCTGAACTCCATTTAATAGCATGTACCTGGCAAAAGTTAAACACACCAAGGAGCTTGATGTTAGATTACAGACATACAGCATGGAGTCATTGTACTGCTAAAGCCATGACAACTTCAGAATCATACTTCAAAGTCTTACTGAAAAGCCTCTAAATGTTTCTCAACCAATTCCATTTTAGCATTAGAAAAAACCAAAACCAGTAAGAACTACTTCGTGAACACGCTATCAGGAAAAAGTTCATTTCAATCTGGAGTAGTAGATTTTATTTTTATAGTGTATTACTGGGATATTTTACTTTGTTCAGCCAGCTGCCAACTGTTCACTTTCAATTTAAGGGCAGACTTTGCGGGTGTATCTAATGCATGAACATTTTGCCTTCTGACCAATGAAAACTAAGTTTTCTATTTCTGTTTTTACATTTTGGGGCCATCTCAAGATCCAAAATTGTACTTTACCTCTTCAAAATGCATCTTATCAACTAGTTATTATGTTAATAAGTTGTACTGTGTAAGATTTGTTTACTTACCATCCCAGTATGTCCTTTCAGATTAGTAACATTCTCAAAGGTGATGCCAGAATAAATTTGAATCACATTTCCATTAACTATAGCAAAAAGATGGCCTCCATTACTGAATGAGCACTACAAAAAGAACATAACCACCCATTACTGTAGATGGAATGGATAAAAACACTCATGCATTGAATTTCAATTACATCCTTTAATATCAAATTGTTGCATGAAAAGAAAACTCCCATTACAGTTTTCTTAATCAATGCTTTCCCCTGTAAAATTCAGTTCTGGAGTATTTCTGAACAAATTATCCCTTCTGCTGCTTCCCACACTTACACATCAGCCTCTGGGACTGTTCTCCAATAGTCAGAATCAATTTCTCTAAGCTTTGATATAGGACATCATATATAGTACTAGGATGTATTGGAGAAGTTTTTGTTTTCTGTCATGTTCTTCAGCACTCTGCTCCATATAACTCCTCAATTTCATTTTTGCACCACTCCTTACCTCTCTACACTTTTTCACAGCAAACTCCTTGAAAACATGCATGTCCTCATACAGGAGACTTATAAATCGTAGTTTGTCAGAAAACCCAACCAAACAGAAAAAGCCAGTGGGATGAAGGGATACTGTGTGTGCTTCCTCCTGATATTCCTTACACAGCTCCAAAGTGCTGAAAGAGAAAAACATTGAGCAGTATGGAATAGCACAAACTCCCCATTGCACACTTGACAGGATATTATCTGGCCCAGCAAGGATGCCTGCAGCTAAAATCTGACTCTGCCTTGTCCTTGAGGAAGCGTGTTGTTGTTCGGGTAAGTAATGATCACAGAGATATTACAGGAAACAAAAGCAAATTTGACTTTCTGGTTCACAGAGAAGGTGTGGGAGGTGCAAGAGCAAAACCTTGTGTACTGTAATATAATGAAGAAGGTAAATGAACTGCTGATTGCAATCCTACACAAGCATCTCTTGAGATTTGTTTTTCCCTCCAGGGAACCTCAAGAGCTGGAGTAATTTTGCTTAAGATCTATGCCTAAGAAGCAGGATATGGGGCAACAGTATCTTAAGACAAAGCTAAATGAAAGAGTTTTTTCCAAAACACAAGGAGTCTGACACAGAAATAGCTTAATAGAAAAGGCTTTGTATTCTTTTGGCACTAGTTTTAAGGCACTGCATATTCACACTCCCCAAATCATGTCAGTAATACCATTTACATCCCACACCACACAAGAATTTTACCAGAACAACACTCTCATTCATATGAGATTGCTGCTGTTGCCTCCTAAATACAATATACAAAAAAGCAAGAGGTAAGAACAAATACAAACAACTCTTTACTTTTTCTTGTAATTCCAGATGCGGACAGATCTATCCAGGGAACACGTAGCAAGGATGGGTTTCCAAGTACACATGTCCAGACCAGTGATTGAATTAGAATGCAATGGGAAATTCATATATGAAAAATAAGATATCTTCTCCTGAGAAGGAATGAGAACATGAAGAAATCACAAATATTTCATTGCAGGCAGTAAGGCAGGGTTCATTTTTACATTTATACATTTTTCACTTATCTATCATAGGTCTTTGCATACAGTTGTAGAATAGATTTCAGGGAACCACTTAATCCTTTCACTGCCCTGGTCTGAACATAAAAATGCTAAAAGCCTGACATTGTTAGTTTTAAGTTCAGAATTAATAATCAAGAAAAGTGATGCAGGGCAGAGCTGTGAGAGTAGAACATAATTGTAGGTATATAAAAAAAGGCAAGTCAGATAAATAAATAAAACCGGACCTGCAAGAATTCAGTTAATACCTTCTGGTCAGGCAGATGCTAAAAAAAAAGTCAAGTGCTGAGTGATAGAAAACTTCACTAGGATGTCTAGCTACCACATGTTGGAAGTGAAGCACCAATAAAATGTTAGGCTGCATGTGGAAACAGAACCCCTAACTACAACCCCTCTTCCTGTAAAGATCTTTCCTTATGTCTGCACACAGGTTAGGTACTCAATTCCATAAAAGTCTATTTAATGATAATACATTTTCCACTTATCCTTGTATTATTTAATTCCTTTAGAGTAGGGAAGGTTTTTCATTATGTTTTTATTTCACAGAGAGGTTCCACTTCTAGCTAAGACCTCACCAACTATCATTTTAGAGTAGAATGAGATTCCCATGGCTCTTCCAGCTTTATCATTGCAATAAAGTTTCTGCCTGTTAAAGTGGAGCATGGGCCACAGAGTTACATGGAGGATATCTCAGTTAAAGCCTTAGCAAAGTGGTTCAGCAGTAACAGGCACTCTTTAATGGTCTTAAGTGTTCTTTATCCTTCTCCTGAATAGCATCAGGTACTCCACAGGGAGGGAGCCTTGAGCAAGGGGCTACAGAAATACTGCCCTCAGGGAAGCACAGTGAGCACTTCAGATCTTGAGCTGTAAGGGTTCATTTGAAGGATTTAATGAGAACACATCACAGAAAACAACACTGAGTAGCCTGTATCATTACAATACTGGACATGAAAGCTGTGCAATGTGACTGAACTGCACTTACCCTTATAAGTTTGTTGGAGAACATAGTAAACATGTAGAGCTGATTTTTATTTGTGCTAACAACCATCACTTCCTCAGAGGGGCTGAAGCATATCCATGTGATGTCCTGTCTGCTTGACTTTTTGGGGTCAGTGCTGAACAGGTCCTGAGGCAGCTGCACAAGAAAGGCATCCTGTGGGATGTGCCAGGTTTCCATATTTTGGTAGTAGGCATGCACACACACAAACTTTTGCTGTAATGCTCCTCTAATAAGCACATACATAATATCAGCAAGACAATCTGGATATTTAATGGCATATAAATACTGCAAGGCATGCAACAGAGGACAATCTAATGGTATTCATAACATTACAGCTGAAATAAAGTATCAGGGGACATCTCAGCAGTAATATGAAGTACTGCACTAAACAAGAATTAAAATGGTAGTAGAAAAATATCAAGAAAAAAAACCCTAGCAAGTGTCAGAATGAGAACTGCCTAAAAATTGTGATTAGAATAACAATTCTTTGTAATGTATGATTAAGGTAGATAAGTCTTATTAGAGGATCTCATGCACAGGGAAGATCCAACCTTTTAAAATGAGAGTATGAAGTCTTGACTAGTTCATTAGAGTTAAATGTTCTTATCCAGACATTTCAGTAGGTCAATGCATTCAGTTTGCTATAGAACATTTAGAAGGATTATTTAAGAGGGCATAGGTCTCATGACAGTTCTAATAAATACCTGAGGGAGAAAAGCTTCTCCTTGGAAAAAAACAAGCAGCCAAGCTCTTCAAAACTGATGTAAACTATCTCTTAGTCCTGAAAGTCTCCACAAATAAAAGTTTCCTAAAGGTTTCCTGAAGTTTAGCAGCCTCAAAGCACATTTTATATGTGGGAAGGAAACATACAGAACTAACGTGCAGAAGGTCATCAGGCACTATCAGGATAGTTAGCTAATCCTTACAATACAGTTTAGCAGTGTGCTAAAAATTATTATTAATAACTAAATCAGAAACACTCACAGTTCTCTAAACAGGGTTCTGCTGCATAATTGCTTACAAAAGCTTTTTCCCTCCTTACCCAGACTTCTTGTCTCTCCTCGTAGGCCTCCTCTTCAGAGGTCTTCTCAAGCAGAAGAACAACTCCTGGGCTAGGTGAACATGCAAAGCCTTTGGAATAGGCTGCAACTGCAGATATTTGAGGCAAAGAATGCTGTTGTAAACTGGTATCTTCAAAGGCTGCTCCACTAGAAACACCAGAAATGCAATTAGGAAATGCATAAAGACTTAAAAATAAAGAAGCACAAATCAAAAAATGCTTAGCAGCAACTGACAACATGAAGTGGACAGGAAGGAAGGAACTAATCTGCCTGCAAAAGCATGGAACTATTATTAATAACATTGAAGAGATTTACCTCTCATATTCTTCTGTTGTACCTTCTTGTTGTTTCCTGGGTGGTTTCCTGTACTCCAAACTTTTCTCCCAGCGCAGGTCTCCAGTCTCAAACAAGCTAAGTTTGCCTGTGTCAGTGCCACATATAACTTCCTCTGCAGACAGCCAGGCATGGCACAAGTAGTTTTCTGGCTCTCCCCTTTGTAAATTCATCTGCTTTAAATATCCTTCACTGTACTTGAAAAGTTTAAAATAGCCATTTCCAGTGATACAAATCTGGGTATTGTCTTGAGGATTAAAGCTCACCTATGGAACAAAAAAGAGAGGAAATATTTTTTCCAACTATGTTCACAAATAAGTAATTATTATACCTGTTCTGAAGACTTTCTATACCAGATACAGGAAAACAAACAAGGGAAGATGGTTCATAGAAACATACAAGGATACCAAAGAGAGTAAGAATTAGCCACCATAACTACATACTTCAGTTTTCCCCCTTCAAAAGTGTGTCTATTAAAATTAAATTACAAAAGTAAGGCCAAAATACCTCTTTACTACTGATGAACAAATTTTTCCAGCAGCAAGCTTCCTGAAAAGTGGGAGACCATTTGTTCTCAAAAGGCCAGGAATAAGTTCTGTATTCCTGTGTTTCAAGCTAACAGTATGTACATGAATTCTCATAATTAGGTGTTTATTTGTGAAAATGATGGAATAGCCATCTCAATATTCAACATGGATAGGAAGGGTAGTTTGAGTTTTTTATGCTTTATGGGACTTTACACAGCCAGAGTCTTTACACTCCCCTCTCCTTAGGAACTGAGCTCATGAATTCAGTGGTTGAGCCAACCTCTGCTTGTAGCTGTAGCCCAGAAAAAATGTCAGCTGGAGTTCAACCAACACATGGACTGAAAGTAAGTGTCAGACCTTCCTACATGAACGAATCTAGAAAGGGGCACCCAAACCTGGATGCAGAAATCATTTGTGTGCCATCAGCCTGCTCCTAGCCACTCTTCTCCTCTGCTCTGAACACAGAAAACTGCAGGAAGGAAAAGGTGCACTGAGAGCTTCCAAAAGTGTGTTAATACTACTGGGCACAGCCCATCTATTTAGTGTGTGCTTTTGCAGGGACACAAGGTACACATTGCACACTCACTGCCTGTTATACTGGCCTCATAACATAGATCTCATGTGATGTCAGAGAAACTCATGTGATACAACAGCTACAGACATGACAATGTCTATAATGGCTCAGTGCAAAACTTTATTTAGCCTAGTGTCCTACTGCTGAGGGAGGCCAATAGCAGATGTCAAGAAAGGTCAGAGAAACTGTATAGATTCTACAGTGTGGAGCCCTCTCCTCTGGCCGTGGATAAAAAGCCACGTGGCCACAGGAAAATGCACTGTGCACACGTCCTGAAGGATGAACACATGTCCAACTCGCACCTGCTACTTGTTGAACTAAAGTTTGATCGTTTTATCCAAAGTTTTGAAAAGTGGAGTATGGTCTCGAAGAACCAGTCAGCTGAACGGGAGTGTTAATAGCGATGGGCAGGGCCGCTGGCACAGCCCGGGCTCGGCAGCTCTGGGAGCCGGCGGGGTTGGAGCGCTCCCTTACCGGGCAGGGGCTGGAGCGCTCCCTTACCTGGCAGGGGCCGTCACCCGCGGCCGGGACGCGGACGGTCGCCACCAGCTGCTGCTTCTCCCAGAGCCAGCAGGCGAGGTGGCCCTCGGGGGGGGCCGTGGCGGCGGCCAGGAGCTGGCTGTCGGGGGAGAAGGCGAGGGACACCGCCTGCCGCGCCGGCTGCTCCTCGGCGGCCAGCACCTTGCGCCGCCGCGCCCGCTCCGCCGACAGCTCATAGACCGCCAGCACCGGCCGCTCCCCCGCCGCCTCCGACAGCGCCAGGAACCGCCGGTCGGGGCTCACGGCCAGCGCCTGCACGCCCCGGCTCTTCTTCGTGCCTGCGGGGAGCAGAGCGGTCAGGGCGGGCCGCAGTCGGGACCGGCACCGGGGTTAGGGTCGGGAGCGGGGTCGGGGCCACCTGGGATGAAGTTGTGCCACTTGTGATCGATGTGCAGCCGCAGGCAGCCCGCCCCCGCGGCGTGCAGCACCACCCGCTCCTCCAGGAAGCAGACACCGCCGGCCACCCGCGGCCGGCAGCCGAACACGGCCACGGGCAGAACGGCCGCCGCCGCTGCCGCCGCCGCCGCCGCCGCCGCCGCCGCCGCCATGCTGCCGCTGCCGCCGTCGCCGTGGTGACCGCGGCCCCGGCGGCCCCGGAAGCGGCGGCGCACGCGGCCGGAAGCGGCGCACGGGGTCGGCAGCGATGGCGGCGGCGGTGGCGCGGCGTGGCTCCTTCTCGGACTCCGGCTCGGACTCGGAGGATTCCTCGCTCTCGGACTCGGAGGTGAGCCCGTGGCCGCCGTGGTGAGCCCGGTGGGGAAGGGCCGCCCGGTGCCGGCGCCGCGGACTGACCGAACCCTCTTACAGCTCCAGGAGGCCTTCGCGAAGGGCGCGCTGAAGCCGGGGCTCAACGTTGTGCTGGAGGAGCAGCCGAAGCGGCGCAATGACACGGTGAGCGGGGACCGGGGAAAGCCCCCCCAGGGCCGCGGCCCCAGCGCCGGGAGCGGGGCGCGGGGGGCTCGGCGGGGCCGCGGGCCGGGGCCAGGCGGGCTCTGGTGTTCCGCACTGCGGGCCGGGCTACGGGTGTGCCCGGCGGCCCCAGGAGCAGCCCGCGGTGTCTCTCGGCCGCTGAGCCGGGCCAGCAGTGCGGATCGGTCGGTGCGCGGCTGTGCTGAGCTGGGCTCCTCTCACAGGACGGCCTGAAGCAGTGCCTGGCCGAATTCAGGCAGCAGCTCGCCTGGGTGGAAAGGCTGGACGTGACTCTGGGCCCGGTCGCGGACCCCGTTTCTCAGAATGCTTCTACGTCTGATGCCGTTGACCCTGAGAATGATTTCCAGAGAGAGATGAGTTTGTAAGTGTCAAAAAGACATTTCATGTCGTGTCTCACTGTGTTGCTGCGTTTTTGGAGTTATGTTTCTTTCACCAGTATGCTACAGACTGCTGCAGACTGCTACACTGGCTGTCACTGTGATACTCTTGGCCATGTTATTTTACATTCGATGGCTCTGAATGTTTTCCAAAACAACTACAAATTAGTGCTAGTATATTCAACTCCTGTGTGACTTAAAATGAATAATTTCTCTCTTCATAGCAGACTTCATCCTTTGCTGAGTTTATTTTAAAAGCTCCTTGACAGCAGGACTAACACTTTAACACAAGATACTGACTTTTTTTGGTGGGTTTGTTTTGGTACTCTTACAGTTCTCTTGCTTTGCTTTGCCTTTTATATTCCAACATAAAAAGCTATAACTGGAAATAAGATAAATTTATATGTGCAAGACGTAAATGTTAATGTTGTACTGGTACCTTAGCTGCTTTCAGTAGCACTGAATGTTTGCTAGACCAGACCAATGCTTGCTAGATCCCAGTATCAGCCTGCTTGTGTGAGCAGTTTGTGTCAGAACTGTGAGGTGCCCAACAGGCAGTGACAGGGCCAGGGCAGTGACAGGGCTGGGGCAGTGACAGGGCCGGGGCAGTGACAGGGCTGGGGCAGTGACGGGGCCGGGGCAGTGACAGGGCCGGGGCAGTGACAGCTGGGGCAGTGACAGGGCTGGGGCAGTGACAGCTGGGGCAGTGACAGGGCTGGGGCAGTGACAGCTGGGGCAGTGACGGGGTCGGGGCAGTGACGGGGCTGGGGCAGTGACGGGGTCGGGGCAGTGACAGCTGGGGCAGTGACAGCTGGGGCAGTGACGGGGTCGGGGCAGTGACAGCTGGGGCAGTGACAGCTGGGGCAGTGACAGCTGGGGCAGTGACAGGGCTGGTGCAGTGACAGGGCTGGGGCAGTGACGGGGCCGGGGCAGTGACAGGGCCGGGGCAGTGACAGCTGGGGCAGTGACAGGGCTGGGGCAGTGACAGGGCCGGGGCAGTGACGGGGCCGGGGCAGTGACAGGGCTGGTGCAGTGACAGGGCTGGGGCAGTGACAGCTGGGGCAGTGACGGGGCCGGGGCAGTGACAGGGCCGGGGCAGTGACAGCTGGGGCAGTGACAGGGCTGGGGCAGTGACAGCTGGGGCAGTGACAGGGCTGGGGCAGTGACAGCTGGGGCAGTGACAGGGCCGGGGCAGTGACAGCTGGGGCAGTGACAGCTGGGGCAGTGACAGGGCTGGTGCAGTGACAGGGCTGGGGCAGTGACAGGGCTGGTGCAGTGACAGGGCCGGGGCAGTGACAGCTGGGGCAGTGACAGGGCCGGGGCAGTGACAGCTGGGGCAGTGACAGGGCTGGTGCAGTGACAGGGCCGGGGCAGTGACGGGGCCGGGGCAGTGACGGGGCCGGGGCAGTGACAGAGCCAGTGCAGTGACAGGGCCGGGGCAGTGACGGGGCTGGTGCAGTGACGGGGCTGGTGCAGTGACGGGGCTGGGGCAGTGACAGGGCCGGGGCAGTGACAGCTGGGGCAGTGACAGAGCCAGTGCAGTGACAGCTGGGGCAGTGACAGTGGTGCTGTGCTCTCTCCCAGCTACCGGCAGGCGCAGGCGGCTGTCCTGGAGGCCCTCCCTCGGCTCCGTAAGCTCCAAGTTCCCACGAGGAGGCCGGATGATTACTTTGCAGAGATGGCCAAATCAGACCAACAGATGCAGAAGGTACGTGCAGGGAATGGTTTTCTTTCCAGTGTAATGTGGGTTTTAGCATGGGGTAGGGTAGATGAAACTTTGTGACAGGAGATTTCTTTTTGTTTAGGTGGGGATTTTTATAACAGGTTGGATGATAAAGTAGAAAAACATGATTTATACTTTGTCCTGAATGTGTTTAATATTAAAAAGGGAGGATTTTTCTTAGTATGTGTATTAGTGGATGTAAAGTTACCTGTGTTTTTGCTCTTTGTCATAAAACTTGCAGTTGACTGTGGCTTTAATGCAATCCTTTTTTTCCTATTTAAGTATCACCTTTTGTTTATTGCCAGCGTGTTCTGGTTTTCTGTGATTTTAAATTGTATATTATTGAATGAATCTGTTTTGGATAGGAAATTATATTGGTGTAGAAAATAAGTCTTTCACACATTTCCTTCTTGATTGTAGTCTTTGTTCAAAATTGAACTCTATTTTTTTGTTTAGATTTTGAAAAAAGACTACATTGTATAAATTAAAGAAACATGAGCTGGAATCTAGTTGGAAGGTTCATGTATCATTGGGTCACTGTTCTGCTTTCTGATGGAACCTTTCTGGATAAGCTGAAGAATGATAATTAGCTGGTACTAAGGCTTAAGTCAATCCTGCACATTACTGTTCTCTTCTTTTGCTGATTTCATTTGAAGAACAGTTTTTATCTCCTACTGGAGTCACTAAACTGAATCACTAAGATCTGTGTTGAAATCTTTGTAATTCTCCATAAGGCAGTATCCTTATAAGAATGTTTGTGAACAAGGAGGGAACAGAAAAAATATTTTCTACAGGACTGTTGTCTTTTCTTCAGTGCTTTACTTTTAATAATGACAAGAAAGAAACTATTAAGTCTTTTTGATACACCCAAATAGACTGACATGATACTCTCAGTTCCATTAGAGCCCATTATAAGGCTTTTTCTTCTCTCTTGTGTGAGTTTTGTCTTTTTTAGCCAGATTTTGGCTATAGATCAGTACAGAAATTATAAATTTCTTTTTCTTTTGTGTTACTGATAAATTCTGATTTTCTATTCCCTAATTAGATTCGACAGAAACTTAAGAGTAAACAGGAAGCAATGGAAAGGTCTGAGAAAGCAAAACAACTCCGTGCAATGAGAAAATACGGCAAGAAGGTGAGGAGCTACAAAAGGGACATGTGCAAAAGGATTTGGGACAAGAATTTGGAGCCTGACTGGGGGGCTGGAAAAATGCAGCCACAAGAGTCTGGCTAAAACACACAGAATCTGTCTAGTCTCCTGTCTAGCCGCTCTGAAGGAAAACAGAACAAAACACAGGATACCTTAAAAAAAAGTATGGGACACTGCAAGGAACAACACTAACATTCTGCTTCTAATCTCAGGTGCAAGTTGAGGTTCTGCAGAGGAGACAGAAGGAGAAGAAAAATATGTTGAATGCAGTCAAGAAATACCAGAAAGGTAAGAGAACAAAATACCAGAAAGGTCTAAGAGAACAAATGTGTAAGGGCAGTAGTGGTGTGTGAGCAGTGTAGGGCAGTGTGATGTGGTCACTGTGTCTGTAGTTCTGGGCCTTGAGGTTGGAAAGCTGCTGCTGTGCAGAATTGTGTGCCTGTGGCAGTGAAAAGCCTCCCAAGCAGCTGTTCTTCAGTGAGGATGACCTGTTGCTATTACTTGCTTAGACTGAAAATTTGTCTTTTCTGTGATGTCTTCACTCTTGCAGGTCTCTCTGACAAGCTGGACTTTCTAGATGAAGAGCAGACGTCATCTCAAGGGAATAAAAAAGGCAATGCAAGTCAACGGCCAAAGAGGGGGTGAGACCAGAAACGAGAGAGTTAAACACAGAATGTCTGATTTTTCAGTCTTTTTAGGGGATAATTTTGGGGAACAAGAAAACTGTTTTATTTAGTGTTAAAGTAAGTCCAAGGTGGCTTTCTGTCCCTAAAGAAAACTATGGCCAAAATGGAGCAGAGACTGAAATGTGATTTCTGCATCTTTGTTAAGAGGGGGAAGGTTTATGGTGGTTGATGGGATACCATGAGTATATATCTGTGTGTCTTGAGAGCTTTCTGGAACAAGGAATGTAGGCAGTGATGCTGGTTGGTTGTTTTTCAGGCCAAATGCCAAAAGACGATACAAAAATCAGAAGTTTGGTTTTGGTGGGAAGAAGAAGGGCTCCAAGTGGAACACAAAGGAGAGTTTTAATGACGTATCCAGCTTCCAGGCAAAAGTGGCTCACAACAAAGGCCCAGGAAAAGGAGGAAGAGGAGGAAAAGGAGGGAAAAAAGCTCTTAATGTAAGTAAAATGTTGCAGGAAAACGATCCTGGTTGGCTTGGAAGCCATGCCATATCTGGCAGGGAGAGATGAGTGCATGATATGTGTCTCCAGCATCAGGAAGTGATGCCTGTCTTTGGGAGCTAAGCATAATTCAGTTACTAACAGAGTTGGGGACAGTGGTTTGGTATCAGCAGGAAAATCAGAAAGGGAGTTAAAAAGTTCTGTTTGCTACCTGTGTGCCAAAACCTTCTTGTCCAGACGTTCTGACAAATACCCTCTCTTTGGTATCCTCCCCAAGTTATAGAGCTAAAACAAAGATGGAGAACATAAAAATAAAAATCTGAATCTGTTTTTTTTTTTTTTTTTTTTTTTTTTTGCAGAAGAGACCTGGAAAGAGAGCAAGGCAGAAAATGAAGAACCGTGCCCGCTAAGAGAACTGTGCTCCCCAAAGGGGTTCCTGTGTTTCTTTGTGTTGCAAGATGTGTTTCTGCTGTCACCTAGCAGTTAACTGTGGAGCAAGCTGGATGTTTTACAGTGGCAAGGAAAAAAAGCCAGTGGAAACAGTGCCTTATCACTTAATTTTTTTCTTACTGTCTGTTTTGTTGAAGGATTGTTTTCTACTTAAACCTGTTTTGTGTGAATGCATTAAGTGGTTTGCACAGAACTATGTGTAACTTATATTTAGCTGTTCAGTGAATGGTGGCTGAAGTCTGCCCTTTGTCCCCTTTATTCTGACAGCTTTTCCCACCACTACTGTTAAGATGAAGTTGGTGACCTTGAGTTCTGGGTCATGTTGCCAATGTCAAAATAAGAAGTCTGAAGCTTTTTGAGATGTTAGAGTGGTTTTTTAGATTATCTGTGTAGATGGGTATAGGAACAGCAATGAGACAAATACAGAGCCTTACAGATAGGTTTATTTGTGACACTGTTGTCAGGTTGTAAATCTGGACAGATTGAACTTCTCTTTTCTATTGTCTCTCACTAGAAATCTGCCAGACTTGCTAGATAACAAACAGGACCTAACACATTAGATGTTGTTAACATCTATCTTTATCTTTCCTCCTGGCCTTTAGGCATCTGTCCCCGTGGTGCAGGGTAGCCAAGGATGGTAATCTCAGTTGTCTGGCGTGGGAAGTAGAATCTGGTATCACTGCGGTCAAAAGGAACCTGGCAAACAAGAATCACAAACAGTCATGGGCTTTTACTAAAATCAGCAGTAGGAGTCCCTCCTGGGGGAGTGATGTGTGGTGTTCCACTGCTGAGAAGTGTCCAGATGACAGAAGAGCAGGGTACCACTGTACTGTTCTCTGCTTTGTTATGGTCAAACCTGCCAAATAAGGAAAACTTAACAAATTAAACAACATCATCAGTTCTGACTCTAATAATCAAACTTGCTTCCCTACACACAAGTTTAGTTGCCTCCACCCTGCCAGACTAATCCTACCAGCAGTTCCTTAGTACCACAGAGCCCAGCTGGATGTCTGTTTCCACTCTTGTCATTACTAACTACTTTATTTGATATATAATATGAAAAGTCAATGAAGACTGTCTTATTTTCTTATTTATCTTAGTTTTCTTTATAACAGGCCAAAATTTGCCTTTCCCAAAACGCTAATTGCAAAGTCAGTCATCATCACAGCTGTTTGCCAGATATGATTGATGTCTCAGCTTGTTAATAATATTCCTTCTCCTCCTGTTTATTCACAATTCCCCAGATGAATCCTCACTGGTGTATTTGCTTTGGGTATACTTACATGATTATTAATTTTATGGTTCTGCTTGCAATTACTTTGAAAGATGCTGTGCAGCAGCACGTTTCTTTTCACAGTATTTCAGTACATCACTACACCATTTCTCATGGCTGAGCACTATAATAAACAGCCCTGAGTACACCTGTGGCACTTGGCAGTGTGCTGCCACTGTCTCTGTAGATGTTTTGCAGCCAGGTTTCTCAGGGGAAGTGTACTGCTTCTCTGTTCATGAGTTTCTGCCAGTGTGAAGAGTCCTCTTAGGTGTAAATTTTAAAAAGTTATTTTCTGTGAACAGCTCTGCTCATTCCTTGTAATTCTTGTTTTCCTTGTTTGTCACAAATTGTTTTCCTGCTTGAGTATTTTTCAGTGTGGCAGGCTTAACATCTCTGAATCCTTTAAAGGGCTGAGTCTTCAAGCATCCTACTCACCAAAGGTTTTGTATTCCAGCCAATTACTTGGCTTTCAGTTTGTGGCTCTGAGTATTTCTCTCTTGGCACCTCTGCTGCACGGTGAAGAAGTTTCAGGAATTCATCTGTTGTTTTAAAAAACGGGACACAAATACAAATGAAAGTGTGTTTAAAAACAGCCCCTGTGCTTCTGTGAATGATACTGTCAGAATGCACAGTGACATTTCTACTCAAATATTTCCTGAGGAAGTTTCAAGATTTGCCTGACAGTACTATCCTGTAATTCTGTATCCCTGCCTACTGTACTGCAGCATCTTGCTTTTCCTACACCACATCTTGTACAAACCAGTGCTCCATGACAGCTCTCGACTTTCTCAGTTGCCTGAGACCTACAGCCTTTCTCTGGTTTGGTCTGCCACCCTTCCCAGTCCTTGAATAAAGCAGCCAACCTTACCTGAGCATTAAGGTTTTTAGACACAATTAGCATGTTAGAAACAAGGGAGCAGCTGCTATAAGGGCTCTTACCAGTACTCTAAAGTAAGACTGGGCAGTCATTTCAGCAGTTTAACCTGCATGGTGGTTGGGTAGAATCTGCAATGGCAGGCAACATGCTTCTAGGTATTTTTGTTTTCCTGAGACGTTTAGATTCTCAACCAAAATTTTATAATATGAATATAAGGAATTTTATCTATTGTACAGTTGTTCCATATTTTAATTAAAAACAAAAATAAGACCATAATTGCATCGATGCAAACTTGTGCTGAAAATAGAAAGTAACGGGAAAGGGCTTTAAAGTGGGAAAAACCTGCTTTACAAACAAAAATCATTAATGAGTTTAACTTATATGGTCACAGAGGTGTTTCCACATACATCATATTTTAGACTGGTTACAATTATTAAAACTTATGTGTTAATAATTTTCTTATGTAGTTACCACAAGCTTTTCAGAGACTTCTTACCATCTATGGGCTCCTGTATGTTCTCGTGCCAAGACATTGGCTTCCTAGAGACCATGTGGACTGCAGAGAAATGAGACAGGTGAATGACTTTAATGTGAATTTGGCATCACAGCCAAGTATAGAATATGTATGATTGAACTGCTTGTGCATAGAAGAAAATGAGTCAGAAACACTGATTAATGGCAACTTCTAGGCAGGGAAGGGCATTAACTGTGCTAAAGACCCTTCAATAGGATGCTGCCTGTGCTTGCCATATCAGAGTCCCACCCCAGCCACGGGATGGCCTGCAGAGTGCCAAGTCTCAGGAAATCATTTTTCTTTGTTGTTTTACTGAAAAACTTGGACCTGAAAGAATCTATTTACATCACCTGCCTGTGCTAGCACAGACTGTGAATTAGCAGGTAGAAAGTGATCAGGACCTGAAGGAACAGGGTGTAGTGTTGGGGCCCTCTACCCCATCTTGGCTCTGTATTTACACTGAATTTGTAAATTCCACACCCTAAATAGTTGCCTCACTTGTACGTGGTTACTGAAGGCACCATCTGGGCAAGCGGGTCATGTCTCCGTTCTGTCTCTGAGTGTGCAAAAGGGAAGTGCTCCAGTTGCCCTTTGCAGCTTTACCCTCTGGCTGGCCGCTCTGCCAGCCTGGCTGCGGCTGTTCGTCCCTGAGTGCAGCTGAGCGCTGCGGGCCTGCCCCGGCCCCCCATTCCCCTCACCGCTTGTTTTGCCCCCGGGGCTTTACTCCGATTCCCTGTGGCTGGCCGGGAGGCCTCACCGGGATTGGCGGGGTTCACAGTGTACTGGGTGAAGAGCAGCTGCCAGCGGCGCTCCTTCTTGGCCCGCTCTGCCCGGAGGAGGTTCTGCCGCGCGTCCGGCGGGTCCCGCTCTCCGCGGCGAGCGGCCATGCCCGCGCCGCTGCCCTGGCAACGCCGCGTGCTGCCGGCGAGGCCGCCGATTGGCCCGCGCGGCGCCCCGCCTCGCGCCCCGCCCTCCTCGCCTCCTATTGGCCGCCGAGTTAAAACCCCCGGTCTTGATTGGCGGCGGCGCACGCGGCGCGTTTGAACGGCCGGCGGGGCTGATGGAGGCGGCGGAGCTGCGCTGCACGGCGGCCGTGGAGCAGCCGCTGCCGGGGGGCCTCGCCCCGCGCCGCCGCCTGATGCGGAACGCGACCGTGCTGCTGGGCCGCAACGAGCTGCGCCAGCCCGTGCTGCGCGTGGCCGGCGGCAGCGGCGCGGCGGCGGCCGTGCTGAACTTCGTGCTGGCCGGGGACGCCGTGAGGCTCTTCACGCGGTTCGCGGGCGAGGGGCGGGCGGCGGTGCGGGTGGGGCCGGACGGAACCCAGGTGCTGCTGTCCGACTGCCCCCCGGACGCGCTGCGCCGCTTCCTCCGCCTCCTGCGCCTCAAGGTGGCCGCCGGGCCGCGGGACGCGCCGCGCCGCCCCCGCCTGCTGGAGCGGCCGCCGCCGTCCTTCTCCGTGATCAGCCCGGTGCAGGAGCGGGACCTGCTGGGCAGCCCCGGCCGCCGCCAAGAGCGGGAGCAGCGCCCGGCGGAGGTGAGTGCCGGGGCGAGGGGGCGGCCCCGGGGAGCGGCCCTGCCCAGCCCCACAGCGCGCCCCCCCTGTCCCGCAGGTGCCCCGCAAGGAAAGGCGGCCCCCGGCGAGGCTCTCGGCGGAGCAGGAGGCGGTGCTGGGCGCCGTGCGGAGCGGCAAGAGCATCTTCTTCACCGGCTCTGCAGGTGAGCGTCCTGGCCGCTCTCATCAGCTCCCCGGGTAAAGTCCTGCCCATTGACCTGTTGCTTCTCTCTCGAAGGGACTGGGAAATCGTTCCTGCTGAAGCGGATCTTGGGCTCCCTCCCTCCCAACATCACCTACGCTACAGCCAGCACGGGAGTGGCGGCTTGTCACATCGGTGGCACTACTCTCCACGCCTTTGCAGGTGATGGCCTGCCCGATCGCTATGGGAGCTATTACTCCCTTCCCAAAGAATCAGGAGCATCCTAAAGCTTTGCTTTTTTGTCCTGTGGCAGGGATCGGCTCTGGGAAGGCACCGCTGGAACAGTGCATTCAGCTGGCAGAGAGGCCAGGGGTGCGCCAGCACTGGCTGGCCTGCCAGCACCTAATTATTGACGAGATCTCAATGGTGGATGGCAAGTTCTTTGACAAGCTGGAAGCAGTGGCAAGGTGAGCAATTGTCAGGTCAAACTAGCAGAAATGAGTTTCTCTAAGCTTCCAGTCTGCTAGCATTCTTTCATTTTGTGAATGAATACAAGGCAGCTACTGGTACAGGACTGTAAGGAAGCATGCAATCATAGCATCTGGGTCGATCTTTACCATGAGATAGGTTTTGGTCATGTCCATTCCTCACTCATAGCTGTGGCTGTTTGGGTTGTTCTCTCCATCTCCTGAGCTGAGTCCAGAATATACAGCTCTGCCCAAAAGGTCTCTATTGGCGGAGAGAAGTAGCTGTAGTATAACAGCCACTAAAGAACCAAGACCAGTATTGACCTCTGGGCTAGGTAAACAAAGAAAATTGAATGTCTTGTACTAGCCCTGCTTAATTATTTGAGCTCTTCTGAGGCAGCTGGGGATAAACATCTTTCACTGCAGTTGTCTAGGTTTGAATATACTGACAGACTGAGAAGTAACTTCTGGAACCTGACTATGTCCAGATTCTGGAGGACATTCAAAACTTCTCTTCTATCCCTTTTAGGGCCGTCAGAAAACGGGATGAGCCTTTTGGAGGAATTCAGCTAATTATCTGTGGGGATTTCTTACAGCTACCCCCAGTCTGCAAGGCTAATGAAGAAACCAAGTTCTGCTTCCAGGTACAAAACTGTTCCTAAACTCATTCTCATACTTCAAGTCTGCCTCTTTCTTAACAAGAGAATGATTTTTCCAGGCAAAAAGCTGGAGGAAATGCATCCACATAAACATGGAGCTGACTGAAGTGCGGAGACAGACTGACAAGACCTTTGTCTCAATCCTGAGTGCAATCCGGTTAGGCAGGTGAGGAGAAGCTCATCTCTCTTTGTAATCCCTGATACCCACAGGTGGAGCAGAGTAAAGAGCAGTTTTTCACTTTTCTGTACCCTGTCAGCAATGTGTGGCTGTGGGCAAAATCTATAAGTGCTTTAGTTAACATAGATAGGTTTCATATATGCTGCTCCAGTAAGGAAGGGCACTTCCTAGGGTCCCTGTGCAATTTCTGTGAATTATTTCAAAGGCTCCTGAGCTGGCAGGGCTGGAGCACACACTGGCTCTGCTCTCTCACTTTATGCAGGTGTTCTTCTCTGTTCTCTCTGGGGGCCTGTGGCTTGCACAGACTGATCTAGCTCTGTGAGGTTACTGCTGCTCAAACCTGTCCCTGATCACTTTAAAGAAGAATTCCCTTTTCCTGGCTACCAGGTGCACAGAGGAGGTTACCAGACAGCTGATGCAGACAGCTGCTCACAAGTCTGAGCGGGATGGGATCCTGGCTACGAGGCTGTGCACCCATAAAGATGATGTAGAAATAACCAACGAGAGACGCTTGCAACAGCTCCCAGGTGAACTCGGTGGAGGAAGCGCCTGGCTCTGGGGCTGAGCTCTGTGTGGGTGCATTGGGGGTACTGGGGTGGGACCAGTGTTCTGTCATCACAGCAGCACCAGTCCAAGCTCTGTGTGTTGGAGTTGAGGTGTCTAGGGAAAAAAATTCAGTTTTTTGTTTAAAAAGCCACAATGTCACTGGTTTGTAAGAAACAGCAAACTCATTTCTTGCTGTAAGGTAGGGTGTGCAATTTATTGCCTCCACACCCCTATTTTTTCTTTCTATAGCATCTTAGAAAGGCCATGTTCTATCCAGCCATTACTTGAATTAAGGACTATTTAATTTTTTGTCTCCCTTGCTGGCCCTTGGATTCTTCCTTAGTCTGCTTTGGAGATCTGCTGTTGTAGTGAGTGAAACTGCTCAAAATGGTGTCTGCTCAGTTCCTATTTACTGCTGACCTTTCATTCCTGTCCCTTTCCATGCTCTGGAAGTTAGATAGGGAAGAGAGGCAATAATGAGCTCTCTGCTGTTAGATGTGACTAGGTTTGTGTGAGGATGTCCTAGCAGCAGAGTAGAATGGATATTAAAAGAGGAATTGCTGTTAGAAATAAATGCTGAACCTCCTGAAATGCTGTGTAGAGTATGTTCAACAGTTGTAAGTTCTGTCTTTCTTTCCTTAACAGGAGAAGTGCATGTGTTTGAGGCTTTGGACAGTGACCCAATGCTAGTGAAGTTAATTGATGCTCAGTGTCCTGTGGGTGGTAGAGTTGAGCTAAAGCTTGGAGCTCAGGTAAGTGTGTGTGCATACATGTGTGATAGAACAGAACAAATGGCATAAGAAAAATGGAGGAATATCAGAGAAATGTATAGAGTAGATTAATATATAGAATGCAATTCAGTCTAGAATGACTATGCCAGGCCAGCAGAAGACTGTCCCAATCTCTGTATCTTTTCTGCTTAGAGTCTTATCCACACAGAAGATGAGTTCAGGTCCATGTCCTGAGGACAGTGGTGATTGCTGTGACTTTGACAGACATGTCCAGTCAAATTTAGAAGCTTTCCAGTAGCAGAGAGCATAAGCAGTCCTTGCCTGCAGTCTCAGCTCCAGGTACAGCAGCCCTCCCCACCTGTAAAGGTAGGGCACAGCTTGCCATATTTGCTGGACTGGGCACCTAGCTCTGAGCTGGAGCTGTCAGAATGGAAAGAATGTGGGATTGTACTTAGTAGTAGCACTGTTGGCTTTGGAAACTTGTTCCTTTGCTATTCCCAGAATCTGTATGTGCATAGGCTGGTAATGCCTGGTGAAGGGAAACTGCTTCCTGGATCTGAGCTCACAGAGAAATAACTCAAGTAAAATGTTCAGTGCTGTAAAATGATATAGTTAGGAATCCTAGGAAGGAAAGGCTGTGAAATAATTCTAATCAAATGGGAAATGGTGCTGCAATAGGCAGGATAGGATGATTTGGCCAAATCAGCCTGATGTGCTCATGCTTCCTGGCAAGAGGTTTAGCTGCAGGTAGCTGAACAGGCTGTAGAAGCAGTGCATTGAAGATATTTCTTTTTCTCTGTAGGTGATGTTAGCAAAGAACCTTGATGTGTCTCAAGGGCTGGTGAATGGGGCACGAGGTGTTGTTGTAGGGTTTGAAAGTGAACAGAAGGGTGAGTAAGCCTTTTGATCTTTTGTTGAAGGAAGTGGGAAAATAACAAAACAGGGTGTCATTGGTGGCTGATGACTTCTTAATTTGTTTACAGCTTGGTAATAATTTGAGGGAAAGCAGAGAGATCTCTGCAAGCTTGGGGCTCTCACGAGCTGTGATGTCATGCACTGCATCAGCTACAGCTATCTGTAGGCCTCTTGTGTTCTGTAGTCTGTATGTAAATGTGTGTGCTCATTTGAATTTCCTGTTTGTTCTGCTGAAGCAAGTTTTGATTTTTTGTTTGTTTTTCTCAAAGAATAATGTTCTGCTACCTGCAAAATGTATTTTTCTCTGCACCTCAACTGGTGAAATACCTGCCTTTAATTCTTCTGCTTAAGTAGATGTCAAACATCATTTCAGGACATGCTGTTAACTGTCTGTGGATTTAGGTTTGGTTTAGGCAGAAAAAAAAGTGTTCTTTAGGTGCTGACATCCTGGCTATTGAGTGTCAGGAATACATCCCTGGTTTTTTTCCTGCTCCCATTTGTACAGGGCTGCCTAAGGTGAGGTTTCTCTGTGGGGTCACACAGCTCATAAAAATGGAGAAATGGGTCATCAAAGGACCATCAGGAGTTCATCTGAGTCGTCAGCAATTACCTTTAAAATTGGCATGGGCCATTTCCATTCACAAGAGTCAGGTGGGTGTTGTTGTACAGCTGTCTGTAGACCTTTACACCATTATAAACCTTATTTCCTGGGTGAGCTTGTATTGCTGGTGAAACAGGAGAGAAAGCTGAAAGGCCCTTGCTGGGGGAAACTCCAGAATATGTGTCTAGCTGCAGAGAGTGGGGCTGTCAGTGCTGCTGGGGTTTCCCTAAGGGCACTGCCATCTGCAGAGTTGGAGTTGGGCTATACAGCAGCATTATTTATCACTGTGGGCTGATGAGGGTAGTGCTCCCCTGAGAGCACTGGGGACCTGAGCTCTGCAGTGTCACTGAGGAGGCTGCTGGAGCCACAGCTGTGCTCTTTGGGCTGGACTCACCCTTTGGTGGTGTGCAGTGGGGATTTTTTCAATATAACTTTCAATGTGACAGTGAAATATTTTAAAAGTTCCTTCCTTTCCGTAAGACTTCATACTTGATAAATATGGTCTTGGAGAACCTGTGACCTGTGAGTTTATTCCTGTGCCACAGTTTAAGCTAGGCCATGCTGTGAATTCTGCTGCACCTGGGACAAACCCAAACTCTCTCAGGTCTCCCTGAGGACTGCTTGAGAAAGATGCCTGCTCCACTTAACTAATAAAAGTGAAATCAGCAGGATTTCTTTCCCTGCTATGTTGATTAGATGAGATTTATGGAGTTTCGCACAACAAGAGCCTCACTGGAGTTAGTTAGTGGATCCTACTGTCTACTAGAAATTTCCTGACAGTGGAAAAATGCCTTTGCTTTCTGCTGATTCCCTTTTTTTAAAATCAAAACCTTTTCCCAAAGACGGTACCTTGGACAGACTCACAGGTTAGGTTAGTGCTGCTACATCCCAATGCTGTTTGTTTGCTGTGTAAGCCAGCCCTCTGTGCCTTTGGCAGGGCATGTCTCTGGACTGTGTGGAGATCTCCCTGTCCCGTGTCTTTGAGAGCGGCCAGGCCTACGTGGCCCTGTCCCGCGCCCGGAGCCTCGCGGGGCTCCGCGTGCTGGATTTCGACCCCAAAGCAGTGAGAGCTGACCCTGCTGTGCTGCACTTCTACAGGCACCTGAGGCACCACCAGCTTCCAGCCCAGGTAAAGGAAAATCCCACGCAGCAGGAGAGATGGAACTGCAAAGAGGGCATGCAGCAGGGCAGCTCTTGGTGTGGCAAAATACTCCTGTAATGTTGGGGTTGTGTAACGCTACCTGGTCCTCTGGGTGAAAGGATGGGTTGGGATTCTTTGATCCTCCTCTTGCAGTAAGGAATTAAGGAGAAGTGGGCACAAAATAAATTTCTGGTATTTTTTTTCTCTCTCCTCAAAGGATTCATTACACACCTATTCAGATGCTGATGAGAAGGAGAACTGGAAATAAATCTGAGAATGCTCTTCTAGTTTCTGTGAGGTGTCAGCTCAGCCTGCTGAGATGCAGCAATCTTGCTGTGTATATTTGATAACACAGACAAAGTCAATGGAGATTTTTTTGGATGTTTGCTTCATTCAGCTGACTCTGGATATGTAGAACTATCCCCATCTCACATCTCTGGAATCTGGAAGGCTTCTGCAGACCCCCTCAAGCCCCCAGCTTTGAGCACTCCTGTGTCACAAATGCAACTCTAGCAAACAAAATGACTGAACAAGGACATTGCTACAGTTTTATCTGGTCTGAGGGACCTTCCTACCATTCTCTTCTGCCTGCTAATTGTATTTTATTATCTGCACATATAGACTGAGGCCTGTGTGCCTTTATTCAAGTATACCACTGTTGAGAGACAGAAAGTGTGTCCTCTTTGCTGGGATGGATTGTTCACAGGAGCTGCTGACACAAGAGAAAGCAATGCTAAATATCTGGAATACTTGATTTGTCTGCAAGAGAAGAGCTGTTCTTGCTGCCTGACTCCAGGAGTCTGCATAACTTCTTCCACAAGCAGAACTGTCAGAGTTGCACGTTGCCTGTTATGCTGAAACATAGCATTTTTATTAGTCTGTTGCATACAATGAGGTGATTTTTTTTTCTTAACCTTTTGAGATGAGCTGGCACTATTTAAAAATAGGAGGAAGTCCTACATCTTATACCCATAATTATGGAACTATAAGAACTGTGGAGATTCATTACCCCATGAGCAAGAAGTGGGTCAGAGGAGATGGGTGCTGGTGGGACCTCTCTTATTTAAACACATGAGGCCCATTCAGATGGGAGTTTCTCCTGGAAAAATGCCTGACTAATAAGGTGGAACTTGAGTGTGCAATAGAGGAATGGCTAAGGACATGGGAAGTGTGCTGTAACTTCACTTGTTTCAGCAAAAGCAGAGATGAGCAGAACTAATGTGCTCTCTTCTTAATAAAGGAGAAGCTTTGGTCTTTGTGTTTTAGCACTTTGCTTAAAGCTAAAGGAACTTGCATATTTTAAAATGTTTTACATATGGGAATACCATGAAATAACATCCATCTGGAACTTATCTCTTGCAGGGGAATTCTCTAAAAAAGCCTTTGCAGTGTAAGCAAATTGAAGGCCATTTCTTGGCAGCTGCTCTCCTTAAGGCCAGGAAAGGATGTTGGCTAGCCAGTGGTTAGCATAACAGAAAACAGACTTCAATAGGATTTCAAGATGTATTTTTTTAGTAATTTTTTGTTTTCTTTTGGGTTTCTTTGTTTGTTTTGATTTTTTTTTTCTGGGCTCGAGAAAGTAGAGTCTTGGAGGAAGCAGCAGTATAAGACAGAAGTGTGGCTATTATTCAGAGAGGTTCTTAATGTATCAGCATATTATTTCTTCAAAGAATTTTGATGGGGAGTGGATGGAAGTACCTGGAGGTGGAGCTGGAGCCTATGGAAGCAAATCCCAAACCTTGTGCTTGGCCGGGGGCTGGTTTCAGTTGGCACTCTGGTAGGTTTTTAAAGATGGGATGCTGCAGTATAATGAGGGATTTATGTTGCATTGGACTTTAAAGTGTGGGACCTGAAATGCCCAGAATGCTAAAGTGAGTTTTACTATTGGGATAGGCAGCTATGAAGAATATGCCACGCAAGTCCAGTCATTGACAATAAATTGATTTATTGATGGATTATGTAAGAGCAATGAGGCAGGTTCAAATCCTTTAATAATTCTTAAAAAGTTCCTGTACCCCTGTAATTGTAAAACAATTCAGAGTGTAAGACTGGTGATTATGTGCAATGCAAATAAACTTTTAATTATGATCTTGTGCAGTAACTCACTTAACTGCAGCTTTCATGGACTTAGGGACTGAAATCTTTGCAGTTGTATGGCAGGGCTGGGTTGGTGCCAATTTGAGATAAAATGCTAAACAGAACTTAAAGACGAAAAGGCTAATATTTCATTTAGTATTAAATCTATGTGAAATATTGTGGATGCATTCTCAGTGATGGAACTGTGGAAGCAGAATCACTGTGGCTTTTGAAGGGCTGGCAGCTGCTGTGAGGCCAAAAGGTGTCCATCTGTGTAAACTCTGGATGCTCTCACTTCCATCTAGAGCAGATATGTGGAGGGGTGCTGAGTTTGAAAGCTGCTATTTGAATCCTAAAAGACCCAGTCAAGGACAAATCTGAGCTGACAGGTTCTGTCATGGTTCCCCTTGGGTTGGGATTATGATGAGGCCTTTTTTAAAATGGAATAATGCTTTCCTACATGAGCCAAAAAAATCTTGTCATACAATAAATATCCCTTCTTCCATATTAGTTTTTCTTACAGAGGTACTATCTAGATCTAGAACTCAGTACACCACCATGGGATTTAAAAAAAAAAAAAAGCAAAACAACAAAACCACAACTTATAATTTAAGCCTTTAAACATCTGCCTTAACTGCAGCTATTATTAAGTGAATTAAGCTAAGAGTTTGATTCATAATTGGTATTTCTGTTACCACAAAGTACAGCCATTCTCATTTCAAATACATTAAACCATAAGAAACTGCTTTATACCAGCTAAAGCTCTGTAATACATTTATGTGTTATTGGAAGCATAATTCACAAACAGAGTGTTATTAAAACCTTACCAGCTTCCAGTTTAAGTCTTTGTATGGTGATTTAACACCCTTCCTGTTCTTTATGTGACATTTTCATTATAATTAAACAAATATGTGTCCTCAGCCTGTGCCCACGAGTCCTGTGAGCACAGGAAAGGCAGCAAGAGTCCTGTTGATTTGGATGCTGTAATAAGATTATGTCCAGGAATTAGACCTTCATATTCAGGATTGCTCTGAATAGATTAAAAAATGCTACCCTTAAGTAATGGAAATACAGTACATTATTGGTTGTGCTATGAATGCTAATAATGTCATTTTTTCTTGTAGATATTACAAGTTTCTCATTTTATATTAGGCCACTCCGTGACATATAATTGTCTTCTGCTGTTAAATCTAAGCAGTTCTATTATTAGCACGAGAAAAGACCTGAATTGCTAGAGATTGCATTTAGATGGGTAAAATTTCTGTTTTGCTGTTTCCTATATGACTATTTTATGCTTGTTACTATTAAAAATCATAAGATGTTGTATGGAATATTTTAGCTGAGCTACTGACTAGTATATAATTTATGAAATCTGATTATAGAGGCAAAATAAGTTGATAAGAAGTCTAAGAGTAGTTTTTCACTTATAATTATTGAATACTGCACTATTTGATTTTTTTTCTTTTAAATTTGTTATGGTGTTGATACAGAGGGCTGTCAGATGTGACAAAGAATGTATGAGATTCCTCCTGGGGTGGCAGCTCTGTAGGCACCAACAACTTCCTAACTGGTACCACATGTGAGCAACTGGGTTCCAAGGTAACATGCTTTTACTAAATTGTTTATTACAATATTTCTGCAATGACAGCTATGATAAAGATGTCTCTGACAGAAATTCAAGATTTTTAATTAAGGTTTTTTAATTATTATTGAAAATTATTATATGGACTTTGTTGGGGTTTTTCCCCCCTCTTATTTCTCAAAATATGTGTTTTTTGTCAACAGACAGGTGAATGTGTACAGGAACCATACCTTCCATCTATTGCTTCTTATGCCACTGGGCTGTATATCAGTTTTCTGTAGGACACTTAATTTTTGTTTTTTGAATTACTATAAACACCCTGGGAATTACAGGGGGATTTGCACAGACTTCCAGTTGGAGGTTAGGAGTTGGTCCAGATCTTCAGATTTTGGATTCTCTTTTGTTTACTGAAAGGTCTGTGATTCCCTCTAATTAAATGTCAGGTTAGAAAGGGTACAACTTATTTGAAGACAATGCCAGACATTAAATTAAAAACATAAGTAAAACTTCTTAAGTTTATTCCAGTAGATAATAATTCACAAAAACAAGGCATCACATATCTTTTTGTAAATAATTCACAAAAACAAGGCATCACATATCTTTTTGTATTTCCAAGTGAAGGCTGGACAAGCTTACTGAATGTAACAAATCAAATATGAAAAACATTGATGTGAATTAATGAGAACAACTTGGACTAAAAAGCAACTTCTAAAGGTTGTGGTTTATCTGAGAAGACAGTATGTAGTGACCAGCCAGTTTTTAAGTGTTTCGATAAGAAAATTCCAGAGAAATTACCTTTGTGTTTGTGATGGATTAATAGGACACCTTGCAATAAAATATTTGACCATAATAACACCAGGTTTTTCAACTGACACTTGGAATTACAAAATAAATTTTAAAAACAGATCTTGAATCTTGAGCAATGTACTAGTAATTCCTTGCCAGAATGTCAATGCATAATGCAGGGGGATGTTACCAGATCTAATCTTATAATAAAGAAGGAAGCTTTAATAATAAAGAAGGAAGATCTGAAATTGTTTGAATTTTACCCAAACAATTTCCTCTCCAGATGAGAGAGACCTTGCAATAACCTTAACCCTTTTACATGTGATGGTAGCAATAGCTATGGCTATTTTAACATAAAATCCCCACTGAAAATAGAATACATCAGATGATTCAGTCAGGTCAAAATGACAAACTTTCATAAAATCTTGTCCTTTTTTCTTCATTAGCCATAATTATTGCTGTCAGTTTAAACTTTGGGACAAATACTATGTCTTCCTTTTGTTTTAAAAATAAAATATAAAAATGGCTCTGTAGAAACAATTTTAAATTCATGTTCAAGACACAGTAATATTTTTGACAGATTGCTGTGAAGTCTTGTGCGCTCTCGGATCTCAAAAAAAGTACAAGGTCAAAAGTATTGTTTGTGATGCCCTATATATTTTAACAGAAATATTGTCAAAACAAATTATAATCAGGTTTTGACACTTGTCCTGAAAGTGTCAAGGCCTCCATAAAATATAATACCTCAAAAGCTTCAGGCAAAAACTCCTATGTGTGATATTCATTCAATTACTCTGTAAAGTGTAGATCATCTTGCAGTGCTCAGTTTTGGGGTCAGGACACTAATATGAGAAAGAGGCCCTTAATAGCCTTTGCTATGGATTTAATGAGATGTTCTTGGAAAAAAAATAATGGGGAAAACCCCCCAACTAAACAGAAAAAAACCCAACCTCTGCAAAAAACCAGATTCAGCACTCTACCAAGCTCTAACAGCTCCAAGCAGGGTGCTGGGAGTGGGATATCAAGCTGAGGTGAAAATTATGTCCAAAACTGAAGATGAAGAGGGCACATAGCCTCTGAAGAACGCTGTTTAGAGCCAGAGGAATGGAATCATTAGCAATATGTCCAGATCAAGGAGTTCAGAAGAGGTAAATTTAAAATAGTTACTGAGTATTTTTCCAGATTCAATAATGCCTGTGTGTCCGTGGGATAGTTAAGAGATCCAATATAGTCCATAAGTGTCTGAAAGAGCAGGGGGAGGCACAAGATCATCCTTTAGCACCTTTGGTGTCGCTGTGGAATGGCCAGAAGTATAAAAATACAGCTAATGATGTGAGGAAGGAGGGACAGGAGCAGCACCCCGGCAAGGGCCGTTCAGCAGCACTTGCAGTGCTGTGCACAGAAGGGAAATCAGCTCCAATTCCAAAGGAGCTGCTGGCTGCTCCCTGCTGCAGAAGAGTTTGTCAGCTCACCTGGGGGCAGCAGATGGACAGCCTGTTCAGAAGCCATTGGGAAGCATTATGGTGAAGTTGGTGCTGGGGGCAGACAAATGACTCCAACCCTTGTCAGAATCATCCCAGTCCATGAGGAGATGGTGAGGAGCTCTGAAAAGAAGTTGTGGCTAGGGGCACATACACTGCACATGTGGACAAGTGTTTGGAACAGCAGAAAACTTAGCAACATGTTTCAGTAAATCTTTTTTGATTCACATGAATTATGTTCTGCTGTGATGGACTCCTTGAAGAGCAGGAGGTGGGTGGAGAAGGCATTTCTAGGACATTTTAGAGATGACAAAAAAGATGTGCAATGTGTAAGTATATAAAATACGTAGGATGATGATGTGTCCACGGGCTGGTTATATACAAATAGATTTCGTCCCAAACAAGTGGACAAAGACACAACCCCCCTGTAAATCTTACCAAAAAGGAAGGTATTTTATTTCCAGAGCTCAGTGAAACATATTTTGTCTTTACCTCTCATCTTGCTCTCACTGAAAATATTTGTTAGAAATCACAGGTGAATTCTCTGCTTAGCATGCTGCCAGGGGAGAAAACTGCTTTATACCTCCATTTTTTCCCCCCTTATCTAGACTTTGGCTGCGGGTTCCTTATTTCAAAGGGAATTTACTTGTGCTAAACCCCTAAATGTGTATGCTTTCTATAGTGAAATGAAAGCTACATTTTTTTCTAGTATTTATTTTGCATGCTTTCCAATCACTGAGGGGGAAAATGCTACCTAAAACATATTTGAATGGAAAATGCTGCTCAGGAAATAGACTACAAGCCAGCTCTTTGTGTGAAGGGAAGTTGGTCTGATGTTACTAAACACTAAAGTAAACAGCCCCTGTTCAGTTCACTTTTTTAGAAGTGTGGGATTGTTTCCTCCCTCTAAAATGTGCAGTTTCATTAAAGAGAAGATAATTGACAATAAAAGTAGGGGAAGAGTATGCATTCTGATTTTAAATGCTATGTAAGTGATATAACATCAGAAGAAAACTGCATTGCCTACTTAGCAGGCTGGAAGCTGCTCTTATTTTCTATCAAACAAGATTTTCAAAAATCACTTTACAGCTTTTAAGTGGTATGCAGGCTTAATTGTTTCCTTATGCTCCATTCTGCAAATATACTAAACCATAACAACCAATTAGCTATTGGTGTGCCAGACGGTTTCTTTATGTGGAATGCCTGCTGTGTCTTAATTTTTGCCTTGAATAGGTATTTTCACAGGGCTAATTCATAATATTTTACAGTCTCAGTATAATCCCAACTAAACATTTTGATACTTAGTCTCATGACTGCCTCTTGGAGCTCTTGTGCCAAGGGGTTCCTCCATAACCTGTCAGGGAATGTGACATGCACCTGGGCAAGTGCAGATGCCAGTGTGAGACAAGTCCTGTGGAATGCCTGAAGGATGCCATAAATAGTGCATGCCATGCAAATTCTGTTGACAGAGATATCCAAGGGAGGGTGAAATTCTTATCTGGCTGTCTGGAGGACTTTGTATGGAAATGAACCACTGGTAGTGCTCTAGGAATTGCCATATTCCATCAGCACATCAAGTTTGATTTCCTGCCCTCAGCTATGCCTGCTCTTTTATAAGCTGGTTATGCAGAGAATGAAGGACCACCCTTCTACAAATATGCCAATCTACATCACTCAGAAAGCAGCTACACTTGTTCAGGGACGAGGGGTAGACTCCTTGTTGATTTTTTTTCTTTTGCAGGCCCTGAGCTTCTATCCTGAAAGGTGAGAGTACAGTATCCTCAAAACATGTATACATTGATATGGCTACAACAGGTCTAATTAATACACTTTAAAACAAACAAATTCTGCAAATATTTTGTGTCCAGTTTCTCTTAACTGCAATTGGTAGAACTTTTTACCTGATCCATCTTATCTGGTATTTTCCCTGTACATCAGCTGAAGAAAAGCATAAATTTCTCACATTTCTTTTTCAAGTGCATCAGTTAAAACCCTTTCCTTAAGTTGCTTAAGGAAACTGGTGCTTAGAAAGACATACATTTTCTTGAGTTTGGCTGGTCTTCAGTTTCAGCTGCAGTCCAAGCTCCTGGGCAAGGTGGATCAGGCTTGTTGGGACTGCAGCTGGGAACCTGGATGCACGGAGTAAACTGTGTTAGCTTCATTCTGGTCAGCCACTGTTTAGACATTTAGTTTGGATATTTCAAGCTTAGCAAGTCTACTCTCAGTGTATTTCATCAATTTGCTGATTAGGTTTTATGCCAAGTGTGACTGTTATGGGTAAATGACATTAAACATCCCCTGTGGGCCTCAGTGGGAGCTTTGCACAAGGGTTTGCACTCAGCTTTATGATCCACCATAAACATGAGCCACATGCAAACTTTAATGGCACTATTATGTTCTTCTTTATCCTAGAGAAACCTGTTAATTCCAAGAAGAATATAGAAGAATATATTCTGCAATTTATTCAGAATAATAAATACTGCTATTTATTTTCACTGCTATTTATCTTCTAATTATTCCTCTTCCTTCAATTTCTTACAGGGAAAATTGAGGACATGTAGGACCTATAGTCCATTTTATCCAAATTTATGTCAAAGCCTATGAGAAGCTGCATAAAGGTTTGTGGGTATAAATTTAAGAGGTTATCAGAATATAGTTTTTTTCTTGCAGTTTTCACTAACAGCTGTTGGAAAACAGTTATAGCCAGAGAAAATATGGAAAGATGTGAAACTTAGGGCACACTAAATGCAACACTGATTAAATCCTTAGCAAGATCATTTCCTGTTCAGCAAAGCTTGTGCAGCCAGCCAAGAAAAAACAAGACAGATACCCAACCTGCCGTTATTTTCAGTGCTCAAATCTTGTGCATTTCATCCTCAAGGTTCAACAGTGTGTTTACACTAAAGCTTTAGTTGGATCTGTATTACTGAAAGCCTGTCCTGGAGAGAAGCTCACAACACATTACCACAGAAATCACCCCTGGCAGTGGAAACCTAAATGCTGCTTAATTGCATAAATATAGGCAAAACTCAAGGCATCTACAGGCTGCAGCAGGGGTGGCTTAAAATAACATATTCACAAATTGCTCAGCTCTGGCAACAACTGATAATAAGCATTAATGCATAACACAGCAAAGAAATTATAGACATTTATATCCATCTCCTTTCTACAAAAAGCCATAAATGTTGTTCTTTCAAAATGTGTTACTGCCGTGTGTGAGACTTGACTTGACATTGGTGTGACGAGATAAACTGTTTAATTGGGGTTTTAGCATGCCAGCAATGTACTTATCACAGTATTTGGCATTCAGTGACTAGGGAGCCATGAGGGATTATCTTTCCTAGAAGAACTAGAAAACAGCAGCTCCTTTCTATGTGCTGTCCTCCAAGCCTCTTCTGAATATCCTATTTACCTTCTGGAATCACCTTGTTTTCCTCTGTGTCCAGTTTCCAAGGGGAAGCTTATCTTGGAGTTGTTCTCCCAGGTTAAATGCATTGCCTCCATCTATTTCTCTAGACAGATGAAAGCCTCTATTATCAAAAGGTGTTTGAGGCTGTATTAACCTGTGCTTTTTCTCCCTCTGCAGTACATTGCAGTTGCCTTGTGAACGCATGCAATCAGGGTGGCTTTGGGAGTTTATTGTTTGGAAGATTTATGGTGTGGATCACACTGAAAGAAAAGAAAAACAAGAAAAGAGAAAAGAAAAGCTTCATGTGGATGTGCAGTGATTCTCAGGTTCTGGGAGCATCCTTCTTTCCAGATGTAGATATATCAACTTTTGTTATAAGTGATAGGACAGGTGGAGACACTTTTATCTTAAAAATATTGGATGAGCTACAAACTAGTTTTCTCTCCCAGTTTTATGTTTTACATCCAACAGAATGAAGCTTTTTTTACTGCTACATACTGCTGTGGTCCAGTTTACTCAGGCTTTCTCTGCATTTCCAGAGGCAGAAAAAATTGATCACAATAGAGAAACTGCAACGGGGCACAGGTGAAGGCATTATCCACTGTTTCATGGTCTTGAGGATGAGGAAGGGCAAAGTTAAAAAGAAGGTCAGCATTGAATCTTTCCAGCTTGACAAAACAATCTGAAATACTTTCCTTCATTTTCACATTTGTGGATGTCATTGATCCAATCCAGAGCCTGCAGTTTGACACAAGTGGGAATTTACAAACCCAAAGCACTTGTAGCATGTTCCTGGTGTACTCAATTCCTCCTCTGTCTTTACCAAAACCACAAAGCTTTAGTCACGTTTCCTTTTTGGTTGGAAAGGGGAAAGAGTAGAGTGTGACATAGTTTTAATATATAACTATATAATGAATATCACTAGGATCATCTTGATAGAGCTGTAGCTGTCAGTGGGTGAGGCAATTACTAAATGAGGGCATAGAAATACCCTTGAATCAAGATTCTGCAATAAAATGTCGTATTTATGGGTGCTAGAGCAAATATATTTTGTAGTAAAATACGATTTATTATATTTATGCAGATTTGGAAACTGCTGAACAGCTGGGCAGACAAGTCACAGGACTGTGTGTGTATCTGCTTGTGCTTTATCTTCTGCAGGAATACAAGAATTCCTACACCAACCATTTGCAGAGATGGGTTTTACCAGTTGGAGGACATAATAGCCTTCCTTTAGGCACACCCATCAAGCATTTGTCCAGCAGTCACCTTAAAAACTCAGCTACTGCAACACCACTTTTTCCTCTCCACAGATGTTTTTTTACCCCCAGATTATTAGAGTGCTGAATTTCATGCCTTTCTGAGGAGTGGGGCATAGATCAGATTATTCTGTTGGCTTCAACTTGTGTTTCCAAAATGCTTGACTCTTACTGACAGTCATTGTCATCCATACTTTGATCCCACAGGTAGTCTTTCTGTAGCTCTTTAAATCAAAGAGCCTGATCTTCTGCTGTGCTGATCTCCTCCCATGGCACTTGGCTGCAGCTGGCACTGAGAGCACTCAGCACTACTGTAAATTAATCTCCAAGTGTGCAACTGGTAGCATGTGTTCTTCCTAAGCACTGGCTCACTTCAGCTGAGCTGCTGCTTTAGTAGCTTTGAACTTAAGATTAAGTCACTGAAGAACAATACATTTCCTTTTGGAGTTAATGATTGTATGGGAAAATCCTTGTCTTGTGAGAGACAAAGGGAAAGGATGTGCTGGGTTTGTGTTTTAAACTCTGTTTGCATGATGTCATGCAAACAGAGCATGAAACTGCTCACTAGCATCTGTACAGGTTCACTGAATTTTAATGTTTTCCTGACACATCTTTTTAGGCTGATCACCACCGCATATGACCTGCAACCTAAGGCTGACAAAGACAATTTCTACATCATATTGGCTTAAATGCATAACTGCTTATGTGAACAAAAATCAGTGATTTTCTGCAGTGCACAGACCTAACACATCAAGACTGCTTCTGCAGTTCTGTGGTCACACAGTTTGCAACCTATTTAACCTCACCATCTCTAGGGCTGAGCTTCCTGAGCCTGATATGCAAGATTCCCCAGAAAGTTCCCATTTTGCTTTGAGAAATCTCTTCTTTGCTATTTAAGGCACCGAACCTTTGCCTCTGCTCAGGTTGGTAGCTGGTGGCAGTCAGGAGTGCTGGTTGCAGGCATTTGTGCTTGCTCCCAGAACACAGCACTGTGTTACCAGCCTGCCCAATGTTGTCATCAGCAGAGGCTGCTCAGAGCTGTGCCAGCTGAGCCTGTTTGTCTCACCTGCATTCCACTGTACTCCAGCCCCATTGTTTCTGCAGGAATTACTTGTTTTGGCATGCTACAGACTGCAGTATTTCAATCACGCTGCACACAGGATGGAAACTAATGGGATTTCACATTCTTTCACTAAGGTGCTGCTGAAACTGGATGGCCACAGCAAAATGGCTGTGGGGCAACTGTTTGTAGCTATATAAAAGGGATGCTGGAATGCACAATGGCTGCAATGATTGCCTGCTTAGCATTCACCAACGTAATTCGTCCTGACAGCAACTCTGTCCCATGGCCAAGGCAGGTTAAACGATGCTGCAAACACTGCTCAGAGAGAGAGATGGGACTGTAGTCCTCCAGCTGGGACTGCCAGCAAGGACAAACCCTCTGTAGAAGCTGGAGGAAGAAAGCAATGTTTAATTGCCAACTCATCCTTTGTATTTATCTATTTCACCTGGGAGCAGTGCCTTCTAACGGAACAAAGATATTTTCAGAACAGAATAAAACCAGCATGGACATGAATAGCTGAAAGGTGGGTTGAGGTTCCAATACCATAGAAACATATTAGAGGGGGCAGAAATAGAGCATTTTTTTATTAGTCCCCCCACACATCCTTTATTTGCACTAGAAGAGATTTCCACTCTTGTATTATGTGGTCTGTGATTATCTGTTGAAAGAAAAGGCTACAGAACACTTGAGTCACAACTTAAAATCACCACCAAGTACAGTGGTCATGCTATTTCTTGTTCTCCATGACTGTTGGTGGTAGTAAATAAAAAGTAAACTTGGCACTTCCAAAGAATTTTAACATCATTTATATGTTATAAACACAATTAATTAAACTTTCTCAGGAAAAACATCTGTGTCTTTTGCCTCCCACATATTTCCCTTTTGCAGTCAAGTTTCCAGCTCTGGGAAACAATTTGTATGAAAGGATTTGGGAGAGATTCTCTGACATAGCAGATACAACTGGCAAGAAGGGCAAGAAAAGAGATTGCTGATTTTTCCACTTACATTTTGGCTGTTCAGTTGATCAAGATAAGGGAAGTTAGGGACTACTTGGTTGTATGAGTGACTCTACAGTGATTTACTCTGGGTGGCTTTGCGGTTAAGAACAGCATTCATCACTGCAAATGCAGCTCCAGACCCTTTCTGTCTGCAGGAGGAACTGAGGAGCTTTGCTTAATCAGTCCTTAACAAGTTCATAGAGCACATTTTCCTCCTGTGTGGTTGAAGTATTTTTCCAGAGAGACATGTGAGGGAGGGAAAGGGGCGGCCTTGCCAGGTACAACAAAATTGTTTTTAATAAACTTGGACAGTTTATGAACTGGAAGAGTTTCTCATGGTCTCTGTAAGTGGTCTGCTGATGGCAGTATCAGCATAGCTTGATTACCTAAATTAGATCCCAACTGTCCACCTTGGTTTTATAGCATCTACTTTAAAAAGAAATTAAATGTGAAATGAGATACCAAATGGAGTCCCAGCAGTAAGCTACAAGTGGGGATCAATTTGAGCTGTGTAATCTAACATGAAGGAAAGAAGGAGTCAACACACACCAAGAGAGCCAGGGAAAGGAAGCAAAAAGAACCTGACTGGAGAAAGTGACACAAATGAGTTGTTTGTGCCAAATAATCAGATTAACTAACTGGAGCTGGGAGACAATATTTGCACAGAATTAAGGCCTACAGCTGCAGAGAGTTAGGTGTCTGATTTTGGTTGTAGCAAATGAGTTAAATACTTAAATACCTTTGAAAACCCGATCTTCAAATGCTTAAATGCATACAGCTGTCACAGAATTTGTAACCCTAGCACAGTTACTAAAGGAGTGAGCAGGTAGGACAAGATTACACTGGCTTTGCCAACCAGCTGCAGAGCAGTAGCTCTGATTGTGACAGTCCCAGCTGCCCAGGATTCCCAGGAAAGGGTGGGGTGGGTTATTTGGGTTATTTGGGTTATTTGCTGCCCCATCCATGGTTGATGTGGCTGAGATCCAGGGGAGGGAGCTGCTTCCTACTCCAGGAGACCGAGCTGAGCTTTGTGCTGGGTGAGTGTGGAAGGAGTGGGATGTGCTGATAAAAGCTGGTTTGCAAATGAAGCTGGGCTGGTGAGGTGTTCTTGGGAGTGCTTTTTCCTTGAGACATTATGTGTGCAGTGCTGCCTTTCTACTACTAACACATTTCAGAATATCTTCACTCGTGTGGGCAATGCTGTCTCTCATGCAGGCCTGGAGTTTCATATGCATGTTCACGATAATGAATGTATGTTGTATTTATTTCCCCTTTTTAATATGATTTTTTCTTTGTATTAGAAATCTTTCGCTTTGTTTTAAATCATTTAACAAATGTAGATCTTGAAGTGTTGCGAGGATTAGCATAAATATTTTTACTGTGCTTGCTTTGAAGGTGTGGAATGCTATTCAAGTGCTAAGATTAAATATGGGCTGTGAGGAAAGTGTTTCTGATTGAATTTTTAGAGGCACTGTGTTAGATAATGCTGAGTTTGTTAAAGATAAAATGAAAGCCATGGAGAACTGCAAAGTATGACTAGTAGAGAACTTAATGACTTTGTAGAAAACAATATCTCTTTTCTGGTTGCTTAAAAACCTTTAGAGTTTGATATGGATTAGAATGCCTCAGGGATGGTGATGGGAATGGCAGTCAAAGCCCAGGTTTTGGCCTGAGACTCTCTTATGTCCTTATGGATGACAGATATAATTTATGCTTTATAGTTTTTTGTTGTTTTAAATTTTGATCCATATATGCAAACACAGTAGAGTAAAGATACCAGAGCTTTACTATTTGCACTCCACCCCCAGGGAACAGGGAAATACAGGTGAACAGGCTTTAGATGGAAGGGTTATGATTCTTCCTATAAGTCAAATACCATTCTGCAGAATGATATGGCACAGATGTTTATGGGTTAAAGTATTCTGCTAAATATGCTCCAGGAGGAAAAAAAAATATCAGAGTTTAATTTCAGTCTTCTTCAGGGGATACAAGTATATGGATTGCGCTGTTTTATTCTATGCAGCAGGTATAAAACCCATGTGGCAAATCTTCTTTTATTAATAAAAGGTTTGAATGGAAACTTAATAATAGCTGTGCAAATGGATTGATGTGTTTCTAGTTTTTCTCTTTAAACAGAACATTTTAAAGTCTCTCTGAAAAACAGTATTAATGACTCTTGTGCAGAATATGCAAGCAACATTTAAAGTGTTTTCTCTGTCAGTGTCTTCTGTAGCCACACTTCAGAGGGTTAAAACCTTTAGGTATGAAATGCTGCCTTCTGTTTTCCTTCTCTTTTTTTTTTCTCCCCAAGAACTGAGAATATTTTTGACTAATCAGAAATGAGTTTTTGTGCTCCCCAAGCAACCTGCAATATCAGTTATTTGTATAGCCTTAGTCTTACTGTGTGTCATCTGCTGCTGTGTGTTCTCAGGAAGACACAGTACTTCTTGGGTGTGCTGGAACATTTCCAAGCACATAAGTGGTAGCTTATATCAGTTTGATTCTGGATGCTGATCTACAAAATCAGCATAAAGATGGAAGCAAATCTATTTTCTATTTGTTTCACATAACAGTGTTTTACCATGCTTCATCTGACATAGAATAATCCTTGTAACACATTCTGAATAGGATATTGGGAGGATGTTCTAAAAGAAAGGGAAAAATGTGTTCTTAAAGGGGAAAGCACATCTGAAGAGACTGAAAGGCCAATGAATAGTTGAAGCCTTTTCCTTCACCTTTCTCCACAGATTTTGCAAATATATTTAGACAGAATACAGTTGTCAGCACCGTAAAACATAGAATGCTTGTACCATGCCAAAAATATGATGTCATGTGCAGAAGCTATCAATAATATGTATTTTCTATTTGAGAGGGTTCTCTAAATCATGAAATGGAGTGAAAATCTAAATTCTTGATTGCCTGCACGCTTAGGCAGAATTTAAGCACTATTTTTGCTGGTTAGTTAAATAAACTGATGCATTATGTGAGAGTGTGCTGGATGTGGAGAACTCGTAACTGAAGTTAGAGGGCTGCAGCATGAAAAGATCCAGGGATGGCAGCAGTGGGTAGAGAGCCTTGCATTGGCCAGGAAAGCTAGGTACCAAAATCAGGAGAGCTTTATAGAGCATGCCTTTATCGTGTTCTGGGTGAGCTAGCCTTGGATCTTTATGCTGTGTTGGGGATTTTTCCTACAGCCAGGCAGCTCAGTCCCCCTTTGCGTCACTGCAAGGTTTCAGTCTGAAGTTGAGTCAGTATTGATGTTCTAACTTGCTGTGCTTGGCATTGGTGGGTAGGTGCACCCTTTATGAGACTTTGGCAAAGGAAAGCTTTAGGAAGAGGTGGTCAGTGCTGGAAGTCCCTTTTATGGGCTGCCAAAAAGCTTTTTCAGGAGCTGCAGCAGTGACAAGAGGGTACCACTGTGGCAAATGGGCAGCACAGAAACTGTGCTGAGGTTTTTTCCCTAGGGTCTTGCCTGGCATTTATGGCCTCAGGCAGTATTTGGGTGCTTCCCAGACATTTAGTGACTTGTATGCAAGACCCAGAGCTTTGCCAGCAGCAGCCAACAATTACAGCTCCTGGAGGAGGAGGTGGACACTGCTCAAGCTTCACTGGTGCATCTGGGTGACTTCTACACCCATCCTAGTTCAGCTTTCAGGGTAAAGCAGGCAAGCTTGAAACCTGCTTGATGACTCAAAGCCCTCACCTGGAGATGGATCCCTTCCTTCCCTGGTGTCCCCTGGGAACCCTGCCATGGCCAAGCTGGGTGTTGAGATGGAGATGCCCCCATGGAAGAGCACGCTAGGGTTGTTGTTATGCTCTCTCTGAAGGTTTGCAGAGGTCTCTTTTGCCCTGGCAGATGTTCTGCAGCTGGCTATTACACAGGAAGGAGGCAGCAATAACTCTTTCCCCTGTTTTTAATGAAACACATTTTTACCAAAAGAGTTATGGGTATCTACCCTTGGCAGTGTGTGACCACAGAAAGTGCTTGTGTGAGATCTTCACAGACATGGCTCATGGAGTTTTGTGACAACCTCAAGGCATCATTTTAGCTAAGGGTGGGGGAATCATTGAGTAGTGCAATGGAAGCATGTTAATTTGTGCAATAACCACTGTCCACATCCACCTTCTCTCTGGAGAGTAATATCAGTCAATTCAAGGCTGCTTAACCCCCCTAAATGACAGAAAAACAAGTAATTGGTATAAAATATGACCATGAAATTCAGCAGCAGGAGTGTTAGGGTTGTGTCTGAGGCTTTGTGTTCAGGTAACAGTCACGTGGTTCCTGAGAAGAGTAAGTGCTGTAATAGGTGAAGGCTGTAATCTTGCTAAAGAAATAAATCTGTCAAAAGCTTCCCTATGAGGTTTTGAGTGTTAGGCTTGGGGAAAGAAAATCTGGAATTAACTCAGTTATATAAGCATATGTGATTATTCTTTTCCTACAGGGGGTATGCTATAAATGGAGTCAATCCAGAATGGCTCAAGGGCTTTTTGGTTTGTTTTGCTTTTATCAGCTGGTAAGGGTCACTTGTGAACTCACAGCTTCAGAGAACAATCACGTGGAGGGTCTCTGGCAAACAATGGGAAGATACAAATCTGAAAATCCTCATCAATGACAGTTTGTTTCTCATCTGTTCCTTAGAAGAAGAGGAATTTTCAACTGATTTGAAATTTCACTCATCAGGGTGTGTGAGGATCAGCTAGGGGGCAAACAGAGACAGTACTTTTCTCAAAAAACCTTCCAGGGAGGATCACAAAAAGATAATTAATTCCAAAGGACAGCAATTCCAGTGAGATAATTCACTTTTCTCATATCTATGTTATGAACTGCTGCCACAGCAGGACTGAGCGATATAAAGTCCAAATGACACAACAGATTAACTTAGGGGAATTTTGAAAAATGAAATGGAAAACATATGGAGGCAATATAAATGTCTTCTTAGTGTGAGGATCCAGACTAGATCGTTACAAAGGGGTGGTACCTCCTTCCTGTGATGTTGCATCATGTTTGGCTGGTCACAGACAGGAATATTGCCATGATTTGTATCCCCCAGCTCTGCAGAAAAGGCAGTCATTCCTCAGAAACTGAAGGATCCAATTTGAATCATGACTCTGACTATTGAAAACTTTTATTTGCATGTGTTTTTCTGTGGTTTATCTCCTAATAACTGTGAATACTTAAGTGGAAAACATCAGTTGTTTCCAGCAGTGAATTGAAGGTGAAATTCAGACAAGCCCATTCTATTATTTAATTCCAAGAAGAAATGGTAGATTGGGTCTTGGTCCATACTCAACATGCTACTGGTATTTGCCCTAGGATGCCCAATGTCTATTACTCCTTTATTTCTCTTCCTCTTGAGACTGATTTCAAAGTAGGACTGGACAGGCCTGGGTGATCCTGGTCACCCCAGTGTCTGTCCCTGACAGTTTTTGCTTTATGATCTAACAGATTATGTGGTCCATACCATTGAATGCCAATATTTAAAAAAATATTTTTATGTTAGAGTTTTTTTTTAAATAAAAAGAATCTGGTTGGGCACAAGTAACATAGGAATACGAACGCAATATTTGATTCTGATTTGTTATCTAGACTGGTGGAGCTATTTGAAAATGTAAAAATATCAAATGTCTGGCTAAGTCAGGCTGAGTTCAGATACTCTGTGCCATTAGAGTGCTGCACTTGAGACTGCTGGAAAGGAGAGGAGAGCAGCAAGGTTAGAGAGGGCAAGTTAGAAAACTCTGACTCGGAAAAGTAATTCAATCTTCTCACTTGGAGAGTCACTGTTAAGTACCAGCCATGAATTGCACTGTTGTAGTTGTGAATGGCATTTAAGAACTGCAGTGAGCTGTTGTACCCAACCAAACACCATGAAGGGGAATGGAGGTCAGTGTGTGTGCTTGGGTGGCTTTTGAATTTGTCACTTTAAAGGGTGCATTCTCTGAATGCTGCTGCATTCGTGCTCCCAAGCAAAAGCATTCAGTGAGAATTGGAGAGCTCAATGGTAACAAGTTTGTTCTTCTATGTTATTTTATGTTTCATTGCCCTCTGCTGAAATCTTGACCAAAATGTACTAACTCTTCTCCCATGGTTTGCCTTTGAACCCCCAGGAGGAAGGACATGGCTGTAGAAATTTGAGCACTCTGTCTAATAACACAGCATAACTCCATCACAAATAATCTGTCTTGGAGGTTACCAGTGCCTGGCTCTGCCATTGTTCTTGTGCTCTGTTATTACTAGAGTGCTGTTTGACTACAAATTCTGTTTATTATCCTTCTGGGAAGGTTTCTTCTCTCTTACTTTCCAAAACAAATCTAAGTGTTCACTATTTAAATTCTTACTTCCTTAGGTAACTAAGCCATTAAAGTCTGTGAGAAAAATACCCTGAAACAATTTTGAGGGCTAGTGTGAAGAAACTGAAGTGTGTTGACAGCCATAGAAAGAAGCTAATTATATGAGGACTTCATATACATACACCCCCAGTCATACATGTGTCAAAGCAGACATATATATGTACCCACACTGTGGCTAATTATGTTGTAGATCATTTAATAAACTCAACTTTTTTAGACCCTTTTCTTCTTCTGGGTTGCCTTGTCCACATAGGAATATCTGATGTGACATTGGGTAATCCAAGGTGAATAAAGAAACCCTTCTAGTTTGTCATGACATGCACCTAGGATTTTTTTCTGTTATATGATTCTTATCAGTATTTCAAGTACAAAGATATTTTTAATTAAAAACAAAAAAGGGTTTATAGCATCTTTTCTCCCATAGTTCTCTTACTGTTTGCAGTGGAAAATACCCTTATTTTTCTTTAAAATTAACAGTTCTATTGATAACTGATTTTTGGTAGTACTGTGTGCAAGAAAAAGGAAGCAAGGATCCTGTTACCTGTGGGTATCATGGCTAATCCCAAAGAATAATACTGCATGAGAACTAGAGTACACTTGAGGCTAAAGCAAAATAATCTCCTAATGGGGTATTTGCTGCTCAAGACAAGTGGCTCTCCTGATGATAACATAATTAAGAGCTTTTCTTAATAACCAGCCCTGCCAGCTACACACTTAGTGAAGCTGCTGGCTCTCACACAGAAGGTGCTTTGATGTCTGTGTGAGTGTGGCCACCATTCCTGGAGCTGCTGTTCGGTGCTGTGAGGGTATCCAGGCTGCAGCTCAGCCAGTGCTGCTTTGCAGCCATGCCTTGAGCTCTCAGGCACAAGTAACAGCAAACAGCACTCATTTGGCATAGAAGATGTTGAAATAACTTCTTCTTAGGAAAGAACTCTGTTCCAGGAGAGCAAACTGTTAGATTTATTTGCATTTACCTCACTAAAAATGCATGTACTTACTGTGGGAGGGGTGGGTGACACGACCACCTAGTGTGCTTGTTTTTCCCATGTGTAAATGATTTGGTTTTGGAATAAGATGTTCCAGTACTGACACTGTGGCCTGAAGTGAGAACTGAAAGAGCCAATGTAAATCTGGGCTCAAAGAGATGTGGGTTCTTTCTTTCTTTTTCTTTTCTATTTTTTTTTTTTTTGTGATTTCATCACATGCAGTATAATCAGCAACCACAATTAGTGTCTTAAGTTCCTAAACTGTTTAGAGCAGATCCTGACATCTGTGTATTACTTTATAGCACGTTTAGGAAGTTCCTGAGAAATTCTTGGAGTTTTCTTTCTCAGTGGGCTAAATCATAGTACTGTTTACTTGCATTTCAGCCACAATAAGGAAATTTTCTAACTAGTCTTGGAATAGGTGAATTTTGACTTCCTGTAAATAGGTTAATGTTTTTTAGAGAATATTCCCCAGTGATTTTCACACATCATTGAAAATTCTTTTGTAGTTTTAGAAAGGGACTGCAAATGTGTGCTAAACGCTTGAGCAAATGCCTCCTTGAAATAGTAATTAAATTAACATAGAAAGCAAATGAAAATATTTAAAACTTTAAATTTCCATCTGTGTCATGGTGAGATCTGTGTGTTACCAGCCTTGTGTCATGGCCTTTTCTCTCTCCCAGGTTCTTCCATGCAGACTTGCAGAGTCCTGGTCTAGTTTCATTTTGCCTCATGAAAGCTTAGTCATTATTTTTGTCACCTGCAGCAAGCAAGCAGTTAAACAGAAATGCTGGCTTTTTGTAGATTGTTGCTTGCTCCCCAGCTGATATTATTTCCTCTAACAACCCATCTCCCCTTGCTGTATCAAATTACTTTTTCCCAGCATTTACCTGGGTATATAAATATGGTGCCATGTGGGTGATCTTTAATACTTTTCTAGTTTGGCTGTGGTCAGCATCCCTGTTTGGGGACAGGGAAGGAAGGATGAAGGAGAGCAGGTGGAAGGTTGGGGAGAACCCCACATATTTCTGCAGCTATTCTCAAGGAGAGACATGATAAAACTCCAAAAGTTTTTTTGTTCAAAGTACAGCAGAGCTCCTGTTTGAAATGTATTTGAAGCTAAATTCTCCTGCCCCTCCAGTGAACTCACTTTGTGTAGCAGTGTGTGTTTTGACTGTGCCAAAGAAAAGCTTCAAGCGATGCAAATAATGGCTTCTGAATGCTGGGTGGAAATAAACTGGGCACGCTCTAGAAATGTAAATGTCAGTAAAACCTCAAGTGGGTTTCAGGAACTGCTTTGAAAATTCACAGATTTGCTCTCACTTAGTCAGGCCTTCTGTTGGGGAAGCTATGTTAAAGGAAGAGATTTTCTCTTTAGCAAAACAGTCTCCATTTTTGTTTGTGAAAACAGAATTAAACAGCAATCTGTCAGCTCTTTACCCAGCCCTGGTGCTGCTCTGTTGAACTGTGCCAGTCAGTGGCCTGGTGCCTTCACCCTTCTAGCACAGAGCTGCTGTCACCTTGGAGGAATTCCTGATGCTTCCCTTTGTGGGATTTAAAAATAGCAACCAGGGGAAGGAAGGAAGGAAGGAAATGCTCTTGGAGTTGCAACATGATAATTTCTGATTGTCATTTTTATCACCCCACCATCTATTAATGATTCCAAGGCCTTTAGTCCCAGCTGAAACCTTACAAATCTTACAACCCTTGGCACACTGCAGCAACAGCAGCAAACTGCAGGGTTCACAGGAGGAGAGCGTGATGGCCTTGGTGTTTCCAAAAGGGAAACTATTTACTGATCACTGTTATGTTCAACTAAGATTTTTACAGGACCACAGCAATGTGCAGTTTTCTTTATTCTTATCAGGAAAAGATACAGAATTGTTAAATAGCAAAGCAAATTGTCCAAGAATGCAAAGGCTATGTCTGAGCTATGAGCACTGTCCCTCCTTCCTCCCACTCAGCTTCTGACCCAGTTGCCTCTCATTGGTCATAACTTCACCCAACAGTCAGGTTTATTTCTTCTTTCTCATGAAAACTTGCAAAAAATTGATTTATATCAGGAAGGATGTAAATGCCATCCTGGACAAAGTTCAGTGGTTCTGGCCATTTCTCCCGTGGCATCTGCTTCTGCAATGATAGTTCATTAAGGGAATTAAAGGAGAGGATTAGTCCAATATAATAAAATCTCCCTCTATCCCAGCTCCAAAGATATGCAAATCTACTTCAAGGACCTTTAACTGCAAAAGATAACTTAACTTAATTTTGGATTAATAAAATGCAGGAATTTTGTGTTTGTAGGTAGGTGTTGCATTTAGTGTCATGCAAAAAAAAAAAAAAAAAAAATAAATCTAGGCAACCCATGTGCTTCTGACACTTTCCAGTGCTAGCAGCCATCCCATTTGCATCTGAACCCCTGAATTTCAATTAAGCCTGTCCTAAAATCCTTCATGGACCTTGTCCTGACAGCTTGCTTCCATGGCTCTTATACAAAATGCCAAAACAGGTGTAAAGTAAATCTTAGCTACCAATGTGTGCATTTTTTTTCAGTCAGTGAAATCTGGTACTGCAGTTTCTCCAAATGCTGTTGTAAATTTTATTAAAATGGAAAGCCAGACACAATAAGTTTATCTCCAGCCATAAAGTATTTTCTTTATCATGTACTGCAGCATTATAAAGAGACAACTGAGCTATGGGAAGAATTATATCACATTTTGGGAAGGAAAATCCTATAAGGTCTCAAAAACAATAAAAATGTTGTAATTTATTATGCACAGCATAATACAATTTTATAAGCTATTTTAAAATTTGATGCTCTCTGGTGGATTAACAGAAATACTGTTGTTTTATTGAGATTAATACTAATTCTAGTAATGTGCATCTGGGGGAAAATGAAATGAGGAGTCTTACCCACCTGAGGATGATTAAAGTGATTTTATTTCCAAAAAGTATGTCTCTCTAGGCTTATTTTTTCCTGTCCTGGATGTTGACATGCAACATTACTTCTACTTTTGATGTAAAAGAAATAGATTGTTATGTGACCTGCCAACACTGGTGGTATGCACTCAATAAGAACAGACATAGAAAAATGAGATGCTGATAATCATCTTGAAAATATAAGGGCAGGAAAGGTCTTAACTTATCATGCACATTAATTTTAAAAATTTGCATTATGACCACATTTCATTTAGATGTTCTCAAGTTGGTTGGATCCAAGTTCTGATTCCTTTGCTCCTGAGATGTAGGCTGTAATTACAGAGCAATATTAATCAACTTCTCCTGGAGATATGGAACTTGCTTCCAGTGAGAACTTTGCAAAACCTGGTCTTTTACATCAAAGGCCACTGTGTCCATAAGGTCTCTTACTTGGCTTAGAGTGATCTAAGGCAGGATTGCATTGCTTGTAAAAAGGGTTTTTAAAAACAGTTAGACTGCTAAATCTTAGTGTTTTGTCATTGTAGTGGATGTGTGAATCTTCAACTTTCAGTTTGTGGAAACTGTTAACAGAGACCTTAATGACTTTTCAAAAATTCAGAAACAACTTTGAGCAAAATATCAGGGTCACCAGAAGTCATAAAATATCAAAATTACTGAACATCGCTTTTGTCATTTTCTAAGGGCCACTGTATGTACTTTATTTGGACTGTTAAATGGATGTACTCAGAGTCTTTCTTTTTCTTGCACTATTGGGACTCTAAAAATAACGTGGAGGTTGTTGGAGCTTTTCTCTTCTCAAAGTTAGCATAGCAGTGGAGGCTTTCTTACTAGAGTTTCTAACTGAGAAAGAGCAGTCTCAAGGGACGGGGACAGCTTAGGCTGTGTCCTGTCCAGTGTCTGAGCTGGTGGATCCAGCACTCGGTATTAACTAGACTGGAGTGTGCCACAGGACAGCATCTTCCTTTCTTTGCTGCTACCACCCATCAGGGGAAGGATGTGGGTCTAGAAGTGGCTGCTTTTGTGTGAGTTGGTTTCTCAGGAGTGGGAGTCCTGGATGGCTCTGGAAGTTAGTAAAATTTACAGTGGTATATCACAGGGTTGCCAGTAATGGCAGGAGATGGAATTTGTGCCTCTGACTTTTGGGATACAAAAATAGCAAGAAACCTAAGCATTCAAAATTTAAAATGCCAGTGGGATTACTTCTGCAGCCCCAATTATTTAAAATTATTTATTATTTAATATCTTAATTATGAGTCTCATTATCTTCTAAACATAGTTTTAAATTATATTATAAATAACATCTTTTTGTTCTAGTGGTTCTGGCTTATTTATGTTCATGGGCTGGCCAGATGCAGGTGGAGAGCAGTTATTTAATATTCTGTTTGCTCCACCATGCCCCAGTGTGGCTCTGTGCCACGTGGTACTCATGACACTTCCTGAAGGCAGGTTGCCTAATTTCCTAATGGACACTCTTACGCCATTCACTGCAATATGACACCTTGATATTAAAAATGATTACTGTTTTATAGGAGGGAAAGTGAGTCACAGGGAAAAGAATTAATGTGTCCTTTTATGCTTCTGTCCAATATTGAGTGCCTAAGATTTTTTGTTCAGAGCACTCAGCATTATGTATCAATTAATGTGATCAGACTGCAACTCCTATTACCTTCAATTGCAGCTGCAAGTACCCAGTGCATTGGTAAATAAGCCCTTGTGGTTTCAAATTCCAAGTCCAGAAAATGAGGAAAAATAATATCAGTGCCTAGCCATTAAATCAGAGACCATTGCAGTGGATTTCTGATAAAGACAGGTTCCAAATCCACCTCTTCACAGCTGCTTTCAATTATTTACATCATCAGACTTCTGCAGGTTTTCTTTAAAACCATTTCTCATGCACTGTGTAATTTTTTTCTAGTAAATGAAGTGATGAACCTATAGGAAACAGCATATTCATGTAATGCTGATTCAAACTGATCTTTTGCGAGTTTCATCTTTTGAACTAGAAGAGGGTGGACAAATGGAAAAAAAACCCCAAAATCCAAACCTCACTCTAATTAAAAAAAAAACAAACAAATAAAAAACCAAACAACAACCTGGAATCCCAGAACTTCCTTTGGGGAAAGGATGGTGTGATAATGTCATTAAACAATTCTGAGATCTGTATACTCAGGCTGAATTGCTGTATTTATTTAGTCTTGTGTTCAGCGCTGAAACTTGGATTGCAAATTTTATTGCTGTTTTGTCCAACAAGGCAATATTCACAAGTTCTTTAATTTATTAAACACCTTAAGATCCCCTTATAAATACATCTTATCTTCCTGTTCACTATTGCACAGCAGTGTGGACAACTGTCAAAGGCAAGGCTGTTGTCAGCTGTAAACTGGTAAAATTGTTAATTAAACAATTGCATGGCATAGATTTTGTTAAAAAATTGCATGAGACTTATCAGATGTTTGAAAAGATGTAAAGGTGTTTTCCTTGAGTGTATATATTAATAATTTGAGGTTGACTATTCAAAATATGGCAGCACTTTGCTACTGGCAACTTTTATGGGTGAAAATAACTTCAATAACAATTTATTTTCCTCACTGTACATCCAGTGGAGCAAAGTCTGTTGGTGCTAGGGCACAGCATGGTGGCTGCTTGGAGCCTCTGAAGGCTCCAAGGAGAGTGTGGATTGAGCAGAGCAGTAGGGTAGCATTTATTTGGGTTCAGAGGAGTAAACTCATGATTCCAGATCTAAAAGCAGCTTTTGCTGTTGCTCATGCTGTGGCTAGGTAAGACATTAAATTTGCCAAGAACAGAATTTCACAGAGAGAATCTTAATGGAAGGAGTAGAGTTGGATTTCAGTATAATTCAATTGGTTTCATAACTCAGGAATCAAGTACAAAATGGGGTTTAAAAACAGGAATAGGTGATTTTTGTGTCCTTCTGACCATCTTCTGTAAAACTCCCCATAGGACACCTCTGCTACTGAGAAAATATTGCTTACTTTTGTGGTTGCACAAATAAAATTCTTTTCTACATGTCTAAACATTGTGGCCATAACTGAACAAAATATATCCAAGACAGGGAAAAAAAAAAGTGAAAGCCTTTTTTATTCCTAAAATTATGGTAATCATGTTCAAGATTGATTTATAGCATGCTAAAATAATGCTAATTTATATAATTTCCTGAAACAAGACCACCAGTTGCACTTGGGGGTAGTTTACATCCTGTTTTGTGATGGTGTGAGCAGGATGTTGCTGAACGGGGTGACTCAGTTCTGACACTGCTGGGGGTGAGACCCTCTCCATGTTACTTGAGAGTGGTGAAAAGCTCCATCCTTCCCTGCACCAAAATGAATTCACTCCTGAATTAAATATACTTGTCCTTTCTGCTGCACTTTGAAGCTTTTCCTTTCAAGTGCAATGAAACATTAGATAAAGCCTTGGGAAGGGAGGAGAGGTTTGGTGTTTTTATTTTTTATTTTTTTTTTTTTAAGACAAACTGTTTGGATAAGGTTAGAGCTTAGCCCACAGAAACAGGGTGGATCTTTGGAAGGAGGCAGGATGTGTCTCTGCTTCCTTAGCTCAGGGGGAGGCATTCTCCTAAACTGAAATGCTGCTTTTAAATTTTGTTCCATTTTAAGGCCTTCCATGGCACGGTTGAAGTTGGGCTGGTTCCTTTTCCTAAGCTCCTTTTATGTGCCCAGCTGTATTCTCCAGGATAAAATCTCATTAGAGGATAAAGTGACATGGCCACATCTCAGTGTGAAACAGTATCAGTACTTTTGTGATGTTAGTTATAGCTCATAAAAATAGTGGGAGTGTAAAGCATTGGATAACAGAGCAAGGAATGTAAAAACTTTAGAGTGGAAAAACCAAATCCATCTTTTACTGAAGAACATACAAGAAATACCTACTGACCAACCATATTCTCCATTCAGCAGTTACCTGCAAATGACAGAGGTTTTCAAACACGTCATTTAGCTTCTGAACACCCTTCAGAATATTTACTGGTGGGTTTTCCTCTCCTGGAGGCTGCAGCAATTCATAGAGTTGATTACTGTACTATTTTTATACAGACAAAACATCTAGTGGCATAAGCAGACACAGCACTCTTCAGAGTTGCTTGGCCTGTTTTAATTAGAGGAAAGCTGTCTGGGAGAGACACTGTTCTTTTCTAAGCATGTGGGTTTTTGTTTTGTTTTGTTTTTTTTTCCCTGCATAAAAAAAAAGCCATTGTTTTTGTTAAAACACATTTAATTTAAAAATAAATTACAAATAACAGATGACATACACTTCTTCATTTATATAAAAAAATCCCAATAATCTGTGATTCAGTGTAAAATGATCACTGGTTAATAATCATGTTTGAAAACAGAAACCTGAAGCTCTCAGATGAGCATGCATTGAAAATAAAATGTCAACAGTCTGAAAATATTACTGATTTGTAGGGTTTGCTTTTTTCTGCTTCCAAGAACTTCTACAGACCTTTGTGTTTTGATCTCTGCATATTCACATGTTGTTAGGTGTGGCCAACAATGATTTTTAAATTTTTTAATATTTTTTTAAAAGAATGTTTAGTTGAAATAAAGTTAGGAGGCCTTGATTTGAGAGTTTGTGTGTGTGCATTAGAATGGGGCTGGGGGGAACACCAGGACATGCCAGGTCTGCAAGTGCTGTGTGGCTGTGCTGAATTGTTACCATGACACTGAGTAGCAGGGAGGTGAGGAGCTGAATCTCCAATGGCAGGAATGGTGCCCAGCAATCCTTGTCTCCTGCCAGGAACACATGCAGAAGTATTCAGGGACTAAAACTTTTTTTTTTACAGATCTGGGTTGTCCTGCAGCTGAGAGGTTCAGATGAATTGTGCTGGGAAGAAAGCTGGGCAGGGCAATATTTACTGGTTGTTTCAGTAAGGTGCACATGGCAAGCTTGCTTTAGGTTTTAAGGATGTTCTGAACAGTAACAGCAGAATTTAGGCTGTAACAAGCCCCACCTGCTCTCCTCAGCTTCTGCACTCCAGAATGTAGCAGAGGTTCACTGCTAAAATTAATTAGTCAAGCTTCATTAAGCCTTTTCCTTACCTGGAAAATCAGCATCATTATGAGTTTTAAATTAAAATTTCACGTGGCATTTGGATAACCTGGTAAGATTTCCTGTTCAAATCTTAACCTGCTGCTTTTTAATAATTTCATCCTCTCCCTCTGCCATGGCATTGGGTTGCTGGCTACCTTAAATTTCTTACTTATAGTGGTGTGTTACATGAAGTAGGGAGAAGGTTGGGAAGATGAGATCTCTGGATAACAGTAGAGTGGATCTGTTACTCTGCCACTGACTCAGGTTGCACCTGAACGGTGAAAAATGCCCCCTTGTGTCATCATTGTCTGATAAAACTTTGTAGTGGCAGTAAGTGTAAGAGCAGGCTCTTCCTTTTTGGCACATTTTCACTGCATGAACCATAGTCTGATTCCAATGATCAGTGAGATGACAGCTTTCAGACTGTCTTTTAAAAAGCCTGCACTTTTAAAATACAAATGTGGGGCTAAAAATTGCCTTACTGCTTAAATCTGTGAAGTTTTGGCTTTGAAATTCTTACCATAGGTGAAAGTGCAGCTTCATCAGTGCCATGGTGTCCAGGCACCAACCAAACCCAATTGTTCTGGCACAGCCTGCCCAGCAGAACTGCCCACACTGGCACCACAAACCCCTGCTTGGATGCTGGATTGTGCATCTGCATTAACCTCTGCAAATTAAGGTTCAATCAGCCTTCTCCAAGAAGGATTTATTTCTTATGACAGAATTAGTTTTTAAGAGTTAGAATTGCAAAGGGCTGCTGCCCACACAACCATATTTTCCCCAAGGTTGTATCACCACACGAATGTATCAGAAGGCTTTGGACTAGATGGAAAACATGCAAGGTCTTTGTCCCCAGAACTAAAGGTCTTTGTCCTCAGAACCAGAAGCAGTGACTTTGTGTGGCCTGTCACAATGACTCAGACTTGAAAGGCAGATTCACACTGCCTTTGACATCCCTTTGACAGGCAACAACAGCCGTGTTAATTTTGGGTGGGAAGCTGCAAGCCTGACTGAAATTTATGTGAGCTCTGTTTGGCCTAAAGCTGATTTCAAGAGCATCATAAGTTCAGGTAAAGCACTTCATGAGATCTGTGGAATGATGTGCTTACAGGGGCTGTTTGCTTTTATCATTTGCTGGATGCCTTTCCTCGTGTAGTTTCTCTGAGGTGAAATTAGCTCAGCCCAAGGCTGGACTTTCTGTTGCTCTTTGTGGTGATCTCAGCTCAAGTCACACCTTCAGTTTTGTCCCAAGGAGAAAATAAAATGAAATCTCATATCTCTCCTGAAAGAAAGAGAGAAGGATGGCTGTTGCTGTTCATACTAATGATGAAGTATTTTTAAGATAAATATCTATTTACAAAAAGTCTAAAAGCTAAAGTTCACCACATTTTGTCTGATGTGATGTTTAGAATCAAAGCATGTCAGAGATGCTTAAAACTGGACAACTACCCATGCCTCTGCCTTTCCCTGAGGAATATAATTCACTGGAAACCCCTCAATGCTTTGGACATGTTGAAATGGTTGACCTTTTCAGGATGGTTTCTCTCCAGCCTCATTCTTTTTATTCTTTACAGAGCTGGTACTGGAGGCTGGTGGGAAGGGGGTGGAATATTTTTCCTTTGCCTCAGATGCAAGCTTCTTTCATGCCATCACACAGGTGAAAGGAATAGTTTCACTCCAAAGAAAACAAGATTCTCGACTGCTGGAGAGAAAAATACGCAGTTATTTTTTTATTCAGGAAAGAATTAATTGTTTATTTTATTCACTAAGAAACAGATCTTTGTTACAGAACTCCTTATGAATAACTAGTACTTAAAGACACATAAACTGCTATCCAGAATGATCTAACACTGGTTGGTGGTAGACTCTAATAGATGTTGTAAATCTCTCTTTTACCACCGACTGTCATTGAGATATTCCCTTATGTTAGTCAATACAGACAGAAACTTCATTAAGTTATTTTTCATCAGTCTTCCCAGCGATACTACAGTTTTCAGCTCAAAAGCTTTGGCCTGCGGCTGTAATTGAAGAAGGAAGTGGATTTCCAGTGGTGAGAGGTGCTGAGGAGTTGCAGGACCTGTGTAAGAGCACAGCACTTTGCAAAGGCCAAACACACATTGGCATCTCTGGAAATGCTCAGCAAGGCAGCTGAGGAGTGTGAGCAGGAGAAATCCCCCCAGGCCCTTTCTGCTCCGCTCAGGGAGGGTTTGCCCCTGCATTCAAATGAGGACATCTCCATCCTTTAGTTTCAACCTACCTACTCTCTGGAGGGATTGCACCTGGACAGGGGAGGCTCCAGGCTGGGAACAATATTGGTGTTAAATGTGCACCCATTTAACCCACCCTGAGGGGCTCTGTGGTAAACGATTCTTTAACATGCACTGGAGGGTACTGCCTGCATGTAAACACGAGATGCTGCAGAGAGGATAAAGACACCCACTACAGGGAATTTATTAAGGGAGCCAGAGAGCTTTTGGTACCAAAGCAGCAGGAGTGGAGCACTGTGGCACAAAAGGAATACAGGGAAGGTGCCAAGTACAGAAAATGCGAAGGGTTCCAAGATGAAGTAATGAGAAGTACTGAGACAGTGTAAAAAAGGGAGAAAGAGACTGCAGGAGAAGCGACAAATATGAAGTAAAACCTGTGTAATATAGATATACAGAGTATGTTATGTAAGAGAAGAATTTGAATTTGATGAGATTATGTAAAGTGAAAAATTTCTTCAACAGCTGAATTTATTCATCTGCACTTTACCCCACTTTCTTATCTTGAGAAAGTCCAAAGAAAGTTGCACAAGCAAAAATCCTCGCAAACGAGGTTCCCTGTGACAGATGCCAGCTCTTCACTCAAAAAGCCGTGCCCAACACAACGCAAACACGTCTGCTGGGACATTTGGGCTGCTTGCTGATAATGATTATTTCTCATAGGGCAGCAATTTAGACAAAGGGAAGCCTGCTGTACAGTGAAAAGGGCTGCCCATAACACTGCACTCTAACAAGAAGCGTGAGGATTTTTACAGTGCAGTAACAGGGAGAGTTTGGACCTTTGTGCCCGCCTGTGAGCGGCCATGCCCTGAGCGCACCCGGGATCAGTGACAAACACCCAGCCTGGCTGGGAGGCATTGCAGAGCCCGGCACGGTACGGATTGGGCCGTGCCGAGTGCCTGGCAGGCATTGCACAGCCCGGCACGGTACGGATTGGGCCGTGCCGAGTCCCGGGCAGGCATTGCAGAGCCCGGCACGGTACGGATTGGGCCGTGCCGAGTGCCTGGCAGGCATTGCACAGCCCGGCACGGTACGGATTGGGCCGTGCCGAGTCCCTGGCAGGCATTGCACAGCCCGGCACGGTACGGATTGCCGCCGTGCGGAGTCCCGGGCAGGCATTGCACAGCCCGGCACGGTACTGATTGCCGCCGTGCCGAGTCCCGGGCAGGCACTGCACAGCCCGGCACGGTACGGATTGGGCCGTACCGAGTCCCGGGAGGGCACTGCACAGCCCGGCACGGTACGGATTGGGCCGTACCGAGTCCCGGGCAGGCATTGCACAGCCCGGCACGGTACGGACTGCCGCCGTGCCGAGCCCCGAGCTCAGGAACACACGCTGGAGCCATGAATCAAAGCCGGTCATGTGACGGAGGGGAGGTGCTGGGCTGGCTCGCAGCCAGTGGCAGGAGCTGATGGGTGGAACGAACGGGGCATAAAAAGACTAACATGACTAACGGGTCCTGGATGCGTGCTGCCTTCCTTTGGATCCACGGGAATGTGGGCTCCGGCAGTTCTGCAGCTCCACCGGCCTCTTGCCTGACACTGCAACTGCTGCTCACAAAGTAGAACCCTGCTGCTCTTTGGTAGGAAGGATAGAGAAAGAACATGGCCTGCATTTTGAAGGTAAATCTCTATCTGTTGCTTGAATGCATTGTTAGAGAGCCCCTCGCCGCTCAGAGACGTGGATTTGGTATGGTCCTAATGCATCTTCGTTGTCTTTTTGAGTCCTGGCTTTGTTTGGCAAATGAATATGGAGAGATTCTGCAACGCACAGCTGTGCTCTGCTTCCCTCTGCCATTCTTTCTCTGTTCCCTGCATTGTCAGAACTGTGAGCTAGCGGGAAGAGAAGTGCGTACTGATCATGGGAGGCGGGAGAGGGGCTCTGGCTTGTCTCAGCTTTGTGTACGCTGGATTCCTTCAGGAGCAATAGCATTTGGGCAGCAGACTTCCAGCACAAAGGACAAAACGGGCAACTTATTTTGTTTTTCCACACGCAGCATTTACTTACTGCTCTTAAAGCAGCGGCTGCAGACGAGCACAGCTATCCCAGCTGCCCCTTAAGCACACACTCCCCTGCTGAATCTGCTCCAGACCCACATGCTCCACACAATTACACTCAGTATTCAACCGCATTTTCTAATTAAGCAACCTCTTTGATAGCGGGTTTTCCCCCTTCATGCCAGCAAATACAAGCATAAACTTACCGTGTGATCACATGCTTTCTCCAGCCTGCTGTCCTCACCCAGGTAAAACTGTTTGGAGCCCGCATGGCATGGGGATGGAGGGAGCATCGCAGCGCTGGGATTGAATGGAGGGGAGGAGGCGGAAGTGCGCTCAGCCGGGAGCGGGCAGCGCGTCCCTGTCCTGTGCCTGCCTTCCCAGGGCTCACATCCACAGCCCTTTGCTACCTGGTCTGCTTCAGATCCGTATGTTAACCTGGTCCGCTTCAGTTCCATTTGTTAACCCGGTCTGCTTCAGATCTGTTTGTTACCTGGACAGTTTCAGATCCGTTTGTTAACCTGGTCTGTTTCAGTTCCGTTTGCTCCTTCCTTGCTGCTTTCTGTGGGTACTTTGTGTGTGTTTGCACTCTGTTTCTTTCAGCAAGTAAAACTGATCTGTGAGTTGCTATTTACGATCTGATCTTCTAGCATGGAGCTGATTATCTCAAACTTTGTGATGGCCTGTTATAGGAGTTGCTTTCAGTGTGTTAGTAAAGTGGATAAATCGCAAAACTTTAAAACAGCTTTGGGATAATGAACATTTAGGTGTCTCCATGAATCCAGTCCTTAGCACTACTTTTGGGCATTCAGCTTTGAAAAAAACTTATTATTTTGCTGCACTCTTTTCCCCATTCATTCATCCATTCATTAATTCTCAACTAGTGAGTCTATGGTACATGGATGTTTTTTGTGTTGTCTGTCTTGTAGGTTGTGGTAGCTTATGTTAATAAATCTGGCCAAGTCTGCTGCAAGTGCAGAAACTTCCCTGAACTAGCAGGTTCTGCTTGGAGCTAGGGGATAACCCTGAACTAGCAGGTTCTGCTTGGAGCTAGGTGATAACCCTGAACTAGCAGGTTCTGCTTGGAGCTAGGTGATAACAAACTCCTTTAGTCAGCAGTAATGCAGCTCAGAGTTGTGATTTGAGATGAGAAGATGTGGGCTCTGTGAATGGAGCCTGGTTTCATAAAGATAAGCATGTGCATTCCTGTTTAAACACTCCCTACGTGACTTTGGTTGGATCTGCCAGTGATCAGAAAAACAGAATTTCTTATTTTATAAAAATTCTGTGGCAAGATCACATGCAAAATCTTCCTTTTGGCCATAAGAGTTAAGTAAGAAGCCTTTTACAAGAAAACTCCAGTGTCTCTCTTGCCCTCCTAATTGTTTCCTCTGCAGTCTGGTGACACAGCCTGCCACAAGCATGACTGGGAGTTTGAATTATAATGCAATAAAAATCTTCTGTTTGCCTGGGCCAGGAACTCCATTTGGTTGTTATTCTGATGATTAAATCAATAGATTAATTGGTATTCCTTGACAGACAGCCCTCTTCCAGCTTAATTCTTAATCTTGTTAAAACAGGCAGGTGCAAGGATAAAAAGTGAAACAGATATGAGAAGATTAGCATTGCCATAAGGCAAGCTGGATTTTCTCTGACAAATATCCCACAGGAGTAATTTAAATGTCTAGCTCAAGATACTTACTTGTATATAAGTCTTTTAATGTAATGTCTAAAGCTTTTTCCCTAACAAGGAAATTCAAAATATTATATAAATTTTGACATAATGCTAGGCTCATTCCTTCCTGAAAATACAACCTGTTAGCTACACCCTTCCTTTTCCCTGAGGTTTGCCCCAAGCTTGTGTGGAAACAGGAAAAAAACCTCCAGAAATCTGTAGGTATGGATTTGAAATAAGTGGTTGCACAGTGGATGGGAAGCCAGAACAGCTGTGTCTCCTTTCCACTTCAGCCCTGAGTGTCTCTCTGACTCTGCCTTGTGGCTTGCCCTCATCTCTTCCTAGCTTTTTAGCCCCCTGACAAAGATGTTGAGACTTGCTGAATGTTGGAGTTCCATGTGAGTGAGAGTTTAGCATAAATGAGATTGGATAGAGGTGTCTGTAAAGCGCAGAGATCAGGGGTGGTGGTTAATAATTACCTGTAGTTACTTGGAGTGGGTGTGAGTGTGTTAGAAGAGGGTGTCACCTTTAGATGTGAGCATCTCCTTGTACGCTGACTACTGCATGAAATAATCTCTGTGTGCAGCCTGTGCAAAAATGATTCTCCCTGAGGGTGCCTGCTGTCTCCCTGGTGTTTGTTGTGCACTCTTCCTAGGTAGGAGTGATGAGGATGTTACTGATGTTATGTGGCTCCAGAAACTTTGCCTTCTAGTCAGTAGTGGGGCATTCTCAGTAAAACCAGTGAAATTGTTATTTTGAGGCATTCTCTCCTCTGTTAAAGAAAAGCAGGGAAAGATGCAAGTTCTAAAGTGCGTGTTGTGTTTTTGTTTTCTCTGTCATGACTTTAAAAACATGCCAAGTAGCTGAGTGAAGTGTAGGCACTTTTTGGAAGCAAACAGTTGATCTTATGCTGGTTGCTATGGTAGCTGCATGTCACCTTGCCAGCCACTAGATTAGCAGTGATTACTAGTTATGCAGTCACTCCTGTCCCTAATGATATTCAAGTCCCTAAATTCCACTATATCTGCCAGTCACTCTTGAAGATGAGGACAGATTTCACACAATAAATTACTTCCTACTCCACTTCCTGCATAATTGAAAAATAATACTTCAAAGTATGTGTCATTTTATGATAAATACAGCATGAATGATAACACTCTGTAAAATCGTGATATCCCCCAGTGAAGACTAGACCATGATATTTTAAAGCAAATAGGCCTTGGTAACTTAGTTGGCGCATGCTGCGCTTTGCAGGAGATTGTGTCTGACCCTGTCCCCAAACTCTTCTTTTTGAATGGAAGTTTTGAAGATGATGATGGTGCTGGGTTATGTTGTCATCCGAGTACAATTTTCACTGGGTAGGCTTCATGTGGTAGAGTTTAATAAACAAAATCTGAGTGTGATGTACAGTGAGGGCTAAGCATGAAATCTGTGAAGACACTTCCTTCTGGTTTGTGTGCTGTGTATTTGCTGTGCAGTGAACAACAGAGGTTTCATGTGCCTGGGGGCTGGATTGACCTTCCATCAGCAGGGATCACAAACCTTCAGCAGAACTCTGTGGTCTAAATGTTATTTGCATAATGTGAGGTGATGTTCTTATTAACACAGCTGATTGAGGGTCCTCTCAAAGTGAGCAGGTGGCCAACTAAAATTTATAGACTCTTTAATATTTTAAAAATCTAATTTAAAGATTGAAAGAACTATTTTGCAAAGCATAACTTACAGGTTTCAGACAAGCAAAAGCCTTCAGCACAGGCTTGTGGCTCTTTTGCAGGATGTTGCCAAAGTTGCCAGTACCTGTGTGTTCGTCTACAATTCTTTTACATGCTTCCTCTCCATGGTTATCTCCACTGGTTTAATTAAATTTGCAGGTTGCATTTTTCCCTTAGTGCACATAGTGAACTGTTTTTGGCAGGAATTTTCTTTCAGAGTTTTTTCTGAGTGTTCAATGGCCTATGTCTGATTGGGGTCTTCAGACACTGCAGTAATACAGATAATATTACTATCTACAGGCATATGCTCCATCTGCACTTTTGAGACTAAAATAGCAAAGCTGATCTCATTACATTGAATTTTTCACCCTGGCAAGTAGCTGTTCAGAGGGGAGAGACAGAAGGTCTGAAAGGATCTGATCCCAGTGTTTGGATGCTTGTGATCTTGGATATTTAGTTATTCGTTTGAATTTTTTTTAACCTCTGTGTTCATGACAATGAGTGTAGATATTTCCTCCCAAGTTTCTATATCATCAAAAGCACGTTCTCTGTTTCAGTCTGCTCTGTTGTGCAAAGTGGGCTGTGAGTCTCACCATAACTCCATTCTCTATTGGAGATTTCCAGGATGCAAACATTTCCATAGACTTGACCTCTATATCCTGCTTGAATCAGGTCCAGGATAATTCACATTCTGCCTTGAGTGTTAAATTGACTGCAGCAGTGTTTATGCATGGTATCCATCCATTCTCCTGTGCTGAGAGCTGTGCTTGGATCCTCTTTGATTCTCATGCTGTGCTCTTCCTCCTGCTGTGACAGGAGATGGAGGGATCCCTGGGAAAGGAGCAGGGGTGACCTCCCCTGCACATGGGAGATGCTGCACTGATGGGCCAATTCCCAGAATTTGCTGCAGGTTTGCTGTAATGTGAGCTCCTACTTCTTTTTTAGTGGTTCTACATTGTTTACCTCTAAATTGCTCCAAAGTAAATGAAGCTGCATTAATGAATGCCAATGTGCAGGGCTGGGATTTGCTCTATCATGGTCCAGTGGTGCTTAATTACCATGTGAGATTTTATGGAGTGCAGTATATGGAATTTCATAATGTGCTTTTTGTTATGTTCATTTCTTGAAAATTTAAGGAAAATTAAATTCTGAGAAGTATAGAACTACTTTTTGCTCTCACTTGCAATGACATTAAACTAATCATACTTTAAGGACAATATATTAGCTCCCTTCCAGAAAGACAGCATCCAGTCATTCTAGTCATCCAGGGGGACTTGCTTTGGTTGAATGAATTTGCATTTGATGCCCATGTAGCTGAACCAAGAAAACCTCTAGTTTTCAGCATGCTTCAGTTGGTTTAAAACTGGAGATTTGTGTCTGACTTGGAGGTGTGAAAAGTAAAACCACAAAACCAGCATGAAGTTATGATGTGCCTTATACACTCAAGTAGTTGATAAAGCAATAATGGAGAAAGGTTTTTGTCTTGCATTTCATCTTCAAACAATGACGTCTGTGTCCCTCAGACGTTTGTTCCCCCCTAACCAGGGGCACACTGCCTCTGTATGCTGTTGGAGCAGCTTGGTTTAAGGAAAGGTGTCCCTGCCCAAATTGATTTGGCCAAATTGCCCAGTTGATTCTGTGATTATCAGGGGTATGGAATCACATATTAAAGGGAATTGTATCAAAATTGAGCCATTGTAAACTTGTGCGTGAGCTTTGGTGGTTTATATCTTGTTCATTTTTTTTTCAATTTCCATTTTGAAGTCCTGAATGCCAGATAACTTGGCAAGCCAGAGTAGGACATAAACCATCACAGAAAGCAGCAAATTGCTGTACTTTGACATAACGTATTGAAGTTCCTTGAGATACAGGGTTTTACAGATGGGTTATTGCCTATTTCTAGTAACATGGCACCCAAAAAGAAAAGCACACCTTGTTTTCTTTCCAGGCATTCATGATTAATTTAAGGGAGCGTGAAATGCAGCTAAAAGACCCCATATTTTAGGTTTTAATCACAACTATCACAACATCTGTGTGGTTAATTTAAAAAGGCAGAGCTTTTTGGGCATTTTGTCTGTTCCTTTGCCACGTTTCATTCCAGCAGTATCTTACGAGCCTTCCAGAAGTCTAATACTAGACATGGTGAACTTTCCAGGATTTGTTTTCTCATCTTTTCCCAGGAATGCAGTGTCTACGCAGCAGATTGACTTTTTGTTAAGAGGATTTTTTTCTGTGTCTGTGGCTTAAAGTGGAAAAAAGTTTTCTGTGTGTTTTCTAGGGAAGGTAAAATGCTTACACCTTAAATGGAAAGTGAATTTCTTTATCTTCCTGGTGGCTAATGCATAAATAAAATTTTTGGACCAATCTGCTCCCCAGAGCAGCTTCTATCATAATATGAAGAGCTATTTTGTGCAAGAAAAATTAGTGATTCTAAATTTATTTTGAATTTTTAGTTTTACTTTCAGATATTAAACAGATAATTTAAGTTGTGGTTGTTATCCATGACAATTTCCCAATACTTACTTCTGCCTATCAGCTGCTCTCCATCCACATTCGGATTCATAACACAGAGAGTTGGAAGTGTGCACATCCATAACAATGAGGTGGAGGTGTGTTTTCTGTTGCTAGTGATTGAAACTTCTCTGAGGCCTCTGACCAGGACCTAGGAGAAATTGATCTTTTGTGGAGATCTGTAAACTAGGTGGGGAAAGGCAGCTGCATTTATTGGATATATTCTCAATAACTAAGGCAAAACACTGCCTTGAGCCTGTCATCTAAAAGCTGAGGGAGCACTTGCTTTGCTGTTGTCAGCATCAAATACTCAGATGGAATGAATTTGATGTTGCTTTGGAGGAAAAGCTGCATTGCTGCATTTTTTTTTTCGTGGTGGTTCTTGTAAATACCCTGTGGACTGCTGAGAAAGAATGACCACTGCTTTTCCAGTAGCTTCCCTGGTTTCTGTGAATGGGAAGTATAAAAGGATGACGTGTGACTGTAATGTGTGTTGTGTTCCTCAATCTGTGGACAGAATAAATTATGGCTGGATGAGGTGAGAATTGCTTTGAGTGATCTCAGGAAATGTTAAATATTGAGCTGTCTGTACTCCACCCTGCCCCTTCAGGAAGATCCTGCAAATATTGCCTTTACGTGGTTACATACCTGCGTTTGATGGCAGTGTCCCAAGTTACATTGAGTAAATATCCTTATTCTTGTGCTCTCCATTCATGTGCTTTCTGGGAGCTGTACAGGTGTACTAAAAACATGACAATTTTTGGTTTATATATTTGAAAGTGAGTAAAATACCATTCTGGATATTCTTTTTCACGTTTACTATTGAGAAGAGCAGAGGTGAGGCAGGAACTGAACTGGAAGGGTTTAGGAGATAAGATCTTGTAAGTGATGCTGTTCAGGAGCAGTGGTTTATGTGATGTAAAGGCAGTCCTGTTAAGCAGCTCTTGTTTACCTGCATAGCATGTGTGACATTTAAAATTAACATGGGAGCCCTACACTTGCTTACAATTAAATGAAGTAACTTCTTACCAAAGATATGCTTTCAGCAATTTGCATTAACAACAGGCAGAGGAATGCTGGCCTAGGCAGGTAGGATGGCAGGTGTGGAGTGGTTGGAAGTAATCAGAAAAAACATGTTTATTTCATGGGAACAGCAATTTGGACAGAAGATATGTGAATGAATTATTTATAGTTCCTGCCTCTTCTAATGATGTGTTCCTTGCAGTGTTTGTTTGGTGTAGGATTGGGTAGCTTATCTCTCTTTCTTAAATTCTCGTCCTTAAAATTATATATAATCTCAATACTAGGAGCTGTTTGCCAAGGCTTGGGCAAAGAGAATGTCCCCCTGAGCATGTAACAACATGAGACTTTGTTCCATGAGGTTTGGTGATTTAATTCTAAATAGGAAAAGCCAGAAGCCAAATACCAATTAATTTTTTTAAGTTTCACAACCTTTTGTAAGCCATCAACTTCTAGTTTCCTCCAAATCTATTGTTCAGCCAGATTTGAACATAATTATTTTTTTGGAATGAGGGGCTGCCATTACATTGAAGAAATAACAATGTGGATCTATTATTAACCCTTTAATATACACAGTGGTATTATTACTAACCTGTTGAGGCCCTTAGAGTGCTTCTTGGTGTCCTTCCAATAATTATCAGTACATTATTTTACATTAGATTATAAAATTATGTGCTTGTGGTTTGTGTATGTACTCAAAGTTACTGTGAGCTGGCCCTTCCCCATAAGTGGAAATCCCTTTATCTTTAGATTAATTCAAGAAGAATGAAAGGCTTTTGTGTTTTGATGTGTTGTTTTCTGCTGTGGGGTGCAGTTACACCAAAATAAAGTTCCTATAAAATTCTTTTTGGTTTGATTTGTCAGAGGACTAAATATTTTAATTCCAGGTTATGTGTGTCCACAATGGGGCTTGTGTGATTATTTAAATTCCTTATAGTTTTACTAAACTTTTCTACCTCAGTCCTCAGAGCCTGTGGATAAGTTATTTACAAGTTACTTCATGTCAGCTGATTGTTACAGTTTTCCTGTGTTTATATTCAACTCTGACAAGCTAGTCAGGTTAAAACCAGCTATTAACAGAAGAGAGCTTTCTGTTACTGCTTCTTATGTGGAAACAAAAAAACCCAACATTTGAAAAATGGAATGGAGAATGAAGCTGACTCATTCTGTGGGATCCTTGGGAGCTGTGGAATGTGTAATGTGGGGAAAAAACTAGTGGAAGACACATCTTTAGTAACTGGGAAATGCAAGTTTTGCCAAAAGAAAAGCTTTTGTAACTTTTTTCCATATGATTACAGAGACAATTTCAGACAGCTGTCTCTGTGTGTGTCTCTTTTCCTTTTCTGCATTTTTTTCCATTTTCTTCCATGGGATATAAAAATATTTTTACAGAAAAAATAGTTTTACCCTACTAAATGTTTTTCTTGAGGGCAGCGGTTGGAAGAAAAAGAATACTCCAAACCAGAGAGAAGAAATGGCACTTTTTGGGAACACTTATTGAATAGCATCTTTACTTTATTGTGCACATTCTCTCAGCCAGTGTTAAGTTTTCTGTACCTGTTACAGGGACTTGGAAGTCTGTCTCTCCAGTTCCCAACTCCTGTTAGGAAATGGAGTTTATACTGTGTTTTTACTTGGTGTTTGCTGCCACTTGCCCACTCATATTTCGTTGAGCCAATTAAAAGTATCTTAGTGGTTTTACCAGGTCACTTAAGGTGAAAACAGAGAACTGAGGACCTGGAAATGCCATTGAAGCTTCCCCCACTCTAACCATGCTTCTTCCTCTTGGGAGCCCTAAATATGAGTGTTGTTTTTAAGATGAATTAGTCTCCTGATTATTGCATTTGTCCTGGCTGAGAAGGTGGTGCAAGTATGAGAGTGTAGCCTAGAAGGGGTCAGGAAATCCTTATGATATTCCTACTACCAAAATACTCCTGCAAGAGTAGGAGCTCATACTGTTAGTAGAAATTGCTTGCCAGTGTATAGTAAATAAGCCCAGACTGGATCTAGCCATTGTTTAAATGGGGGGTTCTGTAGCAGAAATTCAGCTTTATTTTGTGGAGACCCTGCTGCCCTGAGTTACACAGGAGGCAAGGCACAGTTTGATAAATTGGTGCCTGCTGAGTGCTAGAATATGGTTTTAGTGTGTACAGAATGGAAAAAAGGGAGTGTTTCCTATTTTGTGTGATCCTGATGGAGGTCATTGTTTGTCCTGGGCTTATAGCACCTATATAAGGTGAGCTGGTTCCACACTGTCCAGCTTTGCTGGACGATGCCCCTGGACCATCTCCCATGCCTGTAGGTGCCACCACCTCCTCACCTGCAGCCCTGCGCAAACTGCAGGTATCACAAATATTTCCATTCTTCCACACTTGACTGAATCTAAGCCTAATTCATTTAGGAAGCTGTAATGTGTTCCAATAGCATTAATGCTGCAGTTTTAGACAGTAATTGTACTCAAGCAGCCTTTTAGACAGTTAGTGACTGCGCCTGTTGAATCTGTGCTTTTAGGCCCTTTATTTCTTCAGATATGGTCTCTTACTCAGCAAATGAGTGTGTATATGTATATATAGTCTTAAAATGTTGGGTGTTCTTTTATGCTTCCTGTTTCTGCAGATCATGGATTTTATTTCTATCACTGTGTCCCCCAGCCAAATTTTTCTAATTAAGAAAATGATTACCCCTTATTGCATCAGTCAGAGAGCTTGGTGAGCTATTCAAAGTCCACCCTACTTCAGTATGTTTCATATTGTGGTCAAACAAGACTAGACAAAATTTTCCCTTCTTGGATCCTACAAGAGCAAGAGACAGCAGTGACTGCACTGTAGGTGGTCTTTATTGACAGAGTGATGCTTGTCTGACAAATAAAAAATTCCAGAGGTGAAGCTCAACTGGCATTTTGTTAAAGCTTTACTTGCATAGCATTCTTTGCCTCTTGGTGAGGCTTGTAAAATGAGTGTTTCTGAAAATTCAGCTTTCGGTATTAGCTACAACTGATGTTCCACTTGGTGGCACTTTGGAATTAACAAGAAGATTGACTGTGCTTTTTTTCCCCACTGAAATCTTGCATGAGACCTTATTACCACTCCCCATTCATTGATTCCAGGGGGAGAAGCTGACTTTGGTGTACTTGTTCTGAATGCAAACTGTGAGAGATGTTAGAACTCCTCTATTTTGCCTTTTACTTCAGATCCTCAGTTTCAAATCTGCCTGAGGCCTTTGCAGTGAGGAACAATTGTACAGTGAAAAGCTTATCCCCCAATGGGCCGATATAATCCAGGTCACAGATACTGTGGAAATGGATGATAACTTGTTTTTACCTTTAAAATCTGCAGGAAAACATTATCAGTGACAGTGAAAAGAAAATGGGATTTGACAGGGTTGCTCAGTTTGTTTTTTTTTCTTTCTGCCCCATCTTTCTCTCAACGGGAAGTCCCAAGCCCCTCATGAATGAGGCCAGAGAGTTGAATTTCCTTCTGGGCCTCAAGGCAGGTACCAGGGCTTGGCAGGATTTTGGTAATGGTGCCATTAAGCATCCCTTGTGTTTGCAAAGTGTCTTGTGAAGCATTGCATGAAAGTGCTCTCAAACAAGCTAGGGAAAGATGCCATCCATTTATGGAAATAAACATTCTTGAAAGAAGGAAAATGGAAAATTCATCAGTATGTTAGATGAAACTGTGGGAGGTCTGCTTGAGGAGTGTCTATGTGGAACTAAAATAGAACAAAAACTTGAACGTTCAATTGATTTAAAAATATTTATTGTGAGGAAACATTTATTTTCTTGTGCTAAATGAAAATGAGTTTTGAAATTGTTTAGTTTCCAATTGCTATGACTCTGGCGGCCTGAGATGTGTGATTACTAGTCATGTATTTATTTCTTCAATCAGTAAAGTGTTCTGTAAACAGCTGTGCAGTTTATGAATTGTTAGTTTTATTGTTTATCAGTATTTTATTACTAATTTGCTGTTTTCATAGGATCATAGAACAGTTTGGGTTGGAAGGGACCTTTAAAGGTTATCTCATTGCTTGGACTAGATATGTTATGGTGACATTGATCTAATGTTTCCCTTTAGTTGACATAGTTTTGGTTCAAAATAGTGATTATTCATTTTATGTAAAGGAGTTATGCTTTGCTTTTCAAATCAACACTTGTGACCTTTCATCCAGACAAAATGGGGAAAAAAGCTTTACTTACATAGCACTAGCATTGCTTTACTTCATCTTCTCTGCCATCTGTAGTTGGGAAAAAAGTGAGATAATGGGATCTGTGTTGAATCATGGATATGGTATTCCAGGCAACTGGAAAGACTGAAGCTGTTTTTCATACTTCTGTAACTACTAGAAAGGCAGAGTGCAGAGGAATGTCATTGGTAACCAACTCACTGTCTAGATAATGTTCTTTAATATGCCCTGGAGTAAAAAGCATAAATTATTTTTGTGCTTTAATAGGCATGTTTTCTTTCAGGAAAAAGTACTTATAAATTCAGTTAGAAAGGTATTAAAAACTTCAGAAAATGAATCAGGTTTTGCTGATCTTCTGTGAAAAGTTCCTTCCTAATATTCCATTTATATGATTGCAGACTATGATAATAACTTAATTATTGTGATATATGTACAGTATTTTTAGGTAAATGTAATATACTTGCTTAATAAATTTGTTGGTTTTGTACTTCTATTAGGCATCTATTTTCCATGCAGTCCGTGAGGAAAGGTAATGAAATATAATAAGGGCTGTATCCAAAGCAGTGGAAGGAAGTAATTAAACCTAATTGAAGAAATTTCTTTGAACTATAATAGCAGATGCAAAGAATTAATTCAAAGCAGATTAAGGCCAATGCATGCTTTGAATTGCCAGCCTGCAACTAGATAAGTATTACTGTTATTTAAATGAAGTTATATGAAAGTATCTTCTGAAAACTGAGTCTGGCAATCAGGTCTAAAAATAGACAGTTGGGTTAGGTTTTGATAAGGAATGTCACTTCTTTTTCCTAATTTATTAGTCTGCCAGTCAGAAATGAAATATTAGAAATGCTGTGTGCATCTTATCAAACAACTGCACTAGGACTGGGAATTAGCTTGGGCTATCCCTGAAGGTATTCTCTGAATGGCAACTTAATCATCAGCTGTGACAAGCCCTTGCTTGGAAATTACAGGAAAAACTACTTTAATGATTTGGAAGTAAAATTATGTGGCATTTAGAAATGTTACCTGAGAAGTTTTAAATTTTCTTCTGTCTTTGTACTGTAATTTTCTAATGGATTTCACAGTCGGTTGTACATTAGAAGCTTAAATTATGCTTTTTTGTACAATACACAGGAAAACATATGGGCTAATATTGCACAGGAGACTGAATATGAAAATTTATATGAAAAAGAGGTAAGATAAAGTTAGTTTTTACAGCACATTTTATTTCTTTGCAGAACTGATGCAAACAAGAGAACCTTCAGATTTATGTTTAAATGTTGGTTTCTTACTCTTTGAAACTTTAGAATTGGTAATTTCTTTCCACCTGCACAATAATTCTAAATCAAACGGGATGTCAACTGACATAATATCTCAACTGACTAACTGATCTGTTAAACCTGTAAGTAGCTAGGAGTGAGTGGATCCTTTTCTCCCCAGACCCACAGTGTGGGAAAAATAGAGGAGTGAGAGCTCTGAAAGACAATCATCCTTAAATCCTTGAATTTGGCTGATGGGCTGAGTGTGGTGGTTGAAACTGAGGCAAAAGCAGTGGCTGCATATGGATAGGGTTTTCCAGCACTGGAGTGGGAAAATGAGAAGCCATAGCCATACTGGGAGATGTCAACCATTAGGAAGAAATAACAGGTTTATAGTCTGGGCTTTTTCTTTTTCTTTTTTTTTTTTTATTTTCTGTTTTAATGTTATTGTTGCTATTGAAGTACTTAACAAATGTAGGCAACTGAAGTAATATTTACTGCAGAGCTGTGAGAGAGACTGCACTTTGTTTTCTTGGTGTTAATTTGTAGCTTAGACTGTTGCTAATTCATGGCACAGGTGGGATTGCATGACACTGTATGCATAGTGCCAAAGACAGCATCACCAGGGTTCCAAAACTGTTTTTGTTGTGACAGGAAAGAAAAGTTGGCTTCTCCTTTCTGTGTTACAACACTTTGTTTTATGCGTGTTGGTTAACAAAATATAAATCAAAATGTTTTGTTTTGTTTTGCCTCTTGCCCTGCGGAGCCAAGCCGTGTTCCATGGGCGCCAGGCACAGTGAGTGCGTGCCCCGGGCCGAGCCTGTGCCGCCCTGGCGGGGCTGTGCAGGGCTCGCTGCCTCGCCAAAGCCAGCAGTGGGTGCCACCTGGGAAGGCTCCATAAATGAGGCTGCCCGAAGGCATTTCTTGTAATGACAGCCTGTCATCTGGCTTAATTAAGGCCTCTCTTCAAAAGAGAGGCCTTTAACTATGGATCTTTAAAGCTTGCCTCTTGCCTGGTAAACATAGGCACCCAGGGGAGATCAGGGCTTGCCCCCGTTGTTTCCTGCTGCAGGCCAAGAGTAATTCTGGAGTGTGGCAAAACAAATGGAGTACACTTGTTGGATCCAGTTTGTGTCAAGTTCTGGGCCCCTCAGTTTAGGAGGGATGTTGAGAGCTCAAATGCCTCCAGAGCAGGGCAACACGGCTGGTGATAAGCTTGGAACACAAACCCTGTGAGGAATGGCTGAGGGAGCTGGGGCTGTTCAGCCTGGAGGAAGGGAGACTCGGGAGACCTTGTCATTCTCTACAACTCTCTGAGAGGTTGTTGTAATCAGGTGGGGGTCAGTCTCTTCTCCCAGGCAATAACTGACAGAACAAAAGGACACAGTCTTAAATTGCGCCAGAGGAAGTTTAGGTCAGATGTCAGGAAAAAATTCTTCACTGAAAGAGTGATTGGGCACTGGAATCATCTGCCCAGGGAGGTGGTGGGGTCACTGTCCCTGGACGTGTGTAGAAAAAGACTGGATGTGGCACTCAGTGCCGTGGTTTAGTTGATGAGGAGCTGTTAGGTCATAGGTTGGACCAGATGATCTCAAAGGTCTTTTCCAACCTGGTTTTCTATAATTCTGTGATCAGCTGCTGTGGAAGACTGTCTACTGCCCCCATTCCCTAGAACAAATAGCAGGCATGTCTGTGTGTATGGGAAGTTGGGATGTGTGTGCCTTCTTTTAATAGGAACTGAAATTAAAAGTGAAAAATCCCTGAAGTCTGAGGTTTGTGCTTTGCAGAGGATGGTGGGAGGCAGATGGCCACCCACTAATGTCCTAGTTGTTAGAAAAGAAAAATCTTGTGAATCTGAGGCCACTGGGTGTGCCTAGCCTGGAAAAGCAAAGACCTGGGGAGCAGCTTTTGGCAGAGTTAGAAGAGATGAAGCAGGTTTTTCTCACAGGAGCATAGTGGGAAGTGTCATGAGCTGCAACAAGGAAAATTTCAATGAATATAAGGAGAACAAGACTGGAATGTTACTGACACAGGGGCCTGGCAAAAACTGCCCTAGAAATACTCTAAACTCAACCTGACAAGGCCCTGAGCAATCTGATGTGACTTTGAAATCAGGCCTGCTTCGGGCAGGAGGTTTGGCAAGATGATCTCCAGAGGTGTCCCAGTCTTAATTATTCCTCATTTTTATGATTTCTTCAATGCTGCTGCCGCCATTCATAACGTTAATTGTAGTGCACCATATGTAGTGGGTTTATTGAAGCATGTCTAATGGCTGTGTTAACAGAATCACCCTCACCTGTGGGCAGGCCAAGACTTTTTGGTTCTTTCATTAATCTTGATGAGATCTTGAAGGTAAAAACACTGGAAGTTTAATTTACACATAGAGGGGCAGATAAAGAAATAGAAGCAGTGGCTCCTCAGTCATTAGTAGAGAAACCTTTTACCAATTGGTTTAGGACACGAATAAATTGCTGTCTGGCTATCATGAGTGTGGCATCCTTGATACTTTTTCAGGGTCTCCACAATTAAGTGCAAGCTTCTCCTGAAAGAAATTACAATTTGCATTACTCTTGAGAATGCCGGAAGGGTTGTATTTGGCAGAAAATTTTAATGTGACAGGTTTTTTTGTCCTAGAGCCTAAATTTAATTTGTTCATGCATAATGCACTCAGTTGAGAATTTTCTGAAGTGGTGGAGTGTAACTCTTCTCTTTCTGCCTATATTCAATGAGACAGGAAAATCTAGCTAAACTTACGAGCCTCTAGTAATTTGATGGTTTGTGAAGGAGCAAATTCAGTCCTTTTCTTTTCAGCTTTTCTTTTGGAGTTCACTCTCTCTTCCTGCCCCATTTTTCCAAAGGACCCAATTTAAGACCTATATTCAGGGTTATTAACTTTTTCACCAAGAAGGTTAAGCTTGATGTAATACAAGAGGGGTTACCTGCAGTGAGGTTTATAGCTTATTACTGGTATGAAAATTCTGTAGAGGTTTTTTAGTATTAGGGATAAGTGAGGGAATCCTTGATACACATGCCTTTAATAAAGATGAGTATGATAAGCAGGAGTGATTTATTCCAGCTGTCTGTTTCTGCTGAAATCCACACCTTTCCTTGTCTCTCAAGGGTTGTAGTGCAGGCACAGGAAACTCTGAGTTCTGCTTAAGCCAAACTGTGTATGACAAAACTGTTATTTGAATTTCACAACATCATATTTCCTGGAATGGTAGAATATACAATATTGTTCATGGATGATGACTGCTAGATGCGCCCAAAGTCTTGTGGGTTTCAGAGAAGTTAGAGAAATACTTTTCTTTGTTCTCATCTTACTTTTTTTTGAGGATTATGACACAAATATATCGTCAACTTTTTTTTTTTTTTGTTTTTTTCTTTCTTCTTCTCTTTTTTTTTTTATTTGCCATTTGTTCACCACAGCTTAAAATCAGCTGTCTGCTAAAGTGCTTACTGGTAAAGTTGTAGAATGTTTGTTGGAATGAAAAGTCAATTACCTGGTGTCTGAAAAATTAATTCATTCTATCATGATGGTCGCAGTTCTTTGTGCAAGTCTCACTTAACTGTCAAGGACAGTATCTCAAAAGGGTGTTTTGAATAATCTGCTTTTTTCTGAGCCTTCTACTTAAATTTAGAATCTAGGAGAATAGGAGACTGCAGATAATTTATTTACATTTTTATTTTCTAATGGGACGAGGTATTTTTTCCACTGTAAATGGTTTAACAACAACAGAAATTTCTGATCAGCTACAAGAATTTGAAGTTGTATTCTCTTAGTTTGAATTCTTTTTGTCTAGGCTTTTGCATATTTCTAGGAAACTTGTGCAAGGTCAGCTCTGACTGTACTCAGATGGGATTAATTAGCCTGCTTTCTGTGAGGCTTGACCTATACTGCCCAGAAGAAAGGATCTCATTTCTTTCTTAAACTCTGCTTTTTAAAGGAGTATCATAACAGAGCAGTATAGTAATTAAAAAAAACTAAGATGAAAAATTTGTGCTCTGATTTGTTCCCAATTCTTGCTTCATTAGGATTGTCTTTCCAGGGCAGATACATGCAGAATTCTTCAGTTTCAGTAATGAGACTACTGGTTGTCCTGACATAGGGAATTGGATCTGCCTTAAGTGTTTTAAGCATTTTTTTAGCCATTCAGGAATTTGAAGGCATTTTATGTTTTGTTGCTTTTGAAGCAAACTGTGTGCTCCAGAGGACAGGTTGGAAAAAAATTTTGAAATGGGAAAAGAATAGGGAGGGAATAATGTTGAGACAGAGAAATAAATACAGCAAGTATTTTGAGCAGTACTGAGTCATCCTATAGAGGTGTTGACAACATGCTTGCATGCTTCTCTAAGTTAGAACTCATTTTCATGGTATAAAAGATGCAGCACAGAGCTCTTTAAAAATTAATATTATTGTTTTGCATATTTTGTTTGCTACCAATAACCGGATTTCTAGGTAAATAGGCACTACTTCATTAGCAGCAGCAAGGGTTCACTGGAGTAAGAATGAACAGAATTGAATTCTGCAGAGCTTCTGCTCTTATTGAAGTTTCAAGGTAACAGCTAATGGTCTGCACAGCATTTCCAAGAAAAAAAGCATGGCTTAATTGAAATCAGATGCAGTGAAAAAGCTGTGTCCCAAGGTCAAGGTTGGTGGTGGTCGTTTGCCAGGAAATGTAGCAGTGGTTGCACCTGCATCTTTTACTTGGAGGATGAGTGATGTTTGAATAATGAAGAATCAAATTGTTACATGCAAGTCATAATTCAACAAAACAAAAAAAGGTGTTTAATACCACTTTACTTGATGGAGAGGTTTTTTTTTTTTCTGGTTAACTTTTTAAGCTGCTTGAAAGTGCTGGGATCTTGACCCTTTAACTGTGTCACACCAAAGGTACTACACCAGCTTGCTTTCTCAAACTGAGTCCAAAGCACTGCCTGCTTCTAAGCCATAAACACACCAGAGGAACAGAAGGTAAACTTTGAAAATCTGGCAAGTGAAACTCGCAAGTCTTGAGGTGGTTGCAGGAGTTCAAATACAAAAAGAAACAGCCTCCTGTTTTAAAGGATCCTTCCAGGAGCAGAGAAAGCAGGGATTTCACTCTGGGAGACTCCCAGGGTATGGTGTTCATGTGGTGTTTCTCTACCCTGCTGTTCAGTTCTGCTGGGTGCCCAAAGGAATGTCTTCTCTGCTGTCTTCTGCCTGAAGTCAGGATAGGCTATAAATTGTTAATACATTCATCATGAGCTGTGAAGTAGTTACTGCAGAGAAGACTGGTGCTATTTCAACTGCTGTGAAAATGTGTTTGTTTTGAGGGCTGCATAACTTGGAATAAATGTTTCATTAAATGTGTTATGAATGATGTATTTAACAACTAGAGCAGGTCAATAATATTCAGAATTAAATTTAGTGAGTTTTTATTAAAGGTTGCCTGTTTCAGTGGTGAATAGTTTAGTAAGCATGTGATGCTATAAACAAATGCTTCATATGCTCTGTTATGAGTGCTTTATTAAATACTTAGCCAATAGCTGCATTTACCAAATGAACCTAATTTATTGTATTTATTTTTTCCTAAGGGTTTCACACTTCATTATAAATGATTTATTGAACATACGTAAAGCAGTTTAGTAAGCTGTGTTCTGCCTCTTGAAATGAATGCATTGCTGGTAGGGCTTGGTGTTGCTAGCACTTGGTAATTGTTTGAAGAGTGTTTGTAAGTTATTCAGACCATCAAAAAAAAAGTAGTTTTTTTTCTTTTTTTTTTTCTCCCCAGTTCCTTAGAAGTCATTGTAGATGTAGTGTGGTGCTTTCTGCAGTTCACACTTACTGGTAAAAGCAGTTGTGGGGACTCATCTGTACACATCAGTACTGTCTTCTTAAGCAGCAGCAATGAATTCAACACTGCATGGTGAAGATGACACTAAAACCTACTTGATAGGAACCATCATCTGGGAAAACAATGCATGTGGCACTCTGACATTTTGAAAGTTAACCCTGCCTTATACTCCAGCCAAAGTTGGGTGCTTGATATATTTGAAGCCTGATATTTGGAGATGGATTTGTACCTTTCTCTGAGAATCATTTCCTTTCCTTTTTTTTTGTATAGCATACCTGTCAGCAATGAAAACAGTTTTTCTGCTTTGGAGGCCAGAGCAGTCGTTAGTTAGAGAAAGAATAAATAGGGCATATTCTTATATTCAAGCTGATCTTCGTGGCTGTGGCTAATACTACTGCTGGCTGGGCTGTGAATATCCATAAGAGCTAATTTGTGTGGCAGAGTAACTTTGGTGAAGGAAACAAGAACGTGGAGCAGAGACATGGTCAGAAACCCAAGGACAGGTGGGACTGGGAGCTGTATGCTCTGCTTTGGGGCAGGGTCCTCATCCCATTCTAGCAGTCATGTGTTTTTGTTTCCATTTCCAGCAGTGCCATGAATTAACAGGTTTAATTATTACGCTTCTTGGCTGACCCTCAAACTATTTTGAGCCTCAGCCAGGTGGTCTCATCACCCTGCTAGTGTGCCCCTGTGGGAGCTGAAGGAGTGTGATTAGAGCTCCATGAATGGGATTTGTGTGTGGGGGTGGCATCTGAGACAGATTTTAAGCATACTCTAGGTGCAAAAAGTATTTTATTTGACATCATAAAACCCACTAAAGGCCTTGTCTGAGGTAAGGATATGGGTCTACAGAGCTGAGTGTGGATATTTATAAGCAGCCTACAAAGTAGAAAAAAACCTCACACTTCATTTTGATTGCTGTTCTGTGAAATGGTGTATATCATACATGAATAATTCATGATTTAAACGCTTAGCTGAAAGTACCTTCAGAATGTGCAGCTGCATGTGGATGATGCCCCTGGTTGTTTGGTGGTTGTTGTTTTTTTTTTTCTGGTGTGCGTGTGGAGTTTTTTTGTTGGGTTTTGTTGTTTGGTATTTTTTTTGACAATACATGATGAAAATTAATTTGGAGTTGTGGTTTGGAAGCAGAAACAAATGTCAAAATATTTTTTCAAGGACTGTATCTGCAGAGAGCATACAAAACTGTGAATGTAATACCACATGCACAACAGAAGAAATAAGAGTAAACATGAAAAATACTTTCTCTATAACTATGCCCTGGAAGCAGAGGCAGCAAATTGTGGGAGTGTTGGAAGCATAAGGTAATGCACTGTTACCATTACTGAGAAAGAGCATAGAAATGCAGGCAGTTGTTCACTTCTTCAGATAAAAACAAAGATGCTTGTATTTGCAGGATACGTCTGAATGCAAAGCATAGGTGGGCAGAATGAATCCATTTCTGTACACCATTCCATGTTCCTAAAGTGGCCTACAACCCATAAATTTAAGCTGCTTGATGAGGTATTAGAGGCTTTTGCCTCTGTCTTGTGGTTTCTTAAGAAGGTCACAAAGCGACCAAACAACTGTGTGTGTGTAGAATGTCTTTCTGTAACTTTTTTTCTTCTTTCAGTTTTCCTTCATTTTGGATTTCTCACAAGTAGTTGCTGTTCAATGTTGCTCCTACAAATTTTCTGTACTCTTTTTACAGTAATGACTCAAGTGTGTTGTCGTGAAACCTACCTATAGAAAAGTGCTTTAAGTAAAGGAATATTGTAAAAGACTGGGTTCCTTTCAATTAGTGAGTTCACAGAATGTGAATTGGAAGGGACCCACAAGGATCATCGACTCCTGGCCCTGCACAGGGCCATCCCCAAATTTTCTCCATGTGCCCGAGGGCGTTGTCCAAACGCTTCTTGAGCTCTGTCAGATTGGTGCTGCTCCCCATTGCCCTGGGGTGCCTGTTCCAGGGTCCAACCATTGTTTGGGTGAACCTTTTTCTAATATCTGACCTAAACCTTCCCTAACACAACCCAGGCCATTCCCTTGGGTGGTCTCACTGGCCACCAAGAAAAGATCAGGTAGCTCAAGGATGGAGGAGAAATACTCTTTCCAGTTCAGACCTTTGAATTCTAGTTTGACTGTACTATGATGTTATCTTCTGGGCATTGTGAGCACACAGGAAATTATTAGACCTGTTGTCGTTTGTATTGGTCATAATTTGAATTAATCCAGGACGTCCTGTTCAGTTCTTTGTACACTAAATCAAAATGTCCAGCCTGACAGTTTGATACTGGGTCTGGTTGTACATGTGCAAGTCTGGCTTGTTCTGTCCTAAATCCCTTCCCCCTTCCCCTCTCACTGGAATGTAAAGGCTGTTCAGGTGATTTCAGGAAATTCAGTCTTTAGGACTCCTTATTGTAGTTTAGTGTGTCAATTACTGCCTGAATAGCTCAGTAATTTAGTTTTTTAAGGTCCGGAATTAATTTAGTCTTCTGTCCTCCCAGCTATTTTCTACTGCTGTTAGCAAAATTGCTTTCTTTCTGATTCAGCAAATGGATATGCAAAAGGCTGAAATAATTTTCTCTTTGGATGGTGACAAAACAAATGCTGCACAACATGTGTTGGCCATGACACATAAGCCCAGAGCTCATAAAAGTCAATGGGAAGAAGCTCATTGACTAGATTGGACCTTAATCCTCTTGCTAGCAGAAAAGGAAGCTCAGTGGGATAAGAAGTCTTGCATGTCTGATTGCATGAGAAAATATTTGTGCCTGATACATTAGGAGATTTGTCATCTTCTCAGCAGTGTCAACACAACTGTGTGCAGTTCTTCTCAAGACATTGACCCATTATTTGGGTTAGATTTCACCTTGTGCCTTTTATTCATTTCTTCTATGAATATTCTATTAGCCCATCTGAGAAGCCTCAGATCCTTGTTTTATGCTCCTGCCTTGCTTTCTCCCCTTTTTTAGATGGTGTGGTATTGACAGATGTTACAAGTGAGAAGACTCTTTATTTGCTACAGATTTATCTGTCTGGCAGCTGTTCTCACTCTATTTGACTTTTCAGCCACCCTGCTCTTTTCCTTGGATCTGGTTTTACTATTGCTCTCTGTATTTCTACCACAAACAGAATCCTGCTTTTATACAATATGGGAATTAAGGCTGGTGATGAACTGGAGAAAAGGCTCTTGGGTTCCTGATGGCAGAGACGACCCAGAAGCGTGGGGATATGTGTGGAAGGTGCACACAGCACAGTGGTAAAATCTGTGTTGTCTTGGTCTCTCCAGTCTCTGGTAGATGTGTGTCTGTGCCACAGGAACTCCCCATCTGCGACAGAATGTCCCAGAAGATGGCGGGGAGTGGTGTCAATAGTTTTTGTATTATGTAGGACATATTTCATAGCAACTGCAGTCTCTGGGTTTTCTTGTTCGGCTTTTTTTTCCCTCTCCAACTAATCTGTTGGGTGTTTTTACAGTCTTAATACCAGAGTGTGGATGGAAGTAGTTGTGGGGAGAGCAGTGGGAACAGGTTGGGGTTTTTTTCCCTTCTTTGTAAACCTACTTCTGCCAGTCATACATCTACTGCTGTTAGAAGAACTGAAATCCAGGACCTGAATCTTAGGAATATTAACTGAAAATACTAATCAGTTGCAGAGACTGCTCTATGAATTTGAGGGTTTTTTTGTGGTTTGTTACTGTCCTTCCCCAGGGAGCCTGGTGAGAGGCGTAAGGAGGTATCAGGGGTAAGTGTTTGTCCAAGCCCAGTGTGTGCTGTTAATCAGGCAGCTGAAGAGGAGCCATATTCAGATTGCTGCCAGATGTTTTTCTCTGCACAGATTTTCAAGCTGTGAAGCCAGGGCCCTGCCAGGACTGATAAGGCTGGGCATAAAGTACTGAAGATGGCATCATGTTGGCCCAAAGGGTAACCATACAAAAGCCTGTCACGCTTGGGGTTTAAAAAAAAATTGCAGGATTGCTGGGGCTCAGTCTCATTTCTGAAAAGCAGTTTAGGCATTTAGGCAGACGGTAGGAAATATCCTTGGTGCCTGATTTCTGTTTCTCTGATATCAGTGAGAATTTAGATCATAGGAGCCTGTGTGTTATTTGTAAGGCTCCCAAGGCCTCTGACTTGCTTTTCAAGTATCTTACCTGAAGTGGTGTTTATTTTTGAAGGAGATAGTTTAAACAGGTACTTGTGGATATGACTGAGCTTTTTAGAGCTGTTGTGTGGGGAGCTCTGAGCAGTGAGATGTGGAGATCTGAGCCCTCCTGTTCCCATTGCTGTGCAGGGGCTTTAGGGCTACCAGCAAGGCATCAATGCCTTTCATCTCATAAGCAGCTCTAGCCCTGTGCTTGTGGAGTTTGATGCTCCAATCATCCTGAGGACTTTAGAATATCATTGTAATAATGAGGGAGATTACACTAATGCACATATAAGCCTGGCTGTGAAAGGTGAGACCAAAGGCCTACTTGGCAGAAATAAAAGATCAAAGCAAGCATCAGACAGTTTTTCCCCTGCTTGCTATAACCTTAATGAACTTTGTGAACTTGCACAATCTGCTTGTGAGCCCATGGAGTTTTCTTGTGTCCTGTGCCAAGGACTGCCACATGCACAGCAAACACCTCTCAATTCACTTGGTGCATCCTATTTCTGTTCTTGAGATGGACACTGAAAAACTATGCCTCTTCATACCACTGCAATTACTTTTTCCCGAGCTACCTGGGGAAAGAAGGTACTCAGCATAGTTTCTCTGTGCAGTCCAGAGAAGTCTACCATTACCTGAAGAGAAGCTTCTCTTTCAGTAAAAGACAGTTGTTTGCAAACTTTGAGTGTGGAAAACAGTACTGTAGCATTCCATCTGATTAAGTCTGACACTCACGTGGATAACATCTCTAGATATTCTCTAGCTCCTGTTGTATTTCAAGAGGTTGATGTACATTAAAGCCCCAAATGTGGCCCTTGGAGACAGGAAGTTTGTTGCTACGTAAGTAACCCATGTTACCTGACCATTAGGCTGGGATGTGGGAAGTCCTGCATTTTAATCCTTATTCAGGTTGTTTTTGTAAATGTGGCATGATCTGCTTGTATTCATTTTTCTCAATTAACCCCCACAGTACCAAATTGTTTAGAGAATAGTATGTTCTTTTATCATGAGAATCAGCCAGCCAGCATTTTTTAAACAAAGAAGGGCATTCTTTAAGTAATTTTGATACTGCTGATTCTTTGTTTTTAAAAAAAGTTAATATTTTTGATAATACTGATTTTAAACTGTCTTCATGTCTGTCTGCATTAAGAAGACCTTGTAGTAAATAGTAAAGCACTGCAAAGGCTATATATTGCATTTAAGTATTAGAGAAATTTTTTCAAGTTATTACTCTGTTGCAAACTTGCAAACATGTGTCTGTAACCTTCAAGCTGTTTTTTCAAGTCACATTTTGGTTAGGAAGATGAAATTGTGGCATCTAATGGATATAAATGCTTCAAGGCTGGGCATATTAAATAAAGAGATAAACATCAATATCAGTTGCTTGTGAGCAGTGGTTTATAGCCTCCCACTGTCTAGAAAATATATTAACCCTTAAAATTGGACTTTCTCATCTTTTTCTAGGTATTCCAAAAGCTTAAACTTTCCAGACAGCAACTCAGACATTGTTGGGCATATAAGGAAAGCTAAAATTTGCTGTGAAGCCACTTTTTATTACTATACCCACTGGTACTAGATCACATCCCTGGTAGAAGAGTTTTGTTGATGAAAAATAGAGTTCAGAGACAAGAATGATAGGAGTGTCTTTGAAATAATGAAGAAGGGTTGTAGTTAACAGAGCCATCTATATATATGTATTTTGAAGCTCCCTTGTCCACAAAAAGTATTCTCTGTTCCAGTTCAATAATGCTGTATAGCTGTGCATTTATTTTAATGCCATGGCAAGTCTACATTTATAAAAATGAAACTCTTGACCAAGGAGAGGCATCCTCCATTCCAGTATCTGTGGATGAGGTCAAGTTGCTTGACCTTTCTTGTTCTTAAGTTTTATCTTCTGTCCTTACTCAAGGACAATCCTGAGCTAAAAAAGCCCTGCACAAAACCCAAGAAAACCTCTCCCAAAACACTACCACGAATATAAACCCCCCAAAACCCAACCCCCAGACAAGAGTCCAAGAAGTTTTGAGAGAATAGTGGAAGATCTGTGTAAAGTAATTGCTTTTTTTACATCCTGCTTGTGAGCAAGTTGAAGATCTTTTCACAGGAGTCCATACAGAATGGTGTGGTGTAAAATAGTATGGAATGCATCAAAACCTTTCTATCCCTTAAATGTCTACGTTTTTCACTGCAAGGTGTGACCTAGATTCCTCACTTCTTGCCTACAGCAAAGATTTTCTCTGTGCCACATAAAATGAGGGTTTAAGAAAAGCTGCCCTGTCCTTGCAATGCAGATCCCTTTTGGAGGAATTCTGGAAGAGTCACGGCTCTCTCATGGGGAATGGCCAGGAGGATTCTGTTTTGTACTGTAAAGAAACACAAGGAGCACAACAGGCTCTATTGTTTCTGCTTTCGGGTGGTAAGCAGAAGACACTCCATGCTGGTGAGAGGAAAACTCTTGTCTTTACAAACCATTGGATGGTGAAGGTGTGGGTGTGTAGGTCTTTGGAATGGTCTGAATGTCTCTGCTGACTTTGGGCAGCAGGTTTGCTGCAGAGCCCAGACAGGCCAGCTCCTCTGCACAGGCCTGAACCTCTGAACTTTGGGGTAAAATGGCAGGTTCAATAGGGAACATGGGGTGGGTGATTTGGGAAGGCTGAACCTTCCCAGTACCTCAGCAGTGGGGAAAGGAAGAGGGCACCATGGGCCAGGAGTTCAGGACAAGAGCTCCCTCAGAAACCTGCAGAGAGGAAACCCCGCGGGTGTGCCCTGGTGGGCTCTGCCTCATTCAAGTAAAGGGGCACGACTCCTGTGTCTCGTTTTTGGACATGAACCTCTGGTGTTTGTGGATTTTCCTAATGCTGACAACTCAGGAGCCTTTGCCCATGTTTTTGGAGCTCTGAGCATTTCCTCGTTCCGTTTGCATTGAGTGGGTTTCCAGGTCATGTTTTTCCAGCAGAAAAACTTAAATAGCTGTAGATTCCTTCCACCCCCAGGCACATGTAAGCAATTAACTGTAACCTGTAGGTATAATTGGGGCTTGAGGGAATAGTGGGCATGGTAATTTTTCCATATTGTACTTAAGAATTGTTAAAGGACTGTAGGGACCAGTTAGGACACTTCTCAATAATTGAGATTTTCAATTACCTCACCCATCCTGTCCGCCTTCCAGGGTAGGTGCTCGGAGCACTAACAAAATTCTGGTATCTGGTGTTCTGTCAGCAGTCCCACACAGCAGCTCTGATTTCTGAAGGTGGGACATGTAAATCCATATGGATTTCTAGGTCAGCTGGAGCTTTATGTTCAGAGAAATTGAGCAGAGCCTGCTTGAGGCACTTTCACAGAGTAGTCTTGATGTGGAACGGGCTTGGAAGGTTTTACATTCCTGCTGCAGCAGGAAGGAAAATGAAATAATGCATATTACCTTAATTTACTGTACTGTGTCTTGTAAGTCTCACATTGCTTTCAGCTATTTGTAAGGCCAAGGGAGACCTGTTTGTAACAGCAGACATGTCTCTATGCATAATCTGTCCTAGTAGAAAGTTCCTAACTAAGTAAAATACTGGATCTAATTCTATTAATCTTGAAATAATGTCAGAGATGGTTTTGGTGAAGCCTGTGATCGCTGCAATAAATACTTACAGCTTCAAGATGGCAATGCATATTTATTTATTTACCCTGCAAAGTCTCCTTTTTGTTGTTTCTTGACAAATTCTGAAAGGCATTTGTTGCATGTAGGATTTGGAAGGAGGTTATTTTCCAGATAACTCTTGTATTTCCACTTGGCAGCTTTAACGTGACCTTTGTCCTAGCCAGGACTTAAGCTTTTTCCACAATTCTTAACAAATGAATGTTTCATTCTTTGAAGCTCTCTGACTTCCATTCCATTTCTCTGACCTAGATTTTGGTGGTTGGGATTGATTGCTGGGATGATCTAAGCTGCTGTCTACTAAAGCCTTAAATACTCTCCTTTGTATAATGAGAAAATTATTCCTTAGCTTCTTGTTTAGATTGTAGTCAGGAGAAACAAATTCAGATGCTTTTTGAACTCCAATTTTCATTCCTGGGGAAATGATGACCCAGCTTGGATTTTGCTTAGAAAAGAAACAATAAAAGTGTAAACTGGATTTGCTGAGGCAGCAGACCTAGGAGAGGTGAGACAGCTCTGTGCCTTGTGCTGTGGGACACCCAAGGCCATGGGAATTGTTCTTCAGGCAGCTGGTGACAGTGACACTGCTGGGCTTTAAAAATCTTGGAGTGGTGGGTGCTGCTCATAATGTGCTGTCTGTCAGTGTCTGAAGTCCTGGAGGAATGTTACTGTGGATTTGGAGACAGTCCAGGAGTGCCGTGTGTTGACGTTTGTTTTGCCCTTTTCACTTATTTTGTTTACTTTTTTTTATCCCACCTTAATTTTTTTTTCCTTTTTGGTGTGGGTTTTTTTTTTCCTTAGTTCTTTTTTTCCCCTTGTCTTTTGCCCCAAGCTGTAAGCAAAACCAGGAAGGCATTATAGAGGTATATTAAAATATTGCTGTGGCTCTCAGGTGACTAACTACTTCTGCAGATAAAATCTGAAAGTTTGGAGGACCTAATTTACAGTTTGGTGAATGGATTGGGAAAAAGCAATATGATAAACTTGCTAATAAAAAATGAAGCTTCACTGTTTTTGACAGAAATAATTTACATATGGTATTATCTGCCTCTCGGTGTTCACACACGGAACACTAAATGTAAATATTACCGAGATCTGGAAGAGAACATGTAATAATGAAGGATGGATGTGTGTACGAGAGAAAGGGAGGTAAATATTTGGGCTGATCCCAGCCCACTTCTGGCTTTCTTACAACACTGAGGATATGGGCAGAGAGGAAAGGCTGTTGATGGGTTAACAACTGTACACATATTCCATTAGGATTCAGTTCTTTGTGGGATGAGAGGAACATCTTAGTGTCTTGGCTTATGGCCAGCAGTTACCTGAAGATTTTATGAAATTCCATATTATTAAAGTAGGAATCTGGAAAGGCAGTGAGTGGGTCTGGTATATGGAGGCACTTGTAAACAGATAACACCTTTGGTTATAGATAACTCATAACACACCTTGGTGTTCATGTGTTTTCTCTCTGGGAATCCCTCTGGTGACAGACACACCCATATCACACCATGCTGTGCGGAAGTTGTGCATTATCATTCATTAGATCCAGCCTGTGTGCACTGGTGGCTGTAGCTGATCATTATTCCACATATTCATTCTGCTGCAGAAGAGCCCATATTGAGTTGCAGTTGTCTTTCTTCTGATTTTCATGGTTAGGCTCCTGCATGAAAGGGTGTCTGCAGTAATTTTATTTCGAGGCCTGGTTTCATTGCCTTTTTACAAAAGTGAATGTCACTTTTATTTTCTGTTAGCCTTTCTTAACCCTTTGCCAGTGCTTTGCAGCATCCCGTCTCCTTTAATTCTGTTGAGTATAATTAATGCAGAGTTAGAAATAATGATGCTTCATATTTGTTTTTATGAACAGCTTTGTCTTTTTTAAGGCTTTGTCCTTTAGAAGCCCCTTGAAGTATAAGGCAGAAACAAATGTGGCTGTCTTCAAGTAGGACAATGCAGCATCCTAGCTTGTGTCTGAAGACTTTTCTTTAAGATATGAGAAATGATTGTCACTTCTCTTTCACTTGTAATGGATGGTAACGTTTCCAATAACTGTAGATTCTCAGTCACATCAAGGGTTTTTTTTAGTAGTTTTTTCAGCATAAATGCAAGTCCAATTACATGAAGATTCACTTTTTGATACCTGTGGAGAGACAAACATGAAACAAAAAGCATTTATTTTTAGGGATAATAATTTAATAAGGGTGCTGGAAGCATACTAACCCGACTTCAGGTTCCCTTATTAAGTGTCTGCAAAGGAAAAGAGGTTGCCATCACTATGAAGTCTCTTCAATTAAACCTGAAGTCTTGTGGTGCAATTTTGAGCCTGCTGTTAGTGGTATTTAATATAATGGTGTGGCTGTAAGTATACATTTGAATGACATCTGTTGCTAAAGATTCTGCAATTTTAGACTTAAATGTTTGCTGTGTCCTAATTCAGCTGCATTTTCAATTGTTTCTCTATTCATATGGTAATCAGAATCAGGCTGCTCAAGAGTTGCTAATTATTACCACTGTTGTTTAAAGAATGCAGTGAGCAAAAGCATGTCTGTGACCAGATGCTTTTAGAGATGTAAGCATTAAGATGATAAAGCTCACATAATTCACAGCCTATCACGTGCAGGGAGATGATTAGAAAGCAGCTAAGCCTGTCTTGTCAACTTTCTAGCTAAAAGGAGAAAAAAAGTCTGTATTTGTAAGCAACATGATAACATTTTAACCGAGAGATGAATGTCAGCATTTCCATAAATCTCCAATTTAGAAAATTAAAATACTTTGGGGGACCATAAAGGGCTGAAGCTGACGTCTGGTTTCAGTTCTGTGCTGCTACAGAAGACAGGCTGTCAAGGACGTTCAGTTTAATTGCTGAGAGAAGTCAAGCACAGAATTAAAAGAATGAGTAACTCTAGTGATGATGATTTCATGTTCTATGTGGATTCAGCTTGTAAACTTTCCTCTCCCTGTCTTCTTTTATCTTTCTACCTTCACTTCAGGTCCTTCCATCTGCCTCCTTCCCAATTTGTTTTCACTGCTCTTCCTCGGTAGCTGTGGGTTTGCTCTACTTTCGGTGCTGATAGCAGCTCTAACAGGCAATATGTGCATTGCCCTGGAAGATCTGGCTTTGCTCTGGCTGCTGCGTTTGGGGCTTTTCATGAGCACCTGCCAGTTTGCAATCTGTGCCATTAGTCAGTATGTTACCTTTGGGCAAATGGCTGAGATGCCTTTCAGTCTTCATCTTCCTCTGTGGCAAAAGATGCTTTGCTACCCACATTTCAGTGTAAATAGACCATTATTTTCTGGAAGTTTCCAATTACTGACTGATTTGAAGATGGACAATGAAAAGCAAGCTGAGTCCCCTGCTCACTCACCTCTCAATTCGAATTTCCTTTTTTCAGTTTTTTCCTATCAGCTTCAAAGTGTCAGCTGATATTTTCTTATTATTTTTCTTAGGGTCTGGTATGTGCCAGTGCTGCAGCCTGGAGGAAGTATCACTCCTGCAGAGCTGAGTAGGGAAACACTGGAGGAAGCTATTTAGGAGACAAGATAAGGAATAGATTATTTTGCACTGATTTGGCTTTGACTTTGCCTGCTCATGTGTCCGTGAGAATAGAAATCCAGTGAAACAGGTTGGAAAAAAAAAATTGCCTGTCAGAAACAGGCAAAGTTACCGGGTGATAAGAGGGAATGTAATTACGTTGTTGCGCTTTTGGAACTCCACTGTCTGACAGTTCTCACACAAGAGGGCGCTCCGGGAATTTTAAAAGAAATATTGGGATCTGTTAGGACTCTTTTTAAATGCGTGTGTATTTTAATGTACCGTTTTCTAAGCTCTGGTGCTTTAACTAGAGTTCTGTCTCCCAGCCTTAGAAAGCAGTGTCTGCCTTCTGTATTTACCCACACAGTAATTAATAGAAATATCTGTTCTTATTATGACTTATAACCACTAAATGCACTCGGTGAGAAGGAATGATTGGCAATGAATCTGAACAGCATAACCATGCAGATTTTGTGAACAGCTATATAAATATTTGGTATTTACTCCCGTGTAAGAGGTAGTGTTTGAATAATGTCAGTCAGAAACATGACCTAGTTTTCATTTTCTGACAAAGCCAATCCTTGTATTGGGAAAGCACTGTTACATTTCTAGTACCTGGAAAAAAACCTCTGCTTTTAGGCTAATATAGAAAAAAAAACATTGAGAAACCAGAATCTCCCACATAAAATCATAGTGGGAATGTTGTGCTGTAAAAATTTTTGTTTGTTCTTGTGGGATGTGGGTTTGTTGAGTTTTTTTTTTTTTTTTTTTTTTTTTTTTTTTTTTTTGTATTGTTTGGTTTGCACATTAAAGTAGTATGTTCAGCCAAGAGCACTGTCTTGGGTACAGTCAGAACACAGGGTAGGACATCTGGTCTGTAGCTCAGTTTGGATGGCAGTAATAAAGTGTGGTGATACAATTGTGAAAGGTGAAATTCTGTTTCTTACTAAGCTTGTCTCATCTGTTGTCACTTAGGTCTGATGGCATTTGAATGCTCGCTAGCCTGGTTAGAACTTGGACTGGATGATGTGAAGCTGAAAGACTGCGTAGGTCAATTAGCATCACCCATTTCTTACCAGTTTCCCTGCTAAGAAATGTTAAGTGTTAGTGAGAGAACACTGACTTTCTGGGAAGACAAATGTGTTAAATCTGGTTCTGATTTTCTTGAGGCTCACGGGAGCAGACTTCCACTTCTCCAGAAATGTGCACCCTTTCCCATGAATTTCTTACCTTTTACCTACTCTGTTTTTGAAGGGGGAACCTGTGCTTAGCAGAGCACAAGCCATAGCTAAGCACAGGTTTTAATGCATTTGTTTTTCAATGCAGTGTTCTTCTAGGCCTTTTATGAGTATTGAGACAGGCAGTATTTTTCTCCTGATGTCTGGGCATGCAGATTAGTGCTCTGTCTTTCAGGACAGGAAACTGGAGGGAATCGGTCTTACCCTCTTACCTTCCCAGTGAACTATCCTTTGTTTTGCAAAATTAACAGGCCAACAACCATAAATAATCCCATGACTGGTGCTATAGCTGTACAGTTCTGCTAAGTTTGAGGATATTTTTCAGCGTCTGTAAATGTGGGTGATTGCTTTTAGGAAGGTATTTAACATTCAACCTCTATTTTTCCCTGGTAATGAGTTCTTTGCCCTAGTAAGCTAATGTGTTAAGGAATGTTTGCTGTTAATTCACTTGTTTTGCTTCTTATCTTCTGTCTTTCAGATTCAGTGACTGGCCTTGTTCTTCACCTGTTGCTAGGCTTACAGTCCTGGACAGGACCTCTGTCATCACCCCTGTGATCTTGCCCAAAGGCAGGATCAGCTGTATTTGCTCCTTTGGGCTGGTGGTTGTCTAACTAGTTCCTAGCACCTTCAGTAAGCCAGATCTTGCGGGCTAAACTGTTGTATTTCATTGCAGTCTGAAAATGTTGTCCTTATCGGCCTTGCTGAAACTTAATCCCTTTACCGCTTGTACTTTTATGTGTTAGAAGCGTATCGCGTTGTCATCTCTCCTTCGAATTAATGGAAGCCTTTACCCTAGCCTTTCCCAATATTTTTTTAGGATCTCTGGTCTGATCTTCCTCATTGCTTATCATTCTCTGGATTCCCCATTTCATTTCTATTTTTTTCATGTGTGATGCTCAGAAGTGAGAATGATATTTTAACTGATAATTTATAGTCTTGCATTAGAATAAAAGTATTTTCAGATGCTTCTGTATAGAGATCCTGTGTGACACTCAATTTTTTTTTCAAGGCAGACCGAGGCATTTTAAGTTGCAAATTGTTCACTGTCTCTTTAAAGGAAGAGTATTTCAGCTTTGCTGTTTTCATGCTCTTAATCAAATTTCCAGTTTGATGAGTCCGGTCTTATGTTTCCTTTATAAGCAGGCTCACTCCAGATTTTTCAATTGGTTACATGTGCTGCTGCTGCAGAAATCCAATTCTTCTGTTTCTTCTAAAATGAGGGTATCAGAACTGACTTTGTATAATTTACTATCAATTTAATAATATCTTAATACTTTCAGTAGTTCCCACTCCTTCACAATGTTAATCAATTGCTTTATTTATCTTCAATCTCTAATCCACCATGAACAGAACTGTAAAATCCAGGGTTTTGTTTGTTTTTTCTTGCAGTGCTTGTATTTAGCCTGGAAACTAGTAATAATAGTTTAAATTACTCTCTGCTACATATATTACACTTCTCAAAGTTTCCCTTTTATCTTGATGGAGAAGAATTGAGTTAATGATTGAAATTTCTCTAGTACCTACCATCTTCCCTTTACCTAAGTAATTAGATATTATGTTCACATGTTGCTGTTCTACTCCTAGACTAGTGTTTTTCCCTTTTCAAAGGAATTTTGAACATAATAGTAAGCACAAAACATAGATTTTTTTTTTTTTTGAGAAGGAGGAATAGATTGAAGGTTTTCCAGCTTCTTGATCTGTCAGATTGAAGTGAGTCTTGTTAAAAAGGAGCTTGCTTTTTCCTATTTGTTTTACATTATGTGCATCTCACCATGAATTGCACCAGTTCTTTTTTGATTCACATTTCCTAAATCTCTGTTTTATATTTTCTGATCTGAGGCCCACACAAGCACAGCACATGAGAAACAATCAAAATGTTAATGTAATTTTCAATTACTTTAAGCCCAGCCCTAGTGCACTCTTCCTAGAGAATGACCTTCATTTTTGTCCCTGCAGGGAAGAAAACTTCCTTAGGCAACTATAGGGCATAATATGCTGCTGTTTTTTAAGCAGAATTCCCCATTGATTTCTTCAGGGAGTTCCACTTAAAATGCGACATCACGGCAGAGCTCAGTCTAGTTACATGTATCAAATGGAAGGATGCAGTTCACATACATTTTTGAATCCTGTGTCTAAGCTGCTGTGGCCACTAGAGGGAATGAGAGATCTCAGACGTTTACATTTCAAAAGAAACATTTTTTTTTTCCTCTGGTTGTTTTTAGATTAATTTCTAAGAAATAACTGCTCATCTATATTAGCTCATTTTTCTAAATTATAAGAAAATAAATCATGTCCATAAAAGTTAGTGATTCTTATCTCCACTGTGTGTTTTCTGGCTCTTCAACAAAAATCAGGTTGGTCCCAGAAAAGAATTTGCAAATCATCAGTACAAAAAGTAAAAATAACAGGGATTTGGGTTAAAGAGATGTTTCTTCTGCCCCTCTGAGAGCTCTAGAGCTGCTGGTAAAACACTGGATTAGTGTTGCAAACTGGTGAGGCCTTCCCTGTCAGACTGTTTATGCCAGCTACTAATGACTATAGAGCAGTAGGCATTCTATGTTACTGAAAAATCTAAATTGCGTTCCAGACAGGTTGATACTGATGCTTCAAATTGTGGGTTTGCAAGATGATAATTCCTAATCTCAATAGAAAAGAGGTGTCAGATTCAGTTTTACTAAGGGACTGATTGTACTTTGCCTTTTAACTCTAGAATGCTACAGAAACAATCCACTCTTTTTGGCTTTAAATGTATTTTTGATTACCTTTTTTTTCTATCTGTAAGTAAACATAGTGTACTGAGCAAATGTGTTCCTTTAAGTTTCTAGTTACCCATTCTCTGTAAGCATGACTTAATCTTATACAACCTCAATATTTTCTCTGTCTTACCTGTCATTAATCCTGAATATGCATCAGGAATTGAGCTTGAGGAAAGAGATTGGTGCTCCAAGAAATGGGGACTTCCGTTGTGGGAGGATAAAAAAAAGCATTTTCTGGATTACCGTAAGGTTCACTCAAGTCTCTGTGGTTCTTTGTTTGAAGAAACTGGGGGAAAAGCTAGCAATGTTAGAGTAATTTAGTGTTTTCCAGCTATTTCCACATAAGCACGTGTGTGAGTAGAAATGGCAAGATAGGGTGAAGTCTGTCCTTCACATATCCAGAATGCTATTAGGCTACGTGGTTCAGGATCCTAAAAATAAATAAAATTTAAAAATCTGATGTTATGTTCTACCACATTTGTTGAGGTTCTTATGAATTCTAGTCCCACATGCTCCAAAGGATAGACATCCTAAATATGTAATACAGCTAACACAACAAGCCAAATTGTTTAAATATCCCTTTTGAAGGGGGAGGAGGAGTGATATTGGTGAGAAAAGCCTAATAATGAGAGCTTTTGGGGTGTTTTGATAACAGCTACTGTAATCATGAAAAGTGGTGAGCATGCTGTTATAGCCTTTTCAAGATGAATAATGTTACACTTAAAAAGAGGCTTAGGATGAATTTACTGATAAAGCAAACTTTTATAAGGTCTTCTGTATATACAATACTTACTGGCACTCAACCAAATTATCTAAAAGAAATATGTGCATGCCCTAAAAGAAATAACTTTGGGCTGTCTTATGGCTTTCAAAATACATACTAATTTAAGAAGAATAGATCTTGGTATCTTTTGTCCTGAAATAACTGGCCTAGCCTCAGTATTTGTACAGTGCATATTTGGATCGCTTGCGAATATTAACATGATCCAAATTGTTACCCTGTGCAAACATTTACTGAGGCAATGTGAGGTAGAGTCTGTAGTTTGATGGAACTTAAAATGCCAATTAAAAATGATGACTTATTTAATGCCAACAGGCCATACCCTGCAGTGCTTACTCAAGCAAAATTCTAATTGACTCCAGTGGGAGGTTTGCTTAAGTGAGAACGGTGGAGGGAGGAAGAGGAATAAGCAAAGGCACAACCCCAAATATTACTCCAGGCATCATGAGGGGCAGCATCTTGTATTCCCTGGCACCAGCACGGAGCCTGTCTTGCTTACAGAGAAAGATTGAAAGAACAGGGATTTCCCTGCCTATCTGGAGCTTCCTGCAATTGTAGCTCACTTTAGGGAATATTTTTGGTGAAAGCTGGCTGTTCATTGAAAATTGGAGGTTTAAAGTCAAAGAAATAACTCGTGAGCTTCTATGTGTTTGCACAAATGGACGTGGGATGATGAAATGGAGGGTAAAAAGGGAGATGACATTAAAAAGTACCCTCAAAAGTAAAACTACAAGAATCTGTTTTTTTTTGTTTGTTTGGTGGTTTTTTTTAATGATCTAGAAACAAGATACCTCAAGAAAACAAAGTTGCAAACAAAGAAGAAATGTGATTTCCATCTCTCTTAGGCTTTATTTATGCTCTTCTGGTTCTCCTGTCCTGCTTCCTGAAGCCAAAGCAGCCTCTGCATTTCATTGTGAGTTAGTAAGGTGTGAGGAATGTCATCCAAGTGATGTTCTGTTTGCTGTCCTCTGTCCATTGTTTGACAAATACTTTGATGGGCTTTTTGAACTGCAAATAAACTCTCTGTTGAAGTTGCTACTACTTGAGATGTGTTATATAGACAGACAAGTTGGAAGGTTTTTCTCTGGCTTTGTCACTGGAGTTATTCCTAAATGCTTTTGACAGTACCAAAAACCCTAGAGAGCAGACCTGATTGATTACTATTGACTGACAGATTAGTTGGTTTGTTTGGGTTTTTGCAGGTAGCAAGTTACTCTCTATTCAGTGTGCACCTATAAATTACAATGGTGTAGTTACCTTTATTTTTGATAATGTTTTAATTTAGTATGCTTCTTGCACAGCTTTACTACTGCTGCATTTAAGTCAGCAGAACGACTTTATTGCAGACCAGTACACATTAAGAGGTGTGTGGTAAGATGTTAAAAATAGTAAGACATACTTCTAGAAGTTCTGAAACCTAAGACAGGACAATTTAATAGACTTGAATTTTCTGTATCTACATATTTTTAAATTATAAAAACTTAAATGTGCACATTTGTAATGGATTATATAGCTCTCTAGTAGTCTTTGTTTACCTTCTCCACTTTGTCCTCAGAAATGGCTTAAGTATAAGGGAGAAGTGAAAGTGGAGTTTATATGGTCCTCTCGGGGACCTTTGCCCTTCATTTTCAGAAATACTGGGGTTGTCTACTAATTTACTGTATCATTGTGTGCAAATTATGTCTTGCTCAGATTTACAATCTTTGTGATTTTATTTTTAATTTTTTAAAATTCTTGAATTTTGCTAATTATCTTGTGAGATAAGCAGATGATCTATGTAGGGAATAAAAAAACTGCTTTTATATGCAGCTGCTCTTCCTGTAGTGGAGATATCAGCTGTTGCCTTGGTGGTAGAGGATTTAACCAGGGGGCATGGGCATGTCTAAGGGACAGGAAAGGTCCATGTTCAATGCAGGTTCATTTTTTTATCCTTTTCTGATCTCCACACAAGAGGAAAAATGGTAACTCTGCATTGGAATGCTGAGCATTAAGTTTAGAGAAGGAGCAAATATAAATAACAGCTCTGTTTTTAGAGATGACATCTCCACCTCTGTGGTATCTTTCTAGCACAGAGTGTTGAAGCTATCTGAAACTCATTTCCCTTTGATGAATGTTGGGGGTTTTCCTCCTCTTTGTGATCTTGTTTCTTAACTGACAGATACTTAAGAGGAGTGCTCAGTTGATTTGGAGCTCTTTACTCAATGCCATCTAAAGCTATGCTTAAATCACTGGAAATTTTTGGAATAGATTTTGACATCAGCAATTCTGTATTTTGCAAGAATTGTATTTAAGTGAGGCTTTGTGCTAGATCACTGCTAAAAACAAGAAATGTGCAGTTGCCATAAATTATTTTTTTTGGTAGCTGTGTGACACTCCATTGTCATACTCCATTGTGATTGTGGCAGTTGTCACACTGCCATAGATCACGGTAACAGCAGTAAATAAACTGGGCAATAACCCTGAATAGATGGTGCTTAAAACACAGCTCTCATACTGGTGTACCCCTGCTCCCAGACAGCTGCTTTAATTGGTGTCATGTATTATGCAAGTCTGTAGCATTTACATTTAGATTTTAGTATTTACTATGCTTAAAAGCTAGTAGTTTTTAAAAGTATGTCTAATTCTGTAATTATAGTTAGCTAATTGTTAATTAGTAATTTGTTTTTCTGTCAAGAGGCTTTTTAAATAATAGTAGTAGTTTGGTCTTGTTTTTCTTTTTTATTGTGATAGGAAATTTCCATGGACTATTGAGAATATTCTCCAAGTCATGAAAGATCCTGCTTATGTTATTTCGTGGAGTTTCTTTCATAAGAAGAGGTTGGTTTTGAATTTCACGGTGTAATGAAATTCAGCACCATCAATATAGTGCACAGAAATACAGTGCTTTGCTGATCACTGAAAACAAAAATCCCACCCCACGAGGAAATTTAAGTTCACTTCAACATGTGAACAGACTCTCACCAACAGTTAGTAGCACTTATTCAGTGTTTCCTTATCAAATGCCTTCTACTAAATAACTGCATGTCTTCTAAAAAAAAGGAAATGCCAAGGCAGTAATTGCATATAGGCCTTGGATTTAATGTGATGGTGGTGTTTGTGTTCTGTTCCTGTAACGTGAAGTTGTTAGGAGAGCTGACAGCTATTTAGGTGGCTCATAATAAGAGAATGTTTCATGTAACAGCTCTGGTTTTGTAGATCAATTTTTCTATTGAATTTTTGCATTCTGTATCTGAAAATTTAATTTATTGTATCAAGAACTGATTTAAATAGACTTGCAGTTCAGGGCTGACTTTGATCTCTCTCTGACTAAAAAACTGAATAGCTTTATCTTTCTATCATTTTATTTTGCAGTAGTGCAATAGCTTCAAGTGCTTGAAAACCACAGTGATTTAAATAGTCTCTTTCTCCTTATCTTTTTTGTAGTTTCTTTAATTTAACAGTTCAGGTGAAATGATGAAAACTGTGCAGACTTAAAAAAACTTTTAATGGTTGATTGTAAACTTGAGTGAAGTTTAAAAAACAGTGTGAGCTTTTCTTGCCTTTGGCTGTAGCCTTTAGTTTCATTTGATTTCCACTCGTGTTTTTTGTGAGGGTTGTGTTTTGAATGCATATTTAAATACTTAACCATGTGCATGGGTGTCTGCAGGGCAGGTGACTGCTGCAGTCCTTGTGCTGACATTAGAGGCCTCCAGTGATCCTAAAACCAAGGCCATTCAGAACTGGATTCCAGGGCAGCAGCAGATGGTTCTGGGGGCTAAACTGTACCCACTTAAAGTGTGATGATTGGCCAATATTTTATAAACATTTTTTTTCCACTCTTAAGGTTTGCTTCTTAGTAAATATCTTATGTGTGGCCCTTAAAAAAGACATGCTTCGTAACAAAAATGGGTTTAAATGAGTTTGTTCTCCTGAAAGGCTGCCTGTTTCCAAGACCTGTGCCAACTGAAACATGTCCTACTAATTATGACTGTAGGGAGACCAAGCAAATAAAAGACTAAACTGTGCTTGTGGCAGTCATTCATTGCACAAGAGGACACACATGGGATTTATTCTCAGTATTACTTTCACAGCTTGGACACTGGTGGCTTTTCTCTTTTGCTCTGGTTGTGCACTCTTGCTGTTTGAGCTCTCCTGTTGAGCATCCTTTTATGCTTCTTAGAGATTGTAATTGTTTGTTTTCTAGATTTGTTCAGTTTAAAGAATAATAATTATATTTGCTTTGTAGTAACTGTGCCATCTAATCCATATTAAACAGTGCAACTATACGTGTTGAGTAGTTTCCAAGGAAACCTCACCCCCTCTCCTGCCCCTGAACCCCTCCTGGAACTTTAGAAAGTGAAGTGTCTTACTTTAATCACACCCTATTTTTGCCATCCTAGTCCTGAACTCATATTTCTAACAAAATTACAGTTTTTAAATGCTTTTGCAGTGCTGTTGTGAAGTTTATCATGCACCAAATGATTTAAGATACGTAAATGGTATTGGAACAAATTACTGCCTTCATTATGACAGACAGCAGATGAGTACATTACACTACTTAGTCTCAGACTCTTTAACTAAAATACTGTGATTGTTTTCCATCTAGTAGTTCTGTAATTACTCTTTCTTTATGTTCACTGTAAGAAGTAATATGTCATTTATTTAGTCTCTTTAAATGGCACAATCAATATAAATCTTGTGCATTGTTGGGAAGATGATCAATTATTTCATTTATGTACCCATGTGAGTGGAATGGTGGTTTAGTTGGGTAAAATTTGGCAAAGATACTTTCTTGTTGTTTTGATTCTATTGCAAGATTTCATGAGGTAAATTTCAAGAAGTTGAGCATATTTACTGGAGTGCTGATAGGATCTAAACTTATAATTTGAGGAGTGTCAAATTACACCCATCTTGGATCACTAGGTACCTGCTTTGGCTTACAGGTTAAGGAAGAGAAAAACTAATGACTCAGTTAAAGAGAGGATTGACCAAGGTTTGGATTTGTGTGTGTGGAATTCTCCCTCCGTGGTTTACAAAGACCAGAACGTGGTGCTGCAGTTTCACACCTCCCAGCAGGGTGTCTGTCCATTATTGTTCAACTTGCTTCCTGTTTCCAGCTTTTCCAGCTGTGTTACTTTGCTGCATGTGCTGGGTGGATTATCTGGTGATCAGATGAAGTGAGGGAGGTAGTCTGCTCTGTGTTCATTTGCTATGTGGAGCCGAATTCAGATTCACTTCATATCAACTGCAAATCAGAAAGTTTTGTCTACTGTGCTACCATCTAAGAGAGCCAATAAAGACATGATGTCTAGGCAACTTCTATATTTCATTGGTTTAAAAAAGGCATAAAGTTAGTGCGCTGATAAAATGCTTAAGAGCATTTTAATTGGGAACTGTGAGATAAAGAATTAGGAAAAGAAGTTTTATCAGATATTTTCATATTTCTAACAAGGTATTTGGACTTACCAGCATGTGCTGTGGCAAAATGTCAGAGTTTTATAAATGAGGGCTCAGACACTTTGTGCAGAGAAGTATTTAATGACATAACTGCTGGTATTTTTTATTTTATCCATGCTTTGCTTTGGAAGGAGCTCTCAGTGAAGTTACACATCCACACACAGGTGCAGGCACAGAGGCAGCCTGGAGCAGTTGGATCTGTGACTGGTTGTGCCCCTTGGTGCATGGGCTGTGCTGGGCTGTGCTCCTGCTGGAGCCAGCTGCTGGGGATGGAAGTGTGGGAGGATCTGGGGAAGAAAGGGATGCTGCTCTCCTGGGATGCTGAAATGATCCTGTGCCATCAAAAGAAAAGTGTTTTCATAGAGGTGTTGCTGAGGAGAAACTGGTACAGACCAGAGGGTGTATCTGAGAAATGCTGCATCTTTGCTCACAGAAGTTTTCAGAAGTCTGGTAAAGTCAAACACACTTCTCCAAGGACTCTTTGCCATTGCTTTGAATTACTCCTGAGGAAGTTACTTGAAGGGTTTGGAGAACTGAGATGGTAAGGAATGTAGTGCAGAAATAATTGATCCTTTTGGTTTATTAGGTTGTGTCCCTGTTGTGGAAGTTTTGTCAATAGCAATAACACTGTGGAGATGTCTGTCTGCAGTTAGTCTGTAGCTAGATCAAACATTTCATGGGGTTCTAGCTACGTGATTTCTCCCTGAAGAAGGTGATGTATTATTTAATTTGTAACTAAGTCCTGGGACATCTTGAAGAACAGTGTTGTTATTTATCTTTGCTACTGCAGGCAGAAGTTCACTGGTTCTGTACAGCGCTAGCTTGAGTTTGTGAAAATTGGGCTTGCATACAGTTGATAATGATTTTGGAGTATTTTCAGAGCAGAATTAAACAATTAACTTTTAAATTTGATTTGAAAGCGTAGTGTGTTTGAAGGAAACCTTTGAGTATGGTGTTTACTGAGTTTGTGCTTGTAGTTCTTACAGAGTGATTTGATTTGTATTTCATAATATTTTAAAAATGTATTTTCTTTTAGATACCAGCCTAGCACAAGAAAAATATTTCCTCAGTCAGTACCAACACTCCAACTTTTTTCTCTAGGGATAATAAAGATATGTTATCCTGTAGCCAATGCTGAGGTGTGTTACCTCACAATTAGCATGCAAATTTACTCAGGGTTGCTCTTTACAACTGTTTGGATGCTGGAGAATTAAACTGATTCTATGTTGACATTTAAAATGCTTCAGCACCCCATACAAAAATCTGTTGCTGCAATTGGTATGCTGGCTTTTCTGCATTAGTCACATTGTGCAAAGTAGTTTCTGATGCTTTCCTTCAGTAACCTTCATATGGTAAATTAAACCCCGAGTTCTAAGTATCTGATTGTACTGACCTTCACTTCAAGGAGGTTTTTTATTTAAGCTTCCAGCCTTCCATCAGACAGAAACACGATCGCCAATAAAAATAAAATAAACACCTAGTCCTGCACCTCCTGCACCCTCTGCTTACTTGAACAGAAGTGTTCATGAATGTATAGCTCTTAGTTGGGCAAATACAGGCAGCCTGCCGACTACATTTACATTTTAAAATTTACTGCAGTGAGGGTCATTCCAATTCAGAAGAGAGTATTTGGTAAATGAGTTGGCAAGCAGAATGACTGTAGTGTTTAAAGGAGCTCTGCCAAGAATTGGCTGAAAAATGTTTGTTGTCTGGTTGCACCTATTGAAATGAGAGGGGAGAAAAGACATTTGGATTTGTTAGAATAAAATATATAAGACTCCCTTAGTCAGTGAAGAAACTGCCATGTTCTAGCATGTAGTTCCTTGTGATCTCTGCATTGAAAATATTAACGAAGTGAGAAGAAATTTGATGACCAATAGCAATCAAGGAGAAAGTGTCTAATGAGTGATGTAGCCATAAATGACAGTGACTTTGATAACTATTCTAGAGAAGTTCCAAAACCCTTGTCCTGAAATGCCAGTTTAGTGTAGGCCATATAGCACATTCAATATATGCCGTGAATAGGTCAGGACAATGTGAAGGAAAATCACCCTGGAAATTGGGAGATCCACATCTATTGAGAGAGCTGGGAGTTTATTTCTATCACTGTCAGTCATGTAGTCATGGGATGCCTGTGTTTGTACCAAAGTGTTTGTCTTCATCTTCTGGCAGGTGGGCTCCAGTGAGCAGCACAGTCTCAGGATCTCTGGCTCCTCATCAGAGCAGTTGAGGAATGGAGCCTCTGCCCAATATTTGTATGACACTTGTAACAGGAACACAAAGAAACCCTTTGAACTGTGTGCAGTTCAGATTTTACTTGTAGGAAGTAGAGACTGGAGGTAATTATTTACATTTGTCTCAGATTAGCTGTTTCCTGACCTTCCTAAAAGAGATAATCTTTCCCTGTTTGTTCTTTTATACAGCCATCTATTTTATTTATTCTTCCACTTTCTAAATGGAAAAAAAACAGTAGGTAGGAAAGGAAAAGCTTTGCTTTTTGAGTGGAAACCTGCATAACATGGCTAAGGAGTGCACTCTCTTCTTACAACTCAGGGTATATATCCAGATTAATGAAAGGGACCCTGGGGGTAAAATTCAAGGCTCTTCCAGACTACAGAAGATGGTGTGGTCCAGAGGTGAAAAACCTCCCCAGAAATTTCCCTGCCACAGTCCTCTGCCACTTACAGTAAAGGAGATTTACTTCTAATCTGGCACTGTGTGATTTGTTTTGTACTTAATGAGAATTTAGCCTCACATTTTACTCTGGTTCAGGGATATTTCTATGGTCATACTAGCTAAATATGAAGCACAGAATTAAATTTTTAGTCAGGAGGATTGTTTTGTATTTATTAAAACAAGGTAGGACATCTTTGTGAAAAGAGTAGATAAAAACCGTATTTTCTTAGCTGTATTGTCCAATCCTCAGGATTTTTATGCTTGAAACAGTTGCAAGTTAATACCTGGCAGTAAATACTAAATCCATGTGTGGTGACTGGCAGATTAAGCACTAGGGATTCCAGTGGAGATTAGACCACACGTTTTGGAAGTGCAGATGTCAGTACTATTTTATGTCACAGTGCTGAGTTTAGCTGCCTAATGTTTTGCATATAAACAGGGACTATTATCTCATCCTTTTCTTCTTTATTTTTTTCCTTTTTTTTTTTGGTGTCCCATTTTCTCATTTTAGTTGCTTCACAGTGGTGCTTTTGGCTCTGTTGATCCTCACAGAGATCAAGTGATAACTGTGCAGCACAAACATGAAAGGCAGTATAAGGCTGGGAGCCCACTACATGAGTTAGGCAGGTGGTCTTCTGGTTGAATCTGAGAGAGGAGGAGAAAGAGCTGGAGGATTTGAGAGGGAGTTGAAATCAGGTAATTTAGGGCAGAATAAAAGTAGGGAAACAGAGATGGAAAGATTAACTGGGACATGGCTTTGGAAAAGTTGTGCCATACAGGTATGATATTTTTCAGAGCTCCCACCTTTCAACTGAGTTGCTCACAGTTTGCTAGATAATGTGTTTATGTGCTAATATTAGATGCACTTTATGAGTATGTTTATGAATCCATGTAAAGTAAGTAAAAGTCATAAAAGAAGTATTTCTGGCCTTGAAGCCTTAAAATCAACGTGGGGAGAAGTGTGCATAAACCCAGCAAAGTGAGAGAATGGATTTGCTTTCACCAACCAAGAGTGCAGCCAATTCTAAACAGAACTGTCCACATGTAACAGATCACCGCCACTCACTGCTGCTTCAGGATCTGCTGAACAGGAACAAATGGTGCTAAAAAGTTCAGTAATATTATCAACAGACCTATTGTGTCACATACGTGCCATTAGTGACTCTAGTTAGCTTTCACTGCACTCCAGGGATGGAATAGTGCTCCAGGGGGACAGTGGCCTTACGTTAAACACTGCGTTTAAGGAGAAATTGTCTCCTTCTCTCAAAATAATAGTTTTGCTCTGTTTTTGTGAGATGTTCTTTAATCTGTACCTACTGGAAGTGTGCAATTAAAGGTTCCTTGGCCTGTTTCTTTCCTCCAGTGAACCCTGAAAGAAACTAGCTTTTATTATGTAGAACTCTGCATTAATGTGATGATTATATTATATTTCATACGTCACGCTTTCTGATAATTGCCTGCCAGGAACGAATTCCTGTTCTGCACTCTGCCTGTACTTCTTATGTATTTTGACTTTGGTGAAATCAGAGTTCCTTGGGAGCATCAAAACCAGGTCGTAGCTGACATCTGGATATGAAATAGGTCAGGTCAGTGTAATCTTCAGGAAGCTGATGCAGAGAATTCCCTTGCCTCTCTCAGCAGTGATTTGCTTTCAGACCTGTGATCATTCAGGTTTTTCCTCTGGCTTAGCCTGGCTGGAGCTCTGGGAGTGTTTTATCTTTGTGTTGCAGAGGTGTGGTTTGGCTTTTGGAGCTGTCTGGACTTCCTTTGCTCATTAGCTCCTGGCCATTGCAAAGGCTTTGTGTAACACTGGTGCTTTGGCTTTTTCTGTCCTGTAGTTACAGTAGGCTAAGTATTTCACTCCTAAATTGAAGTACATAACTTTCAGCTTTATGGAAGTTATTTGGGTGAGATGCAGTTGTATATGATACAGAGGTCAGAAAGGACATGTGCCTTGCTATGCAGGAGGAATTACCATTTTACAAGTCTCACTCTCAGCCTTCAGGTAGCTGAAATTAGGATTAGTCTCCCTCAAGTGGTCCCTTGTGCTCAATCCTTACCATGAGTTCAAGGACGAAGTTAATGTTTTGCCTGTGCTTTCTCCAGATGGAGATGTCTTCGAAGAATTATTCTTTTCTTCCTGACTGCAAAGAAGAACAACTCTTCCAGCAGCTTAACCAAAAATATCTGCCAGCCAAGGAAGTAATTAGCAACCAAAGAGTTTGAAAAAGCTATTTAACCTTTTCAAATAGAAGACCATGTCTTACTTATTCCACGTTGCTTCTGAAGTTGGACTTTTTTTTCTTCTAGCGCTGCAGAAACAATTTTCATTGGTTAAGAACCAAATTGCTTCAAAGGGAGGTGGATCCTCCAACACTGCAATAATGTTGAAGGGATAGGAAACACAATAATTGCAATTACACATTCTGCAATGTTAAAGCTCTCAGATCTAGTCATCTCTTGCAGTTGTGCTGCTTGCAGGAGCTGGATGACTCAATGGAATCTACTCTGCTTAAGCTCATGCTTCTGCCTAAACTAGTTTGTTTGGGAAGCGTGGCAAAGGGATTATTTTTATTTACCTGGCCTTCCCAGACTCGAGGTTTCTTGCATAAAAATGATATTTTAATATTATAAAAGAGCTTTGAAAAAAGGCTCTAAATTTCTCCACTTGTGGGATGCAGTATTTATTTAATCTACTACTTAAAAAGTGATATTTTACACTAGATAGCTCTAGTGCTACGAGCACATTCTTGGGACACAGCCAGACGTCCTGGTTTCCCTACCACATTTACAAATGCACAGAGGAGATCTCTGCATGATTAATTCTGCATTTATCCAAGGCAGTGAAGTCCATTTTCATGTAAATCTTCTGTATTAGTATTCTTTAATAATTAGTCAGAGATGTGAACATAACTGTGCTGACTGATGAGTAATAAACTGTGGCTGCTTAAGGAAAAGACACGTGAGCCAGCAGGGACTGAAATGGGACCTCAGGCGTGTAAAGCATCCTCTGTGCAGCTCCAGGGAGAGGGGAGTAGCAGCAGTGGGCTGTGACCACCAGCTCCAGCAGCAGCAGAGGGTGGAACTGTGCCTGTGGGCCCTGCTGAGAGCCAGGTGTGGTGGCACAGCCGCAGTGGTGACACACTGATTGACAGCGCCCTTCCTGCTGGACCCTGGCTGGAGCCTTCCATGAGTGCAGCCATACTCTCCTGCTGGGATGCCCTCTCTTGGGAACCTGTCCTATACCCTTCTGATTCCTCTGAAGAGGCAAAGCTGAAAAAATGTGCCATTCCTTTTGCCTTAATTATTCTTTAAAAATTTGTCTGTATATTTATATAATAAACGCAAGTCAAGGAAAGGTGAAAGAAATGGTGCTTTAATGGCAGAAACCTATCTGATTTTGAAGGTGTGAACCTTTCACAGTTTAATTTGTGTTGAACTGCTAGTGACCTCAATTTTTTTTTCTTAAGCATGTCTGAACCTTTCCTTGGAGTAAAGAAAAAGAATTCTTGATACAACAATATTTTAGAAAAATTTACCGTTTTGTGTTGTGGTCATCTGATCACATCTCAAGAGCATATTATGTCCTCTTCAGCATTCTCAGTTATGACTTGGTTTGTTATGAATACATTTACATAGCTCTTTTGGTGAAATATATCACAACCCTCTGCAATTTGTTTATGAATAAGTTAGCATCTGCTAAACAGATTTGCTCTGCAATTTGCCTTGAATGGCTGACTGTCTTCAAATGTGGCTGAAGTTAGGCCTAATAATCAGCTGAAGTTAAGGCTGATGTTCAGCATTACCCTGGATTCATAGAATCATTAAGGCTGGAAAAGACTTTCAAGGTCACTGAGTCCAGCCTTTAGCTAATCACCGCTGTGTCAACTTGCTGTCTCATCCCTTTGTTTCTTGAACACCTCCATGCCCTTAAACAAAAGAATGTAATATATATGTATTCTTCTCGTCATTTTTGACTTCTGGTTTTGCTGTTTGTCAGTGTTGGGGTAATTTTACAATGTCTAACCATTTAGCTAGCAATCTGGAAGGCTTTTTCTGCCTTGTGTTAATGTCTTTCCTTGTGCTTAGACTGGACACCATCGTGTGAGTTACATTTGTTCATTGGGGTCAGGTATCTTTTGTTGACTGAGGTCTATGGGGCATCCATTACTTGTATTACACAGGTGTGAATTAATATTTAGAGAATTTCTTGTCTCAGTGATAATTTCTCACTGAGATTCAGCTTCCACCATATCTAATTGTGCCTTGTGTCATTACCTCATAGCTCAGGTATGCAGAGAGGGAAGGTCTTTGTGTTCTTGGGAACTTGTGTTATTGGGAAAGAGCCTCATCCTGGGAAGGTGCTGGATGTAAGCCTGAGTAATCTCAGCTGTACTGGATGGCAAGTCAGTTACGTATACCTCAGTCTTTTTTTCTTGACTTTTATTTTTTTTTTAGCAGCTCTCTGGTGATTTATGGTCTTTTCACTAGAGTGGTTTCCCGTCCTTGAACCAAACTTTTCACATGCAAATACTACTACAAGACATTTCTTTTCAATCAGGTGTGTATTTTTCCTCTGGTGATAGTGACCTTCACACACAAGGTACTGACTGTCCCTTTTATAGGAATGATCCTTCAAGCACCATCTCACTGGCCTCATGTTATGTGATTTTCTTTTCAGTCACGTACTACTTCAAGGTGGGATGATTGGTAATAAGCTTCATGCTACCTCTGATGGCTGTATCAAGTTAAAAGAGACATATTCAGGCTGCATCTTTATTTTGCATCAGCCTCATCTCTCTTAAGAACACTTTGCTCATTTTAGCATTGCCAGGAGCAGCCATCCACTTGTTTTAACTGAAGGCACTGATTGTGTTGTCTCTACTTTCTGAAACTTCACTCTGAGTTTATTCTTTGCTGCTTTTGTATATAATTATAATCTGTGTACTTCCATCAGTTTTATGGCTGTTTAATTCGGTTTGTCTTACAGTAGCTTTACATTATTTTCCTGCATAATTCTGAGGAAATTTGCATGATGTTGTACATTTAATTGTTTGAACTTTGTGCACGTGTGTCTCTTGCTCTATACCTAGTGTTGTCTTTGCTCTGCAAACAGGCCTTTGCATTAATGTTACTCATGCAAAATGCTGTCTCCCAAGCCCCTGATCCCTGTTCCTGCCTGCCTCAATATGTTATTTGCTTGTCTGGAAGCTGAGATACAATTATTCACTGTACCACAATTAGTGCAAATGACCCCTTATACTAACTATTGCATTACTGTCTTGGGTATTGCTTCTTCTGATTTCCTCACTTTTTGGTATTGTTTATCCATGTTTTATACTTCAGCATTTGCTTTTTCCTTGTTTTCTTACCTTCTGAGGTACTGCATGAGTGGCCTCCAAGCCTGCACCACACGTCATCTCTGGATGTGGTATTGCTCACTAGTTTTGCATGTGTCTGTACATCTTTATAATAGAGTTCCTGAGTATTCTCACTTGTTTCTTATATTTGTATTTCCCCTTATTAATCTATTGCATGTTTATAAGATTTCATAATAGCATGACTTGACCATTTCACACAGCTTGGCAACTGTCCAATCTGCTTTTTGTCTAAATGCATTATTACACTTTCTTGGCATATGACAGAAATTGTGGATTGAAAATGCTTCTAGAATTTGATGTAGGTGTTCCTGGTTTGTGCTGAAAAATCCAAATGCTGTTTGTTGCCTGTGGCAGCCATTGCCCATTACAGATGATAATGTGCCTACTTTTATTCGAGTTCTCTCTGTCAAACTTCACTGCAATTTTTCATTGTGATCAGAAGAGTTTCCAGTTTCTAACTAAATTCCTTTCACATCAGTATGCTTAGGGACAGGTCTCCGGTCCATTGTCATGATTACTGTTTGTTGTTTGTGTGTGTGTGCAGAGGGACACACTCTGTATTTTTAGCTTCTGATACCAGGTATCTGAAGAAGCTAATTCCTTTCTGTCACCAAGTTCACTGCAGGAGAATAAATGAGGATGGAGCCAAGGAGTCTAATGTGAATTTTTTTCTGTTTCTGTATTTCCCCATTTCTTTAAGCACTTTTAAAATGGAGAGATGTCTAGATGTTGCCTCATATATGAATAGAATATGCCAAAAAATGATAACAGAATAATCATAAAACAACAGGCTTGAAAAACTATTATCTTTCCTGTTTCTTTCCTGTTTGAATTGGCTTTTTTTTTTTCTTTTTAGTTATTTTTCCTGAAAATGAATTGGACAGAGACTGGTTACCTCCCTAATGAATGCTTGTATTATCCTTGGAAATTTGTGAATGGAAAACTTGATTGAACTTCAGAAGTTTTTGGTGATAGTGATGGTCGTCTTTGTTCATGCTCATTTTCCTTACTGCAGCTGCCCGTGGTTTTCCATCCTCACTTGTACTTCAGCACTTTCTTCTTTGCACATAACAGCCTCACCAGCTTGTATTTTAAAAAAGAATATGAATACTTTGGTTAGACCAATTGTCCATGTAGCCCATAGCTCTGTTCCGATAGCAGCAGCATTCCTCAACATCTGCCATCACTGACTTTGGGATCTTGGAGATACATTCCCTCCCCTTTATCATGTGTTAATGGAAAGACTTTGCAAGAATTTCTTCTTCTTTGCTGTACAGTATAGTAGTTGGAGCTTATCACTATTGAACTGCTCTTAGCCTGGGCCCTTCTCTTACATGATCTGCTTTCTTTTGCATTTGATAAAATTTGCAGTCTCTCATATTTATGACCACTGAGTATTTTAAAAGTCAAATCTTCTGCTCTTGCTGGTTAACTATAATGCTGATATTCCACTTGTATTGATTCTAATTCCACAGAAGTGCTGGAATATGGCATGTATGTGCTGGTCTCCAGAAAGGTCCAAGGTTTCCCAAGGAATTCACCTGAGTGCAAAGCTCCTTGCATTCAGGTGTCTCCTTACTGTCAGCCTTACTTGCCTTACTCCGTTGTGCCCCACTGGGAGGGCTGAGTCTGCATAGATCCTGCTCTGCTTGTGGCCATGGGCAAAAATGGGAGCAGAAGAGATGTTGTTTTTACTAAAAGTTTACTTTGTAACCTTTGGTTTGTTTTGAAATGTAAAATTTAATTATTTCTAAAAATAATTTCCTGTCTTAATTAATTGCTCACCTTAGAACTCACCTCAGATTCTTCTTTTTTCTGTTAAAAAAGAATTGGTTGAATTATGCTGTGATTTTCATCTTGGTAGTATCCTCAAAGAATCTTAATTGATCAGAGCTGAGCTTTTTTCCCTCTTCTGGAAATGGATCAAATTTGTTTTAATCAAGTAAAGTTAATTTTGTTGTTCCTCTTTTTGATCTTAGGAGAGCAGTCTCCATTAACTCAAGTTTGTCTAAACGCTCTGGTACCCTAGGGCATGTACATGATGATCTTCTGTGTTAGAATGACACTTGTGACTAACCCTAGGGGTCTGCCTTGCTCTGAACCTGTTTATGAAAAAGCCTTTTTTGAATTCTGTGAGTGATCTGGGTATCATGATTTTCTGCCCTTCTAGATACATATCCCTCTCTTTTTAAATAACGTCTTCAGTAGTGGTTGGATATAAAGTGGAATTGTCTTCTCTCACTAAAACTTCTTTCTTTAACTTCAGCTTTTTAAGTAAATATCTGTGTTTTGTAAAGATGTCTTAGTTAAAAAGCCTTATTGATGTAGCTGCAAAATTTGCATATAGGTAGAAATGTGTAAATATCATTCATAATTCTGCATTTGTCCTGCTACATGTACATGAAGAACTGTGTTTTAAATATATTATTGTAATGCTCTGGATTGTAAAGTAGAGCTTTCTAGTAATCTCATTATGCTAAGGCTTTATCCATCTAAGCTGAGGTGGTGCTAAAAACCTTACAACCTTAAGAAGCTAATTAAGGACAAGGACCTCTTGGTCTTGAAATAAAGATCAAGCAGCACAGTGCTTGTTCCAGGGAGCTTAAAAGCAAACTTTTTATACATAATTCCAATAAAAAAATGGATGTACACTGTAAACTCACAATATGAATTTCCTGGAAAAACTCTCTTCAGAGATATACAAATATTTGAAAGAGGAGGAACTCTGTAATTTATTTATTCTGGTTTTTTTTTTTTTTTGTTCGTTTTTGGGGGTTTGTTTAGTCTTGTTTTGCTTGATAGAGAAGTAAGTATTTTATGCCTACTAAAGAATATTTGTTGGACTTAGTCAGTTAGTCCTGTGCAAGCATTTAATATTGAAGACATTATTTTCAGGTTTGGTCTGTAGTCAGATGAATTACACACTCCCACATCCCAAAGGATTCTGGCATAGGCAGGCTTTGGTTTGTACAAATGCCATTGCGTGCAACCTTGAAAACTGCAGGTTTGAGGTTTTTTGGTTAAAATTTTCATGAATAAAGATAATCTCTGGAATTCTGACAGAAGAGCCAAAGGGGAGGCCAAGCATGGCCAAAATGACCTTACTGTGATTGGAAGCTGCCCAGATCTGGCTCATCCTAATTATTGGGGCTGAGGAGTGGGTTGGGATGGTTGAAGGTTGGTACTTTTTGCTGTTTAACCTCAAAACAATTAAGAGCTTTGGGGAAAGTTAGAAAATCAATTTTGGCAACTTTTTGGGAGCATTTGAAATAAACAAATTTTCAGCAGCTGTGTGAGGGGAAAATCATCAAAACTGGAACAGTAGGGGCCCAAATTAGTTTGCTGTGATGTGCACGCAAGCCAGAAATGTGCTTTGGAAATGTTACATAGGAAGTGGATGGCTTTGGGACACCTAGGCTTTCATTCTTGAAAGGGGAGAGTCAGAGATGATCCCCCATCTGTTGGCCCAAGGATTACAGCTACAGTGATTATTTGCAGAAATATTCTGCAGTAGCAGCCGAGATCTATTGATTATTTCTCACACATGTACTGTGGATTCAGAGAGCAAGATGAGCAAATCCTTGTTTTTCTTCTCAGCAGAAATGTCAGGGAACAAACATTGGCTACCTTCACCAGAATTTCTGCTAGCTAAAATAAAAAGCTTTGAGGGAATTGGAAAGCTCTATAAACTAACTAAAAGGAAATGTTAGTGGGTTTGTTTGTTTTAAATAAGGCTTGTTTTATAGTTATTATGTATGCTTGTGCACCAATACAACTTTTTTTCTGAAAATTGCACATAACCAAGTGGGAAATTCTGTTCAAACAACATTATTCTTGTTTTATGTTTTATTGCCCTTCCGTTTTCTTCTACTGTTACTCACACTGCCATGAAAGAGACTATATTAATTAGTTTATGGTATGTAACTGAGGTATTCATGGTGTGGAAGTTAAAGGTGATCCTAGAACTGATTTTTAGGTCATCAAATTTAATATTTGGAGCAGTTTGTCTACAAGAATGGACAATAGCACATTAGAAAATGATTCATAATTTTTCTTCAAAGTTTAAGTATTTAGTGCTTTTTCATCAATTAGCAGCAGGAGAGCAAATTATGGTTATATTAAACTGTGCATGCTATATAAATCACAAATCTTGTTAGCAAAGAATTAACACCATAAATGGTAATTTAAAAATTGCCTTTAGCTCTGAATAAGGATTGACTGTGTACATATTTTAATGGTCTTGAAGAAGTAAAAATAGATCTCTCTAGAAGAGAGCCTTTCTGGGGGTAGTGAAATTGACTGTCTGCTCTTTTCTGAAGTATCAGTGTCTTAGTTGTGTAATGGCAATGTGCTATAGAAAACACTGGCTGTCTTTTCCCTGATTCATTGTACTGATTCTAGATTAAAAACCAAAAATATGTGTTTTTTTTAAAAAAAATGGCAAGACTGGATTGTATCACCAAAGGACATAGGCATCTAGTTTTCTCACTTTTGTTGGCTGTTCAGGTACAGATGCATGAAAACTGCATGACTTCTCAGCTGTGGATTAATAATAAGGAAGTCAAGGAGTTTTTTTTTCCCCTCCAGCATATCAAATATGTTTGGTATGTTTCTGAGACAACAGACAAATTGCAGAGTTGCACGCTCCAAGTCTTTCCTCCTGCTGGCTAATGAAGTAGAACAAGACATAGAAGAAAAATACACCTTTTTTATGGGTTTGCTGTATCTCATTAATTATCTTGTAGATTCTTTCAGTGTACTGACAACCTCAAAATGGAGCCTCTGCAAACAGTAAAATGTGGTTTGCAGTGTATGTGGGGTTCTGAGGTTTTTTTTTTTTTTTTGTTTTTTTGGGTTTTTTTTGGGTGGGTTGGAGAGTAGCTTTATGCATATCACTAATATAAATTACAGTCAGCCCACTTACAGTGATGGCATTCCATTCCAATATTCCCTTTATGGTGATACTCAGTCAGTCTTATTTTCTTGCTGACCTCATGTTCATCCTTGTCTGCTCCTCACAATAGATGGAGAATACTATATAAAGAACACCTTTACCTTCAAAAATGGTGTATTTTAGTGTGAGTGTAGCATGTTGTATCCTCTTTTATCCAGGTCAATTCATGCTCTTTTACTTGAGTCAGTTCATATTCTCATATACTTTGAGGTCTTCAAAAGCATTTTAAGATTGTCCTCCCTCACTGCTACTGGTAGCTTTGGTCCAAGAGAAATATGTTATGCAAGTATTTTTCTGCTCTTGTGTAATAATGCTGATAATTACTTAAAGACTCTTCCCAATTTGTTGTAGTTAGGCTTGATCAAAGACTGGTATAAACAGACATTATGGCTGGGCACTTGTGTTTATTAATCTCTTATAGCTTAGAGGACTCAATTAGAAGAGAAGAACACATAATGATTGTGTGCAATGCAGAAGAATAAACCAAATAATTTCCACAACCTCTTTAATTTTTAAGATACTTTCCATTTGGTTAACAGATGTGTTCTGTGTTCTTCAAGCTATTTCCCATTCTGTTTATAAATTTTTAATGTTTCTGTAAGCCACAGTGTGTAGGAATTAGATGCAAAATTCAAATTCATGTTCTGGATGGCTTTAAAGGAAGAGCCACTATTTTTCATGTCTCTCTTTCTTTGTTGTTTTCACTCTACCTGTTTGTTTTGTCATTTGGAAGGTGTTTAATGCAGCCTTTGGAGGGATGAGAGATAGCTGTGAAGAAAGATTAACCTAACAGTGGCTTGGACATGTTTTCTTTGTCAGCGATAGAGAGGTCCATAACAGACTATTCCTGCTAGAATTTGTGAGGTTTAGTTGGGGAAAACTAAACTAAATATCAGGATATCCCCCTGATATTGTATTGATCCCAGACAGCCATAATGCATTGCACAGGGTGTATGATATTCCAGAGCAGAAACAATATTCTTACTAGGTCCTTTGAGGAGAAAGATACATATTTAAAATACATGTTATGCTGAACATTTTCCTGTATACATGGCTGTGATGTATCAAGTCAGCTCTTGGTGTGAGCTTGTGGGACCCAGTAGAGCCTTCCTGAAGCAGCATGCAAGAAAAAAACTGGAAAAGATATAGATTCTTAAACTTCTAAAGTAAGTGGATTTTGAATACTAAGTTAGGTTGGAAGAGGATTATCCTAATATGATTTTTACATATTCTGTAAATAATGTTTAAAGATCTATTTTCAGTTGGGGAAGTTGTATTTAAATGTACCTTTTTCTGTTGTTACCTATTGTTGTGATAGCTCATGTTCTGTGATGCCCTTGCACTCCTCCATGGCCTGCAGCAGGGTTTCAGAGTTCTGTCCCCAGGTTCCCTGGGAGTGCAGATTCTTGGGCTGAGCACCCAGGTGGGATGTGCAGGAGGCAGTTGCAGCATCTTCTGCAAAATAACGTGGCGGGGTTTCTTGTTTGTTTTTTTGGGGAGGCAGAGGAGGGGGACAATTAGTATAAAACTTTTCTGGCCTGTGCTGTACCTCTTTAGTATGAATTTGTTCTCTTTGCTGTCTGTTGCATTGGACACAAAGGTATGTGTCTTAAAAAATTTGAGATCCTCACCAACTGAGAATTCCACAAGCACCACTGATCCTAGAATATACTGTGATTATCACACTGTTTAATAGTAAACACTTTGGACAAAAAATACAAAGTTACCTAACTCGTAGAAACATAAATAGAACTTTAGTATTAATTTTTTTTATTGGTGTACATTTCTTTGCTAGACAGCAAATGTATTACTTCTATTTTTGTTATTTTTTTACTTTTAAATGTGAGAGCAAATGTTGATAAAGGATCCTCATTCAAACCACAGATAGTTTTTCCTCAATTTTTTTCCTCCCGAATTTCTCAGCTCTAGATCACTTCTAAAATATCATCAGCATTGCATTCCCATGAGTGCTTCATCTTTTGGTTCACCTCTTGTATTTTTCAGCTGATAACAAGACCAAAACTGAGCATAGGATGTACCCCTGCATCCCTTCTCCGGGGGAGCTGCCCAGGGCTTGCAGGAGGTGTCACTTCACAGCCCAGCCAGGGCAGTGCTGAGAGCAGCCTGGGAGCTCCCTGGGGTCCCTCCTGAGCAGCAGCAGCTTGGCATTGCACTCAGGCACTTCTCCATCACATTGCTCTCAGAAATGGTCAGGTCACGTTGATTTTCTTTTCCAAGTTTTCCACCTTTCAGTGTGTGACTGCTCCTGGAACATCTAATGGTGTGGAGCATGATTGATGAGCCCTCACCAGAGCCGTATTCCTGTGATGTACATGATGAGAGATTTCTTTATTGCTTTCTAACTTCATCTATGAACTCATCACACAGAGCTACACTATTTGGGGTATGGTCTTTCTTAACTAATTTATTCCCTTTTTATTTTTTTCTTGAGCAGAGGTGTCTGTGCGGTTGTGGCATTTTTTCAGGTTTTTTTATTTGTTTGTTTATTTTAATCTAGTCATACTACCTTAAGGGGAAATTAATTGGAGATGGTTCAGTAAGTTGAATAAAGTGATTTGAGAACTGCTAGAAAACATGGAGGCAGTGAGTGTCTTCTGCTTCTTTGTGAGTCATCTGTTCTCCCAAGACACATTTGCCTATGTTTGGTTCTTCAGACACATGCTCTCTTTTGAGCTACTTTATAACTAAACTTACTGACAGCATCAGCCACAAGAATAGGTGGACCTTGCGGATCATCAGTGTTATGACTCTGTTATTTTATAATCCCACAACAAAATGCTGAGGCAAGGAGGTTTAAATGATACTGGTGAGGACAGACTGGCACTGGCAGATTTTGGTTACTGGTCTGCAGCTTGGGCTCACTGTCCCTTCCGAAGATCACTTGCATGGAAGTTACCCAGGGACCCTCTGTTTTAAAAAACCTTGTTTAGTGTTCTACTGAAGGTTAATAAAGCCTTTTCTATTTGCTGAGTTAAAAAAAAAAGAAAAGAAGGCATAACAGATGACTTTATTGGTACACATATATTATAGTTGCTTTGACATTTATGTTTTCCATACTGATAGATGAATGATTTCTGTGCAAGTAAATCAATTGCAGCAGAAGGAGTAGCACCAGAAGTCTCTCTGGTCTAAAACAACAGAGGTTTTGAAGTATTTTGAAATACAATTTAACATGTTTTTCTTCTAGAAGAGTTCAGTGGAGTTTTGCTCCTAAAAAACATTACAATTTTGTAACCTTGTGTTTAATGTAAGCATTCATTCAAATTTCAAGGACCTGCTGACCTTACTTCTGAAGAGTAAAGTAAGAAATTCACTGATTTTCTTTCTACCTATTTAGTGTTCCCTTCTTTTTTAACCCCACTTTCTTCTGCCTAATTCTGAATATTGTAATCCAGACTTCACTTCAAGATTCAGTCAAATTATTTTAGCTTGTAATGTTTTTCTGCCAGCAGATAGAAATCATTTGTTATTCTTATCATAGTTGTTTTCTTAAGTAATGCATGTTTAAAAATATTTTCTCTCAATCATTTACAAAACGAGAAGGGAAATTGTGTAGAAATAATGTTCTAAGAATCATAAAGATCTTAGAAATAATTAGGTAATTCAGTGATTAATTTAATGATTGGCAGTCAGGAAAAAACATTAGTATGTGTTATGACAGAGTTTGTAGGAAAGGTATTTAAAGAGATTTTGAAAAATCTGTACCAGTACTTTTGATGAAAAATTCTGCCTTCACACCACAATTTGAATAGCAAAACATTTACTTGGTTTTGCTGGCCCCCTGTGGATTCCCAAATGATTATTCCATCTTCCCTAACTGTGAAGCTGTATGAAATGCTAATATTACAGCAACAATCTACTGTTACAAAATAGCAGTGACTAATATGTAAACTCAAGTGTACAGGGAATTTATAGAATGCATCAGTCTTAAATGAGTAAGCTCCATATGCTCTTTAGGGAATCTGTGAGACAACAGTGGAGTTAAACTGTATGTAAAAGTACCTAAAGCTCTGAGCTTCCTCTTCCTCTGTCCTGACCCAGGTGCTGAATTTGGAACAGCTCTTATCAGACTGATGTAATGTTTCTGCTTTGGGAATGTCTGTACTGAATGATGGGGCTCTGCTTCTTTGATACGGGTGTCTAATGCCATTTCACATGTTCTGGGACACAAAAAACATATCTAGGCATGACACAGCCTTCTGGGAAAGTCAGCCAGACACCAAGGCTTGTGAAATGGTGCTAGACATGTGTGTTCAGGTAGCTGATGTTCAGCTGTTTTGTCCAGAGTATTATTCAGAACAAAGATTGTTAATAGGAAGCAGCTGACCAAAACGTCCAAACTGATCAGTCAGCTTTGGTGCAGTTGTAACAACAGGCAATGCTGATCTGAGAAGATGAAAACCAGATTTTGATGCCTTCTCTGGAGGGGAAAAGGAAAAGGGTGAAAGGACAAAGAAGGGCCTTTTAATAATTATTTTTTAAAAGAGGCATTTTCTTCATTGAAGTGGTTTTTTATTCACCTTTACTTAAGGTTTCCTGTATCAAAGCATAGCTATGGGAAGGAAAATGCATGGAAAGCAGTAGGAGTTCTGCTGATTTCAAGGAAGAAAGCTTTGATCACTAGTTATTAACTATCCATCTAGAAGAAGTGTGTCCCTTGCTCTAACTTGTGTGCCCTCATGAAGTGTCTTTCATTGCCTCTGTTCCCATAAAACTGGAGGCTTTCAGATGAGACATTTACATTTCTCTATATAGAACTGACATCTCTGTGACACCTTTCCTTCAGATAATGTTTGTTCTGGCACCTTTTTACTCTGCTTTCTCCCACAGTGAGCTGGTTTGGGGCTCTGGGAGGCCAGTTTCTCTGTTCCAGAGATGGCTGCATTTCAATATGCTATGAGAATATAGACTCTAAAGCAGTCAGGGTAAAGATAAATAAATCATAAATTAATGTATATTATTCATGTTGTTCTCTTGGAAGACTGCTCAATGATGCAAAGTTCTACTCTTGAAAATCTGCAGTGTTGAAGATTATGAGAGTATCTGGATATCTGGCTTGCACATTAAAGTATGGGTTTTTAAATAACTATTTTCCACACTAGCTAAATGTTACCAATCAGGGAAGTGGCATAAAAAAATTATTCTTAAGCTAATGCTCTTTGCAGTTTTGCCATGCATTCTGTAAAACAGAAATTTCTTCAAAATAAGTGCTGTGGCTTTCAAAAATTCTCAGACACATTACATTCTGAATTAACCTTCTGCAAAATCTTTTGTCTCCTTAAAAGCGAAGGCACTGCAACTTTCTGTGTGGCCTGTTGTTCCAAGAGTGGCCTCACTGGTGGCCATAAGGCAATTTCTGAAGGGAGCTGGCACCCACAGCCATGAGCTGCCTTGTGTTGTTCCTGTTATTTACAACGTTTAATTCAAGGCATTGCAGCAAGAAACTGATGCCATCAGCTCAAACAGAATTTTGCTTATTCCCTCCTTAGAAGTGTCATTGACCTGTGGGGAAACGATGGGATGCCCAGGCAGTTGCAATACAGCACACTCAAAGGCCAGAGTAGTAAAACATATTATTAAATGTCAATGAATGCATTTAGGCATTGGGATGCAGAAAAGGCACCTTGTTTTCCAGACTCAGATTGAAGAGTACAGAAAGCACACAGATCTATGGCAAAGACATAAATCAATGAAGGATGCTTTTAAAAACTGTATACATCTGGAAATCCTTTAAAATGTCTTTTGGAGGACTGGAAGAGGTAGTAATTAATTTTGCATTGACTGCTTGTAAAATATACACAATTAAGCAAGTGTCTTCAGCCTCCAGGTGCTTAAGATTGAGGAACTGGAACAGGTATGAATACAGGGCTATTATCCTGTCAGCAGTGGCATCAGCAGAACCTGTGCAGGGTGTCCACATCAGCCCTCAGCTTGTGGGAGGAAATTACCAGTTACAGAACTGGAGCACAGTTCCATTTTTACTGAAACCTCCCAGGGGATTATATTTTCCCTCCTAAAGGGATGAGTCTGGGATTATGGATATGAGATAGCTTTATGAATTGAACAATACAAAAATAGTCTTCCATTCTTACTTAAGGCAAGGTTTCAGTAAAAGGGCTTACTTTGTATATTATTTGATGCCCAAAACATGCTAAGTGCAATGGTAAAAATAACTAGCAGTCAAAGACTTTATAACAGTGATAGATCTTGACACGGTAGGTAAGAATAGCTGCAGCAGAAGAGCAAATAATAGAGAGTAAGGTTTTCAAACTACTCATTGGGGCATGATTTTTTTTCTTTTTTGGGATGGAAGGATGAATGGTTTATATGTTAGGCGGTGAACTAAGCCTTGGGATTTTAATGAGGTCCAGACTTTTTCAGACGGAGGAAGAGCAAAAGTTCTGCTTTTGGTGTTATTTCTGGATCACTATCAGTAGTGCAACATCCTAGTTGAAGGCAAGGCTAACTTCTAACAATGCTGCTGCTTTATTAGTAAAAAAGTTTGTAGTTTCACAGTAGTGAATGACAACCATATTTCACTGGTCAAGGTCTTAAATGCCATTTTGTCCGTTCTAACTCAGTTTCTTTGTTAGATTCATGAATATCATGCCAACTTTTCTTCAACTCTAATTTCTTCTTGATTTTTTTTCCAAGGAGCACACTTGAATAGAGGCAGATGGCACCTGATACTGTCAAACGTGAGGGCTTTTCTCTAAGTGATTTATAGCTGTGGCTCTTTCTGTATTTTGAGCATGTAGCTTTGCAATTTAGATATTATATAGATTAAGTGCTTTGCCTCAGGATCTGCTGCATGGCCACTCTGTTCTAACTACTGTGAAAGTTTGTGCAAGGATACAGTTGCTCTTTTGAAGTTAAAAAGTTTTTTGGTATTTCAAGCTTATTTCAGCAGAGGGGAACATCCTATGTTATATAACACATAGGTGAGTATTTGTCTTGGTTTATGCTGTTTTCACAGCTTTTGTAATCTTTTCACAGTTTAATTTTATCTTCACTGTCTGAACTCATGCAGCTCAGTAACAGTTGTGCCTGCACTAAATGGCTGAGTTAAAAGGCAGTATTAATGCTTGGGAAACTCACAGGGGTATATGCACATGTTCTTCTATTTGGATTGCATTAAATGAGTTTTCAGAACCATATGGCAACGTACCTTAACTATTCTTTCTGAAAGAGTCTAACTGTTGCAGCCTTCTGTTCTAATTAGTTACATGTTCTGAGCTTTACCAATTCACTGGAAAAACTCCATCCTTAATATTGGTTAAATTTTACCCAAATGCCTTTTGTTCTTGTGGGTGTATTTTAATACCATGCGTGTGAAACGCAGATCGCTTCTTAGTTACTCGCTTTACTTTAAATATCTCCCCAGACAATACAGCACTATTTGGAAATAGTTACCATTGTTTATTGCAGTCAGAAGTATTTCTCCTAAATAGCTGGGGTTTGAGTTGTAGAAGTCTTACAAATATTCCTTCTTTGAAACAAGGAGGAGATTGCAGGTCTGCAGTGAAATATGTTATCTATGATCATTACACCCTCTTGGGGACAGGGAAAAGTGCAACATGTGGGTTTCAAATGGGAGTGTGCTAGCCCATCATTTACAGGTGTTGGAATATTCTTCTGGAACACATTCTTTATAAAGGACTTAGTGTTATATAAAGGATTTGTTTTTTATTTAACTGCTTTTTAAAACAGTCAAGTGAGTCTCCCTACATGAATGAGTTATAATGGGGGTTTGCAAACCCAGCAGCACGTTCTCGACCACTGAGCTGAACTGCTGTATGTACTTTTCATTAGCACCTGGGATAATATTGGTGAGGTTTGTACTATTCAGCCTGTTAAAGGTGGAACTGTGTCTGCACTGTGTGTAAATTTGAACTTGCATCTTACATGGGAGTACCAAATTTATTGGTTTTGTTACCCAAAACAATTCAGAACATGGAAGAAGCGCTAAAAGTTGGTTAGCGTGAACATATGAAGACAGGTATTTCTTTATAGAAATTTATAGGCTCTTTGTGTATAGAAAAGGGAAAATACCTTTTCATCAGTAAAAAGAAAACTCCATCCTCTTGTTCCCAAAGGCACTGTTGCAAGTAAGAATAATATAAGATGTAATATCAAATCAATCACATTTACATTTCAAAAGCATCCTTTGTAAAAGTGCCCCAGAGGGCTGAATTCTGCTAATAAAAACACAAATAAAATGAAATATTTAACAAGCTATATCAAGCACAGGTAGGTTGTGCATGTTTTGTAAGTCTGACCTTAAAAATGAACAGGAAATCAGAATTTTTCAAAGAAAGTTAAAAAAATCCAATGTCTAAAGGCAAGAACCAAAGAATACAAACAGAGCATGGAATCCATAATATCTGCTCATGATCAGGAAAGGGAGGAAAGCCACTGAGGCTGAACTGAGATGTTGGCCTGAACAAGAGAGAGGTAGTGGTCATGGGTGTGAAACTCCACAACACTGCATTGAAGAGTTGATGTGTTGCCTGGACACGAAAAAAAAAGAAAAAAAAAAAGAAAAAAAAAGCGAGAGAGAAAAAAGAAAAAGAGCCTTCTTAATTGATTGCTTGATATAAGACTAAAGTTGTAGGATCAGACACTCAGAATTCAAACATTTCCTTAGATTTATTCCCACACTGTCACAAATGGGTTGGACTTTCAGTCAGGCTTTGAAGGGGAATGAATAAAGAGTGGAGATTTATGTTTAAAATGACTTGCAAGGGTAGGTGGCCTTGGATGGCCTTTGATCCAAGGACATTGTAAGCTGGCCTTTCATCATTATAATTTTCATCGTTTTCTTTAGCATCAAAATGGTTCCTTTTAAAGGGTTTAAAACAGGACAGGCCCACACACGTGTGTATAATGTTACTGTCTCTCCTTAATTTCTTCAGAGCCCTTTGGGTTGCTCTTCAGGTGGCTTTATTTAAAGATATTTTTTTCTTTTTATGTTGGAAAAAGCAGTATTTTTTTGCCCTGTATTTTTGCTAATAGATATTGTTCTGAATTGGACTAAAACTGTTGCTGCCAGTGAGGAAGCAGAAGTTGCCCTTTGTCTGGGAATACCATTATGAAACAGAGATGCTCTTTTACAGAGCAGATGGTAGAGTGACAGCAGCTTCCACTTCAAACACGAGCAGGCACGGGGTGCATGTGGGCAGAAGGTTTCATTGCAAATGATTTTATCAAGCCTTGGATATGCAGGTGAGAGAGAAAGTAGATGGGGTACTGGAGCAGTAAGAGAGGGCTGTATTTAAAGCATTGGAAATTGTCACAAAATCCCTGGCGTTCAAGTTCAGAGTAAAAGCCAAAAAATCCAGACTAAGTGTCAGCTAGAAAGAAGTTTGGAACTCTGAGTAAAGAAAATAACTCCTTTTACTTTAATTTCTGTTGTATTCAAGGCAAATCTGCGTGTTTGGGTTTGTTTTTTTCTTTTTTTTTGGAGGGGGGGATTGTTTTGTGTTGTTTTATTGATTGGGAGGATTCTTAGTTTATTTGCTTGGTTTTTATTTTTTCTCATTTTTTTAATTATCAGACAGAATTGCATGAGATACTTGGTTCTATTCTAAATTTCTCCTTCTAATCAGAACAAACTGCAGCACTCCTGAGCTGGCTGATGAATTCTGTCAAAAAGGATTATCAGAGATATGAATTCTGTTAATTTGCTGTTGTCTCTCAATTGTTGCTGTAAACAAAACCCTAACACTTTCTCCTTGGTTCCTGATAACAGGAAATATATTTATGTAAAAGTCTTTGTAGTGGCTTCTGGCTTGTCCTGGTCCACGATAAGGCTTGGACTGGGTGGTGCCACTGCTGCTGGAGTGTGAGCACTTTAATTGTGACCTTTGCAGACATTCAAACACCGTACACTGACTCACTTTTCCTGTGGACATATCGGTACCTGACCCTCCTAATGAATCTCTCTGTTCTGCAAGCAATGAGAACAGACACCAACAGACTCTCTGAAGTTTCTTAATGAGTAAAAAGTCATTCCATCAGTAATGCAATTCACACAACGTGCTTCCCTCAGGATGGGGCTCCAGTGTAATTGTATGTTTCCCTCCCTCCTTCCACACCACAATGTCTCTTGCTGTTCTGGCTGTTTCTTCACAGCCTTTACAAAAGAGCATCTCCTTGCCATACTTCTGACGTTTTCCTTGGTGTTGTCTAGTTCTTTTTCTTTGTAGCAGGAGTTTCTCCAGCCAGTCAGAGATCCTGAGCTCCAGGAGGCCTGGGTACCTGGCTAGTCTGTGTCTATGGGTATGGACCTGAAGTGCAGTGGGTGTAGGTAATTTCTGGGTATGCTCTGTCAAGAGGATTTTCATGAAACTTGCAAGGAAATCTGACTATTGAAAGTGGTGAATAGACAGGCAGGTTAGAGGCATCTGTGACTTCTTTTCTTAGAACAGCAAGCTAAAAATAATAAATGAGAGGGACGATGCTGGAAAAATACTGGAATGCTGCTCACTATTTCTAGTGGCCTTCATCTGAATCTCGTGTCGGTGCAGACTCAGTCAGTTCCTATTTGTTTCATGCAAGTATTAAGTACTTTCTATTCTAGTCAAGGCTTTAGTGGCAGACCTGTTTTTGCAACTGATGGTTTCAAAGCAAGGACAGACCGAGGTAGGCCTCACAGGTTTTCTTTGTGTTTAGGCTGACAGATGAGGTGTGAATGTCATGGCAAACAGGGTCGCAACAACCCTGTGCAGTGCCACAGGAGGAGTGGCTGGAAGGTCCCTGGTGTGAAACCTGGGGTGTTGATTGTCAGTCAGCTGAAGGTGAGCCACTGTGTGTGTCCAGGTGGCCAAAAAGGCCGATGGCATCCTGGCCTGTGTCAGCAATAGCGTGACCAGCAGGACCAGGGCAGGGATTGTCCCTCTGTACTCAGCACTGCTGAGGCCAGACCAGTTTTAGTGTCTAGTTTTGGGTCCCTCACTACAAGAAGGACACTGAGGGGCTGGAGCTTGTCCAGAGAAGGGATGGAGCTGGTGAAGGGCCTGGAGAGTGAGTTCTGTGGGGAGTGGCTGGGAGGGCTGGGTGTTTTAAAGTCATGGTTGTTGCACTTAGGGACATGATTTAATGGTGGACTTGATGGAGTCAGATAAGTGATTGGACCTGATGATTTCTAAGGTCTTTTCCAGCTGAGACATTGAAGTGATTCTGTGAGTCAATGGACAAATAATGGTTGTCCTTCTCTCCAGGCATCCCTTCCTTCTCCCTACTGCATGCATCTATTTCCTTTCTGTGTCTTGATGATATCCTAAATTCACATGTCAGCTTCTTTATTCCTCAAGCTAACTTTCAGCCTGGTTTGCTTTTTACCCTTTATTTGCATGTACATGGGCAAATTCAGCTCCTTCTGAAGAGGAAGCTTCATTTGTATCATGACTCTGCCCTCAGGAGCTCTCGCCCTGTGCATGTGTGCCACTGCTGTCAGCTCAAACACAGACCATTAGCAGCAGGGGGTTTTTACCCTGGGGTGCTCCCTTGGTGCCCTGCAGTATTCTAAACAACATCAACCTGTAGTTTGTCTGTCCGTGTTTGGGTCTGTGGAATATGAAATGTTAAGGCTCATTAAGTTTTTGCAGCAATTGAATTTTTTGCTGGAAGTGATCTTGGGTATTTTAAGCAATATAAGGATGAGTATAAATTGAGTGGCATTTTGAAGTTTTCTTTCACTTGAACTCTCATCTCAATTGAATTGCAGTGAAATTGTAGCAAAACATCTCATCTAATTGTTAAATAGTTCAGAGGCAGAGCTCAGTTTAAATGAAATTTGCAGGATATGACAGCTCATAAAACAGTCTTAGTAAGGGTGAGGCATAGATTTCACTGGCAATCTTCCTGTGGTTTGTAAAAAATTCAATGATTGGTTTTGAAACAATTAGAACCAATTGATCAGAAGTTATTGTCCACAAAAGACAGGGTTTTGTCTGAAATTAATAAGAAAATAGTGTCCAAGGATAACATTTCCTTTAATTTATCTTGCTTTATAGGAATATTAGAGTCTTTCCTACTTCCCCTGCAATTTCTGTCGTCTTGTATGTATTTTCAAACCAGTGAAGTTTTGGAACAGCTTTTAGAACTACAGTGATGAAGAGTGGTTTTGTGAGGTTGGAAAGGATGCCCAACTGAGTCAACTCATTTCTGGGTGACATTGTCAGAGTCAGCCTGCTGTGCTCACTTCATGTTAGTAGATGAAATATTTCTATACCAGAAAAATACTCACTATCAATTAGCAAAGCATTTCAATCATGAGAGTTTCTACGGGGAGGGTGAATTGGTCTTTGACTCCTGAAATAAATGCGTTTGTTTGCTTGCTGGATGCTGTTTTTACTGGCAAACTCAAGCTTTTTTGAGGGAGAGCTGTCTTGAAGTGTGGTCTGAAACATGTACACATTTTAGTAGTGGTTTTTATCCATACGTTGCCTTCTTTTTGCTTGTACTGTTTTGTTCATATGCATTAACTTGACATTTGCATCTAAATACTTTGTAACCCTAGAGAAAATAGGATCAAGTGGTTGGTGACAAAACAAGATAGGTAGATTTGGCCCAAACCTTGTCCTTGTTTTACACTTCTTTTTTGTATACAATAGGCTTTTCTTGAGGGCAAGATACAGGAGAAAAACACTGGCACTATGTGCATCTTTAACAAACATGGAAGAAATCAAAATGGAGAATCTGTATATTTTAAGGTTATGGAAATATATCCTTACTTTTGCAATAAGGGATGCATTTAAAGTAATTTACTCTTATCTCAACTAATGTGAAGTATGTGAATGAGAAATGAAAGGATATTAATTTCAGAACTTACCTTTTATCTGCTAACAATATCTAAGTCTTTCTCTGAGCAGTTCAGTTCATGAGCTTGCCTTGCTCTGTTTTTAGCTAGGTATATATAATTTGAGTATTTATGAAAGGAATATTGTCCTGCATGATGATATTTTTACCCTCCTCTTTTCTGTTTATTTACCCGTCAATAGTGTTATTGTAAAGCCAGAAATTCTTGGCCTTGAAAAATATAAACTGTGTTTTAAATTTCTGTCATCTTGCTGATAAAAAATGAGGGGATATTTCCCAGCAAATTTATAACAGGATGCTGTTTGAATTAAGTAATTTCAGACTCTGGATGAAATTAGGTTTTAGTGAAGTGGGTACAGTTTTGCAGAAGTGTGCAGGTCCATGATAGTTATGGTACATGCAGTTATTCTGAATATGGTATAGAGGGGCTCCAGCAGAAACTTAGGAACAGTTCCTCACTCCAGGTCAGCCTTTGGGTTCTAAGCAGTCACTGCTTTGGCCAGAATTCAAGCCATAGAAGTTGAAAAACTGAGGACCCTGGATCCCTTTTGGATCTTTCATTTGGGATTGTTTGAATTCTGCTAATAGTTGTAGTGCAGAGGCAACTTGCCAGTCTCAGTTTGGAGAAGGAGACTCAGAGCTACAGCAGAGTTGTGGGCAGGTCTGCAGTGTTTGTCTTGCATTTGAACACAGATCAGTCTCCAATTTCTATGGTGTGCAGGAAATTTATTATTTACCCTTTGAGTGCTCCAATTTTTGAGATGCTGGGAAAAAAGAAATCTCAGTCATACAGATTTAGTTTAAAAGCGGCATTTGTCCACAAATACCTGGTTCTAGCTGCCCTGGGAAAGGTGCATGAGGTGCTTTTTGTGATTAAATCCAGCATAAACAGTGGAGAATGCTGAAACAGGGCTTCTGGCTGCAGGAGAGTGTGTAGGAATTGGAATATGTTGCTAATGTGGTAGCTTTTGCTGTGAGGGCAGATCATTCCCAAAGGCAGATTATGACAGTGCATCTTAAGGCATCTAAATGGTTTTGAAATTTCTAATCTCAGCCTGTTTGCCACAGTTTAGTGCTGTGTCAGGTTCAGCAGCACTCAAAGACAGCTAATAAGGGCTTTTATGCATAGTGGTGAACTGTTATTGAAATGTTAGTTGGACTTGTGTGTCAAGGGTGTGCAGTCTAGTCCCATTTCTATTTAAATCACAAGATAGGAAGCTAAGTGATGTGGAGAGGGGTCTGGTTTGCAGGAACAGAGATGGCCTTCCTTATCAGCAGAGCAGATGAATCATCTTTGCTGTGGGACTTACTGTGGTAATGTGATTAATACAATTTAGTCTGGAGAAATTCGTGCAGATGCATCTGTTTAAAAAAAAAAAAAAAAAAAGCCTGCCCCACCATCAGTACATTTCTGAGAAATTTATTTTCTTTTTCCTTCATCATCAGTTTGATGAATCTGAGAATCTGATACTGATCTAAGAACACAGAATTTGTGCATAGCAAGTTGGTATCTGGTTCACACAGCTGCAGTTTTTAGTATGTCCACAAGATTTAAATACAGCAAATAATTCTGCATAGCTGCATGCCTTTAAGTTTTATGTTGCACTGCCCCACATCATTGTGTGCATTATATCCCTTTGGTTTCTTAGCTTTCAGTAGTAAATTGATCAGGGTGCCAGTATGCCTAGCCCACAGTGCATGGCACACATTTTGCTTTCTCTTTGGTTTTCAGAAGCTTAAGCAGAAATCACTGCCTTGATGGTCTGTACTGCTGTTTGTATGGAGTACTGCTTTTGATTTTTAAGACTAAAGAACCAGAAGCTATGAGGGAGTTCTGTGACAAAAAACAAACATGAAAATTTCTGCAGTGGCAATAGAGAGGCTGTGTCCTGCAAGTAACTCACAGAAGGTTGCTTCTTGCACCTTGGCAATGACGATCCTTAAAGGAATGCTGAATCACTTTACAGAGATCCTCATTACAGGCTATGAGAAGGACATGGCACTTCATCCTCCTTGTGATTCACCAAAGTTTAATTACCAAAGGCAATTTACAACTTTGTTCCCCTCCAGTGGAAACGTACACAGAAAACACTGCACAGGAACCAGTTCCCCACTGAGGGACTGACAGCCCCAGCAAGCAACATTCATCCTGACATCCCACCTTCCTTCCAAATGTAAGATGCTTCAACTGTGCTTTCTCTAACCTAAGTGCTGTGGCATTAAGGAAAACTCTAATGCTTATAGCTTGTCTTTCAGACAGCTGATGACAGCAAAAAAGGCCAAGTTTATTTAATGTGTCTCTTGACAAATAATAAATCAGTTTGAGCTCTCACCCAGAAATCTTGTAAAGCTCCTTTTGCTGGTGCCTTTGGAAGAAGAATTCTCCATTCATAAGCATGGTGGAGAAAATTTATGGCTGCAAGACCTCCCTTTTAATTTGAAAAACACCTGAACAACATTCTGAAGGGGCAGTGAGACAATATTCTCCTCCTTCTTGTAGTCAGTTGCAGTGAGATCACCCAGTTGTGTTTTCTATTGCTGTAAAACTAAACATCCTATTGAAGTATCAGTATAAGCCAGACATCTCCTTTCAGATCAGCCCCCTGTCCCAGCAGTGCATTCTTGGTCTTGCCTCAGGTTCTGGCACCTGAAATAAATGAGTGATGCAGGTGGCAATAACTGAGGTCCCCTGGCTTTCACTCAGGGCTATTTCAGTGGGTGCTTGCTAGTCCCTGGGATACATGGCATCCTGGTAGTACAGGGAGCTCTTTAAAGGATTAGCAGACCAGCTGGATGAAGCTCATCAATAACACTTTTCCCACTTTAGCCCCAGTGAAGCACACAAAAGCTCTCATTTTCCCTCTGAAATGTCTCACAGCAAGGCTGCATGGTGCACACACAGAGCTGATTCCCTGGGGAGGAGCTGAGGCACGGGAGCTGCAGGTAACACTGATTGTGCCTGTTAAGGTGCAGCAGGAGAGGATTTACTGTCCTCAGCACGCTGTGACAGCCTGCAAGGAGCACGGGGAAGGCAGGCCTGGAGTGTCACCTTCTGTCTGAACTAACTGGGGGGAGCCTAATGGCTTATGGAGAATGCTGGGGGAAAGTAATGAACTTTAAAAGCAGTGTCCTTGCTCTTTAAACTAGAAGGTTTCGTTCTAGGACATGTTGTAGTAGCTGAGAAGCAGAGCTTATGGCTATATAAATATGTAGATTAGTGGCTGCTCATAGACCAAAGGAACTGATTTAAACCTGGTTCCTTCTGCATGGCAATATCTAACAATAAACTAGTTCCACAGCATGCTGAAATCTGGTAACCTTAAACAAAAGCTAAGCATATACCTTTTGAGAGAATAGGCAGAAAGAAAAGGAGGCCTTGACAGGAGAAAAATAAGTAAAAAAGCAAAAATAAGACACAAGAGAATAAAAGCAGAAAGCATGAAACAAAGGCAAAACCAAATCCACTAATAAGAGAATTGTCAGACAGGAAAAAGAAATAGAGAACAAACAGAGAGCAAGACAGAAGTAATGAGACAGGGGGGAAATCGGATTCAAAATGAAATCTGGTAATAAAAGAACTGTCAGACATAAAACAAGCCAATATATGACAAAGGAAGAAAGAGCCAAGGAGACGGAGCAAGGCAATCTTTGAAGAATTAAGCTAACCAGATGTGGCCTCCAAAGGTAATTTGTAGAAAAGTTGATGTTACTCCTGATTTCTAATGAAAGCAGACTCTGAGAAACACATTTCTTTTATGCTCTAAGGAAAAAGATGTTTGGCTTTTTTTAAAAAATAAGAAACCATGCAAAAGAAATCAGAGGGCGTTGCACTACTTTTACAAAACTGTTTCATGGGTAAGGCTGTGCTGAAAAACAATATGCAGCAAATAAACTGTAATAGATCTTGTGGTTTGTGTGTTGAATCTGGTGTGCTTAGTCATCCACCCTAATGCAGGTTCCTTGACCTAGCTGCACTGCCTTAGTTTCCCTCATTTCAAAATACAGACTGTAATATAAACACACACATCACTAAAACTGGAATGGAACAGAATTCTAAATGTTCGTAAAGGTTTTGGTTGTGGGTAGCATTTTCTACCTTGCCTAGAATCTACCTTTCTAGATTCTAAGTTTTTCTTTGAAGACACAGATGAAAAGAAATCAGTGGAGGACGTGAACCTTTTACTCAGGCAGAATGAACTCATTGAGTTCGAGGGACCTGGGATTGAAAGAAAGACCAGTGATTTAATAGGCTAGCTCAAGAAACCCAGAAGTCCACTTAAAATGTTGGAATTCTTAACACTTCTTGTGTCCAGGGGAGTATATACAATAAAAATTAGACACACACATTGGCAGTGCATGTCCCAGGAACGTGCTGCCTGCTCCACAACCACTCCCTGCGTTACCAGCAGCAGTGGCTGCCTGTGGGAACAACAAATCCCTGCCCTCTGGAAGCTCATTGTGTCCTTTCCTTACTGAATTTTGGCTCAGATCCTAAAATGGGCTCAGCTGAGATGTTATCAGCATTTTCATTCTTGAATCTTGCAATGCTTTCTTTCTTTCTTTCTTTCCTCTTAAGACATCTGAGGATGGTTTCAGAAAGATACTTATATCTTGTGGTTGCTTTCTTTAACTTGTACAAAATACAAAGCTTTTTCTTCCTGTTTTGGGCACACAGTGAATTCTGGTCTGTGCTGATTTATCAGGTGATCCTTACCAGGAGTTTAACCAAACAGTCCCTTGCTTAATGTGTCTTATTATATCTCATTTCTGAACTGCTTATTTTATCTCATTTATTTTTCTCAGATGGCTAAAACTATTTAAGTGAAATAAGAACTAGTAAATAAAGAATGTACATGTTTCCTCATGTACCAGAATACAGATCTTTGCAGAAAGTGTTGCTATTTGTCAGATATTTGGGTAGAAATACCAGAAATAGCAACTGAAACACTGATGCAGGCAAACTAAGCAGAAACTCATGGATTGAATGTAAGGTCAGGACTGCTGCAGAAGTAAGTCAACCCATGCCTTCCTGTGAACTTCACTGACCATTGGGGGAAGCTCTTTAGAGTCCTAGTGTTGTTAAAAATAATAATTCATCCTCTCTAGTTTTAGTTTTGAGGATAACATAGAAATAGGTACCAGCTCTGTGGACACAACTTTTGGGTTTTTGCTTGGTTTGGTTTTTGTTCCTTTTTTTCCCTTCTTTTCCATATAATTTTTTTTTAGAAGAAACTAATGCATTTTCTGTGTCTGTGGAAACAGAACACTTACACTGGGATATACTTGAAGCAGTATTTCTAGCCACATGTATGTAGCTATGTGAAAGTTAGTGGGAAGGTGACATTTGGAGAACTCTTCTGAGAGCACTCAGGGTGACAGTAGGGAATGAATAATAGAAGTGGTGCTTGCAGAGTTTTCTCTTGTGAGATTTGCCATGTCCTGGGTTATCATGTTGATGCACTCAGAGTAGTAAGTTACCTCAAGGTACCTTGCAATTGGCCAAATTGTAGATTAATCTGCTTGGGGTAAAGGGGTGGGAGTAGTGGTGGTGGGGTGTTTATATTTAGTCAGTTGGAGACAAAAATTTAAAAATGCAGGTTGGAATAGGATTCTTATAGGTAAATATTTGGGTTTGGAGATATTTCCTTGGTCCTGCTTGTGGTTTACAAGATGATCCTTGTCTGCAGTATAGCCTTCAAGTGAAAGATTGTTTCACAGAACTCTTGTAAAAGCTTGAATGTAGGAAATTTGGTCTCCACACAGAAGTTCTGGATCTCAGACAATTTCTCAGATGAAATTCATCTTGTATTTGGAGATGAAGTTAATAATTTATATAACTGTATTGGAATTAAGCTACTTAGGGTTTCGTGTGCTTATAAAGAAACTGCATGCAGAATGATGCCTTAAGGATTAAACTCTTTATGGTAGCCATAAATAATGCAGAAAATTCAAATATTGAATGCAGAAGAGACTTCAATCAGGCAGAGCCTTGCTGACATTTCTTTTCACACTACCCTCTTCATATTTTTTCTACTGTTGTTCCTGAAACCAGTGGCCTTCTCTTGAGAATTTTATCATGAGCCATATGTACAGTTTGGTGTGGTTTAAAAATGAATACTGAACTTGAAGGCAAATTGAAAATGCAGGAGGGTGGAACCCAACAGGGTCAGGTCCCAAGTGAATCTCTGTGCATTTCACTGAACAATTTCTACCCTGAGTTATCATGTAAATGATAATAAAATAGTGAAAGTTGTGTGGGATTTGAAATCAATAGCCAACAGTAGAGCTACACATCTGTTGCATTTATTTTTAATTGTTTTAAAGAGGGAACTCTTTTGTTAGATTTTTTTTATCCATGAACAACACAGCTGCTTTAATAAACAGTCCAGAAGAAAGTTGTAAAAAGCATTAAGAGAAATGTGCAAAGACAAGAGTTCAAAAGCTGAAACATCAAGCAGTGACAGAGTTGGTGAGCTGTGAAACCTTTAACTCTGTATTCTTTTGGGTTTCCTTTATAATGGAAGTGCTCTAACCTCCATCTACCTGTCAGCCATTATTGTTAGCAACAAGAACTGGGCTCAGAGTCTGGAGTGTCTGCGTAGAAACATGAAATAGGATTATTTTGTGTTCCTAATGGATAACCTGGGAAAAGCTTGGGATTGCATGATTGATGGGTGATGTTCCCCCACTCACACACAGAGACTTTGGTTGCACAGTTTCTGACTTTTTAATAAGTACATGTCTTCAGAACCTCTTTACTCTGTACCTGTAGGGGTAAAAGTGTTGGCTAGGATTTAGAAGATACTATTAAAAAAGTGGATGATTGCATCAGGAGGTGGCAGCCACGGGAACGCAGAGGCCAGACATCGCTTCCCTGGCGTCCCAGCCTTGTCAGTGCCCTCCTCAGGGGATGTTAAGGTGTTTTTCCTTCCACCATGTGGGCAGGCCTCAGGGGGAGCCTTGTGCTCCTGTGCAGGACTTGAAGAGGCAAGCTGCAAGTGTTCCAGAGCATTTTGATTGTGATGGGAAATGCTTGAGCAGGTAGTCAATTAACAGGCTGGAGCTGTCTGCAGCTGCTGTGGAAGGTTCTGTCTGGCAAGTGCTGTGGCTACACAAGGACTAATGGCTTTAATTTGGTGAGGGAAGGATTTCTGTTCTCTCTGAAGAATGACAGTAGCAGAAAAGCCAAGGGACAAATTATAGGCACTTCACAGCAAAATACTGTTTGACTCTAGTTATTTTATAGAATTAAAAACCAGAGGATTCTTTTTCAGTGGTAGAAGCTGAGGAGACTGGTTACTGTTAGAGTTTAAAAATGTGTATTTTGTAAAAGAATGCTAAAGTAACAAGTAAAAAGGAGACAGTTCAGAAGCAGTGTTATGAGAAAAGTGTCTGAAATAAAACTGCAGAAAAGCAGAAAGGAAATTAAATGCCAGGTTTCTGTGAAAGATGGACTATTCCTGCTCCTGGGAATAGAATTTTTAAGGATTCTAAAATTATAGACTGACAATTCCTTATACAAAGACGACAAATTTTAAATTTTATTCATAAAATGGAAAGTGAGATTTGCATGGGAAATAGCTAGAAAGCTCTTTGTCTTAATTTGAATCTGAGGATTCTTTGCAGGAGCTAGTCATAGCAGAAACTCTTGTGAACAGGTCGACACAGAAGAACATTCCCAGGCTGTATTACTGGCAAAGATATGTACCTGGCATTTTTTCAGCTACAGCCAAAAGTAGCAAGGGGTAAAAAGATGCCTTGGCAGTTTAGTTGATGCTCTATATTTAAGTTGAAGCCTTTTTTGTTTTTCAAGAACCAAAAGATGATGTAGGCTTGGAACAAGGATGCTGTTCCATCCAGTGCAGGTGGGCTTACTGAATGACAGCACTCAAAGAGTAGAACAGCCTTTTAAACAAATAGTTGTGATGATGATGAGACCACTTTGAGAGCCTTAGAGCTGTTGTAAGCCAATGGAAATTGTGCCATGGAGTTCAAGCAATAAAGTCTGCTGTGAAATTGCTGAACACAGAGCAGGGCTGATCAATGGAGCTGTGGCATTTCTTCCCAAGGGAAAGAGCTGTCCAAAGGCAAGCCAGTGAGAATGGAGTGAAATGCCGGTGACATGAAAGGTGTGAGAGCTGGAATCAAAGCAGGCTTTTCAGAGAACAGACACAATGGCAGAGGAAGAAGGTTTGCAGCTGGTTTTGTGCCTGATCCAAGAATGCAGTTAGTGGGAATGATTTTAGGGTTCTGTGTGCAGAGGGTGCATGTGGGAAACCTGAGGAGGCAATGGAGGGTAAACCTTCAAGACAAACACTGTCAGACAGACTCCAGTGCCTTCAAGTTCTGTGCTGTTCAGAAAAACTGTAAGATTAATGGGAGCAAGGTTACTACAGCATTTGAGTTAAAAGGACCAAGTTATTTTTTATTTGCCTCCCAAGTAACAAACCAGGACTAGCTCTGTAAGTTGGTCTAGTCACTGCAGTAAGTGCCCAAGTCCAGGGAGATGTGAGAATCCAGGTGTGCTGATTCTTGTGTCATTACCTGTTGACAGAAGAGTCACTGGAAATGGAAATTTGTCCTGATATAACTTTGTCTTATATTGGATATTATGGCTGAAACAGGAAGAGCTGCTCATTAGAGAAGTAGGAATAAACACTTTTTACAGTAGAAGGCTTATTTATTCAGTTTGCAGAAGGCTGTCTGAGATCCATTGTGTAGTGCATGTTTTGAAGGCCCATTATTGTTTCCAGTTAGATATTATAGAACACTCCTGTACACCCTTACAGTCCATACTGCCCCTGCAGATTGAGGGTCTACTCTGTGCTTGTCCATCCTGTGGTCAGTGGATTTGATAAAAACTCTTTAATGAGGGATAACTGCAAGTGAGCAAGACACAAGGACACTGCATGACCCAGCTAGTATAATAAAATGGTATATATATATAGGTATATATAATATATATACAGCTATATGAGGTAGTACAAGGTGATCACTTGACCACACCCTCACTGCTACAGAATTCCAAGCATCTTAGTTCAGTCAGTTGTAGTTCAGTGTTATTTATGCCTTCCTCCCCCCACTTTTGCTTTCCCATATTTTCACTATTTTCCTTATCACTGTCAAGGTGTGACATTAACCTACATGTGCAGTCAGAATCACTGGGGCAGAAATATTCAACATGCTGATTGTAGAACACATTCCATCATCACAGCAGAGTTGTGGATGCCAGGATAATCGAAATTTGAGAGATGAAAGTACAGAATTCTTTCTCTACTTAAATAAAAAAAAATCTCCTTTAGTGATTTTTGTTGGAAATTATTGACTGCTATGTAGGCTGAAAGCTTGATTCAGTGTTCTTTCTTGAGAAAATTACAGCAAGTTATCTCACCATCTGTGATACTCATGTGGATTCTTCAGAGGAATGGCGCAGTTGTTATCAATCAAACTGCTTTATCAAACAGCCCTCTGCACTCTGCACTATCAGAAGTGTGTTCACAGGACAAAACAGAGAAAAATTATATAATGTATTACTCTCCTCTATTTCTTTTTAAGATGCTTGGCTGGTTGATTTACTGCTGTCCAGGAAGGCAGGTTTGCTGAATTCATGTGTGTAAAACACTTGAGATGCACATTCTGCACAACTCCCTCAGAAAATGCTTTCACTCCACAATGCCCTCCAGCAGTTGTACAAATCAGAAATGTGAGTCTGTAGGTTGTAATCCTTTAAGACAGCTTTCTCAATCTTTTGGGCTGAGGTATAATCAGACAGCATTTCTGGAACATGCCAAACCAATCAGGAGCAGGCATTTTCCCTACACATTAAATGGTGTTTTTCAAGATGCTGTCATTAAAATCTTACACCAAAATGTTAATTGAACAATATCAGAGTCTTCCACACCTTCATCTCTTTTCCTTCCTTAAACCTGAGTTTAGTAATAGAAATGTTTCTCAAGCCAGCTAGCCAATGTCTGGGAATACAGAACAGTTGTCTCTAGTGAATTTTCTCTGTTTTTCTTTCATTAATTAAATATTCGACATTGTAGCATCCTCATTTCTCATTTGTTTGAACTGGATCAGCTTCCATTCTCAGAACATTTTGTTGCACCAATTCATTCTAATCACACTGCTGCCTTGAGCATGTATTTAATCCCATCCCTGGGAATAGGAGCTGTGTAGTTCTATCCATGTGCATTGTACATCCTCAAATTCCAGAACTTGGTTGTTGTGGTTGTTTTGTGGGTTTTGTTTTGTTTTTTTCACCTCCATCCCATCCCTGGCTTGTTGTATAAGTCTCCCACACACCTGAACCTCATGGGGTGTATTTTGCTCTTCATCTCTAGTGAGATGCCAACATAGCAATATTGTCTGACAAGATACATTTTTGTCTACTTACCAGTTTGTAACTTTTACCATTGATATAAAAATAACACAGTCCAATTAAGATCTGTGACTTACTGTAGCTGTAGTACATGCGCCTTTCAACCTGTCATTTAGTTAATGGAATTTAAAAACCTCAATTTTTTCTTAATCTTGAACTGAATTCTTTTAAGTGATGAAAAGCAGAAATAGTTCAATTGGCGTAAATAAAAAATTGCATTAGCTGGAGTGTGTGAGAGAGAATCAGTCTCTGTCAGTGCAGTGTGGCTGTAGAACCATTGTCATATGTGATTTAACAAATATTTGCATTTTCCAGCTTGGTTGCATTAAAGCATCTTCTGAAGTGAATTTGAGATAAATGTGTCAAATGGCATTCAGGGTTCTTCTGACTTGAGCTGGTCATGTCTGATGAGCTGCTGAAAGAATTTTAGAATTTCTTTACAACACTGCTGATATTTGAGTAAGCAAGTTTTACTCCATGTGTGGTGATCTCATGTGCCCTTTATCCTCCTTATGCTCTCCTGCTCCCCTGCTCTCTTTCTGTACTCTGGACATGCAAGGTGGCAAATGATCTGTCAAGTCTGGAGCTGTGGGCACGCACTGGCCAGCCAGCAAAATGTCAAGTAGAATGTTGAATAGCTGAGTTGTGCCTATCTGACCTCAAGTATGGGTGCTTGTGGTTTTTTTCTCTTGGGAATTTAATTAAGTCTGAGATAAAAGACCAGCCTAGCATTCTTTATCATTTTGTCAAAATCTGCAAGTGCGTATTAACTATGGGCAGAAAGGAGGGATAGCAGACAGATAAGTTGCACTCAAATTATATCAAGGAACCATTCTGTCTCCAACCAATAACAAGCCCCCCCACTACCCCAAACCCCAATATTAGTATGTTTTCAGTACTGAGTTCTTATATTAAAGATGTTTACTGCCTGTAGTTCTTCCTTTTCATCTAACAGTGAACTACTTAATGCTTATATGCTTCCAAAAAATGGAATTAACATTGTGTAACATGCACTCATTTTTGGCAACAGTTCAAGAAAAATTCTTTTTGCCTTGGAAGGATTAAATTCTCTCTTAGTTGCTTTAAAATGTTCTGCTGGCCATGCTGCTTAATATAGTTACAACTGTGAATCCCCACATGGTCCTTGATTTGTTATGGAATTTACTAAAGCAAGCAGGATCCAGAATTAGAGTATTTCAGCCTACCTTATTAAATAGTCCCTAAGGATCTTTGCAGTTACATTGTACTTAAGTGCTACCAAAAAGTTATTTGACACTCAGAGTTGGATCCTGTCTTACTGTTCCTATGGAATGGAGACTGTCAAGAAATGCCTTGGAAGAACAGGTGGAGCTATGATATGGACTGAGGATGTTCTTTTATCCTCAAGTTTGAAGATAAATAAGAAAAAATCCATACTTTAAATACTGCTCAGTCTGCCCTTATTTATCATGTATTTTAAAACTGTGCTGTGCAAGCCCACAAGGAAATAACTGGAAGAACAGTCACAGCTGAAGTTTATACAGCCATGCTTATGTGCCTGTTTGTCTGTCTGTCCAGACCTCTGCTCCAAGTAACTTCTGCATTTCTTGGTTGTCTCAGAGCTACTCACATTCCTCTAAGTTTTGTAGGAAGAGCCATTTTCTCACAAAACTTCCAATGGAAGTTGAGGATCCAAAGCCAGCTCCCAAGCTGAGGAAAGGCAGGCAGAGCTGAGCTGTAATAGGCACTCTACACACTCTGCCCTGCAGCAGCTGCCAGTTCATCAATGCATATATAATTGGTTAATAACTGCAGTGTATGTGGTCTCTGGCTTGGGGAGAGTGTCTTAGAGGACGGATTTTCATTATTTCCATTATTCATAGAACATCTTGTAGTGCTAAATGATATACAAGCAGCAGGAAGACGGAAAACTCATCTCTGTTTGATCATAAACTGCAGAAACCTCCAGGGACTAATGAGTGTATCGCTGCTTAGTGCTCTCATCGAGGCCCAATGACAAACAGAACGTCCACAGCCAGATGCAGATGAGAAATCATCCATCTGTACTCTGACTATCTTTGATCTGACATTACAGTTAGGTAATTGCAAAGGGTGAGCAGTGTATTTGGGCACTCACGTGCACATGCATACAAGGGTATCTCAGCTCTGGTGCTTGTTTCTTTAATTTACTATTCACAGGAAACTGCAAGGATGTCTTACTTCCATTAGTAACGTTATCATTGCCGTTATATTCTGGACAAATTCACTGTTTGTAGTGATATGAAATCTTTCCCCTGAGACTCTCCTGTTTAAATATCCTCCTTTTGTTTGAAATAAGAGGCACTTTTAAGTTTCATTTTTCCTTTACTCCTGCCTCCTTCAGATGTTAAAGAATAAGGCATCATATTAATTTTGCTTGTAGGAATTCATTCCACTCTCATAGGACCATAAATGCATTGTAAACTGCCTGTGTTGGGGGGTGGGGGCATCCTCCTTTGTTCTCTTTGTCACCGTGTGCCAAATTGTTCCACTCCCAGAGAATGGAATGTTATGCCTACAATATTTTTATCGTGCTATCTATAAAAGGCAAGCCATGAAAACAGTGCAAAAGGAAGATACACGTTCAGAATAAGGGCCAGTTGTTTTACAGCAGCAGTGGGCTGCTATCCTATGCCTTTTAGGTCTGTTTTCCAGCTCTCCTACCACTTATGCTTCTGTTGAAAAATGACCTAGGGAACAAACCTGTATGGTCAGCTCTGGATGATCAAAGCAGGAGAAAAATCAAAGAAAAAGCAATGAGGACATGAGTTTAAAAGAAAAGGATGGAAAGAGGGAGGTATGGATAATGAGTTTCTTAACCTCATCTGCAAGCCCCAGTTTCAAATTTCTTTATAAGGAGCAGTAGAAGTGGGCTACCAGCAATATGGGACTTTTACTGGAACAGTCTCTAGTGAGCTCAGATGAATCTCAGAAGTTAGGAGAAATTTTTTGGTTCTTTCCACACATTTAGGATCTTATTTCTGTAGTGGCTGCTGGACTTAATGATCTTTCTAGGTCCCTTCTACCTCGACATACTCTCTAATTCTGTGATTTCTTCTCAAAAAGAAACCGTGCAACAAATAAAAGGCATTTTCAGACACTTTTGTCTCTTTATGTTGCTTGCTCTCCATTCATCTCTTGGTGCCTCATGCTTAATAGCCTTGCTAATAAAAAAAGAAAATCAATTTCACTTCACTAGATTTCTCAGAGATAGCAGAAAGTGTTATTGGTAGAATTTATTCTTGAAACTTTGTTATAAAAGAACTCCAGGCTTTACTGAGTGCTGTATGGAATACTTCTTACAGGGGATCAAGGGCCATGCTGTGAGGTTCTTCTTCCTCTGACTCTCTGGTGCAAACATTTCATTTGAATTCAGCGCATTTAGTATCTGCTAAATAGTTCATCAGAAATACACAGTATTTCCCTGAAAAAAAGTGTTCTTGCTTGGTGCTATAAAATGTCTTAAAATTATAGCTGAGGCAGTGGTATTTATCATGTTGTGTTGCTCAATGTGTGCTATGTGGGAGTTGAACTAGGGATTCAAGGGAAGGCTCTTTTCCTTTGTTCCAGCCCTTCCTTGTTTAGTCACAATATTGTAAGTGTACATCTAGTCAGTTTGATCTTTCCTGAAGCCTTGGGAGCATGGTTTTGGGTTTCTCGGTTCAGTGATCTGCTTTTGTTCTGCACGGTGTCAGTGTTAAAAGCTGACATGTTATAAACCAGCACGTACAGCAGAGCAGCACTTCCCACCCACCCCTGCTTACAGGCTCTTCTCTGTGCATGGGAAACTGTCCTGTCCTCTCTTCAGTTTTTGAAACAGAACATTTTGGTGGTCTCTCAGTATATTCTGAGGAGGTTTTACAGGTAAGAGCTCCATCCATCAACATGGAAAACTTTTTACAGTTTATTAGGCATGTCACACAGTTCAGTGTGACATGGTTTATCAGAAAACACGGGGATTAATTTCTGTTGAGAATTTACACATGAATACAAGATTCTAATCTAGATTACTTCCCATTCCTTGTTTGGTAGATACTGCTATTCTACCATAAAGACCTTATAATCAAATTTTTAAACCTAGGACCGGTGAATCAGATATATGTTTGGAAGAGATCTAATCTTAAATCTGTAGAAATTGATTTGTCATGATGGAGGGGTGAGGAAAAATAGCAAAATCATGCTTAAGTTTTGTATTTGTCTTCCTTGGTGTATGTATTTACTGCTAGCTACTGGTTAGGATTAAATATTTGCCCAAGGGCATACAGTTTTCCAGCAGAATAGGCAACAAATTAAATGGCTTGTAAGAAATGTTCTTTAAACAAGGCTCCATTATTTGAGTGGCACAGTCCTTCTCACCTTGAACTTTTAAAATTCAGAAATTTTTACTTCTGTCCACTTCTAGCTTGTGGTCATGTTAAGCAATAATCCAGGCTATATATAACAACAGCAATCTACTTGGATCTTTTTTTCTTCTCTCCCTTCTCTCAGCCCTCCAGGGTGTTGGGGTTTCCATAAGATGATGTATTCCTAGTTAGAATTTAAGTCTAGTGACTGCAAGTTCAAGGTTCACATCTGCTCAGAATAATATTCCTGGACTATTGCCTATTAATTATTCTCTTACAAAAGCTTTGCAAGCAAGTATCACGGGTCAGGATGATTTAAACTTCCTTGAAATTAATCTAATTAATAGATAATTTTACCATTGTACTTTCAAAAAGATGATAAAGTTCAACAATAATGGACTCTACTATGGATTTTTTTTATCTATTAATATCATTATAGATCAAATTTGGTGATCAAATTAAATCATAGATGGGTATTAAAAACCTTTGATGAAATAGTAATTTTTTAAAATCTCATTCCAGTAGACTTGTAATGTGCTGCTTAGGAGGAATTAATTAAATGAATCAAACTGAACTTACTCATTATTAGCCAACAGCATAATTAAAAAAAAAACTAAAAAGTTGTTTAAAAAATTAAAAAGTTGGTTTCTTAGTGGTGTCACTACCTTACCTGGTTGGGTTTTTAGATAGAGTAATTGACAGATTTTGAACTGCTTTGCATTTTGAAGTTGTGCCTTAGCAGACTGTTATTGTATCATTTCTTTCCCTCTGATGCCATTTTTAATGGGCTTTTAGTTCAGCTTATTGAGCAAATCATTTACCCCTATATAATAGAATAACAACATTTTCCCCTAGTCAGCACTGTTGCCTGCTGTAGTCTGCTGTTCTGCTGGTGGCAAGGGGGGTCTTTTGAGGTCTTACCTTTTTTCATGGTGCAGACTTGATTCTCTAACTTAGTTTATGTACCATGACTGGGTTTGGTGGGGTTTTTGCCTCACAGTTGATTTGTCAAAACCTCTCTGATTCTCCTTCCTCGGCCTCTGTGCAGTAAAACAGTCCATCAATTTATCCATTATTTTTCTGTGTATTAATATTATGTGTCTATATCCATCCTGTCTTCAGGAAAGACAGAGAAAACTCAAGAACTTTAACCAGTGCAGAGCTTTGCTGTAAGGTTTTGTATTCTTTGTATCACCAAAGGGAAACACTTTAGGTATACAAGAGAAGCTGCACTGCTTCTCCATTGCTGTGAGTGTCCAGTGACAACAAGAAAAAACAGATGTGAAAGATGAGCAGCAAATATCTCGCTGCATTTACTGTTATTTTATCACCCCCAGTTTTATGATATCACAAAATCTTTTTCCTTTCACTTTAAAGGGTTGTGTCAGCTGCTGTCTCTTTGAGGTGACAGTAGGAGGCTTTTAGGAGATGACAGCTTTAGTGCAGAAAGGCTGAAGGGTGAAATTAAATGTTTGTAACCCTAGTAGCTGACTTCATCCTCTAACACTTCCACTCTTCACTGGACCACATATGACATGGTTGGTACAATCTTGGTCAAAATTTGAGAGGCTAGATCATTTAGTATCAGACTTTCTCTTACCTCTGTTTAAAGCCATAGTGAATATTCCTATGTAAGGTGACCTGACAGGTTTTCTGTCATGGTTCAGCCTGGGCACAATGTGTTTCCTTGAGACACTTCCAAAATGTTTAAGTTAAGGCAAACCGTTGCAAACTGTTTTTACAGTAGTATCTAAAAGCTTAAAAATAGATTGAGATGCAGCTTTCAAGACACATTTCTGTACCTTCTCTGTCAGAAAGTGGAGAGTGCTTTCCAAAAATCTGACCCTGAGCCCACCAGCTCCTGTTGTTCTAGCTGCTACAGCCTTTTCTGTCCTGCCTGGCATGACAGAGATCATTTCTGAAAGTGGTTTTGTAAAAGCTTTCTGGAGGTCATTTGTCTCCTACAGCTGATACCAAAGTTAAAGTAACAGAGGACTCTATGGATGTTCCACAGTGTTAAAAAAAAAAAAAGTCAATTAGACAAGCCCTAGAAAAACAGCATTGTGCAGCCATGGTGCTTGACATACTGACAGCTCATTAGATAGAAGCAAATGACTTAGGACTCATTATGGGCATGCTGATCACTCACAAAATTATCAGGAATCTAAATAAAATTGAACCATGAAATACCTTCAGTCAGGGACGTTTTGTAGCTGAACACACAGAGCGGGGTCCCTTTTGCAAGACTGAGTTTACTGCCTATGGAAGGAGGATGACTTGAAGGCAGACGAGCAGAGCTTGAGGAGCTGATGTATCTGGAGAATGGGGGACCTACTTTGTGGAAGATTGAAGAGTTTGGCTTAATTACCTTGCTAAATCCAGTTGAGAGAAGATATATATCAAAGGTCTATTTCTGAGAATGGGCAGGACCAATTAGATACATTAAATGCAATCTGTTTAGAAAACTGCTTCTAATCTAGAGACAAATTAGTACTTTCTAGGTAAATACTTGTGAAAAGGTGGTGCCCCCAGTAACCCCCAAAGCACATTCTCTCACTGTAGAGTGGTGAACTTCCAATTGTGCCACTTGTCACAGAGGGCACTTTGCATGGCCCAAGTGGAACAGAACTTTATTCTTCTTTAACACAACTCCAGTCAGAACATCTGGCTCTTAGTACCAAAACCTTAAAGGTATTACCAGGGCTGAAATGCAGCAGCACATGACGATCACAGCAGCCGCAGGAGCAATTGTCATAGCAGAGAAACAAAAGGCAAACCACTGCAGGAAAAAGGGACACATGCACTTGGTGCTCTGCTCTGCTCTTTCTTCTGGTCCCAGAAAGAGAAAGGCTATTTAGTAGGATAAAAAAAAAAATTATTATGAGATGAAAGATCATGTTCTCAGAGGGAGTTTAGCGTGGAATTAGTCAACTAGACAGAATACTATGTATAAATGAAGAACAGTTAAGTATAAGTTTCTTAAAAACAGTTATGAAAGGAGAAACTGATGGGGAAGTTTAACTTAAATGGAAAGTTGGAGCATAAATGCAAAGAGAAGGGGTTAAAGAATTAAGTATTGCAGTTCCTTAAGGTAAGTAAAAGAGGAAAATTTGACAGCAGTATTGTGGGGTAGTAAGAAGCTGCTGAATTAGAGTCACTATCTGGCAAAATAGGGAATACTGTCTGACTTTCTGGAGGTTTAGAGTATCTGTGCATAGTCACGGGGTATAAAATTAGATGTTGTGGTACTCAGTGAGGTAGCAGCTTTCGGACAAAGGGAAATGGAGTAAGATGGGCTGAAATTTGACCAGTGACATTTGTGGTGAATGCTGAATAACTAAGAATGAGAAATTGAAAATATCAGAATTTAATGTCTTGGAACTTTAACATCTGAAGTTGTGGGAGTCCCAACAGACCTAAGGTTTCAACCAATTAAATCTATTTTCCAGCACTCTGGGATTAGTTACATGTGCAGAAGCAAGGAAACTGCAGATAAATATTCTGATTACTCACATATTTTTGATTTAATGAAAAAAAGTACAAAAAATTTAATGAAAAAGAAAGGGCATCTTTAATTTTGGCATCTAAAATCAAATGATAAATGATCAGCTGATTAGTGATGGGCCTTTTGTTCTTTTAACTTTTTCAGTAATGTGTGACTGTCACATTGCATAACACTTAAATGAATGAACCTGGAAATGAAATACATTAGGATGCATCTTTGTGTTCCTCCCCTGACTGGTGGACAACTTGTCTCATTAATCTGTATAGTGGTGTTAATTTAAACAAACAGCATTATTTGTTGAGATTTATGGCTAGAAGACTTAGAGGATCACTGGGAAAATCTTATGCTCTCTTATTTTCAGAGCAGTGGGATAGATTTTATGGCTCTTAGTGACTGGAACATATCAAAAACTCTCGTAACTTGTAATGAGTGTACAAACTAGTACAGACCCGAGTATTCTGGCAGAGAATGTGGGCACAATGAATGACGGCCAGGAACCTGTGGTCACAGGGTAATTGGGGTGTTTTGTCCCGTGCAAGTTTCTTCTTGTGTTGGTAATTGCTGCCTGACCAGCACTGGGGTAAAGGTGGAGATAAAAACCGGTAAAAGTAAAGACCTTTGAGAGGAATAATGGAAAACACTGCAAACAGATGAAGCAGTAAATGTAAGAGTAACATTCCTGCATTCATTCTGCATGTTTTTTGAATATTGTATTTGTTGAAGTGTCTAGGATCTATTCTTATAGGTAACTGAGTATGATTCTGGTTCTAAATGAACTTGAGGAAAACTCACCTTTGCCTGGTACTCCCTGAAGTGTCACGGGGGGCATTATTTAATCTCAGCAGTGTCTCTGACAGCTTTTCTGCTGGAAGGAAAAAACTCTTCTGTAACCTCTGGGACACTGTGATGAGTTCATCAAGGCTTTGGTGGCCTTATTCTACTGCTTTAGACCAGGTTGGTGTCCAAGATAATTGAAAATACATGGCCTCAGGGCTGTTAGTGTGTGGGACAGATTCATACCCTGCAGAAGGGTTGTGGGCAGAACCTGCTTCCTGTGCCAGCTGCAAAAATAAAGATGAGAACTTGTTGTTCATATCCAGGTCAAGGCTTGCACAGCTGGCGCCTTGGGAAGTTCCCCTGGGGCTGTGAGGTGCAGTTCTGGGTCCCACAGATGTCAGCAAGAACATTCACAAGCTGGGTTTGGTGACACCAGACTTGGCTCAAGGGGGAGTTGAGGGATCCTGAGTTTGCACATTGAATAACTCATACACAAAGGCCTTGGGAAAGAACTAAAAAAAATATATTTCTCTTACTGTTCCTGTTCAAATTTAATTGTGCTTCTGGCTTTCTGTTGCTCTCCTTTGAATCAGTTAGAGATATCTTTATATGAAGGAGGGACAGAATTCCACAGCTGGCTTTGTTTGGTGCAAGTAGCTGGATATGCTGTCATAGAACCAAGTACCTGGACAGTAGATTATGTCTTTATTATGTCTTATGCAAAAATGGAACTAAATTTGAATGTTTTGGGGGTCTGTACTACTCTTGTTTGTTTCTTGCATGCACATGAGTAGAATGTATGTGGAGGGAACCATGGGTTTAAAATAATTTCTGACATGTGAACTCTATGATTGATGGACTGAAGGATGGAAAACTGTGCTAGGTGCCCAGTTGTGTTGCATTTCTTCCATCAAAATGTTCTAGATCAGCTCTGATAGAGTGGCTAGGAGTGGTTTCTTTTAAGCTTAAGAAAGCCACAAATAGAATATATTTGCATTTCCATTTGTAGCCCTTTCAATTTTTAATATAGAATTATGTCCAAATGTGTTTTTATCTAAGCCTTATTAGACAGAGATTGATAATCTTGTGTATGAATTTTTCATGGGGTTTTTCTTGTGCATATGCTGGTTCAATGATGCATTTTCATATGAAACACATAAAGCTTTTTTAAGCAAAAATAAAAGCACTGAAAATCCACATCAGTTCAATTACACTTGCAGATTAAAATAAAGCTGTAATATATATCTATTGTATTGAAATGATAACTCTATGAATTTTTGATCTACTTTAAAAATGTAAAACTTGGATTTGATTAGATTAGCTGTGGAGTAATCTACACTGAATAAATCTGTCTTCCTTTCATGTGATTTGTCAGTGTTTGTAGTGGGTTTGTACACACAGCTTTCGCCATTATTTTCCAGGCAATAAAAGCAGCCATGCAGAAAAGCCACCCATAAATGTCAGAAAACAGAGATATTTTGTTGCATTCCAAGGGCTTTGAAGGTCAAGTTCAATTCAGTTAGCTCGCCCAGCGTGAGAGGAGCGTGATCTGATGATGGAATGTGTGTTTGGGTAGGATATATATGTTACTGTCCCTGTACTATTCTATCAGGATAACAGATCAGTGAGAGATTAAACTTTACTGCTTGGGAGAATGTCTTTCGGAAAACTATCAATTTTTATGATTTTTCTCTAGCTCCTATTGAGATGCTGTGCAGAAATAATGAATCCAGAGAATTTATAGCTTTTATCACAATGGAGATTGACTCCTGATTGTGGCTTTTGGGTGCTATTCCACTGCAGGTATCCTATTCAACTGAGTGCATTCACAAAATAAGTCTCAGATCATGGATTTTCTTGTAAACATGAAATTGTGTTTTGCCTCCTTCTGATGAAAAGAGGTTTGTGTAAAAACAGTTTCTTAATTCCTAGAAGGGAGAGGTCAGTACAAAAGGCAGAGTTCTCCCACTCCAAGGAATTTGTTCTGCCAAGTCCCACTGCAGTGTTTCATGGTTACTTCCCCTGCCATGCCCCACTTTCTTTTTTCTTTTTATAAAGAGAAGATGTGATCAATAAAGCTCATAATTAAGTTGAAGGCACTGCCTTGATCAGTGCTTTTATTGAGTTTCAGTGCCCTGATTTGAGGAGCTCCCCAGTCAATGGAGGGAAATGTCATCAACTGCTTCAGCAGTATGTGAGCACTCATTGTGTTTTGTAACTGCAGTGCTGCATAATCTTTGCTATCTGGAGAGTCTCCTTTGTGGTGGCTTCTGATAGCCTTTTGCTCGTGTTATCCAAGGATGAATAATGAACAGACTCCTACCTGGAGAAGGAATACAATTGTATTAAGTGGGCAAGAAATTTTGTTAAAGTTCCTGTGCTTTGCAGTATCTTCATGTGACTGTATGAGAAGAAGTGAGTAAAGCAGGGTCAGATCATGTCAGTAAAAGAAATCTCTCTGCCAGAAATGTACAGGTCGTTTGCCCCCCTGTGTTGGTACTGACACTGCATGGCCCAGTGCAGCCCCTCCTAAAAAAGATTCAAAACATAGGCCTGCCTCCTATTTTTCATTGAAATGATAAAATAGTTGGATGTGCTGCTAGGAGCATGCAGTGTTTAATGCAGTTGATGTGCATTCTAGATTAAAAGCTCTGTTCTGTAGTGCTGTGATAATAATATTATCATTAATGTTTCCAGTACAAGTGCCTGGCTGGGTTCTGCATGCCTTCATCCAAACACACCCCCCAAATCCCTTCCCCATTCCATGTGTTTCCTATGGCATATTGCTCTGTGCTGGAACATCCAACGCTCCTTAGAATGGATTCTAATGTGACCATCCCAGTAAATCCCACATCCTCCATGTGCCTCCATTTGCTCAAAGATTTGGTGCCCTGAAGGTCTGGAAGCCACAGGAATAGTTTAAGCTCTCTCTTCAAAGAGGATTCTGCCATGCTGGTGTCCTAATTTTTTTTTTTTGTTTGTTTGTTTTTTGTTTCCCCAACCCCTTTTTCTAAGCTTCCAATTAAGAAAACAGCATGCAGAAAAGAACAAGAATTAAGCAGGGAAGGTGTTTTTTCCCCTCACTGGAAGTAGCATGCTCCCAGCTATATGGCAGAAAATTTCAAATTCCCATTACAGAATAGCTGATCTCAGCCCAGACTTCTCTGTAATTAGGTCGTGCTTTTTCTTGGCTGTAAATGGTTAGGCCTGTTGGAATGCTCCTCAACATGCCAGGAGCAGACAATGCTTGGAGGCACTCAGTAATACATTTTGCTTTTCTGATGACGTGTGTGGCAGCTATGTATGGATGAAATAGGCTGGAACAGGTTTATCCAAAGTAAACAGTGAGATTTCCATGTCTGATGGAAAACTCATCAATTGCCAAAAGAATTTAGAGCCTAAGGTTTCCTTGCTTTGTGTGAAAGGCCATCTGTAGAGGCTGCTCTTGCCTCCTGCCAATCCAGGACAACATTCCTACAGCTGTGCTGGAGTGTCTCTTGGTCAAGTGTAAAAGAAAAAAAATTAAAAAGGATAAAAAGAGAAGAGACTACAAAAGATCTCCTGCAGCTTGGCTGAAGTGCATCATTTCTCATTCATGTCTGCTTAAGAACAGCTTCTTTCTAATTCACAGTTACCTTCCTTTTTTTTTTTTTTTTTATGAAGACCAGTGTGTAAAAACTTCTTTTTCTCCTTTCTGAACTTGGACCTTTGCCTGGTGAAAGAGCTGTCTATCACTTCAATATTTTTATATTTCAGAGCAAAGCCAGCCTTTTATTCAGCCAGACCTTAAAGAGCCCCCTTGGCTCCTCACACTGAACAGGCTTTGCATCCCTGCCTCTGGAGCAAGGCACTCACCTGCACTGTGTTAGGGTGCCCTGGCTGCCTGAGAGTGCAAGACTAAAGTTAGTAATGATGTCCTGCTTCTGTTTTCTTTTCATGCTTTGAATAGCAGGTGCATTGCAGAGACTGGCAGAGAGAACATCCAGAGGAACTTTCCAAAAGTGCTGTCCTCCCAAAGAATAGTGTGGGATGAGGCTGGTGTGAAGGGCCAGAGCAAGAGTCCTGCCAAGTAACAGGCTGGGCAAGATCTCCTCTGTCTTCCACCGTTAAATGGCTTTTAGAAGGAAACAGAGGCATGGTGTCAGTTTTTTGTTCATTTCGAGTCCTCTGTGGCAGTCCGGGATCTTTACAGAAGAAGATTCAATGGAGAAAGTCTGGGCTTGTCCAGATGGTGGTGGGCAATTACAATTCATTTGTGTGAATTTCTGGTTATGCAGTTTTTGCTGTGTAGCATAAACTTTCCCCCACAGGCAGAAGTGAGCTGCAGGCAAGTGAAGGTTTCCAGCAAAAGGCATTTTCTTCACAGATGTGCAGCCTGAGAATGTGGGGTTGTTACAACATTTTATTTACTTTCATTTCTTCTGCCTCTGGGCTGCTGTCAAGTGTTTAATTTTATTTGTCTGATTATTTTCTTTCTTATCTAGAAGTTAGTACTTCCAGAGGTTACATCCCAGTGTAGTATTTACTAAGCATGCAGGTATGTGATTAACATCCATTCCTGCTGCTGCATACCAATCACACTAATGATTTTACTGCTGCAAGCAAAAATTGAATTTTTCTCACTTTCACTTTAGAAGCCATCAAATTACCTTTCCTGTGAGTTCTGAAACAAGAAATTTAGTATTTCTGGTATTTCCAGTAGAACAGCAGAGAAATACAAAAGACTTTTAATATCTACATCTTTTTTCAGATATAAAGATCTGCTGACCAGAAGTCTGCTGGTATTTTATTGTCTTCTGAGAATTTCTCCTGATGTATTTGTGGGGCTTTTTGCTGTTGTTTTTCAACTGGTTTGTGCATTTTTTAGTCTATCTCTGGTTGCAAGAACTTTTTGAAGAAGATTTTCATGAAAATGTTGTCACCTATAGAGTGCTTTTCAGAATGTTTGTCAAAGTCCCTCAGTTACAGATTCAGTCTTAAGATGTTGCTGATCATGAATCTTTGTATGTTTCTATAGAGGAGAAAGAGAGGTCATCTGAGTGAGGTGTATCTGGCAGGATAAGAGTTAATACTCACATATGGATGTTTTTTTTCTTTGAACTTTCCTCAGCAGGTGAAAAATAGCTACAATCAGGTACTACTTCAGTAAGTAGTAACAACCAACTGCCAGGTTGAAAGATCACAAATTCTTGTACCAGCAGTTCTATTCTAGGGAAGCGTGTGTCAGCCTGTGTGTGTCAGAAAGCTTGCCAAGGTATTGATAAGAAGAGCTGGGCAATAATCCAGCGCCAGAAAAAAAAAATCACCATTTGAGATCTGTACTGCAGGGCTTTTCTTTTTTTTCTCCTTTTTAATACCACTTTAGCATGCAGAGACTACATTAGTGTTTATATAATATGCATCCACAGCTGCTGATGGAGTTCACCCTAGTTGTGAAGGACATCAGTGACTCAGTAACTGGAGTTTGAGATTAAATATTCTTAACAGATCTTATAGAATGAAAAATCAACAACCTTATTTAAAGTGTGCTTTGCTGCCATGGGGATTTTATGGGGGATAGATATTTTAAATTACTGGACAGCTTTCAGCTGCAGTATAAATCGAGTAGCAGGCTAGCCAAAGGCATGCCTTGCTCAGAAGTTCAGGTTGCTTTGGTGGTGGTGTGACCTTGTGGTGTGTGAGCTGGGGCTGTGCTAATGATGGGTTTGCTCCAGCTGGAGCGGGGCTGTTGGCATAGGGAACCCTGGGCCAGGAGCAGACTGCTGAAGGAAATACAGGTTCAGCTTGGCGTAAGGGTGAAGCCAAGAGCAGCAACTGTAGGATGTGGGGAGCTCAAAGTCTGGAAAGGCTGAAGGGGTAAGAATATCTCCAGACAAATAAATACTCCTCCTTATCAAGAGGGAATAGTGACACAAAGTAATTCCTGAAATCTGGCAATGCTTTGCAATTTGAGCGGCTCAGAATCACTGGGGCTTTTCAAATATTGTATCTTCTTATGCATGATAGCATATGGAAGGCCTTCAAAATCCATCAACAATTACTCCTTGAAACTTGGAAGTTCTTCACCTTACATAATTTCATATTATTACCTAAATAAGTAAGTAAGTAAATAATAAGTGTCTCTTTGATGAAAATGCTGTGTGTAAGAAACTTGTGCAATTACCTGAGACTAATAAAAGGAGATTACATATAGGAGGATTATCTCTTATATAAGGTTTTTAATACAGACTGCTGCTGGTACATCAATTATTTGGACTGTGCTGATTACTATTTGTTCATTCAGGTCTTACCCCAGTAAACCTGAACCCACTCTGCACAGTTTTGGCTTTAATGAAAGATGTGGTTGAATATGTTGAGCTGCTATGAACCCAGACACACCACCTGTGAATTGTGAATCATGGTGAAGACTGAATTAAATAACAAAGTTTTAACAAATGACAACGACACAAGAGGTACAATGAGCTGTGTTTTGAGAGCCCTTGAGCTGCCTTAGCCATAGAAAAGGCCAGAGCTCCTGCAGAGAAGGTGTGCAAGAAGTTATGTCTTCTACTCATACCTGCTTAAACACCATAGTCCCCAAATACAGTCCCGATTCAGGGTACCTTCTTATAAGAAACACATTCAGGATAAAGCTCACATGTTTCTTTCATTGTAACTACCTATTTTTAGTTGCACCGTATTTCTTGCATTACTTCTTCATCACTGAACTTCATTTTTGCTTTTATTTCTCAGCTTCCTGGCTGCTTACATTCCAGTTTAGCAAAAATGTCCTTAAAAAAAAATTGCTTTAATCCTAATTTTACTGGTTTTTAACCCAAATGAGATATTACTGGTGATATAAACCCTACCAGCTTTGTTCTTCTCTCCTCCTGAGGGAGAAACACTGAGAGCAGTCTCCTGTGGAGTCTTTGAACATATCCAGGTTAACTTTCACTTCTGGAAGGGAAGACAGCAAATCTTCAGCTACTGATTTTATGCAAACGATGTTTGACACATGACTGTTTCTAGAAGGATCTTTGCTTTATATCTTACTCTCTTTGAAGACTTCTAGGACCCCTGCTTGACTGTCTCTTCAGCAGCCCTGTTAGAGGGAGTTTCAGGACAAAAGAAGTAGCTGGAAGGCATGTTTTTTTCCAATACTTGTGAAATCAGTAAGGTACACTGAACCAGAGTGCTGAAAGAATTTCATTTAATGCTCTGTTGTAATAGAAAGTAGCTTTTAAATGGGATGCTCAAGACTATAAAAGAGAAAATTAAATAAAACTATTTTTTACATATAGTGGTCTACAAATTGAAACAAATTCAGTAAGTGTAGCCATTATTGTTTTCATTTGGTATTATACTTGAGTAAAAACTGAAACCCTGCATCAGTCCTATAATGAAAATGGTATGATGTGCAGAGATATTAAAAAGTGATTGAGTTACTCACTGTGCCTGTAAAGACAGGAATTGTGGAAATAATACAATATTACTGCATATTGTGTCATCCAAGGGACCCAAAGCCCTCACATAAGTCTTTACCTTTCATTTGTCCTTCCAAGCTCAGTGCTGCCATGTATCTAAAAAATAAAAGAAAGAATGAGTACTGAAGAAAATCAATTTATGAAAAAAGGCTTATTTGCAATTACTGTTTGGGGCATGGCTCCCAAGGTTCTTTACTGGAATCTTCCATAATATCATGTTCAACTTTGTCTTTTAACAAATTCAGGGAGTTACTTGTGATAGAAGCAGTAAGCCTGAAAAACAAAATAGTTCTAGAATGAAAGATTAGGAGTTGAGTAAAAATTTTCTGTTGAGTTCTTTGTGATCCTAGGGAAGTTGATTTCAACTTCAGTTTATGCACCTGTGAAATGGGTTTTTACTGTGAAACTCACTAGGATGGGGATTTATTCCTGCTTGTGAAGGGGTTTGATAGTCTCTGCCATATAATACATGCCAGGTGGCAGGGTGCTGTGCTCTGGCTGGAAAGCAGAATAAAGATACTTAGTACAGATCTCAGCAAAATTTACAACTTAAGAAATTATCTTCTTATGCTGAAAATATTTCCTTCCTCCCTCCCTCCCAGACAACTGAATACAACACAAAAAATGTTTATGTCTTAGTATTCTGTCAGGTGTTATTGAACTATAAAAAAATTATTCTTGTCATCTCACTTCTTAACAGATTATGAAAGAAAAATGACTAAAACTTGTTCAGGCTGTCAAGTTCCTGCCAAACTGAAACTAATGAATCACCCTGGCACTGGTAATTAGCCAAAACTCGATGATATGAAGCGTATAAATAGTGCTAGGGACTATGTTGCCAAATATTTATACCCCTGAAAGTAGTTACTGTTTTATTCCCATGAAGTTTTTAATTAAATTCTATCCAGCAGAGTAGTATGACACCCCTGGTTTTATATCAGTTCTTACTTTAACAACCTAGATATAAATTGAATGTGATTCATGCCTGCTAGTTATTGATTTTGATATACATGCTAGACAGAATGAGCTTGGTGCCTGAGAAATAACTGACACCAAAAGTGGGATGGTGCTGTGGTGGGGATTGAATAAAAAGAATTAGAAGACACTGTTTAGTCCTAGTGAGAGCTTTTGGCCCAGTGGGGTCTCAGGTGTTGCAGTTCAGGTACTCTGATCTCAACTTTTTCCTCTTCTACCACTTTTCTTTATTTTCTTTTTAAACTGGGAATGAGCCTGTAGGTAGACTTAGTCTCATTAACTAAAGGTAAACTCCTTCCCTCTTCTGCTAGAGGATCCTGTATTCATGAGAAAGGTAATTTTACTCTTGCCACTGCCATCTAGGCTAGTCAGGTACTATAGAGACTGAAATAAAATGTAACAATAGCTAATATACCATGCAGGTCATCCAGGTAAGAAACTCTTTAACATATGTCTTACTGTGTACCCCTCACTGAGTATCTGAAAAAATGGGAAACATTTAAAAGATGTTTATAACTAAATATACATTTCTTATGTAAATGTTGTCAGTATCACAATGTCTACATTAGATTAGCTTTAAAAAAAAAAGGATTGATTGAGATTTATGCACAGGATATGTCCATGTTAGAGAAACATTTCTTTTGTTAAGAGACAATTTGCATTCATGAGAACTGAAAATTGAGATGGAATAAGATTTGTTTCTCTGCTGACTTACTAATTAGTGTTGGTTAAGCTCTCCCAAATGGTAGGATATGTGAGTATTTAAAATGTTGATGGCAGACAAATTTTGAGACAAATTACAATTTGGTATTCATCCCTGTATGTAGCTTCAGACTTCTCTGTCATATCCCAATGACGTGTAGAATTTTTGGATTCTCAAATGCTAAATTTTATCAGAGGACCAGTAAGAAAATCCATTTGTCTGCAGGAAAGGAGATTTTGCAGGAAAGGAGATTTTACAAGAAGCAGTTAATGACAAATAGCACCTGGGTTTCTTTTAATGGGCAGGTAAGGAACATAGGAACTTAAGGGAATCAAATTACTTTTAGAAGTGCCCTGTAGAATACTTGTGACCACTGATCAGACTTCTTTACTTGGTGCTTTAAGAAGGCTTAAACGATAAAAAGTATGTGCTTTGGTGTTTTTCAGTATTTTTACAGTGAAATTTATGGAGCCACTGAAATACCAGTTTGCAGTAGTCTTTCCCACAGAGAATGGCTTTTATTGGATCTCGTGCCTTCAACAAAAATTGCAGGGGAACTGAATACTTAATACCAACGTCCTTTGTACAAGTTGATAAGTAAACATTGGGTTTGCATATGGCTAGATTTTTTTTTTTTTCAAAAACAATTTCAACAGATGCCTTAATTCCGTTCTGTTGTAAAAATTCATTTCTCTCATTTGAGTGTTCCTGTTAGTGCAAATTCTTTCTGGCTAAGCAACACACAGAGAAAAATCTTTGCTGTTTTCATTTTCAAACAATATTTTCTTACATAAAAAAACAAAAGGCCATATTTTTTCTTTCATCTGGTAGTACAGTGCATTTAAAGAAAAGAAATATAAGAATCAGGTGGGTTTGTAGTGAAGGCCAAGAAATTTAGCTACACAATTGAATGTTTCTCAGGAAAAGGACTGTTTAGAACAACTCTCCGTGAGAAGCACATAAAGCTGATTGCGCTATTTTCAAGTTCAGAACAGATTTGCACAAAATAAAGGAAGTAAAAAGTGATATTCAATAAACCAGGAAGATAGGGTATGTGGAAATGGGGTAGTAGCATCATACAAGCAATCTTGCTTCCTGCTGTGGATGTTTTGATTGAAACATGCTCATGTAGTGGAATGAGACTCTAGATTCCCCTTTAAATATTTGCAATATTTTAATTCTGATTTGCAATAAATAATATGACTAATCCATGCTCCCTCTCATTGCTTTATGATTATCACTTGCACTGCACATCTTGACTGCTTTTAGCACTTACAAGGCTCTGATATATAGCTAAATGTTTCTGACTCCATCTGCTACAAAGAGAAGTGACACAGAAGTGCTCCCCAGCCATTTTATTGCAATTTAATGTAAATCTGTTATAATGCAGATGATGAAAAGTGCAGTGGCTTCCATGAATTCTGAGAGCTGCGATTGGGTTGTGGCTGCTGCGCTGCCCTCTGAAGATTTGCTGGGTTTAATTTTACATTGCACAGCCATTAGCTGGCTGAGGTTCCTCACTGAATCACACTGCCACAATACTTCTTCATCCTCCTCTTCCTTTCTCCTCACAGTGACCTCCTGCACCCAAGTTTTCCAGCCCAGTCTCTCATTGCTTTTATCTTATAAATTGTAACCTCCCAGTACATCAGAACACAGAGCCAGGCAATTGACCCCTGCAATGGATTATTTTGTTAACTCCTTTTGTGGGAATATCATAACAAGCCTTCGCATTTGCTGTGGGCTCATTGTGATTCTCACTGTTGTGCAAGGACAGATTAATGTTATCTGGTTGCAAGGAGAGCTTGCCTTTACCAGGGCATCACGTGTGATCTTATTGCCATCATGTAAAATAAGTGATGTTAAATGTGTTCTGTGCTGGTTAGTTGGGATTAGCTGGTAGATGGGAATTGGGGTGATCAGATTCTGTCATCCAGCATTAAGAGTTATTATACACTTATGCATAGGCCCTTAGGCAAATGGTTTTTTTCCCCCCTGTATTTTCTGCAAATGTTACTGTTTACAATGATAGAGTTACCTTCAGTAGAGTAATTAAACTGTGGCAAATTAGGTAAACCTAGAATGCAATTAAAGTACAGTAAAAACACGTGTAAATGATAATTGTTTCATTCCCACAGGGGAAATGTGAAAATAGTCTTTTCAATAGAGTATCATATCTAGAATCTTTACATATGCCAACTGACATGATTGTCCTTAAGTAATTTGTCTAGAAGTAATTGACTGCAGTATTAAAAAAATAGCTAAAATTAAGGAGAGCATCCTACTTTCTGCAGTGTTTCACCTGCAGACTGGGGAGTTACCCAGGGGAAAAGGTGTTTTCTTTCTGGGATTACATTCTCCAGTCCAGCTGACTGCATGGGCTAGAGGTGAAAGGGGAGGACTAATTACAGGCTTCAGATTGGTTGAATTATTAGCAATGGAGATCGTCTTGTCCGAAACAATAACCTTACTTGGTAAATTCATGAACCTGGAATAATGCAGAATGTGGTGCTAACTTCACCAACAATTTATTCTAAAGTATTTAAAGTTATAGTGTGAATTCTGTTGTATGGAATGATCTGTAGGGATGGTAATCTTTCCATTAAACTTTGTGTGGTGTCACTGCAGATGGCATTTTCCTTTTGTGTGTTGTCATCCCTGGAAGATGGATGATTTTGAGTGAAGACTTTGGTGTGGATGTTTACATAAAATCTTTATTCCAAATGCGAATAAAATTTAAAGTTGATAGATGTTTTTTGAACCTTAAAAAAAGGCTTTTTTTTTTCTCTGAGCAAAACTGACTAATTTGCAACCAGTTCTAAAAGAAACTCTGCAAACCTCTGAAATGCAAATTTATTGAAGTAAAACAATCCAGTCACCTGTCTCCTTGTGCTCCTGCAGCAAGGTGACTACCAGAGGAATAATTTCACGTAAAGCTTTCTCAAGTGTTTTTCCTTCATCCTCCAATTGAAGATATGTATTTTTTTATTAAAACTGACTCTCAATTTTAATAATTTATTTCCTTTCTTCTTTTCATTACAGAGAAAGTCCATTGTTGCCGTGAGTTTCATTGCAGCATTCCTCTGTCTGATCATCGTTCGTCTCACAAATGAAGTAACTTTCCCTTTGATCCTAAACTGCTTTGGACAAACCAGAGTCAAGTGGATCCCATTTTCTAATGGCCAAAGGCAGCCTCTGAAAACTCATTATGGATATATAAATGTAAAAACACAAGAGGTAAGACCTGGTTCTAACAGCCTGGCCAAATGGTCCAGTAGATTTCTTTTTCTCTGATCCCATCCAATGCTTTTTTACAATCTGCCCAGTGTAAAAACTGAAGAAGGGTGTTTCTGAACTAAGTGGCTATTTTACAAGTCTCCTACCACTTTAAATGACCTTTGAAATTTTTAAAATTTCTGTCATGTCTGCAGTGTAGAGAGCAGTGAACTGACCTCAATATCACCCTTTATTGAGTGAAACCTTGTTTATACAAACAAGAAAATCTTTCAGATTAATTTCAATTCTTCAATCCCTCTAATGCAAAAGGGAATTTTCTTTTGTTTGTTGTAATAAGGTCCTAAAAATGTTTCATTTTGCCTGGGCTTCCCAAAGAAGAAATAGCTCATTTTTGTTTGTATGGGCATGAAAGAGGAAAAGGGAGTGATATGTGAAATGAGAATATGTGAGTCTAGTGAATGTATAAGGTAGAGGTTAGATGGATTTTTCTGGAAGTATTGCATTAATACTTGATAGCTATTTCAAAACTAGGTATGTATTTGCATTCTGTACTTTAAAACTCACTGATGTGTATCTGCTTTGCAAAATACTTGCGGTGTGATAAAAACACTTGTCTGATGAAATTAGGTTTTACAGGGATTCGTGCTTTAAAGTGTCTTAGTTGTCAAAATTTCTAGTGCCACTGTTGGGTTTTGATGGTGGTGGTGCATTTTCTTCAGACTTTTCCTCTCTCCTTGCAATATTTGTAAAATGGAATCTTTCAAAATAAGGCAACATAAAAATTGAGCTCTTTCTATAATTTGTGATCAGTTCTGGTACTGTCAGTCATGAGAAGTGCTATCAGACTTCCATTAACTGCTAGGGTTTTTTTTCCTATAAAATTACAGTCATTAATGAGTGAAATTCATTCACGTAACAGCTTTATAGAGAATGAAAATACTTCACCACTTCATTATATTTAGTCCTGTAAGTGTATTGGACTAGTTAGTTATTATCCTACCTTTAGTGGGTTAAATGTGGAACTCAGAATGAGAGAGAGGCAGTTTTTAGGGGGAAGCTCCTTTTAAATATATGTAGCTTTTAATCATTGCTCCTGTAAGATGCAACACTATTTTGGAGGCCAAAGTACATTGTCTATAAAGCAGGAAAAGGACAAGCACCTGAAAGGAGAACTGTTCAGATGTGAATGGGATCCCAGTGAAAGGAATGGGAGGTGCTGTTGAACTCAGAGGGGTTAAGGCTTCACCCAGCATCTTCATCCCTCAGGAATGGGAGGGCAGCCTGTTCTCCTTGTCCCTGGGTTGCTGCCAAAGTGGCAGGCCTGGAATCTGAATGAGGCAGAGCTGCCATGGTCACTGGATCACTATCAGGCTGAACTGATAACTGGGGAGGAGAGGAGCATGTTAATCCATTTTTATTCACCATTGACTTCATCAGAGGTTAGAAGTAGTTTGTGGGGACCTTAATTCATTCTTAAATTTGATAACACACTTGGAAGTTCTAACAGTAAATGGAAATGAATGTCCTGAAAGCTGGTGACCGGTATCAATTTGTAACACATTTGTCTCAATTTGGCTTGGGTCATGAAGGACTCCTTAAACTTAGTAGTTTTAGTTGTTTTCCCTGTTGTATTTGCAGATTGCATTAATATTTGCTAATTAAAAAGATAACGAAGAACCTGAACATGGTTTGCTTATTGTAAATGCACTCTTGACTTAATTATTCCCTGTGCAAGGGAATTTTTGAAAAACTTTCACATAGCTCATGTTCCTAACTTACACTCACAGCTTTCTCAGACTATGATTTTTAGAATACATATTTTGTCAAATAAGCATTTGTATACTATTATACTATTAATATAGCCAGAAAAATCTCAATTATTAGTTTCTTTATGTGTCAAATACATTGAATTTCTGCTAATTTCATAAAATTTAGATATTTTCTATTTTTTTTTGTGCTCCTGTGGTATGTAAAATAAGCAGAAAAGTTTACTCTATGAGACAGACTAATGCCCCAAACAGATGTGGCCAGTTTTTTTTGCAAAATGGGACACATGGTGTCTCGTCAAGGACCAAGGGATGTGAGGAAACAGCACCACAATGAATTATCAGAAAGTAAAGTAATGGAAGGGAAGATAGGAGGGAAGGCTTTCAGAGATGTGGATTTTGGCTTCTTCTCTTCTATTGAGGGAATATTTTTGCAGAATTCTTTGAATGAATTCTTTGTTGAATGTGCTCATATACTCCTAGAGAGTCCTTTGAATTCTGTCACCCACTGTTGTCTCCTGCTGTCTGATAGCACTCCCTCCTGTTCCTCAGCCACTTGTAACATCCTTCTTTTCTTCACATTTGTTCTCTGTTCTCCTTTACCTGTTCCTCTCAGGCTGCACTCCAGGGTCTGGCTGCATGCCAACTCCTTAGTGTACTTAAAAGTGCAAGGTCAACAAACCAGAGGAATTAGGATAATTTGCCACCAACCCAATCAGTCAACTGAAGTGACAGGAAGCTAGAAAATCTAGAATGAGCTACCTCTCTGCCTTTCCTGTCTCTCTTCTCTTCTGAAGAAAAAGGAAAATCAAACCAAACTAAAAAAGGCCCACCCCCCAATCTTTTCCATAGCAATAAAAGTTTAAGTTAGGAGGAGCTTGTTTTTTTTGGGGGGTAGGACTGAGTGAGATAAGATTGAAAAATCTTATGAGATGATGGAAAAGCAATTACTTGGTTAAAATGGTGGGGTTTAATAATTTGTATTAAAAAAGATCAGGAAATATGATGATGTGAATATTAGTGTTTATCTCAAGTAAAAAACAATGATGTGGCTGTTATTAGGTATGATCAGAATAATGCTGTAAATAATTTTTCAAGGGTGCTGTGTATTTGACTTTACACTGTAGAATTGTGGGATTTTTATTATTAAAAAGTGTGAAAAAAAGATTAAAACTAGATGTATTGGAGTATTTAACATAAAATGCAAAGAGAGACATCCACAATTAAGGCTGTACATAATACAGGGTTGTTGCTATGGTTTCCTTGATTTGTAGCCATAGCAACAGCTTTGGGAAAACTGTCTTTATGTACAGTAAATATATTAGATTTGAAATACAAATAGATGTGAAGTGTTGTATATCCTGGGCCACTATGTCTAGACACATTTTAGTTTCACTTCGGAGATATTCCTGAAATTGGGGATTCTTCACCTAGAAAATTTGCATCCAGAGCCCACCCTCACTCCCCTCAGTAGGAGAAGATCTTGTAGTAGCCTTCCATGATGAGATCTCTCTTCCCTTTTCAATATCCACATCCGAGGTGACTCCTTGAGATTTGTGGGAAGCTCTGCTGCTGTTTTGCAATATTGCTGTCTCACTCAATACATGAATTTTGACCTTTCAGTGAGAAGGAGGTATATGAACAAGATGACCTTTCTTTCCCTTATTTCCTCCACTTTGTGCCTATGGATTTTTGGTGAGGGGTCACATGAAATCTGTCTTTAGGAAATGTCATGCCTATCATGTGTTAGTTATTTTTATCCTATTCCTGGTGATTTTTTTTTTCATAGAAAATATTAATTTGATTCAACTCCACGGTGGTTACCCAATTGAAACCTACTGGAATAAACTTCCCCCCACCCACATCAAGCTGATGTAATGACTCTTTTTGTATGTCAAAAATGGGGAAGCAGATAAAAAGAAGCAGGTAGAGAAAATATAACCTTCCTCCTTCTTTCATACCACTCCTACTCTACAAAGAGTTCTGGCAAAATTAATGAACATCATGTATTTAAATTGCAGCATTATGACATCAATTTAAAATCCATTAGCAGTTTGAAACTTTATGCTAGGCAAGTCTAATAGTGTTCTTGGATATTTGATTGTGCTTCCTGAAAGGTGAATATTGAATAGGTTTTTACTCTACCGTCAGTATTAAAATAATATAGCATTTTCCTACGTACGTAAAACCTGAAATATAGCTGCAATAACACTTGAAGCATAATTATAAAAGTATATTCAGGTACTGAACAATGATTAAAACTGTTCTTGGAAAAGGGTAAGTTCTGAGATGACCTAAAATCCCTACATTAAACTGCAACTGTGAGATCTAATGGCTTCCTCTGAAATGAGTTCTGAGGGAGCAAAGAGCCTTTGTGTCGTGAGCACTGAAGGATCCTGCATTACAGTGATGAGCACCAGATAGAAGGAATGTGCATTGCAGCACTTAGGACTTCTTAAAAATCCTGTCATAACTGCAAAACTCATCAGTACTGTATTGATATTGAAGAAACACATTTGGATCATATTATCCCATCCCATTTTGTCCCTAACCTGGACAGACCTGGGCACAAGCATTAATTGCTCACCACTTGTGGCACACACAGCTATGAACATGTGGGACTGGATTGCCTAAATCTGCTTCCTTTCCCCCTCCCCCTTTTTGCCAGAAGTTCTGTAGTAGAACTTGGCTTAAATGAATGCAGGTTTCCACAAATGAAATACCCCAGTTATGAATATTAGCAGGAGCCTACAGACCTTTGTGTTGTCCTTTTTATTATTCTTTTCAAAACCCAATAAATTAAGTCCTCTTAAAAATTACCTGAAATGTAGAGAAAAATTAACATAACCTGCAGAAATACGGGCTGTGATGTGGTCTCTGGCTGTAAGATAAGGCACATACAATTTCAACAATAGCAAAACCATAGTTGTCAACATGTTATAAGTAATCATTAGATGGACCCACACCAACCATGAGACACCACCTTTCTTACAAAACTTGAAAAACTAAAAAGTCGTAAGGAAAGCAAAGAATGGGAGTGATGTTTTAATATTAGTTCCTCTCCTGATATGGGAAGTAAGAAACATTTTTCAAAAAGACTGAAATTTTGTAAGAAATAATATAAAAATGTAAAGCTAGCAACCAGCCTGGGAAGGTTTGTTTTGCCTCTGTTAGTAATGGAGGAAAATGATACTATGAAATGTCAGTGGAGAATATTGGAGTGCTGTTGGAGAACAGCTTTGGGTTTCATCTCAGAAGAGAAGGTACCAGACTCTGAACTTGAATGGTGTGTTCAGCTGACTCCAAAGATGCTTGTTTCATACTTTTCTTGGAAAAACTGTGTCCTAGAGAGGCTAAAAAGCTGCATCAGCCAAAACTCCTTGTGCCAGAAAATTACTTTAGTGTTTAATTTCTGACACATGGATGACTTCTATCCTGTCTTTTCCTTTGGGATCTTGTTCTATGTTACAACTTAAGAATTCACAGGATATTTTGGTAGTAAAAGGTCATTTGTTTCATAGTAATTTATCATTTATATCCCTTCTAAGACACGTTCTTTTATCACAGTTGCACAGTTACTCATTATTTCAGCCTCAGAAATAATATAATAATAATAACAGTAATGAAAGTACAACTAAACATGCCGTATCATCTGAAAATATTTCTGCTTCCATTTTATAAATTTTCTGGAGCAATTTTCTTTGGAAGTATTGCATCAGGATTAGTATTAGAAGGATTACATGACAATCACGTGTAAAGTGATGTAACACTTCACTTATATTTGTATTTCAAATCTACCTGTTAAACTGAGAGACGTTCATATGGAGGTTTGGTGGTTCCTGATCCCCCACCCCTGTCGTGCTTCCCAGCTGTACCAGAGCTCCCATTCCTGGCTCTGGGAGCCACAGGCACACACTCAGAAATAAAATTCCTGCCAAGGACTTTAACCACCAAATGAGCAACTCCAGGACCACATCTGTTATAGAAATAGATCTCACTAAACAAATAGACCTCACCAGAATCCTCACTGCCCTCTTCCTCTTTCCAACCCTCTTTTGGCCTGGAAGAGAAGAGAATGATCCAAATAAGCTGCAAGGTCCACTTGAAACCACTCAGGCTGTTAGGAACCTACAGGAGAGAAGGGAGCACAGATAATGTGTGTCCTCAGTGGAGCAAATCCTGCCAGCTCAGCCATTCTCCTTCTGTATATATGGAATAAGCTTAGGTTTTTAAGGCTGCCACGACTCTGATGGTGTCTCATGAGGAAAAAGTCAAGTGCCAGGATAAATATATCAAGTATTCTATATAGAGGAATTAAATCTGCTCCACACAGAGCCTCAGTGTGATGAGTCAAGCAGAGCTGCCTGTGTGGCAGCTCTGCTTTAAAAAAAAACAGCTAAGGGACTTGAGAAGAGATTACTATCAGCCAGTGAGCTGTGCCTTCAAAAGTCAATCCCTAAAGAACCTGGGCTGGTAGAAATAAATGTCTACGATGCAGTCGTGGCTGGGCTGATCTGCTGAATGGAGCTTATAGGTTATATTGCAGAAGGTCACTGGTACCAAAGATTTTCCATCCACCTTGTTTATGTGTTATTTTCAGAGATTTCTTCCACCTTCTTGAGGATTTTTTTCTACTGCTGCTGAAGGGTAGCTAATGTTAGTCTGCCTGTTGAGAAGATGCCAGTTGTGTTCTCCATGTGGAAAGTGTGAGATCAATGTCTCCCCAAAAGAGAGACACGACACCTAGAAAATTGATTTGGGATCTGGCAAAAATTCTGAAAAATCTTTTTAGAAGAAAAGCTGACTTTTGCAGTTAGCTAGTTTGATAGGCAAATTTCTGTCAGCAATGTTCTGTTTTAGTTTGAATGTTAGGTGGACCAGAAAAGTGAATGGAGTATTCTTTGGACTGGTAAAGAAAAGAGCAGAGAGGTTTGGTGTAATGTATTCTTGAGTGAGACCAAACCTCTGGGGAAAATAGGAAAGATGAGGAATGAAGGAGGAACTTACTGATTTTACTCTGCATGAGAACTTCTGTTGCCATGACATGATTTTGGCTTTTTGTCAGTAATAGTTGCCAAATGAAGGATGGGCTGTTTTGCATTGGTGGCAGGTGAGGTGTCTCCTTGGTGTTCCAGTTCATCAGCTGGGAGAGCAGTGCCCTCTCATTTCCCCCTGAATATCCTCCCACTACTGCTGTTTAAAAATGAGGATGCCTTCATCTAAAGAAGCCAAGTGTCACCCTCCTGAGTGTATACTTGGAGTCCATTTCTCACAGAGATTCAAGGTGTCTGTTGCAGCAGAGTGTCACAGTTCTGGATTTGGTGATGGCAGCTGAGGTACACTTTGTACTGGTGTATAAAATACACCATAGAGTAAAGAGAGCCACTAAAAATGGAATTCTGCTCTTATAATCGTTCTTACACAAGGGCTTCCTGCTGGCTGTGGCAATCACAGATGAGTTCAGCTCTTTGAGCTCCTCCCCAGCACAGCTCTTCTGGCAGAGATGCTCAGCGCAGGGCTGACCCAGAGCTATTAATACCTCGGTGCCGGGAGCCGCGTGCCAGCCGCGCGCGGACGCCTGTGGGTGCACATGTAAACACAGCAGCCTGAACGCTCAGGAGGCACACTCGAAGCACTGACAGCCATGCCAACTGCTAGTTAGCTTTAAAGCCACAGCCATCTTCCTTGAAAGCCCGTGCTTTCCAAGTTTGCTCCCATGGCCATCTGTCACAGCCTGCCTTTGGCAGCTCCGGGTTCTGCTGGGAGGCTCTGCGATTGAGCACAGAGTTCTGTCTTTTGTGTTGCTCTCTGAGTGGGTGGAAAGTTTCATTCACAAGAGCCTTTTCTCTTAGGCTTTTTGTTAGATTAAAATGTGAACCTTAAATGCATATATGAGCTGTTAATCTGTGCTGTCTGCTCTCAAACCAGGATGGAACAGGTGGAGTGGTGTAAGTGCTGCATAGAGAGAAATGAGCTCAGAGACCCTCTTGGAGCGGATGCAAATTGTACCCGCAGTAATTGCTTTTCTTGGGCTAGTTGCTCTTGTCTGGCTGAATACCTTAGTCTGTACTACCAAATATGTGTTATTTGGTCTGTAAGAGACCTGTATTAATGTTGTATCAAAAACCTCATGCCCATTAATGGCATTACTATGCTGGCCATGTGTGCATCTTAGAGCTCTGCTTAATAGACCTACAGTATCTGTTACAAGGAGCTACGCTTTCTGTGGGTTTAGCTGTAAATTTTGTGTACCCATCACAAATAATTTTGTAACTACCTCCAAACCAATAAATTGTATTCCCACCAATGCTGGAAAGTTCATTGCAATGATGTTCATTGCAGCTGCACCCTAAAATGAAGACCAATTTAATCTGGGGAGAGGTGGGAGGGAGAAAAATGAAGTTCTTTGTTACTTGCAATATTTCGTTCTTCCACCTTTATTTTTCTTTCTCTCTAATTGATATATTTTCTATATTGAGCTAGTCAGAGATTTCAGTAATCTCTCAGTTAGAAAAGCAGTTGGCCCATTAGATGAATAAATACCATGTTAAATGAAAATCCCCAAATGAGCAGAGAAATTACTGGAGTGATTTTGGGATTGTCCTCTTAATAACAACAATTCATCCTCCTTTTTAATCCCTAGCCCCAGGGATGCATATTACTGCCTTTACCTTTTCATACCAGGCAAGTCCTCTTTTGTGCAACTAATAACATCATTTTTTTGAAGTAGCACTTCTTGAATTTGTCTTTAACAGTTTCTTGTAGTTAGGACCCAGAGTTTTGGATTTGAAATGGATGTAAATGCTACCAGTCTTAGATCAGTATTTCTCCAGGGGATGGAACCTGCTTTGTTTCAGTTAGAGACTGAAAAGAGCACTTGAGGGTCTCACATTAGTATTACACCAGCCAAAGTGCAAGTTGGTTTGGGTTGATTTCCCTGGTTCTAGTTCAGTGATGCTACCACTCTCCCTCCTTTCTGCCTCTTTCAGTGCTGGTACCTAGGATTCACATTTGTAAAGAGAAAAATATAATTTCTGGAGTGCTTCAAGTTGAAAAAGTGTATCTCTAAGCTTTTACAGAGATGCCTTCAGACTCCTATGAAATGGCTGACTGTGTGCACAGGACTGACTCCAGAGTAGTTCCAGGGCAGTACACTGAAAGCTTAGATCAGCACTGGCAAATATCCTACAGCAGAAATTAAATAACAAGGTGAAGGATAAAGTCTGGCCTTTAGGTAAAAACAATAACCCTGTATTTGATGACATACAGTGTCTTATGGAATTGATCAATGAATGTCAGTTTTGTTCTCAGGTGTTTTGTGTGTAATTAATTTTATTGATTTATCAACATTTTCCAGCTTACAATACAGTTTCTTTTGTCATCTTATTCCTAACATGTAAAAGATTTGTAATGTCAATCCTATTTCCTATTAGCACTTCCATTTTAGAGCCAGTTCATGTTGTCCAAAACTGCTGATTTTTCTTCAGCTTCCCCTCCAGTTTGGCTTGCCCTTTACTGCCAAGAATTTATTTCACTAGATCATCAGATTTCCTCTTCCTCCAAAATATATTACTATTTATGCTTTGAAGGCATAGATTGGAGATTTAGGAGATAAGAGGCTGTTCTTAAGCCACCTACTGCTGCATTCTGCTCAAGGTTTGATTCCTTTTGTAGGACTTTTGTAGGAATCAAGATGTGGCCTCATGATGAATATATAGATCCAGTCTTCTGGTAGCAGCCTTTGGAAGAGCATCTGGAAATAGGTTTCAAAGCAGAAGGACCTGTGGCAAAGTTGTGTCTCAAGTCCGAGTTATTTTTAAGTTTCCTTCTGATGTCCTTGCTAGAATGACTTCTTTTTCAAATGGAGTGAGCCCAAAAAGAGTTTATTTGAAGCCACATCAGTGTTTCCCAAAGGCTGAGTGCAGCCCTTTTAGTGTTTCCAAGGCTGAACCGGCTCTCCGGTAAGAAGCCAGAAAAATGCAGTTTTCTCAGACACATAGCAGATGGTGCTTCTTCATTAATTGTCTCTGTGGCAGACCTTCACAAAGTCCCACAGGAGTGCCTTGGAGGTAGTGGGATCATCCTTTGGGATCCTCCATGCTGGTGGGGTTGCTCTGGAGCTGTCCTGTTCATTTCTGCTCCAGCTGGCCCTTGGTGCAGAATGTGCCTTGTCACCATCAGTATATCAGTGACAGGGGGTGGAGCTGATGACATTATTGTAATGCAAATAAGAATGATTAGTGTTGATCTTTTACTCAGAAAGGAGTGGGTAGAGGAACAGCCTGGAACTCTTATGAGCTTGCCTCATTTTCTGTCCTGCTGCTGATGTAGTCCACAGTATTCTTGACTGCTTCTGGATCATCATGTTTGTAAAGAATCAATGTTTATGAAGAGCAAGTAGTATTTTTTGATCAAGTTACTTGTGGTAGTGTTCAAAAATTGAAATGTTATAGTCATATTGACTGTCATAAAATGATTGTGAATCTACTATCCCAGAGAGATTATTATCCCTTATTACTATTGTATTACAGTCAGAACTTTATTGTCAGAACAACAACAAAAATAATCTTTGCACTGCACTAATGCTTCATTCTGATTGACAAAGGATGAGGCAAGCCACATACTGTGACAGCAGTGCTGGCATGTATTATATAATGATATATAGCAACCTCCATAGGCTGCCATTAATTTCTGCATGAATCCTGTCTGTCTTTGATAAGCACGTGTTACTCCTAATAAATTATTTTGGAGCTGAGCATAAGCATCAAGGAGAAAGGACTTTTGTAGGTATGGGGGCTGGTGATAGCTGAAAATGAGAAGGCAAAACTGACAGATAATTGTAGATGAGAAGTCATTTTCAGGCAATAGAGGTGATATTGTTTCCTGTTTAAAATTAGTTGCCACCTCTGCTGGCTTCAGTGCAAGGTAAGTTCTGCTGTAAAATCTAAATCGTTTGATCATTTGTTATGTATAGGCTGTTGATAATAACATAGGAACCAGCTCCCTCCACTTGCTCTTAAATGGCTTGCTCCCATTTCTGTGAGTGTTATCCACTCTTCATTTCCTGGGGAAGAAATGGCCCTCTGTGAGGCTGTTTATCTGAATAGTGCAGAAATAATTTTCTGCAAACATAACTATTACCATAACAGAACCCTTAAAAAAAATTACAGTGACACTCTGAGTTTTCTGAGATTAGTGTCTTCCTCTAAGGTCTCTATTTCCTCTGGTATTACTTCCAGTCCTGTTCACTGAAACTACAATGCTTGGGTGCCACAAATAGCATGAATAATGCATACAGTTTCTGCTAGTTTCAGTGTGTGCTAAATAGTTTCATATACAAAAAATAAAATCTAGAGCTGAAAGAAGCCAGTTGGCCACTCATCATCCTGCTGGTACGTGACTGACCCACATTCCATGTTATCTCAGTTTTAACCTGCCTGCTGCTATAATTGCAATTCTTGGGCTTTTACCCACATCCCTTGGAAGATCATGTGGTACCACTTGAGTATTTTCTGTGATTGAGATAGGGCAAGTATTACAGCTGTCTGTATCTCTTTATTCCTGTTTCTTTAAAGATCTTAGATGTTTCTAGTTCTTATTCTCTTTTTTCTTCCAGTGTGTATGGACACTTGCAGTTTCACTTTTATCACCATGTTATCAAGCGAAATGCTCCTTTATTTTTCCTAACTCATCCATGGAAAAAGCCCATTTTTTACTCACTTCTCAGTGTTCAGTTTCCTAAAACTCAGTATGGGATTGAGCTGTAATGAAGACAGGAGATGACATAACATGGTCCCTCTGTTTCTAGATATCAAATTACCTTGGATTTATTTTTCCTAACATGTCTTGGATCTTTTTACATGAGATAAATCTCCATTGTTTTCCAAGGTGATGCCCACCATGTGACTTCCCTCATGCTTGTGCACTCTTTCTGCAAATACAATTTATTTTCTCCTGAAGATTGTTTGTGAAAATAAGGGAGATTTAGGAAGGAAAAGATCACAAATATGGTGTTGTATGAGGCCAGTTATAAAAGGTATAGCAGTAAAAGGCAAAGTGATTTTTTTTGTTGGTTGGTTGGTTTGTGGTTTGTTGGGTTTTTTCTCCTTAGTTTGTTTCAGTCTATATCAAAAACCTTATAGTGGTTTAAGTTATTCTTGAAAATGGGATTTTTTGCCATAATTTTTCCTATTCAGTCTGCAGTAGTGTTCTTGCAGTTTAAATGCCCTTTTTCATTAGAGGAACAGTTTTCATAATGAAATAACAGGATGGATCTGTTAAGAAATTAGAGTTTCAGTTTATGTTCAGAACACTTGATTTGTATATACATTTGTATTTCTTTTACATTCAGATTAATTGTTCAATTATCTAGGAAGCTGTATTCTGAATTCCTGAAAATCTGTCTTTTTATCAGTCTTTAGTAAATGGAAGAATGCCTCTAGTAATTTCCCTTCACTCACTAAGCATGTAATTTTTCTTTGAAAAATCTAGTTTGTCTGGCAAGATCTTTATAAACATAAATATAATTTTAGCAACTACATATCACTAAGAGGCATTTCTGTGTTAGATGTGTGAGTAGATATTATTGCATAATACATCTTAAAATCTGTTTGAAGTTTTAAATTGCTAGAGGATTCATGAATGTAGGTTTTTTTTTTTTTGCTTCTTTCCAATATGAGTATCTATCTCTCTATACAACCATTAGTTATTTCTAGATGCAGTGAAGTATTTATCTACCTAAGGATGTCCAAGAGTTTTTCTACTGTTTTGTATTTGAAATAGCATCATTTTTAAAAGTGCTCAGCACAGAGGCAGTGTCTGTTATTTAATGATTGTGGTGATTTGGTAGAGGAAGGATGTTTCTTGGTTGCATGGTTAGGTTTCCTCCCAGTACCGCTTGAAGTGAAACCTCAGGTTTTCATGCTTTGGGGAACCTGTGTGTGTGTCTGCAAGATTCCTTTCCTGTTAAATAGGGGCCTGTTTTGGCAGGTTCACAGCCCAAACCCTGTCAGCCTTTGCAAAGCACAGCTCGCAGCTCCATGCAATGGCTGTAAGAGCAAAGGAGCTTGAACAAGGTGAGGAAACCTCTGCATAAATTCAGCACATCAGCCTGCCTCTGTGCTCAGAGGCATTTAAAGCCCCATGTTTTCCCCTCCATAACAGAACAGTACATGGCAATCTGTAATATTTTCATCTGTACTATAAGTTTTATTGTGAAAGGATGCCCAGTTTATTTTTGCAGCAGAAAATGGACTTGACGTGAGCTTTGGTCCATAGGTAATAGGTTCTTGAAGGCTCTGAGTGTTTCTTTCAGCAAAATGCTAATCTGGTAAATTGGTACATTTAACAGTCATCTGGAAATGCACCCTTTTGTGTAATATGTAGTTGATTGTAACAATTATGGATGCTATTTAATGGTGCCATCCTTAAACTTTCCAGTGTGATACTACCTAGAGAATTTGTTACTGATGAAATCATTATAGTGTTATAGAAATGAAATAGGTTGCTGCTGAAATTACCCTCAAAATCTAATTGTAACTTCACTGGAATTTTTCCCATGATGGATATTAAGTATATGTGTATTTTTTATTTTTACAGAAGCAGCAATTTTATTTTTGTGCTTAATTTTATTCCACTATCTACTATGTATATATTACATTTTCTTTCTCATTTCCAGTTGTGGTCAAAGACAACTTTAGTCCAATTTGGTTTTTATCTGATATTCTTTTATTTTTATTTCTCCTGTCATATGAATGAAAAAAGCAACATATTTCCTTTCTTGAGACTTCCCTAGGATTTCTCAGGTTAAGACAATGAAGAGCTCTGTTTTATTAATACCTGAAATGATGCAAGTCCTCTCAGTTTCCTTATGAGGGCTTTCTTGGAAAGAAAAACATATTTTATAATTTCTGGCCTTCAAATCCCTTCAAATCAATTCAGATTACTTTTTTTTTTTTTTTTTTTTTTTAGTCAAATCTCTTGTTGTACCCAGAGTTTGCTTTCTGGGCTCATCTTTGTTTCAGACAGTGTCCGATTTAAAAACAAAACAAAGAAGAGAAATCTTCTCGTTTGTAGTCCATGAGCAGTAGATGAAACCCTTGATCACAGAGGGAGATTTCAGGGACTGCCCAGGTTCCCAGGCACAGAGCCCTGCTCCCTTGACACTCTTAGGTTATCTCTGTATTGTTCTAGCTCTTACTCAAAGATGAGATATCTCACTGCTTTCAGAGCAGCAGCCTTGCATTCATCAGGAGTTGTCACATTCTTTCTTTCTGCTCTTGATCTTACAATATAGATTGATCCTGTAAGAGATGAAGAAATACCCATGTGTGTTCATCAGATTCTGTCCCTGTAGTCACACATAGCTGGGGCACAGGGTGGGTAGATGGCCACCAGCCACCACTTTCGTCACCAGCCATAGAATCCACTTGACTGCTCAGAGAAAAGGGTGCAGAAACAGCTTTTACTTCCCATGCTCATGCTTCTTGCATTTCCCCCTCTTCCTAAAGCATCAGACTGACTGAAATACACCTAGTTTGGTAATTATTGTTGCAAATTTTCCATCAGAAAACTGGACATTCATGAACCCAATGTTCTAAAAATGTACAAGTTATGCCCCATCTGTACAAAATGTAATCATGTGTATTTGACCTCTGTACTCTCATTGTTCTTGGAAGCAGTCTGCCCTTTCTCCTAAACAAAGAAAGCTTTGCAGAGTAAGGAGGGAAACATCGTTGGCCTGGTTTGGATAGCCCCATGGATTTCTATTATTTTTTTTTAACAATTCCTCCCAAAGATTCTCAGATACCCAAAGCTGTTTGTTAGAAGCAGCTATTTCTTAAAGCCATCATGCTTATGTCCTGCTGTTGGGAAAAATGCTGTGGAGCTGTTACCTTTCACCCAGGCTGTCCCCAGTGATGGGCAGCAGTGACCTTGCTCTGGTGTCTCTCTGCATGCAGGCAGCCTGAGCTGTGCAGAGAGTCCCCCACACCTCTGCTGCGGTGTCAGCGTTGGACACAAGCCCGTGTCTCAGTCAGAGATGTGAATCCCTGACCTTCCAGTGGAGAGGCAATAGTGCTGCCAGCTGTGTTATGCTGACGGGCAAAGGACTTGTTTTTGAGATTCAGAAGTGAAGAAATTGGGCTTAACACAGCACAGAGTTCTAACTGTTGAAAAAAATGTAGCAATAAACCCCAGACGGTCTTCAGTTTCCAAATTATTTTGTTTTCCAGGTTGCTGGGAGTAATTTGCTTCATTAATGCAGTTCTGCAGCCCGAGCTATTTAAATTTTATCCCAGAATGAGTTCTTTTAGCTGAATAAAAACCTTTTGAAAAAGCTGATTTATGTCACAGTCACAGCTTTAAACCGAGCAATTCTGGTTCAGTGGTGAAGCTTTGGGGTCAAGGTCCGTGGTGTGCCTGTTCTGAGTGCTGTGCATGGATTTGCATGCACACAGCTTGCATTAGCACTAACACAATTTGTGCACGTGGCCCCTGAGCAGCAGTTTAGGAAAGTAGCCCTCAATAGAGGAGATATTTACAGCACTGAAGCTCATGTTGGGAAATATGAACAGCTGTGCTCCAAACAGAAAACACACATCTGAAGTAAGACAAGCATACTGAAAATGATGTCCTGGCAGTTAACGTTTTTATTTATACACACTGCTAGGCAAAACTGAAAGGAAATATTGTTCTTTCAGGATTCATATGTTTTGCAGAGCTAATACGAGAAAACACCTGTCATCAGAAAAGATTTTTGCTGATTATAATTTTTTCTTGCTGCATTTCCTGTAAGCATGGCTACAAAAGAAATACAATTAATAAGTAAATGCTATGTCACTTGCTAATTATGTTTTACTAGCACTGCAATGGCCTCTCTATACTTTGACTACTCAGTTGAAATCATTCCTCTAGAACATGTATTTGCATAGAGTTTTAGATTTAAATATTTTGAATTTTCAATTCTAATATCTCAGCACCTGCTGTGCACAGAAAGTGAGCACCTGAGAAAGGCATTATCCATCATGCTGTTATGGGAACTTTGGATTTACTTGCATAATGTCTAGAGCTTCTGGTAGCTAAATCCACAGCAAGTTAAGAGAACTTTGCAAAGAGAAGTTTTAATTAATTTTAAATTTGACTGATGGAGCACATGCCAATACCTCAGATTTCCCCAGCTGGGCTTCCCTGGAATTGAATATGGTATGGAATTGATGTGCCTGCCTGCTCCCCAGTCCCTGCAGGGTTGGAGGCCTCCTTCCACTGATCCCAGTGTTCAGGGAGCAGACAGGGCTCTTGAGGAGGTGTGGTAATTCTCTGCATGGACCATGCTGAACACTTCCCTTCACAAACAGCATTACCTGGGGAGAGGTTTGATGTGGAGAGGCTTTCCTTCAATAACACTTACATAGCAAAGCAGGTCTGTTTTGCAGATGTGGGACCTTGAGGTTGTTGTTTACCTGAGACATGGAGTAGCTCACAGCTCAGGGCTCCGGAGTCCAAAACTCAGACTTTTATTTTACCTTGCTTCTGGGATGGTGGGCTTGTATGTCCAGGGAATAATTTGTATTGCCAAATGGAAAATTGGTGGGTGAAAGACACAAAAAGCAGTTTAGAACACAGTCTTGATAAATACCACTTAATTAGTTTACATAATGAATTTTGGAACATGACTATCTGTTAGACAAAAAATTTTGGACGCTTCTTTAATATGAATATTTTATTTCTTAATGACATATTAGGTGGTCAGGGGGAAATATTTTCACTAGAGCTAATTGGAAAAATATTTTCCCAATAATAATTTTGGTATTATAATTACAAAGGAGAAATAGTGTGGCTACTGAAGTAGAGAGTGGTGTTCTGCTGCTGCCATTACTGCTGTGTTAATTCAACTGACTGAAATCTGTGTGGAGAATAGGCAGGTTCTGGCCCTGCTGGACAACACAGGTGTCACTCTCATGCTGAGGACAGATTTCTTGGCTTTTTTAATATCCTTTTGTACATTGGAGGTTGACATAATACTAGTAGGGTTGCAAAGTCAAGGTTCAGGAACTGGGGAATGCCATAAATAAAATAATTTGTCTACTTTTGATTCAGAATTCTTTGATGTATTCATGGCTCTGCAGAGTGGGATAACTTCAACCTCATTCATTGTCCAGATTTTACCTTTTTTGGTGCTGAGTGGAAATGTTTAAAGAAGTTGCTAGGACTACTGCCTCATTTGCTGAAGAAATGAAAATGTGTGAAGGAGTTGGGACACTATAGCAATGGAAGGCAAGGCTGTCACAGTCATGTGTTAATGCTGGCTGCCGTATTTTATTCTTGCCTCTGTTACAGAATTTCCTTGTGATTCCAATCTAATCAAGCCATGTTTTTACTAATTGTGTGTGTTTACTTTCTGAATGCTTAGTTTGAGACCCTTGGGTCTGATTTATGCAACACAGAGATAGCTCAAGTCAATGAAAACTATTTCAACATATAAATTACCAAAGAATTCTAATTGCTTCAGGTTCTATATGCCAGTGAGTGTATTCTTATTAATTTAAATTACAACTTTCACTTAAATTTCTCAGACCTCTTTAGTTGAAGAGGGCTAATACAATCTTTTCCTGTCTCTCTTTAGAATGGTGTTTGAGAAAGGAGGAGCTACTGTGAGTATTGAATGACAGCCCTGGTAGAAATTAATAAGTCTCAGAGCAGGGTGTGAATAATGCTCAATAAATGAGGCATGGGGACACATTGACTAATAACAAGAAAACAAAGGCATTGAGTAGCTGCTCATTATGTCAGTCAGTGCAGGCAGGGGTCCAGTGGAAAAAATAGTAGGTGATCAGGTAATTAAAGATGGTATCATAGTGCATGCACACAATGTTGCCCAATTAGGGCTGCACAGCAACTCTAATTCTGACACTTCCCTAAATTTTCAGTGCTTGATTTTACACATTTAATGTTCCCTAGCATATTTTTGGTGTATTTACATATATACGCTCCCCCATTGCCTCCTTCATTGCCAAACTGTTAATTAGGTAGAACTACTGAGAAATGCAGTTGGATAAACAGGGCTTTGCAATGAACCTTGGATATCATGCTGCAGAGCGGGAAACCTCAGGCTGCCAGAGCTTTGAAGGGTTTACATCAGTGATAATGAATTTTTCTTTGCTTAATTATTTTTAGGAAGTTACGTTTTCAGTGCAGTCTGGTTTTTTACTCACCATGTTATGTTATTTCTAGGCCTTCATGGCTGATGATGGTCTGGATGAAGCAGCTTTTAATGAGATGTGTGTTCATAAGACTCCTGTGGGTGTGAGTAGTCTTTAGCTATGGCCCTCATTTAAAACACTAATTTTATTTCACCCACGTCTTTTGGAAACTTGTGAACTGCAGTTAGATACTTTGGTTTTCAAGTACAGCTTTCTACTTGGCATTACCTGCCTGTATGATGTGGAACTTTTCAGAATATCACAGAAGAACAATAAAAACAGAAGGAGAGAAATTGAGAGACTGAGAAGGGAGAATTGAGGGACAGGAAAGTAAATAAGCTTTCTTGAGACTTTTTGTCTTGTGCATCCCAATAAATTATTTCAATGCTTCAGTGATGTTGTTCTCCTGAGCTGTTCCACCACAATTGCACTGTAAGTGCTCTACCTGATGTAGGACTCCAATATTCTGAAATTTGGCCTCACTTGAGTATGAATATGGCCAAGGGTTGAGCAAGGGCTGTGTTCCCTGTGCTCCCTGGCTGAGGGGAGATGATGCCTGCATGTCTCAGCTGATGCTGTCACACACCAGGTCCCCTTCACCCCCCGGACTGAGCACAGGGGCCAAAGGAGGGATGGGGGGTGAGTGAGAACCTCCCTTGGCAGCCTCCATTCCTGCAGGCACCTCCTTTGCACCAGGGCCTGTCCACCTGCATGGGCTGTCCCTGACAGCTTGCAGAGTTTAAGAAGCAGTCTTGTTTCCTGGTAAAATTAAATTCTTACATTTCTACTCATGCTGGATCTACCAAAGGGACTGCGGTGTTGTTGGGTAATCTTCAGCATTAGTAAGAGCATCAACATACAAACCCAGGTGACAGATTCACGATTAGAAAGCCTGAAAAGCTGAGCCTTTTTTCACCTTGCCCTGTCTAGATGCTCATAACTCAATTAATTTCTTTCCCTTTTCTAAGATTTTGCCTGAAGTCAAAAGGTGTCATTATGGTGAAAAGAAATCACAAATAAAGGCGTCTACATTATGTGTCAAGCCGTGCTGACATCATCTTTAAAGCACTGTGCATATTTTTTTGCAGAACCAGTTCTTGGACTGAGTCAAATGTGCTATAATTAAACATTGATTCACAGGAATGAAGGAAATTTTTTTCTGCTTTAAGGAAATGGATTTTAGGCAAGTAATGGAACAAAGGAAGCATAGTGTAACTTTGGTTTTATGTTAGAAAATAAGCTGCAAGTGACCTTTTACTTGCACCTAGAACTTAATATTTATTTTAGTTTTCCATTAGTATTGTCTTTAGTTGTATCTTTTCCTTTTGATTGTTTAGCATACAGGAATTCTGGCCTTTCACAAATTATCTAAAGCTGCAGTGAAAACAGATGGCTGACTCTGAAATTATATTTACTCTTTTATTGCAGTTTTCATATCAATTTTACCAGACTTTTACCAAGCTTTCTATTCTTATAAATCATTTTCTTTTAGAAACTGTATGGAAATAATTTGGCAATGAATCACATAATAGCATAGCCTCATATTGTGAAGCCTTCTGGAATATTTTGTTGAGACTTAGGTTGTTATGGCTCTGAGAGTCATGGCATTTATGTAAACTACAAAATTTTTTCAGAACCATTGTTAATTTGAGCCTCCATAGCTGAATGTTATTATGCATATTTTTTAGTTAAGGATTTTTAGAGTCACATTTTCCTGTCACTCCTGTTCATGTGAACTGAAATCAGCAGCACAGAGAGCACAGATAGTCAGATGATAACAAACAAGGATGATGGGTCCAGCCCAGTACTTACCCAGAACTTAGAACATAATCTTCTGCTACACTTAGGATTCTTCAAGGAGTTGGTCTTGCAGTGTCCAAATGCTCCTGCCTTACATTGTTTAAAACTCACTGTCTTGGATGGACTAGTAGCATTTAAGTGCTTAGACAGACAGAAATTACCTCTGTGAAATCTTTATTTCTCTCTGATACTTGCTTAGCGAAACACCTCAGCTCATGCTTAGCCCCAGAAATATTTGATGGGGGCCTCATCCCAAACCAAATAAAAGCATTGATTTTTTTTTTTCATATGATTTGGAATGGATTCCAAAGCATTTAAGCACATGCTAAATTCTGTATTGGCTGAATTACCAAAAATTTGTAATAGATAAAAAATTTAAAGGGAGGTAGTTAATGCATGTACACTGAAGGCAGTGAAGCTAGGAGACATTTACACTACATGAGTATTCCCTGAATTCTCTTTCATTTTTTCTTTTTTTTTTTTAACAATTTGCTTCTATCACAGAAACCTGTGATTTTGGTTGATTTTTCCTGCTGTATTTTTCATCCACAGTAAGCATCCTTTTTGCAAATAGCAGCTCAGGATGCTCACTAAAGTATTTGCAACATGGTCCTGCTTGTGATCGTTTCAGAAAGTGACACCAATTGAAAATAAACTGTGTAGTTGGCTTTAGTGTATAATTTATTGTAACCTTCAAATCCACTCCTTGTTCTGGATATTGTACTGTCCATTTCTTCCTTTTATGATTCAGTCTATGTGATTTTTACTACCATTCCATCTCAGAAGTTTGCACTTCACCATTCTTTCTTTCTTTTTTCTTTCCAACCCCGTTGGAAAACATGGGTTTAATCTTTCAAAATGAACCTGGATATGTGTGGTATTTACAAATTTTAATTTCTTGGTTAGCGTCCCAGAACATAGGGCTGATACCTATACATAATTGAAAAAAAAGAAAAAAGAAAAAAAAAAACAAACGAGAGCAACCAAACAAAATAACAGAAGTCAATCTGAATGAGCTGCTGTCCTTCATTCTTCCTTGTTTTGGTGCAATTTGGTGTAATTATCTACACTGTGCATACAGAGATATCTTTGAGTTTTTGCAGTATAATACTTTGCCACTCTTGTGTGGTGATTGCACAGAGCTTGCTGATGTTTTGTCCCAAAGCTATGATTTCAGCTCCCCATAGTCTTGCATTTAAAAGCACCCAATTGAGATCAGCTCCTGTGGACCTGAATCTTTCTCTTCAACTATCTGTGCAGATAAAGCTTATTACTAGTTTTATGCTAACAATAAAAAGCAATAAAATACATTTTAGCAGAGATGAAAATATGTAGTGAAGCCTTTTTTAAAAAAATCTACACGCTATTTGCATATTTAAGATATATATATTGTCTGTCATTGACAGAAAATACGTGTTGTGCTGGAAATGACTCCATTATGTGTAAGAAAGGCCCACTGGCTGGCATGGAAGGTTGCAAGTTCCATTTCTTTCTCCTTAGCAGAAAGTTTTTACTATCCATTTCTATTTTTATGTTTTATTTACGTTAGATGCCCTGATTTATTTTCTTTGTAATGGCAAAAAAATGGTATTAAAAAAGCTCAAGTGGTTCTAGTAGGTACACATATGGCACTACACATTCTCTACAGTAAAACCTTGGAATGTTCTGTTTATAGATATCCTTGTTTCCTTGTCTATGGAAAGATTTATAACCACCTCTGTTTTCTGTCTTTTTCAATGCCATGCTTTCCTACTTTAGAAATCAATCTGCTAGATGAAGCAGTATCACATCAGGTTTTGAGATCCAGAAAAAATACATCTAGCCATACACCTTTTTCTTTGCTGAACAGCAAGAGGGTTTTTTACACACAGTCTTCCTCTTTGAAAAAAGCCCGCACAAACTCTCATGAGTGATCTTTCCTGTGAGCACAGCTCAGCTGGGCTTGGTTGTTGGATTTGCCTCTGGGTTTGGAGGCTCTGGAGATTATCTAGTCCAACCTTCATTCTCAGCGCAGAGTCAGATAGAGCAGATTGCTCCAGGCTCTCTCTCCAGCTGTGCTTGAATGCCTCCATGGATGGTGACTTCCCAGCATCTTTGGGTAGCCTGTTCCAGGGGCCAGCCACCCTCACAATAGGGAAGTTTTTAGTATGTTTGACTGGAATTTCCTGTATTTTTGTTCATGCACGTTGTATCTTGGTCTGTCGCTGGGTGTCACCGAGAAGAGTTTGCTTTCACCTTAACTCTCACCCACCCCAGTCAGGTATTTATACCAAATCTTTGAACAGGACAAAGCCTTTCTCTTGGCATTTAAAGCTGTCAATTCAGTCTTTCCCCTCTAAGCCAGGATCCACAAGGTAAATATTGTATATGTTGCTAACTGTCTTTGAGACTTTGCCCCCTTATGTTCCCTGCCTACCTTCTGCCTTATTAAACTTCTATTCCCATTCCTTCCTCCCTGCATCTGTCTGTGGATTCTCCCCATAGGAGAGAGCAAATGTTACACAGCACAAATAAAATTGCATAAAAATGAATGTTGCCTCAAACTGCAGTATTTTGGGATCAAGTGAACATAAGCAATAGCTGACTCCAGGGATAATGCTCCTGATTGTGAGAGGCCTGTTCAGATGGAAGTGCTATTTAAGGTGACACTATTAGACTTAGAGTCCAAGGGAGTGTGAGTTACATGACATTTATTATCCATTTGCTTCAAGACAAGAAAAAATTATGTTTCTTTGAGAAATAACTTGCTATTAGAGGTAACCCTGATGGCCACTGCACCAGTTCAGAAATGGATATGGTTGCCAAATTCAGACTCCTAAATTTGAAAATGCACCCACATCTTTCTGCTCTGTCCTGTTTACTGTTTCTTCACAGGGGTTGTTTCGTTACCCTGCTAATTATCCCTCACATGTACTTTTACATAGCCCTTTAACAATATCTCCTGTTTATGATAAAGGTGTTTTTAAAAAAATCCATCTTGGTTTGAAGGATATCAGTATTCATTATTATTTCTCATGTATCATGCTTTTGGGGAACAGAATTGATATTTCTGTGCTCAGCAAAAAGGACAAAAGTAAAAAGTAGAGTTATATACCAGAAGCAGTATCTCTCTTCAGCACAGCAGTTTTTCAGCAGAAACTTGAGCAGTCTCTTACCTTCCTTTGTTCAGATCTCTCTGTAGTGGCTTACAATTCACAGTGAAGGTTTCTTATTTCTGCCACTGGCATAAGTGATTTACCCAGAATTTCAAGTTTATATTAGTGTTAAAGGAGAATTAAGTTTTCTGTGCCTTTTCCTTTGTCTGCATTATCAGACTGACACAAACTTGGGTGTGGGTATTGAACATTTTTCTTTTTAAAATTGTCAGTGTTATGGATTCTGGTAATACAAATAGTGCTCTGAAGATATAAGTAAATAAATAAAATAGTGATGTAAAGGTTGTGTCTTAGAGAAAATCTCAGCATGATTGTGCAGAACTGAGTGACCTTCCTGTGCTATCACATTAAATGTTTACAAGTGTAAAGTCAAAGATAGCACACACACAAAAAAAGAAAATCTGACTCTCACATCCTAATGCCAATAATTGAATAAGCACATCCCAAAAATTGAAGCACATCAGCATTTACAGTCTGTGTTTCTGAAGCCTGCAGTTGTTATTTTGCCTTGTAACCTCTCCTGCTGTTGTAGCTGAGCCCTGGCTGTGCAGCAGTGTGCACGAGGTTGTGTTTGCAGTGAGCTCTGTGTGAGTGCAGGGTTTGCCTCCCATGCAGGAGCTGTTGTGAACACACTGATCTCTGTCACAGGGAGTCACTCGCTGCTGTAACTGATCTGCAGATGTTGAGGCCAGCCTGGAGTTCTCTGGACAAGTTCAGCTGCAGTGATGGATGTGGAAATCTGGTGTAGCACTGATGCATTTCCACAGTTTGTGGGGTTTTTTTGATGATACACTGAAAGTCATGGATGAAAAGTCCTGTGGGATGCAGGGGAGCATCAGAGGTCCCACACAATTCTCGTGTTTTATCAAGTCTTATTGCCTGTGGATCCCTATATCTATTTTTACAAGTGATACAGTTACTTGATTAGCAGGTAAACTTACAAGAGCTTGGAACCAAGCAACCCATGAAATGCACATTTAACCTGTGGGTTTTTCCTAGGCCAGCAGGGTCATTCACCTTGCAATGGCTTTAAAACATTCATAAGTGCTTTTCTATTGTCTACACTGTCAAAGGTAGTGGCCACAAAGTGGCATTTCCTTACCATAGGACGTGTAGGGTGTCTCTGCAGTAAACAAACATATGTTTGCCTTCACAGGAGAATTCCACCAAGGAACTTGAGAGCACAGCAGGCTTATGCTCTGTAGTCAGAAACTTTCTGCAGAAGCTTCCTTTAGGGCTTCATTGCCCTTGAGTAATTTGTGGCATCTGATTCATTTTCCCCTGGCAGCTATATATGAAGATGATGCTAACAATATGGCAAAGACTTTGGAAAAGTGTCGGGGAAGAGCTGATCAAAAACATGTGAAATTGCACACCCTCAGACTGACTTTAAAAGCAACATTTTTTTGCACATATAGAAATTCTTATTCTTTAAATACACATTCAACACCACAGTTAGTGTAGACATATCATTATTCCAGACTGTGATATGTACATCAGGCAACTTTTTTAAAAGTAACTCATGCAAAATATTATTTATTTAAGCAACCTTGAAAGCAGGGTCTAATTGCTTATCATTTGACAGAGCTTACAATAGAAAAGAATTTGACATCCTTTCTCATGATGAGTGGTACTTTATTGCACAATTTCTCCTATTCTTTGTTCTGAAAAAAGGAAAAAGGTGGCAAGTCTAGAGCTATTATGAACTCTGAAGAAATACAGCTTTTACACAAAGACAGCTTCATATCTACTGTTGTCAAGAAACAGAGGTTTGCTAGGAATGCTTCAGCTAACATTTGAATAGATATACAGAAAAGAAGGGTTGATTTCAATCCTTCTATTGCAGTTAAGCAGGATTTCAGCATAAATCATAAAAGGTGATGGGCTAGTGAATATTTGTGTTTCAGTTTCCTTTTGCTGTAGCTTGAACTTGAAAATCAGAAGTGCATTACACTGTACTAAAACAACTGTTAATAATTAGGAAAATACTCTTGACTTTCTGAAATGTTTGTAGCTGTTACCTTTGCTGCTGCTGCATTATGGATAACCTGATCTGTTCTCATTTTACTGATTTCTCTCTCTGTGGATCAAGGTTTGCCAAATTGCGGGTTGCTTTACTAGAACGTGAGTTCCATCCATAGACACGCGTCTGTCCTGGTACCTTTTTGCTAAAGGATACCTGGAAAGCTGCTTTTCCATGCAGTGCAGGGCACAGTGCTGAGCTAGAGACTGCAGCACAGAACATCATCTTCTTTCTTTAGTGTCACCCAAGAAGGCTGAGTTGTGAAGTACTGTGTGCACATCAACTTACTAAAATTCACAGAATTGCAGAAAATAGGATAAGAAAGGACTTCTGGAGATAGCAAGTTTGTAATTGTGCCCCTGGCAAGACTTTTTATAACTATGTTTTCATAAAGAAAGCTGCTTATAGTCTAACTGGAATCTAGCTAGCACCCTGCTAATGTAGAACAGACGTGAAGGATCCTTTGCAGCATATTTTACATATTTGGAAACATTTATCACAGCTCCTCCATCTTCTCCTTCTCCTTTCATTGCTGGTTAATTTTTCTATGGCATGGATTATTCTTTTTGCTTTTTCTGGCTTTTCAGCAACAGATCCAAATCTGTGCTGAAGTTGAATGCCCAGACTGAATTTACTATCAGTGCTGCTGAGCAGAGTGAAAAGATAATTTCGAAACCCTTTATGTATGTCTCAGGATTATGTTTGCTTTTTTAAGTTGCTAAAACCTGTATTGATGGTTTTGCTGCCACTGAGCACACATTTGTGATTTGTAGCTCTGGAGATGACTGCCATTGTCACTGAAGGCTGCCCCACTTTAGGAAGTTAAAGCATCAATTAAATTAGCTAAACATTTATATTGCTGACATCTGGCCAGCAGAATGGATGTATCTTTGTTGGAATAGAAATCCATAGAAATCAAAGGTTATGCTCAGAATGAGATTATAACATCATAATCTCATTACTTGGGAGGGGGATGTTGAGATTAAAAAGAGAGAGAAATGGAACGCAGTATACACCAAAGCTGATATTTGTTACAGAGAAAACACAAATGGACGAAATTAGAGGAGACATGCCTGATTTGAACTTCAAAACAGTGAAAATAGCATTTCGTTTCTATTTTTATTTCAAACCACATCCAAGAAAAGGAATAATGTAGATGGAGGCAAAAAGTGACTTCTAAATGCTTTTCTTTTCAAAATTTTTCCTAGTGAGGGATGGATGGCACAGGATTTTTTACCCCAAACAGCACTTTAAAGTGCTCTTGCTTTTTTAACACCATCCTTCAACTGAGAAAGGGAGAGAAAGAAGCAGACAAGGTGCTCTGACACATCACTTCTAAGTGATTTCTCTCCTAAAAGTATTCAAAAGACTGATAAAAGATTTTTTTGGGTTTTTTTTGTGTTTTTGTTTTGTTTTGGTTTTTTGTTGTTGGATATTTATTTTGTTCTGTGACTTGGCAGAAACAAAGTGGCAAGATGAAGGGAGAGAGCTCTTGCTTGTATACCTGATGGTAGCTTTAGTTGTGAGGGTGATTGGAAGAATAACAACCTTCTCTATTTGGCATGGCATGCTACAGAATTTTATTGCTATGTCTTATGTATTTCTCATTGTGAGTGTCTTGTTCCAATGTAGCTAAGCCTAGTCAGGAAGCAAATCCCAAGTCAAATTGTCTCATGCATAAAGAAAGACAGTTTGGAAGGCAGGAGTCATTAGAGGGAAAGGATTTTTCATAACTAAAATGAAACCTAATTTGTTTTCACTGTCTTCCCTCCTTTGCATCTGTAAAATATTGATAGAGGTTATAATTTCTGACAGTGATGTTGATTGTGGCAGGTAGGTAGGATCCCACAGCTGAAATGATCGTGTGATATCCTGATGGGGCCTTTCACATAGAGACAAGATTGGAAGGTGCAGCTGAAAGAGGATGATGGGTATAAACGAGAATCCTGAATCTGAACAGGCCTGAAATTACAGCAAGTTCATATTTACATGCAAGTTTCACAGCTCTCATCCAAGTTCTGAATTTTAGCAATGGTGTTTCAAGGGAGGGCTGAGCAGCATTGTGTGATCATAGGGACACAGATGAGAAGGAAACCTTTCCTCAGCAATATAGCAGAGAACCGAGCAAGCACTTGGATTTTAATCCTGCCAGAAAATGATTCTGTCTCCTGTTGCTTCATGGCAGATCCTGCCTTTCCTATTTTGGAGTGCTTTCCATTCTCTGGCATTAGTGATGACTTCCATCAGACACCTGTGGTCTCTCTGCTGATGGCTGATTGATCATACATGCAAGGCAGGGAAACAGCCTTACAAACCTTTGATCAGTGTCCTTAAGTAGAGTATGTTTTATGCATTAAATTTGACTCAAGGATTTTAGAACCATAGGCTGCTTTCTCTTTAGCGAAAGTTTCAGAGTATTTGAAAACTGAGGAATTTTGTGTGGGTTTTTTTGTGCATGTCCGTACTTTGTCAGTTTGAGGTTTTTTTCCATAAACTTTTTTTCCAAAAACAATTGTTCTCGCTTTTTCTTGAAGTTTTTCCAGCTGCTGATAGTGTTCAAAATAGCTCTGTGCTATGTGGGATCAAAACAGCGTTGGCATTAAAAAAAAGCACAGCATTAGCTGTTTTGCTTCAACAGTAAATTGGGAAATAAATGAATCATTTTGAAAAAATAATTATCGGATAGGCAGTACTCCAGAATTTGTGAGGTGTATTGGTTATCTCCACAATTAATTACATTTTGACTTGAAATGTGTGGATGTGGAAGTAAACAGCAATGTGTTTAATAGTCACTGTATCTGGGTCACCCCAAGTAGCATTTAATCCCCCACATCAAATGGTTTGTGGGTAGAAGGGTGTCCTGGGAATATCGAGGCAAGATAACAGCCATGCTCTTCACATTTAACTTGTTAATCAACAGGTAAGAAAGAGAAATGTCTTGTGTCTGCTCAGGTATCCATGAGCAGCAGCCAGATGCTTTGCCCTTTCCAAATGTACTCTGAAGAAGAATGGAGTCATGCTCCTTGTTTTGCCCATTAGATAGCATTATCTCTGTGGAATGCCAATTCATATCTCCTTGTGCCGTGTGTGGTTCTCACATATGGGATTTTAATAACCTTCATGCTGTGCTATGAATTCATAAACAGGGCTTATGGAGGAAAAACACCACAGGACTTTATTTTTTAATTATTGCTCTTTTGAAAAACGGGGTCTGCAGGATTTTTGTAAGGGTCTTGTGACAGAGTCAGTATTTATTTTGCTGCTGCAAACAAGAGGAGGGGATAAATACAGTATTTACCTATGATGTACTTTTTCAGAATTGATTTTCAGTATCCTATTTTGTAGCCATTATAATTCTGCTGTTTTATAGATGGAATTTTGAAGGTCTGATGGTATGGGAGTTTTCCCCATTTTTCTGGAATGTAATGTGCATTTGATTTCTTAGAACATGGCTCTCCTCTTCATCCCTCCCTCCTGTCTCAGCCTGTGAAGCCACAGGCTTACTGCTCAGTGGACACTAGCACATGGCAGCATTTTAGATTTCTGCTCTGAAAAAGAGCTATTCATTCTGGATCAGTGGGGCTTTTTCTTTCTTTTTACCCCTCTTCTCCCTGGAGTCCAGTTGAGCCACTACTTCTGCATCTCAGCCATGTCCCAGTACTGGTGAAGAAGGCACCGCTGCTGGTTAGTGGAGCTAAAAGGAGTAACAAAAACTCCTTTGGCCAGGTATGGCATTGTATTTATCACTTTCTATTCACTGCTAACAGCCTTAGAAAGTAGACCTATGCGGAAGACTCAATAAACTCAGCTTTCTCCACAAACACCTACAAAGTAATGGTCTATTGGATACAGCCATTTTAGCGGTCCAGGTTCACTCATGCCAGGAGGGAAACTGCACCATGTTCCCTGCCCATACCCTGTGCCACAACCGGCTGGAATGAACGTGTAGTCAGTCTGGATTCCAGTCTTGCAACTGTGCCTAATAATATTTTATCTGGAATAAGATTTATTAGATGTAGGTTCTGTGCAGGATTCTCATAGGACATGCAGATCAAATCTTAAGCCCATTTTCATTTTAGGAATGTTTCTCTCTCCTGTGTTTTGCATGATTTTTTGTGTGACAGGCAGTAGAAAGAACCAAGAACAGACAAAAAAAAGAATAATTTTTCACTAATTATTCAATTTTCAATATTTTGTTGTCATTCTGAGTTATTTCTAAAAAAATAGTTCCCTAGGCATTGAATAGTCCTCATTATTAAAAATGTGTGCTGTCTTTTTCATTAAAATTCATTGAGCTTCCCCTTGGTTCTTCATAGTGATAGAACTATAGAATTACTGGAAAAAAGTATGTTGGAAATAACCTCTGGAGACCATCTTGTCCAATATCAACTATAAATAGGAGTAACATCAAGGTTAGGTCAGGTCTCTGCCTCTTCAAGCTTTGAAAATCTCTAGGAACAAAGGCTCCTTTGGGCACCTGTTGCAAAGCTTAATTGCCCTCTGTCATAAAAGTGCTTTCCTTGAAAAAAGGATTCTTTTTTTAATGGGATATATATATATAGTCCATCAGTTTTTTTTTTTCCCCAAGCTCATCTGCCTTGGTCTTTTGTAGCCATGAGAACACCGTGAATGTCTGACACCGTGTGTGATGGGGTAGCTGAACACAGACACACACAAACCTCTTCATGCTGCATCTATAGTTCTACAGTTGTATGACTCAGAGAGAGGGGATGCCAAAACTTGCACATTTGCTTTGTAAATATTTTCTTAGAGTTAAATTAATACGTAATCTAGACCCTCCATCCCTCTGGCTTGCTCCTTTTGATGTTATTAATACATATGTACATGTATGCGCTTTTTTTAAAGTCGCTAAGCAATTGAGAACATAGAGCTAATGTTGAGCATGGAAAAGTCTTCTCTTGTATACTGTTCACAGAAATGAAGAAATGTTATTTCTATGCTTTTCCTCAGCATAAGCTGTAACCTGGACACCTCTTAATTTCCTTTGGATGATTATTTTATAATTATTTGACTTAAGCTGATTATTTTTTCTTACTCAGCGGCATCCCTGAGTCCCTCACCCCAGCTTTGTGTGAGGTTGAACTTCCCCTCTCGGTTCCCAGTGTGCAGCTGGGAGCTGTTGGTAGCTTGAGGTGCAGCATGCCTGTAGCATGGAGCAGCATTGCTCCAGAAGGATGAAAGGAGAGGCACAACTTGTTTGCTTAGAAGGCAGTTCTCAACGTTCTATGACCTCTTATCTTTCCAGGCCCTCAGCTGAGATGTATTTTGCCATACTCATAGTGCCAGCAAGCCACAGCAGGCAGATGCTCTCAGAGGGCTCTGATTTTCTTTTTCAAGTTGCTCTCCCCAGGAACCTGTTTTGTCTGAGCTATGGTAGTCATTGCTGCATCAGTGTGAGTTACAGAGCCACTGATGAGCTTAGGTGTTGACCTTTAAGATTGCTTTTGAAGTTTCAAAGATCCTGCTGTCATTGCTGTCCTTGGAAGCACTAGGAATCACAAGCTACATTAAAGTGAACAGTCTAAAACAACAAAACACAAAAACCTACACAAGCTCTGTGCACTCACAAGCAGAGTGGAAATGTAGAATGTGAGGAAGCCAGCACGGCCTCCAAGGCTTCCATCCCAGAGATGGACTTGGGGCAGGGAGTAGTTTCAGTAGGGGCCAGGGAAGTCCATGCAGCCCAGAACATCAGTGTGTGTGCTCACACACAGAGAAGGAGCACTGTGTTCTGGCTTTGTGAACAGGTAACTTATATCAAGAAAGCACTCTGCATCCTTTTCATGGGTTGAAGCTGAATCATGGCTGAAAGGCCTCTGCTGCTGCCCAGGTGAAGGAGTAGCACCATGATTCTGTAATCTTGTCCATCCGTGAACTGCAAATCCAGATTTCTCTTCCCAAAATTCCTATTTAGGTGAAGTCTCCATGAAGTCTTTGGTCATGTCAGTAGGAGTTTTAATTTTAACTGTAATGGAGACAATGAATGTGCCATAGATTTACTCAGAAAGTCAGTATATAGGTACATTGTAGTGGTATTTTACTTCTGAAGATGTATGAAGGTCTAAAAATTAATTCCTCTCTTAAAAAGTTAAATTATAGGCAGAATAGCAATAGGATTATAAATACCCATTTTGGAAGTAGTGTCATTTACATCTTGGAACTGTGTCACTGTCGGGCCAGACTTTGTAGTGGAGAAAAGATTGATAGGGTTTATTGTTTTCATTTTTTAATAAGATTTTGTTTTGCAGTTGCTTCTAGCATGTTTCACCTCATAACTTACCAGCTCATTTGTGTGTATGTGTTACTCAGCACCTCAGGCTCAGTTTGGTTCTGAGCTCTGTGCTGAGGATGCGCAGACCTGCACAAGGCCCTTGACTTCAGGAAGGTTTGACAGAGGCCACTGAGATCAGGGGCTTTTATCCAGTAAAGACTTTTACTTGAGGGGTAAATGGGGCTGTTTGGGATGTGGCAGGAGCAGGAGCTGTCCTATCGAGCTCCATGAGTAAGGAGAACTGACACAAAGATCTTTCCATTGTAAATAATGTAAATAAGTCACTTAACCCCAGTGGCTTCCACTTGAGTTTCTGCGTACTGAGTTACTGCAGATGTTGTTAGTCCATGGTTCAAACTGTTGTCTGCATGAAATCTGCACTGATTAAAAGGTGTTTAGTGGACATATGCACCAAGGCAATGATGCAAATGCAATCAGAAGAGACTATATGTACAGTGATTTTTTTTTCTTTTGAAACAGACCTTAAACTTAAAAGGTTTAAAATATGCAGCTATGCTTCAATAGCTTTCTTTAATGACTTAAGAAAATGTAAAACACATCTGCCTAATAATTTAAGCAGAACTTTCTAATCCTTTAAAATAAACTTTCTGATATTTTAAATTTTTGTCCTAGTGCCCGTTGCTATAGCGTTTGAAATTTCAAGTGTCTGATAAAATGATGGTTTAATCCTGTATCTTTCTGAAACTGAAATGATTTTATGATTTTAAAATAGAAGATATTTCAAACAATTAAATTTTTGGACTAAGACTTTATAAGTGAAATTTTAATCTGAAATTACATTTTTAGAGAAAATTTTAAACATTTTTACAGTTGACAGTCATAGGGTAGTACTGCAAATATTGCCAATGTACTAGTGAAAGCAAATAGATGTGGCCAAAAGTAACTGTGTAGTCTCTTTTAGATAAGGCATCCTGCAATTAAAAACACTGGACTTAGAAAGCTTCTTAAAGCTTATTTTGTCAAATGAAAAAATGCCACTGGTTTTAAAGCTACTGTAATAAACCTTATTCTTATTCCTGGCATGGATATTCTAATTCTTTTAATTTCAGAAGAAATTGATAATTAGCATTTTAGCTTATCACTTTCCATCCATGCATACAAATAATTTGTCAGATAGACCACCAAGAGAGACAAAATTAAATAATAGGTCTAGACATCATAGAACCAAAATAAATTAGAGGTTAGGCTTCCAGCCTGTTAGGTGGGTTTTCATGGTAAAGAAGGAGAGAGGGTTAATACAAGGAAGTTTTTCTGACAGTTTTTGCTGCCTACCTTGATGTTGTTTCCCCATATCAAATCCCAAATAAATTAACCTGAAATAAGATGTAAACTTCATATTAGAAGTCCCCTAGTTTATTTGTGAGTCTAATTTTTTCAAATGTATTTAGATTAGAGGCCTTACAGGCATTACTGCATCTGTGATTCAGCCAACTAAGTTCCTAGATAATGGTCCATGATTAATGGTGAGTGCTGATAATGGGAGGTTATTAGAGAAAGCAAACTTGGAACAAATCTGCTGTATACATTATATACTTTACCGCCATCTGCGGGTATTTATAATAAATACAAATTAAAGTCAGCTCTATTAATTAGAGCAACTCATGTTTTCCGTATGTGACAGAGAATTCCTTAGACATAGTCTTCCAGTAGGCATCTTCACTGTAGGAATTCCCATTAATTTTTTTGCAGAGATACTTTGCTATTACTTGCAAAGGAAAAACAGTTTTTGTGGATAGAGTTCTTTTGGCCTTGGTTGCTGTCAGGGATGTCTTTCTAGAGTCCACACTGTAAGGAAGGATTATGTGTTACATGTTACCTCTGCTACACATGTTATTGGGTGTGAAAAATTGTTTTTGTCCTTTTGTACTGAGATTCATTGGCTATTCAGCCCATGTGCTAACAGGACATTCCTCCCTTTTATGTCTCCTTGAGCTGTGACATTTTGCCTCCTGGTGGTTTGTATTGTTTGCTGAGCAAATATTTCTGTATAGAGAAGAAACAATTGTTATCTTCCTTATTACTAAATGTAAAAAGCAGAAAAGAAATGTGATGCAGAGAATTGCAGAAGATAAATTAGAGTTAAATATTGTGATACCAATAACCTGCTGAATCAAGTGACATGTTTTGCTGGTAGCAAATGTAATGTTGCAAATACAGTTCTGCAGCAGAGTGACAAAAGGAGTGCCATTGTTAGGATCACCTTGTGTTGTACTCTGAGTTCTTTATGCTGTTTGATGGACAGTGTCTGGTTTACATGGTGTTTTTCCAGTAACTGTTGTGCACAAAATTCAGGAGTCATCACGTAGTACTGAGGGCAGGCGAACAATGTGGTGGATGTTAAGATAAATGACCTACTGGGTTCAGCATTCTGCAAGCAGTATTTGGTTGGAAGAATTCCCGGCTTTTGAACTATTACAAAGTCATGATATTTTAAAGCCTGCGTGTTTGTAAATGGGTGATAGATGAAGTGTCACAAACATTCTGGTTATTTATGGTCATCAGCTAAAGCTCTGGGATGAAGTCAGGAATACTCTGGAACTGATGTTGTTTGTTTGGTTTTCCATTTTTTTCAGCTGTGAAGCTAATTTTTTCATAGGCTGTTTTTCAGAGTGAACGCTGTTTTAGTGCCTGCTTCCTGAACTTGTCTGCATAGGGTGTGCATGATGGAGTTTTCCTCCCTTCCATAACAATTCAGTCCTCAACAGTGTTTGACAGGAGCATTTCCACATATGTTCTTGGGTGTACTTGTCTCTTTATGCTGATTTTTTCAATATCTATGCCAGAGATATCTGCTTTTCTTCCAGTTCAGAAATGTTCATTGTGGGGATCTGAAGGTGCAGACATCTGCATGCCTGGGGATGTCAGGGTTTCTGGTTACCTACAAACTATAGTACTATATACTAGACTGAACATATCCATTTTCATCCGTTTTCTACTTGAGCAGTTGCAGTGTAAAGGACAAAAGCTTTTCTCTCTGTCTCTTCATTCCTAAATTATTTGATTGACATGTCTGATTAAGTTTTCTTCACAACAGTTAGTTTGTAACTTCAGGAGTTCTGGTTCTTTGCTGGATTGCATCCCCGAACATCAGGGTTTATCTTCTCAGCTATATATATCAGTTTTTTTCTCAAATCCTTCTTCCCCTTACATGTTTCCCTTTTAGCACTAAACTACATTTTGCCCTTTTACAGGTGTCTGAAATTTTTTCTGTTCTCTCTTCTCTTCTGTGTGTTCTTTCCATGTATTTCCTCCCTCTTCTGTGACATTCATGTAAATAGGAGCACATCCCTTCTGCCATCCTGCCTAGGGACAGGGCAATTTGCCAGGAGCATGAGACACAAACCAAAATGGGTCTTCTGCAGACTGACTCGGAGTGCACGTGCAGGACAGGTCTTCACATCCTTCAGGAAATGCCTTAGGGCAAAACTTTCTTCACCTGCCTCTCTCTCAGTGTCCTAAGTCCTTCAGAGCTGTTGCCCATCAGTCCTCTGAGCTCTGCCTCTCCCGGCTCTTTCTGTTGTACTTGAAGCCCTGAATCTGGCAGCTTCCTTCCCTCATTAACCCTCCATGCAGAGGCAGAACAGTTTCTCTTGTTCTTATTTACTCTCTGCCGCCTTTGTATTTTTAAGCCTTTTTTACCGATAGAGCTATCAAGAGTGTTCCAATAGTTGATTATTCCAGAAGAAACTACTAGTGTAGACCTATTTAAAAGGTGTCAGTTTCCATAAAGTTTCAGCTGGAAATCAAGAAAAATGAAAAAAGTGAAAGGGACTGTTTTGTTAGTATGAACTCCCATTCTTTCACCTTTTCATAGTAAAGAAAAATGTTCAATCGGGGGAGTATTTTAACTCTATTTTAGAAAACTATTAAATACAATTTTTTAAAAATAGAAAGTTAAGATATTTTGATCAAGCTGGACATGGCTTTTATTCAATTTTAGAAAATTTTGTTCTATCAGATTATCATGAGAGGTATGATCTTTGACTTCTCAATTTTTGCTTTATAATAAAGTAGTGGAAATTACCTCAAATATGTATCAAGACCTGGTTTTATTCTTTATAGGTTACATACTTGATTGTTTCTTTCTACTCAGAGTTTTCTCACCTATATTTGAGGCATTTAGTTTTCTGCTCTTGGTATCGTGAGATGTAGTTAATTCTTGCTTTGTTTCAAAGCTGCCTGTATTGTTCCCAGTAGGAGCAGCAAAATCAACAACATTCTGGTGAGCATTTGCTGTGCTGTGTCTTGAAAGAGGTAGGAGCTGGCATGGAGTTGTCTGGAGCCGTCTCAAAAGTGAGAAAGATGACACTGCATCACTTTGCACTGTGATTCGTGTTTGGAAGGTTTGAGTTTCTGCTTTGGTTTTTTTTTTTTTCCTTTCCATGAGAAAGAAAACTAAAATGTTTCAAAAATAGACTTGCTGGTTGAAAGTTTAGATGGGGTGGGTGATTTTGGCCCACAGATTTCAACCTCTGCTCAAAATCCGAGCTTCCTTTGTTTTTCTGTCTTGTTACCACTGACATGAGGAATCCACAAGATGCTTGTTCAGGTAAAGGGCTGGTACAGCCCCTTTAAGGAGCTGTAACCAGAGCTGCAAATCAAACAGTTCTCTAACAACTGGGTCAGTGTGTATAGAAAGACTTTTAAATACGGTTATTTATTCAGTCTCCTGCTGTAAGATTAGTCCCATTATGTACCTCCTGTGCACTCCCTTCCAATTCCTTCAATTTAAATAAAAACTTTCTGCTAGAACTCATGTATGTATCAGTGACATTCATCTAAATAAAATATCCCAGGCACTTGAGTCTCAGGAACAGTCTTATGAAGGAGCAGATCATGTTCTATTTATTTGAAAATGGATGCATGTTGACGTTGGGGTTATTTCAAAATAATGTCAAAATGGTAAAATCTTTATGAAATCTTAACATTAAATTTTATGAAGACAGAGATGTTTGCTGGGATATGATGCTGAGGGATAGGACCAAAATCAACCGCTGAAGTTAAAAACCCCACAATACTGCTATAGGGCGGAAGAGGGAACAAACACAATCTCAGGGTAATCAGTCATTTTTATAATTTTTATCATTTTTTTCTTGATGTTAGTAATATAATGTAAGTTAGAAACAGTGCTGTACTACTTTGGTAGTTCTTGCTGGGTGAACGCACAAATACTATCTTTCTTTTCTTTTAATGTGCTGAATTTTTTCCTAGAGAAGCTTGGCAAGTCTTTTCTCCCAATCAGAGGTCTGAAGAAATTGAGTAAGTGTAGATAAAACCAGCTTGTTTAATCACTGAAACACAGAAAAAATTAAAATACATTTTTTGCTTGCAAAGTAGAGGAAAGCAATAAAAACAATGCCAGACGGTTAATGCCTCTCTTGTACCTTTCATTTCAAAGACCTCAAAAGAACATCGAAAAGAATAAAGGCAAAATCTATTCCCTATTGGCATCATTATAAATGTTGTATCCTCTGAAACTCTAAAGACATCCAAGAAGAGTAGAAGAATAAATGGCATTGAAATAAAGAAAGTCTCTCTGGAGCTTTGTTCAATCAGCTTTGTTAGAATTCACTCAAATAGGATGATTATAAGAAAAGATCTCATTTGTTTCAACATTAAAGGAGCAAATTAATATGTGGCAAGCTGCTAATAATTGCCTCATTATGTAGTGAATGGGCATTGCGTCCAATTTACAAAATTACAATCATATTGTTAAAGTAACAATTGAGAAAGTTTAGTGTGAGTTTCCTAACTATCTGTGTGATTAGTTGTGGGATTCAGAGTGGAACAGTTGGTGGCTGGAGAGAGCGCACCGCCAGTCCACAGTGCTAAGGAGCCGCAAGAGAAATTCAGCTTTTCATTAGTGGAGATTCCATCTGCAGAGGTCCTGAGCTGGGTTTGGTCCAGCTGGGGAGCGAATCTGGCAGTCTCAGCTGAGACCAGAGCTTGGTGTGTGTCTGTTTGTCCAGACCTTATCCTGTGTTTCAGAGACCTGGCCTGAGATCATCCCCACAGGGACCTCAGCAGATGTACAGGGCTGTGGCTGGGGAACTTGGTGATCCAAGATCTGTGCCACTGGGAAATCCACCCATACAAATGGTTCTGTAGCGGGAATTTGTCTCCTGGTGGAGACACTGGAAATGCTGGGGGAGTTGTCAAATTTGGACAGTAAGCAATTTTCCAAATAATGAAATCCTGTGTGGAAGAGAATCATGTTTTGTGACCTACTTTAGTTGGATTTGCTTGTGACCTTTTCTAATTCTGGCTGATTTTGTTATTTAATGATTTGACCTTTGATTCTGTGAAGCCACTTCAGTGCTAAATGCAAAGATTTAATAACTAGAACTGTTTGATAAGTGACCTTTATTACACAGCTATTTCTCTTTGCTAGAGAAATGGCACTGTTTTGCAAGTTCTAATTCACACTTTTAATTATCTTTTCTATTGTCTGTAAGCTTGCACAGGAAATGGAAAGGTCAGACATTTCATTTTCTTTACTGATTAAAATGTAAGTGTTCCTCAACAGTTACAATGTATCATTCAGGAAAAAGATGGGACTATTTGTCAGAACCATACCCAGCTGCTCTGCTGAGGTCTTCTACATCCTTCTGGTCAGCAAAAAAATTAGCAGTTTTCTAGCAGCAATAATAGCTCAGCCCCCTTGGTGTTTAGAGATGGGATAAGTAAGTACATGACAAGAGAAGAAAAGCTGAATGGTTCCTAATGTTTTTGCCTTTAACTCATGTACCTATGATGCAAGTGAATGATGATGTTGTGAGAGGTGAACCTTGGCCTGATTTTCTGGGTCCACAGAGGAAAATCAGTAACAGCACAAGTTTCAGTGTGGTCCTGCCAGTCTGTTTCAGTCCCACTGCTTCTGGACCATCTCTGCAGAAGAGAGGGCAGCCAGGACTGCCTGGCAGACCCATTTATATTGTATGTGGATTCATGTGTGTCACTGAAACCACCCTTCTCATCTGTGACACTTGCAAACCAACACCACAAACTGGTGGCCTGTCTCCATATGGGGCTCAGTGAGTGAATATTGATGTGTGTTTTCTCATATGTTGAGGGAGATATGATGCAAAAAGGCGATGAAGGCAGTGGGTGATTCTGGATTCACTGGAATATCTGTCATGGGTGTCAGTTTTCTAACTCTGGGATCTCTGTTGAGAAATGTTCATAGTGGGACATGTAAAATCTCAGCATTGTGAAAAATATTTATTGTGAGATAGAGCTGGGAGGGGGTTAGCCTCTGACTCTGTTCAAGAAGGCAGATTATATGTTGACCTAGTGTAGGCATGCAGTATTATGAAAGCACTTTATAAATTGGAACAAGATAAATGAATCACAACAAAAGAGCTAGAAAACCAGGGGACACAGTTGCAGGAGTGAGTGTACTCAGCTTATTCAAGCAGAACAGTTGCACTCAGTGAATAGAAAATGTGCAATGCATTTCTAACTAAGGTGAGGAAATTCAAACAATTCTAAATTTAAGAGAGCAGCTCCATTTAAATGGAGAAGGAAGAATTTAGTGAAAAAGCAGCTCTGAGGATGAGACAAATTTAAATGGAACCAGATTGTTGACCAAATTGGCTTTTCCTATCTTGCAGTTTCATATTCAGCATTTGTTAGTTTGAAAGTTCAGCCTGAAAGCTATAAATTAATCTACTGGGTCTGTAACTATTCACTTCATGCTAGAATATGAGTTATGCTCGTGGATTTGTTTAGGTCACCCAGCCATGTCCCCATAATATATCTTAGAGAGAATTTCTGTAAATAAGCAGTAAACAGAAAGGCTGCTGCATTCAGCTGCATCTCCTGGGATTTCATCGCTGCTCTCATAGAGCCATGCAGGACAGCTCTCTAAAACTATACCAGCTATAAAAAATGCATGGTTTTCTGTAAAGGAAACATTGACAACACTTTTGCATTCAATCAGGAATCTTTAGCTACTGATTTAGGAAAGAATGTTTTCCTGAACCAGCCACGTAATGAAATCAAATCAATCAAAACAGAGAAATCAAAGCCTTGAAATTGTAAGGGTTACTGCACAAGTCGTGCAGGATGCACCTTAATTCAGTACAATATTTGTCACCCAAAGATTAGCTCTTACAGTTTGACTTTCTTAAGATATTTGTCTCTTGTCCTTGCATTATTCCCCCTTATCAAAGAATTCATTTTATTGTCAGCAATTGCATCCTAGGGTTATAGTGGTCAAATGTAGGCAGACTATTCATCCACATCAGTTAAATGAGGTTTGATTTTGAAGAGAAATAACCACAAGACTGATCAGAAAAGCACATAGCATCCTGTCAGAGTAAATGTTCAATGAACGTGAAGAGAATTTTTCCTAAAAAATACTAAACTGAGGTCACTGCCTCCCAATTGTGAGCATGACAGAGGATCAAGTCTGTGACCACACAAAATATTGTAGATTATCTCTGACCTAGATGATCTCCTGTAAGGTTTTTTTCTGATGGGTCTAGTTTTCATTTGATTTCAATTTCTAACTGAACTCTTTATACAATCCTATTTAAATAGAGGGCATTTCCTTTTAGTCTGTAGGTACAAAACAATGAAAAGAGATTTACTTTTTATACTCTGACAAATGGAGCATCAGATAGGTCCTTATATCTTTGTTAGATTATCTTTTTCTATTTTCGATTCATACTGGAGTAATAGCACCCTAGAACACGGTAACAAAATACTGTCTTTGATTATAGTTTTCTCAGGATTAAGTTTCTAGTTCAGGTGTCACCAGTTCCTCTGCCTCTCATTTTCGATGGATCATAACAACTCTCTGGAGAGAACATCTTCTCTGTCCACATCTCCTTTCCAGCTGCAGGATTTTCATACTATTCCATTGCTTTTTAGAGATACATTTTGCATTTGACTTCTGTCACAAATTTGGGAGCTGTTCATTCAGACACAAACACAGTTAATGTACAGTTAAACTTCCAGCATTACTTTTTCAGTAGGTTTTTTCCTGTTGCTGTCAACACCTTGTTAAAAGAGAAGCCATTGATCTAAATATTGCTTTCTACTGTTTCTTTATTTCCTTGATTTTTTAGTGAAAAGAGTAACATTTAGAGGGGAAAAAGGAATTATTATCTGTATAGTTGACTTTGCAAGGTGGGAACAAAGGCAAGGATTGGAACTTTTCTATTTCATTTAAAAGGTTTGCATTTGTACTGGTAGGGTTTTTAAGCAGCTCTGCCATGTGGGGATTGTGGTTTTAGTTTTTTAAAGAGAAGCATTATTATCCATTTGTTGTACTGTACCTGTTTTTCTTTTAACTGAATTTTCAGTCTTCATGTTTTACAGAGAAAAACTTGAAATATAAATTATTGTTTCCTGTCTTCCAGCCTCTACAACTTGACTGTGACCTCTGTGCCATTGTTTCAAACTCGGGACAGATGGCTGGCCAGAGGGTGGGCACTGAGATAGACAAGTCCTCCTGCATCTGGAGGATGAACAATGCTCCCACAAAGGGCTACGAGGAAGATGTTGGGAAGAGGACCACCGTAAGAGTGGTCTCTCACACAAGTGTGCCTCTCCTGCTCAAGAATCCCGAGTACTTTTTCAAAGAAACCAACAGCACCGTTTACGTGATCTGGGGTCCTTTTCGGAACATGAGGAGGGATGGAAATGGCATTGTGTACAACATGCTGAAGAAAACTGTTGACAGCTACCCAACTGCCAAAATCTACGTGACCACGGAGAAGCGCATGAGTTACTGCGATGCGGTGTTCAAGAGGGAGACGGGAAAGGACCGGTGAGTCTGAAACGCGAGGAACAATTAAAATGTTTGACAAAAGATACGTGAGGAAAGTCCATGTGGGATGTCAGCTACTAAATGAGTCCCCAGATATGTTTTTAATAGATTGTTATATGGGTTTGACTGTTATAAGCACTTGATGAGGCAGCAGCTAGGCCCCATTTACCCCACCTACGCTACCTTCTGTTCATTCCATTGCTGTTGGCTTGAGTCCCAAAAATATTGGATGTCTTCCTGAAATGTTTTCAAAGCTGTGTGTTGTTTTCAGCTCAATTTACTATTGATTAAATTGACATTTTATTTGAAGAGGATAATCCTACACAAACAACATTTCCAAATGCACAACCTCAGAATAATTCTGGATATTGCATTTTTTTCTCTGTTGAGATTCACTGTAGCTTTTCTTCAAACACAGACCTCAGGGTTATGCATTATTTCTGTTTCTTGGTGAAAACAGGTTATCAGACATACTGGAATAGATTTAGGTTTTTACCAGTATTATGCTGAAATTCTGTTTTCTATGCTTGATAATGTGTATTTATGCTACTCAAGTGAGGCTGTAAAGAGGTGAAGGTGTGAGGACTGTTTGGGCTAGCATGTTCAAAGGAGAAACTAGTTTTGTGGAATTAAGACCACAAATTTCAAGAATTTGTAACCAAGCTGCAAAAATTCAGGCCATCTCTGTTTTGGCATGGAAGAGCACCTGTCACACATACTCACTTGAGCTAATGAGGAAGGCGTTTCCAGATCGCTGCTGTGCCTTAATATTAATTTTTGAATTTGTGCATCACGAATTTGAGGTTGGAAAGGACTGTTGCCATTCTGACCAAATTAATCATGCAGGTTTTCACAAACAACTTAACGTAGTCTGAAATTTTGACTTAGCTTTTGAAGTAGAAAAGCTTATCTCAAAAGTACTTGTTTCACTATGTTATTAAACTGTCAGAACTTGGTGACAGTTGATTTTTTCCTATTTTTCAAACTATTGGAGCATAAGGAGGAGCCTGCCCCTGTTCACCAAGTGCACATATTGCTGCTGTGGTTCTGGAGTTGGAGGGAGCTCATATATCTCATAAAGGTGTCAAGGTTATCGTGGCTTCTTTAGTTTAACTGAGCAAACTGATAACCAGAGGCTAATAAATACACAAGATCCATTCTTGAAAAATGACCTTTAATAATCCAAGTCATCCTGTTTACATATTAATCAAGCCAAATATGATAATGGGTATGTTATTGTATTGCTGTACACAAATTTGTTTGTATTTATGAGTCAGTCAGGTCACAGTGACTTTGCATTACGTTATCAAAATCCTTATTGTGAGATTAGACCTTGAAAATCTCCTCTTTTTCCTATGAAAGAAGGACATCTCATCTTTTAGTGTCAAAGTATCCTTCTCTCCAGCCTAATCCATTCCTCTTCAACAAATTAACACATCTCAGGTTTTTATCGTTACGCAATTAACACAATACAAATGCTTCTTTTCATGTAAAAAACAGACTGAACTTCTCTCAGAGCTTACAACAGAGTTCTTAAGCAACCTAATGTCAAAATGGCCCATGTTCTTTTTCCTTAAGTTTCACATTGCAACAGCAATACATTTTTATGAGCCTGGCTCACGACCCTTCACGTTGTTTGTGCATGTGTGTCCCTTTGACACCAAGGGAAAACCCACCACTTCTCACAGTGGCAGCCAGTTAACATCCTTCTATCTACTGAAACTTTCATTTTTAGTCCTGCTTTTCCACATCAAATACTTAGTGATGTTTTTAACATCATTTAGTGATTTTGTCATGCAGAAACAAGGAAAATGATTGATGCATCACCAGCCAACGCCTTCTGTATCTCAAGAAAACATCTTGCAGTTCCCTAGTAATTGGGGACTTCAGTTTGGAAACTGTTTCATTTTCTGTAACATCTTCAATTTGCAGGACCTGTCTTCTGTTTCTAGGGAGGGTCATGAGACTGTTAGAGGTATATGTGGCATTTGTGGAAGCAGTAAATGGAGAGCACAGGAGATTTGTGGGTGATGAAAATACTTTCACACATTGTTCCAGGCTATTATGATGCTGAGACAGACTCAGGTTCCTCAGCCAAATATTCCTTCAGTTCCTCAGAGAAACATCAACCCTTGCTTGGAATATTAGATTGAACAGAGGTCTGGTTCGACATGTTTCCAGCAAAAATTCTGGAAGGAAACCAATTTCAACTCATATTTTAAAATGTACTGAGTGAATTGAAACTACATCTATTTTAGTTTAATCCTAAAATACTGTCTTTCTGTACAGTATATGCTACTAATGCATAGTAAGATTGCAGCAGATTTCTAGTCTGTCGAGCCTTTAATGAGTTTTCTGTTTCTACTCTTTGATGTACAATCTTTTTAGGTAATTAGTGGGAATTTTCAGCAGTTTCATCCTTGTGGTGCTCAAGTTTTAAAAAGATTTTGTGAGAAGCAGCTAACAGGTAGGTCCTGCAGTCACTTTTCTACTGCAGAAAAGCTCTGGTCCTGCAGTGCTGACATGGGAGCTTTATCCCTGACTTCACTGGGTGCAGCTCCAAAATCCACAGCTTTGATATTGACAAATGATTTATCACTGATGCATGGAAGAAACAAGAATTGCCTCTGAGTAACTTTGAACAAACAGTGTTTTTTATTTTGTAATGCATTTTTTAATTCTACAGTAGTACAAAATGCCCTCTGATATGGGCTGTCCACACTGGGTAATTAACCTTGCATGAGTGTTAAGAATCTGGGGAACATATGTTCTTTCTGAGAGTATTTGTTAGTGAAGCAGTCGAGTTCAAGGTGGTGAATGCTCATCCACTTTGAATAATTGTTCTACATAAATAATATTCATTACCAGACATTCACAATTTTTCATTAATGCATTTTGCTTGGTACTTCCCTAGAGGGAGCATAAAGCTGGCAGCTTCTTCCAGTACTTCACTAATGTGCTGGTATATTATATATATATTTACTCAAGTGAAAGGATTTAAAGAGATATTAGATAATTACTAAATGTGCCATCTTTGTATGTACCTCAATCCAGATAAGTGGTTCTAAAGCCATCTATATCTCTGCCATGCAATACAAATATAATGCAATATGATATAATAGCATTTAATTGGTAATAACAGAGAAAGCTGTAGTCTTCATTAAAGCAGCAAAGCTAATTCTGGTCTGATAAAGTGTACTGAGCATCTCTAAATAGGTTTTAATTAGCTGGCACCAAAGCTTCACCACCCTTAGGGAGGGTGAAATTAATGAAAACTAGCAGCAAATAGATCAATGCTACTGGATGTTCTTGCCTTAGGTGAAGGTGATGAGAAAGAAAGGAGTGTCTTTTAAGGATCATTTAGAAAACAGTCTGTGTTAAAAGTCACTTTCAACAAGCAATGCTAAAATAAATCTGTGCTGATAGCAGAGCACTCTGATGTTTCCTGGACTGCAGGGAACTCCATTTGTGTTTCCACTGCAAGCATCTCAGGCCAGCCCCTGAGCACTGCCCAGCTCCACGTCCCTCTGGGGCTGGCAGTGGGCTCAGAGCCTCTGTCCCTCTGCACAGGGGAGGTGTCCAGCCCCAGCACACAGCCAGTGCTATGTGCTGGTACTGCTCAAAAATCACCTTAACTGGCTGTTTGTAGTCACTCTTCTTGCGAGTAACTACTGAAAAGAGCCTGCTGGGCTCTGCTGAAGAAATGTATCCTGAGCTCCTAAAATTCCCAGTAAGAGATACAAGATGATGTTTGGAAATTCAGCCAGTTTGGTAGACAGAGGACTTTCCATGTGCACTGTGTTAACTCAGACACTGCTCATCCCATACCCAATCAGTTCAATTCAACAGCATTTTATTAGTTGCACGCACGTGTCTTCAGGAGGCAGGTTCACTGAGCCACATTTGCAGTCAAATTGCTGTTTCTGAAAGACTTCTGTCGATATCTTGGACAATTCTGAAGAAACAAAATTGCTTTTGTGCTTCTCTTCCAGAAGTTCTTAGTTTCCTCAGTTCATGCCAGATGGTGCTATGTGTTAGGTTGTGAGAAAGCTGTTTTATCATTCAAGGCAAAAAGATGTATCATTCTGGTTGCTGACTTCTGCATCAAGATTCAAAATTTGGGGTTGTGTTCAAGCTTCCATTTTACTCAGTTCTGCTCACTAATTATTTATTACTTCAGTGATATATGAGATCTATATTATATCTCTGTCATTTAGAGCTAGCAAATTACATTCATCTAAAGTTTGGATTGACACTGTTAAGACAACTGCAGTCATCACAGCTTCACCTCAGCTAATGTGTGGTTTTTCATGTGTCTGACTAATCCACATGAAGCTATAGTCTAGTAAAAATGTCATTGAAATGAATAAATGAAATTACATTCTCTGAGGTTCAAGTAGCTGCAAGTTCTATTGTTTGGTGATATTCTCTGTGAATTGAGGCAGTAAAGCTGTCAGTGTCCAGAATATCAGAGTTTTATGCTGTGTTTCTGGTTGTTGGCTTGAATGAAATATTATGGTAATGATATTTTCATTTTTGGGCTTGCTTTCGTGTGTGTATTGGTTTCTCTATCAGAGTTATTTGGAGGAAATATAAAAGATTAGCTAGTGTTGCTTAAAATTTGCAGAAAACACTTTTTCCTTGGGAAGCTGTGAACATTGACACTGAGTTTGGCTCAGAGAATTAAATTTTGGCACTCGGGAAGTACATCCCATCAGTACTTTGTATTAATGTGATTTAAAAAAATAATTCTGGAAGATGAGTAAAAGTTCATTTCATTTTGAATAGAAATTAAGCAGAGTTAGGGAATACCAATGTTTTTAAATTACAGAACTTTAGGAAGAAAAGGATGAAAAAATTGATTCAGATTGACAGAGGAAATGTATAATGTCTGTTGGAACATTTTTAAGGACAAAGATTAATTGTAGTTCACTATTTGCTATAGTCTTTATCATGATGATGTAATATCTGCTGCTGCACCAGTAAAGTCAGCTGAAGGTTCTCAACTGCCCACGAGCATCTCAGCAACCCCAAAAATACGTGTTTGATATAGTCACCATTTTTCAAGTACTTGACAGTGGATCTTTCTTGAACTATTGCTTGGCACTTCCATTCTTCCTTTTTATAAAGTAATTCCTTCAAAAAATCCTAATGGATTTGTCCATCTTACTTCATAAAGGGTTTAAATAGTTTCATTGTCAGTCAAGACTGCTTTATTACCTGAAAAAACAAGGGTCTAAAGCATGAAACCTTAATGAAATAAATAGATTTTTCATTATAAAACACTTAAAACCTTAGCATCTATTGCTATTTGTGGTCAATCACCAGATGGTTAACAACTGTTTGGGGGTTTATATCCACTCTTCCATTTCCTGGTACAACACCAGTTGTTCCTGAGTGTTCTGCATTTATTCCCTGCAGCCCATTAGTAACTGCATTTATATTCTTTATGAAGATTTTCCTAATTAAGATGAACACTTTTCTCTATTAGGCAGATGGAACTCAATAGAAGAAGTCCGTTCTTTATTAACATGCCAGTAAATGCTGCTCAAAGCACCAGCACTTCTGTTAAGGAACACAGCTCCTACTACATTACACTAATTACACAGTAAAGTGAAACTTTATTAAAAAATATCAATATTAGCTATTATTTTGTGATAAAGCAGTGGCTGCATATAGATTGGTGTGAGCTTAGAGACCTATTGATTCTGCAGGGGTTGCTGACTATAGCCATGGAGTTGTTTCTTTTTAATTAATGATTAAAGACAAAGAATATATAATCAGGATCTACTCTATCATTGTGCATTTTCACATGTTCTTTGAATTTATCCATCTATGTCTTCTAATTTATCAAATCTTCATCAAGTGCCACTGGATCTGTTTTCTGCTTCTGATGAACTGTGTGTTAAATCTTTATCCAGTGTTTGGTATAGCCCTGTGCACGCGTTTTTCATCCTGTGCTTTAAATACTCTGCAGCTTTTATTCTTATGAGAGATTTGCTGATACCTCTCAGAAGGAACTGTGCATGTGGATGGGATTCTGGATTCAGTCCTTGAGGGTCCCTTGCAACTCAGCATATCCTGTGACTGTGATTCTCACATCCCATGAACATGCACCTTTGGAAAGGATGATGTAAGTCAGTGACTCATGCTGGCAATCCTGGTGACATCCTGGTTTGCAGGGCTTCCAGTTTTGCTGCTGGTGGTGAGGATATTTTATGGTTGCAAAAGAAAAAAGTATTGGAGAGAAAAACTAGCAGAAACATAGATTTTGAATGAAGCCTTTGTTGTTAATCTTCCAGAGTTCAATGTTTTTCACTTCTCAGATTACAGTGTACAAAATAGGTCTTCATGTTCCTAAAGGAGCTTATAATTTTGAAGGAATATAAATAATTTTTAAAAAATCTATAGCTTTTAAAAAAATCAATCAATTTTTTAAAATTCAGCCTTGCTGCCAGGTGAAGTAATTGTCTTGAAAAACAGAGTTATTACCATTGAAGTCTGTACTTATTACTTGTTGTCACACAGCAATTCTTTTCTAAGAGATATTAAACAGATTAGAAGATAAATGTAGTGTTGCTGTTGTTTAAGTGTGATATGTTGTGGTTGCTGGTAACTGTGGGGTTTCTAATGAAAGCTCCCTGAAGAGCTCTGAGCTGAATTTGTAGTGCTAAGTAAAAAAAAAAATACTGGAATCAAACTGCATTAGATGCACTGGGATGTTTGTGCTACAGAGCCTGTGCTCAAGTGAGGATAGCAACTTTAGGAGACAGGGAATAACTCTACAACAATTTCTTGCTTTGGATGGAGAAGGGTTTCTGTACATCTATCCACCCACTAGTTAGTCAAATTCATTAGAAACTACTTTTATAAGAAAAGGTGTATGAGAACTCTGATGCATGTCTCACAGAATGATATTTAGAAGAGATTGTCATCTCAGAGCTTTGTAGAAGTAAACAACACAGCAAAAGAAAATCTGTTTGAAAGTAGAAAAAGTTCAGCTTGAACTTATGTTCAAGTATTTTATCTAAAAATGTAGAAAGATTAGTAAACAAATTCTGCATGGAAAATTTAATTAGTAAGAAGTCAAGCCTATGTGAGACCTCATAGGTAGGAGGAAAACTAAGGGGAAATGGGAATTTCTGTGACTAATTATGTTAATTTAGAACTCATTGTAAATAGGTGCTTGCTTGTGCACATCTTCAATATGTATTTTTACCCAGATGAAAACAAAACAGATGTTCTACATTTTTAAATTTCTGTGTCTGTTATCCCACACAAAGAATTTAGGTTGTAATTTCAGGACAGTGAAACTGTTCAAATCTATGGATCCACAGCATTTACCTTTGAAGGTGACTCAGGATTCGTAGCAGTGCTTCTTGGGGAGCCTGATGTGCTGTTGGGATATGCTACAACCTGTGTTTAGAAAACAATCACTCCTACACAGTTCCCATGACACTCAACTTCTCTGAGCTTTTAACCATGAGGCAGCTCTGCATTTGAAGAGTAACATGCACAAGAGCCGCATGTACAATTTTTCTCAGAGATTCACATCTTCAGCAGGTTTTGGAACTTCCAACAGTCTGGAAAAACATAACTGTAAGAGTGGGGATTTATTATGAATCTTCAATCTTATGTCTTCAAACAGTTTGTGTGAAGTCTCAGATATTGACCAGCATGGGGCTTAGTTTGTGTTTGAAGAGAAATAATTTTTTAATATAGATGTTCAAAGATTCAGCTGTTCTGTTTTCAAGATTTTGTAAGCAATTCCTGGTTGTGGGAGCATTCAGTACAGTTGGGAACAGTTACCAGAGACACCACTCATCTCAGAGCCTGAGCAGCCTGTCTGGTGCATTAGAATTCAGTAAACATGCAATTGCAGTAGAAGAAAAGATCTTTAACTGCTCATATTTGTTCTTTACAAGTTTCTTGTTGGTACCCCAGCCTTACATTTACAGAGTTATTTTTATTTTTTTTTTATTATTTTTTATTTAAATCAAGTCATCCCAGCATGCATATCCTCTCTGCTCTAGTCCTGCAGGTTACAGAAAGGAGGCATAAACTCCCTGTCTAATAACATTCTCTACATGATTCATTAAAACTTTCAGAGCACAGGACTTTCTGCAAAGCTTTAAAAATTGCTGCAGATGATGTCACTAGTGTAGAAAAAGAGAAAGAAAAGAGTTAGCAGATGAAATTCTAAAAAACAAACAGCATGCTTTTATCTTAACAATAAAAACAAAGATAAATGTCAGAAATATGTGCTCTGTGTTCAGTTTGCTCTCCATATGTTTCAGAATTTTTCTTGAATAAATTCATTAGATTTGCTAGTACTTCTGTTTCCAAAAAATGTCCTAAATATTTTCCATGAGAACATTTCTGAAAAGTGTTGCAAGTATCACAGAAATCTCAAAATGCCTTTGTGAGGCAAAGGGTATTTGTCCCCTTTTTACAGCCTGACTGCTCTGAGAGAAAAGGACACCAGGGGAAAGCAGAAGCTATTGCTGTGCAGAAATTCATGCCCACAGGGCTTTTTGAATATTGTATGCTTACCATGAAGGCATTTCAATCTCATATGGTCCTAATTTGGAGTTGGAATGTCTGGAAGTGCAGTATGGAACAAATTTCTGCTGCTCTATAACCTGTTTTCTGCCAAACCTGCTAATGTTACCATATTTCCTTCTATATGAAATCAGCAGTAGTCTCTTGTCATTTTAAAATCAATCAAAATATTAGGAAAAGAAAATAATCTAAAGAGTATGTGCAAAGCAGTATTCCTCCAAAAGAAGATTTTTTTGTTTCATTTTTTTAAAGTATTTCATGTATTATCAATATTCCCTGCCCATGCATTTCAGCATTCTTTACACACCTTTCTAGCCCTTTAGGAAATGTGGCTAGTGCTGGTCATGTGTATCTTTTTCTTTTATCAAGGGGGAATTGTGTCTTTGCCAGAGCTCAGTGGTTGTGGATTTTCGCTTGCTCTGTTTGTGCTGCTCTGATTTTCTATAAGTGATGACACTGTTGAAATATGTTTTGTGTTTGGCAGTAGAAGCAAGCAGTGGTCCTTAACTCCTTGGGGCTAATTTCGTGGTCTGAAATTGCCTTTACCTCCCCTTCCAAGAATGCGCAGTGTTCAGGAGAGTTGGGTTTCAGCTTCACTGTTCAGAATGTGCCAGGGACTCTCAGCTGCAGTGACATCCCAGAGCCTGCACACTGCTAGAGGTATTTTGAGTCCTGCTCATGGAGGACTCAAAATTTAACTTTACAGAGGGCATCCCCAGGGTATCCTCAAGCTTTATGTGGTGCTTAGATCTGTCCAGTCATTTCCTACCAAGCTACACTGCTTTGCTTGGTTAGAAGGAAGGCAGTGAATGGAGGAGTAGCTACAGCCACTTCAGTATTTATCAGTGGAAACAGGATTTCAGGCACTATTTCTGGATATGGTTTGGGATGGTACCAGAAAATGATACATTGAGGGAAGGCTTTTGCCAGTTTCCCTTCCAAGCTCCTAATTTTGGATCACTCGGTAGTTTTCCTTTGTTTTTGACATAATCACCATTGGTGTCATATAAATTTGACCAGTTTCAGGGTAGCACAAGCAAGAGAAACTCCACATTTTTTCCTTAAACTTTGGTCTGCATTCCAGGCCTAAGACTGGCAAGTAATATAAACATTTTCTTCATTACTACTTTACATTTTTCCTTGAGGCTATCATGCTGATTTCAAAACCATGGTCATCATTACACTGAAATGGTGGCATTAATAGATTGGTCTTTGTGGGTGGATTATAATATGAAGTTTCAAAATAATTGCCCACTAATATGAGAGGTGGATGTATAGCATTCTATTGCTCGTAATGCAACCATTAAAATAACAATTATGTGATAATGAAAGGACTCGTTATGCTTTAGTTTATCTTTGCATAAAGTTAATAGCTAATGAAAACGGGGAAGATTCTATCTAATTACATTTTACATTACTTTTGCTCTTCCCATAAAGAGAACATTTTGCACAGAATTGTAGATTGGCATGCCTCTGTACTAAACCTGTGTCCACTCTCTGTGTGCTTCAAGTTACTGTTTTAAGACCAATAGTTGCATGGTCTTTTTAATCAAATGGTGCACATAGTCTTCACAAAGAACATTTTTGAAACTAAATTATCGAAGGGAGTCAAATTTGCAACGTGACTGTGCTGAACTAAAATTTGAAAATTAATTTAATTTCTTCAGGTTTGAAGTGTTAGAAAAATGAAGGAAGCTTGACACCAAGTCAGCCAGTAGAATACTGTGTTTCTTTGGGTGAATGAGAAATGTCAAACAGGTAATTACCTACTATCTGTGGCGATTTCTGTTCACTATTGTCTACAACACTGAATCAACGTATTGTCAGGCAGGTGAGCAAGTTTCTTTTCTATTGTATCCAGGGGTGGAACGTGCAAGAACAAATAGCAAAACTGGGATTTGGCATGGATAGAGAAATCTCTCATTTTGTATGTTAGGATACTAAGCTCTGAGTGAAGAATGTTTAGTTCAGGAATGCATAGATAGAGCTTTCAAGTTACATTAATGGCAAGGGAACTAATTAGAATTAAGACATTTTAGTGTTTTTATATACAGATCATATTACACTGATTTTTAAAGATGCAGCAAGATTGTGCTCCACTTTTCAATATTTTGCATATTTTTTAAACTTTTCTTTTTTTTTTTTTTTTAATGCTACCTTTAAATGCCAAAGTCATGGAGGTGGGAGTTATATAATCTAATCCATTTCACTCCAGAACAGAATTAAGAGATATTAATTAAGCAGTTGCAAAGTATAATTTTATTGCTTTTACTAGGTATTATACAAAATTACATCAATAGAAAATCTCTTTGGTATAATTGCATGACATTTAATTAATTTATGTTCCAGTGAGCTCAGTGGTGGGTTGAGTTTATGAGCCACAGCGTGCATGGTTTTAAGGTGTTCAGAGTGTTTTAGGGTTACTGTCTGAGGCTCTGTTGGAATGCTAGGTCAGCTAAGGCACTAAGGTGCATCTTGTCTGTGGGTCTTGAGGCCTGGTTCCAAATAATTCCTGAAGCATTTCAACTTTTAGGCCTTCTCTTACACCTATCTCAGACCCTTCCATTTGGATTAGCTAACTCAAATAATGAACTGTAATGTTGTTGCTGTGTTTTGCTCACAAACTCTCTCCTCCATACTTCTCTTACACTTTCTCTTTCTGGTCAGAAATTACAGGATTGTTAACATTGGGGGGCTGATCTGGAGATCACCCTGTCCCACCCCCTTGCCAAGGCAGGGGCACCAGAGCAGGTTGTACAGAAACATGCCCAGATGCGTTTGCAATGTCGGCAGTGATGGAGGCTTCACGACTTCTCTGGGCAGCTGTTCCAGTGTAAAGAACTCATTCCTGTGTTAACATGAAACTTCTTTTGCCTTGGTTTATGGCCATCGCTCCTTCCTCTGTCCTGTTGCTGGGCTCCACTGAAAAAGAGTTGCCCACCTTTGAGGTATTTATATTATTAATGAGATCCCCTCTCAGTGTGCTCTTGTCCAGACGAAACAGGCCCAGCTCCCACCGTCTCTCCTCTCAAGAGAGATGCTCCAGACCCCCGTGTGGCCTCTATTGGACCTTCTCCAGCAGCTCCTTGTCTTTCTTACCCTGAGGAGCCCAGAACTGGAGACAGTACTCCTGACGTGCCTCACCAGGCCTAAGAAGAGAGGGAAGATCACTTCCCTCAACCTGCTGGTTGCACTCTTCCCAATGGGATACTTGTTTCTCTATTACACGTTCCTTTCTTTTCTTGAAATATTTTTTCCTTTTCTGAAATTTTTACAGATATTTTGGACATTTTTTCCTCTTTTATTTCTGCCTCATTGTTTGTAACTATGTCATCCGTATAGCTTTCTTCTTTCAGCCTTTTGTCCTTTTATTGTAAAACATATTGCTTTGAACACACCTCCCATTTTCAACACAATCTCTTTTAAAACAGCTCACAGACCTGCAAGGTATCTGATGAAGAGCAGCTTTTCCCTCTGTGCCCTTGCCCTTGCCCTTGTGCTTCCTCATTCACTTGAATCCTGGTGCAGAGCACCTGAAAGTCTGCAGGTCTGGAACTGCAGATCTCAACTCAGTACATCCAGTTCGTAAAACAAGACCAAAATATCACAGTGGGGCGTAGAAGCTGTGCATGATTATTTATTGATGATTGTTGGTTACAGGAATTAAAACAGCAGGGAGCTCAGATTTTGATCAGAAACAAGTGATTTTTCTGTACACTTTTTATTGTAAAATGTGAACATAATATAAACCCATTGTGCTCCTGCTGTTAAATGCTGACCTGCTGTATGAACAGTGCATGTTCCCTGTCACACAGGTATGTAGCTCTGTGTATGTGAGCATTGATTAAGGCTTGAGCTGTTATAAAGCAATTTTTATATACGTGAATATAGGAGCTTTCACAGCTGCTCTCAAGTGTGCCAAGCACCAGTGCAAGGTGATCTCCAAGTGAAAAGCAAAGGGATCTGGGGCTGGGCAGCCTTTCTGTGGGCTCCCAGTGCAGGAGTGTTCACACAGAGTCTCTATTCATGTGCTGGCAGTGAGCAGAGTGCATGTTCTTTGCTTTTTGTAAGCACTTTTCTATTATAAATGTACAAGATAGCCAGCCTGGCAGTGACTTTTAGGTCGATAGTTATAATTTATTTGCTTTTAGTTTTTGTAACATCACCAACTGCTAAGGGAATTGATGCTTAATACATTTCTAAATAAGTAAAACTAAAGTATAAATAAATTATGCCTGGTTTATTAGTCCAGGTGTTTTCAGCATTGCTGAAAGTGGTTTGATGACAGCCACCAGCACTAGCAGTGGAAAAAAACCCTTGATTTCACAGTGATTATTATCATTATAATAAACCATAATTGAAAGATTACAAAATTGATTCTTTTAAAAATTAATGTTGCATGAGTGAGCAGGCTCAGTGGCATTTAGATTTTTTTCAGTGTTACTTGGAAGGAAAGTGGCTTATTTATTTCCTGGCAGAAAACTGCTGATTTTGAAACAATCACATTAGAGAAAACAGTCCCAGAGGGTTACAGGAGGCAACAGACCTATGTCATTAGGCTTTACCCTTTCCTGATGGGTTCGGAGAAGAGCCAGAAACAAAAGAAAGTTACATTCATTATTGAGAGAGCCTTGGGAAAATCTGTTTGGCCAAGCAATTTTGCATGAAACGAGTGAGGAAATATTTGACTGCAAAGAACATAAACTCCTTCCATCAATATGCAATTTTCTGCATCCATTTGTCCAAGTGGTTATTAAGAACAGTTTCTAAATTTGCAGTGCTGTACAACTTCAAAGGGCCGTGAAAGCATCACCTAGTTAAATGGATGGAAGTGTTTTTTAATAAATAAATAAAAAAAAGGACCAAAGTCAGTTGTAAGACAGTTTAAGGTGCAAAGTATTGAAAACAGCAGGAAACCTGGGGACCTGCAATAGCAATCATCTGCTCCAATCAGGAACATGGAAACCACAAATTTATCTTTGATGATTTCCTGTAAATATGCCCTTTGAGGACAGATTGCCCTGCCCAGTCTTGTGGAAAATGCTCAGAGTTACAGCTCTTCTCACTGCAACATATGGATCTCAGCAAGCTCTGCTTCTCCATTTCCTAAGTCATTCTTTAGAAGGAAAAGTCTGAGCAAAAATGTAGTGCTGCAAAAATGCTGGTTGGCATCCCTCAAGCCTGGTCAGCCTGACTGGAAAACATCTTTCTGAGTTGTTTTTTTTCCTGGCCATTTTCTTCAGCAAGGTCTGCCCAGTTTTCCAGACCTGTTGTCCTTATGGAAATGGTTTTATTGATGTTTTCATTTCAGAATGTCTCATATTTCCTGAAGACACTGCAGTATAAATACTTTCCCCCAGACATGTAGCAGTGTGTGCTGAGGGACTGGGGAAGGTACATTTGGGTGTCTCTGGGTGCTCCAGGGACACTCTTCTCCAAAGGAGCACACCTGCAGTGTGACAGCACAGTCAGGGTGGCTGTTCAGCTTGCTGGGGTCACTAAGATGGGGGGTCTGGTCTTTCTTTTTTGCCACCTCTCTGTGGCCCCTCACTCCTGATGTTGGGTTTCTGGGTCTGAACCTGGAATCTGGGCTGCAGCCAGCAATGTTGCATCCCACTAGCTTGGGATTTCCAGTCAGTGCCACATCTCATATTTATGACACAGACATCAATGAAGCCCAAGAAATTGAGGTTAGATGTGGCTTATTGTTCCCCCATATATATCTTGAAGAAAGAACATGCTATTCCATTTTAAAGCTGATGTTTATGCACCATTTCACATGGTCCAGATAGTCTGCAGTCTCTGAAGAAGTCTTCTCTGCTTGAATTTACAGTAGCCATATAATCTACCACATTTGGTATGTATGCTCTAACTTGATGACAACCTCCTACTGGCCCCATGTAATGTTTTATTAAATAGAGGGACAGTTCCCAAGCCCATCTTTCTTCCCAAGATTGAAGTCAGTGTTGGGTTTCATTAATATTATTTAGCATTTCATAGAGCATATCATCCACAGACCTTAAAGCACTGCAGGACGCTAAATCAGCTTTAATTTTCCCATTTTCCTGATTGTAAAACTCATACAGGGAGTAATTTGTCAAGTTGCACAGAGGTATCATTCTGCAAGTCTGTGGCAGAGCTATGAAAGTACCCTTCAGTCTGGGTTCCCAGTTGTCTCTGCTGCACTACCCTGACATTCAGAAGGCACAGGTGTTTATTCCTACCTGTGCAAGGTCATGCCTAACTAGGAGGGAGCCCTGTGACCAAGTGATGAACAAGTGCATTTTTATAGGCAGAAAGAAAGAACTGGGATTTCTTAAAAGAATTAATGGGAAATTCTAAAATTTCTAGTTTACTAAAATTTTTTATGACTAGACCAGGCTGTTGTGTCTTGGCCTCTGTGCAAAGATAGGCTTGTATTGCTCAGCAGAGCCTTGTTTAAAGGTAGCACATTGCAGGAGGGAGGGGTGGTCATTAGATTTGGGAAGGAATATTACAGGATATGTTGGAGCACTCCGTATTCAAGCAGTTGCTTTCTTGCCACTTCCCAGCAGTTAACATTGCCCATCAAAGAAAATTGCTAAATAGCTCTGCTACATCATTCTTCATTTGCATTAGAAATGGCTCTAAGCAATAACAGGATTACAGCCAAAAAGTGCCAGCACTTTATCATTCATTTATTTGATTTAATATATAGAGGTACCTATTTGAAACAGCATTTAATTTTCTAGAGCTCATCATAAAACCCACTCTGAATGGAAGTGTTTGAGGTAATGACGACTCCGATTAATTTTCTTAGAACAGCCTGACTCGAATCAGATACACCACTTCTCTTTTCATTAGACATTTCTGAGCTGCTATGAGTGATATTATAGCATGAGAGGAAAGAAATTAGCTGTATAAATCCCCATGTAAATAACCCTCAACAGGTTGCAATTCTTCTTACTCAACCTGGTGAACTGTAAGCTCGGTGGTGATGTTCAGATGGCATTAATAGAAACTGATGCAAACTTTTTGTTTTAAAAAAGGCAGAAAAGCCACACTTGCTGTGTGCTGCAGATTTCTCTTCACCTGCATTGAGAATTGAGCGGTGTTACAGCTTTCTCAGCCAGCCATTACCACCTTATTCCCCTCTTCTCACTGCCGCCAAATCCCTGTAAATCCCAGCCTGGCCTGAGCAGCAGATCTCTAATCTGTTTTTCAACATGCACATCCCCCACCAAAGTCAGGGGGTCAGACGTTGTGTTGCGCTTTTGTTCACAGACAGGATTGATACCTGGGATGCTGCATCTGGAACTCCTCTTAGCCAGAAAGATGTTTCAATTTATCCTAGGAAATTTGAGAGCTGGCAGCTAAGTTTTGCCAATGTTTTATTCCTGTTGACATTTCTTGATCATCAGTAACTGCTATTTATTATCAATGGACGTGGCACAAATACAAAGAAAAATATTTTCCAAAGCACTTCCTTGACCAAATATCCTGCATTACATCTGAAAATTAAACAATTCCCTGCAAATTTAGGCATCTTGATTTTTTTTTCCAGCTGATTCCCTTTTTCTTCTGAAAGGAGAACTGGAAACACTACTGTAGGATGTTTACATTAGTTGAAGAAGCAGAGATTTTCTGGTAACATTTATTTAAATTTCTTGTGCTGTTTTTCCTGAACAGGATTATGAAGTTCTGCAGGATTGCTGGTGTTGCAGGTGTCTTAGCATTATAACATGGTAGCAGTAGTAACTAAAAGAAAGGAGTGGACAGGAAGGCAATGTGAATCTCAGTGAAACATTTTCTGAGAAAAAACTGTGTAAAGTCAGAGTTACAAAGTGCGTGCTTTTCTACTGAGGCCCAAACCTATTGGTTTCAAATTAAACATTCACACAAAAGTTATATCCGCTGTTCCTAATCTGCAGTAATTGATTCTTCTAATTCCTAGAGGAGCTCTTTCCACTTACAGTTGAACTCCACATTACCCTAAAATGTTAGTTCAAGAAGTTGTATCAGCCTAGCACTGCACAGTACCAAGTGAGCTGCAGGTGCATGCAGAAACTTTAGACCCTTTCAGTTCTTTGTTTCATGCCCTTTGAATGCTAAACAGTTGGATCAGCAGCCTTTCCCTTACCCTATATTTCACACATGCTTTCATTTCTTACATGTCTGTGCCTGGCAACAGAAGAGGAGAATTCAAAATGGTATGGTGTGTTTTCATTCAGACTGGCTTATGGGCTGGGTTTTCTTTTCTGCTTTCTCATCTGATTCTAAAAAATTCACCTCTACTCACATGTAATATGAAGGTTAATAGAACAGCCTGATCTTCATTATTGTTTGAATAAATTTTCAGGAGAAAGTTAGAATTCTGCTGAACCATTACCTTATCTATCAATGGAAAATGTATTTTTAAGCCACTGTGTGGAAGATCATATGGAGATAAGTTGTATCTTATCATATGATCTGAACCATTATGGATTATAGGAGTACTGGCTTTCCAGAATGAGTTTTTAACATTTTTAGTGGTGATAAATTTAGTCATCAATTCTACAAAAGTCTGGCTGTAACTAACAAACTGTGTGTATCTGTATTTGTAATGACTGTTTTGATAGTTTCACATATCAGTTCAATAAAACATCTTCCACTCAGGGGAGGCATTTGGACAGGAATATCTCATGACATCCTTGCCATTCCCATTACCATCACTGCACACTTAGAGTAATATATGTTTAAAAAATTGATTGAGTGTGTATTTACAACATAGATCATAGGACATGTTTTTTTAATGGTGAGAAACTCCCAATGAAGCATTCTGTGATCTGTAGCATTGATTTGGGTTCTTTGATTTTAATGCTACAGAATACACTCATAAAACTTTTAGACCCTTGATGTCATAGGGTGCAGCTGCCTGACACAGAATGCTAATGTAAAAGGCAGTAGCTACTGCAGGTAAGAGCTGATGAAAACCAAAGGCTTGCATTAAACATAGCTAACTAAATGATTTTGAATTCTTAACACATTAAATTTAAAATCTGGAGTAGTTTATTAAAGTGACATAAGTCTGAGAAGAAAAATCTCAGGTTGACTTTCAATGGATCACTTTGGAAGTGTGGAGGATACACATTTTGTTTAGAGAGCTTACTCACCTCCCTTCAGGCTGTTTTCAGTAAGCATCTCTAAAATCATTTTTCTAAAAGAGTCATCTAAAGATGGGTAAGCAAATTTTCCACCCCTTCTCAGTTGACTAAAGATGGTCTAGATGAGTCACCTAGACATTTAGTTCTTGGTTAGCAAAGGAAGGTGAGGTAAATAGAGGTTAAATGTCTTGTTACCTGTTGTATCATCTAAGAGGTATTTGCTGTTGTACTTAGTTGAAGGTTTTGGTAAAGGTGATTTGTTCTTACCACAGCAGAAATCTCAAATGCTTTGTAATCCTCTTTTCAGTCTGGTTGCCATCCTGGTTCTTAAGAATTTCTTGTATCTAGCAACATAAAACTAGGTCTGCAATTTAATTCCACCCTGGGTCAGAGGTAAAAGGTGACAGGGAAAAATGAGTGAGAGAGGTACCAAGAAAAGAAGTTTTACCAGATAGCAAGTGTTGGAATAGCTGTGAAGTATTTTTCCATAGATCCAGTTAGAGTGAACAATATTGGGAAGCTTTTAATTGTTATACAGAAGTCCTACAACCATCCAATTGCATTAGAGTTCACTTGGTTATAGAAAAGTCTTGACATTTCTCACTGCAGTGAGATTACTGTCCAAAGTTACCTGGAATCCTTCCAGTGCAAAAATTGAGTTTAGAAAAGGCTGAAATTGCTTTGTTCTTGTTCTGTATGACTAAGCCAAGATGGAACAGTCAAGACAACAGAATTGTGGACTTCGGTGTGTGTGTGGTTGGCAGTTCTAGTTGGCTGCCTTTTCTTAAGGATTTCATTCCTCCCATTGGCACTATACACTTGGTCTTCTAAGTTCTTAGAACATTGTTTGGACACAGACTGTTTTTCACTGAATTTTCATTTTCTTTTTTAAGAGAAGGGGGAAAAGCTAATTATTTGTGGGAATGCCTTTTCTTTGTTACGGGTGTCTGCACGGAGAGGTGTTTGTTTAGAAACACACACTGTAAGCCTTTAGCACACCAGTAGGTTGGTAATTTGGCAGCATTGGTGAGGACAGGAGAGAGCTTACTTTCTGTGTGGCACTCTCTGCTGGCATTGTGATCTTACCCTCTGGGAACTCAGAGCTGCAGCTGGGTCAGATGTGCCCATGGGCTGTTGTTTCACTGCTGAACACCCTGCTTCCCCATGAGATGAGGGATAAAGGGCAGAGCAGTGAGCCCACTGGAGGATATGATAGAAGAGAAACTCTTTTTGCAAAGGAATAAAATACTTAAGCTGGTGCTGGGCTGTATTTACAGTGCCTGTGCAGACCCATGTCTGTGACTAACCTCTTTTGGCATCTGCTGTCCAGGAGTAAATTACCTTTCCCATTGGTCGTGAGCAGTTTTTAGTTCTGGATGTTACTGTTCCAAATGTTTCCTGCTGCTGTTAACAAGAGTGCTCCCAACTGGCAGGCTGGGGCCTCAGCAAAGGCAGGAAATCCTTGGGATGCTGCTGCCTTGGGCCCCACGTGCCCTCTCCAGGGCTGGGGTGCAGCTGCCCCACACTGGGGGTACCTGGATCTCCATCACCTTCCCAGCCTTGCAGAGCATCAGCTGCTGCCACAGTGGGAGGATACCTGCATGGAGAGGATCCAGCTCTGGCAGGCTGTTCTTCATTGCTCCAGCTGCTCACAGCTGCTCTGTGGCTGATTGAAAAGGCATTTACTCCCCTCATGTGAATAACCTTGAGGGATCAGGAAGTCAATTGTGCAGAGCACCTACAGTCCGTGCCAGATGTGTGTCTGGGAGCCACTGCAAAGGCAGATGACATTTAGAAGAGATTCTTGGTGGTGGTTTAGGGACTAGCAGGTGGCTACAGCAACTCAGGAGAATTTATTGCTGGTGAGGGGGGTGCAGAGGTTACTTAGAACACAACTATTGGTATTTAAAAGCTCTCTTTGCACCTCCTTTTCAGAGCAACACTGAGCATACATCCCCTGTAGTTTTCAGTCTGTTAGTTCATCTGTGAATGAAGCAAATGTTACATTAATTGTAGTTCATTAGTTCCATCTGGTGCCAGGGTGGGGAATGGAGACCCTTTCTTACCTTACAAAACATTATATACCTTTCCTGCCAAGCTGCTCTACTGAATAGTAGTTAGAGCCTGAGGCCAACTAAATATAAAGATTTGGAATTGTTTCTCTACTGGTCTTCCCATAGATACTCATGTGGCTCCCTAGATCTGGCTGCTGTCTAAAGAAATTAAGACCAACAGTGTTTTAGTTAAAGCAGTAATATGCCATATGCAAGGCCAGAGATGCTCTGTGTGATATCCACAAAATTTGGTACCTGTCTGGTTTTTTTGTTCCCTTTAATCGATAAAAATACGATTTCACTCTAGTTCAAAGGAAATTGAATTTTCACATAGCAGGGGAAAACAAATATCCTCCAGCATTGCTATCAGTGAATTGGGGCACCAGCTGTCTTTTAAAGAGGTCCAGCATATTGTCTCTGCATTTCCAAGTCACTCTTTTATGCTTCTATTTATTGTAGGCAATTATGCTTTGACCCAAAGACATAATCCTAGTGGAATTAAAAATCATGTGACTTCTTTTTATAAAAAAGCTGAGTCTGATTTTATGAAAAAGAATCGTAGAGAATGAATCTTGTGGGAAATTAGACAGTAGTATTTGATGACTGTAAATGTATTTATTTATAACAGCTAATCTTGGTAGAAATGAAGAAATAAGAAATAATTAACTTTACTATTTATAAAAGAGTCTCTTTTATCCACTGTGTAATGCAGTCACCTCCAGGATGAAATGCAATGTTTGCTAAAGAGCATATAGACTTCTAAGAAAGAAAGAAAAGACCAAACATGTGTTTGACACAGTGGGGAAAATGTAGCATGGAAGGAAAACATTTGCATGAAAATGTTTTCCCTTTTAGTTGAAGACATATTTTTAGCTGGTTCTTGTAATTATTCAAACTGGAACTTGGTCATAAAGTTCCTTGCAAAATGCACTCTGACATTTTTAATAGCTTCGATACAGAAAAAGCACTTACTTTACAGTAAAAAAGAACACTTACTCTGAGAAAGATAAAGGGCTTCACAAAGACCAGTTTTACTGATGATGTCACTGGAGTTATTGCAGACTTAGAACAGTGCAAGTGAGGGAGAAGTCAGGATGCTCACTCCAGCAGCCCTGGGACAGAGGTGAGAGTGCTGCTCTCTGAATTAACAGCTCTTTTCACAAGCCCAGAGAATGAAGGGGTGCAGAGAAGCTCCCTGGCTGCTGATGAATTCCTGACCATGAGCAGTGTATCCTGGAGCTCCAGTTAAACCTTTATATACCTCAAGAGAGAAGGAGAGTGAATGATACAGTAAAGAGCACTTTCCAAACAAAATAGACAGATCCACGGGATTGCTGCACTATTACAAGTGTCAGCACACAATTAGGGGTCAGTTTATATATGCAAAATGTTTTACTGGGCTTGAATGAAATTTAGAGTTTTTAACAGGAGACCTATTGAAATATACCACACCATCTGTGATACATGTACTCAAAAATTCTACTGCTCATCTTAGATCACTTAATTTAAATGCAATATATGCTATTTTGCATATAACTACTGCCCTCAAATCAATCCACATTCAGCCAGTAATATCTAACTTCCATGCTGACTGAAAGTCAGAGGGAGACTCAGTCTTGATAAATTGAAAAAAGGTAGCAAAGTGATTTTAGTATTTTAGTATTGTTGATTAAATCTGTGAAGCTAACTAAGAAAATGATCAGCACAGAGAGATGTTGTGATAGTGGTCACGTTGTGTCATTGATTTGTATTAAATGCTAGGGAGGAGAGAGAGACAACTTTGAAGATTTGCTTTTCATTATGGCATGAATTGATGTTCAGCTACTAAAATGAAATAGGTTTGCATAAGAGTTATGACTGTCAAAAACCATTTGGAATTTCATTCTGCACAGAGAAATTAAAATTTTGAGTGATTATGTGAAAGACTCTTCTGAGGCAAGATTATAAAACCACATTTCCCTTGTTACTGGACTTTTTAGATTAGGTGAAACTCTTACTGTTTGTTTTATCTCATCTCAAATGCTTTTTTTAAAGTGACTTGCTGAATTAATATTGTATTAAATTCAAGAAACTATGGTGATGGAACAGTTTGATTCAGTATCTAACTGCATACAAAGATATTCAAAGTTATAGGTCATACAGCTAATGCAAGTTAACCATCTGGGTATATACATACCAGAAATATTTATTCTAGTTTCTAAAAACAGTGTAATTGAGTAGATTGGGCAGATACACCATTAATTACATGCTTCAATACAGTCTGATCTGATACCAGGAACAGAACACTTGAAATTCACAATCTCTTGACATTTTTCATTCATTTCCATAACAATCAACCACTCAAACCACTCAGTTTCGAAGGAAATAATGATACTGGAAATGCACTGAATTTTACAGTGCATTTTTATGCTTTCAACATCCTGGGTTCAATTAAAATGGAGGAATATTTTCTGAAATTACAAGACTTGTCCTTTGAACAAGAAGCTGCAGATGAATGTGTATAATTCCCATTGGCATGAATTTCCCAGATCAGATTACCTAAACCTTGAAAAGCAGAACCATTTTGAGGGGTCTCAAAGATATTACTGTTAGATTTCACGGTGTGTTACAGCACTTGAATATTGCAAAGTGCTTGCTGGAGTTCTGGGTCTGTTATTATAACTGCACTGTAGAAACAGAGAATGTGGCCCTGCCACTTTATCCTCTCAGAAATGTTAGAACAATCAGATAATAGAATTCACTGCAAGATCCTAATGGACTTTGTAACCATGGATCTGAATGACTCACCAGTGGAGAGCTGTCAGACAGTGATGCACCATAGAAAAATGTAAGTAAACTTCTGTGCATTTAGGGCTTTTAGGCTGGTTTTGCTCTGTTTCCAGCTATCATCTGTTTTAAAGGAAACAATAAACCAACAAAATGGCTCACTTGATGACAGAATCAAGTTTTTTTTCCATGTTTATAATCAGATGCTGAGTTAAAAGCACAAAATGAGTGCAGTCCTTTGAATGGATGCCCTCTGAAATAAAGGCAGTTGTGTTTTCTTTTCAGAAGGGGTTTCTAGACAGGTGGTAACAAGCCTGGCATTTCTTCACTGGCATGAGAGGTTACAGCTTTAGTCAGCTGCCTCGCCTTTAGGTCCCAAAGTGTTTTGGTTTCTTGCCTTTTGACCTTTGTGTGTCTGGTGCAGTCTGGGAAAAGCCCCGGTGCTGTAAGGCAGTCTCTGTTTGCAGATGGTGCCTGTGCTCCTCATCACATCTGCACTGACACGTGCTGGGAGCTTCTCCTCTGAGTCCCTGTGTGGATTCTGGGCCAGGAACACGAGGTGTCACCCATGGTCTTGGTGCCATCATTCATGGGTGTTCAAGGGTGGAGTTGAGGTGATGAGATTTAAAAAGGATTAAACCAGAATTCTGTTAAATTTTATTCTTTTCCTGAGCTTCTTGAGTTTGTTTTCCAACTGCTTTTTGAAATCATGATGGGCTAGGAAATTTTTTTTGGTTGCAGCAAAAGTGGCACATGCCATTGAGTCAGTGGATTCCAAAAGGTGGGGTCAAAGAATGGCAGATAAGGTAAAATGTACAATAAAATTGTGAAATCTCACAGCCCCAGGGCCTTTTCATTAAAACAAAAAAATTGTTGGGATGAAGTTTTCCTGTATTTATGTAAAGTACTGTAGAGGATAAGACAACCTGGAAAATTGTTTTGCTGCATTTTTAACACAACAGCCCAGATTTGATTAACTTTCCTTTTTTTCCCTGTAGAGTCATTTGAGTTAAGGTTACTCTGGCTTTTCCCCTGGACTCTCAGCAGAGGCAATGAGTGAGGCAGGCACAGTCTTGTTGAGAGATCCTTGAACTGTGCCAAAGGTTCAGCTCCCCGAGCTCTTCAGGCATGACTATGCAAATAAATGTGCATTTCTTCCCCCAAGCTGACGTCCCTCCCGTTTGAACTGCAGCCTCTTGTAGGATTTGCTTTATTGGCTTGCAGCCACTGTCGTGCCCTGTAAGGCTGAGCAAGGTGTTACAAAGACAATTCAGCAAAGGGGAGCACTTCAATCTGAACAGTGCAAACTTCCTCAGAGAAAAATGGGCTTTAAGTAGCTCCTCCACATGGTGCCCTCTCCACTCTGCCACACCAGTAACAGTGATAATGCATTATAGAAGAGGCTGATAAATTTGTTCCAGCACTCAGCCATCCATTCATTTCACTGTTTCCTTTTATCAGCTCGCCTCTGTTTAACAGCTGTATACTCAGATGACACTTTCAGTGATACTGGACCATTACTTTTGGATTATGGTCCAGGGGCCTGATGAAAGAGAAGGTAAAGTGTTAAACCTACGGAAGGGTAAACGCATACATGCATGCAGTGAAAAATACATTACTGCATGGCATCCTGAAGACAAAGATAGCAATAAACAAACATGAAATAGACCATGTTATTTTTCACAGACTTTGCCAAGCAAAACATAGAAGCCTGCATAAGGGGCTTTAAAAAATCCTACTATTTTCTGGAAATTTTCAAATGCTCTCTCTGGTTCTGTACTGCAGAGATATTGCATTGGTGGTGTTACTCTGGCATTACCAGGAAACCTTGGAATAATTTTCCTTTCATACCTGCCTTCCAGGATGATTTGGTCCTTTCTGATAGCACTGGAGACCAGCTGAAACTGAAAATCAACCTCATATACTTTGAAAGACTACATTTCAACATCTCCCATTGTCATTATGACACTTAACTTGAATTTCAGCTAAGGCAACCTGCTGCGATTTTTATGTGTCTGTTTACAGCAAGATACCTCAAAAAGGTTGCCTGAAGTCAGCATCCTAAGTCTTCATATAGAAATGTAAAATATACCCCAGTTTTTCAAAGTATACATGCAGCAGCTCCTGTATTTTAAAAACATGGTATTTTTTCCTTTTTGTGTCACTCAAAAATAAGATGAAAATTAGAATAATAATTATACAGCAGAGTGCATTGATTGCCAGTGCCTGATGCTGGGTACTAGCAGAAATACACTTTTAAATATCCAGGCAATTAATTTGGAGATAGCAATTATTGATTGTGTAAAAAGTTCCTACGAGTCAATCTAAAATGTGTCATCCCAAGATGTATTGTTATAAATACAATAGTGAGCTTTGCACTGGATGTGCAATGAATGTAGTGGGTTTTGAGTGATCCCAATTGCATTATTTATGCATCAAGTCACCTTAGATTTTGCAAAGGTATTTTCCCTGGAGGATGGAAACCATGGCAAATAAAAGCCTGGTAAACCTGGCCTTTGCTAAGGTGGCACAATGGGGAGGTCACTGGAGGCTTTTTTTCTTGTGTAGTTCTTTCATCTCCAGCTACAGCTTATCTGGGGCCCTCTCCCCACACAGGTTGGCACTGCCCTGCCCCAGCTGCCTCCTCTCTGGGGTAATCTTCCCTTTCAAGCCTGTCAGACCTGGTTAGGAAAGGGTGGCTGCAACTGTGGCACAAAGAGATGGTGTGCAAATCCCAGTGAAAGCCTCGAGGCTTTGAATAGTGCTGCTGGAGAGCTGCCACTCTGTGCACCAAAAACTTGAGATTTCCTGTTACCCCTTCCAAGGTGAGGCCTGTTCTGCAGCTGCTATTGCCACAGTGGAATTGTGATGCTTGATTCATCAGGAAAGTCAGGTTTAGATTCCAGCCCTTTCCTCCTTTCCTCCTAAAAGTATTCCAGACTCTGAATGAATTTGACTGTGAATGTTTATTTCCTTACTGCTGTTATAGCTCACTGCATTCCTACTGAAGAGTCTCCAGTTTGGGGAATGTCTGTGTTTAATGCAGCCCTACTTGTTAGACCCTTGATGCACAGCTGAGAGCGAAGCATCAGCGTTAAATCTCCACAATGAAAATGTATTTTGGCACATTAGCACACATATGGTGAGGATTTTTTTTAACCTACATTACTGTATGTAACTTTGCAGCTTAATTAATCAATTAGGATTAGTGCATTTGTAATCAAGTCCAAGAGTGATTGATGCATGCCATATTAATTGCAACATTCACATGAAGCATGTCATATACACAGTCATTTTACAGCTGGATTTCACATTGGGTTGCTCATAAGCACTTAATGGCAGGAATATTTTAGACTTGCAATCAGGGAAATTGTATTGCACAATATGCTTTATATGTTGAACACCCTGCTTAGATAATAACTCCTCCATCACTGATGTATCCTCTTGCTCCTCCCTCCTGGTTCGATCCTTGGCAAAGGAGTCCATTTTCAAAGGCTTTTCTTTGCTGTGGAACAAGAGGTATAATTAAATTGTATCCCAGTAGTGAAGGTTTCTAATGATGATGAGCCAAAACTAATTGTATTGATTTGTTTATTACTGGCTTAGGAAGCTCATCAAACAAATGGACTGAAACTATTTCCATATTCTTATCTGTTTGGTAAATGAGAAACAAATAACACTTCCATATGCCTGTTGTGTGGTGTCATGGCATTAATACTAATTCTGAAGATAGACTCAAGCACAGGAAGGGGGGTTATCCCTGGTGCAATTTTCTACAGCTAAGAAATGCCATGTTTTTTTCCACATTTGTGTTCTGGGATGAGCAAAATGAGGACATTTTCTTTCTTTTTCAATATGGATGTTCTAGCCAGAACTGGGGAGAAACATGCCCAGAAAGTAGAAAGATTGGGGCAAAAGAAAGGAAACTGGTTTTGTGTTTGTGTCTCCCTTTGTTCAGCACATTTGTTCCTTGGCTTCTGTGTTAAACAAAGCTGGATGAATAACGTGAACTAAAAATGCCTATGAATATTTATTTTAATTTTAAAATTAATTCATTTCACACTCTCACATTAACTCTGCAAACAGTCAAGCAATCACATCTGGTATAAACATTTGCAGAAAGTAAATTTTGCTATTTCATTATAAATTTCTTATATTTCATATAAGAGTTTTTGTGGAAGAAGAGTTTTGATTTTGAATGTGCAAAAATGTGTTACTGCTCACCGAGACAAAAGTGTGGGCCAGACAGAAGTTTCTCTGTCCTCTGTAAAAAATCACTTTTGTTGCATAATGGCTTTTAAATTTTGGTCTTTTTATTACCAAATATTTGTGATCAATTCTTAGAGAAACGATCTGTCCAAGTTCATTTAAACTGTTGCTGATCTAAAACCATTGAAGCCACCAATAGTCATTTGTTAGCTTGCTGTGTTTTGGATCAGTCTCCTTATGGATGCAGTTGAGAGCAACCAGAGCTAGGGAAAAAAGACTAAGTTAATTGTATAAATTGTTATTTTAATTGACTTTGGGGAACTGATTGTATTGTGGCTGTGAGAATGTGGATTCCTCCACAGTGAGATGTTGACTGGGGCTGTGTTTTGCTCTTAGAGTAATAAAAGTAAAGTGGCCACCCTAATCAATTTAGTGCCTGAATCTGCTTTCCTGTGCAAGCAAAAGCAAGTGTTTTATTCTTATGAGCTGCATAACACTAGATAAAATTGCTATTTATACATGTGGAACCATCCCATTCCTTTTCTGAAATCCGGCTTCCTCTTGCACTCAGCTGTGTGTTTTCAATTACAAATGTTTGCCACATCTCACATCTCTTGTATGCTGTAGCAGATGACACATTGTGGCAACTTTTGTTCAGCTCGCAGGTTTTGGTCCAAAGAGGATTCAGTGAAGTTGGAGGGTGAATTACCTTAACATCCCTTGAGAGGCTGATCCTGTCAGCTTGGCAGAGCATTGCTTGAACTGCTGCGCTGCATATTATGTGCAGACTGCGGATAAGTTAATAACACTGGAAGCAGAGCTAAAGGTAGAGGGAATTATACACCACTGTTATTAAACTTTGACCTTTATGATGCTTTAAAATCATAGAACACTTTAAAATAGGTACAGGGTAGCACTTCTGTTGGGCAAACTGCCTCTCAATACAAGGCACAGCATTTATTTCAGCACCTCTCTTCGTATTCCAGTTTCCAAACGTAGCAGTTACAGACTGGTAGTGCTGCCTTTCTTTTGGTTTTGTTTTTGTGTTTTCTGTGAAGATCTGCTGTTAGAGAGAGAATTTGGTGTGTTGTGATGTGAAGCATCACATGCTGCCTGTTCTGCCTCTCGTGCTCTCATGGCACAGCTGTGTGCTTTGCAGGCTCCAGCATTAACCTCCAGCCCTGGAGCTGCTGAAAGGGGACCCAGCTGGGGCACCTGCTTTTTGTGTCAGCCACAGTCTTGTGGAATAAGCATAAACAGAACTGAGGACTTTCAAAATACTAAGTAACTTTCATGAGGACACCTTGGCTTTCTTGCTTTCTCTGTATTCGTTGAAGAGAAAGCCTCTTTCACTGCTGTTGGAGCTCTTTCAGGGTCATAACTGAGAGAAGGGATCGGACACTGAGGGTTGCTTAGGGGCTCTGAGTTGCCTTGTGAAGCTGACTCTCTTCAGTGGCTGTAGAAAACCTGGGGAAAAGTGTCTCAATTAAGTTGTGTGAATATCCTCTCTCCCCATGCTGTGCCTTGTGCTATAAGTATAAGGCAGCTTTTATTCCCTGTTTGTTGCACTCATGGGCAAGAGAAGAAATACAGGTATCAGGAAGCACAAAAAAATTCAAACTAGATCCATGACTTAAGCTTACCTCCTAACAAATAGTCCAAGGGTAAATATTTTTCAGTTAGGATATAGATTTGGCTTATTTTAAATCCAAAACCCTTTGTAAAATGTGAATGTTTCCTGGTTCAGGTCTCATAATTTGCTGTCTTTCCTCATCTGTGCAGGGCTTACTCGCCCTGGGTGCCAGAGTTTACCACCACCTTGAAAGTTTACATTTACAGAGGTAAAAGAGGTGATTTTTTAAATGGCAAAAAACACAGTACTTTTTTTCCCTCAGCTGACTGAAAACCTGCCCATACATTTGTGTGCAAACCATTATTTCGTTTAATATTTACAAAACTTGTGGAAGTTTTTGCATTCAAAATGGAAGGTGAATCAGAGGTCTTAAGAGCACTAATGAGCCAGTCCTGAAGGAGCTATTTCCATATGTCATGTCACTTTACTGAAGTTTGAGTTCAAGAAAAACAATCAGCCCCTTAGTATTCAGACATTTGCATGTGCCCTCCAGTTTCTAAGTTTTGCTCCAAAAATCAGCTCCGTGGCTAACTCCAAATTTTAACAATACAAACTCTGACAATTCCATTTTTTCTTTCACCTTCCAATAGTAAAAATATAAATGGTGAGATTGGTCCCACAGGTATAAAGAACATGCATTGGGCACCAGAGTTCTGAAGCAATAGGGGAGGTGCTCAGCACCAGGACAGGAGCAGGCAGCACTTGCAAGGTCAGATTTTCTGCGCTCATTTGAAACGATCCCGTGGCATTTCATTGCAGAGCTATTAGAAGAGCATAAAGTAAAAACTTCAAACTCTTGAATAACACATTTTTATGTTTTGCTTTTGCTGTTTTTATGCCTTTTCATTGCTTTCATGTTGCACAGATGTGAGCATTGGAGTGCAAAGCATTCTCAGAAGTGCGTGTGGCTATTCACTGTGCCCACTGTACCTCAGAACAGAAGGAAGGTATTGGCAATGTCTCCTTATAATACAGAAGAGCAAAAGAAAGAGAAGTTTGTCACCTGTCAAGGCTGTGTAATGGTAATGACCCTCTCTGTGGTTCACTGGAGAGCAGCAGAATATTCCAGGGAGAAACTGCTGCTGTAGAGCAGACATCCCCGTGGGTAACATATCAGCTTCTTTTGGTGCTTATTCCACACACATTCTGGGAAGAAAAACCTTGGCTTTACTATCAGCAAAGGCTGACAGGGCTCCCATTAGGTAAGGGAGGCTTTTACCTCCTGTTGCACTAAGAGCAAAGTAAACAACCTCCTGAATGCTTTTGAAAATCCTTTCTTTTGATGCTGGGATGTTTGTAAATATGCAAACAAAGAGAGATGAAAGAGGACCAGAAGTGTCAAGGGATTTTATTTATGAAGCTATTGACAAATACTTTTTGCTCTGTTTACTCACCTCTTCCCTTAAGGAGAAAGCAGATAATGCCAAGGATTTTTATGAAAACAGCTGAAATTCTTTTATAGCACCAAAGCCCAGAATTTTTTTTTTTTTTTTAATTTCACTAAGATTGATATGCTGGGCATGAGATAGTGAAGGAGACGTGAAAAAACAAGAGAGAGAAAAAAATCTTGAAGGGGTCCTGAAGGCGAATTAGAGATGGCAGACTGTGTTTTCAGATTTAGATAGGTCTGAAAATTAAAGCACTTCAAGTTCATGGAAACCTGTGAAATGAAGGAATCTAAAGCCATTATTTTTCCATTCTTTCTATCATAAAAACGAATCTTCGACTGGGCATATTACAGCTACTGTCAGTGGGAACAATTCAAATTCCTGTACCCTGCAGATAAAGAACCCCAAATTGCCTCTTCCTAAATATATCCTCCTGGACAGCTCAAAAGCTGGATGGCCTTTGTGAGGCTCTCAGGTGCAGTTTGCAGAGTCACAGCTGCTGTACCAAGACCAGCAGTGTTTCAGCATGCTTGAGTGCACATTCCCAGGGGGAGCACAGCCAGGCTTGGTGCAGACAGTAGTGAGGTGCTTGAGGACAAGTCTGGTCTGGAGGTGACCTGTCCTTTTGCAAACCCAGGAGGATTTGCTTGCTTTCAGAGCTCTCTGTAAAAATTGAAGCCTCGCTTGCCTAGTGAATCAGCCAGAGATAATCCTTTCTCCATGTAGCTTTCGCTGGCTTTTTCTGAGAAGGAGAGAACACTCATGCTTTACCTTCCTGTCTCAGAGGAGAAATCTTGGCCTCAAATCTCAGCCACCTGGCTCTTTTCCTCTTTATTTTTCTTCTTGCCCAGCCTTCTCCTGATGACTATCCAGCTTTGCTGTTGTAGGTTGAATAATTCAGGTGGAATGAACTGTGAGTTGAAACAAGTGGACAGTGTTCCACCACTTGTCCACTTAAGTTATTCACAAACTGTCCTGAAATAGGACCTTTGCTCTGTATCTTAAATTGTTGCAGTGTTCCAGGTCGAGTTGTGACTGTGTAGTATAGTAAGCAGCTGTGTTCAGTTTTAAATAATCAGGCATGAAATACATTAACAAATTTTCCTTACTGTATAACTGAACCTGTATTCTTTCATTTTAAGTTCTTTTTCGGCCTGACACTAATGAGTCATGTCACTGCATTAGATTGCACAAGATTTTTCTTAACCTTTTTTTTAATGCTTCTTCATTGCACTTCACGTGATTGGCTGCTCCTATTAATTCCACCTGCAGTTCCAGTTACCAAGTTCATGTTAAGCCAAGGTACATATTTGAGTGTCACAGACTCAATGTCTCATTTTCTTAAAATCTTAACTTCCCCCAAACTTCCATCAATAGCAACTTTGAAATCCATTTGCAATGTAAATGACTCCAAGTATCCTGCTGTGTTCCAGAACGCTTCCTTCTTATTTAATTGCCATAGACACTTTAGTTACTAATTAAGCTTTATTGTTTATGATGTTGCATTTCATTAATAATTGTGATAAAAATTGCATGTTCCAGCAGATATTTTGCATGTTAATGCCACTAGTGGGGTAGAATTCAGAATTGAGGGGAAAGAGTTAATCTCAAAGGTTTCAGGGTTGTGGTCTTATAATCACATGGTGAAACTGCTCCACAAACTCAGTCTTAAAAAAAAAGGGATCAAAAAGGGATCATGTTTGAGTCTCATGTCCAGAGTCTTTCAGTTCTCATATGATGGAATGGCTTAAAAGTTCTTTAATTGTAACAAAGAATACTGGAAATGTCATCACAGTGATTTACAGAAGTGTTTCAGATTACATACACATGTCTAAGTTTATGTGTATTAGAATGACCAAGTGAATGGTTAGAAAGATTTGGAACATAGTTTAAACTAGGAATTTTTAGGTTCAGGAGCTACAAAACCCAAACCCTGTAATTTAAGATATTAAGGAAAACCTAAGGCTGAAACTCTAGCTCTAGGTACAGGAAGAGAATGGAAAGTGTCTTAGGTGGAGGGCAGCCAAGAAGTCAGTGAACAGATGATATAACTCAGTTCTGTGATGAGAAAGGTACTGTAATTTCTGAATAGATGAGTTTTGCACCTCCCTGTCTCATGGGTTCAGGGGAAGGATCATTTACATCCAGAACCTCTGAAGTCACTCATGGGACCTCCCTGTCCCCACCATTTCACTTCCCTCCACCAAAGCAGTGTGGCCCATCAGCTTTAGTTCTACCAGTGGTACTCCTGAAACAGCATCTGGCATGTGCTGGATCACCCAGAGAAAATGGTGCATTGCAGTATCTGGTATCTGACAGCACAGAAAGCCACATTGATCCAAGTTACTTTTCACAGCACAGCATGATTACACCAGGATCTTGTCCCAGTGAAGCTTTGTGTGGTTTCCTGTGTTGAACAGATGCCCTCTCTTTTCTCAGAGTCCTGCACAAAAGCCCCCAGGAATGAGAGCAGTGAGAATCCCACTGATGCTTCCCTGGAAGGAGGAGCACAGGCAGAGGCTTCCCTGGACAACCCACCCTCAGTGTTGAATGCAATTAGAACAATTCTCTCATTTCCAAATTTCAGCTGCATCTGCATTTGGGTGAACAAGCTTGCCAGTCTCAGACATTATTTCTAATGGCAGCTGAGGCTTTCTTGCAAACAGGTTGAGTCCTCTGATTACCTGCCTGGCCCAAGTAAAGGGAAACAATACATTTCAATGAGACAACTAATTCTGTAACCTCATCCCCATGCTGTCGCTCCACACCTCAAGTACTTGCTCACTAGTAGCACATTCAGCACCAAGATGCTGAACAATTGCCGCAGTCTGAACAAGAAGTTCCTTTTTCTGGATCCGGAGTAATTCTTGCAGGCTGAAGCTGTGCTGAGCTGACCTGGTGAGCAGAGCAGCCCCGTGCTGGGTGCTGCCAGTGTGCAGGTGTAGAGTACAGGGTTTGTGTGCTGTCTTTCACCTCCCCATCTCTCCTGATGCCGCCCTTTCAGCTCATGGGGAAACTTTGGTCTCCTAATGACTTGCCAGACTGTGTGATTAAGAATGATTTCTTTTGTGCCGTAGCAGAAAAAGATTTCAAATAGATGTGATGATGGTATTGCATTCAGCATGTAAAGATCATTGAATATAAATGTGAAACAGAATGTACTTCTATCTCACAGAAAATTGCACTTAGAACTTGTTGCCTACTTCGCTGCTTTTGTAATAATGCTTCAACCTCAGACCCTGGATCTCAATATAAATATGTTGGCGTTTCACACAAAGAAATCAGAGAACAGCTATTATCTTCCAAAAGCTGAGAAATTCTGGAAGGTGCATTAAGCCATGATGGGATCCTTCCTCTTGTGCCTCCCAGAAAGTCACAAAAGGTACTGTTTTGAAAGAACTAGTTTTTAAAGATCACTTTTCATAATATGATTATGTCATGCTGGTTTTTGCACATGCTGACAACGCCACAGATCTGCTGCAAGAGGAAAAGATGGAGAATTGATAAGAGAACAAATGCTGGGTTAGAAGTTCTGGCTTTAGCATAGCCCAGAAGAGTTAGTAAGTGTCACCACAAATTCATAATTACTTTTTATTTGTTGACCATTGCGTGTAAAACACAGTGAAAATAAAACTAAGATTTACACATTTTGGTACCAAAAGTTAGATGTTCACTGCAGAGTTTGACAGTGATGAGATTTCCCAAGGTGCATCAGCCGTTTCTGTTCCCATGACTGCATGTTTTCCTTGTAAAAATCTTCCACTTAAATAGCTTTAGTTTAAATTAATTCTCAGGTACAGCAACTTCACTGGTAGCTGCTGGGTAGTTATTACTTTAGAAGGTCAGGCCATTTGGATAGACATTTCTTGAATTGTTTATTACTGCATAGACAGGAGACGTGGAACTTGTTTGCACTTCACTCTTCTTGCTAAAGTTAAATGTATTTTGTGTTGCAATGCTTTGTTCTACACAGGTGTATCCTTAATTCAGAAAAGCAGAAGAATACTGAGTATTAATCAGCAATGTCAGTTTTCTGAATATAGCATGATTCTTATAGGTCATATTTGCATTCAACTCAAAATAGTGCATAACAGAGATTAATGCTGTTTTACTGAAAAAATAATAAATCAAAATTCAAACCTCATTTTTAAACTGAAACATAAGGATAAAAAAATGGCCAGTCACACAGCTGGTAGAGTTTTGCTTTGGAAATTATATTTCTTAGTTTGCAGTGAGATTGAATTTTGGACCATCAATAATTGCCATAAAATGGAATTCTGGCCCACTTTTTTTGTTCCAACACATCCTGTTCACTACCAGAAAGACACTTAGTGGAATATGAGCTGGCCTGACTATAGCTCTTCTCTTTCTCCTGGGAACCAAGTGTTCTACATCACTCTTTATATTCCACAAAGTTAGGGTGCTGGGCAGTTTGCCTTGTCAAGACTGCAATGTCACTCTGAAGTAATTTGCTGTGCTTGGCTTTGTAGATTTCATCAGCTTCCTAATGAAAATTTAAGGGTGGAAAAAACCCCAAACCTTTTTTTTTCTGTCTTAATCCAGACACTCTTGTGGCTAGCATAAGAAGTGTTTTAAAGACATTGGGACCATATATTATACACAGATTTTATGAAGTTATTTTTTAGTGTAAAGGGATACAACAACATAGAGAGCTGAAACAGAGGAAGTTTAAGCTGGGATAGCTGCATGGGGATGTCCTTATCCATGAATGTACCTAAAACTTGAAGATGTACTCTGTACCACCTTGAGCTAGGGCAGCTTCCCAGTCTGAAATCCTGTTCTCATCAATTCAGACCCCTTTGCAGTGAACAAGCTAGTTGTAGCTTCTGACACCAGCCATCCTCTGCCACATCCCCTTGCTTGTAATCACACTTCCAGCCTATTCCAAAGATTTCCAGAAGATCCTGTGGGATATGGGTTGTCCTGAGCGTAGTTTCTCTCTTTAGGAAACAAAGTGCCTCATCTCTTTCATGCCACAAGCTGGCAGTGCCCAGGGTGCCCTGGTGCCCCCAAGGCAGTTCCACGGGGTCACAGCTGAGCCATTGGACTGACAGCAGCACCAGCCTTGGGTTTAGGCAGCATGAGAAGTGTGCAGTGGTACCAGCAGCCTCCTGAATGCAAATCTGTGTGACATTTCCATTTGTGCTGTTTTTTGGGGAAGCAGCAAGCTGGCTCATTGTAATGAATTGGTAAACATCACACTGTATTACATCTGAAATTCATTTCCCAGAGCTCAGGAGAGGGGTGTTAATGCAATGCTCCCCACTATGGTGTTTGCTTCGTGATATTGGTTCAATGCTGTGTTCTAAAATATTCCTATCCCAGCCATACCATACCACAGAGTTATTAGCCTAAATCTATGAAGACAAAAAAGATGAGGAAGAAAGCTAATTTCAGTTTTGGTTTTCAATTCTTATGCACTGTAACAGAATGTGAATAACCTCATTACTATACAAATTTTGTGTGTCACATAATGACCTCTATACCGAGGACCAAAGTTTGCATAATTGAGGAGAGACTCACCTACAGCAGTGCTTGAATTCATTAGCATAAGCCTGAAATAATGCTAAGAAAATAGCATTTGATGTCACCTATTTAAACTGAAGCACTAGGTGTTTTCTTTCCTCTGGACTTCTTAAAGGTACATGCTTATGATGGGGAATAAAACTTGTCCTGCCGAATCTGGCAAACAGTGAGAGGTGGTTCTGCACCTCCCTAGGTCTTTACATAACAAACAGAAAAGGGCTGCTCTTACACAGCTTGGCAGTTTCTTGCAAAGCTCAGTGAAGTACATGTTACCTAACAGGTTTATTTTTATAGGCGATGTATTAATATATTTATCTTGACTTTTAAGTGTTCATCCTTCATGCTAGGTTCTCTGTGGTAATTAAAATATACCATAAATGATATCCACTGTAATTAACAAAATACATTGTAATTATCTGTTGATCTTTTGCGCCTATTAAATAACTACTGGGATGTTTCAAGCCTGAGTTATTTTTGTATTCCTTGAGATAAACCTGCTGCAAAATGTTGGTAATTCACTTAATATTGCAGCATAGATCAACTCTGGGGTGTTTCATGACTCCTCTCTCTTCTCACTGTAAGGTTATGGCAATTCTATTGACTATCATTCTGTTAAAAATCACATTTATAAATGGCACCTGAATCCTGCCAGCTGATGACAGCATCCTGGGGTATGCAGTTATTGAGGATCACTCTGCAGGCAGCTATTCCTTTCATCCTGCTCTTTGTCTTTACCATGACTGCAGACAGAAATTTTACATGAATTGAGGGAATTCAAAACCTGAGTTGGAAAAAAGGAACAACTCTTATCTGAAACCTGCAGGTGGTTAAACCTACTTCAGTGCAGCTGCTCAGAATGAGAGAGAGTTGTGAGCCCAATGGTAATGAGCACAAACATACCAAAACAATCCAAAAAATGGCAAAATAGTTCTGCTTACCTTCATTGAAGGTATAGGTATCCATATATGAATGTTTGTGATGTGGCCTTGGAACAAATGCACCAGGCCTTGCTTACTGCAACATTTCCCAAATGTTTCCCTTTTCACAAGTATTCATTCTAGCTAAAACACAGGCATCTTGCCAAATTTTTTAATATTACCAGCTCTGTGGTCGTATAAGAAGTATGAGGATGCAATTTGTTGTAGTGTTTTATTGGAAATCGAGGTGAGCCCAAGTGGAATTACATAGGTGTCAGGGTTAATTTTCTTGCTCTTCATAGAAAAAACATTACATCAGTTTCCTGCAAACTTGAATTTCCAGTGATAGTAATATCTTGCAGCCATGGTTCTGTGTAATGTAGCAGTGTTAAATTCTTGTCTTCAGAGATTTATGCAAGTCGTTATTTAAAAATAGAGATCTGGGAGTCACAGCTAGCTAATTAATCTCTAGCAAGGAAAGCTAAGTGCTTGGCCTTTCAGGCATCCTGTGATGGCTGAGTAAGCTTGTAGTCCCATAAAAATTCTCACTTCTGTGTTGTTTGGCTTTTTCTTTTTTTCACTGTTGGGTTTTTTTTGCTTTTTTTTTTTTTCCTTGTATAAAAATTAAATGCTGAACCAATCAGCTTATTGCAGACACAGTTTTCAAATATTTGCATGGATCTAGTACAGAACTTGGCATGAATTGAAAATAATCAGTGTACTGCTCTCCACCGTGGACTGAAGATTTGTCAAGCATAAGCCTGTCAGGAATGTAACTAGCCAAGTATTGCTTTCAGATTGTATATGATATTAATTTACCACTGCAATAATTCAGCCTTCTTACCTGATATTACTGTTTTTTCTTTTGGTCTTGTCAGGATATTTCTTGACATCTATTGTCATATTGCAGTTAATTTTAACAGCCCTGTGGCCAAACCTGAAAGCTGCCCAGTTGTTAAAATAATACCAAAAAAAATACATGTCAATACTGTAGTAATTCATACTATCAGTAAATAGAAAAGGTAAAACCATGTAACCATAATAGCTTGATTGGAAAAAGTAATTTTCTCATAACCACTGTTAGAGTGAATAGCAGCAGTCCCCAATTCCCTGTAAACAGAAACAGGAGGTAATCAAACGGCTCCAGTCCAACCAGCACAATCTTATTGGTTCAAGATAATCCTTTGTAGGTTAATAAACAACTAATTATTTTACAGTCATAACAGCATGCACGGGAATACTCCAATCTTCATTTGGCTGTAGCCTGAATGACATGGAGTTTCTGGCACACCAGACTGGAGAACTGCAGTTCACAGGAATGACTGGATGTCATGATCTCCCTCACAGCCTCTTTATTCTGACAAACACATTGTTATCCATTATTTGTTTAGTTATTAGTAACTCTAGTGAAGAATGAAATTAATTATATTCTTCAAGATGTATGTGTCTATAAATTGATGTTATCCATCTCTGTGGAAGCAAGAATTACAGACTTTAACAAAAGTTTGTGTATAAAATTTTAAATATCCATGCTAAGGTTTGACTTTCTGCAACAGCTGTAGGAAGGTTTAGATCTAATTGTAATCCCACAAAGAGAGTAGGTATGAGAAGGAGGTTCATGTCAGGCCAGAATTCCCTTCAGTGAAAGCAGGTGCCTGTCCCACGCAGGGCAGTGGAGTTTGTGCTAAGGAGCTGAAATGAAACCTTGGTAGCAAAGCACATGAGGCTTGTGTACAGCTGTGAATCTGTGTCTGAATGTCCCTGATATTGTGTTACTTTTTGAGCCTCCTTTCTTCTTTATATTTACACAAAGAAATTCTCCACTTTAACCTCTTTCTTTGCCCAGCAGAACTGGTGTAACCACTGTAATATCCTGACTTATTGTACATTTACCTTTGAGGTGAAGGTAATTACATTTGCTGGCCTCCATTCCCACAACTGTTTGGAAATACAGTATTCCTGGATCAGTAGGCAAGAAACAACAAACAGCTCACACCAGTCAGCCTCCATGATGCAGAAAAGATAAATGGTGATGCCCTTAATCAGTTTTATGTCTAGAAACTCGAGTGGCAACCCCTCAATAATTGGTAATTTTTGTTCCTTTATCTGAGCAGCATGTCTTGTTTATCTCACTCACTGCAGATCTTCCAGTGTAAGACTGAGATGCTGTTATCTTATCCAATTCAAATGATTCAAATTATACAAATGGCTTGTTCTCACACAGAACTGTGTGAAGACTTTCCTACCCATGCTGCATCACTGAGCAGTGTTAAGTGCAAATTACATCCAACTTCCCCAATGAAAGATGATTTTTGTCAAGTAATTATGATGCATATGTTTTTTCCCTCGTTAATGTTCAATCTTAATAATTTTTGTGACATGTGGTCCATAGGGCTTCTCTTCTGTATTTGAAATAAAAACTATTGAGGTCTTTTTTTGTTTCTGTCAGCAAGGTTTGCCATTTGATCCAGAGCAGGGTTTTTAACTTCCTATTTCTTAGTGTGAAATGAAAGGAAGAAAATTGGTAAAGGTATTGATGGTCCTGTAAGGTAGAAGTGAGAATGACTTTTGTTCTTGCGGAGTCCATTTGTGAGTATTCGTGGACATTGTGCTAATTACAGTGTGGGCATAACTGTCTGTAGGGAGGAATGGACTGATGCAGGTGTGAATAATGTCCCGTGTCTGCTTATGGTGGTTTTAGTCCTGTGTGTCAGAGTTGATGGAAGAAGACTTCCTAACTCATCTGGGAATTGGATTTGCCTGTCCGTGCAACCCAAGGAAAACAACTCAAACTGTGCTTCAGGAGTGTTCTACTTTAGTATTTAGGAGGATTTCAATCTCTCACCTATCCACATACCTTAATGACATCTTTACAATCTTCTTTTCAACTTGTCTCCTATGGGAAATTCCATGTGAACATGGGCTAATGCTGATATCTAGGCTTATTTAATGAATTAAACTATAATAACACATTTCCTTAAAAAACAACCTGTGGAGGCAGCTGGGGTGCTTGTCTTTTCCAAAGTACTGGAAGAGTACTGAAATGCTGCTGGGTGCCCAATATAGGGAGGTATATTGCCTTCTTTAAAAGCAAATAATATTTCTGCCTTTCTATGAAATTTAGCTTTTATCTATTATAGCTAGTCCTTCTGGTGAAAACTCAGTCCAGAGTGGCCTCATTGGAAGTAATACTTAGCTCAGTAATTATGACTAGAGACTGACCTACACTGTGTACATTCCTTCCATTCTTCTCTTTTATTTCACTCTTTGCTCCTGACCATTTATGACAAATCTTATGTAGCCTAATGTAAGCAGCTCTGAGCCCAAAAAAGCCAGAAATTACTAAATATAGTAACCAGAAAATCCTTTACCAGGAGTAAATATGTGCCTAAATAGTCTTTAAATTCATAAAATAAATCATGATGACCCGATCTGCTAGTTTTAAATTATCTTGTGAAATTAAAGCTTTTAAAATTAATCTTGACTGAGAGAGATGCTGAAATTCCCAGAACTTTTTCCTGCCAGTTAATACAGACAGTTTAGCCTGACCTCTGGTTACATTTGTTTACTTTTTATTTGTGAAAAATGCAGGGAGGAGTGGTACAAAACTCTCAGGAGTTCACTCCGTGATTAACCGTGACGTAATTGACAGAGGAAAACAGCAACAATTCATGCAACCAGTAATTAATCTCGAGCTTTATGGCCTCATTTGCCAACTGTCTCCATATTTGACAGCGAAAGTGACTTGCAGAATGTTTAATTTCCACAGTGACAGCTAAGGTATGAAATCAGATAAACATCTTCTGTGCCTTCTGCTTGCAAAAGGAGTAGCCAATTAAGTGTGCTTGCTTAGTCCTTGCAAATATTTGCCATGGGATTGACATAGGAAATGGAACATTGTCCCTGCCTGGGCAGGAGCCCCACCTCGCTGCTCCCCTCTGCTGTGTGTGTTCAGGAGCCTCCTCAGTTCCTGGAAATGAACCATGCAGGTGTTTTAGTCTTCTCCTTTCTCTTCTTTTGCCTCTGTGTGTGTAAAAGGACCAAATCACGTGAGATGCTGGCCATCTCCCAGTAGGAACTGCACACCCAGCAGGACATGGGCAGTCTGACATATCCCAGGAGACAATTTGCACCTCCTGGGACTGGTAAAACAAGTAACTCAGCTGCAGTGAATTCTTTCCAAAAACATTTTCTCCATGTTGCAATGGGAAATATTTTTATTTTCCTGTTTTTTGTGAACACTCAAACTTGCCTATCTGACCCACACCAGATACTGCTGACCTGTAGGAGAAAATTTCTCCCCTCTGCTCTGCCCTGACACTTTGAGATTCTGTCCACGTTCTGCATTCTCTGGACAAGTCAAACAATCTGCAGACAGCTGCAGCCCAGAAAGAAGAGAGAAATTTTACCATAAAAGGAGAAATTAAATTAGTGTCCTGCTCACCTGCATTTGATTTTTAAAGTAAATACATTTGATATCGTTCCTGTTTAGTACTATTGAAAGGGCAGTTTCCTGACACCACTCATATAAAACAATCAGGAATGTAGACTCTGGCATCTCTGTATGTAACAGGACTGTGATTGTCAGAATCTTCTTTATTATTAAGTTGGAGTAGATAAGGGAAAAAGATTTTTTTCTTTCTGTAAGCTTTAAGTGCTTTTGTTTTGAACTTGTCATTTTTATTTGCCTGTGAGCTTTGTTTTGATTTTTCTTGAAGATTTCTAGTGAAAATAATTGTTTGCAACAGGAAGATTCATGTGAACTGACTTCATTTTAAACATCAGTTCCTGTGAAATGAAAGGGGATTGCAATGTGGATGTGGGCAAAGAGGCATCCATACAATGCATTTCTGCTCCAATGGTAAATATATTTTCATGATTAATAAAGAGAGAGTAGAAGCCATTGTACTCTGTTAGTTTTTTGTTGATGGCTGCTCCCCAGAATACTGAAAAGATGCTATCAATACTCTTGACACTCTGCTTAATCAAGATGTGACCCTCCAATGCAACCAGACAGCTTGCTTGTTTCAGACCTGGAACATTGCTGCAGTTAAGGCAGACGGGGTTGTTGTTATTTTTGATTGCGGGATTTTTTTATAATTTCATTAAATTTTAATCAATGCCATTAAATAATATTTAATGCCACTAAAGTGCTGTTGGTTACAAATAGGAAATCAATCAACTTGTACTCCCAGTGGCCATCAGCTGTGGAACTGCATGGGTACCTCAGGGTGAGGGGCTGCACCTTGCACAGCAGACAAAGTCAGGTCAATAATTGTATGTTTAGTTCAGTTTTTGAAATTGCTCTTGCTTGGAATGTGCCAATGGGCACCTCCAATATCAGATATGTGGGCTTGGAACAAGAAATTTTCAAGTGCACCCTTAATGTTTGCAACTTGCTAAGTATTTTTGCTCCTTAGGTGCTGCACATCAAAAGCCAAAATTATAAGAATGGAGGTTCCCCTGTGCAAGCTGGAAAAATATGTCAGATATACAGCATGATCTTAGCCTGGTGGTGAAATGAGTCAGGCCAGCTCCTTGATGTGCTCCCCAGCTTGAGCAGTATGTCATCATTGCTGGCTCAGTGCAGTCAGCCCTGTCTGTGTGCACAGGTAGGCTGGTACGGGCATCCTGAGAAACTGTGTGGCACTTGAGGCAGCTTTGGAGCTAAACCACACTCTGGCCTCTGTTACAGCCAGTCCCCAGTGGGTAAATGGAGTAGGAGAGCTTCCTCTGAAGGATTTAGGATGATCCCATTAACTGCAGTGGATATTTGTTCACATTCCCTACCTGTGGGGGCAGGGGAAAAAGGGATTACAATCAGTGGCCAGTAGCAAAGAGACTCTGCTGACTGTCAGTAATGTCTTTATAAGACTGGGGAAAACTGAGCAATTCTGTAAAATTTCACAGAGTCCTGACCAGAGACTTATGTCTTCCTTCAGAAAGTCCACGTGAGGTGAGTTTTCACATAAACTCAAACTATTGCAAACACTCCCGCTGGGTCCGGCCAGAATGCATTTGACGATTCCTTGCAGCTGTTTAATTCCAACATAATTGCCTTTGAGATTTCCTTCCTGATTTTTCTGTGTAAGCTGCACTAAGCTATGTAGATAAGAAGCAATCTATACATTCTCTGTATAGGAGTAAATCCAAGACTATAACACAGATGGACAGAAGCGAGCAAAGACTCAGTTCTTGTAATTTAAAATACATTGCAATGTGAATCCCACTGAGTTGAAATATCTAATTTCCAAGAATTTCCTGGGGCAGGAAGCATGAGGCTGCTTTATTCAACACTAGTCACATCAGTCTACAAATTAAAAACTAATGAAACATGTTTAAAACAATTACACACACCTTTTCTGAGTTCTTCACACAATAAATTTGTGTGAGCCGTCCAATGACTAGAAAGCAATTCTTGCTGACAAATATGATAATAGTTAAAATTGATGCTACATAATTGTGCTGAAAATGTGCTTTTCCTCTCTGATCACACAAAGATGGCTTGATCAACCTTCTGTCATCTATAGGTGGCAGATGGAAGGAATTATTAAGTCTGTCCCTTTTGGATGTTGTTCCCCTTGATATTGAAGCCTGCCTTACTCTATTTGCACTCTAACACCTTGCCATACCAGCAGTACCAATTCCAATTGTGTTTTTTTTTTATAATAGATCCTAAATTCTAAATGATACATCAAAATGTCTTTGCCAGGGCCTTTGAGCACTCACCTTTCTGGAGCAGAGCCATGGGCTATACAAACCATTGCATTAAACATTTGGCCCCTGACAGGCAGGTATGGGAGCTGTTGAATACAATTTGGAAAAACTAAGAGGGAAGGAAAGAAGGAAGGAAGGGTAGAAGGAGGAGGAGAGGGATTCTCCAGTCAGAAGAAGGATTGTGTTAGTGAGGGGGAAGAACTGAATACCCCACATCCCCAGCTCAGCCATATCTAATCTGAGAACTCCTCTAAGGGAAGGCAAGATGTTCTCTGTGTGCAGCTGAAAGAGCTATTCAGACCATGCAGTATGAGCACGTTGCTCTGTTTTGTGGGTTTAGCTCCTCACACCATCTCCATCCCAGCATGAGAGAAGTCTGTAAGCTCAGTGCAATCGTATCATAATTTGGATCTCTACAGGAGACTGAACTCGCATCACCAGAATGCATCAAGGCAATGCATGTGTCAATGCACAGTTACATACACACGCCACAGTCACAGCCCATGGTGACAGTTTTCAAAGGAATATATTGACAGAGTGCCAGGATATTTTTTAAGCATATCCAGAAGGAAAAAGAGTATTACAATGAGGAAGGAAACCCAGCAGAATGCTGACACCCAAGTACATTACTTAGTGTGCAGTTGCATTAATGAACCATTACTTCAAATCCCAGGTTTGCCAATAGTGTCACTGTTCGTTTATCAAGGCAGAATCATCGTGGATGTGAGCAGAATGCCTGTATAATAGATAACTTCTCAATCCTCCCATACCATACATTTCCTTGAGCCCATTACAAAAGATTTATTTTTAAATTGGAATTTTTTTTTTCAGCTGGGCAGAATGCGACTGTTTGTTGAACAAATGGTGTTAAAATCCCCAAGGCTCTGACTTACTTCAGTAACGACCAAGACTACTGCTTGAGCCAGCTGATGCTCTTTTAATGAGCACTGCTTGTCAGAGGATCATATCTGCAAGTTGCTGTATAAAATAGCCGTTTTCCATGAGTTCATAAAGCAGCTTCTCGTTTGAAATGGATGAAGTGTTGTACCAATCTCTGCAGCACAAAACAGGCACTTATTTGAACTGAAAGGGGGAAAAAAATCCTAACCCAAAGTATTTGACAGGTTTTTTTTCTTCTTTTTAAAAAAATTGTTTTCTCTGTCTATGACAGACAGCTTTGTGTTCATACACAACAAGTTCAATTGGTTCGAGACAAAAAATGCTGAAATACGAGCTTCAAAATGAGTTTCAGCTTTGGCCTGATTGAATTAATACAATCATGACAGGTTGCTTATTTAGCAAAGTGGGTGGACAGTAAGATTAAGCCTTTTCCTGTTACAAGACATCCCAAAACACTCTCTTGCTGTCCCTTGTAAGGTTTTTCAAGGCAAATCAAGAAGAGACTCCTAGATAAATCAAAATGACAAGTTCAAAACACGTGAGTCCTTTTTTAAAGAAATATCATCTCCATAACAAGCCCAAGCTTATTAATGTTGCATTTGACAAGCACAACCACTTTGTGGTTTTGTTCAGTCCAGGGACCTGATCATACCGTGTAACTACGGCACTGCTGCTGCTACCGCTGTGTTCAAAGCTAGGATCACAGAGTTAAAGAACAGCATTTAGTAGCCCTGCCATCAACCTGTTCTTTTAAATATGTGTGTTATTTATGGCTGCAGGTTAGGTTATACCCTTGAATATCACATTTCTCACCAGAAACAGCAATGAGTAATTGGGTACTGCAGGGTTTAATGTGCAATACTGAGTCATTTTGATTAGACCCATATTTTATCACTCATGCTATTAACATCAAAGATTTTTTAAACTACAGTATTCCACACACTTGGTATTAATGTGAATTAACATGCTCAAGTACCTTGAGTTTTCTTTGTCTTGTGCATATCAAATCCACCTAGGTCACTGGTAAAATTCAGCTTGTACTTGTGTACAAACTAGCTCTGTCCTACGAAAATGAACCACTAAAGTTAATTCAGATTTGTTCAGGGCCTTGAACAATGTAAGTAATGAATCTTTCAGACAGTTAATTCAAGCTGAACAAAAATAGAATCCACTTAAATGTTATAACTGCTTGGATTGAATCTTACCAGCCTTGATAGGTCTGACGATCCAAGCCTCAGTGGATGAGATCTGCAAATCCCAGCTTTGATCTCAGCAGAGAGAGAGAGAGAGAGGGAGAGGTGAAGACTTGGTCTCTGTTTATTCAATGAAATTACTGCCCTAGCATACTTTCTGATCAGAAACATAAATATGTAATTCTATTTTGCTCTAAAAAGGAATTTTTTACATTTGTAAACCTTCCTCCGTTTTGCAGATCTTACATCCAGGCTGATAAAATCATGAAGCAGGAATAATAATGATTTCCTGCACAGAAAAATGTGTATGTTAGAGATGTTGGTTGAATGTTTCACCTCTATTAACCTCTCTTCCAAACCAGCAGAGAAGTGGGAATATTTACTTATCATACAAATTCAAACTAAGATGCTTTTCCTGTGAGCAAAAATGCTCACCAACTTTGTTTGCAAGGGTAAAGTCTTCTGTGGTTTGCTGCATATGTTGCCCTCACTCTAGTTTCTCAAATTTTGTAATTCTGTGAAATTATTTGGCATTCTTAATATTGGGAATAGTAAGAAGTAGTCTCACTGGTATTTAATTTTTAGCTTCAAACCTGATTAAACTTCTATTCCTGTTCATCTGTCTCAAGTTGTCACAGATTTTCCAATAGTAACTAAGCTGCTGTGTTATGATTCAGGCTCTATATGTGATATTTAGCATGCTGGGTCTCTGCTGTTCCAGGCTACACAGAAAGCAGCCTCTAGCATATTAAATGCCTGTTTTCACCTGAAGTAAAAATGGGAGAGCATTTTAAAAGATAAGTTTTCCTTTGTCACATTTCTTGCTTGTACTGTAGATTATCAGAGCCTTTCCCCCCTCACATGTAAGCAAAGGCAGATATAGAGAAAAATGAGTTCTTTGAACCACAGGAAGATTTTTCTTTGCTGTTCTATTAATATCTGACTGAAATAAAAAGGAAAAATTCTGAATAAATGACTACAGGCATCTTGAAACCTGTAAAGTTATTTTTTAAACAGGGATTTTGCTTAAAAAATGGGATCTGAAAATGTGTATAATGGAGCCGGACTCACAGAGGAAAATTACAATTTCCATGTCTAGCACCTTTCAGGTTTCTTCAAAAGTCTAAAATGCATGTATTATCACAGAAAATACTCCCAAATAGACCAATCAAAGCCTAGTTTTCAGAGGTAAATCTTAGAATCCTTTTGAAGCCCAAATTTAAAAAATGATCTTGTGTTATCCATCAGAGGTCACTACCAACTAGGTATGTTTGTAACAAATGTAGCTTTGGAGCATTGTGGTGATAAGATATATGAGGGAACATTGAACAAAGAATGACAACAGCATCAGGAATTGCACTAGTCCTAAAAGTTGCCTCTGTGCTCCAGTGGTTTCACACCAAGCATTTGGAGATGATGCTCAGAGCCTCGCAGGAGGGATTCTGCTGAAACCTTTGCTGAGATACTGGGGGCAGTGCTCAGAGCAGGTAACAACCATATTGCCCTATACATCATGATTAATCCAAGACAAAGAACAGATGGCAGGAGAAGGAGATGGATTCTGTGAATATGGAGTGGGTGGCAATTGTAGCTGGTCCAAGCTTTGAGACCTCAGAGAGTAGTATTGGTAAATAGTGATAAATGTGAAGGGATTGTTTCCTGCATGTTACAGGTTACAGGAAGACAGAATGGAGTTGTCAGCTATCTGACAACTAATTTTTATACATGAGGGGGTTTTTTTATGGCTGCTTTTATTCTGTGATCTGTTGTTTCATTTGTTTGCTTGCTGCCAGGCATTCACTGTGAGATTTCAGGATTCCCAATTTACGAAGAGATGGCTTCATGTAGGGAAAGCCTGGGAGACCAGGAGAAGATGAATTCTCAACTAGTAGTGAATGTTTAAGCCCTGAATTTCAGGAAAACGAGCATAAGCAAATACATTTAACTTTCCTTTGAGTTTTGTCCCACAAAGTTAATTGTTTGGCGTTGATTTGTATTGATGATTCCTTTTCCACACTGCAGTTCCTGTGTCAGGAGGAGGAATGCTTTGAAAGGCACACAGAAGAGGAAAATACTCCAAAGGAAGTTGGACTGTTGGTCTCCTGAGACATCCAGTGTATAGATTGTGTTGGCTTGTGAAATGCACATCAGTCACACCTCCATTTAGATCAAGTCTGGCTTGTTTCTGAGGCTTAGTGTCATAGGCAGCAAGTAATACCTCTGCAGTGGAGAGGTGACATCTTTCAGGGGAGATGCCAAGGTGTAAGCATGGATTAGTTCAAGTGACCTTTTCTTGGCAGATGACTTAGAAGGTGCAAAATGGCTCAGCAAATCCCATGGGAATATATCCAGGTTTTTATTCCTTTGCCCTTACAAATTAATTCATTAATTGTTGAGTATCATCCTTTTAATTGCTGTAATACGAATTTTTATTCCAGAAGAAACCAGAACAGTAATGATGTACTGGTTTCTTGAATAAATTTTTTCTTACTGTTTTCTTAGGAGAGTTTATCTCTGTACCTAATACATATTTTAGAGCATAATAGTTATATACTTCCAGAATATTTTTACTTCTCTTTGCAGGAAAAGAAGATGAGTTTCAGACTTTCTCACAGGAAAGCTGTAAAATAATTTCTGCTTCACACTAAAGAAATATTTGCAATATTTACAACACTTGCACTGTTTTTCTTCTAAATAATTTCTGTCTCTTGCTCGAGTGTAGAAAAGGATCAAAGGATCATCAGTACTTTTTTTTTTTTTTTCAGCAAGATACTATTACTTCAGGTGAGGCTCATGCACATTAATGGGTGCCATGTAGGTTATATTTAGGATATAAATTCTGTAACAAAAGCTGGTTTTTTGTTGTTTTTCTTTTTTTTTTTTTTTTTTTTTTTTTTTTTTTTTTTTTTTTTTTTTGCTTTCAGAGCTGATCACTTGTCCTTTCTAGACCAGTTTATTTAACTTTTTGAAGATCTACTCAATTTTTTTTGGAAAGAACATTTTGTACAATATGGAGAACAAGAATTGCAAAATCCTTGGGAGCATTAGGCCAATTTATTGACAGGAATTTTGCACCATTTTGGGCTATGGGGTTGAACAATATCTGTTTCTTTTCTGTTTCATGTTTATAGGAGCCTGGATCCTATGAAAAGGCAATCATTTTTTGGCTGTTTTGTAGTACAGTTGCACTCATTACAGGGAGGAATATGCAGGGCTGGCTGAGAAAACAAACCTTTGTGAGAATTTGAGCCAATGAAGGATGGCACTCTGGGAAATCAGCTTCCCCATGTTTCAAACCTGTGTTCAGTGAAAGGACAGTCTGCACAGCAAAAGAGGATTTACTGGGGTTTAATCCTGTTTGAAATTCTGTACTCTGAAAAGTTCTCTGCATTCAGGCTGGGATGAAGGTTTTTCTTTGCATATGAAAACCAAGCATACATCCCACTTAGTTATGAGATTTGGGGGCAGAAGCAGGCAGGGATTTTCACTTTTTAGATGGACCTCCGTTTGCTTTGCCACCACAATTGCACATGGCCAGCACATTGCCCACCATGAGGGAGTCATTCAAGAGCTGCTGGGACAAATCCCATACCAGTAGCCATTTGCCACTGCCTGTGTGTGCCCTGTGGGATATCCCATAACTTGGCTCTGTAACCTGTATTTGCCAAGCACATTCCCTTCCTGTTGTCCTGTAGTCTGTGGTGCACTGTCAGAGCAATTGATTGAGAATTAGATTTATCTTTTGTTGATTTGCAGCTTACTCTGGGCTTGATACTGTGAGTCTGGAGACAGTGGGAGTACAACTGTGTTATCCATGAGCAGGCCATTTGGATATCTGAGACAGCTTCCATGTGCTCCAGTTACTAAGTCAGAATCACAGAATGACAGAATAATCTGAGTTGGAAGGGACTCTTAGCATGGGTGTCCCATACAGGGATTAAACCCCTGGCATTACCAACACCATGCTCTGACCAAGCAGTGCCTGCTGCTTTCACAGGTGTGTAAATAGTTTAATAATTCTGTTTGCAGAAAGTACTTGGAACAAAGCCCAAAATGCTGTTGTTTATTTTGGAGTGCTCCAAAATGTGAAGGTATGTAATAATTCAATACAACTTTGTGCAAATTCTAATTCTTATTTCTTGGGCAGTTGAAGCCCTCTATCCACAAAGTCATTCAGATATAAGCACAGTGCATTTTAATGTCAGACCAAAACCCAGAAGAGATCAAAAAGAACATAAATAATTTTACTTCATTTTAATGGAAATTTGATAAAAATTAATTTGGGTTGAAACTATTTCTTCTCTTAAAAAAAGGAGAAAAGAAAAAAAAATTATTTTCTAGAATGTGACTCTTCAACCTGCTGCTACTGAATGGAAATCCATCTTCATGTAAGCCTCCACCTCACCACTTTGTCAAATATCTTTTCTGCCTCTTTTCATTATTATTTTTGAACAAAGCTAAGCACCTAAGGTAAAGTACTGAGAAGCTCACAGCATTATTTGCTTAGGGAGGAGTGCTTTACTAGTGGTCTTGTCTGAGGTTGGCAGTAGTCTGTTGCATTGTAAAATATTTGAATTGTGAGGGTTTATAGCCATGGTTCAGGTAAATAACAATGTCATGCCAGGTAAAAGATACAAAGAGGTGAATTGAATGATTTAATCATAGCTGAGTCTGCTACTCAGGCTCCTGGAGTGGCAAAGAAATTGTCATTACAATGATGATCTTTGTGAATACCAGGCATTCTTCAATCCAGCCTGGAAAAAGATGTGGTTGCAATAATTGTCATTATAGGCACAGGGCCATTTTGAAGCTATTTACTTGTCCCAAATCACAAGATCAGATATTTTGCTCTGTCCTGGTGGGTTTGTTTTTTCCAATCTCCTATTAATAGAAATCCTAGGAAGCTGCTTTAGCAGGGCTCACAAATGCACACTCCTGGAGGGCCAAGATTCACGTTCCTGGCCGCGCTGCTTTGAGACACAGCCACTTCCTGACTGTGCTGCCCCTGCTCTTGTGCTTCCAAGGCCCAGCAGTTGGTCTGGTCTGGTTATTTTGCTCAGAGCGGGTTAGAGACCTGCGCTGTGTGCTCCAGAACTGTGTGGGATCAACCACCTCCAGCTGTTGGGTGTTGACCAACAGCTGGAGCAGCAACATCTGTACCCCCAGCTCAGGGCAGGGTCTGACAGGCTGATGGTACCTGAGCTCAGCGTAGATGGAGCTGAGCTGCACAGAGCTGGCTTTGTCCACCCCAGGTTTAGCTTTTCTGCTTGTTGATGATAATATTTGTCCTTACATACCTTCCATAGAACTATGAGGGCTTGTTTATGTGCATCATCAAACTGCTTTAAAAGGAACATATTGTCAATGTAGATTTCACCTCTGGATTGCAGTGTGTTTTCCCATGGTTAATTTTCATGCATTCATGCAATTCAGAATCACATTTCATATGATTTATGCACTAGCAAACTGAGTTATCAAGAGGAGATAATCTTATATTTGTAATGCCTTCATCCCAGAGTTTCTTCTTAAAGGGAAACTCCAGAAATCAGTAGGAAAGATAGTTTTAAAAAATGTTCCAGGGAGAAATGAGGTTTGAGTTATGTGCTCATTTACTGTGGTATTTGAGGACTGAGAGAGATGATATCTACCATCTTTTCAAACACTGCTCTGTACAAAATACTTCCACTCCAGTTGCTTGTTTTCTGTTAGTTGCTTCTGTAAACTCTATTTAAATGTTATGGAGTCTGCCTAGTCTACATTGTATTTTACAAGTTGGAGGTGGGCAACTCATTCCACAGTGGGGGGAAAAAACATTATTTCAAACTAATCCTTTGCCTGCAGTCAGAGAAATCAAATAAAAATACAAAGGTAAAAAAGAACAAAGCTTCTGTCAAGTTCAGAGAAGTGACAGCTCCCTGGTTGAAGAGCAGCTCTCTGGTAATACTTGTACAAGTAAATGGCAAACTTGAATTATCTCAATTGGAGATGTTCTCTCTTCTCCCTCTGCACCTGTATTGTTATTTTCAAGCTTTTGAACAATTGCTGAAACCTATAAAATAGTTTAATTTATATTCCTTTCCCCACAAGTACATTTTTATTTCTTACATCCTCTTAGGAACCAACTGATGGAAAAAAAAAGTCATAATGTCACCACTAAAATCATTCAACGTTTAGAGATTGTGATCTTCTAATGCATAAACTGGTGCAACTGTGCTGCTTTGCCCTGTGAGGGTGAGGAATTCTCTGATGGATGTGAGTGCAGTGTAAATCAGCGGGTGCAGGCTGTGTGTGTTACTCACACGTGCAGAGGCAGTGCATGACAAAGTGTGGAATAATGAATACTGCACAATGGAGGGCGATTCTGCACAGCATAAAGATAAAGGATAATGGCATTGCTCTCAAATAACAAACCCCTGAGCAATGCTGGCAAACCTAGGAGGGGACGTGAGACATCTTCATTGTTTCATGTGGTAATATTCTGTGCATGCACGTGGTTTCCATAATGATCCCTGGATATGGAATATTATAGGGGCAGTTCAAGAAGAAACCACCTGTTTGTAGTGAATAATTTCCATATGAATGGTTTAGGGTTGTGTGTTTTCTTGCTTTGCTTTTCTGAGATCTGTAATTTCTAATACTGGCTTCTTATCACAAACTTGCAGCCATACAACCTGATCTCATCAGATCAAACAAGTTAAATGTAGTCAGATCTGGTCAATACTAAGGTGAGCGATTTCCAAGGTAATTCAAGATTGCATTGGAAACTGCTCCAGAGCAGTATTCCTCTCTTGCCAGCATTGAACAAGAATCTCCCATATTTTTGGGGAGTTCACTTGATACATGGTTCGTCATCCTCATACAAAATTGTTTTTTTATATTTTATATTTATTTTATATTTTCTATTTTCTGTTTTATGCTTTTATATTTATATTTTATATTTTACATGTTATACTAGCTTTGTGCAGCCTTGGTTTAGTAAAACACAACAAAATGTTATTTTTAAAACACCATGTAGGTCAGCCTTTGACTGAAGAGTACAGAGCACTATTTCCTTGTCAAAAATACTTGTGCAGAATCAGAAGAGCTGCCATTACATCTGTCAGAAGGACAAGATAAAGCATCCTTTCTGTTATAATCTGTGAGATAAGAATTATCATGTTTGGGGTTTTTTTATTTCTTCATAAGATGTGATTTAATTGACTTACTGGACTTCAGGGAGTGCTGGACCTGGACATTGTATCTTGATGTTTTTGTTTGCTGTCCCTCTAGGCCAGCCCACCTAGCATGTCATTGTATTTGTGTGACACCTACAGTTCTACTTTTCCTGGAGAAAATGTAGGGGATATCTGTGAATGAGAGCTGTGCATTATAATAGCTAAGAGCTGTGATAAAGAATACCAACTCACTTGTTCTCATCAAGCTATAAGATAGCATCACCACAAAATGTAACTAGAGGCTATCAAATGTATTGCCTGGAGAAAATGCAGATAAAATACAGATAAACACAAAGTACAAATGAAAGATCTGGCTTTATATATTATATAAGGCCTATATGATGAAAAAGAGGGAGCTCAACAAGCTTCTTTACTGTTTAATGTCATACTCCAAAGACAAGTGTTACAGCTAAGTTTTCAAGGAACAAAAAGTCATGCTTTTATTCTATGTTTTTTCCTGAACAATTAGCAACGCCATGTAACAATTTCCTTAACTGAATGCACAGAATAGGACCTACAGCAAAAATAACCAAACCACTGTTTGTGTGATCATAATTGTGACCAGGTAATCACAATTGATTTTCTTGCTATAAGACTATCCTGATCCACCATGGTAAAGGAAAACCACACCAGAAGTGAATTATGCTTTCTGCTATTATTTTGGGGATTCAGTCCATATAGTCTGCCAAAATGCTGATGCCTATGCTCTGAGAACATCCAGTGAACATATCTCTTTAGAGCAAAGAGGAAAATGAAGTTAGGAGTCAATCTTTCCTAAATCTCATGTATTTATATATAAATCTGGGCGTGTACGCTTCTAGAAAGAACAAAGAAATGAAAACTCTCTTTGTTGGTGGTGTTTCTTTCAGTTTGGAAAAAGAAATATTCTCCTCAATATTCCAAATACTTTGTAATATGCCCTTTTGCACTATTTCCTTCTTCTGGTCCTATATGAGGATGCTCATTTCCAAAACCTTTAAAGCATAGACAAGTTTGATTATGACTTTTAAAATCAGATTTGGGTAAGGAAGTCCAATTTATACAAGCTTGGAGAGGTTTTGTTAATGCCAAGCATATCTGGCTATGCCTGTCTTTGTACCTTTGCTGGATTTCACATTGCCTAATATAATGTTGGTCATGGTTTTAATTTTTCCTCAGAATGGATCTCTTTTATGTCTGCTATTTACCTCCTTGCCAGAGCCACTGAGCACAAGAAATACTATATCTACAAGATGCAGGAACTGCTTTCTTCCTTGCACTCATGTAATATGTAATGGATGGTTTTAAGAAAAGATCTTTACTCTGTGCTTTACCTATTCATGTGTAGGATTTTGATTTCATTTGAAATGAAAGGCGTAAACCTCAGGTCTGAAAACTAATAGAATTTCTGCATTTACCTGCTGATCCATAGCCTTTAGGTTAGATTGTGTGTCAGCCAGCAGTCGGCTTGTTGAATGAAGCAATACTTTAAAACTAAAATGAAAAGATTTCTGTTATATGTAGCCTGACACCAGATATGAAGGCAGATTTCTGCTGGCTTATTATTGAAAATATTTTCCAGTGTGTCTGATAAGCGAGACTGAACAAGCCCTAGGAAGTAGACCTAATCAGATAATGCTGACTTGCAGACCAGAAAAAAAGAGAAATGTGTTTTCCTAAGTGTTGTGCCTTCACTTGACAAGACTGAGGACAAAATGGCTGGTGTAATGGCAAAAGGCACTGAGAGAGCAGGGAGTAAACCTGCTGCTCCCTGGGGGTGCCTGTTGTGCCTAAGCCTTTTCTCGTGTACCTTCATTGTCTGTGTCACAGAAGGTTTACATCCAAGTGCTTGAGTGCATTGGCACTCTGGAGATGGGGCATGTAGGAAGGACTGGGAGAACATCAGCCTGGGTCAGCTCTTCATTTTTCAGTGAGTCTGGGTATTTTTTTGAATTTCAGAGGAGTTCAAAATAGATTTATGAGAGGGTCCCCCTGAAGGATCGAGTGCTGTGCTCTGCTCAGTCTCAGTGCTGCAGTTCCTTCCTGGAAATACACTTGAACACTGAGGATATTCACAGGAGAAGCAAATTCTCAATATGGTTACAGGACATTCATGATGTTGCAGGATGGAGGACAAAGGAGGGTCTTGTAGTAGTTCTTAAAAGGACTTCCCAAAGAACTGAAGCAGAAAGATTCCTTTGTTATTTCCATGCCTAGGTATGAAGTGGTCATTACCGCAGTTTGATAGTTAATACAGAAAATTATTTAATACAACTTCAGATTCTTTTATGTCTTCAGATTGCATGTAGATAATAATTATACCAAAGGCAAACATGGTGCCACATTAATATTGCATGACAAATGTGCATACTTTTATTTGTTCACCTGAAGACATTAAGAAAAAAAATTGGTGGAAGATCATCTTTATTCTAAGGGTTTTTTTAAAACAGATCAGCTCTTGGTTCTGTACCTTAAATGTCTCTGCTCAGGGAAAAAATGAATTTAATTGCATAAAACCTACTCTGCAATGATTTTTCCAGGGAAAAGATTAAAGTTTTAAATGGATTGAATGTCCCTGTAAGTGTATTCACATTCATACGTGTCTGGACTGAACATGCCATCTGTGGCTTCTGCTTTATTTTTTTACTGTATATTTGGAATTCAAAATAACATTTTTTTCGGGAGGGAAAAAAAAAATCAATAAATCATTTAATTTATCCTACAGTTTGTAATTAGTATAATGTCTTTGTTGGCAAGGGCTTATCAGGCACATAGCATGAAGAGGCAAAGAATGAGCTTTATAAAGAATTATGTTGTTTTGTTAAGCTATTTGTGACACTATCTCTGCTATTGTATGTGATTGAACTCTAAATTTTTAATGTGGTATTCCTTCCAGTAGTGTAGCTCCTACTGTTACCTGAGGTTCTCTGTAATGTAGCCGCAGAACAGATTTTAGTCAGTTCTAGATTTTAGAGTTTGGTGCCAAAAGGATGTAGTCTAGCTAAACTGTGGCAAGTGGGTTGCAGTTTCTACTAGTAATGAATTAACTTGTTTTAATGTTTGTTATGCAAATCTTGTAGATAAAAATTTAATTAACTGTGATGTCCTGAACTTGGTGCCAGGGGAGCAGCCACAGGCTCCTCTGATGGGTCCTGTCACATGTGTGGCCCTCAAGGAGCTGCTTGCTTGCACCATTCCATGGTAACATTGCCAACTCTTGACTAGCTGATACTGGGAATTGCTGAAAAGATGATGTTACTAAGAGCAGTGTAATGTGGAAGAGAAATCAGAGCATTTATTTACAAAGCAAAGGACCACTGTCCCACTTCATGAATCCCACTTCACTTGGATGCACTGTAAATATCATATTCCTGGTGCTAGCTGAAGTCCTCACCTTTCTTGATACCCAGGCATTAGTTTGGACTGACAGTGAGCTGCCTAGATGATTAGTATGATGATTCTTGTGTTTATTATTCTCAAAAAGCTGGATTGCGAAAGACTTGGAAAATTAACTAATTTGCTACTTCAGTTGATAGCAGAGAAGCCATAAAAATTCTGGTTTCGAGCATTTAACTGCCATTCTAATAAATATGGAGATTTTTCTGAAAGCTTCCACTTGTACTATTAACCTCCTGCAGACTATTCAATGAATATTGGAATAATATATTCTGAAATTGTCCAGTGTTGAAGAAACTGTTCAGTGGGATAGTAGGAAATAAGTTGTGACCCCTAGTTCCTCTTCCTGTGAGGTTCTCTGTGGCAGTCTCCTGCTTTTCTGAACTGTTTGCTATACCATGCTTTTTCTAAAGGCTGCCATCTGAGAGAAGAACTTGTGCCAATCTTGGTTCTGCCAAATGTGTTTGCCTATAGTCAGGGTGCTGCCTCCAGGGTAGGTATTTAAACCAGTGGCTGTGGGCATCAAGCCTTCAGAAGACCCTGCTGCATAAATGTAGTGACTTTGGGGGAACAGAAGGGGAATGAAAAAGCTAATCCTGGGTGTCCTCAGGATTTGGGACACTATATTTGAAGTGCATGAGTGAAAGACGCCTTTCAGAAAGCCACCTGCTATGTAACCCAAGCAGTGGAGGTGTTAGAGGAAGTTTCAGTAGCTCAAATGTAAGGATTATTTGTTACTTTCTTGATATTTGGACAGAGATTAGTTAATTAAGAAAGCAGTGAAAGACTTGATCCATTTTGATGGAAAATAGATAGTAAGGAAGATCCAAATATTGATACTAAACCATAATACAACACCTATATATGTGTGTGGGCTTCATTAAAATGTATATCAAAAAGGAAAAGAAAGAAAAGGAAAGAGAAATGTTTTTGTTCCTTTTATACTTTAAGGAAAAGTTAATCTGGAGAAAGTTACAGTAGTAAAAGGGAAGGCAACATCTGTGTTAATTAGCAGTTAGTCTTCAAAGCTTGACTGATGGGTTACTTTATGGCCTCCTGCAATTGAATTAAAATTCAGACCCACGCAAGTTCTATTTTTACCTCCTTTTTCCATATCAGAATAATTTGTCTGGTTTTAAGGCTTCGTTTTTGCTAAAAATATTGATGCTCCATAATCTAAGATGAACTTTTGGTTAGTGCAAATAGGCAGTGTAGAGAAGGGCTCTGGGCTCTGGATGCACTTCCAGAGAACACGGCTCTATGATGTGGTGCAGTGCTAGGGGTAAGGACAGGTACCTTCTCCAAAGAATCTGCTTCTCTTGGGTGTTTGACTGTTAAGCTCTTTGGTTCAGAAACTGCCATGTGTGTACAGTGCCTTGCACAGTGAGGATTCACAGTGCTACTGTAATGTAAATAATCAGTTAGTAATTTAACAACAAATTAGGAATTAATTTTAGAATACATGGAAACGCTCTTCTGAGTACCAGAGCTGGGGGGAGAAGAGATGTTGATAGAGGAATGTGCACTGATGAAGGTCTAATCTGTGGAGTTTGAGTTCTCTTTCTCCAGTGAATATTATCTGTTCAGAAGAAAAACTTACAGTTACCATTCTGGCCCTCCATAAGCTTTTTGTATTTTAGTATGGGCATCCATCCTGGTATAAAGCAAAGTTCTCAGATAAATGTAAAATGTGTGGAGAACAATGTAACATCGCTTTCCTTTCCATATCAATATCAAAGAGGTAGTGCTTGAACTATTACAATGACTGCAGACTGTGGAAAATTTGAAAGGGTATCAGCTGATGTACATCAGTGTGGGTTCTGTCAGCTGAGTTTCTGGTCCAGTGTTCTTCCCTCTTAAATGAATAGAGTTAGAGTACAATCTCATGCTAGCTATTCTTTCATTTTCACCATAGCAGTAAAACAAAATATCTTTGTAAAAGGCTCTGCTCACATCCCAGTGTCACAGAAATACAACATACATCTTTAAAAAGTTGTATCTCATTTTCAGTTTCAACATAAAAAACACCCAATCTAAAAGAAAATGTTTTTATGAAAAATTTAAGCTGCTTTCAGACAAGGTTAGATGAACTCCTTTCAGTATCTTGTATTGAGACAGTAAGAGCTAATCAAGAAATTTCTTCTGTATTCACCTACAATACATTTCACTAAAATATGCAGCTAGGAGTAGTGAGTGCCCTTTAATACCAAAAGAAAAGGGTGGGAAAGCCTCCTTAATTAAATCTCTTCAGGGATCCTGGATTAACTGCAGCTCTGTTTAGTTTATATCCTCCCTGTAGAAAAATGTGCAGACCCAAGACAGCAAATATTGATTTAAATGGAGATGCAGGGAAAAGGCCCTGTTGTCTTTTTTCTTCCACTTGGCACAGTTTTTAGTTTTGATTCATTTTTGGTTACAAAGGATGAAAATCTAAATCCTTCTCTACTCCCTTTCACGCTGTGTGAAAATATTGAACCAGGACTCAGCAAACTGGATGCAGCTACTGGTGAAGAGGAGAGCACATAAAGCTGCCCTGCAGACGACTGTGGCACCAGCCCTGAAACGTGTGCCAGGCTTTCAGCTGTCACTCCCTTTGTCACAGCCACCAGGCACTGCAGTATCTTGAGCCCAGCATAGTCCAGTCAGAGGCGGGGAACAGTGGGACAGAGTTACACCACAGTGCCACAACCAGGGACATTTTGGCATCACCCCACATTTGATTCAACCACTGTGAGCATAAGTAATTGTCCTGTGGAGCAACTGCTCTGCTGCCATTGACCAGATGAGCTGCATTTCCTGATAAGCAGTCTTCCTAAGCATAGAATGAATTTTACTCAGGTGATTTTTGAAGAGAAAAATGCCAACAGTTTAGCCCCCAAACCTGCTTGTGTGACTTCGTTCTAAACGTAATTGCATGTTTGTAATGGGTGACATTTCTGTGCATCCTGTCCTGATTTGAACATACATTTTTGTTCATCAACAAAATCCAAGTGCAAATGGAGATGTGTGGAGCCCTGCACGGTGCAGCTGCAGCAGGTTGAGGTTGTTTGTGATTGTGCATAAACTGCAGACCCCAGGGGACAGGTGCAACCCAGGCACTCACAAAAGGCATCTTCTGCTGATAACTGAGTGCAGGCGATAGCATGGGCTGTGGCTCCAACCACAGCCTGTACTTAAGAAAGGGAAATAAAGAATCTTGACTCAAGAGAAGTCAAGAAAATAAGTATTTCTGGAAACAGAAGGATTAGGGAAGAGAGTGGGGAAGGAAAAAAGATTGAAATTGGGATTTACTGTTCTGTAAACAGTTTGCACCAAGACCACAGTTCTTACCTGAAGACTCAGTGCAGCCTGTAGAAGCCCAGTAGCTGTAAGAAATTCATCTACCAATTCATGTCCTCTACAGGGGATGCCATTCATCTTGAAGAGATTAGCACAGGTTTGCTAATCCACAGGTTTAATAATAATATATTATTCAAATAATAAATATGTGCAATATATAGGCTGGAGGGCAGAGTTTACAATTATAATTCTTTAGTCTTGTTTCTCTTCTATGTGCTTTGCACCAAGCTGGCCCTCTGTGATCACCCTGGATAAACAGGAATTCTGCTTTTCTTCTTTGAGCTCAGCAGCAGAGGTGTCTGAAGGAGCCCTCTGCCTGGGTGAAATAACTTCCTTGTCTCATTGCCTGAGTTCAGAACTGAACTGAGATGCATCAAAGTCAGGTCAAGGAATCAGAAATAAGGAAACTACAGAAGCTTGGACAGCAGAAGTCAATTTTCTCAGGCTGCTGCCTTGGTTTTTTCCCTCTTTTTCCTCTTTGTTTCAAGTTTCCAGGAGTATTAAATAGACAAAGAAAGAAAGGAAATTAATTAGAAAAATGTACACAACACAAATATTGGAAATAAATCCATAAGTTAAATACCCAAGCAGATGTCTTAGCTATTTCTGTACTTGAGTAACAGACTAGTCCTTATTTCTAATGTTGATTTTGCCTGTCTTGCCCAAAATAATAAGTAAATAGTAAGCAGATAGTTTTGGTGTTTTTAAAATTAGATGTAGTTAAATACAAAGCCATCATTTCTCTGCTCTTTTTTGTGATCATTCGTAAGTGTCCTTCCTGTCTTTTTTCAATGCCATTTTGACATGGGGTTTTTTTAATTGTTACATCTCTTTTTAAATCAGATTGTGGGGAGAGATTCTTGTGGGCCAGTTTGTGACCTAGGAGTAGCCTTGCCTGCAGGTTTGTAGTAAACTCAACTGAAGTGGACTCTTGTCCCCGTGTTCCATTGGTACAGTGTTAATGTAATCAGAAAGTGAATATTTCAGGAGATTAATTGAACAGTATGCCACCCAGCTGCAGCTTATTTTCAAGATTCACAGTAGGGATGATCTACCAAGAGTTTGGGCTGGCTGTGAGTGCATCCCTTCTCCATACCCAGGTAGATCTTGCTGGGCACAGTCACTGCCTGAATCTGGAATGTGGTCTGTGCTGTTCATAATGCATTCCACTTGTTTGAGCTTTGCATAAAACCATACATGATGGCTAATAAAGCATCTGCCCATGTATAAATGTTTCACTTTCCAGAATGACCTGAAGCAGGATGTGTGAGACAGTCTGCTCACTCACTGCTAGAAGGGCACGGCTGTTTGTTATTAGATGTCCTGCACATTTATGGAATGCAGAGCAAACACGTGTGTACACTCACACACACACACACAAGTACAAAAGAATGAATAATTATGATAAATGGTTGCCTAACAGGGATCTTTATAATGCAGAAATAGCAACCATTTTTACCAGCTAAAATCAATTCTCTGTGCTTGTATCATCTTTGCTCTTCTTGTGCTCTTTTTACTTCAGAAAGTATGTAATGAAATAATTAGCAACAAAGTACCATGTCTTTGAGAAAACAGAAATAAATCCAGGCTAAGGCAGATATTCTTCAGGATTTAGAATTTTGCCCTTCTCCTGTACCAAAGGTGCTTCCTTTACTCCTCTCAGAAAAACAGCTCTCTGGCAAGAGAAGGGTATGTGCTCCTCAGGGGAGAGGTGAGAGCCTTGCTGTTCTCTCAGAGGTGGGTGCATTTTTCTGCCAACTCATTCCAATCTGTCATTTACAAACCTACATCTGATGTGAAGAGAAAGGCATAGACCAAAACTGTGACCTGGGGAATGTGGGTGTTTAATATGGCAAAGCAGAAGAGTTTTACAGCAGCTGTACTCTGTAAAAAGAAAAAAAAAAAGAAAAAAAAGAGAAGTGTCAGTCAACACAAGTGCAATGGAAGCAATAATTTGGTTAGTATAGAATTGGGTAGTGGCTTACCAGTATCTGCTGGCAGATAAACCTCCTGTATTTTTAGTTGTAAGGAAATATACTGTGATTCAGCAATGCAAAAACCCAGAGAAACCCGGGGAGAAAAAGAGGCGATTGTCTTTAAGAAGGGAGTGCAGGGGGGACTTGTACCTTCTCCCCTCCTTCCCAAGGACCTGTCACAGATGAGGCTGACACAGGGCAGGTGACAGAGTGCCAGGCAAAACCAGAGTACCTGACCCCTTCCAGAGGATCAGTGGTCTCTTGATGCACCACAGATACAGAGAAGTACCAGAGACAATTCTACCTGAACACTGCCTAACCTAATTCTGACATATTTTTGAAAATATTTCTGTTTATTTTGAATCATTTTAACAAGCCCTTTTGTTGGAAGGGCCTCTCACATTATAAAGCCTCTACTCTGTGTATTATAGGTCTTTTATTTAGACCAATACTCTTATTCATACTTATTTATTAATCAAGAGGCCTGACAAGCTGCTGCAAATAAAGCTGCTGCTGATTCAGTAGTTTGGTGGGAGAGTCATCTGAGGATTAGATTCCATAAACAGCCTTTATGAAAGGATATATTTTTTGTCAATTAATTGGCCTGGAGAATTTTGTCATTTCAATCTGTCACTGTTGAATTTTGCTTTACTGCAATATTTTGAAATTAAGTCAAAAAGGAAAAGTGTCTATCCAATGCTTTTGGCAAGCTCTGTTAATTAATAGCTTTTTGAAGTACTAAATTTCCTCGGTTTTATCTTAATTAACACTCTTAATTGACCTTCTGTGATCTCTAGTTTCTCCCAAAAGATTTAAAAAATAGACTTCTAAGTTCTTTTCTGCAATCAGATTGACATGCAATTGCTTGTGTAGACATCTTCTCTGCCTTCACAAACGTATTTTCATTTTTATTTTTTACCACTGAAGTCCCCACTGGAAATTACAGTCCATTGAACCATAGAACTAAAATTGATTGTGCACATAAAAAATCCTGGAACAATTGAATGAAGAAAAGAACTTCCTGGAATTTTGTGCTAAAATCAGAACTCAAGTGACAACAAAACTTTTACTCAGTTTGAACTCACCTGCCCTGGATCACCAAGAAAATATTTTATGTTCTTCCATTTACCCCCAGTGACAGGAAGAATGAGTTTTTTCTTCATTTAGCCTACATCAAAGCATGGTTATAGATGTCAAAGAAGATGAATTTCAGTTGCCAACATTTTTAGGGTACATTCTCTATTTCATCTTCTTTATGTCGATTTCTTATTCTTTTTTTGAAATGGTGGAAAGTTAAAGCTGAAGAGCCCTGTCTAATTGCTTTTATTTAAATTAAATTTTAATTAAAGCTTTATGTGTCATATATTACAACTCTAGCAATCCTAAAAGTGCATTTTACTATTTTCTTCTGAAAAATAGAATGCAAGTCTCTTTGTAACATGTTGTGAGAAACTTTAGTCAGTTCATTCTGCTGGAGTTTATGGAAGGCATTACTAAAAATGCAAATTATATGTTTTGAGACTTGAAACTTTCAAGTAACTATTAATCTTGGAGCTTACTTTTATATTCTGAGATTAAATAATGACATTTTAAGCACTTAAACCTTCACTAAGAGCAAGATAAGCAAGCATATACTTCGTTTCAAGCATTTTAACGAAGTTGAGTCCACTGGTCTTTTTATGTCTTTAATGTTAACCATATGCCTGTGTACTTTTCTGAAATGGTGGATGGTATTTAGTAGAATGAATTACAACCTATAACTATCATTTCTTTAAGACCACTAATAAAGTAGGAAGTGTGCGAAATAACGTTTCATTTTTAAGGTAAACAAAGTAACTTTTTGTGAGCATTGCCTTTTTATTGCTGTATGCAGCTGTAAATCATGTCTTGAAAGCAAAGCCATCTTTTTAAAAGTGTATTTTGAAAAACAGTGCGTTATTTTCTCCTGAGCTGTTGAGACAATTTCCTGTCCAGATCTGGTGCCCCGTTAATTTTATACTATGAAAAAAAGTCTCTCTGAGCCATAGGAAACAATTTTGGGATTGTTGCACATACATATATCACCATATATCTGCCTGCTGTAGTTCTGCAGATGATGTTTAACAAACTCCTGTTTATTTTGGGATTAATGTCCTCCTTGCCCCAGACTTGTGTGGTTACATAGCCTTATGCTACACATAAATGGAGGATTTTTTTATTTCCTATGTGTAAAAGTTGAAATTTGAGTGCAATTACAGTAACAAGAGGAACTCTTTTTCTAATGAGTCTCAAAACCCCCTGACCAAGAAACATGTAAAACTCTCCTGTAGAGAGGGAAATTGAGTGCACAGTGTTAGCATAATAGCAAGGGCTGAGACATTGCTTTGCACTACAGTTTTATGAGATGATATTTTAAAAGGTATTCGGAGATTTATGGCCTTTTAGGGACAGCTAAAATTGTTTTCGCATTTCTAATATTGCTTTCATTAGAATTTTGAAAGCATGTTTATGGTATCAGATTGCATTCTAAGGTGTTACCAAATCATCCAGAATCTCCACTACTTAAGTATATTCCCTCGTACCCCCGTGTATCTTCAGAGGAAAAAATGGATAAATATAAGTGCTTTGGTTTAAAGTATATAATCTGTATTCTGTCATGTACTTCATCTCCCAGGGAAGGTACCTGGGAACTCACTCTGCTGTTTTTATTTATCCTGCCAGTGCAGTATATAGATGAGAGGACTAAGGTCCAATGGTGTTAAAACAAGACATGAAATATTGATTAATTCTTTTTTAAAATTCCCTTTTCCTCCTGAGTATAGCAAATTTCAGATGCTGCTGTCAATATAGTGCTCTCCAATAAACCTCCATTATCGAAAGGGTCCTGATCTTCATCGTGTTCTTATAAATGGTTATTATGATTCTAAAATGCTTTGAAAGCTCAAGGCCAGTGTTTTCCTGGTGCAAGAGTAGAAAGCAAGTTAGAAGCAATGCAGCCTTTTATCATGGCAGAATGTTATTTTGACATAACATGAATTGGATTGGGAATTCTCCCTGCTAGACAGTAGCAGAACATTCTGGTTGAAGAGATGAAGATCCTGATGGGGCAGATAAACAGCTGTGCACTTCCATGGCTATAAAGGTGTCCAAAAAAGCAGCACAATTACAGTTGGTTTCGTCCTAATGAAACCTGGGTGTTTGACACCCTGCCTTTAGTTTCCACTTGTTGCTCTTCACTTTAAGTTAACCCTTTATTTATTATTTCCAGTATGAGCTTTACAAAAGCAGCTAAACAGATACTTAGCTGTTTCCCCAAAGGAAAGGATATATCAGGAAAGTCAGGGATAGAAGTTCACACCAGCTCAACCATGAAGGAGGACAGACATGGGCAAGAAAGAGAATATTTAACTACTTTCAGTGTTCTTGGACTCAACTCTGGGAATTAAGGCAATAGTTTTCCACTAAAAAATCATAGGTTTATTTAAACTGGAGTGTACTGGAGTTTCTTTATGAGCATAAAGCTCTTGGAGGTTCTCTAGTATCCATAATAAAAGGTATTACACAGAGAAGGAATTTGAATCTCAGACCTTTATGTGCCAGGTAATTGTCATCATAAAGGTTGTACAACTACTCTTTCACCTATTGTCTTAAGTACTATTTGGTTCAGCTTGAGCAAGGATGTAACACAGAATCTGTGCCAAAACCACTGATTGATATATTGATGCAGGAGGAGGGAGGCAGGAGACTGGAGTACATTCTTGCTCTGAACCAGGAAAAAAACACTTGAGGTTGGTTCTTCTGTCTCACAGGGAGGTTGGGGCTTATAGGCTGGGTAAATTGCTATAGGGTTTTTTTTTCACATGAAAATTTTGTTCCTAGCCCAAGATGAAAATGTTTTTAGAAGAATTTGTTGGTGGCAGTAACTGATTTGCACATAGGCTTACTTGGGAGTTCTTTTACAGCAAAACTTAATTGTGTGCAAGTGTTAGGCTGCTTTAACTTGGGATGGAGAGCAGACTGCTCCCTGCCACACCCAAAAGCTGAGCTTACAGGTGTGGCAGAAAGCTCATGTATCCCCTCCTCTCACTCACACCCAGCTCTATTGAGGTGCTCTGTTAAGATGGGCTCCATTGACTCCCAGTCCCCCATTGGTAACATTTGTGTGAGCAGAGCCAACAAGATTTGGTTTATGGTTAACAATGCATGTGTTTGCTCAAACAACCAGTCTGTGAGCCAAATCCTTACACATGTAATTTTTCTCACTGGTGCAGGTTATACTTCTGGGCTGATTGAATATATCTAGTCATTTGGGCAAAGACTGTCAATCTGGGCACTATCCTCTTGTGGTTTTCTCTCTGCTATGGTAGCTCAAAGAATGATAACACAAAATTAGGTAAAGGGATATGCACAGAATTTTGGTTTTCAGAACCTTTTGTTAGATGGTTTTGTACCAAAATATCCATGGAAGTTTCATTACTGTGTGAATTTTCAGGTTGAGGGTAGCCCACTGTAGATTAAGATTTTGCTTGCAGAAGAAAACCGTCCCTACTCATATGAGCACAACACAAATTCCAACAGTACTTTGTGTTTTGGTAAACTTATCTCATTTTACAAACTCCACTAATTGCTATCTTTCAGATGTGAAAAGAAATAATTTTCTGTTTTGCTGGAGATGCATTATTTGACTTCAGATATTTAACATGTTTTTTTTCCCTGTGGACAATAGCTGGAGGCCCCAAGCTGGGAAGAATGAGAGCATATCTATAAATAATTCAAAGTAATTGTATGGTTTTGACAGATTGTCAAGCTGCTTAATGCCTTTTGTCCCAGGCAATGGATTTTATTTCTTTGATAAAGTGTTGATAATTTCTCATTGCAATTTGTTTTCTGTCTATTTATTTTTACAGAGTCCAGTCAGGTTCATATCTCAGCACGGGTTGGTTCACCTTAATTTTGGCTATGGATGCCTGCTATGGAATTCACGTCTATGGGATGATAAATGACACCTACTGCAAGTAAGATCATAGAAAATTATTTTCATGCATCTACAATTCTGATGTCTTGTCAAAATTTCACAATTGATTTTAATATCATAAATCCAAAAAATGGATTAGGCAGTCATTTCCCAGTGTTTTGCACTGATGTGACACTATTGTCGGCATATTCACTCCTGATATGGCATGTGCTGTTGATAAAATAAAAACGTTTACAAAATCTAACATCAGATGTCATAAGGAGCTATTTTTAATCAAAGACCTTTTGCAGTTTCTGAATTAGCTGGAAACAAGGTATGCTCATATTCTTTTGATAAAATGTACTTGCTTCCATTGCTAAAACAAATCTATAGAGGAAAAAAACTAACACATTGTTTTCTGAATACCAAATACACCTGGAAGTGGAATAAAATGATTAGCCCAGGATAGTTACCTGAAATTACATTTCACTACCATTGAGCAACCTACTTGAACTTTCTTGGTTATGTATGGCTTGTTTTGAGTAGTAGAGGGTTCTAATTAGATAATAAAACAAGTCCTGTGAGCTTTATCGCCATAAACTGACATAAATTTCAACCAACTACTGTTGGTGACCTTACAGTGACAGTGGATTAATCCTATGGCCAGAAGTATAACTCTAAACACAATTTTTAAAAGTCCAAGTTAAATACTTTAATCTACTGTGTATGGTAGAAAAATATAAGAGGAAACTATTCCTCTTTCATTCAGAAAATCAGGAAATGTCATGAACAATGTATGGTACTAGCACATACACCTCTATTCTTCTGTACCTAAGCTGGCCCAAGCCCTGCATGTAACCAGTCCAGTGAATCATGAGCTCCTAAAGTCAAGCCTTTGTGCAGGTTCTCACTCCACATTCTGTGTCACTCCAGTGTGAGGCTCATTGCTGGCAGAACCTAAAAAATGTCACAAACAACAGAATTTGAGTCACAGCTGTTTAATTAGGATATCTTAACATTAGAGGCTGACTTTTTAGAACTTGCAGATCTCACTGATTGAGTCATCCAGATGGAATGAACAGAATGAACATATGTTGTTCTTTGTTTATGAAAATACACAGTAGGCACCCTGGGATGAGGGGTGACAGGACTAAGGTTGTCCTCAGAGAGCTCAGCCAAGCTGGCATAGCATAGCCCTGATGAAAAACCAGCCAACAGCATGGTAGCACTGTTGGCAGCAGAGAAGGATGTCCCCTTTAAGCTGTGATTCTGACTGGATCACCCACTTAAATTGGATGTTACTCTTATAACTGCCCTGTTCAGCCAGTTCAAGAACCAGTTTCAACAGCTGGGACTATCCAGTGAGAAGACTTTGGTTGGGAAGGGAGCCTTGTGGGCTGAGTTATCACAGGTTAAACAAAATGTGCAGTGCCCATGGGAGCCAGCCCATCAGCTTCTCACTGACTGGTAAGACGAGTGTATGCTGAGAGATACACTGAGCTTCTTCTGCCTTAGGAAGACTCCTAGAAATTGTGATGTAATGAAAGCCCTTAACAGCTTAGCAAAGGAGCTCAAGTGCTGACACATGGACAGGAATTCAGATCATTCATAGAATTGTTTAGGTTGGGAAAGACCTTTTAGATCATGGAGTCCAGTCGTTAACCCAGCAACTGCCAAGTCTGCACTAAACTGTCCCAAGTGCCACATTTGCACATCTTTTAAATACATCCAGGGCTGGTGAGTCAATCACTTCCCTGGGCAGCCTGTTCCAGTGCTTGACATCCCTTTTGGTGAAGAAATTTTTCCAAATATCCAATTTGAACCTCCAGTGGTGCAGTTTGAATCAATTTCCTCATGTCATGTCACTTGTTCCTTGGGAGAAGAGACCAACCCTCTCCTCATTACAACCCCCCTTCAAGCAGCTGTAAAGAGTAAGGTCCCTCCAGAGCTTCCTTTACTCCAGGATGAAGACTCCCAGCTCCCTTAGTCATTCCTTGTGGGAGTTTGCTCCAGACCCTAAACTGGCTCCATTGTCCTTCTCTGCACTCACTCCAGCACCTCAGTGTCTGTTTTGTAGTGAGACACAAAACTGAACACGGGATTTGAGGTGTGGCCTCAGCAATGCTGAGAGCAGGGCACAGTCTCAGCCTCCCTGCTCCTGCTGGCCACACTATTGCTGATCCAAGCCATGATGCTTGTATCTTGTATTCAGGTGTATTATAGATTTATGTTTTTCTGGAAGACAGTACTGAAGTGTATCTTTCTTCTCCCTAGGTCAGAAGGCTTTCGCAAAGTTCCCTACCACTATTACGAGCCAGGAAGAGACGAGTGTGAGGAATACTTTCTCCATGAAAATGCTCCATATGGAGGCCACAGGTTTATCACAGAAAAGAAAGTATTTGCAAAGTGGGCCAAGAAGCACACAATAATATTTACACATCCCAACTGGACAGTGTCTTGATACTGGTTTACTTAACTCTCCCTTAACAGCATATTACAGAAATGTCTCACTTTTACAATAGTTTTGCTTACATCTGGCTGGCCTTTCTCAGCCTAGGTAACACTAAACTAAAAACCAGAAGACAAAAAGGGTAGTGGTTCAGCTGTTAAGCAAAATTAATCATCTGTGGAAGGCAGACACAGTGTTTGTTATTTCTTAGGGTTTTAATCCACACTATGCACTTTATACTTTAACTGGATTTTACTTCAAGGCAGGAGCAGTTAAAGACAGATGAGATTTCCTGTATATACAGGTGCACACAGAGAGCATGGTGGTCCTTGTCCATCATCTCAGATATTTAAAATTATTATTTGTAGCTCATTTGCTGTACTAAAGCACTAGTTCCATTTGTGGTATCAGTAGAAATTTTCAACAAGAGAAATGTGAGGTAAAATACAGACCTCCAAGGTCCAGGAGGGAGTAAATAAAAAAAACAACACCTGAATATATTGATACACAGTCTATTGTGAGCACTTGCATATATGGTAAAATTAGAGATGAGCTAAGCATGGTTCTTGAACTGTACCCAACTGTTGAATGAAAAGATATTACCTACTCAAGGCTCCTGATTAATTCATAACTTCTGAAATGCAGCTTCCTTCCACCTTGGTCAGTCTGCACCATCTGGGACAACGTAGTTTGTGCTTTTTTGAAGCTGTTGTCCCACACTTCAGCTCCAGCAGAATGGCACTTGGCAAAGATTGTGTTTTGCAGCCCATGATGAACTTGGCTGTTGTACCAAGCCTCCTGTCAGTACCCAAGCTGGTGAGTGCAAAGTTGTCTCATTAATATCTCCATTTACTCCAGTTGTGCATTTGACTTGCTCCAACATCCAAATAACAGTATTTTGACAGTATTTCCCATGTAGCCATCATAATTTATTTTAGATCTCCAGTTTCTCCATCTTTAAAAACAAGGATAGTGTCTATCTACCTCACAAGAGAGTTGTGAGGACTAATTTAATTTAATTTAAAGCACTTTCCTGATGCAGAATGCTCCAGATCATTTATTCTTAACACAAAAACAATGGTACCTGTCATTTATTCTTGTCTGTTGGGTATTTGAAGAAAGTGACAACGTGTCTGGCTCTGATGGCAAATTGTTCTGTGCATCCGCTTTCCTACTGAGGATAATTTGTAATATTGAGTTCTATCAGCTTGCATTTCTTCAGATGAAGTTGAAAGAACTCCCCATCTCACAGTATTATCTGCACATTAAAAGGCAGTTCAAGAATCTTAAAATATACTCATCTCTAGTTTAAGTATGTATTTCCAAGCTTACTGTCATGGAAAGTTTTCAACTGCAGCAGACTCATTTGTATTATGACCATAATTCAAATACACATGTGAGATTTATTTAAACTGTATTTAAACTAATGCTTTAATTTTAGAATGTGTCCTATGAATATTTTAACATCGAGAATGTCAGATTCAACACTGTAATAGCCAATACTGTGAACACTTGAAGGAATTATGTGTGGAACATGTCACACAGGGTTTACTCACACTACTTAAACATTAACCAACAGGAAACTTTGTATGCTTTTGTAAATCAAGAAAAGGGGAAAGTAAAAAACTATTTTTACATGTAAGTATTTGTATACTGACTATTTCCTATTGTATATTTGTATATATAAATCTATATTTTATATGTTCTTTGCATATATATTCTCTCATCAACTGTTGCAACTCATAGGATGGGGAGGAAATCAGTATTCCTCCTCCTGATCATTGGTTTCTTGTTCCTGTTTGTAGGTGATTCCAGGGTATCATCTGTGTTTCTCCTTCTATTTTCTACCATAAATGCAGCTCTCTGATTTTATTTTTTTATATAGCTCAGCTTTCACTGCTTTCTTTAGTACTCTAAGTATTCATTCTGGTTGTCAGACAAAGGCTGGGGCCATGCTTATGATCTTGGATAAACATCTATATTCAAACACAGGCTTTGTCCCAGGTTTCTGGCATGACTTTATGTCTCACCTTCCTGTTTAGAAAAGAAGAACAATAGTATTTTCCTACTCCCTTTCTTGACTGACTTTCTTGAGATGTGGAGATGAGTAGTCCCATTTTCAACTTATTTGTATAACACTTTGAAGAAAAGGTGCCCTAAGTGTCTGAAGCTTACAGGCAATGCTGTGACATACAAGTAATTAGAAGTGACTGTTTCTTGTCCCAGGAGTTTAAATCAGTTGCATGCTGATACAACATGGGATGAAATCAAAAGGGGAAAAAGGGTCATGGTAGGAAGAAGAGCTGTAGTAGAAAAACCAGATTTATCACCATGCATCTGTTGAGTTCACAGAGGTGTCTGGATATATGGAAAGGTAATAAAAAATTGTAAGGCAGAATTTGAAAAATTCAGGACGCGCAGAATTAGGAAGAATGTTCCAGACATATTTTACAGGGCAGCCTGGGAAATCTGGTCATTCCCTTGAGGGAAGAACATGAGCCAATTGAACTTGTATTTAGAAGGTTTCTGGGTTAACAGAAAACTGCTATGAAAGTGTTGCACATGGAATTTGTTTGGACTGGACAGAGTTCCATGGAAGTGTCCTCATGAAGCAGAGTGTTTGTCCCCCTGGGTGTTTCTCCCCAGTGAGCATAAGGATTCTTCTGCCTAAGTTTGTTCACCTGGTTTCTCAGCTTGAGAAAGTTTTTAAGATGATTAATACTTGCCAATTCACCATAAACGTGTTGTAAAATATGTGCTTCATTCTGAAGCTCTTTGAAGAATGCTTGCATGCTGCATGAAACATTATCACAAAGGATAGCTAAGAAAAATACAGCTCTAAGAACATCTAAATGTACACAAAATTGAGAACACAATTAGATTTTGGGTGTCACAGAGCAAAGTAAAGGTGTTACTCTCTGCCTGGATTTGCACTTAGAGCAGATCCGCTTTAGAAACATTGCAGCAGCTTCATTCATACTAGAAAAAATGAACATCAGTTCCCTTATTTAAATGAGCTTGTCTTTAGCATAAGTTAAATGCATATTTACATGATTTTTATTGTATGAGTAAGTAACTGTGACCACTGTGTTAAAGATGATTCTACAAAGAAATTACTTGGTTGAAATCTGTTAAAAACCAGCTGTGGTACTAAAGAAAGAATAATCAGTACTTGGATGTGTAAGGAATCTTGGTGGTTCACCTTCTGAGAGCAGTTAAGAAATCAGCTGAGAATCACTTATTAATTCTTTAAGATAAAACTACTACAGTTTACCTGAATGTAATCATATCCTAATTGCTTATTCATTCAAGCAGTCCTCTTTTAATCAACTACTCGTGAGTATAAAACAAGCAGGGAGTTTACCTGAGGATTTCAAAATGCATTTTCATGTTGCTGCTAAGAGAGGAATACTCAAAAATAGTTTGGCCTCTGTTTTTTTGCCATCAGTGAGCTAAGTAGTCATCAAAAGTTTCTTCTAAAATGTAGGGGGGATTTAAATACACTTTTTTTAAAAAGAGGGGAAGGCATAAAAAAAGCATAAATGGCTTGGTTTTAATAAACATTTAAATGTAAATATACTTTACATTTTATGTTGCATTACCTTCTGAGTTTTGTTTTCAGAGTAGAAAGTTCTAAATAGGAACAGAAAATTTGATTTAAATTATCTTTTTGACTGGCTAATTACTATTCATAGATAATTGACTGAATAAAATAGTGTTGCTTTTTCTTTCCAAACTGACATAACAGGCATCATCCCAACCTTTTCATCCCTATTAGATGTCCAGATCACATCCTTCTGCTTATACCAAGGCCTCTTCTCAGAAAGAAAAAAATTAGTTTATATATCCAGCCAAATTCCCTTTCCATCTGGGCTGGGAGGCTCCATCTGCAGACTGCTCCTATCAGTCACATCAGTAAATGGGAAGGACTTATGGAGAGCTCTACTAAGGAGCAGATGGTGTTCCAACTTCTAAAAAATGCCCCTGAAGTGCTTTAGGCAAGGAGTACCCATTGATCTCTCTTGGAAATACTTTACTAAAGTGTTCCGTTTCTTCAAGGCCTTTAGCTCCTGTGTAGAATAATTGTCCTACTCTCTTGGGTAGGAATTATCAGCAGTGGGAAAGCCATGCCCTTTACAGGAAAAAATGGAGGCAAATTCTCTGTTGTTAACTATTTGCACATAAACACCACCAGGGATGAGGAAGTCAGCCTGGCACAAGTTATCTGAACACTCACTGATTTAGGAATCTCTGAGGACTCTCTTCAAAACTAATGGAAGTGGCTTTGGCAAGTTCAGGAATACAGCACCTACCCCCGTGAAATCCTTGCACTCCTGGGTAAGCAGTGTTTTGTCTGGGAAGTACCAAAGCACAAAATGCTTTGCAGAATTAATAAAGAGAAGCTCATCCAACTCTTGGAGGGCTGATGCTGATGGTCTTCCATTATTCACCTGCTAGTGGGCTGGACTGAAATAGGACCCCACACAAAGATAGCTGGCAGCAGAGCACAGATGCTCAACCAGAAGACATGTGCAGGTAAGTAAGAATTAAGTAATCCCTGGATGATGCTCTTAGTGAGCAGAAAATCAGAAACATGTTACATATTGATGCTTAGAATTTGCTGTATTTTTTTTCTGCATGTATGTCAGAAATAGTGTGTCTTTAGTTGTGCTGGAGCAAGCCTGGGGTGTATTCATGATGAACTTTAGGGTACCCACAAGAGTGAGCCTTGGTGCTCACACAGGAGCTGTCTGTGGGCATTGTGATGTACTGTGAGCAGCAGTCATATATTTACTTTTAAAAGTCCTGGTTTTCCTGGCTATATTTAGTTCCTTTGGGGAGGAAACATTTCATTTTCAACAGATGTGTTTCATTCTGTTCCCTTTTTCCTGAGAGGATGCACAGGAATGAAACTTAACCATAGAGGAGTGAAGCCAGCTACCAGATTGATTTATATTTTTCTGGCTATTGCTGTGATGTGCGTACCTAAAGTCATAGGGAAGGAGGAAGCTTTTTGTAAACCTTGTCTAGCATAATCTGCAGAAGATTGTGTGTCTGTTCTGGATTGGAGTCTCCTAGGCAAACCCTCTAATAGGGGCTGAAGGAGAAAGAAAAGGTCTCTCTCCATTGAAAGGCAGGACTTCTGTGGAAGCCATGCTAACATGTGTGGGCTGCTCCCCCAGCTTTTGTAGGTCCCCACCCAGCTGCAGCTTTGGGCCCTTTCCAGCCCCAGTGGAGAAGAATTCTCCATCTGACCTAGGCAGCCTGAGATCCACTCAAAGCCTGCCCATCCTCCCCTTCTGTGGAGCAGCCAAGTGCTGGATGTGCCCTGGGGCTGCAGGGACAGGCAGGGACACACTCCCCAGGCAGCAGCGGGATTTGCCTGCAGCAGTCTCGCCTCAGGTGCTGAACTCAGTTTCCTGGAATAAGATAGCTAGAAAGATATCACTTAACAGTAACACAAAGAGTTACTGTTTCATGAGTGTCCTGAACAGCTGATTTCATGTCTTTTTTTGCATTGCTTGCTGCTATTTCTGGGAATTCCTCAAAATATGTAGCTGTCAACATCTGCCACTGCTGTTCTAATTTACTGGAAAGAGACTGTAAACTTGAACTGATGCATGTTCTTACCATGTATTATGCATGATAACATGTTACACATTTTATTCTCCACTATAATAAATAATGTAAGTTTTGTGTGAACTCAGTTCAAGCAGCAGAAGTAGTACTTTTTCTTTTCCTCATATCATGTGTTGCCCAGAGCACTTTGCTGGAGCTCTGTAAATGCCATTAGCAGCTGGCAGCAAATAAACTGTTGAAACCAGTCAGGAAATAATTACTAAATTTGACATTTTTCACTGAAATATCAGAAATAGTTCAGCTTGCTTTAGTGAACCTACTCTGGCACTCACAATCACAATTCTATGTTCTATTCTAAGGAAATCTCACATCCTGAGTGTAACTTGGGAATGACTTTTTTGACACAGATGTTGTTAAGAGGTTAGGAGGGCAGTGATCCCAAAGTTTTTTCAATTTACGGGAGTATCTTTTTTATGGGAATTGAGCATGTTGAAGATTGGCTAAGATGCCTGCAGAGTTTTTAATAGTTTTGCTACTGAAAATAATATTTCTGAAGATGGTTGAAGGAGAATCAAATTGTGTGTTCACTGCTCTTTTGGCTGATCCCCTCTACCCCCTCATACACAGATCCTGCAAACACATTGAGTGTCTGCAAACACAGTGAGTCTCTGTAGGGAAGGTCCCTTTTTGTCAGGCAGGGGCAAGTAAGAACAAGTAAGACTAATCTACATGGTAAATACAGCTTATAGTACTTGTTGATTAATGTTTGTTCTGTGTATTTCCAAAGCCTGTGTCTGTGTTAGCAAACAATTAGCTTAGCTGGATGGGATCTGTAGCCTGAAACTGTTGGTGCTAAGGACCTGATTTCCACACTTATCTCTAGTTTGATCCCAGGGGCTGAATGCCACTAGTGATTGGAGAACATCCTTTGCTTCCATCCAGAAGGAATCTGGTGCACATGCTCAGGAACTCTCCATCATGCAAACTAAAGCTCATTAAGTGAGGCCACTGGACTGCACTGTCCCACAGGAAAGTGGAATTCCTGCTAGACCATCCTATAACTCAGGCTTTGCAAGGGTATTTTTTCCCATGGGCATTTTTCTTTCAAATTTGAGATCTGATTCCTCCTGTCAGACTATGGGAATCAAGGGCTCTTGATTCTTCCTAAATTTAGCATCCAAATGTGCTCCATAAATCAGGAGTGTGATATAGGACAAAGTGATCCAGTATGGGTACAGCATGGTAAGTGCTTTGTTTGATGAAGAGTTAATGTGATTCTGCTCGTGGATGTAATTTTATCCTGAACATGCTGGGTGCTTGCTAATGCATGCATTGTTTTTATATACTGCAAGACGCATAAAAATTCCCTTAATCATTTTCCCAGGGTAATTTTGTTCTTGTGGCCTTCCAGTTGTATCTGTATATGTGTGCATATATGCATTTATATACAGTGTGCAAGCATTCTTCTGTTCTTAGAAAGTTGCTACTATGTGCTGCTAACAAACTTTTTTAAGTGGTTCATGTCACACAATTTGTTACTTGTATTCTTTGGTTGCCTTTTGTTATGCTGACAAGTGTATTGATAGCAGATACCACTGTAGACTAAGAAAAACTTTCATACCATTTATACTTAACTTTGTATGTTTTGCCATGTGTTTTTTGCTATATGTTACTTAATTTTTGCTCCCATTTGGAGAATGTGCTTCTGTGTATTTGCAAAATTGTGCCTGGATTATTTTAAAACATAAATAAATGTATACAATTTTCCAATTGTCTGCCATAATTTATGCATGATTTTGTGCAAAACACTTTTATTCTTGTTTATGTATATGCCACTATAATAATATCTGTCAGTTCACTGAACCCAAGGAAACAAAGATCTTTTTTCTCATAAGTGTTGGAATAAATAATATATATATATATTTATAAAATCATTAGAAATTATAATATTATGACATGATGATTAGAGATTATAATATGAAAATAAGAATATTTATAAAATCATTAGAAATTATAAATCAGCTGTACACAGTTTAAAGAAATTTTGCCCTAAAAATATTCAGTAATGCTGGGTAAACTCAGCCACAAAACCTACACTTGCAATAACTCATGATTGTATTTCTGTATGTAAAAACACATGGCAGGCACAAATGCACATTGTGGAAAAGGTCCATTGGGTCCTGGTCATAAAGGGCACGTCCTTGCCAGAGCATAGATGTCTTGGGGTGAAGCCACTGGAACCCCAGCAGTGGACACTGAGCATGTGCTTGAGAGCTGTGTAAGTTAGAACGTGGGGGAGAGACCACATTTCAGGAAAAGGTGCAAACCTGTGCTTGCTGACAGGAGTGTGAGGGGGACCTACATAACTTTTGTTCCCCAGTGGACCCCGTGGTGCTAAGGGAGGAGAGGAACTAGAACTCATTCAACCTCTGGTCTCTAACTTTGCTATTTTCCTGTTCCCAGCTAAGAACATGATTAACAAGCAACAGCTTTGATCTCTAAATCATATCTTGGTCTGTATGTGCTGAAGTAAACATATGTAGAGTAGCTGGGTTTGTGGAAGGACTGGAGATTCTGGGTTTATCTGTCAGCACTGGCATATGTAATGCAGCAGCTGTTAGCACCTAATTTTGGGCCAGATTCTGGTATGCGCCACTTAGAACTGGGCTATATTTTGTCAGCTACCAGGAAATGAAAAAAGTATTTCTGTGATAAGAATAAGACTCAATAAAGGGAAGAAATGCTTTTCACATGCTCAGTTTTGAGGGTCCTTCATGTCTGATGTGCTGCCAAGGGGCTTGTTAAGAATTTGTGTTACTTTTTCAGGCATACTCTCTGCATTAACCGTAATATTCACTTCAGACCCATTACAGTGTGAGCTCTGAATGCATATTAGTAGCATGATGTAATATGGATTCATTTCAGCCTTTTTCCATGTCGGATGGTTGGATATATTACTCTTGAAGTACATCCACCAGACATAATAGTAGTGACGTGGAATGTGAATGTGAGTTTATTTTACTATTTGTCATAGGACCAGATAATCGAGTAAAAAAATAGTTTAATTGTTGAATTAGCCCTCTTAGAGCTTTCAAACCCCCATAGAATAGCAGCTAAACTCCTGAAGCTTTTGCTCCTGTGGCTTTACATTTGGATCGTATTTTATTAGTTTACACCAGATCACCCAGTAATACTTTGTCAATAGTCTGAGTGATATTTTGTTTTTATTACCAATTTCTTCCATAATGACTGAGTCTTCTGTGAACCTTTGTGTTTTTCTCTAAATTACTGATTAAATTGTGAACCAGTGTATGCCCAGAAAGCTATCCCAGCAGAATACCTATTCTATGATCATTCCCCATTTAAATTGCCATTTTGAAATGTCAGTTAACCAGTTTTCCATTCCTTTAATGTGAGACATGTCAATTTTGTATTACCATGTTTTCTTAACTCAAATGTCATGAATACCACATCAAATGCCATATAGATTCCAAGTGTATCAACAGTGTTGTCTTTCACTTGTACTCACAATTGGAAAAAAAGCCAGCAAATGTGTTTGACAGTATCTGTTTTCCATATTGCACTTAGATTGACATTTAGCATATTTCTCCTCTTTAATTAGTTAGTAATTGAGTCCCTTGTCAGCCATTCCATTACTTTAATCCAGATCCATTTTAGACTGACAGGACTGTAATTATCTAGGTCATTAAGTTTATCCTTCTTAAATATTAACACAACATACGTTTTCTTTGAGCTTTCTGGAACCTTCCCAGTTGTTCCCAGACTTAGCAAAAAGCAGCAATAATAATACTGGAGATTCTGCAGTCAGCTCTTGAAAAACTCGTGGATACAAGTTACTTGAAGTTTTCTACACAAGTGTTTCTTACTTTTCTTACTTTAGTAGCTTCCATTTAATTTTTTCCTTTTTTCTTTTCTTGTTGCTTGGTAGTTTATCATCTTCATAGAGTATCATCAATTGTCTGTCTTTTCCTTAAATACTGAACACAAATATTGAACACGTCTTTCTTGTCTTCATTACTCTTAACAAATCTTCCACTTCAATCTGATAAAGATTGGTACCATTGTCAGGATTCTTAATGATTTTGAAAAATATTGTCCTTAATTCTCTGGACATAAATTTCTCCTTTGGCTACACTTACTGGAGGAATTATATATGTAATGCCTTAGTTCTATTCTATATTCAGTGTTATTAACCTTCTTTTTTCATTTCATTGATTTACAATTAAGTAGAGGTTTTCATTAACCCTTTGATCTAGATAATTTTTGAACACATACAACTTTCTTTCCTGATTTTTCAGCTAATAAACATTTGCATTTTCCAATTATTGAACTGTTTTTTTTCTGAGCTGATTCTCCTTTTCCATAATTTTCAGGTTGGTAAAAAGACTGCACCATCCATATAACTGTGAGCTTCATTCTCTTCTGCCCAGAAAGATCAATCAAGTTATCATCATAGCCACTAATATTAATTTACTTCTCTGACCAAATGCCTCTGATAATTTTTCATTATTTCTGAGATGCTGTCTGACACAAAATTGTCATTCTTGGAGAATTCTCCATTAAGAAACATTCATATAGCATGTTCAATAATTCAGCAGAGGTACTGGCATCATGAAACTTCAGGCAGATGTTGGGCAGTCTCAGATGATTATGCAGCCTTTTTGCTCCTACACATTACAGAAGGTGCAAAGGCATCCAGTCTTCCTGCTGTCTTCTATGATTTGGTGATTTGCAGACAGCAGCTACTATCCCATCTAGTGTTTTATCTGTTACAGTATTGATCCATTGCATTCACATCATTTGCTTCTGAGCTGCCAGTGTCCTGAAAACGGACTGTGGCTCTTTTACTGTGAAGTGCCACTCTTCTTCTCCCTCTCTCTACTTGATCTTTCCAAAAATAGGTTATAACCATTGATTTTAATGTTTCAGTTAAGCAGTTCTTCCCATGTAATTTCAGTAATACCTGCTACACTGAATTTATAAATATGTAATTTTAATTACTTTCAAATTTTAATTACTTTCATTTTTTACCCAGACTATCTGGTATTGTTTTATAGAAAATTTACTACTTTTGCGTTCTTCATGAATTTTGATTTTGCCATCTTAATTTCATCCTGAAAGACTAGGAGGTTTTGGTTGGATTTGCTTTAGTTTTTTTTTTTTTTTTTTTAATCAGTTCATCTTTTAGTACTTATTTTTAGCCTCTTTCCTAGCAGGCTGTTTGCCTCTCTGCAGAACAGGAGACCACCTAAATGGTGTCATCCTTTCACCTGCATCAAAAGACAGATGCTGCATGTTCAGAATCTTTTTTTTCCTGTCTTCCTTCATTCACCAGCCAAGGATAATATCCTGGAGGATCACGCAGACATCCTTCTTCCTAAGCAATGTCCAGAGTTCCCTGACCTTGTCTGAGATCTGTGAGACAATCCCTATGCAGCAGAGCCACTGATGCATACGGTCTTTCCAATCATCTTTAATCTCCAGCCTTTTCCCCATATTGGTTGTGCTACACATGATCCCTAACTGGCCTTTTTTGAAAAACACTTCTGCCTCTGGAGAATTCTGGAATTTGCGTGGGAGTGAACTGGAGATGGAGGGAAGCTGTCTGCTCAAAGGAAAGTGTAGGCAGAGATAACACATCTGCTCGGGCCCTTGTGTTTGTTGTTCACAGAGTAACCAGACCTCTGGGGGCTGCTCCGCCCCTGGGCTAGCTAGCAGCTCCCATCTGTCCTCAGGACTGGCAGAATTTGGGAACTAGGGAGTCTGGGCTCTGAGACTATGTGTAAAGTGAGCAAAGGAACTGTTAAAAATGAAACATTAAGATTTGGCTTGTTTTATCATAAAATTGATCTAAAATCTGCATCTTTGTATGGGGGATTTAAATTGCTATCAGCTGGCACTCTTTACTGGCAAAAGGAAAACATTCTGCCAGAGAATTTGTGATTAACTCTTCTCCTGTCCAGAGAAGAGCTATCTAAATTAATTGTCTTTGACAGGTGAGGTCTGTCCTCATTTTGGTACAGGAGATAAGGTACTGGTTACGACACAACTGGGTAGATTTGCACAGCTTTTTAATTACAACAAAAGCACTTATCACAAATGTCTTGTAAACTGAATGTCAACAGTGCTTGGATTGCAGCTGCCTGGCCTTGGGGTTTGACAGCTTCCCTCTTCAGTACATGATGAAACATTATCCTGCATTCTGTGACCAACTTTGCCTTCAGCCTGTTTTTATAGGCCTTATAGTTCATCAAGCCCTACTGCATAGGCCTTAAAATAAGGCAAATCAGATCAGTTTGGTCTCACATTGCCTTTTTTGTCAGCACTCTAGAAAAGATGCTCAGTTCATTGATCTGACACACTCCAAGCTGCATTCTTTATCATCTTAGTGCCCTGATTGATGAAAGACACTTGATGTATGGTGATGTCACTGAGTAAAAAGTCTGATTGCTGCCTTGTCCTGTGTATGAGTTCTGCAGAACTAGGAAAGGAGCTAAGCAAATGCTTCCCCTGAACATACTGTATAGAAACCAAAAATCTTCCAGCACCTATTTTGCAGGATAAATCCACATGGTACAGTACAAGCCCCATGCCATGCAGAGATAATCTTCTTGGTTCTGAATGAACAAAATGTGCCTGCATACAAATGGCAAACCATTTGTTACGTTTTTGCAAGGAAAAACATTAAAAAAATCTGTCAGAGCAGAGCCTTGCAGCTCCTGGTTTCTCTGGCCTGTGCTGGGAACAGCAGGTTGAGTTACTTGGAATTGTGAATCACTTGGTATTGTGTTGATTAATTCACACACTCACATACACACACAAAATGGCATGGTAAAAATGTCATGCACTAAAAGATCAAGTCACTGTCATGTACTTTTTTTTCTACAAGTGTTGTGGATGGAAGGGGAGATGGCAGAGTTTATACTCACACAACTGGCTGAAAGCTGTGTACAGTAAGCACCCTGTGAACATCAAGAGATTGTGAAGGGAATTATTATGAACACTATAATGATTTTATTTTTTGTTATTTCTTCATGCTAGCTTGAAAAAGATCAGTTATTTTCATCAGCACCTCAAAGATTCTTCCCCCAAAAAGTACAAAGCAGACTGACAAAGAGTTTCTGAAAGTGGTTTCTATTGCATGAAAAGAAGCAGTGGGAATTTAAGAAGGGCAGAGAAAAGAGTGAATATTTAAACTAAGGACATTGAGACCTAAAATTCCAGCACTTTATGTACTGTACTTCTCACTGGTATCAATGGGAGCACATACTTAAAGCTTAGTACAGGATTCAGGGATTCTTTCATATCTGCAAATGACACAGAAAAAAAAAAGAGGCCAGTCTTTTTCTAGTGTGAAGCCTTTGTTTTATCTTTCATGATACTTGAAATGGCAACCAGCTTTAGTGATGGTTCAAGTGTCAGAATTCACTTTCGCCCCCTCCAAAAGAGGATGAGGGAGTCAAACTGCACCATTTTTTTAAGGGCAGCCTTGCAGTCCTTGGGAGTTTTAAAATGTGGAAAATACTGTATTAAGTTGAGTGTATCAGTGGTGAATGGGATAATTTAACAGCACCTTCCCCTCTCAAGTATTTCTTTTCTTGAATAGATTATTATACAGGAAGGGTTGGGGATACAAACCTTGAATCATGAAAGCATGTGTATGAGCTGAAGAGGTATTACAATGAATTATAAGCACTGGTAATAGTTTAGAATCCAAAGGGCTGGTGACCTTTGCTTTTAAAAACATGCTTTAAATGTTATCATTCTACAGCACCGTCTTCTCTACTCTACCTTCTAAATGCTTTTGGACACACAGACCATGGGATTAATTATATACTGCAAGCAACAATTCATGAATATTTAACACACTCATTTATACTTAATGAATAAATTTGCATTTTGACAGTGTTATTTAATGTGGTTTAAGGAAAAACTGCTCATTACCTTTCAATTTTGTAGATTAGGAGAATGTAATTGGAATGATAAGGTAGGAGAGAGGCTGCATGATTGTTTCACACGGTTTGTTCCCACAGGTTTCCTGATCACAACGGCTCCGTTTGGTTTGTTCGGGGAAGTTTGTCTGTCTCGGTTACTCCATCCCGCTCCCTTCGGAGAGGCTGGAGCAGCGAGGGCTGAGCTGGGAGGCTCAGAGCCCGGGCCGGTCAGAGGGCTCTGGGCAGGGCATTCCCGGACCGAGAGCCGAGGGACACCGCGCTGGGCTGAGCTGGGAGGCTGCCCGGGCCGGTCAGAGGGCTCTGGGCAGGGCATTCCCGGACCGAGAGCCGAGGGACACCGCGCTGGCCGGGGCGCTGCTGCGGGACAGAGGGTCCCTGGCAGAGGACAGACGGAGCCTTGTGGCGGTGCCCGGGGGCCGCCAGAGGCTGCACCTCCAGCACCTGCACCCAGCTCGGTGTGAGCGGCAGCCGGCCCGGGGAGAGCTGTCTGTCCTGGGCGGGGCCGGGCCGGGCCGGGCCGGGCAGGTGGTGCCGGTGGGCCCCAGGCCTGCCCTGCCCTGCCCTGCCCTGCCCGCCGCCCGGCCCCACAGCCCCGGCAGGAGCCTCAGCCCATGCCACATTGCACAAGGTTTTGTTGAGTCGGGTTTTTCCCCAGAACGCTTGGTCCTTTTGAGAACGCTCTGTAAAAAGAAACAAACAAACAAACAAACAACCCCAGGCCCCCCCCAAACCCGCTGTTCATCGTGCAACGAGACCTCGGAAAAGACCTGTGTACATTTCAGCAGTTCAAAAGGAGGAGGAGGTAAAAATATTAATTCTTTTTTTCCTTTTGTATTTTTAAGCCTATCTCATGATTTGTAGGAAGGGGAAGCAGTGAGGAGACAACTTACTTTGGTGTTGTTTTCTATCAGCAGTCCTGATATGAAGACTGTCCCATTTAAATGTCATGGATTTTCCCCCTTATTTCAATAGGGCTAACTACAAAACCTTTGTTCGTGGGTATCTTTGCTTTGCCTTTTGAGCATGTATTTAATCAACTCAAATGTTTCCTTAGGCGTAAAGATACTATAAAGGTTTCTTAGCTAATATTAATTAAAAGAATCTAAAATAATCAGAAACTGAAAAAGAATTTCCCAGGCCTTGGTCTCGTATATCTCTGTATCTGAATAGCAATAGAAGAGAATGTCCCCATTCTCTTCTAAAAACCCTAGTCTTTAATACCAAGGGTTGATTTTGTAAAACAGTTTTTTAAATGGGTTAGAATTTGCTTCTTTAACAAAGTATATGCATTGTTTCTGTTTGTCATTTTGAAGTGCCATATGGTGGCAGATACTAATCCACAATATGTTGCCACAGTTCTCTCTGATCTCTCTTGAAAAAAACGTAATTACACAAATGGAGACTTGACCTTTCATTCAGATTTAATGGGCTGTTTTCTGGGCACTTTTCTAACAAAGAGAATTGCATGAAATGTTATTTTTTAAGTTGGCTATATACATCTTGTCTGGGAAGGGAAAAGTCTTCAGGCCAGAATTGGGTTGTTTGCGAACTCCCCATTCAGCACCCAGAATAATGACTTCTTGATTCTCACAAGGGGGCTCCAGAAATAACTTTGATGTTAAGCAAAACAAAGATTTGAAATGTAAAAACTGTGTTGATATCCCTCTCCTCTGGGCAATGATGCATAAGCAAAGATAGCCCATCTTTGACATGCTCCTCATCCTGTGGGAATATCCCCACACAATATTAATAGAGTGGAATGTACCAGATAAAGCTTGGATCTGCATTTTGGTGTTCCTTACCCTTAAATTTTGTAAGACTTGAAGTCTTAGATACTGCTTTGGCTGCATCCAGCAAGCTGAGAGCTCATGATTTGCACTCACGTTCCCAAACTGCCAGGGCCTCCATCATGGTGCATCTCCTGATCAATAATTATGTTTCAGTCTCTCAGTGACTTAATGCAATTCTGGTTTTAATATATCAAAAGAATCTAAGCTCCTGGTGGGATATATGGGGCAAGTCTAGGTGGACTTGCTGTACATGTCTCATTTTTATTTAATAAAAATGGAAAGGGTTTGTGCCACAGCAGGTGTGTGCAGGCGCAAGGTCAGGTGCTTCCCAGAGGAGGAGTGTGACCATTGCTGTGCCTGCAGCTGGTGCTGATGGGCTGTCACAGGCTGGGATGTGCAGGTACCACAAAGGACAACTGCAACACTGCCCATTCCATATTTGAGGCTGGGAACAGGTCCTTTTCCTGCTTGGGAGAAGAGTTTGTAGCCCTGCTTAAAGGTTTTTCTTCCTGTTTTGGTCACCAGAATGGTTGATAATGTTGACAATTTGTGAACAATAGAACCTAAAGTTCATTATTTTGCATAGTTTCTTTTTGATACATGCATTACCCTTTTGGTCTGGAATTTGATGGCCCCCAAAATAGTTTTCTATCTGGAACACAGGATTGCTATCTTAGGATATTTCTGAGATATTTGTTGCTGAAAGTGTGTGTTTCTTGCCGCCAGGTTGATAAGGCAGGGAAGCAATAGAAGTCCTATCTTTAAAACTTGTCCCACTGGGAAATCTCAAGTTTGTGAATATGGTGACTGATTATATGCATCACAAAACAAAAATGCATAATTGAACAGCAGCAACTGTCTGAAAATAACCTACTATTTCAAAGAGTTGAAGGCTCCAGTGTGACAAGTCACCAAGTATTTCGACTCTCTTCCCATCATCAGTCTACATGCTAGCTTGATAAAAGCTGTTAGCTATGAATGCATGAAAGAATCCTCTTTATTCTTCCCATGTCCTGCATTTTAGTATGCCTAGAGTCATGTTTGATGGGACCAACAGGCACTAGATCAGATGTCATCAGGCCTCCATATACTAGCTGTTTGATTTACTTTTTTTTCCTTGTTATTTAAGGTTTAAAACTTCTGGTAACAAAAAGAAGATTCAGGATACATTAGGCTTGTCTTTTGACTTTGGTGATTCAAATTTACTTGCATAATTTAACTCAATAATGTTTTGCTTGATAATGTATGTGAACTGGGAAATGAACAAGTAAGAAATCTATAATTTTTTCTGAATTTCATTCCAAATTTACTTATTTCTGTTGAAAAAATTTGTCAGTTGTATATCATATATGGGGAAATCCATATCTGATGTTTGCTTTGGATTTTACAAAGCAGAGCTACTCACATCCAAGTTATGAAAAATTAGTACATTCATAATTTGTAATGTATAAGGAATAGTGAACATCCAACTTGCTGGCTATAGGAATCAAGCCTGAGGGCATATTTAATTGACTCAGAGTCAGACATATTTCTCCTGTGGGCAGAGAGGTAACTTTTCTGAGACATAGAAGTCTCTCTCATTTGTATCTTGTGCCAAGGATCTTTAAGCCTCATGAAAACCTTCCTCTCTGGAGCATTCTTCCTTCCACTACTGTATTTCCTCTTAACAAGGTATTGCTCTTCTGCTGTTAATGTTAATGAGAGTACTAAAATCTCTTAATAAGAAAATGTTTGAATTAATAAAGACAGTGCCTTTGCTATTCAGGATCAGCCTGATTCCTTGTGCAGAGATTTCTATGAACAGTTTTACAAATGCCTGTATTTGGCCTGGCCAGGGGCTCTCTGGAAACTCTACAATTTCAGGGAGCAGCATAAACACTCTGGTCAGGCTATCTGGGAAGATAACACAGTAAAATTTTTTACCAGTATATTATCTCAATCTAAAAGTGTTGACACCTGAACTGAGCAAGTGCTGCTACATTCATTTATAATGCATTAACTGGACTTGCCTGAGCTTTTGAAGGTTATGTGGCTGCATTTATTGATCTCATTTCACTGGTATCAATAAGAGCTGAAGTTTCTTGTTACCCCATAGGGCCATTTGTGCCATTGTCTCCCAGATTCATTTGAAGCTTTTTCTTTGATCTAGAAAGGTAAAAAATCTGCATGAATCCTTAGAAGAAGCTCTGTCTGATATGGTTGCTGTGTTTATTGTCAGTGAAGGGACAGAAGCCATAGCCCTATTGCTAGCTCTGGGAGAAATGAAGTCTGGGTAGCAGTGGATTTGCCCTTAATAGTCTGCATTTCTCCACTGATTTTGCTCCACATTCCCCATGCCCCTTAGAAACCCTCATGCACTGTGATATCCCTATGTCCTCTGTCTTTTTCCACATGCCCCTATGCCTCTCTTGCCTATCCCATATGTATTTCCAGAGAGATTTTCCATTGTGGTAACTGAAGTTAAGGTGGCTTCAGAGCTCCCTCACATATTCTCTACCACCATTTTTCCTGTCTGGTGTACCAAAGAAAACATGCTTTGGCTGGTTTAAAGTTATGTGTAGACTTCTAGTCCAGGTAATAAATGTGAACTCACTCACTGTTTGCTGCTTCCTCCCTCTGAGCAAACTGAACAAAAAGAGACAATTTAAACTGCCCCTGCCTTTCCTTCATTTAAAGTTCTAGAAGGAGCTCTCTCCTGTTATCTGACTGTTGAGCTGCATGAAACTCATGCCTATATTTGAGACCTTTGTTTCTCTGTGAAATTAGTTTCAAATTACCAGTGAAATCCAAAGTTACTTAATGAAAGTAGACAGGCATGCAAACAAGCAGTGTGTCTATGATAACAGGAGCTTTGTTTGCATTGGGACATTAGGCTTACACAAAATAAGTGGGAAGATGGAGGCAGTGATTTATTATTCCAGTGGACACCTTTGCTAACTTTCAGGACCAGTTATAAGGCAGATTGCTGGTTTCCCGTTTGGTCACAGACATGGATGGGCTGAGGTGAGGCAGCAGTGAAACCATTGGAGGTTTTATCACTTTTTGTGCTTTTTTTCATCCTGTTTGATCATATGACAGGTGTCAGTCATTTGTTTTTTAAGAGGTTGTCTTGGCACCTGGAGAACTGGAGGTGCCTGTGTTTTATGTGTTAGTACTAGAAAAATAGATCAGAGGTAAGGACAGAAGCAAAGTATGCAGAAGCAAACTCTGGGAAGAGATTTGGAGAGGTCTGGATTGCCAGCTAATGGGGAGGAGAGGAAAGAAAAGAGCAGGCTGACCTTTCTGTGGTGCCCTTCTGAGAGGTCAGAGGAATGAAACAATAATGGCAGCCTTCCATCTGCAAAAGGGCAGCAGGAAGAGAAGGGCAGCAGCAGAACTCAGCCACTGCTGTATAGTCGATTAACATTTGCTGCTCACAATCCCATAATTTTTCACTGAGTAGGAGCCAGGATAAAAGCCATCCTACTCAGTGTCCATTTCCCAAAGTGAAATCTAATTAGTTAAATGCTTAAAAATTAATGAAGAATACTCCATGTCAGAAAATATGTTGTAGTGTAAGTGCAGCCCTCTCATGCGAGCACTGGTGCTGTTGTGAGCTCAGCTGATGTAAATAACGCCTCAGTGCCAGTGCTGTAACAGGCCATGGAGATGGCCCTTGGCAAAGGGCCACGAGGATGCTGTGCAAAAACATCCAATGATCTCTTTAGGGCTCAGCTCCAGCGTTAATGAAAGCTCCCCTCCGACACGTACATGGAAGGATCTTCTGGAGTTTGTGTGCCATCCCCATCTGTACTGCAGCATGCTGGACAATAAACCAGAGGGAAGGTGTTTTATCTGGGCATGTGGGATGCATGCACTGCTTTGCTTTAGGACTGCTGCTCATACATAGGTGCAATCTAGCTTGAAATACTTACCCAAGAAATCAAGGGGAAAAAAAAACCTGAGAATTGTCTGATGAGTTTCAGATATCAGTGGAGTTCTGAGTTGTCCAGCTGCAAGTGCATTTATTTGACAGGTAAATACTTGATGCTTGAATACAGAAGTTGGAATATTGCATTTTGAGAGCTCTAATATCTCCAGATGAAAATTTCTGCTACAGGACTAAAATTCAATATTATGTAATATAATATTTTGCCCCATACATGGTGAAATTTCAGCACATTCATCTCTGGAAGAGTTTCCAGGAATTATTACGCTTCTCCAGGAGATGCATCAGAAATGAAAAAAAAAAAAAAAAGTCTTTGATCAGACAAAGGAAAACCTGTTAAAAAGAAGTATGGGGTGCAATAGTTCCACAGAGAACAAGGCCAGATTGTGTGTGGGAGTACATCAGCATTGCTCCATTGAAGACAAATGGATGATCTGGACTGAATGTTGAGTCCTACAGGGATCTCAGGTAATTTCTTTCTGAGCCTCTGTTCTTCTGTCTGAAAGCTGGTCGATTGCACCTTAACAGAATCTAAGTATTGTAATTTCAAATGCGTCCTCTTCTTACAATAAATACTCGTGAAAATTAATTTCAAACTGGTTTGTCAAGATCTAAATACAAGTAATATCCAGCTAGGATACAGGCAAAGCACAAAACTTTTTCTCATTATATAGTTATCAGAAACAATCTAAAAACTACAGTAGGAAAGACATTTTTTGCTATTTTGATCTATGAGTAATTATATAAAATAGAAGGGGTTTTTTTTAGAGGGAGCTACAGAATGATAATTCTGTGATTTGAAGAGAAAGGAACAAAAGGTTGTAGTTGGAAAAATTATATTTTTTCTTGAAGAAAAAATGTGAAAGAAAAATCAGCTTCCAGCAAAGGAGCTAGATGTGATTAGAAAAAAAGATATAAAAGTGATCCCTAAAGAGTGAAAAGTAGAAACTGTTCAAAGAGGTGGCTGAAATGTAGTGAAAGAATCAACTACCAGGCCTCTCTGGAGGAGTTACCCATAGCAAAGTGCTGAGGAAAAATGAGTATACTTGAGACTTGATGTGTAGTATGTATTCAGGCTCAGATAAATATTCACATTTCACAGCCTCTGCAAGAGTAGCTGCTGTGAATATTTTAACATTAACCTGGAGATCACCTGTAAAAGCTGTCACTGTATTTCCTACTCTCTGAACTGGGTTGTTTTGTTTTGGTTTTTATTGGCAGCTGTGGTTAGTGTGAAAATCCTGGTGAATAATAAGAAATACTTCCTACTTCAAATATGGTTGAGTGGATTGTGGGACTGATTTTGATTCAAGTTTCATACCTTTTTACCTAAGTAGTGCATGGGAATCAGATAATCTGCCGTGAGGAGGAGTCCAGGGAGGGTTCAGTGAGATAACAATATTCAGATGTTTGCATTCCCACCAGTCCTTCACCCCAGGGCCAGCTCCTGTGTCTCTGAAAGGCTTCCACAGCCGTGTTTTGCCAAAAGAAGTGGTCCTGGTGCTGGGCCAGCAGTGAGCAGGGATTGGGGCACCTTGTGGAAGCTGAAAGCAGCACAGAAGGACCTCTATGTAGGATGGCTGCAGATGCTCCTCATGTCTGAACACCTAGCAATTTTTATAAGGTACCTGAAGAGCAGTAATGCTAGATCTGTGGTTTTGGATGAAAAAGCAGTTTGAAAGCTTTCAGAAATCACTGAACAGTTAAAAGATAGGAGATTCCCTTTCTCCCTTTTGGGGGTTCTGGAGAAGTATGTAAGTACTGCAGCTGCCTTATGTTAGACTGGTTTTGCTAAGAAAACAAAATTCCTGAACCCATTTTTAGTTTTAAAGATTTTGTCATGTTTGGGTTTTTTCTTTTGTGTATGTCTTAATGGCACAGTTTACAAAGACTGGTAGAACACTAGTTACAATCACCTGAAGTTGACAGCATTTCTTCTGCTGTACAAAGAAACTCTGTGGACTTCATTTGGGACTTTTGTCTTGGCTGGTCAAATATTTTGAAGAGATTTTATCATTTGGATGAGATATGAAATTAGGAAAGGAGCAACTCATTGGCTCAATGTGGCCGCTTTTAATTCTTGAAACCAGGTCCCTCCCATAAAACAGGTAATTATATTTTATTAGTACCTTTGTAGTTAAGATATTGATATTTCTGTGGCTTCCCCATGGACTTTTTAGTGAGTATTTAATGTTTGAATGGTGTGAATGGATGTCTAATCACATGATATTATTCCTGTTCCTTGAGTGGATGCCCACAATGCTTTTAATCAGAAAATGAGTTTTGGTAGAGCCTGTTAGGCAATTACTGCCTAAAAAAAGAGGAGAGATGGCTAAGTGAAGGGGAAGGGCACAATATTCTGTTTGTGTTCCTGAATATTGCACATGAAATAGCAAGGACTCCTGCCTATCTGACTGTTAGCTTTTAGTAGCTGTATTTAAGTTATCTTTAGCTTTTCTCTCTTCAGTGCCCTTCCATGCTTCTCTTAGCCTTACTCTTTACAGAGAATTTCAGAGATGAAGGCATAAATTTTCTGACATAAGGTCTATTTGTGTGTGAATACACTTAGAGAGGGTCCATGAACATTGAAAAGCTCTTCAGAAGATGAAAGCAAAAAGCCATTTTTTCTTATCCTCACTCTCTCAGGCAGGATGAGCACACTCAGAACAGCCATGCCAAGGATATTTCTAAATTTATTTAAGAACAGGTGATTAATTCATGAGAGCAGATTCTCAACTGGTGTAAACCACATATTTCATTCATTAATCTTGCTGTGCTGATTTTCACTGAGAACCATCTCCATAATTTTCAGAATATCATCCTACATGCTTCTTGCCCAGAGTGCTGTCTCACAGGATGGTCAGATACGATGACAATGGATGTGGGATAAATAGGCAGAGACAGATCTCTGAAGGGATTGTTTTGAAAGAGCCAGATGGCAACAACCACATTTATTTCTTTCCCAGTGTCACAAATATGCTTTGCAGTAGGATTGTGCTTTTTCATTCCAAATGAACCCAACCAAAACCCCATGTATCTTTTTCCATGTATATTTCAGTTCCTCAGGGAGACATCTATGGGCACAATTATACAAAGTCCAAGCCTCATTTTACTGATTTACCATCCAGGAAATGCAGTGACATAACCAGATTGCTTATAATTGTGGTTTTTTAATTGGCTTCCTGAAACATTAAAAAAGAAACAGTGAAAAGCACAGTTGCTGATACAGGGTCCCATGCATACCACTGCTTTGCATGAATAAGCCTCTGATTAATTCTGAGATTCCTTAAACACATCTTAGTCATCCTAAAATCTCAAACCTTTTCTGTGTTCAAACATCCACAACACTGACTCAGTACTTTGCTCTTGCTATTTCTTCCACTTCTCTGCCATTTTTTTTCTGTTCTATCTTCTATCAGGTGGCAGAAGTTCATACCTTCTCCTTGATAATTCTGTGCATAGGAGACAGTAGCTTTCAGATAAATAAAATGAGTTTTGCTTCCCTTACCGTGTCTATAGCCAACTGAAAACTTTTCTGTCTGTAGGGGAGGTAGCACTGTGCTATCCAGAGCAGGTGTTCTCTTGGTACCAAGCAGCACACTTGAGTCAAAAGACTCATTAACTGAGGTGTGAGCATGCTGTATGAAATTCTGGATTCTGGATTTTTAATCTTCATACCAGACGTGGGACCATACGTGTGCCTTTTCTGCTTTTGCCAAGTTTTTACTAATGATCATTAAGAAGTACAGTTAGATCCAGCACTTTTCAGCCTCAGTCTTCATTGACTTGTTGAGCATTTTTTACATAACAAGAATTGCCATTTATAATGTTACAATCCAGAAGGGGAGAATTTCCAGAGGGCAGGTTCCCACTGAAGCATAGCTCCTGTTCAGAGGAGGGAGAGGATTCCTTTCACCTGTCCCCCCTTGGTGGTTATTTGCATTGACCCTAAGGTGAGGCTACCCAGCTAACTTGCAGGAAGGGCTTTGCTCTCACCCAGTCTCTGCTGGGGGATTTGCCTCTCCCCTACCTGGAAAGTGTTTTGGAGGCTGGGATCCTGTTTGGGGTGTTTGCTTCTCCCTCCTCCTCGCTGTGAGTTCACATTCCCCTTTCCCCAGGAGCTGCGTGGGTGCCAGATGCTCAAGCAGCAAGGAAGGTGGCAGAGAGCCAGGAGGGCTCAGGGTGGCAGGGGCAGCCTCAGCCCTCCTGTTCTCAGGCTCAGCCTGAGCTGTGCCCAAGGCACACCACCTGAGCTGGGTGGGAAATGCAGGCTCTGTCTTTGTGCCAGCTCTGTCAGGTGATCACACCATCAGCTACCTGATCTCTCAGTGTGTGATACTGGCCTGAAAGTGGCAGGCAGTGCACTGGGAAAACACAGGGAAATACATTTTTTATTTTCAAACTGTCATCTGAATGGAGAGACAAGTGATTTGGGGATTTTTTGTGTATTTTTTATTTCTGCTCAGGGGAAGTTTAGGCCATTTTTGATCTGTCTTATGTTTGGGGACAGTAAAATAAAGGAAGCAATAAGCCTCTGTAAATACAATTTTCTGGAGTACAGTGGCAATGATACTGATTAGTGATAAGTGCACTATTGTTCCTTGATATCTCTATGAAGTGGAGGCACAAGTATTTTGCTCCCTGGTGATCACTCACTTGAGGATAACTTTTCGTAGGAATTTATGCTCGGCTGCATTCTGCCCTATTTCCTGGTATTTTTGGTAAATCAAACTGGTGCCTTCAGCACGCTTGCCTTTGTACTTTGAATGGATTGTCATTTCAGAGATGACAAATCCTTTATACAAATTTGAAGGATAAAAACTGTGTATGGCTTTTATATTCAAATTTGTTTACAGAATGATATTTGCAGGTAACTCTTTAAGTCACTCTCTTTTTTCTTTTTATTCTTTTTTAAGTGCTGGTGTAGTCAGTAGCTTGTTCTGTGCTTGGAGGTGTATTTCTTTTATTATGTCCATTATTCAGGATGGTTCTGTACTCATGCTGTGGGAATCTGCTGCATGCATTAAATACCATTTCATAAAATTGATGGACTGTAGCTGGCACAAGTTTATCTATAATGTTTTCAAAGAGAATATATCATTTAACCAGCTTGTAAGATAAGTTTATAAGTTTTAAAACATACACAGATTTATTATGCATTTTCTGTTTGCATTGCTCTGTCACCTCCATGATCAAGTCCTGATGCCTCTTGGAGCTAGAATTTCATTCTGTTTTGCTGCTGACATGCAGCAAGCCCTCTTTAGGATTTCCTCTGCTTGTGTGACATTAAACATTCTTCTGTAAAATACAAAGCTTCCAATTCTTGTAACTATTGCATTCTAACTTAATTACTTCTGCTAGTTCTAACAAGAGAAACTTCATTTTCTCTATCAAATACTTGTGATGCAATTTCAGTGCTGCACACTCATATCTGTATGTAGGCATTGTTTATGGTGTAAAGGTGAATAAACACTACAACACAAAGTTACAAAGGATTTTGAGAAGCCTCAGGGTTTCAGTTCTGTATGCACATAAAGGGGAAAATTACTGTTGTTGTTATGATGGTCTAGGAATACAGATAAGGCAAGGTTTTCAGGGAGAAGTAGTATATATTATTATAACAGCTATTACAATTTTTGAGGGGGAAAAACACCCCTCACTTGGCCTTGTGCACCCAAAGCTGGGCTGTTTGTCCTTACTGTGTTCACTTGTATAATAAAGGATATACCTCTCCCTAATGTGTCAAATTCACATTTTTCATAAAAGCTGACCTTGCTTTTGTATTCAGCAAGTACAATTTTCTCATAGCCACCAGCATTTTTTCTTTTTCTTTTGGAAAATGTGCATTATAATAATGAAGTAAAAGCTACATAGCAAGGAGATTGTTATTATAGTGGACAACACAAACATGATGGCTTCTGCACTCAGTGCTGTAAAAGTAAATTGCAGATGGTGGGAAGTGCTGTGGTCTGATTACTTTAATGTGGTAATACATTAGCTTAATGTATTGAAGGTCAGGAAGTGTGCATCTCAGTGCCACCAAACTGAAATCTGCAGAGTATAACAGAAACCAGCAACAAGTATCATAATTGATAATCATTAAGAAATTAATTTAGCCAAAGAGAACTATTTCTAAACAGAAGTGAAGAGCAGAGGGCTATAGACCTGTATGCAATTTTGCAACCACCTTGTCTCAAGGAATGTTTTATTTGCAAATGCCATTCCTCCTGCAGACACAGTTACCATTGTTTCTCCTTATGCACATTGGTCACAGAAGTCTGTCCACTAAGAATCAGAAATACAGGAAATGCAGGATCAGAGCAGATTGTTGAACAGTGATGGTTAGGAATTAAGTAGCTTGTAAGAATTCTCATTTCATCCAGATTATTTTGTTGGTCAGACTTTTAGATCTAGAAATATGCTCTCGATTCTGTGAGTATACGAATCTACTTGACATTTCACAAATGCTAGAATCTGTTAGGCTGTTCTTTGTTGGATATGAATTGGTTTTGTTATGCTGTTCATTAAGAGATGTAAGACTATATAAATCAAAGTACAAGGCAATTATAATAATTTGCTTTGCCCTGATCTGCTGATGCACTGGAAGACATGACAGGACCAGAAAGCCTAGCAACTTCAGCATGTTCCTGGGTTGGTACTGGGGTAATAATCACAAACCATGTTTGGCAAGGCATTTCTTAATCCTTGGGACATTTTTTGCTCAAAGACTTTAGAGCACTGAAAATCTGAAGACAAGAAAATTCTTTTTGATTGATCTTGCTTCACCTTTGATTCTCATTCTGCTTAGCAGCTTGGGTCCAAATAGATCCCTCCTGCCTTTTCTTCTTCCAGCTAGTTCTGCTTCCTAGTTGCAATAAAATGGATCTTACTTTTCAGACAGTGAAAACTCAGTGTTTAGGTAGACAAACTGGAGCTTTCAGAGCAAACCACAGGAGAATTTCACTTCTTTCTTGTGCAGGTTGCTTTCTGAAGTCTGTTCAAAGACTTTACTGCTTGGAAACTCTCTTTCATTGAGGAAGAGACATACACAGCTGAGATCCCACAATGACTCTCAAGTTTGTAGTGCTTTACATGGTTTCTCTCTCCTGTCACTGTACGGATGGTTTAGTCCTAAATGGAGCTTGTAATGCAACAAGCCAATGACAAACATTTGCCTTTAGCTTTCAGTACACAGCTATCATCTTTCAAAATGGACAAGTCAGAAATACTGATCTCAGTGGCAGAGCACTCCTGAATGCTTCCCACAGGTAGCAATGCTTCTACTGAATTTCATTATTCTACTTTAGTGACTCAGCAATAAAGAGGAGCTTTAATTACTTCCATTGTAATCTGAAATATGGTTTGCCCATCAACCAGCCTATAGGATTGATTAGTTTATGACAGGTGAAGAGTTTTGCACTGTAAATACTGTGCAGTGCTTTCCCATGATTTACAGCTATGTCATATGTGTATCCATGTCTAGTTCTTATGGCACTGTTAATTTCTGAACTGATCCTGAGCTGAACTGGAGAAGCTGAGCTTCCATCTCATTAGCCTCTTTTTTTTCCTTTTTTTTCTTATAGCAGTCAAAATAGCAACACATACAAAACACTGATAGAATAAGAAACATTTCAGAAATGCAATGTAGTTATATATTCAGTTTCCAAAACAGTGTTTTTGGAGACTATACACCTTTTTTTCTTTCCATGTCTTGTCTTCAGTCAAAAGGATGGTGTATTACTGGATATTTAGTGCATTACTTTTTGTGGTATAATGCTGCTTAGAAAGATGTGCAAGCAGCCTAAATTTGATGGGAATATGCAAATGTCATGCAATACAACAGGCTGTGCTAGGAAGAACACAGACAGTGGATCTCAGTTTTATAACAAGGTAGTTTGTTGTTTTTAATGAGGCTATTGGGCAGAATAAAAAGGGTGATACTTTTTTTTTTCACTCATTGCGAATATATCTCTCTGATCTCCCTTATTCTCTTATCTTTGCATGAGCTAGATAGCTAGATTATAATAGGAACCCTCAGAATCCTTTGTATTTTTTGAGCCTTTCATATCTCTTATCTGAGAAATCATCTTTTTTCTTTTATAACAGACTTTCTAAAATAGCTTTCTAGCTGGCCTGTTAAACTGCTTTTTCAGATCTATTCTGTTTGTCCAGTAACAGACAGAACCTGGTCTGTCACATTTCCCAGTAACTCTCCTACAGACTGAAAAGCATCCTGCCTCAGAACTGCACTCATAACTCAGTGTGCAGACATTACCACCTGCTTCCCTATTCCATCACTCATTGGCAATTACATGACTCATGCACGCAAATCAGGGAGAAACAATTCTCATGAAATTTGAGTTTACCCAAACTTTCCAAACATATTCTAATGTTTGCAGATGTACTTTAAGTTTGTGAAACTTTGGGAGGCATGATTTGTTTTTTCTTTTACACAACAACATCTGGGTACCAGTCCAATTCTAAAGCATAGATGAATGCAAGTAATGCCCTTGTCTTATAAATAATATAGTCTAGTTGCATTCTCAAGAAATGCAGCCATGCATGGAATTCCCTTTTAATGTCTGGAAAAAAAATACAGACAATCATAAAAAATATGTGAGCTAATTATTCATAATTATTTCCCCAAAGTAGTGAGAATTCAGAGGTTTATCATTAATTTCAATTAGGAATTTGATGCTGTATTCTGGTGACAGGAAATGCTTAACTTCTGATGGAGCAAACCTGAGACAGTCTGTCACATCAGCCATTTGAGCTGATGTTTCCCACTCATCTTACTGAACAGCTAATGGCAGGAATATTGTGGATATTCTGCTCAGCCCATTTAAAGTCTTTCCTGACTACCTACTGTGCTCTTCACAGACACACCTTTGGATGTATTTTTAGCCATCCTGACAAAAGTATCTTGCCTTGTAGAGTTTCTATCTTCCAACTTAGTAACACCTACATAGTGTGCGCAAAGCAGCTTGGATCCAAAACACACCTCTAGTGTCACAGCAGGCATTCTTGGGGTGGGCACAGCCATTTGAGGATCCAAAACATCCCCTTAGTGTCACAGCAGGCATTCACATTTGACCATCACTTCCAGATCTGAGCTGGGGTGCTGGGCCAGCCTTGGATTGCACTGATTTGCACAACTGTCCTGTATTTCAGTGCACAGTTGCCCCAGCACAGTAAGTGGAATTCCTTATGGGTAATTTTTTTTGAAGAGAGAATGTTTCTTTGCAAAGAACCTCTTGGAAAACAAGGCAAATCCTTGGTTAGCAAGCTCTCATACTCTGGTAACATTTAATTTAAAGGTTTTCTGTAGAAAGAAGATACTTGTAGACAGTCTACCACGTAATGAGACCATATTTGGAGCAGACAGATGGAGCTAAATGAACCAGGAAAACCTACAGCTCATTTAAAAAGGTTTGCTGTATCTGGAGAATAAAAAAAAAAAAAAAAAAAAAAAAAAAAAACAAAGGAAACAAAAAAGAAGAGGGAAGTTTTATAGTGTCCCTAATGTATTGACTACCTGAATAACAATTTTTAGAATTCAGGAATCAATTATATTAGCACATTCAAGAAGATTAAAAATTACCCAGTATTGCTTTATCCATTGCTGTAGTCCTTATATTTTTTAACAGTGACTTTCTGTACTATTTGAAAGATAATCATGCTAGAAAAAGCACACATTGTAAGAAGTTTCAGAAGGTATAAGAGCAAGGGCTTTCTCTCTGAAGGATAATGAGCAGAGGGGCACCCAGATGAATATGTACAGCTTGTAAAGAAAAAAGCACAAACTCCTCTCAGCAATTTCTGAGGAAAAAGGAAGTTATCAAGAAAGAGAAAATTGATATAAACATACTGGCTGACTCATACAAATGCTGAATACCAGCAATTAAAACATTTAAAAGATGGCACTGCATGTTAATGCTTCTTCAAAGACAGTGTCTATTCTTCTCTAGTCTTGTGTAATATGCATCATCTCTGGGAACCTGAAAAGTTTGTAGGGAGGTCTTCAAAATACTGTTCCTCCTTCTGAATGAATCATCCCTCCCAGAGACAGTTAACTATTGCCATCTCTTTGCCATAAACCAAATGATAGCCTAAACTCAATTGTAAAGGCAATGTGGTTTTCTCTATCATCATTTCAAAGCAGGGAACCTGAGGATATGTTTATTTATTGCTTGGTGAACAAATATATTCTCAGCAGATGACAACTGAGGATAACATCCTGCTTTAATGGCACTTTTTCATGGTATGTTTTTTTCCACTTTCCGTCATATTCACCTTCTTGTATTTTCTATTTACTAGTTTCTGATGTGCAGATCAACACTAATCAAACAGGCTGTGCTTTTAAAGCTCCATTCTTAGTCATGCTTGGGTTGAATGTGTGAAAACACCACCTTCCCAGCCAGAGATACACTGCAGTCTAAGGAGAAGTCTCATGTTTGAGGCACTGACAGAACAGCCACTCACACACTGCAGGATGTAACTATAATTTGCATGCTGATGCAATGCACTGCCAGTGTAAGTATGGTCTGAAACCTGCAGAGCAGTATCTTAGGGAAGATGAAGGAAACAAGGAGGAAGGGTATGTGGGGAAAGAGACACAATTTATAGCATCACAACATTTTGTCTGGCAGGCATGCTTGAGAAGTGATGGTATGAGTGCCACTAACTTCAGGGTACACTTACAGGTAAATGTAGTTTCTCTTTCAGGGGGATTATCATACTGCATTTTATCACTTTATCATTCACAAGTCATCTATAATATAGATATTTACATATTTTAGGAATAAATAAACAGCCTGCATTTCAGAAGTAAATGAGTTCTGACTCTGGACGAGAAATACAGGGCTATGTTTACCTTAGAGCTCCTTAGTGGTCTTCTCTGCTATCTCTAGAACATGTTTCTCCATAGCCTACATGGTCCCCACTCCTGAGCTTGAAGAGCCCTCTGCTCTCGGTGATCTGGGGACTCATTTTCAGCAACTGACATTTCCTGAGGAACGTATGCAGGGAATATGTGTATATGGAACCAGTTCCATGGAGTAACCAAAGCCTGTAACAAAAGTACCACAGCACAAGGGAGACATTTGGTACACATTAAGGATAGCTTGATTTTAATTTCATTTTCTTTTAGATAAACACCTTTTTAAGTCAGTAGGTCAATCTCCAATTCACCCTTTCATTCTCAAAATTAATTCCCATGTTAGGAAACTGAGCCAAAGCTCAAAGCCACTTTTCCATACCCATATTCACACTGGTCTTGGGCCTAAATCACCTACTGAATAATTTAGAGCAAACAGGAACATTTTTATGGTCCCTTATAGCATAGTTTTTCCACTGCTTTGAGCAGCCATGGCTACATAAAACAGGCAAAGTTAGTCCCAGAACCTGAACCAAATACACACAGATTGCTAATTGTCATGCTGTTTAAGCCAAGATTTCCCCCATTTTTGTACATATTAATTTCCATGATCCTAGCAAGCTCAGGGCAAAGCCATTGACAAGAATTTTGTTAGTGCATAAGGTTTTGATTATTTTGTTCCTGGCCTTAAAAAAGCATCCATAAGGCATTATGATTTGTGCCTTTAAGTAATTCCTCAATTAGTTAATCCTATTTGCTTTGCCTTTTAAAGTCAAATCTTGGTTTCTTTCTAACCATCTGCACCAAATGATAAAATGTGAGCCCTGAGGTCCTTTCTTTGGTTGCATTCTCTGCCATTCCAAGTTAAATCCATTTTTAACTTTTGAGCCCTTCTGTGGGAACGGCTGAGAGCTGGTGTGTTTAATAAATCTGTCATGGCACACTAAATGAAGTAAAAAGCTGATCAACACATACTGATTATTAGTTGAGCTTAGGATGTGTGTTTTAAAAACAATTCCATGACCTGGTATGGAACATTTTGCTTCCACAATGCTCAACACAGTCCTCAGTTAAATCATTGGCCTGGGCAACGTTGAAATGGCTGTCCTCTGAATTCTGGAAGATCACTTAATATGTGGACAAACAACACATCCTGTATCTTGTACCAAAACTTTCACCAACTTCCCACCCTTAATTGTTGCCTCTGGCTGTCTAAAGGAAGCTACTTTTGAAAAAGATACATTGCTTTATTCAAACATTTCACTTCCATACAATTGAGACAATTGGGGCTTTCCTCTACAGCCTTCCTTGTTTCACCTGTTTCACTCCTTACTCCTTTCCATTCCCTTGCACCCTCACTTGGATGTATACAGCTGAAAATTAAGTTAGCCAAATAAATTTTATCTGAATCCCAATGTGGGAATTTTGTAAGGTCTCTAATGGGTCTGGCACCTAATCTGTCTTGATAAGAGACAACTAATACTTAATATTTCCATTCATGAACAGCAGCTACTTAGACTGCTTAGAGGGTACCTTAAATTTTTGCATGCTATTTATTTTTCATTTCTGCATGTTCTTAAACATCTTCCTCTGTCTGTTTGCTGACTGATAAATCTAGCTGTTATAGTCTTGTGTAGACATCATTTATACCTAGAAAAGCATATCTGGAAATACATTACCTTTAAATAGCAGGATCCATCACATCTGAGCTCCCATGTCTGATAGCCAAAAAGCTCCATTTCATTTCAGAAGAAAAATTGCTTCTGTCAAGGTAAACAGAGTGCATTATCCCCCCCCTAATAACCATTTTTAAGCATGCTTCTGTATTACTTTTTTCACAGCTGTATTGCAATAAGCCTTAGAGTAATTGCCAGTTCTTCTATCTAATAGGTTCATTATTCTTTTGCCATAATTGCAGCCATTAAACGTCCAATTGTTAAATTTCCACTCCTACATTTACTTAGTGTTACTTTTTATAATGGGCTATGTCATTACAGCACCCCAGTGGCTACAGCTGTTGTTCAAAGTGTTTCTAAAAGTCAATGAGACCTGAGATATGTCTGTATTCTTGATTTTTCACAGATTCTCTCCACTGCACTTTGTCATCTTTTTTTAGCTTTTATAAAGATAGCTGCATTTAGATACCCTTTACTGAAAGTTTAAGAACCTGACCTATTCAAGAAGCCATAAAACTATGACTTTAATATTTCTAAAGCACCATTTTTTCATTTTTATGAAATGATTCATATATAACAAGGTGATGGAGCAAAGATTTAACTAAGGGAAATTAACACTTATGGCTTAATAGCTTTTCGAGAGCACTGATTTATCTTTTGTCATGTTAAATTTGTTGGGCTTTTTCTTTGTTGTAAAGGAAGCCTAGCTCCTAGTGTTAGCTATGGTTGTGGTAATAAAACAACCTTTCCAATGCCCCTTGCTTCATTACTTGGCATTTTTAGACACACTAATAAGTATGCTAGGGTTTACTTGTTATTTGTGTGAGAGGGTGAGAGGGACTTCTTGATTTGAAATGTTGCATTTAGACCTGATAACAAAGTTTTATTTTAAAAAATAAGTAAAAACCATTAGGAATTCTCTCTTTTTTGTTTGTTTTTTTTTTTTTGGTAAGACATTGTCATCTATCTGTTTTTTGTGTGATATCTGGTCACAATTTTCTTTTTTAAAATAGCACTGAGAAATGGCTCTAAGACACCTATATTAACACTTGCATTAGTTTTTGTTGCTGACAAGCATGGAGAAGCTGTCCTGGAAATTGCTGGTAACAATCATTGTCAGCCCCAATCAGTCTCCTGGCAAAGCTGATACATGATACCCAATAAGTATTTCTGAGGTTATTCAGCCTCTTTTTAGGATATAACTTCATGTCACTTTAAAACTTTCCTAAGCAGTGTGTCATTTTTATTACTTAGATTTCATCCTCCTCCATAAGGGGTTGATTAAAACTGCATTTGAAATGTATATCACATAGGTTTTTTTATAGACCACATTTTCATTCTTAACCTCATTACCAAGCTGTAATTTTTTTCAGTGATTAACCTAAAATTGCAGCATTTCCTATCAGTCTATGCAGTATCTCCTGTCTTCTCCCTCACACTTTATAATAAAAATAATATGATACGGAGTACGATTGATTTATAGAAAAAAATATATTTTTATTTAAATACTTTTAAAGAAAAACATTTTTACCATCCAAATTCCTTCCCATATTGTAGAGCATACACTGAAGACAAAAACAGAAAGAAAAGAGGTCACAAAGAAAATCAGCTTGTTATTTTCTGTGTGGAGGTAGACTTTCCACAGAGGAAGGCAAAGAAAAACCTTCTGATTCCTACTTCTAAATTGCAGCTCAAATCTACATCATTATCAAAGGAGAAAGTTGTTACCACATCATGTCTGTGTACATGACATTTATCTGCTTGTTATCATCATGTTTCCAGTGCTGAGGTAGTGGGTAATTAATTCTTTCAGTGCCTGGCACCAGATTGCAGTTATACTAGATATGCCAAGGTGTTGGAGATGCCATTCAGATGTTCTGTTCTCTTCTGGAGGGGTTCTTTTTGAGCAAAGTAGATGTAGCAAATTTCTACTGTAATTGTCAGCTTTACAGCTACAGAGCAGGCTTTGCATTCCAGGATTCCTGGATTATAAAATTCAAGGAGATACAAAGGATGAGAGAAAAAATCCACCAGCTTGTGTTTTGGGGGAAAAAATGAAGATGGGATTAATGTTAATATAAGCAAATAGGTAGTAGAAAAGATGTAATTAATTTTACCCCAGTTTTAGCTCTTTGGGGCACTGGGTACAAGAGAAACATATTCTTGATTTAAAATCCAAGAGTATCACAGTCAGCAGATTATCAGATTGTGAATTTCAGATGTTTTTACCAGATGTACAATTCGCAAGTAAATCACAAGCCATTCTGCAAGCCATAACACTTAGTTAATAAATAGAGTTTGTAATTCACACAGGCTAGAAATAATTCCCATTTACATTTTCCATTACAGTTGTTAAAAGTATCATCATCTTCTCTCTTTTACCCACCAGCCATTATGGCTATAACAGCACAATTGTGCAGAAATCATCAATTCAACTCAGCAGTGCTATCAAGAGGAGGCTGCAAGTGCTGGAACTCCTCCTGGCTGGCTGTGCAGCCTAAAACCTGCCCGTGAGCCTTAGGGAATTGCTGTCCCCCTGTAGGAGCTGTGGGTAGGCCTGCGAGGCTGGGGGAACAGTCTGCAGCATAATCTGAAAAGAATGGCAAGGATTTTGCACTGTTTTTTCCATACATGAGTAAATTTCAAGTTGTTTAAGGCTCAAGTTCGTAGGTGAAATTTCACTGAAAGAGTTAGGACCATCCATAAACTGAATGTGAAGGCAAAATGCTTCCCAAGGGGAGGAACAGAGTGCTGTGTCGCTGGGGCTTGAGTGCTGGATGGGACTTGGAATATATGATGATCTCTAAAATGTGCTAGAAGTAATGTCAGGGCTAGGCTGTATTCTGGCCAAGCTCTGTGAAAGTAGGAGGCTGCTCTTCAACTTTCTGGAAAAGGTAAATGATTTTTTCTTGCCAGACAGTGCTGAAGTCAGTGCTGAAAGGCAGAGTTGAGCCTACTTTTATGGGGGCAAATAAAAGTACACATAGCAGTGATCTGGGAACATGCTTCTATGGCATTGATGGATGCCCAGCACCATTTTTAAGGCTTAAAGAGCCAAAGAACCTTGAAAAGGTTCTCACTCCCCAGGATGCTGCATGGGAGTGGAGAGAAGTGCATGTGTACAAAGGTGTTGTAATTTGAATGGTAAATTCTATAACAACTCGTGCTTGTTCATCCAACTGAAATATCTGTGCAGTAAACAGGACCTTTTTTATGCCTGTTCTGCATGAACTGCCATCAACTACATTCCAAATGTAAAAAGTAGTAGTGGAAAAACATAAAATATGGAAGAAATGTAGTTTAACTTTCTGTTCCCAAATTATGGCTCTTGTTCACATTGTATAATTGTAAACGAGGCCAATCCTTGCATCTTCTAGGCTATTAGCTGAAAAGAAAGCTTCCTGTGGCTTGGGAGTAGAATGACTTTGATATGGTATCACTGATGTTGACTGTAACCCACAGTGGATCTGCCCTTTTTTGTATTGGAATAATCCCAAAGTCATTATTACAGTGACTTTTTCTGACTGACTCTGCTTTTACTCCTGCTATTGTATTCTTTTCTTTTCTCCCAACAGTACACCAGCATATCAGCTTGAGCTTGAAATAGTAATAACATTTTAGATAGTTTATGACACAGCCTTAACCTTCTTTAACAGCAGTTTTATGTATTCAATGTTCTGCTGCTCTAGTTGGCTTGCAGCCTTTCAGAAGCGCTGGTCACTAAATAAAATAAAGTTCGTATTTATTGCTGTGTGTCATCTAAAAGCAATCACTCCAAACAAGAATTATAATATCTTCTACAGATGAAAATGTTTTTGTGATGGAACTTGGCAAGGCCAATCTGTTATCAGGAGGCATGGAGAAGAAAGGCCAATGTTCTTGACTGTTTAGTGAATGCACTTATTTTCTTTCTGCAATTTTCATTATGGCAAATTGTTTGACCTAGCAGAGAGACACCTTCTCAAGGCTGGGATCATATTGTTTTGCTAGTATAATTCCATCACACTCAACAATGGATATAAATGGAAAAATGAGGCAGAAAGGTACAACGGTATAGAATGATATGTTTTCAGATCAGCAATCAGTGTCTATTTAAAATAAAATAGAAATATATTAAATGATATGCTTTGACTCTATTTTATTAAGGTGAAGTGAAGTTTTATTGCTAGTCTCATGATCAAATGAAGGAAAATAGGGGTAGTGAGAGCTATGCACAGGAGAATAAAGCCAAGTAGCTAAAAATCTGCTTTATTAACCTAACAGTTTTTGACATTCTGTAAAGTCATTGAGATGCAATTTTTCATCCAGAGCTAAAAAGTTTCTCTGACAGTATTAGTTAAATAAAAAAAGGAAAATAGAAGTCCTGGATATTGTGTGCATCTCCATTGCAGGAGACACATATGTTTGGTTTTTTAGGACAATGTAAAAGGAATAAAAATGCTAATTTTTCCCATCTAAATTCCAGAGAATAAATAGAAAAATAATAGCTAAAGTAGTGCAAATTACTTGCAGAATAGTAACTTCTACAAACAAAAGCACTGGTTTTTCCATTACCTTGCTAAGTCAATACAGTGGCATTTAACTGTTCATATTCTTACTTTCTTTGTAAAATGGATTTGTTTCTTTTTTGTTAGATTTTTCAATGTAATGGAAATATCAAGCCTAAGGTCATTCTTTCTTCAATTTTTATTTAGCAAATATTATTTTACAGTATAAACCAGTATGTGAAGGATCATCAGTCCTTAATTGATGCTTTTGCAGCCCAGTACTCACGTGTAGTTACACTGGACCAAATTTAACAATACTGAAGGAGAAAAACAGACACAGGTTGATCTTATGAACTTTTAAAGACGTGAGGTGCTTGCTCATGTCTGTGGTTCCACAGAAGTTAAATTGAATTATGCAAATTAGACCACATGTGTACACGCTGTCAGGTTCCAGTTAATAAATGGTCTGACTCCTCTGTTATTTTCATGAACTATACAAAAAAGATGCTTATGTAGACACTTCCTCAAAAAATATGAATAAAATTTTCTATGAGATGAGCAAAATAACACCATTTAATCTGGCTGTGAATGAAACTGCAAATACAGTGTTTCACTTTCTGAATTTCTGAACTGTTTTAATTACGTTATGAATTTATCTCCATATGGCTGCTGAAATGCACTGAAAGTGTAGTTATTAGCCATTTGAATTTATGTTGTGCTGGTTTTTGTTGGGGCCTGATTCTTATGATTACATAAAGTGTCTGACACCTGTTGAGCAATGGAGAGGAGTATTTAAAAAGATCTGCTGAGATTTGCTCCCTATTTACAGCCTCATAACATGGCCAAAAGCAGGTACAGTTACCTTAGTGCAAATTGTCATCAGACCCAGTACTTTCATGCACCTTTATTTTAGATTCTGGCATTGCAGATATGTACCCATGTCGTAAGAGAGTGGATGTTCCTAGAAACTTGTGTAATGTATGGCAGTGATCTGTGGGAGGAATCACTGCCCATGTACACACTCACACCCCAGGACTGTCTGCAAGCAGCAGTGCCTTTCAGAGCTTAACCAGCAGAGATGCTCAAGGCTTATGATAACCTTCAGCAGCTTTTGCCAGCTCTTGCAATACTCCTCAGGCATGTGACCCAAACACACTCACAAACACCCCAGCATCGTGCCCTGCCCCACGTGGCCTTTTGGTCACCAGTGGCTTGGCTTCCTGAGAGGGTGGTGAATCTATTCTTCAGTCTGAGTTTCCTCTGGGTGTGCAAGATATGATAAAAAGAGGTCTGCCTTGCCATGAATTAGGTCACGTCCAGACTTAGTTGTAGTTCAGACTACCACAAGCCAGCTCAGAGAAGTGGCAGGAAATATTGCTGTGCCCTTTCTCTCACATCCTTGCATCAATTTGTTTTTGACTAGCCCTGCACTCAGAGGTGGTGGAACATAGAGTGGAAGTTGCAGCCTTGAAGTAGAGAACACTTAATAAAATAAGGTTATTTTATTTAGTCACTGCTTGTCAAGATATTTCTTACAAACCCAAAATTATTATTTTCATTTTACTGATGCTTTTTAGAATGAGGTGAAGGTTTTTTAGTTTGAGACCATGACAAATTCAACTGTTTAACAATCTGTTTTTATAACAGTTTTTCTGACTGAGCTATGAGTTACAAATCAACTCAATCTTTCTTATTCTCTATTTCATTTTTGAGCTTTATTGATAGTGATGAGTCATATGAAAAAGACTTCACATATGTTAGTGGTTACTGAAATTGTTCATACAGTCAGCAATGACTTGCCATAGCAGTGGATAAAAAATTTTTATGGAAAAATCCATGAATGGGAGCTCATTGTTGACATACATTACCAAGTGTCTGGCCATGTTTGTCCCCTCTTTTCCTCCAAAATTTTGAGAAGGCTGCTATATCTAATTTACAAAACACTTAAAATGGTTGTAAAACTTATATTTTAAAAAGGAAGGGGTTTTATCCATTTTCTGAACACTCCAAATTTAACGAGCTGATATCTGAGATTTACTAAAAAAACCCATTTGAGCTACAAGAAGAAAATGTTTTTTCATATATTCACTTTGGTTACTTGAACTCTGTTAATTTCAATGGAGCTAACTAACACAAAGATGCTGGTCCTGAAGACATACGTAGCCATGATCTCATGTCATTAGTTCATTACTGACCAGATTACCTGAAGTTCAGACGTTGTCTGTGTGATTCCTTCTGCATCATCTTGCTTTAAGACTGGCTAAACAAATTACAAACTGCAGGCTCAACTCAAACAGAGCCCTTACATCAAAGGTGTTGCTCACTTACCTGTTCAAACCATGTCCTCTCCAAGTACACTGCTTAATTGAAGTCATAGTGAGAACAATCAAGCTGACTGGGGTGTTTTTTTCAGTGTTTATTAGGCTGCAAAGACTATTAACATGCCTTTTCCCAAATGCTAGTGAGGGCTCCCTGTCATGTGCAACAGGCATAGTCCAGGTGAGTGCACTGTCTGCTAACTTGCCATTGTAAATTCTACTCTGAAAGCAGTCAGGGTTAGGGAACATTTGACTTATTTTAAACCAGTGTAAACTATCGGTTATTGACAATATTTATGATGTATTTTAAGAGAAAAATTATTATCCAATGGGTTAATCAATTGTGGCATCTCCATATCTTACGTTTTTGGCAGAAATGTATTTATTTTAAGAATCCTAACTAAATTTAAATTGCTGCATACTTCTGACATTCCCAATCCTACACTTTCCAAAATTGGATTCAATTTTATCTTCTTTATAGGCCTTGAGAATATTTTAGGTACTGTTTTACCATACTATGTTATCTTCATGAGGCATTTTTGCATCATCTAAAATTCTTCAAGACTGCATAGAAACTGTTTTTACAATAGTTTTGTTTCGGGTATATTGACAATTGTGACAGCAAGTGCTTGTGACTACAGCAATGGATGATAAAAGAGTAGTCTGGGCTTTCTCTGGAAGTTACCATTGAGAGCAGATGAACTGTCAGAGCTTGAGGAGACAGAAGTCACGTCCACACTACTGAGGTGCCAATTAGCCAACTTTGAACACGGTCCATTTGTCAGATTTTAGCGAGCGAGCGTTGCTGGTAGCTGGAAGCAAGAGACAGGGAAAGCTATTACTGGAATAACACATGGAAATATCCAATTGTTCTCTACAAGCTGTAACTTTTGTTTCATCAGCAAGTATGGAAGCAAACCTGGCCAGGCTTCCTGACTAGCAATTGTAGCACAGCTTTCTTTCATCAGATTTTGATGACTTCATCAGAGACAGCTGGCAGTCTCTGGATTTTGACATTGTCAGTTTTCTATAACTTGATAAAATGTCTGAAACAGATTAAAAGTCTCTGCTAAAATCCTTTTAAAATTTTCTTGGTGCTTTGAGTGAGTATCCTGGGGCACAATATGAATATTAATAATAATGTCTAAAGTAATGCTGATCTGTCTGCCAAAACAAAAAAAAAATTCCATTCTTTATCTCTGGCTTTTTCCACTATTTTCTCTATCAGTGGTGGTTATTGAAGTACAGAAGCAGTCATGTACCTAATATTTCTCTGTTTAAGTTTTTTGGGAAAATGTCTGTCAATAAATTGTGTGAGCTTCTACAGAAGTATAACTGAAGCTAGTTATTTAAAAATAAATCACAGGATAGCTTTTTTTTTTAAAATCAATAAATATATATGGACTGCAGTTAAACACACACCATTTCATAGGCTGATTTAGGTGTTGAAACCAGGTATGAACAGTGTTTTTTTAAAAAAAACACATTGTGATAGAAACAATGGAAATTCTAAGAAGTTACTTTTTTCATAGAAAAAGAGGGTTTATGTGTAGTAGTTGAAGGACTAATACTTTTCTCTTGTTTAACCCATTTTAGACATTCTCTGAGCCTCCTGTTTAAGTCCTACATCAATTACTGAAATCATTGCTTCTTTCACCTAAGGCCAAATCTTGAAGCCAATAAATACTTGCAAATGTTTTACTTTTGATGAGAATGGTCCAAGAGGCTGCACCCTGTTACCCAGGCTAAAATAAAAGTGTTACATATATATTGGCCACAGACTTAGGAAGCTCCTTCTAATATTCTGGTTATGTTTGTTTTTTTTGCCTTCATTTTGAAATTTATTATTGCAATCTATTTTATAACTGAAAAACTTCACTTTTTCCTTGTCAAATGTAGATATTTGTAGATGTTATAATATTCCCTATAGCCTTTCTTTAGCAAATCTTAACAGTTCTTCTAATCCTTCTTCAAAAGCATCCTCTCTAATCCACACACACCCCCTCAGGTTTTTTTCTGAATTATGGTTAGTTCACTGGCACTTTTGCAGTATTAGAGTGCCAAAATCTGTGTACAGAATTCCATGTGCAGTGTCACCAAAGCCATGGGGAGAAAGATTATCACCTCATTGGGCTGTGGTACAGTATTTCTACAATACAGAGCCAGTTACTGTTTTGGCTTCTTCAGATATCCACTGTAAGGTTTGATTTACCATGCTTGGCTCTCTCTTTAGACTTTCCAGTGTGTCCTTTCTATGGAATTGCAGTGCATAACAAAGCATGACTTGGATTTTTGGAGGAAGGATTGAATTCTTAATATTTTTACTCATATTTCTGACATTTAAGAGGGGTTTTTTTTGTATGATTACTCTTTGACTAAAATATAAAACTGGCAAATTTAGTATGAAATTATATGCTAATATATGAAATATTTATTTTCTACTTCCTTTAAATTGTCACTGTTAAAGCATTCTGGCCCCCTGTTTATGGCAATTTTTGCTTGCTGTTGCTAAAACAGTGGTGACATCTGAGATAATTTCAATACATTTTTAATAAGATTGTGTGAGAGATATTTTGTAAAGTCTGTTGATACATCAAACTCTAATGACAAAATAAGTGCAAACCCAGAAGGATCTTTCCTGTGTCTGGTTTTATAAGCATTTTGCTATTGATTGAGATTGTGAAACAGAGGATAGAAAAAGAAATTCAATGTAGATCAGACCAAAAGGTTGGGAGGGTCTGTGAGGGGGAGATTAAAACTGAAAATGGTGATGGAAAAACATTGCCAAATGTTGGATAAACATTCTGAAATCAGTAAGGTGACATCCAATAGAGGCAGATCTCTAGATGGAAACACCAACACACTGTGAATTGATTAGCTGTGCAAAATCACTGCAGATAATTATCTGGCCATCAACTGAATAGGAATCATTCCACAAATGTGGTGCTGGATGAAAAAGAACACAAATGCTGCCATGAAGTGTAGAACAGGAGTGTGATCTAATTATGCCATGATATTTAGTACTGCTGGGGCTCTCCAGGACCACTGTTCTCCACTTGCAATCTCACACTTCAGCGTGTGGACAGTTTGGAGAAAGCTGAGAGAATGCCAGCAAGAACACAAGGCTTAGAAATGAAAGGCTGATAGAATTGATTGCTAAAGAAGCAGCTGAATGTAATAATCACCTGCAAAATGTTGTCATGGAAAAGACAATGGTATGGGGGTTTTATTTCCCTGTTTCTACTGACAATAAAAAAGAAAGAAATTGATCTCTTTGAAACACATGTTGTTGTTCTGATGTTAGGAAATCTTTCTGATTTATAAGAAAAGAGTTGGGAACAGACTACCTCTGGATGTTTAGCAAGCTTTTGCAGGGGATTTTGGGAAAAGGAAATTGGCCAACTATTACCTATTCTGCCTCAGAATAAGAACTCGTCTTAAGGCCTTGTCTAGCTCCCTATAGCCATATATTTCCATGCACAGTTCTGTTCCCACCTCTTAGAATTAAAGCAATATAAACTGAGTCAGAGAGGACTCACTTGATACAAACCCCTTGTTTTACAGCCCAGCCAGCCTCAGGATCCCTCTTGCAAATGTTACTCTAGCTAATTGTAGAAATAAATACGCTGAAGTCAAGCTTCATTGATAACAACAGTTCATAGAAACTTTTTGGGTTCAGCAAACTTTCCCTGAAGTGAAGGCAGAGATCTGGAGAAAACGTGTCTGTCTCTAGGTGAGTCTGCCCTAGGGAAGGGTGGTAAAACTTTGGGCTCCTGAGCCAGGCATAGGGAAATAACAGATTTTCTTTGCATCTTTCTTTGCTATCCACACCACCTTTCCTTATTTCTCTTTTTTACAGACCAGACTTGGAACTAAAAAGAAAAACAAAAACCCAAACCCACAGTGTGAGCAGCTCAGCTGTGTTTTGAATCATTAGTAAGATAATCCTCCTGATTGTTTATTACCTGGTCTAATTTCTCATTAGTGTACTTTTTCTTTTTGATATCTGCAAATATGCTTTTATTCACTGTTTCTTCTTTAACTAAAATTACCTCACTGCACATTCCCTTGCTTTTATCTTTGTCCAGCTCTGTCCATCTGTATTTAATTCTTTCAAATTCTTGCTGCCCTCCATTCTTTGAGTAGACATTTGGGAAGCTGTACTGGCTACTTGGCATTTTCCTTCCTTTATCAGCAGGATTATATTGTATTCTGATGCCTTTCAGGAGTCTCAGCATCCTTGAACTTCAACATCTACCACTCTAGGAATCCATTCTTTAGCATGCTCCAAAGGATTAATGGGCACTACCAGGGAGCATCCCTAGTATTTTGAATCAGCTCATAGCATGAAAAATTACAGTAATGAAGGCTAGATCCATGTTGAACAGTCTTTGTCTAGAATCTTTACTTTTATGACTCATGAAGTTTTCTCTTGTATACCTTAATTTTCAGATTTAAACTCCATTATTTTGCCACCTTGCAAATAAAAAGGAGCTATATTCAGGCCTTATACGGCCTTCTATATATATTCAGAAACTATGAACAGCCCTATAAATTATTACCTGTATATAGAGGTCAGGAGAGAGATACTCCAAAACCACACTGGAGCTCATTTTAGTTATCACTGTTTTGTTGACATGGGGATGCAAGTAAAAGTAGTATGAAGAATTAGTCCTTTGGCAACTGTCAAAGAGGAAAATTGAAACTCTCTTTGCATTTTCACACTGTTTCTAAAAAGAACAGCAACCAGAAAACCAAATGGAGAACCAAGGCTGGTCATTAATTCATACCAGCCTTCCAAAAGTGTTCGGCCAGCTTGAAGTGTTACTATAGTTTGGAGTGTTACTATAACCATCACTGGATCACTCCATTAGTGTTAGAGATTTTACCTGAATTCTTCTGTGGCCATCTCTCAACAGTTTTGCAATGTCTCACAACCATTAAATTTGTGTATCCACACACCATTCTCACAAAGCCACTGTTATTTCTGCTTTCTACATAGGAAAAGTGAGTGCCAGGTAAAAGTCATGTGTAAAGTTTGAAAGGCTTGCAGCAAATCCCAGGTCTATAGGACCCTAACATTATATGTTAGTTCAGGTTATTGAGAGAAGAAATACCTGAAGATTGATTTAAATGAAATAACCTATAAATTATAATTTAAAAAATCATCGTTGGCCATGGCCACTATGCATCCAACTTCTCTGGGAGCAGCAAGTGACTTCTGCTAAGTGTAATGAAACTAGAAAATAAAGTTTGACAAAATCAACAGATTCTGAATGTCCTCCTCAAAACACCACCTTTTTAGTACCTGCAGGCCCTTTAATCAAACAATTCCAGTCTGTTCTGCAGAAAACAGAACATGGCAGTCCCAGCTAATAAAACCTGGGATTTGTTGGTAGTGTAGATGTAGCAGTTCATGACTGAGTCATTTAAAGAGTAAAGTTTTTATTTGTGTGGACAGTTAGGAGAAAGCTAGGGATCCATGAAAGACCGGCAGCAAAAAAGGTGAACTCATAAGATGCAGAGATATATGTCATCAGGTACTGATGCAGTCACAGGTTGATGGAGGTAAATGGAACTCCTCAACTTTTAATTTAGAATGATTTGATAATATTTCTTATTACATCTGTGTTTACCATTTTACCATTGTCTTCAAAATTAACAAATTTAGTACTTCTGGAAATTGGGATTTTACAGCTATTGCAGCCTTCACTTGTAAAACTGTAGCCAGAGTTTGAACTTGAAATATGCCCCTTCAACCTTTTAATTTATGGAATATATTAAGCTGTAGAAATGTAAATAGGCGTACAGGGGGAAACCTATTAACTAGATTACATTCTTGATTTACAAAAGCAAAGGAAGACTGATAAACAGCACAGATATAGCCTGTGCATTGTCTTATGGGAAGATCCATGTGTGTTGGATAAGGGAAGTAATACCCCATCATCCACTCTTTAACCAGCCCATGTTCCAGTTAACAGAGCCAGACAAAGCTCTGTAAATGAAAGCAGGAGATACTGGGCACAAAGTCAGTCCATGAGCCATGGCATGCAGTGTTCAGAAAACAAACCAGAGATTTGAAAATGCAATACAGAAATAAATAAAAAAGCATGTTAAATAGTTGCATTGAGTGAAGTGGACTTGCAATAATAAAAAAAAAAATTTGATGTCCTATAAAGCTCCTCTTTCTTCAGATCATCAATTTTGCCCTATTGATAACTATGTAGAAAGAAAAAAGAGCAAGTACTGTCTTTCTTGTATACTCTTGGTACAACAGTAAGGAAATTTCAGGTGTAGAATTTAAATGAAATATTTAATTAATTTTCTGTGCACTGTAGTGATTCTTGGACCACTCAGGCAAGCCAGACATGAGTGGGTAGTGGGAATTGCAGATCTGCATTTGCTCTTACATGTTTTACTTGTTCAGTCACCTTTCGTTTTCTTCCTGGGGCCTGATGGGAGCTCCCAGATTTGGGCTCAGGCCACAGAATTACCAAGAAAGTGGGCTAATAACAAAGTACTGCAGTTGAGTGCTTAGTAACCAGGTGAAGTTGAGATTGATTTGCACGAAATTTGAACTGTGTCCTACTCTAGGAATAAGCAAAGTAAATGACTCATTCCTGTATTGAAGCAGGTAACAACTGTGAAGATTGATACCTTTATTTTCCAAATCTCTTGAGTGGACCCTAAGTCAATCCTACTAAACAGACAGCAAATATTTTAAGATCTGATTAGTGTGTAAGCTGATGGCTTTATAACCTTAAAACCTTTATGACCCATCTCTGCAGGCAGGGAGGGTATGTTTTGATTTTGTCCTGGATTACAGTCTACAGTTGTTACAGAATGACTGACAGCTTAGAAAATCAAACCAGCATTATTTTTTGTACACACATATGTGTGTCTCTGTATGTATTTCTATCCATAAAGCCTTAGAATTTTCAAAAGCAACTGAAGCACCATGTTGATTGTATCATAAGCAGATTTTTTTCAGCAAAATTCTTGTTCAGTTTGGAAGAATTAGAAAAGGATGGTGAAGACCTGTCCTTAATCATGAGAGTGGCATTTTTCTGTAGCAATTTACATCCCTGGCTGGTCCACATACAAAATTATTAGATGTATATCCTTTATCTTTCTGCCAGGATCTGAGTCCAGAAAAAATCATGGTTGGCACATGAGTAGAACTGAAAGTAATTTTCAAATGCTTTGTTTTAAACTAATTTTTGCCTCCTAAATAACAATATTTAGGAGGCAAAAGTAGCTTCAGCCTGTTAGTGCAGATTGAGGTCTGCTGAAGACTTTCATCAGGCTTGACTCTTGGACACATCAGTCATCCTTTAGATATAAACATGTCTGCTAAATTGCAGCAAGTAAAATATGTGTATTTGTCCTTGCAGGATGAGAGCTTTGAACTATGGGCGAAACTTCCCAAATTGTTTTGTCACCAAAGAGTTTCACGACTTTACTTCAAGTACCAAAAGTGAATTAACAGCATATGTTAATTGCAGTAAACTTTGCTCTTTACATAGGCCTCAAAAACATCTTAAACTAATGGGGTAAATAGTGTAGAAAGGATACAAAAAAAATGCAGTTGCATGCCATTCTTAAGTAATTTTTAAGCTCATTATTATTGCTTTTCTATAAATCCCTAGAAATAGGTGTATCCAATAGATCTGCTGATAGATCCTGGAACAGAGTCACACAAATGGCAGGTTGTAATTAGACAGGGGGTGGGGGAATGAGTCTGATGTTCTGCCAGAGCTCATTAAAACAGGTTGTGCACTCCAGTGCTCAGAACATCCCTCATGACTGGTAACAGAACATACTACTGGCAGCCTAGGGAGGAGAACATGAAATTATTTTTCTAAAAAAATGAGAAAAAAATGGAGGAGAAAGGGGAAGTAAAGAAGAGTGAGTCTTCTTTTCAAGGACTGAGATAATGCTGTTCTGACTATATGTTGGTAAACAAAAATGCAATTGTGTTTTACCATTTATTAGCAGGGCAAAGGTTTACTGCTCAAAGGTGCCAGGGCCAGAGTCAGTGTCTGTACTGCCCAGTCTGACTGCCATTTATTTGGCAAGGTGCACAAATTTTTTTTGGCAGATCTGGTATTTGCACTTGCCAATCATGTCTTATACATTCCTGTGCATTTATGTTTGACAGTATAAAAAGATGTGTGTAGTGCTGTGAGCTGCCATTTCTTGTTAAAGCTGATGCAGTTCTAGAAAGCATTTCATTTGGGGACAACTTTTATGCATTCTTACTGATCCTTGCTTTCTAATGGCCAGGTTTTGACCCTGAAGGATGCTTTTAATATGTAGATAACACAGATCACCACTTGTCCCAGCAAGGTCAAACAAAATAGGAATTTCTATCTGGCAGCCTTGGCTTTGCTGTGTTTGCTTTGGCCAGACAGAATGGACAACCTGCATGGGGTAGCAGAAGAGAGGGGGGGAAATGCTGTTGAATGCAGTAATGGACTCATGAAGCTTATTTTGCAAAAAAAATGTACTGTAGTTCACAGAAAGGTAAAAAGCAGTGAAGCAGGAGTGTGTACAGCAAAATAGCCTTAGGTGCATTGGTAGCCACTTAAAAAAGGAAAAGAAAATAAATACTGTATAAAATACTAAGATATGGTAAAAAATGAGAGCAGATGTAGACTTGAAATGAAGATTTAGGGTAAGCTGTTTAGTAACCAATTAAAAAAAATTAGTGTGATGAAGCTTTCTTAAATGAATGTAAAAATGCAAGAATATTTCCCCTCTGTTGATTCCCACATAAGAGGAAGCTTTGGCAAGTCTGAAGGTTATTTCTGTCCAAGCATGTCAGAACAGGAGGCCAAAGTTCAGCACCTCTTCTGCACAGATCTTGAGAGAGAACATAGGTCCTTAAAGGTCTAACATCATCTGTTAAATACTTCTTTCAAAAACTTCTTCTTAGTATAAGATATTATTATTCTGTAAATCCTGTACCAAGTAAAATATCATTCTCATTAATATAAGGCAGGTGAGAGGATTCATCCCCAGTTTAGCTAAACTAAAGAATTGAACAGAAGTTTGGTTAGTAAATGGTATCTCCCAGTAAACTAGATTTGTGATTCCTTGTTTGAATGCTATTCCAATAGCCTGTGGAGATGCTGTGTCCATATTATATGAACAATATTACCCCTGTTCATTGCTTATTGATCAGAGATAATAAAACTCTCTGGATCTGGGTCTGATTTCAGCTGTAATCCTATAAATCTAATGGAAAAGCAAAGCTGATAACTTTTCCTCTGTAGAAGTGGGTGAATCCAGACTGAATACCTGCCAGCCATTCCTAATCCAAATCATGAACAAAAAACCACGTATTAACATATCCATGTAAGACTACACAGAGTGAGGCAAGGTACTGGCAGAAATGCTAATTAAAAATAACCCTTCTTAATTCTGGGGAGAGCAAATAGCAGAATCAGCTCTAAGGCTTGCTTTGGCAGCTGCTCTGGAGTTGGTGGCCATAGGGAGATGGACATTTGCTGAGAATCTGGGCTAGAGATGCTCTCCTCTCCACAGTAATTTGGGACTGGACCTTACACACCAAGACAACCATGGAAATCATGGCTTTTTGGGAAGGAAAGTTTTCAGTGCTTCTGCTTCTACTGCTCTAGTGTGTTCTCAGCTGCAGTTATATCTGGTTTTGATCTATGCCAATGGTTGGACAAGCTTGGCAAATGCATGGAAAAGTTTTCATTTCAAAATCCAGGGAATAGCAGAGAAAGGTCCTGGAAAAGGAGAATTTTGTGGCTCTGTGACACATTATAACTGATGAAATGGAGCAGTCAGCTGTGCTATCAACAGCTCTGGACTAAGAGATTTTTGGGATGTAGATCAAGACCAAGCTGATAACTTGCTTAAGCCATCAGACAAATTCATACCCAGAATAACCAAAACCTACAATTATTATTAACACTAAACATAGAAATTATTGGAAAAGGCTGGGAATATGTTGAGGCCTCTACAATACTTCCTGTATTTGCTGCTTTCTTTATGTAGAGTTTCTCTTTGTAAATGTATGAACAGGTGTTAAGATGAACCAGTAAAGAGGTTACAAGAATATTAATTGCTGCTTTGAAGTGTTATCTTTAGGGAAAGTAAATTAAAACATAAACAAAGCAAGTAATAAGTATGCTCCTGAGGCAACAGATAAGACTCACTCAGAGAAGTTTCAACACCAAATGACCCAGCATTTTACTGCCACTGAGGGAGCAGAAAGGCTCTCCTCTATCACAAGAGACCATTCCTGAAGTCAGGGAAGTATTTAAAGTGGATACCAATTTCTTGTTGTTCTGAAGTGAGAAATTCAGAGCTTTTACACCAGTTCTTCACCAGAGGACTATCCTTTAATTAGCTGAATCTGGCTAAATGGATGCTCTGGCTGTTTTGTACAGTGTATCTCGAGGCCTGGCACACTCTCTGTGTGGCAAACTTGTCCAGCTGGGTATTTGAGAGTTTTTTTTTACCTGAGTAAACTCCTAGGATGCTTGGTTGCAAACTGCACCACCTGGGATAGCACTTGCAACCTTGAAGTTTACATGACAGGTGAATGAAGTCTGGATAAAGACAAAGAAATTAATCTTTCTTTGGCAAGAATAATTTTGCCACCAAATTCAATGGTACAGAAAAGGTTTTTACCCAGCACAGGCAAATTTGTCTCTTTTCTTTTGATCACAGGGCTGTCTTGATCTTAGTTGTATGGCATGACCCATTTGGAATCAAAGTGCTTCTGGGTGTCAGTTATTGTGATGAATTCCCAAGATATATTCCAAGCTCTGGATTGCTTACTAGGTTTTGGTCCTATTCAGTCATTTTTGTTTCAGTTCTGGGATTTGACATTTCATATTAATAAATGGTGTTTTTGAGACAGTGGGCATTAATATCTGAGTGGGCAGGAGCTTTACTGACCCTGACATTTGATGAAGAGCTCATCTACCTACATAAATCAGCTTGGTTACTGGAAGACTGTGTTGTTTGTATTTCTGAACAATAACATAAGCCAAACAGATAGATCAGTAAAGGGAAAGGAAGAATATATCAACAGGAGTCTGAATGGAGACCAAATACTGATGAGAATGAAACCTTATCTCAGGATGCAGGAGTTGGCATTCCCTGCTGCCAACAGCTTTCACAGGCCAAATAAGAGAGAGAAATGTTTTATAAAAATTATAAAGGAGTTGGGGGAACCCCTTAGAGAACTCCCCACCTACATGTAGCTGTCCCTGAAAAACCAACAGCAGGAATGAAATACAATAAATGCTTGTTCTTCAGTACAGCCAAATGTCAGCTGTGAGGCTTCAGTGAAATGAACAAACTCTGTCCTGAGTAAATATATATATTAATAGCTTGGAGCTGCACTATCAAAGAAAAACAGCTGAACAGCAGAACAACAAAACAAAGAAGCTCTGAGGCCTTCCACTGCCTACAGCAATATGCAGTTCAAGATGAATACTCTGCTCATTTCCATTCTAAACTAAACTCTATCTTCAATGCCATCAATATTATCAGTGTCATTATTGCAACTGCAGCATGAGTTTAATGCAATAGCTATTAATTAGACCATTTTGCCCTCCTCCAACAACAACCCTAGTGCATCAGTTCCTAATGGAGTTTATCTTATTGTATTTTGATTTTTCTCAGAGCAGCCTTTCTGAATTTTAAGTTACTGTGCAGTAATTCAAAGTACAGCAAAGGTTATAGAATACCCTTCATACTTTACCAGCTCATCTGCTTCACAACATTACACACCAGCAGCATAAACAGCCAACTCAATAATGAAGAATGCTGACATAAAAAATAGCACCCTACAATCACACACTCCAACTCTTTTCACTCCTCTCTTGGTGGTCAGCAAGGTGAACAAAATTAGAAATGTCAAAGAGAGGGGAAAACCAGTTAAAACTTCACTTTCAGAGGTAAGAAGTTCTTATCCTTAAAACATCATCAGCTGTTGCATTTGTTTTGCACCACAGTGGTTATCCTGTATAGCTTCAATATTTCTAGATTAGTGTAAATCTCATTGTTTCTTTTGTCAGCCTATATTTACCATGTTATCTAACTTGCTGGTTGGAGCCTGTCCATTGGTAGATGAAAGAGCAGTAAGTTAATTTGCTTTGTGGGAGCACAGGTTGCTTCCTCACCAGTGCACAGAGAGGGATGCACATCTGCCTGTAGTGACATTTCTGTGCTCCCACCTCCTTTCGTTATTGAGTAGAGATAGGACGTGGAATACACACCTTTTCTTACCTTCCTCTGTCTCCTCTGGTCCTCTGTGTTTTCACAGCCCCCATCACAAACAGAGCTAAGCTGCTTAGCTTCAGCAAAATCAAAAAATAAAAACTCAGGGTACCTTCTGAAAACCCAGCTCCTTCAGTCTGTTGCAGAAATTAGCCACAAAATGTTGTAAAGATTTCCTAACATTCCAACAAACAATCAGCTCCCTTGCCTAATCTGTGGAGATGACAATTGTTTCACAGCAAATCATGAAAATGTAAACTGATATTTGCCTATAATTTTGGAAGGGGACTGTGGGTTTTATTGATCATTGCTATTGTAATCCTTGCTGCTGTGGGTGAGTTTCTGCTTTCTCTCTCAAACAAATTATCTAAAGTTTAAGACCTAACCTATCAACCAAGGAAGTTTTGAGATCTATAATCACATATGTATACATAGATAGATGTACACACATATGTTAGTGTATGTGTTAGAATCATCTGTTCCTGGAAATTGCTATTTCCTGACTTTGGATTGGGGTATATTTTGAAGGAAAGCACATTCTGGTCAAATTTCATTTCAGTAATTAGTGAGATATGTGGGCTTGATTTTTTGTTGGGTTTTTGTTTTTGTTTTTTAATGGAAAAGAAACTAAAATGGAACCTATTTTTTTGAAACTACAAAATGCTTTAACTCGTATTTGGTTCCAGTTTCTGCTTTTCAGGTTTATCATAACCTGTAAGCCAACTTGTAACTAGATTGCAGGCATCTGATCCAGCAGCTTCTATGCAAGCAAACCCCCCACTGACTCCTGCTGACTTAAGGGAAGCATCTTATTGCTACTGATGAGGAGTTTGAGTCCTTACAAGTGAAGCTTTAGGTCCAAATGTGCTGAGAGGCTTAAAATATCCATGAACAGAAATACAGATAATCAGTGTTGCTGAAATGTCAGAGAAGTTACTCAAAAGTGTCATGATGCGGTTTCCTTATCACTGGCAAGGAAAGAGAACTATAGGGTCTTCCATAATCTTTTTATAAAATCATTGTGGCCTCATCCCTTTAGAACACTTGATACTCTTGGCTCCCTGGAGTGGAACAGGAATGAAGGGAGCACGAGGGACAGTTAGTCCTGAAATCTTTGAATCTGAGATTCAGTGCAAGTTCTGCCTGAGTGATTTATGAGGTAGGTGTTAGGGAGGAGACTCTGAGATTTAGCCCTATAAGTCTCTCTGGTTAGGACTCACAAGTATTTAAAACTCCATTATTGTTTTAGTAAAGCTGTTTAAGAATTTGCTGAAAACACTGTCTCCCTTGATTCTTAATGTCTACAGGATATTTCTTATGATAAATATTAATAATTTTCAAGGACATGGATGAATGCATTTTTATAATTATCAAAACCCAGACATACTGGTTTAGTGTTTAAAATTAATTATAGTATGGAAACCAGCATTCCATAAGGGAATTATATTAACTCATCAGAATGAGTTCATTTTGCCTTTCAATTTACATTTGTTGAATTTTATTTACTGATTTTGTATTTAACTTCTAAGCACTTACTGAAAACTCAGTTTTTGGAACTAGAGGGCCTTATTCCTAAATGTTTGACTGGATGTGTATTTAATTTAGATGACTATGTATTTGAACCTGCAACAAGTACATAAATACAAATAACTTCAGAGAATAAGAGTAACTAATTTTCAAAAAGTGCCTACATTCTTTATGGTATGAGAATGGAAGATTAGTATTTAAGCATTTTAGATTGGTTTTCCTTCAGGATTCCTCAGTTTACTATGTTACTGAAAGGCAAAGATGAGCAAGAACAAATGGCAGTAAGCCAACGCTGATTTCAGGGCCCACTCTGTTTTAGAGTCTTTCAAGGGTCAGTGATGTATAACAAAATGGGACACCATTTTAAGGGCAGTTAAAATGCCTCTCAGCTCTAATGCAATCTACTTTAAAGTTGCCACCCAATCTCCCCAATATTTTGAAGACTGGTTTGCTTCTCTTAGCAAAAACAGCACTGACAGTGGGCACCCTTGACTAGTCTCCCTCGAAAGTCAAAATTGAGATAGTATTGTGACATTAGTATGCATCCTTGCTCAGAACGGTGTAACTGATGCAATACATTTACAGCAAATTTTAAAATTTCCATCATAGTAAAGAGAAACTGTCATTCAATCCAGTGAAATGCTTTCTCAGCGTCAAAAGATGCTATTACCACAGGACTGGCATCATTTTTCATCTTAAAGAGGATATTAAACAAGCACAGCAAATTCGTGCAGGTGAGCCTACTGTACTAAACATAAAATAAAACCACGCATTGTTCAGGATGAATTATTTTAATGCTTATACTTTGAGTCAATTGGCCAATAACTTTGCCAATTTGTTAATACCTGCATTTAGGAATAAAATGGATCAATGTAACCTATATTGGTATATGTTTCAGTCTGTTTCAATGTTGCCAGAATCAGCACCCTGCAGTCAGGGAAGTATCTGCTGGTCAGCACCTGGTTTGCATAATGTAGTGTTACAAAGATGAAAAAAAACCAGCCAACATCAGCTGGCAAAAAAAAAAAAAAAAAAAAGTTCCCCTTTTGAAATGTGAAGGCTAACCTTGTCTAATGATTACAAGATTTATGAACAATTCAATAGCAATAGACTATAAAAGTGATAGGTCAGGCCACGTGTACACAAAGACTAAGCAGCTTTGGGTGAGATAAAAGATAAGGCAAAGATCCAGCTTAGATCCAGAGCTGTATTTTCAAGACAGCCCAGCATGCTGAGCAGTCACATCTTTATACAGAAATACTTAGATTTGAGTTTAGGAATATATTTTAATCACACAGATTTGAATAAATAGCCTCCCTTTTCACGGATCTTGTGCTCCAGGCAGAGGGAAGCAAAGATGTTATTTCCCTTTACACCACTTCTTTATTAAGATTCAGAAATGTTATTTCACTTACATTAGGCATGATCAAGGAGCATCCATTGCATACCATACTTTCTGTATGCCATCTTCAACTTCTAAATCCTGATTAGCTGGCTTGAAATGTCAACAGCCATGGGCAGCTTTAGACCCCACAGATTTCTTTTCTGTTTGTCTGAGTGAAACTGTACAGATCAGACTTGAGATTTTCATAACATTTTGATTGACTTCTGGACTGTCTGTGATGCTAAGACATTGTTTATCCCTGACACACCCTTCAAAGTGCTTCTCACCTTGCACTGTTTCTGCATTTGCTGCATATACTCTTTCCACCCTCCTCTAATCCCTTCCCCCTCCTCTCTCACCCTTCAAATATGTAAAGCTGTGAAGAGAGCAGCCTTTCTTCTGAATGTTAGTTAATAATATCCAGACTGTGAAACTAAAACTTACAGTACTGCATTTCTAATTAATCAGAAAGACATGCTGTAATAATATAGCTACAGACAAGGAGCTCTGCTAGCAATCACCCAGTGCTCTGTTGAAAAGCAGCTTGCCAAGCAGACCAGTCATTAGCCAATTACATCATGGAGCTCTGTATGGAATAGATTTGGTACATACGTGGTGGAGCAGATGGTGGGGAAGAGTAGCCAGGGAGGACCTAGTCCAGCTGCTCAGTGGCTGGACCAAGAAAAGTTGGAAAAAAAAAAAAAGGAAAGAAAAGAACACAAGTGGTTTTAGTTGAAGATGAGGATGGGGGGATTTGAGAATGGGTGTTAGTTGTATGCGTAATGTTGGAACAATTAGTACAGGTAATTTGGAAGCACTGCAGTGATCATGGCTCCTGGTTCATGGTTTCTGGTTCAGGTCTGCATGGTTTCTTGTAGGCCCTTGTGCCTTGCTGTCTAGACAGGCGATACAAAGCAAAAAGGGCTGAGGGAAGGAAACTGCAAACCAGAGTTGGACCATATGCTTAAAACATTTGCTAATAGAGGCTGGCTCAGCTTCTCATGAAATGAGCCTTTGTATAGCCTGTCTTTGTCTTCTGGTGAGAGTGAGGAAAACAGGTTTTTTTCCAATGCACATTAGTCTCTCATGTGTCTCATCAGCTTTTGATAACTGCTAATTGTAATTCAGGAAAGTCTGTGGGGCTTCATAACTTATGGTAGCTAGAAATGTGCAGAATCAAAGTCAAGTAATATTCTAAGCCAGTATTTGTGTGCGGTCACTTCCCACCCCATTCTGTTTGAAACTTCTTTCAAGCTGAGATGGGAGAGATTGCTATTGCAGCAATTCTCGGGAATAAGAGAAATAAGAATTCTTGGGTTTTAGGAGTCAAGAAAGTTCAAGTTCCCAAAACAGTCTTCTAATTTTCAGTGCCTAACTTTAGGCTTTGTGGATTTCAATACCCAAGATACTGAATATTCACAGTTCTAAGGTGAAACTCGGAGTTGAGTGAGCAACATTCCTTACCCTCATTACACAACAGTCTTCTGGAAATAGAGACAAAGCCACATAGATTTTGTGAGGACTAGTTAGTGTGTAGACAACCCTTGAATATGAATAGTGCTTAGGAAAAAATTTTGAGGATCCAAAGAAATTTACGAAGTCAGTTTGATTAAAATGATTGAGCCATCTCTACAAATAACACTGGTACATAATTCCTTCTCTCCTCACTTAGGAGGAAACACTGTCAATGTTTGCTTACTAGCAGGATATTAAAATATATACCAAAAAATCTCCAAAAGCAGTGACCAAACAAACCCAGAAGTACTACATTATTTCATACTAATATATCATGCCCATTTATTCACTTTTTTGCTAAGCTTTGGTTCTTCTTTCCTGTTTACAAGTTCTGGAACCACATCCCACAGTCCTTCAACACAGCAGACTGCTCATGAGCTGGAGCTGGTGTGCAGATGGACCTGAGCTCCTCTGCACAGGCTCCAGACTGGGCGATGTGAGCCAGCTTCATCCCAGAAGGCTTTGTCAGTGATGTGGTTCTGTGCCTGAGTTAATGTGCCAGAAGAGACGTGCTTTCACATTCCAAGCTCTGCATTTTCCAGGCTGATATTGCTTAGAAGCAGAGAAGATCTCATTTATCAATGGATAGAAACTGAACCCGCCAAAGTGGAGGAGCCACTGCTGGAGAGTGACTCAGGATTGTGACAGAGATGAAGCGGTAGGACACTGAGCAGAGGAAGCTCATACAATGAGCAAGAACAGCTTGTGTCACATTGCCACCTGTTCCTTTGACATCTGAATTTATGGTCTAAACCATAAATGGCCTAAGGCCTCATTTATTTGAAGTCAGGACAGAAACAGCACATGCTCTACAGAGCTCAGCTTCACGTTTCGAGTACCAAGCACATACAAAACTGAATGAACCTTATGGAATTTGGGGGCTTTTGGTAACAAATAAAATTAGATACCATGCAAAACTATTGTAAAGGGAAAGACGTCAAATTAATCCCATTTAAACTCAAATAAACCATTTTAAAAAAGGGAAAATTAAGTAAATAGATAAATATGAGTGTTTGAGGCCAAATGCCTCAAATTCACCAAGGGTTTCCTTGTTCCCACCAAGGAAATAATCAGATGGCAGTAAAATTACTGGGGCAAAACTCCAGTTAGTATGTTCCTGGCCCTGTAGTTTATGGGAGAGGATAGAGATATAATCATCACATTGAATAAAATATATGTCATGATTGGGAAAAGTACATGATTTTTTGAGGTCCTGTCACTTGAATAAAAACCATGAGGCAGGTGGGGATGATAAAGGCTAGAGAATGTGATAACATGTATTATTAGCAATTCAAAGAAAGGACGGTACAGCTGCTGCAGGAAATGTTGGATCCAGCTCTGCAGCTGAGCTGAATTTGGTCCTCTGCCCTGAAGTGTTAAAAAGAAAAATGAGTGTATGTAGCCATGGATTTGCTATAATCCATGATTTGAGGATGCCAGTAGACATCCAAGATATCTATCCTGTATGGAACAGAGAAGGCTTGTTTTCTGTATTTGTTTAAGAATGACAAATATCAATAATATGGCAGAAATGTTTAAACAAGGACACAGCACATCGTAAAGGAAAACAATCCATCTGTTTCAGCAGCTGGTTTCAAGCATCCAGTTAGGTATCTCTTGCAGTGAAGAAACTCTCCCAGGTTAGTTCCTACAATACACATTTATCCTGGCTAGAAGAGTTGTCTAGGGTGGTTTGCAGGACCTGATTTGGACATAGGAAATAATTATAGCTGCTGTACTCTGTACTCTCTGGTAGGTTTAGATTCCATGTGCAATTGCAATTAACCAAGGAAGCTACATAAACATGGCCACTGTCACCATACCTTTCAAATGACTGCACCCCCAGCTGAGATCTCTGGTGTCTGGTAGCAGAGGTCTGTCCCCATCTGGCTCTGCAAACAGCCAGAAACAACAGGGAGCTCACTTGAATGCAGGGATCCTCCTTCCATCTCTGTCAGCTTCTTGGGAAACAAGAGTATTCAGGACCTCTCAGCACTACAGTGAGCTCCCCAGGACTTTATTTATGTATCTGTCTCTGGAGTGTGCTGGGTAAACAGAAGAAATTTGTACTTTGCAAAGGTGGCCACTACATAATTTCAGGAGCGCACATGATTCAGGCATGAAATTGCTGAGCTATGACAGAAGTCACTGACAGCTACTGTACATTAGCATTATTGCTCTGCATTGACACATATGCATATATAGTGATATACTATGTGAATAGTAAAGATGATTCCCCTAAACCTGTAGATAAGAACAGTAGCTATTACCACCATAAGATCTCTATAGCTTGGTGACTGAAGGACTTCACTTGATTCTATGATTGTGCCTTTTCAGTTGGATACCAGTGCATCCCCTTGCTGCCACAGTTTTTGCTCAGCCTGTCATCATAAGCAATGTTTGTGTTTGTGTTAGAAATAGCAGGAGACTTTTCTATCGACTTTCTAATAATACATAACTGCAAACCAATCCATAATGAGCACTTATCCTTCTTTGCTTCCTTTTTTCTCTGATGCTTCACATCTGATATTTGCTTGGTTTTTTTTAAAGTTTAGAAATTCTGTTGTGTTTAACACTTTGACTTCCTGTTGGTGTAGTTTTTCTCTCCAAAGAAACAAACATATGTAGACTGAAAACTGAGCCCTTCAGGATCCTCTTAAGATCTCATATATTACAGCAAAGATACCCCACATTTAAATTTATCCAGTCTCTCACCAAATCATAGTAATGATGTCCTCAGTTGCTTTTGTCCATGTGTTAAATCTGTGCTTTGTTTACACACAGGATATATGACTTCCTTCTCTTGTTTTGGTAGTGAATGGTAAAACAAAATGCCATGAAGGAGTTCCTGGTCATGCCTGTTTTGCTCCCACAAGTGGCATTTGGTGAACTCCATCTCAAGCCTTCTCTGCTAATTTCTTAATCTTCAAAGTTTCTGACTTTAGATGAGTAATTTTGAGTGCACTGTATATTCCAGGATGTGTCTTGTTTAACTTCTCCAAAAAAGTGATTAGAATGAAGAACAGTGTTTCATGTGTGGTTTTAAAGCAGAGGAGTCAGTTCAGTTGAGCTAGACATTGTTTCTGAAACATCCAGCACCTTTTTTAGATTGGGGAGGAAACTAAGAAATAAGAAGGGAAAAACCAGCAGATTCAGCAGATCTTATCTCACTATTTCCCCCTCCTGTTTTCATTTGCACTTCCATTTCCATGCAATATTTCATTTCTTTATGCATCTATCACTGTTTGCTTCTGTCAGAAGTTCAAAGGCAGCCTGCTTTCATAAAGGAGAGGCAGTATTGACTGATCTATAATATTGTTTCTACCTTTTTTGACCAATTCTCAATGCATATTTCGAGTTTTCAGAAGCATTTCATGAGTCACTGGGCAGTTTGAAAAATCTATAGTGTAGGCTCATTACTTTGCTGGCTGCTGAATGTTTTCCATTGGTTGTGTTGCAAGGCAAAAATGCAGCCCTTTTTCTCAGGAAAAAGAGGTTAAAATTTCATATACACATAAATAATAAAACAACACATGGAGGTGATATCAGTGTAATGTATTTCATTTTATATATTTTTTTGACTGCCCTGCTGTCCATTAATCCACACAAATTCCCATCATATTCCAACCTCCTTAGCACCTATAGTCTTGCTTTTCTAGGTAGTCAGTCAAAAAAAGTCTCCCTTCTTTCCTCTGAAATGTGGCACTCCCAGCCATCCTCCCAAATGTCACTGGCTGCAGGCCCAGGACAAGCACTGTTCTGTTCTATGCTGGTGATCATGGTTTAAGCTCCAACCTCACGAGGCTGCAGAAGTGGGAGCTTTACACTTCCAAGTGAGCTCCTTGCCCCAGCAAGCAGAGATGGATAAAATGGCTGTAGGAGTTTATTTCAGTAGAGCCAAGAGGTCCAGCTCCTGGAGACAGATCCAGGGCTTCACAGATCACAGAATATAATGGAAATGACAGAATGATGCAACTGACCAGGAGTCACTTTTAGATTAATTTTAAATATTTTACAAATATTTTCTCATGTTTCCTGCCTATCAAATCTTAGTAACTCATTCTGCATTTCAAAGGCATAAGGATATCAAAGTGGTCCCGATACAGTTAACCCCACCCCTCCAATCTATTTTAAGCACTTCTATCACCAATATTTTTCTGAAAAACACCTTCATACACATAGTGTGATGGGAATGTATTTAAGTGCTTTCAGCACTCCTGCAGAGTGACATGCAGAACTCACCTAGAGTTTAACTACTTATATCACACCAGATCCCTTTTCTTCTCCCTCTTTTGTGAAGGGTAGTAGATAAACAAAACCTCCCTTTTTCTTATTCTCTTTAAAATTAGGCACAGATCTAAATCAGTTCTCTAAAATATATTTTTTTTCCCAGCAAAAGAACCACACTGCCACTAATTAAACACTTAAGACTGTCTGGGCTTTTGTTCTGAGGAGGTGCCAAGGCTGAAGGGTAGCTGCAGCTTCCAGTTTAGAGGCACTCTGTGTACTGACTGCATATGCAAACACTGCCTCTGGCCATGGTGGAAAGGAGACAGGCACAGCAAGATCACACAGGTGGTAGACAATGCACTTAGGGAAAACAACATCTGGATCATCCACAGAAACACCCACCATTGCCCTCATCCCAAATTCCACTGAATATTTCCACTACCAGTTGCTGAGGTGCACTGGCATGGAGGCTCCTCCGCTTGAGTACTCATTGCAGGCCGACCATCATGTGGAAAGTATGTTTATAACTGTGCATTATAGTAAGGTGTAAATTATGCCATATAATCTCTTTAGGAACTTCATGAGAAATCAGCCATAGCTTCAAAGGGTTATTTTATATCTGTCTAAGGAAATCTCTGAAAGACAAACTGGGCTAAAATGCATTACAAAAAGGTAGTTATTTCATACATCCAGACATCTCAGGGGAAGTTGCCATTTGAGTGGTGTTATTTAGGAATCAGTGAAAGAACTCTGTTGCTCCAAGTCCAATGTCAGTTTTTAGAGGTTTCTCTCTCTCTGCACCACTACTTCTTTCACAGATTTCTCACTCTGCATGGATTTTTATGTTGTCATTAGCATCTTAGGTCTTCCTGAAGCTGCCACAAGCAGATTTTTATTCCATATGGCTATTTTGTCAGCCTGTAGCTACTAGAAAGATGAAAATGGGAAGGGTAGGTTTGAAGAGGAGACAACCCAGACCATTCCATGCAGACGAAAAGCTCTCCTCAGTCAGATTTGGTTGGAAAGCCCTACTACCACTCTGTCCCTTTTTCTCCTGGGCTAGGGAAAACAGCTGTTTGTGTTTTAATCTGTCTTTACCTCTAGCTCTAAGGAGGAATAGAAATGCATGGGTCGTTCATTATCCCTTGCATATAGAAAATAAATTGGTTGAAGCAGAAAGTCAAATGGACTTTAAGAAGTTTTCTGTATTGACTCATTTCCAAGTTGATTAAGTGCTCTTAAGTGCAGCCTATGCTCTTCTCCTTGCAAATCTGTCTATTGGGTATGGGTATACAGATTCATATTTACATGTATGCAGATTCCAATAGTGTTAAAACCCCCAAACCTCCAGATAGCTAGTTCATATTAGTTCATAGGAATTTAAAATTAAATTGAATAGCTGGGCTGTTTTCCAGATGATTTTTAAAGTTCCTGTGCTTACACAAAAACCTCCATAGGATTTACATTACACTACTGTATTTGTTTCAGTGAGCATTTGACTGCCAAGAATACAGTCTATGACCAAAATGGCAATCTAATTAAATATTTGACAAGCAGAAAGCTGGACATTATTCAAGTCAACCATTAAATTAGAAAATTTAGTTTGTCTCCTTTATCGGTAGATTTTTAAATCAGCCTATTCTACCAAAACCCATAAGTTTAATGAATTTGGTCAGACATACTGTGTAACAGATGTCTAACATACAGCCAGGAGCCTAAATCATAAAAATGATGCTTCACTTTGGCACTGCAAAATAGATATGAAAGACTCAGAAAGGTCAGTCACCAGCAACCTGCTTGCTGGTAGTTGAGAAACAGCACTGTGAAATGCATGAGCTGCCTTCTGTAGTTTCTTATAGGAAGCCTTGGAAAGCCACAGATAATTTGCTTTAATGATTCATCAAGTTGGCCCTTTGTTTCACTAATTTGAGTGTCAAGTGCAACGACATAATAAAGAATTACCAAGACCTGATAAGGTTCTTACATTGCTCTGTTTGTCTGAACAACTGGTGCTGTTGAAACCAACCCTACAAACCGCATAAACAGCGGGCGTGTAACTGGTGTCTTCCGTGGAGTGATAAAGCTGTGTTTACTGCGTTATCCGCTGGTGAACCACACCTTCATCTTTCTTTCTCCTCTCTTAAAAGGCACTAATTGCAGCAGGCTGTGCCCATGCTAGAGATGGTATATTTGTTTCACTGTTAATCCTCCAATGAATTAACAAAGATAAAAAATTGATTTCAATGACACTTCCAGCCTTGAGAAACGTGCTATTGTGACCATGGTTGAGTTACTCTGTTGATAGTTTTCTCCTTAATATAATTTTTAATACCACATAGCTGTAGGTTAGATGTGAAGCCATATATTAGAGCTACTATTTCGATGAGTAGTTTCAAGTGAAATAATTTCATGATTAGGAGATAGATTTTTTTTTTTTATGCAGTCAGTCTAGTAACTTCGTAGAGATGAACCCTAAAAATGGCTTGTGTAGAAGAGGCACCATTTATAAACGTGGGATTCCCACAGCAAAAGATATTTGTAATCTGGGATCTGATAAACTTTCCACAACTGAACTGTACACTATTAACACAAAGAAAGAATAAAAAACTTTAAAAGTCTGCTTGTGAGAGTGGGAAAATGTCCGCCTTCAGAAACCAGAGAGATGGCATGGGCAGCAAGTCTGTGAGATTTCATTTATAAGATGAAGAAAGCTTCTGTCAAAAGGGTTTGAAACCGGTTGTTAGAGCTCAGGCAAGACTGTGTGAGGGGGCATTGTCAGCACCGCACAAGGAGTTGAGGGCGTCGATTTTTTTACTAACGTGAATTTAAAGTATTGCCTGATCGCTGCCACCTCCAGGAAAGCCAGGTAGCGGTGGGAGAACGAGAAATTTTCCGCTAGGGAAAAATACAAATAATGTAACGTGAAGGTCGTGCCCCGCTACCATAAGCAGGACAGAGGCCTGAGCAGAGGGAGGGAGAGAAGGAAGGAAGGAGCTCCAGCCTCTGCTCCTGCTCGCTCGGGGCGCCGCCCGCCCGGTGCCCGCCCGGTGCCCGCCCGGTGCCCGCCCGGTGCCCGCCCGGTGCCCGCCCGGTGCCCGCCCGGTGCCCGCGGCGATCCCGCCGCCGCCGCCCCCCCCCGCGCCGCGGGCTCGGCAGCGGAGCAGCCCCGAGCGGAGGCAGAAGTTAACTTCCACCTGCCCTGAAGTCGCCGCTGCGCCGGCAGCAGGAGGCGGAGGCGGAGGCGGAGGCAGGCGGGGCAGCCGAGGACCCGGCTCTGGCAGGCTCCGAGGGTCCGGCCGAGTGTAATTCCCCCCTAATCCCCGCCACGGCGGCGCTTCCCTGGCCGAGCCATGTCTGCGGCTTCCCCGCCATGCCGAGCCTAGCGGGGAGCGGGAGGACTGGCGGCCGGGAGGCGCACAAAATGAAGACCCTGATGGTAAGTGCATTGTTGGCACGGCTCATCCCGGCTCCGGCGGCGGGGAGGAGAGCAGGGGAGCGGCGCGGAGCGGAGCTGCCCCGGGCACCCTGCACACGCTCCAGCCTTCGCCGGGCTGCATCCCCGCGGCTCTCCGGCATCGCGCGAAGGCGACCGAACCTTGGTGGCGGCGACCAAGAACTTTCCGCCTGCTTTCTTTTATTCGTGTTGCTCGTGGTTTGGGGGTTTTGTGTGTGTGTGCGTTTTAAGGAGCGTACAGAAAACCGATCTGCTTAAAGGACGAGGCTGGAGGTATCTGGGCGGGGGGAAGCGCTACAGTCCCCAACACTCGTTAAAATGCACGGATGAGATGCCCAAAGGGGACGGCGGCACGGGAATGAGAGACGCCGGGTAGCCGGGCGCACGGAGGGGAGAAGAGGCGAGGAAGCAGGGCTGGGGGAGAAGGAGGGAGCCACGGGAGCGGGCTGGCGAGAGGACAGGAGGAGGACGGAGGGGCTTCCCCAGTTCTCTCCTCGCACTTCTGCCGGGTGTGTGGTGGGTGAAACTTGCGGGTGCGCCGGCGGGGAAGCGGCGCGCCCCGCGGGGCCCCGCGGCGGGGGGAGCCCGCTGAGCCGGCTCTCTCTCTGCCCCCCGCAGCGCCACGGGCTGGCCGTCTGCCTGGCGCTCACCACCATGTGCACCAGCTTGTTGCTCATGTACGGCGGCATCGGCATCGGCGGGGGCCACCCGGAGCCGCGGCGGCGGCAGCAGCAGGTGGCGGCGGTGCCCAGCCGCCCGCCCGAACGCGGCCAGCGCCACCCGGCTCTGCCCGTCGGGGCCGGCCTCCTGGAGGGCTACATCAGCGTCCTGGAGCACAAGGTGAGCCGCGGGACCGCCCCTCCGTCCCGGTTCCTGTCGGCGGGGCCGACGTGCCCTGCCTGCCTCGCTGCCTGCCAGGCTTAGCCTGGCCCAAGAGCAGGAATTACCGGGGTCAGGAGCCGGGCTCCAGCCCGCGGTTGGGTATTCATGCAATGCTGCTTCTCTTCTCCCTTGCACGGTAGAAAGGGGGAGGGAAAGATGAAGTGTTTCTAATGTTGTATGCTCTAGGTACAGTAGAAATGTATGTTTAAGGTGATATTAGGAAGAGTTAGAGAATGAGGTTTATTTACTGGAGGGCAAAGTCAATAGGTAGGTGTTTATTCTTAGCTCATTTTGTCATAGGAAAAATGAAAAAAGTCTCCTGCACAAATGACCTTTTCATCCCCCCTTCTGGGAAGCAGAAGTTGTCACCCGCAGTTTCCATTCTAGAAATTTGGGGCACTTCTTTAATGGTGAGCAAAATGATGTCCCTCCCCTTGACAGAGGAATTACCAGGCTGTATTGTCAGACTATAATACTTGTTTACCAGAGACAGGCAGGCTAAGCTTTGATGGCTCACAGGACAGATGTAGTGACATAAAGTGAGCAAGGTGGCACATCTATGCCAAAGAGATACTCAAGCTTCAGTAGTTTTCTTAGGAGGCAGATTCCTCTGCTTTTTGTTTGGTGTTCATGTTGTTGCTTTCAGCTGGAAATTTCAAGGTCTTCCTCTTCCAAAACCCCAGATATTGTTTAGTGCACACACATCTTGCAGTAAAAATTCACTTTAAAAATAAACAAGAGGAGTGAGGATTCGCAACTTTCTTATGTTTTCACATCCAGACTGACAACCTCCTGAAAGATATGTTGTCAGACAACTTACTGGGCTCCGTTTGGAGGTACTGTGTGAAGGTCCTAGTGACTTTGATATACAGAGGTTTTTATTGTTCCTTCTGGCTTGACTTTCTATGCAAGAGTTATCTGTAGGGCTCTTAGCACAGAAAAATAACACATGATGGTGCCTTGTAGGCTTTATTTGCTTTCTTACATGGTTCTCCTGGAAATTCTCAGATGTAATGCCTATAGAAAAAGCAAGTTTGGCCAGGGCTTCCTACTGTCTGACGTGTACTGTTGTAATTCATTTGTTCTTCTTGAACATGGCTGTATGATAGGTGTAGATAGATGTGCACATGGTTGTTATATCCAGCAGTAATTGAAAAGACATCTGTGGGCTTTTTGGGATGCATGTGTGAGTAGTCTTCTGATTCTGATAACACCTCACACTGGTTTCTCCAGACTCACAAACACCCCTCATTAACAGGCCATACTTAAAATCACTGTTCTGTTATTTTCCGGGGTAATTTTCATGTTTCCTTGTGTTTTGGAGAAAGATGATCCTTTGGTTTTTTAATATATTGTAATATGGCTCAAACCCCACAGATACTCTATTTCTGAATTTCATTTCACACAGCTCATGCCTCACAGTAATAATCTCCTGAAGGTTTAATAACTTTTCCACCTAACTTCTGTGGGTCAGAAAGAATATTGTGCTATCCCTGCTGTGTTCCCTGCTTGCTTTGTCTGAATTTAATGCACACGAGATCATGCAGAGAGCTGTGCCACTGTGGTATACAGAGCAGTGAGGACACTGCATTGCCATAAGGAGACGGGGGAGAAAGGGGCTTTGTCTCTTAATAATGTATTTATTTTTGTAATTTCATTTGGTAGTCCATGTACTCGTCACAGATTTATAATCCCAGAATAGATAGGTTTCATCCATAATAAAAAATGGAGAATGCAAAAAATCACAGAAATTCATGGTTTGAAAAAAGAAGGATGCAGGATTGGGGATGGTGAGAGAACAGTGAGAGAGCAAGAACTGAGGAATGGTGAGACATATTCAGGGAACCTGTGGTTTGGGTGGGACGTTGGAAACTGCAGAGAAGACAGCTTGAATAGCAAGTGAAATGAGGGAATTGGGGAAGTTTTAAGGAATGTGAAGAGAGCTGCAGGAAGAAAGCAAGGTAAAATTCTGTAGCTGTGAAAAGGACATGGTATTTGAAGAGATGGGGCGGTCTGGAAGGAGATGAGAAGTGTCTGTTGTTTGAGGACAACAGGCTTGCAAAGGTAAGGCAGCAATGAATTCAGCAATGGTACATGTTACTGTGATAGCACAGAGGTGATGGTGTGAAATGACAATGAATGGTAGATTTTTCACAGTATGGCTTCCTTAATTTCCCATATAGAATCTTGGAATTATCTGTCAGGTTGAATGACCTGAAACTGAATGACCGTTGTACAGAAATCATCCTTGGTATGTGTTCATGCATGAGTGACAGGTGGTAGTAGACTGAATGTCTGGATCATTCTTGTGCTTGTTTCTGGATCCCATAATTTGCTTTAACAGGAAAATCTCCTTTCATGTTTGTGGTGTTGTACCCATTCTGGTGCATTTAATAAGAGTTAGTATGCACATATATGTAGGAGCTGTCTGCCAGCTACTGAAGTTAGTGATCCATAATCACAGTGTGAGTATTGACGCATGAGCTGTGTAAGTATGTGGCGGTAAAGATGTTTCTCTTCAGGGATAAAATTTAACAACTGTCCCCATTGTGAAATTTCATGTATTACAAATGTCTGTCACTACTAGCAATACAGCTCATTTAGTAGTGCTGGATGATCATGTATGGAGACTATTTGCCAGAAAATCTGGGCACTTAGTACTCAGTAACAATGATTTTGAAATATAGCCTGCAATATTATAATTACCAATTATTTTTCTCCTTTTATTTTATATTCAGTAAGAATTGTAGTTCCTCATCCATACTGTCAAGATAAGCAGGCAGTCTCTGAGAATACAGTAAAATGTCATTTTTTTCTAGGTTGAAGATGTTTTCTGCATGAGTTTCTAGTCTTTGCTTTCATAGTTCCTGCAAGCCCATTTTTCCATGAGTCAAGCATCAGAGATCAGAACCCCTGTACTTAGCTTTAGTAGCCTTTCACAGTTTAGCAGTGCATACTTAATTTTTGTTGAGCTGAATTCTTGGAACAAAAAAATATCAGAAATGCTCTGGATTCAGACATACAAGTGGATCCTTGTCATTTCACCTCTGCATGTCCCACAGTAACAGCAGTTGACAGACATTGTTGATGGATGTTTGAAATGAATAAATAGTATCACTTTTTGTTCCCAATAGCTAGATGTTCTATCCTAAAAAAAATGTCAGATTTTGAAGAGAAAATATGGTTTGCTGATAGTTGTTATTGAGAGGTCAAGGACTGAAACAAAGGGAAGAAGTGGTGGCTTCTAGTTCAAGGAGCTGTTGGCTCCTACAGAGGCGCTTTGAGTGTAGCACTGCTTAGCTGCTGCATCTGCTCTGCAGTTAGGACAGGAGTCCCACACTGTCAAAGTGACATCTTTCATGAATTCTGTGGGTGTTATCCTGAAATTAAAGAGGTTTTGTCACTGGCATTGAGGGAAGCAGAATTATGCTCTTCTTTGGGGAGGCATGGGGATAAGCCTTTCTGTTGATTTATCATAGTGCCAGCAAGAAATTACAATGCTAATATTTTTAAAGCGATTACTGCATACAAATAAGAGAATGTTAATGAAAGTAGGAAACCTAGCACTATTCCAGAACTTGCAAGAAATAAATATTTAACCATTATATTACGATTCTGAAATGAATGTGAGAACATGTCTCTGGATAGTTAAAAGGCTTTTTGCGCAGTATTGACTCAACAGTTGGTGCTGCAAATAAAATATGAGTTTGTCACGTATGTAATTGAATAATATTTCACGCCATCAAGGATTTTGTTCCTTAGAAAATAAAAAAAAATTAAAATCAATCCTGCAGTCAAAATGTATGATTTATTAGAAATACTTTTAAATACCTTAAGAGCAAATTGAGATCAGCATGATAATTTAAGTGATCACAATGATTTCTTAATTTATGATAATGTGAATTATCATATGCAAAGAAATCTTGATGATCCCTCTAAATTAATGCAGATCAGAGAATAGTGTAGTTAATGAAGTGTTTGAGGAAGAGTCATTCTGCAAATAGTGCTGCTATAGCTCCTTAATCTCTGAGTTGCAAGAAGTTGCTCTTGGGTGAAACTACTTTTTTTAGGATAGTAAACTTTGTGCACTTAAAATCAGATGGGAATCTTACCATGCTTTATATTATTTTTAGTAATGAAGTCAAATGAGTTTGGAATTTTAATTTTTACCTCACTAAACCATTGACAGTTTGGGGCTGGATAGTTTTGAGGGGCTTCACTAAACCAGCCTTCATAACTAAACATAGAGTTGAGAAGGAATCAAATGATTTTGAAGGTTTTATTGGTTTTTAATGAATTTATCACAGAACCATAATGTATCTTACAGCAAAACAGCTTGTCTTGCCTGAGGTGGGATCAAGCCTACAGAGTTATGTAAACCATGTACTATGATTTCATTACATGTTCCTATTTGCCACTGAAATTCTTACCTGCAAAGGAAGGAACACAAACTTTATTACACAATTAAGGATTTGATGGAGTTTTTATTATGTGAGAGATCCACAAGGGGGAGACTTTATTCTAGAATAACCTTGTTGGGGACTCTTCCATCTGTCTGAGACCTGGGCAAGGTGGGAGTCCAAAATGCCCTTTGCTCAGTGCTCTCTTGGCTTCCTGGCTTTTTGTATTTTTAAGTACCACAGTTACCTACCACTGATAAGCTGTAGGTTTATTTAAATCCTTATAAATTGTCATCTTAAAAAAAAAAAAATACCGTGACTGTCAGGAAACATAATTGAATATCCACACACAGGGAGCACAGACAATTATTTTTCCAGATTTACACAGCTTTTAAATAATGACTGTCCTGTACTTTACAATTTCTTACTTTTGAGCTACTGCAGTAGTGTGCTTTTTCAGGCTTACCTTCATTTTGGTGATCTTTGTCTAAAATTTTTAGTAGTTTCTGTGTGCACTAGCTGCCCACACAGGGCAATACAGAGCTCACAGCAATGACAGCAAATTATAGTACATATATAGTACATTTTCCTGTTTTCCAGGTTGCTTGGCATGTCTGAAAGGAACCAGTCGTTCTAGCATAGCACTGCTTCTACTTAGAATATCTTGAAATATTTTTAAATGTTTATATATATCAGGTGCTGTGCAGTTTATATATTTATTTTATGAAAAAGGCTGTGTTCTGTTGGACCCATCTTTTGTAGAATTCTGACTCCAGTGTGTGCTCGATAGAGATGTTAACTAGGATAATAAGCAAGTCATATTTTACAGTTAACACTATTGCCTAATTCTTTCTAAAACAAGTGCTGTTAAAGATAAAATCTAAATAGCAGGGGTAGTGGTCCAGGCAGAAGTCAGCATCTGTTGCTTTAAAAAAGTCATCTCAAAAGAGCACAGGTACTATTAAATATTGAAATGTTCCTGAAAACTGGAAGATGCTTGGTATGCATCTAGTGCATGATGTTGTAAATGTTCATTAATGTAGCAGGATGGATAAAAACCTACCCAACCACAAACTAGCCATGTTCTCATGATTTCCTGGTGATTGGGAAGATAAAGGAGTGACAATCATTGTTGTGATACTGAAAACAAGAGAATGTTTTGGAGTTTATACTTGCCCTATGTAATTTGTGACATTATGTGATATAGCCTTATTCTTTCATAGAAACTGAAGCAAAAAGTTTATTTCAGAGACTGTTTCACAAGATATTGATAATATATTTCAGTAAAAACATAAATAGTAGGTATTCAGGTTGACAGTTGATGCAGAATTGTGTTTTAATTTTCTCACATTTAAAAAAAGTCACATCTCACCACAATATCTGATACCATATATTGGTCATGATATGTTATCTTATTTTTGCAGCTGACCAAACCAGAGTGTTTGTTTGGTGGATTTTTTGCAATTTTTTTTGCTTTTTTTCTCTTTTTTGGTTTGTAGAAGAAAAACTGCAGAAGCATGAAGATGTTCATTATTGCGCTTCTTTTTTTTGACTGATTCTGGATTATATGAATTTTTCACAAATTATCCTGATTTATGAAAGAAGAGTAAATGAAGTTTATGAAGAATGAGTAAATATGCTCCTTTTGGTTTTATGAATATCATTCACATAATATTTTAATATGTGGATGCTGTCTGTTTCCCTGTCTGCTTACCTGTCTTCTTTTGTGAACATACAAAATTCTTAATTCAGTGGATTTGCAAAGTACTTTCAGGCAGGGAATTGGTGATATTTTGTCTACTGGTGAAATTTGTTCAGCTCTTATGCAAAACTCCGTAATTTTTTTTCTCTTCACTTTCAGCATTAATTTCAATGACCACATTTGTATTTTTAGTACGTGTTGAAGTATATTATATTTGATAACCATTTAAAGTTGCTATATTGTGAACTTCTTTTTCACATGATCTTTCACTGTGAGCTTTCTAGGCTATTTTCATCTTCCTGTGAAGACAAAGTGTTCTTTTGAAGGTTCTTAATCCTTGGTGGAAGCAAGTCTGAACTAAATGAGATTTTCAATGACAGGAAATGTAATTTTTGCTCACAGCTGATGGATATCTCTCAATAGAGTTCCTTAAATTCTCCCTTTCTGCTTGTCCTGGGGCATAAGTGGATATTGAGTGGCATCTTAACTGTGTGATATCCTCAAAGCAGTGGATTGCAGGTAGTTTCCTTTTCCCAGTGACCTTCCTTCGGACTGTAACCTGAATTGCTCAGTAACGCTGTGTGCTCGTCCTTGGTGCTGAGGTGGCACTGATAGGAAGAACTCAGTGCATTAATTGAACTTCTAATTAGGGCAATTATGATCAAATCAGCAGTCGTTTGGTGCTGATATAAGCAGATGTGACAGCACAAAAGCTACTTTGAAGGTGAGGTGAAGCATCATGGTATTTAACCTCACTCTGTTTCACCTCATCCCCACACAATCTCCATTAGTCATCACTCTTTCTCCAAGAGTTAAAACCTGAAGTGCTAAGACCGGGTTAACTGCTAAGGTTTGCTGTCAGCTGGAAAAGCAAGTACTTTCAGTTCAAAAACTGCTGTTAATTGTTCTCTATTGTCAATCCAAAAATAACCAATTGCAGTAAAAAAATAGGAGTCAAGAGGAGAGGGAACTAGTCAAGGCTGAAGCTTTCTGCCTTCAGAGCGTTTGTTTGCAACAGAAGTGCAAAATGCAGCTGGGGAAGTGGAGCTCTGAGGTGTCCCTTGGTAGTCCATGTGAAAGACAGAGCTGGGCACTGAGGAGCACGTTCACATTGCTGTAGAGAATCCAGCAAATTTGAACTGGGTTAGGCAAATCTGGTAACACTGTGTCTGGGAAGGAAGGGAAACATGCTGTGTTTATTACATGCAGTAGTGAATACTGAATCCTTACTGAAACCTTGTGAGACAACTTCAGAAAAAGATTGGATTATTTTAAAACACAGAGAGGGAAAACTGATACATTTAATAGATTAGTAGAATGTTTTTTCACAATGGCAGTGTGGTATAAAGTGTTCATTGTCCAAGATAAGGGAATAGTAATGGGTTTATATGGTAAACAGGCAGCATAGATCAGGTTTTCTTAATTTATATTTAATAATATGGACTATTGTAAGTAACACAGAAGAAGAATATATAAATATGTGTCTTGTTGAATACAACATGTTAGGAATTCATTGCAGCTGCAAAAAATTTCCATTACAGAATGGATGGCTTAGTTAGAAATAACCTGGAAGAGGAAAATGTTTCCCAATAAACATTCAGTATATTTGGAATATGCATTTTTGTTTAGCAAATAATATATTTTGCATCTAGTGTGTTATTAGCATCCTCAGGTATTGGCATGATGTTAATATTGCAGAAACAAAGTACTCTGTAAATTTTGTACTGTTATAATATATGTTGCCCACAGCTATAGCAAGTCATAAAAGTAGATGTAATAACAGCAGAGCATCAGCCTAAGAGCTAGCTCTAAAGAAAAGAAAAATTCCACAGTGCAAATTTGTGAAAATGTACCAAGCCTTGTGCACAGGAAAGTTAAAGTAACTTTTGTTATGTTTAAGAAATGGCTGGCTGAGAAACACAGTTCTAGAGACTGCATTCATCACCGTGTATGGGCTGCTTACCAGTTTGCTTGCATGAAGTTAGAACCTTTTCTCCCAGCTTGAGATACCAGGCTGTTTTGCAGGCAGTGGCATGAGTTACAGCCAGGCTCATTCTCTTCTAAACTTTCTTGCCTGCATTACTGTTCTCTGTGGACAGACACTTTTGTTCCAATCCAGTGAGCTTCATGCTTGTGGCTTGTACAAAACAGCATCTGAGGAAGCACATAACTACAGAATCCTAGAACCCTACCATGGTTTGGCTTGGAAGGGACCTGAGAGATTATTTTGTTTCACTCCTCACCCCACAATGGGCAGGGACACTTCCCACTAGACCCGGTTGTTCCAAGCCTTGTAGCACCTGGCCTTGAACACTTCCAGGGATGGGGCAACCACAGCTTCTCTGGGCAGCCTGTGCCAGGGCCTCACTACACTTACAGTGAAGAAGTTTCTAATATCCAGACAACGCCTATTCTCTTTCAGTTCAATCCCTCTTGTGATAGCATACAATGTTTTCTGCTTCAGCTCTATTATATTTCATGCACAGTACACACCAAATGTAATAAAGTGAGGGATGTAATAATCTAAGAGTATATTTTAAACAAACACAGTTGACACAGCAGGCGGAAGGTAGCATGTGGCTGTGGGCTGATGAAATGATGCAGAGATTCCAAGGCTGGCAGAGGCTGGGTCAGTGAGTCTGCCTGGTGTAGTTTGAGACAGCCTTGTTAGCTTGAAACCAGAATAGTCAGGCTGTATCTGAGTGAGTAAATCCTGGTCTTTGGCAGCCACATTTCCTCTGGAGCTGGGCTGGCTCTGCTCTGTGCTTTCTGTAGCATTTGGAGGTCAAGATAGGTGGAAGCTACATGGAGTGCCTGGGGCATAGTGGTAAAGACACGCCAACAACACATCTGGGCAGTTCTCAAGTGCAGTGCCAAGGACTGAAATTGCATTTGGTGTTCTAACAAATATCAAATTATGTGCATGTTGTATTTGAAGAGACCGAACCTTTAGCCACAGCAAAGGCATATTGAGAAAACATGGTTTCCAAGACTTGTCCATGGTCCTTATGAGAAAGCTTTTGCCCAAATACATGGAAGCAGTGCTTTCCCAGCTTTATCCTCAGTCAGTGCAGAGCTCAGAGGCTCACAGGGAGTGTGTGCTGTTGCACAACCTGTCCTGTCCCTTCCCTGCTTTCTTGGAGCTTTCAGTGTGACATCTTTGGGTCAGTCCTTCTGACACTTGGCCTCATTTCATCCATGGAGATTAAAATAATGTCACATGTGCTCCTAAATTTGATTGCTGTCCGTTTTAGTCCTAATGCTACTGTAAAAGGGTTAGTTTTACACATCTCAGCGTATTGGTTGTCTCTAAAATAGAAACATAAAACCTCAAAATACAGCCAGTGTTCTGAATGCAGCTGCTGAAGCATTGCAGAGTTAGCACTGCCTGTCCTTGCTCAGCTCATCTGCCTGTGCCTGGATATTTGCAGGTGAACTCCTGTTTAAAAAAAATATGATAAAACACTAAATGTTATATTTAGGTAATTTCTTTCTTAGAGTTTGTATTCCATATATTGGTCATTGTTGATATTATTGCTAACTATCTTAAATACATTTTACAAACAAAATGCCTGTAACAAAGTCACTGCTATTTCCATTTTTTCACCTCCTTACGTATTCTCTTTGTAACACCGCTCCAGATTTCTTTCTGTTTTTAATAGTGATTCATGAGCCTGAGGAAGAATGAGACACTTTGTTATAATATTGCTCACATTATCCCTGAGAACTCCCTCGGCCGTGAATGGGACTGTACATAATACCCAGCCCTTCAGTGAGGGCTTGCCCGGTGCCAGCTGACACGATGTCTAAGCATATGTCAGGATGGGATTTTGCCAGCAGACAGGAGCTCACTCTGCCCTCCCTTTGAGCTGCTTGGAGATGCACAGGCTCTGCTCTGGCAGCAGAGCCACTGCAGTTGGCCTGTTGCTAAGCCAGAACTAATAAGCTTGACTGAAAGGCAGGGTTTATTGTCCTGGGCTCAGCACGCTGGTGTGGCTTTGTGGCATTCACTTGGAGCTTCTGTGAGTGCTGCACTCGACTCCTGGGCACTGCTGGAGTGTGGTTGGCTGTGTGGAGCATGGTCAGTATTTGCCTGCATCTCCCAGAAAAAAAGCTCCTGGTCCATGTCCTGATGGCTTCCTAACTCTGCTCCAGAGGAGCATTTTCAGCCTCTGCCACACTGCCAGGAATTTTTTGCCTGGTATGACTGGAGAATATAACTGAGAGTACTCTTGTCACTTAAATTCTGGTCATTAGTTTGCCACATGTTTAGTACACTTAACAAAAAAAGACTATTTTTCATAATTATTTTCTTGTACTGCAGCCTAATATGATAGATGATGTTGTGGATCAGGTTTTCAAAGTTTGAAATGAGACACTAAATTTGGTTCACAGAGCATCTGAGTCACCACTTAGAACAAAATCTGCTGTTTTCACTGGATAGATACTCACTGAAGAAAAGATTTTAATTTCTTTGCTTTACAAAATCATGTTTGAGCATGAAGCTATGTGGTTTTTCTTGCTTGTAACATGGCTATTTCTGTGTGCACAGGTTATTCCATTTGTACTGTTTGTGTTTTCATTTGTCTTTTCTGATATTCTTACCATGTATATATTGCTTTGAAAATATTGACAACTGTATCTTAATTTTGGTCAGTGAAGAATTGTTGCTGATAGGATATTTAGTAACATCTTCACTAACAAGAGACTGGTTTGCCTTTGAGCCTTAATGTTACTCTTTCCATGTGTAATTATCATATTAATGGGTTTAATTTTGATTTAATTTTTATGAATAGCCAAAAGCTCTGGTTTTTACAAGTAGAATCAAAACTAGAGCTGCATTTTCCACTTTTGCTGTATCTGCTTTATGTCTCAGTAGCAGTGCAAAGAAGCAATGAACCTAGTTACAGATATGCTGAATATTCTTTCTCAGGGGTAGTGTTGATGTGTCCCTGATGGTTTAAGGGCATAATTGAGGTACTTTGTGCAGCTGGTACATGTGGAGGAGGGATATCAGGGCCAGGAGGGTATCTTTGCTATTAATGTGTCTGATTTCTTCCAGCACAGTGAACCCTTTTGATCTGTAGCAGTTTATGTAATACAAAACAGCTTTCAGGGATCTTTAATTATGCCTGTGGACATTTTGAGATGGAAAGTGAAATGAGGCTTTAGAATCACCTTTCACTCCCAGCTGTGCTGATCTGAAACTGGCGCAGCTTGTTACCCACCTGTAAGTGTAGGGATCACGCTCCTGCCCTCATGAGGGGTGTGCAGCATCCTGGGCTGCAGTACAAGGTGTGGGTGGCTGTCAGTGCTGTCCGTGCTGCCAGGATGGAAGAGCAATATATCCCATACACAGACATCATACAAACTGTGAGAGCATGTATCTTCAGATCAAACTGAGATTTGAGGCACCTCACAGACCTGCAGACCTGTCTTTGAGGTTTTGTATTGCTAAGGAGCACAGTGAGGCAGCTGCACTGGGAGCACCTGGAATTAGAGTGTGTGCTAACAGAGACTGTGCTTCTATCACTGCTCTCAGACAGACTCATACAGAATAAATTGGTTGATGATATGATGCATCACCTTTATTAATATTTCTCAAAATTTGGTTTTTTTTTAATTATGCCACTTTTTAGGTATATTTTTCAGCATGTTATGAGGATGACATACCGTATTTGTAGTGCATAATGTGAAAAAAATCATTTTAACATGAAAATTAATGTCCTGACATTTGAACTTTTGGGTATGTTCGTTAATTTTCACAGTCTGTAGCAAGTAACAAAAGAAGATTAATTCTTTTTGAAGGTGCAAGAGGTGATCTCATCCATGTTATACTAAGTCCAAGGACCTAATAGTTATTTAAGTTCTCAGAACTTCTTAAAAATGAATGCATTGTTCACAGCAAGTGGATGAAAACCTTGTGACTGAGATCAGAGGTAAAACGAGCTGTAACAGACCAGTGTGTAAGCCAGTTTAGCTGAAATTGAGTCCCTCATGATTGTGAATGATGAGGTTGCATCTGCTTGTCCCTTTTTCTCTCTTTTTTTTTTTAAATGCTTTTTTGTATACCATTCCTTGCAAAGCACTGAGACTGAAATTCAAAACAGAATTAATCTCTAAAAAATAGTTACCCTTGGAAAACAAATAGATCTGTCAAATTATTTTTTGCTTCATATCCCATACTTGACATCAGTAAAACTACTGAAAATTACATTACACTGTGTTTATTAAAGTTGTGCTCCTATGCAGTAATACACATAAGACATCTTATGCTGCCTTCAGGATTAAGTTAAGCTCCTTTGTCAAGCCTGTTGGTCTGGCAGGACTGTTAATCTTTAACTGTCAGACTGGTTAGATCCTTCTTTAGACTGAGGCCATGGCTAAGTGCAAAGAAATTAAAACGAATCAACTCCTAGTATTTATGCTTTCATGTTTTTGCACAGAGCAATCAATAAAATGGGAAGCTGGTTTAGACATACATATTTCTGTAAGAAGATTGTATTTCAAGCTCTTACTTAGCAGCATCATATTTGCTTTATGTTTATGAAATATTGTGAAATATGACGACAAAGTTGGCGGTGTTCAAAATATTAAATTCATGGAAGTAAGATATGCACAGGGTGACAGCTCACTGAAAGGAGGACAGAGGATAATTTTGTGAACCTACATTTCCTAGTTAAAAATCCAGAATTATCTACAGTATACCCATGCTTTATTGTTACATCAATAATTATTCTTACATTTTCCTTACAAATTACAACATTAAGTCACAAAAGAAGAAATGTGCTATAATAGCTGCATTTAGACTTGACAACACTTGAAACAAAACTGTGTGGAAAAGAGGGTCAAGCTGGGAAGCAAAGTTAAATTTATTGTGATAGATTGACATTAACATTTTATTCCTAAAAGGGTACAGAACTGGTTGTAAGGAACCATAATATTGTGCTATAGGCATCAGAGCTTTGTGTTTCACTGTGAATGTCTATACCACTGAATTAATATTGTTCTTGCTAAAATTTGTGAAGAGGAATTTTTAAATAATTATATGATAATAGCCAACCAGTGCAATTTGTGCAAATATTCATCAATAAAGTGATTCAGATTGTATGTTGAAGAAGTAGGTAAAATATACTTCAGAGAAGCTTTTGAGTTGATAGGTGCCTAAATTGTACTTTTCTAATCAAGCTGTATTTTTTCTTTTTAGTAATAGGAAAGGAAGCCCCCAACAAATGCAATTTTTTTACGTACTCCTTCAGGTATAGTTTCAAGTGGCCGTTTTTGCATTTTATGGACCTATAACCTTCCCATTTTTCTGAAACAAGGGATTTTTTTTCCTCAAGTCATTAAATAATAATGCTTTCTCTGCTTACATAGCACCTTGCTTCTGAGGATCTCCAAGTGCTATTAGAAGCATTACATGGAGACCCCTGCCATCAAGTACTGGAGTATTAACTCCTCATGGCATAGGAGGATATTGGCACAAAGAAGTTCAAACCATGGTTTTGATCTTCAGTGTCCATTGAGGAATTTAATGTATGAGTTTGGGAAGATTTGGAGTATTGAAATCTCAGGAGATTCAGCCCTGGGACAGGCACACAAGCAATCACTTTGAGATACCTGACTGTCATGCATGGCTTGCAGGTTAAATTTCAGACTCATTCTATGTAGCACTGAAGTTGTATGCAATGGATTGGGAGAGTGATGCACCTGAAATGGATTTGAGATACCTGCTCTGCTGTGCAGAGCCACCCATCAGAAAAACACAAAAGTGTGCTTTCATTCCAGCCCTTCTGCTTTTACAGAGCCATGGTGGGGGATGGTTCAGTCCAGGTAACAGGTAACAAAAGAGAGCACAAATTGTGGGTTTCAGTTGCAGATGTTGGAAATGGTGTGCAGAGCATTTGAGTTCCTTCTCCAGGAGCTGTTAAAGCACATCTTTTGAGTTGGAGCTCATAACCCTTTGGAGATTTCCAAAGAACTTTCTGATGTGTTTTATGGAGCTGTGTAACTCCTCCAACTTCATCATAGGTGGCAGTGTTGGATGTCCTGCAAGATTGCCAGATTTACCTGGCAGACACACTGAAAGAGCAGCTCCTTAAATGCAGATTTGGGTGGTGACTGAAGGAGGCTTTTGTAGATCACACTTAGGGTTCTGGCTTTCAGCTTCCATCAAAATGTCATCAGCTGTGTCTGACACACTGACATCTCATTCTGAATTAGTACTCGGGCACTTAGAGTAATGCCTGGATTTTTAGAGCATATTGAGCCACATCCACTTGGTGTTCCACTTGGCAGCAGCTCTGGTGGCTTAGGGCTGGTTAACTCTTTAGGCATAAGAGTTGATGTGCACAGCAGTGGTTTGGGCTCTAATAAACTTCAATGGGGCATGCACACACAGGCATTGAGCAGCATAAAATAGGCACTCTCAGGTCCTTAGGGAAACAGTCTATTCATCATACTGGCACCAACTATTTATTTTACATTAATTTATTGTGCTTTGAAATATTTGGTGTGTATTTTATATGGTTATTTATTTTTTGTTATTTATTATATGACATTTTATCAAAAATATATTACGTTTAAAAATAAAATATGTGAGTTTCATTGATGGGGGGAAGAATCATGATGACCCGTTTCAGACTTCTTTTTGCATATTCAAATAGTTCCATCTCATTTTAGTTTAAAGCAAAAATAAAATCCTTTCCTGGCTCCAGAAGATGACCAATGAATAGGATGATTTAAAAGATATTTGAATATAAATGTAGCCAGTAATTGACTGATAGTTTTGGAGTATGAAGTCTGTCACACTATGAAACAAGAGTAGTTTGGGAAGAGGAGGAAAGAATCCTGCAATTTACCTGGTTAGACCATCTTTAAGCACAAAGATAGAAGTAGTGTTTAAGCTGCCAGCTGTCTCCCTAACCTCTCCAGGAATGCTGATCCAGAGTTTCCTTAGACACTGAGTTGTGGCAGAATCACTTGGGTTGTGACTGTGTCTGATCTAGTAAATTAAAACAGTGGGTCTCTTTAAATTCCTTAGACAGTAAGGGCATCCACTGTATGCTTGGTCTTTAGATAGCCCTCAGTTTTCTTTACCTAAAATTTGCAAAGTCTGCAGAGCAGGTACAGAAGTTATAAATACAAGAGTGCAGATACAAAAGGTTTCAATTATTTTATGTATAGCAGTAGTGAGATATGAGCAACTGGGTACAGAAAAACAGGATTTATAAAGTATGACCTTTGAAAAAAATTGAGGTCTTCTTTCAGGCTTAACATTATGCAGCTAAAGATTAAATGACCTCAGTTTTCTTTGCTTTCTGTGGATTAGGAATAAATATTTTTCTCTTGCCTTCCAAAGGCTGAAAATAAAGATAACACAGTTCTATTCTTCTCATTTAAACTAGGAAAGTTTGAGAAGAGAACTGCAAGTAGTGAATCATGTTATCATGGATAACAAACCTGCAATAAAAGCTGCTGTACACCCTTTTCAGAGTGAGATTGTTCAGACCAGGCCATTCTGATTAGACACTGAGATACACAGTGTTCCACAGTGTTACAGCTTAAGGTGGATACATGACTCACAAATGGTGAACCCTGGCAAATCATCCATCAAGTGATGTTGAGGCTGTCAGGCAAAGCAGACTCAGATAACTTTTTTTTTTTTTCTTTATTATAATCCATCACTTCTTGTTGTGTATCTCCTAACACTCTTATTTTGACAGACATTCTTGTAACTTTTTCCCCTTTGTATTTCTTGGGAGAACAAAAGCCTAACCCAGGGTAACTGGGGCCATTCCCCCATGCTCTTTGCAGAGCTGGTGAGAGACACACAAGGTCAGGAAATGCTATGAATGGAATATCATCATTCAAAGAACCCAGCCTTGCTTCTCCTAAACCTCTGTGGAATTCTCCCCTGGAAATCAGTGGAAGCAGGATTAGTGCCCAGGTCTGCCGCCCAATCAATTGTTATTAGCAGAGGCTGCTGGCTGCAGCCTGCAGGATGTTGAGCATCAGCTGCTGATCACCTTTCCTGTGCTGGTACATTTTCTGTGCATTTTCTGATTCTGCTGTGAACTGTTGCAGTCTATAGATCAATAAAATCTGAAGACAGGGAGGGCAAGGGTCAGGCCAACTCTGTCAGGTTCTTACAGATTAGGAAAAAGAGTGTGAGGCTGCAGTCTAGGGCAGCTGAGGGAGCTGAGTTGTTAATTCTGGAGAAAAGGAGGCTCGGTGGACACTACTGCTTCTGAAAGAAGGTTGTAGACAGGTGATAGTCGGTCTCTTCTTCCAGATGATAAATTTCTTTTGAAAGGATGGTCAAGCATTGGAACAAACTGCTTGGGGAAGAGATGGAGTCATCATCCCTGGGAGTGTTCAAAACACATGTGAATGTGGTGCTCAGGGACATGGTTCAGTGGTGTGGTTCTGGGATGAGCAACACTGAATCTTTGTTTTCTTCTCAAAACCAGCTCACAGCTCAAGTCTCAGCAGTTCCCTGAAAGGCCAGGACTTCTTGCATAAACCACTGAGCTTTCTTGATTTATCTTTGTGAACTGGTGCTGTCTTTCAGTTAATGGAACTTTGTAATCAGTGAGCTAAGAGAGATAAAATAAAATGACATATTTTGCTGCTGGTTAGATGTTAATGTGAGTCCTGAAGGCCTTTTAAATATGTTGTTCTAAATCAGAGGAAATGAAGAAGAGCTCTTGTATGTATTAAAAAGCCTAGGAAGACGAACAAAATAGCATTTAGTTGATGAGACTGAAGGATTTTTCACATGACTTGAAACTGGAGATATGGGTACAGAAACTGTTTATAAGTACAAAACTACAGTGCTTTGTACACTTTCGTATGCTTTTTTTTTTTCTTTTGAGATTTACTATTTTAATATAAATCCTGTTTGTAAATATTACTACATTGTAAATGACTTTGGGTTTTGTCCTGTAGCTGAGACTGAAAGAGAAATTCAAGTAGCAAAGTATTTCTGGAACTGGACTGTTACTTTGTTCCTTATTGAGAGAGCAGCTCCATGCCATCTCTAAATTTATTCTCTCCTTGTGGTAATACCATTTGCAATGGTGAACGAAGTGGTTAAATTCTCTACTGTTTCCTGCTGTCTGTACTAATGGCTCAGGAAGAGGTTAGTTTGAAGCCATTTTTTGACACTTCACAATATCTGCCCACTTGAACACTCCTATATAATATTGTACAAGTATGAAATGCTCTTAGTGTAAAATAGAATCAGGCTAGCTAGTCCTATTTTGGAATCTTTAGATTAAAACCCCAGCCCTTCAAGTGAATCTCTCTGTGTCTGGATGTTCCTCGGGTTTCAGAGCGGGTGCCCCCAGCCAAGAAAATTCAGGCTCCACATCATGAGGTGTTACAGTTCCTGTGTCACTGGGGAAGAGGAGGTAGAGAAAATCCTGAATAAAGTTAACCTGGGAAGCAGGGATGAGTGAGGGTGTTTTAAGATTTAGCTTTATTTCCCATTATCCTGCTCTGAATTGATTGACAGCAAATTAGGCTAATTTCCCCAAGTCAAGTCCTTTTTGCCCAGGAAGGTAATTGGTGCTCAATCTCTCCCTGTCTTTACCTCAGCCCAGGAGCCTTTTGTTCTATTTTCTCTTCCCTGTTCTGCTGAGGAGGGGAATGATGGAGCAACATTGGTGTGCACTTGGTGTCCAGCCAGGGTCAACCCACCACAGATGTTTCCACTTCTGAGTTAAACAATTGTTTTACCAAGTTGCATAACTAAATTGTTTAGGTCTGGCACCAGGTGAATCATCATTATCCTTGGAAAACTATACACAGGGCATCACAACCTGTATTTTCCAAGCAGCTGACTTGTACTTTTTTGTGGAATGATTCAGTGATGTTAATCTTTATTTTACCTTGTGCAGCATATTTAACTGTGAAAGTAGCATGCGTTCTTTGGTATTTAATCCAGTGACATCTGTGAAATCACCACTTTTGAAGATAGGAGCAAGGGGACACCAGATTCAATATTCTCCCATGGGTAAGCCTTATGGAAAGAGGCATCAGTTGTGCCAGTCCAGATTTGTCTTTGAGAATGGTCCATCTTCTTATTTGCAGTGAAAGTGAGTGAGTGGATGGAGTGGGATACAGATGGGATTTGTAATTCACCTGTAGTGAAATTGTGATATATGGTGGATTTGGTTTAACGAAAGGAATGGTTAGTGCTTTGAAGCCCAATGATGACAATATAAATCAGCTTTTAGTTACATTGTAGCTGTGTTTAGCTCAAATTAATTTTGAGACACCAGTGCTAAAGTGGAACATAGTGTAACATTTGTTGTAAAGTCAGAGAAACTTGCTCCTTGGTCTTCTTTCAGTAAAGGTTAAATCCTGTGTTGGAGAACAGTACTTTCAAAATTCCCAATTATACTTCATACATCATCTCAGTGTGATTTTTTTTTAAAAGTTCTTTTTCCTGTGTGTTGTTTTCTCACCTCAGTGCAGTTTGTTGCTGTACATTCAAATGAAATAGACTGTTAAGATGTATAATACTTGAAACCCTCTGCTCTGAAGTCCAGTGAAACACATTTTCACTTTTACTGGTAGATAGTGATAACGTAAGTCTCTAATCTCATTAGTTTGTAAAAAACACCCCATAGCACTTGTGTGCTTTAAAAAAGCAGGAGGTAGAAGAGACATGATTAAGTTTTTAAGAATTGTAAGGAAGATGTTTCCTTTGCAGTAAAAATACACTTATATTAGTTCAGTATTAATATTTTGGAAGACAAGGGGGAGAGTCTTTGATTCTGAAGTTAATATGCTCATGTCCTGCATGAAAAAAACTTAGCATTTACATTAGTATGTTTGTGACAGAACTACAAAATGGTGTGTTGATATATTTTACTATTTGTAATTTACCTTTCTGTCAGTATTCTTTTTCTTGTTTTTCTTATCACCCTGAATGGGACAAGCTAGCAACTTTGGTTTTGTTTATGATTATTCTCAGGGGTGTTTTGTTTTTCTTGGCAATTACAGAATCTTCATAGACATGTTTATTAAGTAGTGTTATTATTTTATTCATGCCCTTAAATTTGACTGAAATTAATTTGATATTTTGATATAATTATTGAGGCTTGTGTTAGAAGATTAAGCATATGCTATAGATTCTAAATTCCAGTTTTTGGTAAGAAAATTACTGATGATTTCAGTGTTTGATTTAGATTAAAAGTTTGATAGGGGACAGACAAGAAAATAAGAAAATTGTAAGAAAATAGTCATGAGATGAATTCTCCATGTATTTGTCATTCACCTGAGCAATTTTCTCCTTGTTTGTAGGTCCATCCTATGCTTCTGCATGTCACAAGTCCTTTGTGCTGTTCTTAAATATAATTATCAACTTAAATTTGGTTCTCAGGCTGTTTTGTTGAAAACATGGAAAAAAGCTAAAAGGTCAATCATATATATCTTAATGGAAATTATTTTCAGTAATTGTATTTTCACTCCCCATTGATTCTAATGGGACATAATATAAGTGCTCTAAAATCAATATAAAATACAAAGTACTATTTATAGCATTATGAGTTAAAGAGAAATGGCCATTAATATTCATGTGATTTTTGTATGTATTTTACTAGCTGTGCAGTATAATTTATCAGATATGGTACACTGAATACCATTGAAATCTGTGAGAAATAGATTTGTGACTATTCACTGTGCTCACTTACTATAATGTTTTGGTTATTTAGAGCTGCTCAGTGTTTATTGCCAATGTTCTGGCCTTTTCTTCCATCTCCTGGGAGGGGATTCTCTGAAATTCAGTGCTTTTTCAAACTATCCACTCAAACACATCCTTCAGTAGTGCATCTTTGGCTGTGTCTTTTGGAATGTTAATGACTAGTACTTCCTTAGGGTTATCTTGGTTTTCATCCTGAATGTCAGGTAGCCTGATGTGGTGAACACAACATTAGGCATTCCAAGTATGTAGACAGAACTTTGATCTTGTACTTGATTAGAATTTATTAAATGAAAATGTCTTGCATTAGATTCTGATGTCCTGGAGTCAGTACTAAATTCATCACTGACTTCTGTGGGGCATCTTAAGTAATAAACACTGAAATATATTCTGTCTTTCTGTTCTTATTGAGGGGGAGAAATGTTCTTTACTTTGGGACGTACAGTCTGTTGTCTCAAGGAAGCTGGGAGATACATTTCCTTTTGCTTTGTTTCCCAAGAACTTCCAGTTCTGTAGAATTGAAAGCCATAGTCCAGCTAGCATATAGGCTGTTGAGCTGGTGTGGTAGTTGTAATTGTATCAGTGTTTTGTGTAGTAGTGTGTGTGATAGACATGAGAGGTTGTACTGAAGATCTGCAGTCCTGAAACCAAAGGGTGCTAAAGGACTGACTTGCCCTAGCCTGAGCTGTAATGGACTGGTACCTGTGCATTATATTCTCCATTTGTACTAGAGAGATATAGGGAGGGTGATGGAATTGTAGAATAATTTAGGTTGGAAAATTCCTCTAAGATCATCAAGTGCCACTGTTACCCCAGCACTGCTAAGTCCACATATGTGTGTGTATATATATATTTATATACATATACAAACATACATTCATTTAAATATATGTAATGAGATAATAGATTATTGCAACATCCACACTGGAAACTGTTTTGGTTCCTGGAATATGAGAAAAACTGAAATACAGAGGAACTTGTGTCATGAATCTTAACTCCTGAATTAAAAACTTGACTTGTTCATACACCATCTACTTGCACCTTTTGAGCTGAAATGATTAAACACCTGTCTCCCATCCTGTATATGGTTTAGCATAAACTCTAGCTTTTTGAAATCATTAAAAAGTGTTTTGAGTTTTGTAGCTTTCCTTCTTTTTGAAGTAAAATTCTATGGGCATTTTAAAAATTATTTTTAAGATTCCAGTTTAAGTTCAACTACTCTGAACACAATGTAGTATCATTCGATCTTTTGAACACTTCTGCAGTATTGCTCAAATGATTCCTACTGTCTGCTTGAGGCTGGAACTAACACAGTTCATATGCTTTCCTCTGTAAGTCAGGTCTGGTTCTTTGCACAGATATGGGGAACAGTATAATTCAAGCACTTTTTCATCAACAAGTGTGGTTTCATTACCTCTTAGAGCTCATTTACTTACTGTTGGTTTCACGTTGTAGAAGATCATGATTGAAATTTTCCTCCCTGAAGCAGTTTGAAAGTCAGAGCAGCAGCAGTGGCAGCAGCCACAGCCCTCTGTGCTTTTCATCCTGCCAGGAGCTGTGTCTGCAGTTCTCCCTGTAGTCATCCTGTGTGGGGTTCATCCTGTTTGGGGTTTGTCCTCCGTGGAGTTCATCCTGTGTGGAGTTGGTGCTCCAGCCCCCTCCCTCGAGTGCTTTTCCTCCTGTAAGCACCTCGTGCTGTGTTATCTGGGTTGGTTGTCTGGTAGGTGGAATGAGCTTTTGATCACTGTCCTTTTTTAACCAGGTTTTGATGTCAGGAAGAAAGCTGATGAATGCTTTTTTTTCTGATCCTCTCTAAGGAGGTATGTTTAAAGGACCATGAACTGTGTTCCCACTTACTGAAGAAATTCTCTTTAAAAATTATCTCATGTCAGTATCCATTATATTTTCTAGTACTCTCTTTGAGACTTCTGGATTTTGTCTACTCCATAAACACTACTCTTCATGAAATTTAACATTTTCTTGCCTTTAGCCTTGTCTTTTTTTTGTCTTTTTTTTGCTTTCTACTTTGTACTTCCTGCTTGCTTAGGTAATCTTGTTTCATGTTTTGTTTTACTTCTGCCTTTCTGTTTTCCCAGCCTTCAGTTGTATCTTTGTGCTAAGTACACCCTTGGAGGCTTATGGCACTAATCGGGGCTTATGATGCTTGTTTGCCTATTACATGTAATAAGAATCAATACCTCAGCTTGATTCCACCTAAGACTTCCATGTCTTTAAACAGGAATTAGGTTTGAGCCCCATAGCTCTGGCTAATGCCAGACATCACATCTGTATTGCAGCTCCTGAGGACAGCTTTCCTGTCCAGGCACAGATGGAGATTTGGAGGACTGCAGCTCCTCCGTGACCGCAGCCAAATTACCCGAAACTCTCAGCTCAAAAAAGCCAGGCCTCCCTGGAGTAAATCTACTCAGGCATCCAGCCTGGAGCTGGGCACAATCTCTCAATCCTGTTTAATTACACAGATCTGTCTCTAAATTGTGTTTCTGCAGGTGCATTTATTTTGTCATAAAAAGTCTTAATCCTAAAAAAGAAGGGGTTTAAATTTAAGCATTGAACAAATCTATTGTTAATTACAAACTACACTGTAATACAAATAAAGCGAAATTTGATGCCCAAATCTTCATATTAGTTACTTATTTAAAGCTAACCTATATGGTCAGTTAATATTTACAGTCAGCTGTAAATATTCTTGGTTATTATATATCAGTAGCTTTTATGGATGGCCTGTTTGGCTACAGTTGTAGCTATGTTTTGACAATTATAAACATTTGTTTTTCCTTTGTAGGTGATTGCTTAGAGAAATAAAGTGTCAGGAATAGTCCAGAATATAAAAAATTATATAGGAATGGTATAGGAATCCTATAACACGTAGGATTTGTTATACTATATAACAAATGTATTTTGGACTATAGGAATATTCCAGAATATAACAAATTATAACAAATTATTTTAGCTATTTAATGGATAAATTAGTAGCCTGCACTTCTGCAGTTTTTTAATGGACATTCATAAATAACCTATGGGAGAGAGGTAATCCCTTTGAGCATTGCTGTGTGTTGTCCTAAAATGAGGCTGAGGTTTGGTGACTCTAGTTTGTGGAGAAATTAATGATATTGAATGTACAAAATCACTTTAATACGCAGTAGATTTCCCTGTGTTTTGAAGATCAAAGAAAGCAAAAACATGAAAACAAATAGGATTTGTTTACTTCTTTTGCTCTAAGATAAGTGGAATCCCAAGTGAAATTAAATTTATTTTAATTATTGATTTAATGTCAAATAACTTGCATGGCAAGAATGTTTCTTCAGTTGCTTGTTAGTGAGTGGAATTGATCTGAATGTGTTACATATGGTTTATACACTTTGTGTTTACCTGTGAGCCATGTTATAATAATAGTGAGAGGATGAGTTTCTTTCATAATTCTCCCATACTGTTCTGTATATAAAGGGATCAAACTTTGATATCAGTATATCTGACTTCTTGTAGGGGTGACCTACCAGAAAGCAAAAACATTTAAAAAATATTTCAAGGGTTTTTCTGTGGTTTTTTTTTTAATTTGTTGATATTTTAAAACCAGATTTTATATTTCATATGGCATATTTTCAATATTTGTAATTTTTCTTTAACAAAAATAATTTTAGGAAAACCAAGTAACCCTGGTATTGAGAGAAAAATTTCCAGGAAGCTTAGGTTTTGCTTGTTTTTTTAAATAAACAATTTTCAAAGCAGAAGTGTTTTGAAGTATTTTCTGTGAAGAGAATCTGTGTTCAAATTGTGACCATCATCAGTATTTTGCTTTTCTTCAAGAAGAATTGTTTAGCAATGACTGTGGTGGGGTATTAGTTTGACAGGTACAGATGTGCCATTAAGGACTTTTATCCATTGTGCAAATCATTCATTTCCTTTCATGGTCCTGTTACAATGTTTTCAGTTTGACCTTTAAATATATGTAACTGAATATTTACCTACATCTGTAAATATTTCAAGGCCAGGACTCACCTAGCTCCTTCCAAACAGTTCTCCTTGACTACCAGTGCCTTCACTGTATAATTTCAGATTCTTAAATGAAAATAAACTCCTGAAAACCCAAAACTTATTTTGTAGTCTGTAATGTTCTGTTATGAGCAAGCATCTGATGCAGTAATTCAAGTTCCAATGTTACAGTATGTCAGGGGTTCAGTGAATAATCAGGGCAAGTCACATTTCTCTGTACTAACAAATTGGGTGTTTTCAAGTGTTCCATATTTTCAACTTGATAAATGTTTAATGATGACAGCATTTAATTATGTGTTCAAATTCCAAAGATTGTGTTTATCATGAATTATTTACTAGGGTGAAGATTTTATTCAATTTTTTTTTGTTGTTCAGTATGGATTACTTCAGGAAAAGGGACTTCAGAATTGATTTAATGCCTGTTTAATACCTAACTGGCTATGACTTTCTGATGCTTCATAAACCCTTTGATGGGTGGGGGAGCAGGGGGGAGGGAATGTTTAGTCAAATATTTAATCTTTATTTCCAGATCACAGGATATTCTGAGTTGGAAGGAACCCAAAAGGATCATCACGTCCAGCTCTTAAGTGGATGGCCCACACAAAAGTTGAACTCCCACCCCCGTTTTCAGTTTCATGTTGTACCCTAGGATATAAATTGCATGAGTTTTTTGTGCAATTATGGGAAAAGTGTTTTTGAGAAGGATCAGTATAAAGGACAGTGTCTTTTGGAACAGACATCAATTGATACTTTATGTAAATGAGCATACACTCCATGAATTCTTCAAAGCAGATTGTAGAGTGATTTTTTTTTTTTTTCCCAAGGATGGTTAAATTCTGCTCATTACATTGGTCACATGGGTCAAGCTGGACTGAACTGCCCTTTCTGTAGTTTTAGATTGCTGTGAGTGGAGCAAATTAGTGTTACTTTGGCTAGAGAGCTGGAAAGAAATGAGCACTGGGATGTTGGTGGGGAATTGCAGTGGAGAACCTCTTCTGTTACTGTGTATTTATTGTAAGGCACAAGTGGGGAACCAAACCTCAATGTGCTGGGAAATCTATAAACATGTAATAAATAGATCAATTGCCAGACCTAAAGAATTTGGGGGCTAAGTCAGATGAAAGACAGTAGGTAAGGCAAGAAGTTGCAAGGTAAACATAAAGTAACTGTTACAGTATACTTGTGTCTGAACTCTGGGAAATTTTTGTATATAAGTATTGTGGGAACTGATTATCTCATATTGATACAGTTACATGGTAATTTAAATGATGTAACTGGATCAAAAACCAGGAGCAAAAAGTGAAAAAGAAAGTTAAAACATCAGAAGATAAAATAAGTAACTGGACTACCTACAAATGTCTATGCTGATTATTTGTGCCTCTGCAGTTCAAGGTTCCTGCAGTATTGCAAAATGTCCTGAAGGCTCTAAACTCCTGTAACCCAGAGGGATTTGTTTTGGTAGCAGAACACAGGTTCTCAGTATGAGTGTGAGGGGGCATGCCTGTGTGTGTCACTTCTGATTAGGCTGGGCGGGGTAGATAGAATAAAATGTTCTACAGTGTATAAAAATATACTAGATGAGATTATTAACTGCTTACTAGGCTGCAAAGGAAGGTTGAAATGCTTGTTTAGAGCACTGATATCAAAGCAACTGTCTGATGCATGTGAAACATCTACTGTGAGGATTACCTCATATATCAGGTGTCTTTTTCAGTTAATGTCTCTATGCCTGTTGCTTTCTCAGATCAGCCATCTTGTGTCCTTGTATTTGGTTGTGATCCATTAAGAACACAAAAGGACATCTTTTTCATACTACTTCAGCATCTGTAGAGGTATCACTTCAGGCACACAGTGAGAGGAGGTTTTGGAGTATGCATTTTAGTAGCATATGAATATTAAAGAATTTTGGGATGATACATCAAATTCTTGAAGTATGTTCTGAAGGAGAAGTTTAATATGTAAAATAAGTTTTGAAAGAGAGATTCAGCCTCATTTGGGTTTGCTGTGCAACACTGATGTACTTCAGCGTCTGTCAGACTTGTAATCTGATGAGCTATACTTGGAATAAACCTGAGTTGATGAAACAATCACTGAGCCTTTGGCTCTCTCAGAACTGATTAGTGAGAATCTAGCAGGTCTTTGCTCATGTGACACATAACACTGTGCTCTATGTACCAAGGCTGAGCCATGGAGATTTTGCACCGTGCCTGACCATTACTTAATGCTAATAGCTGCTAAGGGCATGGTCGCCTCATTAGAGAGAGCCTACATCCTTGCAAACATCAGAATTGTGATTATGTAAATACTTCAGTATTTGCTGACAGGCTGGGGAGTTTCTTATTGATATTCCAGACAGCTCTGGTCATTTTTCCATAGACATCAGTAGTGCAGTGACTGCTAAATGCAGAGGAATGATTGATTCAAATTTATGCATGTTAATTTTCAAACTTCTGTCTAGACTCCATAAAATTAACCAGTCATCCACAGAGATACAACTGAATTTCAAGGTATTGCTTGCCTCAGTCTGACACGTGCTCACCTGACAGCTGCACAAAAAGCAGTGACTGCTTGCTGTGTACATACAACACCCTGTGTGGAATGTACTGTTCGTGCATTTGGTGTGTAGAAAATGCACTCAAAGTGGTTCAGGGAAACCTTCTATTGGAGAAGGATTTGTACAAACCAATTGATGTGATTACTCACATAGATCAGATTATGGGATTGGTCCTGAAGCCTGTGGGCTTATTTGAAAGTACAGTCAAGGTTTGTGGCTTTCATTTGCAAGCAAGCAAGAATACTGCAAAATAAACTGAGGCAGTGTTATACTGAGTGACCTGATCCAAAATCTGGCTAATAATAATTCAGTGAAATTCCAGAATGTCTTTGGCACTCTGCATTAGTATCAAGTAATTATCTCCAGCTAAGATAAAATGAGGGTCAAGATTGGTTCTGGCTCTTAGAGCTGAAGTGTTGCTTGTGTTATTGAACATGTAAATTTAAAACTGCATTAGGAAGAGATGAAAAAAAAAATCCTCCAAAATGAATTATGTAGTGACTTTTTTGAAAGACTGGTCTCGAGTTGTTTTCAGAAGTAAAGGAGGGTTACTGGCAATTAAATCTATATTAGTTGGACAGACACAAGCTGCCATAAATTGCTATTAGTGGAATACTTCTTGTGTTGAGCTCGGTATCTCAAGTTTAAGGCTCTTAACTGGAAAGATCTCATTTCTTATAAAATGATTACACTAGGTTTATAATTTGGCATTTTGTGAAACTCATCAAAATTATACATATGGGAGAAGATCATAGCCTGCTGTCTTATCCTGACATACTTTGGACTAGTAAAATAGTAAATGATGCCACTTGGTTTGTGTGGCTTGGTGTAGCCCTGCCATCATGGGATCATTGTACTAAGGTCTGACAGGCAATGCCACCTAAATGTTTCTCTAAATATTGCAAATACTATTTGACCTATGTGTCCTTTATCTGATGCCTGCTTTCAGATCATTGGATATGAAACTGGTGTTGCTGTGGGTGCCATGCTGCAGCACAAACAGTTTCAAGGGCTTTCCTGCCCAGCCTTTCCTTCATGACAGGACCTTTCCCCACACATTGTCTTCTTCATGCATGGTCTCCTCAAAACCCAGGGACACTTTTTGCAGGGGTCACATAGCAGTTCTGCTTTTGCTTTGGAGCAGGGTGTGACCAGCTCTTCCCAGCACTCCCAGGCCAGGAGCCCCATTTGAGCCCAGCCTGAGGCGCAGTGACGCTGACACCAGCGCTGCAGTGGTGCCAGCCTCCAGCTGTGTCCCAGCCCTGCTCAGCCAGGCCCAGCCTCAGGGTGCCATCCTGGCCTGGCCTCAGCACATCCCTGTCCCCAGGGAGCTGTTCCCTGGCTGGGAAGCTGGGGCTGTGCCCTCCCAGCTCCATGGAGAGCCCCCTCCTCCTGCCCTCCTGCATCCCAGGGAGCCGCTGGACCTCCCTGGCACTCGGGTGCCATGATAGCCTGCTAGGATCATGGAATTCAAACACCTGCTAGTTTTCATGGAATTCGCTATTTCATGGGTTTAGCACCCTGATTTTACAGTGATATCAGCATATTAGCCAGCACTATGGGAAGGGAGCAAGCTGCGCAGAACAATATTAATCCTCGAAACAGTTTGAAAATGTACAAAATTCTAATATGAGACTATTTTCTTCACTGAGGAGGGTGCAGCAAGTCTCAGCTTGTGACTGAGCCAATTCCTTTCCTGTGTGAATACATTAACTGTGATGATAATACCCTGAGAAATCCAGAGGGTCAGTTCTTCAGAAGTAGTTTGATGAAAATTTGCATTTATTGCTAACAGATTTCAGTGTCTATGTGTTTTAAAGATTTAGGTGTAAATATTTTAAAATCCACGTCATGAAATAGGAATAATGGAATTTAACATTTTTTGACTGTGACTCTGTGTTAGGTGAATGTATTGGTTGGCTGTCAATCACTACTATGATTCTCACCTAACTCTCTAAATCAGTACGTGTGCAGAGGTTTGTTGGAGTTAATCACTCTTTTATAATGACCCCTGTAAATCCAAATATAAAAATATATTCTCAGTTGTTTATATACATTTCTTCTAGCACAAGAGAAGTGCTTTAGAGTATGAATTTGCATCAGAATAATTCATAAAGCAGTTTGTTTCAGGATTGTTTATTGCCTTCCAAGCCCTCTCACAAAGCAGCCACAGTAGAATTATGAATATTGAGGTATTTTTTTGAATCACTTGCACAGTTGTCCCAGGGGAGCAACTTGATCCTGGATAGGGATTTAGTAGATTGTGGGTGCAAGTTAGGATTGCAGGAGGTGTTGCCAAAGAATGCAGCTGGAGGTAAGAGTGCTCAATGCCAGGGACAAAAAACACAAACTCTGATGAGTGAGTTTCCATGGCATACAGAGTTGGTGAGGCCATCCAGGCAAAGAAAGATTTTATATATATATATATATATATATATATATATATATATATATATATATATATATATATATATATATATATATATATATATATGTATATATATGTATATATATATATATATATATATATATATGTATATATATATATATATATATATATGTATATATATATGTATAATTATGCATGTTCATCCCAGCACACCACAGCTAAGAGGAGAAAAACCTCATGGAATAGCGTTGGTGCCACAGCAAAACATTTCAATTAGGTTGGATCCTGGAATTTATCTGTACTGTATCTACATCTCACCCCAGAAGGGGAAAGTAGAGTATTTTCACAATAAAAATAGCTTTGGTTGTACTCATGAGTTGTGTTGGTATTTCAGAGGAACATGTGTGGTTAGCAGGTAGGAAGGTTCTGTCAGAGTGAGTATTTCAGTTTTTCCAGCAGATACTCCTGTGTGAGCAGCTGTCCTGCAGAGGTCTGTTGCTTTGCTTCTCAGACAGCTTTGCCTTGTAAACATTTTGGTTCTTATCAGCCCTGTCAGGAAGCAGACAGTCTGCTGCTCTGTCTATACATTAAATTATATTCTGAAAATTGAAATATTTGGAACACAAATGCTTTGAATAAATATTCAAAGCAGCACAGTGATACAATGCAGCAAAAATAATGAAAATACTAGGCTCAGTGTTGCAAAGTGATAACTCCATTGAAAGCACATTGTGGAGGTGGGTGTATTTCTGTTTGCTATAATTACACAATGTGGAGAACTATTAATGGAAAGCCTGTTTGTGCAAACCCTGAGGAGGACGTCACTGAGATGCAGAGTTCCCTTTGTGTTCATGATGGCATGCCTTTGATGTACAAACAAAAGACAACTGCTTTTTTCAAATGCTTTTTAAATCAAGAACCCAATTTTGTCCTTTTCTGCTCTCTTTTGTCGGGACTGGTCTCTGTGCACTTTTTTTTCCATTATGTTCACATCCCTAATGGAAATACTTGTCTTTTGGCATGGGCATAGATGTATAGTGTCAAGATACCTTATCCCAGAGATGTCCTTTATTCTTGCTTTCTAAGACTTGCTTATCATGAAACAAACACCTTTGTACCTCTAAGTCTCCATCCACATTAGGACAATTGCACCACTTTAATTACACTTTTATAATTAAATGATATGACTTCTGCACGTGCACTGTATTTCATTGAGCACATTACTTTTGAAGTGTTTTTTTAAGATATCCATCTTATTCCTAACATGTTTGTGTATAATCCTACCTCTCAGTACCAGCAGTCTGTTATGTGTATCTAGGTCCCTGATGGTGCATTGTATCCTCAAGTAATTTAGCCCTTTCTCTGTTCATAATGACATGACTGACCCTTTTGAGGCAATTCTTTAAAAGAAGATAACAGTTTTTTCCCCTGACCTTGACCACCAGGCTGACATGTTCGCTCTCCTGAGGACACTGTTCTGTTTCCCTCAGGAATGTGAAAAAGTAATTTCCCCAGATAACAGCCAAAAACCCAATTAAGCTTAGATTAAAGAAAAAGAGGATTTATTGGTATTTTATGGAATAGAGAGAAAAGGAAAATAAAAGATGGGAGATATTAAATTGCCTGAAGTAGAGTCACAGACTGTCCAGTTTCTAGCATTACTCTTCAGTTTACTGAAAAATTGGTGGAATTTTAGCTGGTTTTAACCACATAACAGTCCAGCATTGTCTCAGTCGCAGCCCAAAGCCATTCTGTCTTTTTCTGTCAGAGCTGAAAGCCTGTGACACGCTGTCTTTGAAGCCCTGTGTGAGGCTGGAAAACCCCCTCAGTGACTTGGTCTCTGAAGTTGATGTGAAGATGTCAGTAGTTACAAAACATGTTTATTTTCCCTGTGGGATGGTAAAAGGGACGCAGATTGAACCAGTACACAGGATTTTAATTTCTGTTTTCCTGGAATGTTGTATTTCAACACATGATTTTTAACACCTTTTGTACAATGTGTTTAACATCTCATTGTGATCTTCCAGAGGATCTATTGTTTTCTCATCACCTATTTGAATGGGACACTAGGCACCTCCTAGTTTGAAACACAAGAACATGAACTATTTGCATATTTTTAATTAACCCTCTCTTTGTATAGATTAAGATTGCCTTTAGTAACTGTCAGATTTCTTGGCCAGTTGAATAAACAGCTTCTTGCATGCATTTCAATTACTGCACTATTATATTGCTAATGAGTCTAAGCAACAGTTGCTTGGAGGCAATCTTAATTTAGCAATTTCATTCACATTTTTATACAGGTACAGTGTTCCAGCTATGTAATTGTTGGTGCCATCTCAGCTTTAGAGGTGGATAGAGAATTAAAAATCAGCATGACAAATACAACAGGTATAATTCAAACTGAGAAGCCGTGTTATAACTTATTTTCATACCACAGAGTCCCAGACTGTTCAGTGGCGTACACACAGAATGTGCATTGTACAGACCGTTCTGCCCTCAGAAGGCAGCAGCCAAATGTGCAGTGTTTGACTTGGGAAGGTTTAGTCATGGCCAGACCATGACTGTTGTGAACCAGACATTCCATCTTCATCTCTGGCAGCAGACAGGCTTTTAGGGCTTTCATGGTCTTGTTGGGAGGGTTTCCTCATGACAAATGGAGTGAGCCTTGCAAGGTGAAAGGTCGAGCTTACCAGTCTTACCAGTATAGCCAAATTCTTACCACAACCAATGTTTATGTGTACAGTTGCAAATTCTGAAGTTTCAGCAGCATACAGAATGTTCTGTGAAGCTGTTTGCTGATGGACAGCTGCAAAAACAGTGGGATAAGCAGCAGCAGGATGATTTGTAAATGAACCTTAAGGCTTTTGCAGTTAGAGAGAGGAAACGTGATTGGAAGTAATTCTCAATATACTGTTAAAACCAGGGCTCGGCTTTTTGGCCAGAGAGTTCAAAGTCAATTTTGGAGTTACTGTATTAGGAAAGCAATGAAAGAAATTCTAGGGTCAAATGTAAAACAGCACCAGGAAGGTCAGAGAGATGCATTTGCAAGTCAAGAAGACATTGAAGGGGATCTAATTATAGACTTAATTGCTGTAGGTAATGACAATTCAAGCTACTATATTTAACATAGCCTGGGTAGTATAACTGAGGTCATCCAACAGATGAATCAACAAATCCAAGGCAGATTTTCAGGAAACATTTAGAATAAGAGGGGAAGTCCAAGACCCACTGAAGCCAAGAAGGCTTTTATCAGCAAGCCAGGTTTTCCAGCAGAGCTCAGGTTTCACCCTTAGCACAGAAAGGCTGTGGCTCTGCTTCAATGTGATTATTCATAAATTTCTAGTAATGTATCTGCTTATAATTTTGCCGGAGCAATGCCCATGATACTCTGTGGGGTTTAGAGCTGGAAGTTGATCCAGGGAACTGTGATCCCATTACAGACCCATTTCTGGCTTGCGTGGTGACTTTGGCTGAGGAATGTGGGAATTTTTTTTGATTATTTGCTCCTTAGTCTCTTCACATCTAAACTACCAATCTGTCTTCATAAAAGCTTAAACATCTTTGATGAGCAGTCCTATGTAAGTGCAGTAGCTTGATGCTCAAGGAGGAGACAAACAAGGCCCTGTGAAAACTTGGTAAAGTTAGATGGGTGAAGTTAGCTGCATTTACTGCATTCCTGCTTGTTCATATTTGTAGTTCACAAAAGTGGAAACAATGTGATATTGGTTCATGGTCTATAAAACAAAATCACAATTTTAGTTTTGCATTTCAGTTGGTCTCATTTTTATGAACTTTGCAGTTGTGTTTCACTTGGGATGTATTTGGCTGCTTGACAAAGTGGCTGGAGATTTATAATTCCTTATTAGTAACTCAGGGCTCTAAAGGGAATAGCAGAGTACTTATTTACTTTTCTAGGTCAAACTCATGATGTAGGAGTTTAATGAACTTCTGCTAAACAGGAATTGAAGCAGAATTAGAATCTCAGAGTGCATCTGTCCAATAAGGTTATTAATCTTATTTTCTATAGGTTAGATATTTTTTGCTTGCACAGGGTGGTTTAGGCTGTGTTTTCTAAGTAATCAGCCAAGAATATGAGACCGTCATACAGAACTTGGTATTAGGTCAATGCACTGATGTGATTTTGCTCTGAAATTACATTATGTCAAATAACTGTATTTATGTATCAGTGTTTAGGGCAGTAAGATTCCAATTCACATGTGCTGAAAAAGAGTTTGTGATTTACATTAGCGGCCTAACTATTACTGCAACTTTGATGCCTCTCAGGTGTTGTTTGGATAACAACAAGGAGGACAGTTCTCTGTAAAGAATGCATTGAAATCTCTCTTCAGGAAGAAAGGTATAGTATTTATGCTTCCCTGTTAGTGTGAAGGCAATACAGTGTTTCATATTCTTACAGGAGATAAACATTGGGATTTACATGGTGGTACAAAATTAATGATGAAGATAAAGATGCAGGAAAGGAAGAGAAAAGCATATTACATAAGTAGAGTCATGCTTTGTATTCGACTTGTATGGCAGGAAATAACATCTCCTCCTATAACATTCCGAAAGGTCTGTGAAAGTGGGTAAAACAGTAATATATTTGAAGCATTTAAACTATTACTGTCTAAACTTTAGAGGGGTAACTGTGTATGGACATAAAATGCCAAATCTGCTTAGTTTATGTAGTATTCAGTAGATATATGTACATTAGCATAGGTATAAAAGAGAATATAGTTATCTGGGGAAAAAAAAAACCCAAAAAACTTAAATACAAACCAAGAGATAATAGAAAAAACAATGAGGGAGGGGTTGCCTTAAATATCTATCTTTATGCTTGTTCATAGCTCTGAGTTCTTCACACTATCCTAATGCTGGTCCTAAAATAAGTTCCTGTGCCCTTTTTTCAAAAATTGGTGTTCAAGGTAAACTTTGCAAAAGTCCTCTGAGCCCTCAGTTAAACAAGGTCCTCTGCTCTGCCATGGAGAGTAGCCTGGTGGTTAGTGTGCTCATCCACAGAGCAGGAGGCAAACCCTTCATTCTTCCTTGGTCAGAAGGGATTTACAGTTCTTTCTCAAGGATGCAACCCCAATCTTTAAACTACAAACTCATGTAGGGGTCAGACTGCTGTGTAGTTGTGGTTGAAGCTGTGTCTGTAGGCACAGAGTGCTGGGAAGAGCTGGGCTCAGCCCCTGCTCTGTCTGCATCTTATGCAATGACCAGAGAGCTCCTGAAAGCCCTGGGGTGTTGATGAGCTCCTTGAGCCATCAGGCAGGCCTCTTGTGCAATCCCTGTTCACCATCTCTTCTCCTTATTCACTCTTTGGCTTATTTCTGCATTAAGTAATGGAAAGGAGTATTGAACCTAAAATGCATTTTCTGCCTTACTCCTCAGCAACCAAGTGGCCAACTGGCAGAGAGTTTCAAATCCTGATTATGCTTTACAATGTAAGAGAAAGCACCTGGCATCCAAATATTGAGCTAGGCTCTAAGAGATATGGGAAAAAGCTAGGCTGTAAGAGATACAGCCATTTTATTAAATGATCTGATGTGGAAGAGAGGAAGAGGGGGGATTTTTTTTTCCTTTTCTGGTTTTGACCAGAGAATTTCTTGTTTCAAAAACAATAAACTACCATTATTCTTGTAAAAACCACTTAAACAGCCCTTCAAATAGTAAGATGAAGTTCCTATTTAGTAATAATCAAGCGAGGCTGTTCTCATGTTGTCACAGCTAAGCAGAGAAGTGGATATAGGAAACTTTCAAAACATTATTGGTCAGCCTGATTTTGTAGTTGGTCAGTGGAAGGACTGGTTGTAGTTGCTTGTTTACCACAAAGAAAGACTAAAGCAGTTGGAAATTCTAGAGCTTTTGAGGGCAATGCCTTGTCCAAATGGCAGTGGAGGTTGTTGCCTTCTGTAGGATGTCGATAATGGAAATAACTTCTTGTGTGCTGCTGTTGATGGTGATGGGAGGACATCAGACCCCAGACCTGTGGTAAGGAGCCAGGTAGATGCTGAGAGAGGAGAAAAGGTGTGATCACAGCCAGGCACAGTTGTTTTAGAGGAGACTGTAATGTAGAATGATTTGTAATGTGAATCTGGCAGAATTTGGCATGATTGAGGGGGTGATGCAGCTTGCATTGTAAAAAGCACTTTCTTTACTGTATAGCTGAATCTCTGCTAAGATTGCTTTTTCCAAACATAATATACTTGTTTTGCTGTAATAATGACAAGTCTCTAGAATAAAAATTTTCTGAGAATGGGAAAGGCTGGCTACTAAGGAAGGTTCTCTCTCTTTGGGAGGGGTCAGTAGAGACAATATTGTGTGTTAATAGCATTCCTATCCTTTCCATTGATATGGATTTTTTTTCCCACTAAGATATATGAACTGCCTTGAAAACTGGGTCAGCCTAAATGCTGTCACAAGTGCTCATCACCAAGCATATATTGCTGCATACCTGTCACACTCGGCAGCTGGAACGAATTTCATGAAGAAACCAGGGTAAAAGGTGAAGCTCAGCAGGATTACTGGCTGTGAAGGAATCACCCCTTTGCAGTTTTTCTGGTACAAAACAAAGAAAATGGATGAAATTATGCTCAATACTGATAAATACAAATTGTATCTGACTTTTTGTATTTAAACTGATGTTTTTGTTAGTCAAATTTATTTGCATACATATGGTGAATGCAGTGTAATTCCCATGGTGGATTATTCTTGCTGCTTAAGAGGCTGAATTTATTGACATATCTAGACATGGAAATTTACTGGGAATTGCTTGAAACCCTTTAGGGGTTGAAAGTTCTTTAAATTGAGTCAGTTTCAGTGTAATAATGGCTTGTTGGTAATAAATTAAAATACTGTATATTTTCTGCTCACCAGGGAAGAGCTTTTTAGAAGATGCTCTTTTTTTTTTATGCCAAAGTAAAGTTACATGGATGAAATCCATGGTGTCTGCTCATGGTATATCTTTTCTCCAGCAACTCTTGATCATGGTTCATCATAGTTTACAATTGGAGCTGGAGAACACCAGGATCTCATCCTAGAGGGACTGTCCAGCAGTATCAGAGATACTACAAAAATCATCAAAGACCACAGTTCTTCTCAGTTGGTGATGCCTGAGTCAAGAAAAGCCCTAGAAGGAAGGTTGTGTGCTAAGGTCCACAAGTGCTATAATTTCTACATTTAAGTCATATAGCTTAAGTCAAATGACTTAAGTCATAAGTACAAAAGAAATAGAAAAAGTTATTTAAGCCATTACAGAAAGCACAGATGATTTCTATTACATCTTAAAATTCACATTCATGTTGTCAGTTTTTGATCTTCTTCCTTCATATTTCAAAATTAATTTCAGGATGTTTCAAATGCATTCTTAATTTAACATCTTCATTTTAGTTGTATCACTGCAATGGCATGTGCATGGCATAGAGATTTTAGCCTAGGAAAAAAACCAATGTATTGAGGAGTGAGCAACTGTGAAAGAAAGAAAAAACAGAAAAAATAGTGAGTAGAGAAGCTGGGTGCAAAGAAAGTGGCCTGGATTGGAAAGAGATTTCATTGGTGCCAGCCTGCCTTTGAAAGCTTGCCAAAGTGCCTTAGAGAGTTGGAAACAGAGTTTTAAAGGAGAAATTTAATCTCCTTCCTAGAAGACAGCAGAATTTAACTGATGCTGGATAAAGGGGAACCTCCTGTGATGCTGGATGGCTAATTTTCACAGAGAATGTTTAATTCTCTCAGATATTTCAAGACAGCATTTACACTTTACTAAATAGAAATTGCTGCTTGTGAAAATCTGTTTAGTAAATGTTATTTTGTTGGGCGTGTTGGCATGTTAGGCAGTCCTGAGGCTTCTTTATCCATTTTGACCTGACCTGCTAAACAACTGCATATTTTCCTTCCTTCAGTGAGCTTTAGCTGAATAAAAAAACCCTGCCCATACTCAGTAAAACAATCAGATAAGAAGAGGAATGGTATTAAGATGAATGGTTAACATGGGCAATATTTTTCAATATAGAAGTATTCTACTTGCAGTTCTGTTCATTTTATTCATGCATGTATAGTGCAAAATTATGGTATAAAGGATTCCATACACCCATGTGCAGCAGACTGCATGGTAGCTACCAAATCTTTACTCTGTAAATAATTCACATTTATTGCCAAGCGGAATCAGAATTTTCAAGTCTTGAAGGAAAATAAAGTCTTGTCAGTCCATCATGTTGTCATTATCACTGATGCCTACTAACCAATTCCACAAATATGAAAGTCTAGCTATCCTACCTCTTCTTGGATAAGCTGTTTGATTCCTGGAGCTAATTTCCTCAAGTTGCATCTGTCTTTCTCAAACTTCATGTAGGATTTGCTCTGGGTGAGAAGAACAAAGAGAATACTGTTATTAGTTTGTGCTTTGGGCTAATTTGGAAGGAGTAGAATATTTTATGGTTTGTATCCCACCTGCTGCTAGTCTTGCTAGTAGGGAGGAAGGAGGCATTTTTTTTCTGTGATACTCACGGTGCTTAATTAATACTCACCAGAGCTAAGCCCTGTTAAAAAAAACACTGATAATTTTTTTTCTTTTATTTTGGGTTGGGTTTTTTTTTTTTTTTTTTTGTGAGTTTTTTTGTGGTGGATTTTGTTTCGTTGTTGGATGTTGCTTTCTTTCATGAAAAGAAAAGAGGCTGGCCAACTGCCATGAGTAATACAGGAAGGATGCAGTTATTTCTGATGAAGACTGTCTGTTAACATTTTGTCTGCCTCTGGGCTTGGAGTTGGTCATTCCAGTCTTTTATTCAGGAGGGATGAACACATTGTTAAATATTGTGAGATAATATTGTATAATGGGTCTTCAAATAGAATTAAGAGGCATGATTCAGAACATACAAGGGAGGTGTTTTGACTTGTGAAATGTACAGAACCAGGTTTCCTCAGACTATATTAATCAGCAAATAGTAAATACATCTGTACATTTCCACAGTAAGAATTGCCTGCACAGCACTTGCATAGCCTGTACTTCATAGGTGGCCACTGTTGAAGCAATTCAGGGTGTTGATCAGTCAGACAAACTGCCAGCACTAGGATGGGTATGAGATTTTCTGCCAGTTGGAAAACAAAGACCTAGGACAGGGTGCAGAGGAAGCTTTTTGTTGATATCAAGTTATGGCATTGTGCTCTTAACCTGCTGTCAGCCCAGAAGGAAAGATGAATCTGCTTCCTTTGGGTTGAGATGCTACTACCTGTCAAACCAAAATGTCTTCTGTTTATGCACATTGAAGTGAGCATTGAGCAGCACATGTCTTCATTGGGACTTAGCTATTCTTAAATAGCAAGGGCTAGGAGTTGTCACAGCATAGCATGGAAAGAAATTAGTCATCCATGAGGTGGAGTAAGATAGGTCTTATCCAACCTAACTGATTTTGTAATTCTGTGATTTTCCTTTTAACATGGTTTCTTCATTCCTGCCTTGTAAGCCACCATCCCTTTCCTTCATTTTAGGTGATACATTTGCAATTTCATTTTGTATGTTTCCCTTTTTGGTTTTGCTCTTCATTGGTATATAGGAGGGGAATAAATATGAGAATTATGGGGGAAAGTGGTGAGCACACTCAAAGCTTCAGCAGAATGGTTTTGGGAGAAGTGGTGTCTTTAGATATGGCTGTGACATCTGGATACTTGGGAATTGCATCCATGTGTGTGAACTAAAGTTAGAAATGCCAAAATACTTATAAAGGGTCCAATTTACAAGTCATGTATCATTTTTGCACTGAATAACTGATTTGTGTTTGAAGTTAACACCATTTATGTCTGAAATAGAACAGTAAGTGCAGTGTCCCTGTTTGCTAGCACTTCAGGCTTGGGACTGTAATGTGAAGTATAATGTCAGGCAGTGCCTTGCTGAGCCTAATTTATGGCTTTGGAACAGCTTGTTACACACCCGGTGTGGGACTGGGTGATGGGAGTAAAGAAACCTTTCCATGTGCCCTAACAGCAGATTGCCAGGTCTGCAGAGCTCTGCTGCATCAAAAGTAGATTAAATCTTTATTTAAGAAGCACAAGATGGTGATAGTGCTCTTAAACAGTAGCTGCTATTAAAATGTCAGCGTTGCTGTCAGTCACCACCCAGCACCTGAGTTAACGCCTCTTGCCCTGGTATGAGAGTGGAAAATAGGTTGGTACTTACAGTGAATTATTGTAAATGACGAGCACAGATGTAATCCTTTTTGATATGGCTTATTATTCATCTGTAAGATTAAAAATGTATGTTGTATTACTTCAGGGGTTACACTGACCTCTAGATTTCATGCTCCTGGATTCTAATACTTCTTAGGTACTGTTACGTTTTTATTCCATATTTTGGCAATATCAAGGCTTAGCCACAAATGTGAAAGAAAATGTGAAGTTACAGATAATGTGGTGATTGTCCATTTTCTGAGAACTTAAGTTTTTGTCTTGTGAACGTTGTGCAAAATGGCAGATATTGATATCTTAGCTAATTATTCAATCAAAGAGTTGGCAGGTCTGTCAGTGGGAACAATGTACAGTGGACTGGAATTGATCACACTTCATTTCCCATCAATTGGCAGAGCAAATGGTAGCTTGGATGATAAGTTAGGATCATTGCCAGTCATTTCCTGGGCTTATGCCTTCCATTATTTATTTTTTCCCCTCCAGATCAGACCCCCCCAGACTATTAGATGAAAGTGAATGCCCTCTGATGTTGGTGAATAAAGCAACGTAGAGTTTTTGTAGCCTCTGAGGGACATGAAACTATTTCTGGCTCCATAACTGATGCTGCTGCATAGTCCTATAATCACCTAACCTTATTGAATTGTCCCCATGTGAAGACTTGATTTCAAATTTTGTAATCATTATACATCATTTATTTTCACATAGATTACAGGTTCATCTGTAAAGTGACACAATTTCACCCCAGAGCTCTTTGAATATTCAACTTTTCACTTTAACTCTTTTGGATATGCTTCTGACACTTCCAACTTTGTTGATTTAGTAGTAATTAGTAGGGTTCCATGACAGATGTATTGTAGCCTTCCAAGGAGTGATGAATCAGACATGTGGCTATGAAGAAATGGTTCCCTAAGACTTTTATTTAATACAGAAACCCAGAGATAGATCCTGTGAATAGCTTTGGTGTGTAAAGCAGGACTTAACCCAGTTAAAGCTCTACTCCTAAACCTAAATTTAAAGTTTCAGTTAAAAAAAAATCTTTGCTTAGCTGCTGACTAACCCTGAAAGCACATAAATGAGCTTTGCTGTTTCCTCATTTGAATTTCAAGAGAGCTGGATGCCTACATTTGTTTTTTTGCGTCTGCCAAAATCTTTGCCCGATTCCCGTGTAAGGCAGCTCAGGAGCTGAAAATGAGAATTTCTTTCTCCCAAATGCTCTGCCAGGTTTGGCAGGCCCAGCCTGCATTCCCACAGCCACCGATGCCCTTCCACAGCTGGAAGGGACGATGCCATCTACCCCCAGGAGCTGTTTCTTCAGATCACTCTGGGCTGCAGGGTAGCTCACACTTGCTGTGGGGATTCTGCACATGTTCCAGTTTCTGGGGTTATGTTATTTTGTTCCTGTCACAAAGGTAACATCCTGTTATGCTTCTGGGATAGAGATTGATTCTTTTGGAAAAGGTGAATGTTCAAAAATAATCTAGTTGCGACAGGCCAAATGTTTTTGCATTAACAAGCTTTCTTTTGAAAATACGTTGGTTTTAGGTGCTCTCCCAGGTGTCTGTTGACACCTAATTAAAAAAAAAAATCTTATTTCTGATTTGAAGTCATCCACATGCTAAATAAATATACAATGAACCAAAATAAACTGTTTTAATAACTTATTTTTTAATTAAAGGCAAATGTAGCATCCTTTGCAGTCTGTTAAAGCAAACATAACCTCCAGCACATTTAGCATGTTAAAAAGAAGATTTTTGCTGTGTTCACAATATTACACAGTAATTAAAAAGGAAACCAGCTAAGCCTTTGGAACCTGTCCCCTTCTCTAAAATGTAATTAATTTCTGTTTAATTATAATAGTAGGGCTGTAGCGTGATTATTATTTTTGAGGGGTAGAAATCCTGCACTGTTGCTTTTTTTTCTGAGTGAGTGTTTCTGGAAGCAGAACACAGGACAGAAAGGGAAGGATTTGAACCTCACTCCAGCTGTAATTAAGTGCTGACACATCAGTGGAGTTTGGCTGCATTTCTTCAAATGTGGGTTTCCAGGACAGAGGCTCCTCCCGGCTCTGCTGTGCTGTGCTGGCAGGAGCTGGCCTTTCTCCTGGGAGGATGCTGTTTTTCTCCTCAGTTGTGCAAATCTGGGCTGACACAGAGCAGGCACTGCCCTGCCCAAGGTGAAATTCCCACTTTGTCCAGTGGGTTTTCAGAATGTCAGGTTGCCAGCTGTCCTCGGTGGCGTTCCTTTGTCAGCGCTTTGGGCTCTCCTGGGCTCCCGGTGCCTGTGACTGAGCCAGGATTGTGCTCTCGTGCCATCTCCTGGCAGACTGTCCCCCTGTGCCCTGTCCTGTGCAGATGTGTTTGTCCCTGTGTGCCAGCCCTGTTTGTCCCTGTGTGCCAGCTGGGTGAGATCAGTGTCAGGGCTGGGGTGGCCTCCAGTGGGTTCTGGCGGTGCCAGCACAGGGACAGTGCCCAGGGTCCTGCTGAGGCTGCTCCAGCCTGGGGGCTGGCACCTTCACCTGCACAGGGCATGCACAGCAAGGTGGGCACAACTCAGGGATCTGAGGGTGTGCCAGGAGTGAGAAGCAGCAGGACTGTGGGCATGTGGGCAGCAGATTCACATACAAAAGGCTGTTGACGCTCCAGTGTTTCTCCCTTACAAGAAGACAATGTCCTGCCCTCTGTCCCTACAGTTGAAATTGTGGCTCTAGAGAGATGGGTGAGCATTGTTTGGGGCAGTAAAGCTGGAAAGATGAATTTTCATGTCCAGTGCAGAAAAACTGCTTTACAATATGCCTATTGTTCTGAGGAAACTGACAGAAGTTCATTCACATGAAAGAAGAATCCTGGGCTGCAGCCAGGTGTGGTGCAGAGCCCTGAAAAGCCAACATTGGTTATAGAATTTAAAACTTCCTGCTGACAGGTTATCAGTTAGATGTCAAGGCATCAGTAATGGTGACTTTTAAACAATGAAAGACTGAGAGGTACTTTGTGAAATGTAGAACTTCTTGGTTGTGCTGCCATGTTCTCCTTGTCATTCTTCCATCACCACTACCACTGTTACCCATCTTATCATAGCAATGTGGGCTGAATTTTATGTGCATTCAGTGTTACTAAAGACAGCAGTGCTGGATATGTGCATCCACCTATCTTTTCTTTTTGTTCCTGCCTTCTTTTGATTTCTCTTTGCCTCCTGTTCTGATTGTGAAATGGATCCACGGAGTGATCCAGTGAAACACACTCCACCCCCCAACCCAGGAAGAACTGAGTGGGAATTGTTCAATGCCACTGTCAGGTAAAATGCACTTAAATGACACACACATCACATCCCAGGAGTACCGTTTAGGACTTTTTATGTAAAATAAAAAGCAGATAAAGTGTATAAAGCACTCAGAAATCCCCTGTGACTCTGGGACTCCACATTGCACCTCTTTGTAGGAAGGTTTTGTTTCTGCTGCTGTTCACTAAGAGGTGATTCCTTTTTTCTTAATTTTTGTAGTATCTGTTTTAAACCAACCTCCTGCATTCTCTCTGGCACACCTTCCTACACTTCATATTCCTTGACCAAATGCATTAGGTAGCTGTGATATTAATTTCCATCATTTTGGCAGTTTCAGATCAGTTACATCTTTCAGTAAGGAATATTACTGAAGAGTGTTAAATAAGTGCCTGGGAATCATGCTTGGGGTAAACATAAATAAAAGCATTTGTGTGCCACAGCCACCAGCCAGTGCCCTAAACATCTGTGAAATACACAGATCTAAAATAGACTTTACTTCCAGCAAGGTCAGCCCCTGCTCTTGCCCTGTAATTAGCTGGCTTGCTATCAGCTCTTCCCTGGCTCTGTTTTTTAAGGGCTCCCTCTTCTCATTTTTCCTGCAGCCCAGGGTACCTTCCTCTGGGGGAGACCTTCCTTTCTGTCCAGCCACCCTTTTTCAGTGGTTCCTCCAGAGATTCCAGTTAACCTCATCCTTTTCATCCCCACAGAACATTATGCTGTGAACTGAAGAGCACCCCTTTGGAGCAGCAATGCCAATGTTGGCAGACTCTTGTCTGCCAGCTCTTGTCCTTGATTGTCTAATTAACCCTCACTGGCAGGTTCATTGCAGTGCTAAATATTTCCATCCACAAAGTGTTTAATTTCATATTAACCTGCATGCAGACAAATAGACTCAATACAAACATCCTGATTGGATGTGTTTGTTTTTAGCTCCTGATCAGGACTGTGGTAATAGTGAACAAGTGGAGAGACATATTTTGAATGCTTGAGACCTTTTAACAAAACCCCCAAAACTAAAAGAGCTGACCCCTGATTTAAAACATTTATTTTTCAAATGCAGTTGTCCAAAATCAGTTAAAATTGTAGCGACACATAGTTGCAAATACACAAATGTTTATATGCCTGTTTTCAAGATGTTTTCTTGCATCTGGTTTTTGTTCAAAACTAAATATACAAATACTTTAGCACAAAACATTCTCTCTTTTTCTTTTCTACATATGTGCATGGGAGAAATTTGCAGTGTGTTTCTGCAACCTGTCACTCCCAAGTTGAATGGATGTTTTGGCCACTTCAGCTGCCAGTACCTGTTTCCAGCATCTGTCTTTGGTGTCAATATGCCAGTGATTTTGGAGGCTGCCTTGGGATCCTGCTGTGGAGGTGGTACAACTTTGTGTATTATTAAACCTGATACATCCTCAGAAAAACATTTTAAATTCAGATTCAGTATCTTCTGGGGCGGGGGGGGGGGGGGGAGACAGGATTTAAATCTGCTTTCTTTAATTCTGTTCTCTAGTTTCTGGTGTGCTGATAAGTCAGAGGGAGAGAAGTAAGAGGATATAGAACAGGCTGGTTTACATAAAACAGGCTGATGAAGATTACATGGAGCTACCACATGAGAATGAAAAGACCACGAGGCTGAATGTTTTTGACAGATTTTGAAGGAAAGACATTTGAATAAAATTTTTGAACAAAGGCCTTTCAAAAGAATAAGGAGCATTATTTTTTATTTCACTCTACTTCAACCAGGTAGAGAAATACAAGACAAAATATATTTTAGAAAAATTCTCTGTGGGGGCAGTGACTTTCTAATTAGAGATTTGGTCTTATATTTCATCTGGCCTGTTCTAGGGGCTCTGCATGCTGTGCTAAGTGCTGTTAAAACTGGATACCATTGGAAAGGCTTGCTTTGTCCTTGCAGTGCCCATCCCATTATTGCCTTGTAGAGATAATAGTTGTAGTGAGAGTTGAGATGCATTTGGATGAACCAGATAGTGCTACAGAAAGAAAAAAGTGCTTGAATTTGAAAACTTAGGTACAAACTTTAAAGATCAGTGATGCTTGGCTTTAGAGCTGGGTTAGATAAGAAAGGGGAGCCTGTGAAGCTTGAAGCTCAAAAAATATCCTGCATAGCCATGACAGGTGCAGAGAGAGCATATGAGGGCATACTCACATGAAGTATTTAAACTGGAAAGAACTGCCAAAACATACCAAAGCAAAGCAGAGAAGTTGATGTGAAAACATTCTGAAGCAAAAATCCAAACTGTCCAATACTTTTCCCAAAGATCATTATAATTTCTGTTTTTCTGACACTTCAGTGATAACAATTTGCATAGTTAAGACACCATGCCTATGGCTCTGTTTCATTATAGTGCAAGCACTTTTGCTGCAGAACAAAAGTAAAGCAGTTTGATGTAATATGGATGTCTATTTGCACTCCTTTTAAGATAAACATTAGGCAATAACCATTTCTTTAGAGCCTGTGTATTGTTCATATGATACTCTCTCTCGTATAACAGTTCATGTTCATCAACATGATACATTCTTGCCTGATTTTCCAGTTCTGCCTTTCACTGAGGATATTCTTTTCTTTCTCTGATTGCTTTTTCTTCTGAGACCATTACTCTAGTTGATAGCTTCAGGTTATCATTGTATCCTATCTCCCTCTCCAATAAGCCTATGATTGATACTAATCTTCCTCATGGGACACATTTATAGGTTTCAGGATGGAAACTACTCTCTAAATCTTAGCTTTATATGTGCTGACAATTTGCAAGGTTGCACCTTATATTCACTTCAGGTGGCTTAGGGGAAAACATCAGAACCTGGTAATCATGCTTCTAAAATAAGAAGAGAAATGTGCCCCATATACCAAAAGTTACCCCGTTGTTCATCTCCTGTGCTGCTGCTCCTGCTCGTGGATTTTGTGTAACCAGAAAGGGCTCAGTTCCTGTAGGTGGTCAATGTCCTGTAACCAAACTCATGCCTTTTCTTTCCAGAGAGAGAAACCATATTTTAATTAATCTAATGGAAGCTTTGACTAGCAGGCAGTGCCCTGAAAAGGAGTTAATGTGCCGGAAAACACTTCACACAAGCAGAAGACTCTTCATTGACTAATGTGCTTAACGGGACTTTTTCTAAGGAAATTGCTCCACTGAAAGCTTTGTGAAGTGCATTTCTTGGGTTTTTTCCCTCTTCATAATATAGCTGCATGTTCTGAAATTTAATTAGATTTAAGGACCATTTCAAAATAGGATTATTATGTTTTTCCTACAGGTTTTGCAGTTGCCCCTCAGTAGGGTATCATGGCAAAAAAAAAAAAAAAAAAAAAAAGAATTCCCTGGCAGAATACAACATAAGGTGCTGTGATCCCTAGTGTGAGGAGTGCATGTGCTGGAGTTTGGCAATTTCACTGTCTTATCCAGTATCTGAAGGCAGAGTCCAGTTATATAACTATCTCAGAGGAGTCAATGGGAAATTACAATGCTAATGTTTCCACAATATTTGCATATTCAAGCTCCACAGCCCAAGGAACAAAGAGAAGTAATAAGAAATTCAGTTGTTTTATCTTTTATCTTTTTAAACAGACGTGCATTTATCTCTATGAGCAGACTTGCCAGACCTTTTTGGAATTGCAAAGTTTCACTGCAAATGCTTGTTATTTGGATTTGCATAAGGATTAACAATGTTGGGCAAGTGGTATCTCCTAACCCTTTCTGTTTACTTGTGTGATATCAGTCACTGGGATATAGTTTTGAAGGCAATCAGTGCTTTTAGTTCAGTGGATAACGCAGTTTGTTTTCATGGTAAATTCTCTAATGTTGCAAAAGTGTACTTCAGCAATAATTATAAATGTATTTGCTCAGAGGATTTTTTCCCCCTCTTTGACACCATTCTGTACCTGCATAAGGTGCTCTTATCTAGCATAATGGCTAAAGAATCAAAATTTATGAAACTTGAGGGTTCAGTCTGAGCTGGCATGCAGAGTGTAGAAATTAAGCTACACTCCCTCTATGAATATACATGTGAAAATGTCATGGTCAAAGCAAAATAATCTTTTTGATCCAAACTAGGCACCACAAAATCAAAACTCACAGAGACTTTATAAGGGCATTTACCTCAGCAAGTTGAACTTGAAAACTCTTCTCATGCTTTTGGTGTTTTAGTTTGGGTTTTTTGCTCCAGCTTTTTATACACAGAAGTGTATAAATATTCCTGCAATATTCCAATATGCATTTAAATGACTTCTACTGTTCAGAGAAGACTGGCTTGATAGCATCATTTCATAGATGGGACTTGAAAACTAGCAAACTCTTTCAGCTTGTATGTGGTTGGGTTTATTTTGTTGGGTTTTTTGTTTGCTTGTATTTTTTAATTTGTTTCATTTTCGTATTTTGTTTGTTGTTTGTCTGCTTTTTAATTTTTTATTCCTTTCATGGTATTATGAAAGTACTATTCCATCAGTATATTACAAACCAAAAATAATCAGGGAACCTGCATTATTTTCCTGGGATCATGTCTCCCAGAGTCCCTGCATTGTGGAAATCACTTCTGAAGTGCACAGCTGTGCTTCAGTGATGACACAGCTCGAGACCCACAGCTCACTGCATTGGCTCACAGAACACAAGTTACTTGGCAAATGTGAAGCCCCAGTGTTTCTATTCTACTTTAAGGTGGTTGTTGGGAATCTCTCAAAGAAAAGTAGATTTGGCCTTACAGTTTTCAGTCTTCTAGGGAAAATACTAAAGGAGGCACACTGATAGAAACAATACATGTAGCTTGTCATGGGGAATGGACATAATGGCATGAGCAGCTTTACAGTTGGGGCAGTGCAGAATGACAGGGGCTCACCAGAGCTGGAGCATTCAGCTGATTGTGATGTGCCAGCAGTGGGCTGGCCATGGCTGGAGCTCCTGCACAGCTTGGGATGTAGTTGTGACAGGACATTGTCCTCCAAGCCTCTGGGAGAGGAGCCCTGGGAAGGAGCAGCCAGCCTAGTAGACCAGTGGTTCCCAGCCAGCAGCTTGTGAGAAACCAAAGAGCTGCTCAGAGCTACAAGAAAGTTAAAAAAATTGAAGCTGCCAGGACAAAATATTGTGTCACTGGCAAAGCCTTAAATATTTAGTGGTTTTGCTGATGATGCAGCAATCAAGAGCAAGCCATAAGTAACAAATGGCATTGAACATGGTGCGAACTCAGGGTTCATTAGCATCACGTAGGAAATGTTGTTTAAGTTCTGTGCACAAGGCAAGGAACATAAAAAGCAAATATTGAGGTAACATACAGTGAGTGTCACAAGCTGTTGTGCTTAGGCCAGGCACAATGGGCACCACGTGGAGGAGACATGAAACTCCTCCCAAAGAAATTGCCTGCTTTGTAACAAAAAGAAAGCAAGGCTGCTCTGGAATAAGGTCACTTTCTCCTGAACCAGTAAGACCGGCTCTTACAGGGTTTATGAGTGCTTTTTCAACCATTAACATACTGAATTCAACTGAATTACTTTAGTTGAACATGGGAACAGATTTGCTTTCCTGTACATCAGTCTTCTCTGTACCAGTGCTTTTACTTGTGCAGTCGGTGTGGGAGCTGTTGCAGAGAGGCTGTTGGTTCAGGGATGCAGTTCAGTGGCTGGTTCCCACAGAGAGGAGCAGCTCTGTAGCCCCCAGCTCTGGCACGAGAGAGCTGGCCCACAATAGAGGTGTTGCAGTGCAAAACAAACATTTTGCACTTTGTCTCAAGTACTTAGTTAAAGGTCATCCATCCAAAAAAAATTTGGATATTCTTTAACTTTTCATGGTATCTCTTGTCTCCCAATACACTCTGAAGTCATCTGTGAAATTTCCAGATGTATCCATGAGGAATGCTGGTGTTCATGAACTGACAGGTGGTCTTTTTCTGCTGAACTCAGTAGTGAGCTGTTCTCACTGCAGGTCAATTTTTGTTGTTTTGGCTTGGGTTTTTCTGGGGAGGTGGGTTTGCTTGTTCGGTTTGATTTGGTTTGTTGTTGTTGTGGCCAGGTCATCATTGCCAAGATAAAATACTCTAGCTTTTATTTATAGAACAGAAATTGTTATGCTACTGACAATGGAGCGATCTGAACCCAGGGGTCTTGAAAGTAGGTCATTAAGGACTCAGTATAAGAAAAAGTGTGTTTTACAGTGTCTGTGATTTTACTGGAGAGAGCTGTCTTCTTATCTAAATCTTGGCTTTAAAATCAAGAGACTTCTATAAGCAAAAAAATTTAATTGATTTCATCACAAAGAAAATAATTATATCTGAGAATAACTTATTTTGTATCAGGAAGAACATTTTTCAATTTATTCTTCTTGAGCACTTGAGCATTAAAGTGTCTGAAAATAACATTTTTCGATCATTGGACAATGTAGATTTTAAAGTCAATAACAGAGCAAATTGCCTCAAATTGGAAAATACAGAAACAACCATGGCTTTGTTTTTTGTTTCATTAACCAAATCAGGCATTTGTGATAGAGCAGCAGCACTTCTGGGCTAATCTCTGGGAGTGGGAGTTGCCAGGAGTCAGTTTGGCCTGTGGGAATACTTGTAGCTGTGAAAAGCTGCACAAACTCGTGGATACAAAGGTGCTGTTACGGGGTTTATCCCATGACAGAGTTCCCCTGCTGCCTTCATTCCCTCGGGATAGCCCATCTATCCTTGAAAAGCACCAGCTGATTTGCCATCTTCTGGGGCTCTGCACTGTGAACTCGTACTGTAACCTCTGTTCTCCCTCTCTCCATGTGTGTCTTGAGATGACTGGAACTGAGAGGTGATTTGGGCAATTTTTTGGACAGTACTTGGTTCATGGTGCCCAAGTGCCTGACCTGTGTTGTAGCAGTTGCCATGTGCTCTGCCCTGTCAAAAGGTGCTGTCCATGGAGTTCAGGTACACATGAACTGGGGCTGCTGATTAACAAAGGGTACGTTCAATGTCAGCAGCTTTTACGTGCATGATATGTTACACTTCCGAGTAATTAACAAGATGCTATAAAACTCGCCTTCCTCTCACCCTCTCCCTTTTGAAGCAAGGCTCCTGAAATACAACTCATATTTCATGGAGTTTGCTTTCTTTTCACTTTGCTTTTTTTTTCCCCAAAATATCACTGTAATAATTACTGTAACAGCATTTTCTGTGGAGTTAATGTTCTTCTGGCTTAATGGCCCCTGGTTATTCTCAGGCCATCAACTTTTTCCAGCTGGTCATCAATCCCAAAGAACTGCCTTGTGCTTCCATTATTATTGCTTAAGTAGATGACATTTCTGGTGCCACCGCTGCCTCCCAGTGAGATGATATTACAGCCAATGGCATTTCCCCCCTTGCTCTCACTGTTGTCAAAGCATTATAAACAGCTGGGGTGAGAATGTTGTGGCTGTTCCCTGTGAATTCCTGTGATAGTTTTTAGGTGCGAGTTTTGTAGACTTCAGCTGAAGGAATCTGAGTGAGGCAACTGAAAATGAGTTGCCTGGAGCAGCTACAAGGGCTCAGTCCCCATGCATCATTCAGGAAGTGGCTGGGAATACCTGACTGTTCCACTCTAAAGACTATTTCCCAGAAGGAACATGTTTCAAACAGGATCTGGGACAGATGTTCTGGGGGGTGTTAATGTTCATTAGGTAGCCTCAGACCCCTCCCCAAGTTTCCTCAGCTCTGCTCCCTTGTTTCCTAACAAGGGATGTATTCTGTGACAGGCTTTTTTAAAAGAAGAAGGAAGTTGGAGCTCAGTAGGCCAGAAACCAGCAGAGATTGTTTAGGTGAAAATGCCTTGCTATGTGGATATTCAAACCTGTGTGAGTTAACATTGGTGCTGACTACATTTCCTTTAACCTCATTAACACCTTGTCTTGCTTTCCCAAGCATGGTGGTGGAGCAGCTAGTTCACCTTAGAGCCTTTCACTAGGTAATTTATCAAAGTGGCAGACGAAAGCTTAAAGGAAAATGCATGTAAATACTACATTAGGAACCTTGGCTCACAAAGGCAGGAACATTTTCACCCATACCATTAGCTCTGGATTATAGTCCACAGATGTGAAAGGGATGTTTATTGGGGGAGATGGAAATACAAGGCTTACTGGTAGAATCACTGTGCAGATTGTATACTTTTTCTTACTTTTTCTTTAATTAAAAAGCATTAAGCATTCATGAGCTAGTCTCACAGAATAAAAGAATCTCAGACTGTAACTGTAACCACTTAATACCTTCAAAATTAAAAACTAGTTACTACAGTAAAACACACTTATTAAGTACTCAGGGCCAAAGCATTTTCAAACAGGGGCCTGAGATTGTGTCAGACCTACATCATGCATCCTTTTCAGCTTTACAGTTTTAAGCTGTGCCTCACTGCAGACTGATGTAGTCATTGGATACCTGTATATGAGTAGATCAGAATGATCGAGCAGCTGCAGTTCAGTCTCTGTGCCAGAGGTTTATCTGATGGTTTTGCTTTTTTTTGGTTTTTTTTTGTTTTTTTTTTTTTTGTTAGGCTGGTTTGGGTTTTTTTTCAGGGGGTGGGTGGGCACTGTTGTTTGTTTGGTTTTTTGCTGTTGTTTGTTGTTTTTCAAAGACACTAAGATGTACACCAAGTGCAAGATATTATTTCCTGGAGGGCTACCAAGGCACACCCTCAAACAGTTTTTATTTACCTCACAGTTTATTGTATTCTTGTTAGAAAGTAGCACTTTGGGAATACTGTTAACCCTTGCACCTTTTAGTTCTCATGCTGAGCAGTAGATAGTGACATACTCCTCTATAATTGATACTGTGGTGGTGGCATACTTCAGTAACATGATTTATCATGCATTTTCATTTTCATGAAAGCTTGTTTTACTCTTCTGCTTCCATTAGGTCAGCACTCACTGAACAGGCACCTCCCATTCCATTTTACTAAGTAACTTTCAAACATGACCTGACAAGGTAGCAAAAGTTCAGTGCACTAACTCACTGTCATGTAGAATACACACAGACATTACTGACCAGCTCTGACTGTTGAACCATAAAGGAGGTACGAGAGCACTGCAGTGCTTGTGGCACAACTTGCAAATAGCAGGGAAGCATTGGGCCAGGGTATCAATCTCTTCCTGTAGCAAAATGTCCTGACCCCAGGGTTGAACACAGGAACTTAGGAAGATTTAGGATTTATTATTTCCCACAAAAAAAAAAAAAAAAAAGGAAGTGGAAAAATAAAAAATACTGTAATTATAGCTGTTATAGCAAGTGGAGGAAGAACAATCCTAAGCAGTTGGGAAGCGTAGAGAGGCTGTTGTTATTTGTGTTTATGAAGCAGCAGTGGAAAGGAGGATTTACACAATGGGCTTAGCTCCACAGAGGAACTCTAAGGGCTGTCCCCACATTCCCCCCAGACACGTACAGGTGACGGGTCCCCAGCTACTTGGGCAGACTGCAGGGAGAGATTTCTGCACCTTGCTCTGAGGTTTTTGCTGTGAAATACACCATGAAGGTGTAAAGCAGAGCCGTGCAGGGACAGGAGATGCCTGCAGCTGACTGTGTGTCTTTGCAGCCGCTGAGGATGCACTGCAGGAGCTGCGCGCTGGTCACCAGCTCGGGGCAGCTCCTGGGGAGCCGGCAGGGCCGCAGGATCGACGAGAGCGAGTGCGTGATCCGCATGAACGACGCGCCCACGCGCGGCTACGGCAACGACGTGGGCAACAAAACCAGCCTGCGCGTCATCGCGCACTCCAGCATCCAGAGGATCCTCCGCAACCGCAACGAACTCTTGAACATGAGCCACGGCGCCGTGTTCATCTTCTGGGGCCCCAGCAGCTACATGAGGAGAGATGGCAAAGGCCTGGTGTACAATAACCTGCAGCTGATGAACCAGATACTGCCTCAGTTAAAGGTGTACATGATTTCTCGCCACAAGATGCTTCAGTTTGATGACCTTTTCAAACGGGAGACTGGAAAAGACAGGTGAGAACTTACATGGATACACCTAGGGGATGTCACAGAGTAGTAAAATAATGCAGGTTATATATACCAATTTCAGATCTGCTCAGAGGGACAATCCTGCCCATTAAATCCTCTGCCTCGTGAGTTGTAATGTGGCATGACATGCCAAATAACATCACTGATAACATAAGTAAAAAATACACATCAAAATGATTTGTATGGAGCACTGCCTCATCAGTCTAGAATACCAGAGTCTGCATGTAACATTTATGGAGTCAAGGAGGCAGGAACTATTTAAATCTCACTTTAGGGTAATATACATTAAAGTTTTTTCCACTGACTCTGAAAAATTAGAATGGATAGGTTATGTTTTCTTATAGAGGAAATGCCACCATCCAGTGAATTATAATAGCTGTTTATTGAATTTAAGCATTTTTGGAACATTGCAGCTGTAAAGCTTCTTGTAAAACAAATAAACATTAGTCATACATTAGGTGCTTCAGAACAGTTCATTTTACATTTGCAACTGGAAAATGGAAAGTTATTATGATAGTTACATCTTTATGAGACTGTTTATGAGACTTGTAGGCTGATCTTCAAATCAAATTTGTAGTAAGTGACCCACTGCAGTACTTGAATATTTTCAGATATAATGTTTGAAAATGGGCATTCAAACTAAAGACTTCCCAGAATGAAAGACATTTATTTTTAATGAAGTTCTGATTTTTTTTACTTATTAAATATGCTGCTGTAAAAATGGCACAGGGTCCCCACTTAGATACAAATGAAGAGGTAGGTTTATTGTGCAGTAACTCACAGTCAGATGTTCTACCTTACAAATACAAAACATACACACCAAAGCTTGAACAGGAATTGATCTTGTCATGGTCTCGAGCACAGATCTCATTTTCTGGGCTACATGAGAAAGGCAGAACCAGTGTTAGAGGAAACTGTTGTACCCTCGTAGCTGAAGGCAATGTTTGCTTGGCATTTGCTGCCTTTGTCACACCCCACATGGTTGGCTTGCAGAGGTCTGTTCAGTTATAGCAGATCTGAGTTTATAGCTGACTCAGGCTCAAACCAGAGCACAGAGTAGAGTAACTTGGTCAGTTTTGTAACATTAAATTGTAACATTAAAGGTTCTTCTCTTCATCTTCCAACTGGTGTATTTGGGTCTCTGCCAGAACAAGAAGGAAGGACAACAAGAGGAGATACCCTGCCAGTTGTGATGTGTTTGTCTTTTCCAGAGTAAAGCAGAGTGAGAAGGTGAATTAATAATTTGAGCTCTTCAAGCAATGTGCAGAGGGTTATCTGTGTGCTCAGTATTTACAAAGGCATGCAAGCCAACAAACTGCACTGTAACCTGGCCACCATGAGCCCCAGGGGGAGGCCCTGGACACAAGGAATGCACGCTGCCAGTTCCTTTCCTGGACTGTGCTTTTGATGATCCAGGGCAGCATCATGTGCTATTCCCAGTTCTGAGGAACAGCTTCCCTTCCTGCTTCACTCTCAGAACTTCAGTTCTGCCATGGGCAGCCAGGGTCCCCTTCCTTCCCTGACATTGCCAGCATCCTGTTCTTTTTTTGACACATGCTGTGCAATTTCAGGCAAGCTGCTCTTTCTGGTTCTGCATCACCCATCCAGAGCCAGAGGCCTGTAGTGAGTGTGATGGAAGCATTTCTTTTTCTGCACAGGCACCAGGCTCACGTCCTGAAATATTCTCAAGGCATTTGAGCCATTAATGACATTGTAACAAGTTTAGAGTGAACTCAGTCATGGGCACCCGGAACTCTCAGAGTGAATCAAGGGCACGCAGATGCCAGCAAAAGTCAGCCTGAGGAACAGGCCCTGTTGGTTTTAATAAACTGCAGGCTCTGCTCTGAATGAGCCACTCCTTTAGAGGGCACAGACAGCATACTTGAAGGGCTAAGAAGATTATAACAGGAGATGAAAATAAATGAATAAGCTGCACAGAAGAAAGGGAAAATGAAAAGAAACATGGATAGGAAATAATTTGTAAGGGAAAAACTTCAGGTACTTGTGGGGGCAGGAGCAGAACATTGTAAGGCCCAGAATGCTGCTGCTCCCTGGAGGGTTTCTGCTGAACTCTTGACATTTGTGCCTACAAAAAAATAAAGGAGGGAGAGAGAAGCATGATTGCAAGGTTGCAAGAATCAGACTATTAATTTCCATCTTGAAAATGATGAGAAGAAAGGTAATTGGATGTATTGTGTTTTTTGGAAAAAAATTATTTTGAAATTAAGAAAAACCTTCAGAAAACATTGCCAGTTAAATAGCATGGTGAAAGACAAAGGCTGCAGAGCAATACATTTGGCATTATAAAGTAACTGTACTTGAAAATAACTTTATAATTGAATAAGGGTACATTAAGAAAATACGATTCAGAACCAATATTATAGTAATTAGATAAAAGCAGCATAAATGAAATAACTGCAGGAAGAGTATTTCCAAAGAGATTATAAATGAGATTCTGGTGGAGCAGAAAGGCCTTTAATTGTAATTTAGTGTGCACTACAAAATTATCAGCACAGTGTGTTAGTTCATCATATAAAAGAATATCTGATAATTTCCCCTAATAAGCACATGACAGTTCTTCATATTCTCTCATTACTGCTGATTAGGTATAAAAATAGTATTCTTTTGTTGGACTCTTGCTTAGATCTTTTAGGAAATGCAAGACACTGTAAACCCTGTTTCTGTGTTGCTGTCCTTACAGACATGGTATTTAAAGAGGGCAGAGCAGTACTTGAATGAATTTTTGAATCTTTATTTGATTATTCAGCTTCTAAGCCAGTTTAGTTATATTCAGTTGTTTTCCTGTTTTTGGAAAACACTAAATGACAGCCTAAGTGTGTGTAAGCAGAAAAGAAGCTAACCCAGAAAATAAAGCAGAGAGCCTAGCTGGGTGTCCTGCCCTGGGCAAAGCTTTGGTCGTGTCTGGCTGCAATGGCTCCCTTGGTTTTGGAATGTAAGTGTTGGGCACCTGGAACAGCAGACTTGTGCAAGCTCCAAAGCACTCTTGGCCTGAACATGTTCCTGAATTATCTAGCGATTCAGAGCTCAGGTGGCAGAGAAACAAATTTTTTAGGCTTTTCCCTACCATTCTTTTTCCTAATTATTTTGAGCCAAAATTTCTCAGTGTTGTATATTTTTTATATGCCTGAAGGCCTCCACTGAACTTATGACCCAGCTCTGACATTGTGACAAACTGCACCACCCCCTCCAAGCTTCAGTGCACAGTCAGAAAATAAATAAGGCCCCATAATTGGAAATAATGAGATGCTTATAACATGTCATTCTCCAAATGCTAGCTTAGCTTGAAAGTCTGGTGTGTCAGGAGCAGTAAAAATGTGTGTTTCGGGATTTTAAACATTACCAGGTGATCCAGTAAGGACAGGACAAATTACCTAGGCTCCTCAGCATCCTCCAGGCATAGTTAGTCAAAGAATTCCCTTATGTTTAGAAGTGTCTTTTTAAGCAGCTGGCACAGACACCACCACTTTTTTTTTTTTTTTTTCCCTTGTGGTAGTCTGATTCCCTGAGGAAATGGGAAACCTTGGTACAAGGCATTCCTCAATCTGACAGTGCTCAAAACATCTCCTCCTACTGCCCTGTAGGTGACCTACTTGGAACCAGCTTGTTTAGCATTAGCTTGGAAGCTGTGTGGTGGCTCCTGTCAGCTGAATTAGATGTTAGTGATTGCTGGCACTTGCTTGCAGTGGCTTTTGTGGCCTCAGGTCCCTGTTTCCAAGAGTGTTCCACATCCTGCTATCACTGGGTAAACTGTAAAAGATGGCCTTGGAACTTGGGCCAGGACCTGGGATTCCCTGGTGACTTCTCTAAAGAGAATCCCATGTTTTCTGCTGTGCTTTTTTGGGGGGCTGTGACCAAGTTTCACAGGTATCTGGCAGATGCAGGTGTGGGGGAATGGGATTAATGTAGGTCCTACATTAATATATTCAGGTAGAGTGCCCAGGCCTTCCCAGAGCCTGCACTTGCTCCCCTGGTGCCTCAGCTTTAGTAGGAGATGAAGGGAGAGCCTGTCACTGTGACAGGCAGTCAGCAGGGATCTGAGGACTCTTTGGGCTGCAGATAACACAAGCCTCAACTTCTTCCTGTGGGACTTTCCTAGCTGGGTGAGGAGCCATTAGGGAGAATTCCTGTTTATTCTTTAATAGCATTTTAAAGGAGACCTTTGAGTGAACCTTTGCAGATAAGAACCTGTGATACAGCAAAATTTAAACACAACTTTTAAATCCCTTACATCTCTGAGCAGTTACAGGCTGGTATCTCCTACTTTGCCTAATTAATACTGGGATCAGTTGAGCTTCTTTTAAAGCCATGTCCCAGCCTGCAGTGAAGGCAGGAGAGATGCTGTCCTAGGGGCTCCCTGCCAGCGCTCTCATTCCCATTGTCAGGCTCCCCTCGGGCAGGGATGGCACCTGGGATGGTTCCTAGGGTGATTTCCCAGGCTGGGAGCTTCTAGAAACCAAGTCAGAAGGTCAGCTAAATATTAATGTTGCTGTGCTTAAAATTAATTACAGTGAGGAAAGTTCCTGCCCAGGGTTCCACTGACAGGAGGCACCAGAAAAATCATTAAAAGGTGGATGAGCAAAGGAGTCTTGGTTACCCAGTTTTCAAAGCCTTTGACAAGAATGAAGAAAATGCAGAGAAATTGCTTCTGAATGAATGAATAAATAAATAAATCTCGAGAATTATTTGCCAGCTTAGAAACTTAATTATGTTTTTGCTTTCAGGAAGATATCCAACACTTGGCTTAGCACGGGCTGGTTCACAATGACTATCGCATTAGAGCTCTGCGACAGGATAAATGTTTATGGCATGGTGCCACCGGATTTCTGCAGGTAGGATTTATTTTAGAACCATTATTAGCCAACAAAGTTAATGTTACAGATAAATATCTGAATCTTTTAATCTTTTTCTTTTGCAAAAAGTCTTCAGTCCTTTTAAAGCAATTATTGAGATGCCCCATGATCTCATTCTGAAAACAACAAACAGCATTTAATTATGTTATATAAAATATTTTAAAAATTTGTTTGTACTGTGGGAGAATTAATCCATCTTGTTGCTTTCTTTTAGTCTCTGAATATTTATCAGCTAAAAGTAATGGAATAATTGGCATGAAATTAATCTGAAGAAAGAAGTACGAAAACATTACTTTTAATTTGTTTTTCGAGTTCCCCCCAAATTAATAGAGGAACAGTGTTCTCTCAGTGACTAGTTTCTAAATTGAACTTTCTGTGCAACTCAAATTAACATTATTGTACCTCTGTCACACAAATGCCAATCCTGCAGCTTCCTAAATGGTGCCCAGGAAACCGTCCCATGAATTTGGCCCCAGAGAATCAGTCCTGTGATCCTGTTCTGCGCATGGCAGGGGCGGGTCACAGGAGGCAGAGGCAGCACAACTGTGCCAGTGGGAGCTGCTGTACACACAACAGCCTGTGCCTTTTTCCAGCCCCCTTCTGCCTCCAGCCATGCTCAGCACCCAGTCCCCAGCTCCTGGTTAAGCTTTTCCCACTGTGGATCAGCGACACAGGGAGAGGCTCCAGAACTTCCAGTGCTAGACCAAAATTGCATTAGCCACAAGGTACCAGTATGAACACAGACAAATTTGTATTACAGCAGCAGTCTTGATGCTGACATAAGTCTCACCTGCCCACCCAGCACTAGCCCAGCACTGAGTGGTTCCTGCCCACAGCTGGTGGTGATCCCATTTGTCCTGCTGGGTGACCTGGGAAGAGCTGGAGCCAGTCTGGAACAAGGCCTCAGTGCAGCACTTCATCACCTGCTCACAAGCCCCTCTCACCAAGAAGTACTTGCTTAAATTTTCTAGTAGTGATCTGTCTCAAGTGTGGTTCATTGGGTAATTCCAGATGCCTTTCAGGGGCAGGGAGGGCAAGGCTGCAGTGCTGGGTCAGTCTCCAAGAATGGGACTGCTTTGACTTTCCTCTGAGCACTTACAGGGATCGTTCAGGAATCTGCATTTGTCTTGGGCACGTTGTAGAAATCCCCAAAGAAATCACAGCATAAAATGTCAACACTAAACTCCACTTAGTGAGAATTTCTACAAATTATAACAAAATACTGATGATAAATGCTGTGATGTACTGGCAGACTTCAGCATGAATTCTCCAAGGAAAATTGCAAACTAGATCAGATATGCCAGACAACAAATACCTTCCACAGCATCTCGTTCCTCTGTCATCTCAGTTGGCCAACACATACTACTTCAGTTTCTGTAAGTGGCTGGTCTGTCTTACTCCAGAAGGGGCTGTATTCCCATGGCACATGGAAGTAATTCTTAAACTGATGATCTAAAAATACATAAGACAGCATTTTACTGCAAAATAATGTGTAATCCTTACATTTCAGACAAAGTCAGAATAGTTTAGATACATATTAAAAAAAGCCAGCTAAACCCTAACAAACTGTTTTGAGAGAGACTAAAAATGTCACTGAGAGCATATGAAAGGCTTTCATAGAATCAATACACGGAAATCAAATGGACTTAAATTATAACACAAGAAAAGCTGTAGATCAGTCCTGCCAGTGAAAGATGTAATTGTTCTTACGGCCTGCATAAAAAAATCCTAACATAAAGGTACACACACCTGGTTGTAAAAAGGGAAAAGGTCATTTCTTAATCAAAGTAATATGAAATGTCTTTACTTCAGCTTGATTCCTCAGGGAATGAAGGGGAAAACTGTAGTTGCCATGCTTGGAAGAATCTGTCCATGAAGATCTGTGAAAGGAGTTTCTTGCCATAAATATAGTTAACCTTCTTAGCTGGCTCTTCAGCCACTCATTAAGAAGTTAAAACAGTGCTTTCCTTGAAAGAAATCACACAACAGGACAGAATAACAGAAAGAAATATTCTGTAATCGTAAGCCATATTTCCTGGCTTTCCGTCAGACAGAATAAGAATCTACTATTAAAATAAAAAAATCAAAACAAAAAATCCTAACAAAACAACTGAAATGTGTGTGTGCTAGATGTGTGTGTGTGGGTATCCTACTTGCTGTGCAAGTAAAGAATCATAAAGATTGAAAAAAAACCCACCAAGAAATCTTATTTCTGTTCATAATTAGTATCACCAAATTTATAACTTCAGCAGATAGATACCCATTCATTTTTAAGTATTAATTTGTGGAATAAGTAATGAGTGTGGTGATCACTGTCATGGAACTAAATTAGTGTCACATTTGTAATGTGAAGGACACCTCAAAGGTACCAGGAATTTCATGCTGTTGATTCTGCTACAAATTATTAGCTTAAGATCATTAGCCAAACTGCTTTGCACCCGTGCAGGAAAAATAGTTTAGTGCAGGAGTCTGGAGCACAGACTAAAAGATTTGTCCCTATTACTTGCAACAAGGTGGTTTAGATTCATTTTTATTTACTTTCACTGGACACTGAGTTTCATAGCTGAACTGGACTTGGTGTCCTAATTATTATAAATTTCTAGTACTTTACAACAAAACTATAAGTAATTTCAAGCCCCTTTGCTTCCTACAGATTTATGCTGCAGTAAGGGTTAATGGCTTGATATTGCTCTCATGCTGCCTTGTGCCCTCTGTAACAAGATGAAAGCTTGTGCTTCCATGCACATTGCACACATTTCTGTGAAGTGTGCACACCTCTCACTCTTTTGTCCCAAGACAGACAAGCTATACATCTTGCTGTATTTTTTCCAGTGCCCAGGGATCCAATCCAGGCCTTTCCAGATGGGAAGCACTTCCCTCTCAGAACTCCCATTGGCAGCCCTGCATGAACAGCACTCACTCCTCAACTGGGACATGCTGGATTCTCCTCTTGCCTCCCTTCAGTAGCAGCCTGACAGTGGTGCCAGATACCACAGCAATTCCTGAAGGCACTGCAGGGCTGCTGCTTCCCTTTGTGGGTGCTCAGCAGCAGGGCTGGCAAGGACAAGACAAGCCTTAGTGAGTTTGTAGGAATTCCAGCCCCTGTCTGTGGCATTACAGCAGCAGGGACAGAAAGGCTGGTTCCCTGCAGGTCTCAGGGTACTCCTGTACACAAGGAAAACTCAGGAGGTTAGTGAGATGAACCCTCTTTAACTCTTCTCCTCTTCATGGGCATTCTGGAACTCCCAGAAACTTAAAACTTAATTCTGAGCCTTATTTTAACTAATATGAATAATTTTCATTCCAGTTATTGAACCAGATAATTTTCCTGTAAGAATCCTCATTTGACTGCCAGGTCATTTTTCATGATAATTCACCTGAAAATTGGTATTTGAAATACTTTAGTGTTTTTTTACCTCTCTCTCTCTCCACTTTCAGTTCCTTTAAATCAAATGCAAAGCAGCAGTTGTTGCTGGTTACATTTCCTGGAGCTTATGAGAAACTGTAAGCTGTATGTGAGCTAGTCCTGCTCTTTGGTCCATATGCCTCACCTCATTAGCTTAATAACAAAATACATACATGGTTTGGAAGACAGGACTAATTATGGAGGTCAGGAAAAGAAGATCCTGGGAATAGCAGGCAAAAGATTATCTAGAAATCTTCATGGTCCTGACACAACATCTTGCCCATCACTCAACATATAAATGGCACTTTACTCACATATCAAAATACGAATTATTTTACAAAGTATGTCAGTACCTATAGTTTTAGAGGGTTGATTTAGTATGGCTCTTCATTTCTAAGGAAAGAGGCTGACCAGAATGTGGTATGGGGTGGCCTGATTTCCCTGCCTTTTTTCTTTTGTGTTGTACCTCCAGCTTTTGCTGTAGGTGGATACCATCTGTGGGAAAATGTGCACTCAAGTGGCAAACAGCAGCTGACTGACAGGGGTACAGGCACTTCCACGGGTGCTGTGCTGGCAGGAAGCACAGGATATCTTACAGAGGAACTTCCAGAGATTCCTCCCAGCTGTGCTATTAATATGCATGCGGAGTCTGACAAAATACTGATTAATGTCCAGTATCAGTCAGTGATAAAACAGCATCTGTTTTAATGTTAATAAATGAGGTGGCAAGCAATTTCCTTATAGAAATTACTCATGCATTTCATTTGCTGGTGACACAAGCTAATTGCAGAGTTAGAAGATAACACAGCACAGTTAATTTGGGTTATGGTGTACTCAAGCCAGAATTCAAATCCAAAGCTTACCAGCATGCAATCTGGGGGAATCCAGAGCTCCCATAAAATGAGAAGGTCCTCCATATGTAAATACCCTTCAGAATTTCAAATCTAAAAGCTTTTGGAATTTAGCCATAAAACCTCAGTCAGCTGCAGAGTATTCCTAGAGAGGTCTGCAGCCAGCAGCCCCCATTCCTGCCCTGATCTCAGCCCCAGCTCAGCCAGCAGAGCTGCACACAAGGCCTGAGCCCCACAGGCTGCCTGCACTGAGCTCCTGCCCCTCTCACCTGCCAGGCCCTGTGCACCAGGTGCCTCTGGGCTGGTTCTGGTGGCATGGTGCACAGGATGCAGTGACCTGGTACAGCCTGCCAGGAGCTAAGGACATCCACTTAGGACACACTGGTGTTAGTTCAGAGCCTTCCATGGAATGTGGAATCCCTGGCTTCAAAACCACCTTGCCTGGAGGGACCTGCAGCCTGAGAGGGTCACCTTGCCCCTTAACTGGGGCTGCATATTTCCCAAGTCTGTTGGACATATGATTTCAACTTTACTAATCCTAACTTTAAAGCAGTAAATTTATACCAAGCAAAACAGGTTGAGGACTCAAGAACAAAATCCAGCTTTAGTGCAAGAAGGAGGAGCAGTCTGTGTGAAAGGCAGAGGCCTATTTGTTTAGTAGTTCTTAACAAAAACACATCGCATGAAAATGTATCCTATTATAGTAACCACACAAATTATTCATTTAAGCAACAATAAGAGGTCCAATGTATCAAAAAAGTGAAAAATTAATTGAAGATTGAGTTCTAATAGTTGTAGTTTAGAAATAATAAATTTCTACATGAAGGGCAGCTTTAGATTACAAATGCATTTTCTGTAGGTGAGGTGATGAAGGATTTTGTTTCACTCTTATGTATTCCAGTGAGAATATATTTAATAAGTTTAGAATCCATCTTATTCTAGAAATGTAATTTTATTGTTGTTCTGGTCTTGTAAGATTGATCACCATGTTGTGTTACAAGGAAGGCAGACTGATCGAATTAAAACGTTAATCTAAGGCACAAATGGGAAGCAGCAGCAATATCATACATTACTCTGCATATACAATATGGATAATGGTAAAATAAGAAAAATTAGAAAATTGCGTAGGTGACAGAATTACACAGTAAAAATAATGACCAGCACAGACTACTGACAGATTGTGGATGCATTCAATTGAAAGTGACCTTAAATATTAGCTCTTCAAAATGAAAATAATCAACTGTATATTAGAGCTGACAGCCCTGAGCCTGTATCAGATTTCTTGCTCTGTGCTGGGGTCCTGTTCAGCTCAGGCTGTAACACAGCACAGCTCCAAGGTTTCACTAAATGCTGATATTGGAAAATTTTCTGCTACAGCAAAATAGCTGGTAGCAATCAGGGAGAGAGGGATACAACTGGGTAATTCTGTCTGGGACAGCTTGCTCTCTTAGTATTTATGACACAGAGAGAGTGTGAGTTCCTGTCAGCCCAAAACGCCCGTGCCCAAAGTAATAAACCATCATGGGTACAGGTAGAGATGAAAATAAAAGAAGAATGAATTGCTCTGGCTTATTATAATACAGATGTGCCATTTACAGAATGTTACATGGAAACACTGAGGTCAGAACTGCTAAAATGAACTTTATCCTAAGTATCTAATTGGTGTTTGGCATATCCAGTGTGTCAGCACGAGTCACTCATCTCCCGCTGGGAAATGTGAACGGGTTCACAAGGTCAGATGGATACTATGGGTGAACTGGTTTAATTTTTAGCTTAGATACATGAGAACTACTGTTGTAAAATAATTTGTGCATGAGATGTTTGATTAAAATGCCAGCACCATCAGCCTGTAGCACTAACCTGGCGAGCAGACTCTCACTGAAGCTGTGCTCTCGGAACCTCGCGCAGCACGCTGGGAACGCTCAGCTGAGCTGACGTGACACAGATCACCACCTCCCTCTGTCATCTTCTCTTTTTTCCCCAGTTCAGGAAATACCTCTGCAGGACCTTTAACAAATTACAATCCCGATTTAAATCTCTTTTAAGCAGTTTACTTCAAATTTCATAGTAGTAACAAAGCTTTGCAGCACTCTCCCTTGTTTCTGAGCTACTGCTGTCCTTCATTTAGCTGTGAGGAAAAGGATTAAAGGAGAGCAAAAGAAAAAGCAAAGAAAACACCTTTGCCCCATTCTGATGTATTAGATATGCAAGAAAAAAACCAGCTACATGGTTTAACTGGGAGGAAAAGTGGATTTGAGCCCATCAGTTCATTAAAGATAACATCTTTTCAATCAACAAGAAAGAACATCTTGGGCTTCCATCTATTTTCTTTTTTCCACAGGGATCCTAATCATCTTTCAGTACCTTATCACTACTACGAGCCTCTGGGGCCAGACGAGTGCACAATGTACATTTCCCACGAGCGGGGCCGCAAGGGCAGCCACCACCGCTTCCTCACGGAGAAGCGCGTCTTCGAGAACTGGGCTCGGACATTCAACATCCGCTTCTTCCAGCCCGACTGGGAACCACAGCCGCTGCCTGGAGCCCAGCCCGAGGCCAGCCCGCTGGCCTGAGCACGGACACACGGACACATGGACACACAGACCCAGCCCGCTGGCCTGAGCACGGACACATGGACACACAGACCCAGCCCGCTGGCCTGAGGCACGGACACACAGACACAGGGACACACAGACCCAGCCCGCTGGCCTGAGGCACGGACACAGGGACACACAGACCCAGCCCGCTGGCTTGAGCACAGACACAGGGACACACAGACCCAGCCCGCTGGCCTGAGGCATGGACACATGGACACATGGACACACAGACCCAGCCATGGCACCTCCCACAGGAGCCTCTGGGCTGTGGGCCAGCACGGCAGCCTGGAGGAGAAGGGTCCCAGGGTGTGCAGCTGGCACGGGCAGGAGCAGCAGGCAGGAATGGCATGGAGGAGCAGCACACACCCCCAGTACTTGCTGTTAAACTGTATGAACCCAGTCTGTCATCTTTTGGGGCCATCTGACGTCTGTGTGTGTTTGTGATTCATGACACACAATCTGAGTGTCATTAAGGGACCTTTAACTCATTATGGCTTTTTTAAGTACGATACCACTGAATTTTCATAGTGAAAACTTTCCGTATTTATTTAATGGACGTTTTTATGCAACCTAGGCCAGTATTTTTCTAATTCACAGTTATGTGGTTATCTTTCATAATCTTTTAAATCCAAAATTAATATTGCTGATGGTTTGAAAGGCCTAGCTTTTTATTTATAAAACTTGTTTGAAATTAATTCGATATGGCATGTAATTAATATTTGATCAAGAAATGTTGGATTTCTTCTAAGAATTTTGGGCTCCATTCCAGCCTAAAGCCTTTAACAGCAAGAGTGGTCCCATGCGCAGATCCAGCTCACTTTACATTCTAACATCTTATGTTAAGAGGAAAATTATAGTGAAAATTCTGTTTGATATTAATGTGCATTTGCTGCTGTGCTGTCGAGCTGCTGTTTTTTAAATAGGGGTGGGAGGAAGGAGGGCAAACAAAATTTATCCACAAAAAGCCAAACCCCCCCACTGGCCATGGCAGCAGCTTCTCAGTGAAGACAAGCTAAGGCTGGAGGAGTTGTGTTCTGTTTTGCCTCTTGTACTCCTGCAAGAGGCTGCCAGCAACCCCCCTGGGGCAACTGACTACGAACCAGGCCACAGCTGCTCAGCACAATGTCATCAAATTTCTGGAATGAAGAAGGTAAACTACCAGTACTACAATACCAGTCATGGTAGCCAAAGAGATCACAGCGCTGCACCTGCAAAAATCTCTGCTTTCCACTGTCCCAAGATCATCACTGATCTCGGAGATTCTGGATCACACTCAAGCTGGGATGAGAAAAGTGTTCCATGAGTACAAAATTGTCCTCCTGAGAGGAGCAAAGTTAAACTCTGCTTTTTTTTTCCATGAAGTCCCTGTATGTGGCGAGTCCCTGCAAGACAAAGGGGAAGGACAATGCTCATGCTGTGTATGGAACCTCACAGGGGGAATTACTGGGTTACATGTGGCTTGTGAATAAAGAAGATTTCAGTTACAGTTTTACTTTTCCTTTTGCTTCACAAATATCAAATCTCAAATTTTTTTTTAAGTAATCAGTAACTATTGCATGAAACATATCTCAGGTGATGAAAAGTGTCTCTCATTAGACAAGTGCAAAAGCTAGAACAAAGATACTACCTTTAAACACCTAAATCCAAGAAGCTGAACCTCAGAGGTGAGACACAGAACTGGACCAAACACTCATTTAAACCCCCTTATAACCCATGGTCTTCCTCTTTCCAAAACTGGATAGCAATAGCTGCAGCTGCCCCACAGATACAGCTGTCTGGGGATAAAGTGAACTGTCCTGGCAGGGGTCAGCTGGTGTCACCTCTGTAACACTGCCTGAACCTGAAGTGCAAATCTCCAAGAGCCACTGTCCTGCTGCAGCCCTGCCCACTATCAAAAAGAAAGAATCTATATTGTATTTTGCCTTAAAAGCTTTACTTTGGTGTTCTTCCTGGTACACACCACTCAGCTTACAAACTGAATGCCAAGTGCATGTTACCTTTCTCTTGACAGCTGGTGTTTACCTCTCCTTCCTTCACTGATGGTGTTTTATTTCTTCCACTTGATTTCACTGCATTCTATAAAAAACAGAATGGGTTTTGAACTAATGGCAGTTTGAACATTCCTTTCAACATGTGTACTGGGTGTGTATGCAGCATATATTGCCCCAATTGATGAAACCTGTCAAACTGATTTACAGATCGTTTCTAATGTGACTGCAAGACGTGGTACAGATCACAGTAGGTCCTCTGATGCTTCTGTCCCTGTTTTATTACTGATACAATAATAAAAAGATCTTTTCATTTTAAACTAGAGCTCTTAGTTTTTCCACCACTCAAGGGCTGCAAGATGTGTATGCTATATGTTTAGCTATGTTACTGTTAAAATCAGATCATTTAAAGATAGAGTACACTGGTCTACTTCCAGTATTCTGTAGAAACAGAGACTTGCCAGACCCCAGTGTTCCACAGGCTTGTTCCCTGTCTGCAAGACTGCTCAGTGTCAAGTATATATGGGGAAGCACGAAGAATATGAAGAAACATGGAATGAAATGTAAGGGCACTAAATTTCCTAAGACAGCCAAGCTAAGCATTGTAACTCATTCCTTGTTCAGTTTCTGTTAATAGCTCTGCGTTCTTGCTACCCTCCTACACATATTTTAAACAAAACAAGCCCAAACTCACTTTAGTCTCATCAGCCTCCTGTGAAGTTTCAGCAAGGTCCCCCATCTAATTACAAAAATTATGAAGGAGTATTTTCTAAGTCACACCTGTATATATAAAAAGCAATTTGATGAAGCCAAGGAGACAGCAAGTTTTAAATAGATCACACAGATTTACATGGAACATAAATTGAGTCCAAAAAGCACAAGTTATGAGTGCAGATGAAATGTAAATAACTGTTAAAGCACTGCAATTTTAATTAACAAATCACTGATGTATTTCTCTACAAATGCACAATTTTTGAACTACAGAATCCTGCTGCATTTCAGCCTGATGTAAGGTTTTATGGCCTAGTTATAAACCAAACAGATTTATGACAGAAAATGCTGTCAGCCTAGGGATAAGTAGTACAAACTAGGCATTGCTGCCATTCTCTGCTTTATGCTGTCATCTCACACTCTTCACTATAATTTGATTGATTCATGATCTGCAGAGCATCATTTCACATATTAAAAGCTGTTGCAAAACAGTGTTTACAGATATCAGCAATTCCAAGATCTATGTTAGTTTAGTTCTGAACTCCTTACATACCTTTAGGCTTTTACACTTGCCTTTGTCAGGAGATATTTTTCATCTTGAAGAACTGTAGCTCTTAAACCATGATACGTGCAACTGGAATTGAGAATGATAAAGAAAACATCTCTGCAACTAAGAACAAAAATTACCACAGCTGCTTTGTGTTCTGTTGGCTCAATGCTGACAGCACCATGGTACAAAGCAAAACCATGATGCACATGGAGAAACCTTCCACCCAAAGTGCTACAGACCTCACAAAGTTAGCACTTTATTCTTCATAAGGAAACTAAGGAAAGGAGATGTTAAAAAATTAAGACCAAGTTACAGCCTTGGAACAAGATTTGGGAGAGACTGGGGGCTGCTGATTGGCAGTCCTAGCTCCATCCAGCAGAACACACTTGGTACTGCCATGTCCATTCACACAGGCAGGAAACTGATAAAATCCTTCTGGAGCTGCTTCCCTGGGACTTCCTGCTTCCCTGCTGCATTTTCCAGGCAGATTTCAAAGGAAACGTAAGTAATTTTTACCCAAAATACCTCTAAGGTTGCAAGGAAACAGTAAGATAAAAATAGCTGGAAAAGCATTGGGGAACGGGGTGAGAGGAATCTAAACAGTAAGGAGTAAAATGTGCCTTGTGCCATCTAGCTTTACTCCCCTGGAATATGAAGATCAAACTCAGGCTGGAGCTGACAGAGGAATGTCCTGGCTCAATAGCAATGGCTGTCATGCACAGATTTCTTTGCAGTATTCTGTAAGCTGAATGTAAGTGCCACAAAAACTCTTCCAAAAATGCTGGTAATAATTTCTATAATGAAAGTTCATTATTTAATTTGATGCAAGGAGACACAATTTCTAATTCAAATTAAAACATAGCTTAGGGGTTAAAAAAAAATAAGCAGTTGAACAAAGAGTACTTGTAAGGCAGCAAAAGGTACAGCAAAACAAAAGAAAGTACAGAAACCTTACAGGTACCAATACCTCTGTCTTCCCTGGACTGCTAGTTCATACTAGGTTTGCAAAAGACTTCCAAAGAAGTTACAGTTAACACAGAAAAAAAAAAAAAAAGATCCTCACTCTATGGAACCTTTCTGAACATAGGAAAATAAGGCTAAGAGGATGCAGCATCATCTTAAGGGTACAATACAAGCAGAATTCCACAGGAAAAATGTCACAATATATTTTCCTCTATTTTTCTATGCTGTTCCCTTGGTAGCTACCACAGGCCATTTCTAGATGCAGGACACAGGAGCTAGACTGCATTTAAATAAATAGATAGATGAAAAATATGCAAAAATGTATCCAGTGATCATCACCTTGTACACTAAAGCCCAGTTCCAGCCTTGCCATACTCTCCATGGGAGATCTAACACAGGAACTGCATTCTCATTTTACTGACAGCAATGCCAAAGCATCCAGCACATATGGAGAACAAGACTGCACCCTTTTTAGCAGACACAGAAAGTCATCTTAGAAATTTCATTTCATTTCACTAGCTGCTTCCTGAAGTACAGGGAAGATAAATGGAGTAATTCATATGTGGCAAGGTATAAAGTTTTAGGACTTTGCTGAGTTAACTTTGGCCGTCAGGTCAGTTGGAGCCTATTATGATCCAAACATAGAGCATGGTGAGAGTCTGTCAATAACAAAACAAAGGAATTTCTGAAGGGAACCATTTGGTGTGGCTTCATTTAAGGCAAGATCTTAGGTTAGGTTTATGTTTTAACACAAAGGCAAAAGCAGTGAACAGATTTATAGCCTATGAGGATATGCTTCCCCATTGCATCCTGGCTGCACACAAGGCCAAAACTGAAAGTGGTTACTGATACTGAGTGAGACTGTCCATTTGTGTTGGAGAAAATTGGAACATCCTGACAACACCATCATTATTTTTTAACTGGTTGTACATGTGTAGATGTGCATTACATGAAACACTGAAAAGCTCTTCTTCATCCCTCCACTGCAAATGATGCTGCAGAGAAGGAGCAGATTAAAGAAACCAGCAACAACAAGTGCAGAAAGCCTTATATATATATGTAAAAAAATATAAATACAGGGACCACTCCAGAGAAGGGCATGTAAAAGAACTGCAAAAAATACAAATATACATTTGTATAAAATGTAATACAATATACAATGCAAAAAATACAATATACAAATATACTGATGACCCTAGAGATCCTATTTGCTATTCCATGTGCATTATAAATACCAACGGAGGTAAGGGGACCCTAAAATCATCACAATTTGAGCCACAATACTTTCAGCTACAAAGTTAACCTGAACAGGAAAATCAGTACAGAAAAAGTAACTTAAAGAAAATCAAACATAATCTAATATTTAGTGAGGCTCTTTGTTAGTAAATGTCAAAGCATTTGGCAAAGGAAATAAGTACCATTACATTGGAGCTGGATATCAAGGACAGAGCCTCAGTTTAAAATAGTCACTACATGCAGAGCCAGTGGGCCTAGTCAGATATTTAATATAAGAGCATTATTCCAGTAAGTCATACCAAGAAAGGAAATCTATCTGCTATTCCAGATTAGTCAGTTTTGTCACAGAGACTGGTATGACACACCATGAATCTCCTGAATAAACCACAGCCTGGTAGCCTGGTCTCTGCTGAGCTGTCACCAAAGCCATGTCAACAGCAGTGTGAAAAATGCTGTTACACTGTCCAAACTGTTTGCTTCTTATGTGGCTTCTTTTGTTCAAGGGATTGTTGTAAACAACATCACCAAAATAATGTAGGCAAGTACAATTTGCATATCTATTAAGCCTGTTGGCCAAAGCAGCCAGACTGGCTCAGTACTGGCCAAGGCTTTGGTGTTATTCTCACACAGACCTGAAAAGAAAGAAAGGCAAAAAAGGTAAATCTGTAATCTGCATGGGGAAGAAAATATGGCACAATCAAACATTACTAGATATACATCATTGAATGGAAACCTTAAATATTATCAATTTAATCACTAAATCAGGCAGAAATCCTCATTAGGGGAGAAAAAGTAACTCAGTCTTAAAGAACTTGCAAGTGAAATGAGTTCTAAGAAATGCTGATTTCAGACTATGTTATGCAGCCTATGCAAGCTTTCGTTACAAAACACAGATACTTTCAAGATACGTTTCCTGAAAGCTTTTTATTTTTAAAAAAGAAAGAGGGAAAGCAGAAATAAATTAAAGTTATATAATCTTCTATGAGAAACTTTCTCCAGTTTTTAAATTTGCTTTTCACCACTTAAGAAATGCACTCATATGCATACACTCATTATGGTATAGAAGTGCTGAAGTGATGGTTAAAAAGAATTTTTGTGGCACCTGTGATTCATTTGTGGAATGCTGAACGGAACTTCTGCAGGACAACTATTGGTACTGAGCCCCAACTTCCCTCTCTGTCAGCTGCAGCCTGAATTTGATCTTCACATGGTTGAGAAGACACTTTCATTATATACACTGCTTTTTTCTGCAGTTCATAACTTTATGGATAAATTAGTCTCTTGGGTGAAATATTTTATGCTTGTCTCAATCCAAAGGTTAATTAGTCTGGAAGCATGATAAAATTCTACCAGGTCACACAGAGCTCTGTAACAGAGACAGGGCTGAAGATCTGTACCATGAGGACACTGATCTTTCTTGTCCCAACACTGCACCATATACAAAGGTTGTCTTCTCTCCAGATACCACAGACTCTGAAATGCACCATTCTCACTTTGTGGATTGCCTTCCACTTCATCTGTTTTTATCAAGTCCAAATAATCGTGACCACATAAAAGCTTTTGACTTCACAATGCAAAGATGGATGAAATCTTCACTATTTACCAGAAGCTAGCAGCATCTCACTTCCTCAGCTACACTGAAAGGATAATTAGGGAAGCTTTCAGATCTTTTTATTCCTTCCTTCTCAGAATCCATCAGAGAAGAGAAAGCAGGGGTTCTGTAACATGAAAACCCCTTAGTGACATGCTGACAGGATTGCCAGAGCTGCAGACTTCTGCCCTGCCTCAGCTGGTCCTTTCAGTCCCTCTCACAGGAGTACAGTGCAAGACCTCCCTGGCCTTATCACTGCACAAATCCTCTCCACCCAGGATAAATTCACAGCTGAACCTGGCCTTGGCCCCTTTGCAAATCGCTGATTTAGTGCAACTCAGCCCTGCTCCAGCATGCAATGATGCCCCTCTGAGAGCAGACTGGACCACAAATTCCATTTACTTCTGTGGATGTGGTAGCTGAGAATAAAAATCCCTGACTCTGAAACGAGACTGAAATGGGCTCAGTGTGCAGGCACTCAGCAAGAGAATTAGACCCAGACTGCATTTGCTTTTCTGTAATCAATAACAGATAACAGCTTTCAGGAGGAAAAACCAACTGAAAGAAAAAATCCCTGCACTCTCTAGAAGAGACACAGCATCACTAATGATGTTTGTAAGGATACCTGTGAACAGGCTCTGGTATTGGCTTATGCCAAGAGAACAGCATTTCATCAGAACAGTCATTAAACATGAAAATGCTCTGCTGGAATAGACCAAGAAACACTGATTGTGTTCCCCCCTGCCCAGGTTTCTTTCTCCACTCATTTTTTGTAGGAACCTCACTTTTCAGTCTGTAACAGAAGCACAGCTTGGTCACACATTGTGTCAGCCTTTGGGCCTGGTCACAGACACTCCAGGGGACAGGAGAGCACCTGGCTGTGAGTACAACCGCACTGGGGAGATACCTTTTCTTCATTCAATAATAAAGATGCATTTTAAGATGTGATCCTGAAAGAGAGCTGAAAAACTGAAATGACCAACATCTATTTTTATCATCCATGAGTGTTCTAAACAATATCTTAAAAGCCCATTGCAGGACCTGCCAGTGCAGTTCCACAGCACAGGTGCAGACATGAATACACTGAGTTTTGCAGGCATGGGCACGCTTAGTTCACAGACCTATCCATGCAGAGTCACACAATGCTGAAATTCAACTCTGCTCAAAAGGTTCCCATGCAAAGAAGCATCAGGAAGCTGCCACCTGGCTTGTCTCCTGGATTCCATCAGAAAGATCATCTGTGCACCTTGGAGGAAGCATCCATACTGCAAAGCCCACTTGGCCTGCACACAACAAATGGTTTGTGACTGAGGGTGCCATGGCTGACTCCCAGAGGCCATTCCAAACTGAGCTTGATGGCCTCCCGGGGAAAATGAAAAGGGTACTAACTTTAAATAAAAAAATAAATATACAACACACATCTACAGACAATTCTGTGTCATTCCTGTACTTGCTTTCAGATTGTAACTGTTCAAGGAACAAAAGCTACCACAGCATAGAAAATCCTGTCTCATAGGTGTAGCATAGGCAACTTGGTGTCTCAGAATGATCCATTTCAACTCCTCACTTCTGTGCATACAAAAATGTTAAAAATGCCTGAAGCAGAGTTTGCTGCACTCCAGTCAAACTGTTGTTCTCACTTCAGTTTAATCACCTTCACATGCATACTTACTGAGTGCCTCTATTCATAAATTGCATTTTAATAACCCTCCTAATTGCCTCCTTTTCCCTAAGCAGATAAGCTTTTAAAAAAAACAGAATCTTTGGTATCTACTGCTACTGGCAAAATTCAGCTGAGTTCTGTAGATGTTTCTACCACTTCCTGCAAAAGGTGGCTGAAAGAGGGAAAGAGAAAAATTGAATAAGGCCTGAGGAGTCCAAATAAGTGCTACTGCAAATGAAGCAGGACACAAAGCTCTATCAACTTGACTTTGTGTACTTTTTAAAGTGTAGCAAAACTTGCCTATAAAATAAATATTTGATTAAAATATTTACTACAATTGAAAAAGAGTTGGATTAGGAAAGGAAAGCTAAGCAAATCCTCTAAGGAATTCTGCAGGATTCATTTCTATACTTTTCTACATGGTCTGTGCACAGCAGATTTTACTTGATTGTTGTATTAGAAATTGCTCAGGGGAAAAAAACCAGCTTTTTGATTTTATGAAAAATCACCATTATATCAGATTTTGGATATGAAGTCATTGCTTTTGAAGGACATTATCCAAAAAAACAACCCCCAAACCCAACACACTGTGAATAGATTCAGACATCCAGCACCAGGAATGCTGCTCAGACCCATCTCACAGGGTGTTTCTCTTTCCCTTTAAGTGGCATTGTTTAGCAGGGAAGATCAGCAGTTACATAAAAGCTTCTGATCAGCACACTGAGAAGACAAGTCCAGTATTATCCACCCCACTTTAGGAATGCTTTAGGTCTAATCCCTACTCCTGGGCCATAAGCCCCTGCTACTGAAAACAATCCCAGCTCTTCACCAAGAAGTGCCAGGAAGAGGTGAGTAGGCAAACGTTTACCTTCCCATTTTGGATCATTTTGTACCTTCAACATCTCCAAGCCTAGGAAATCGTTGGAGATAAAAAAACAAGGCTTTAGTTCTTGAGCTGCACCACACTGCTGTTTTCTCTGCTCTCTGCAAGCCTCAGTGGCTTCTCCACACCCTGCCAGGCTCACACAGTTCTGACAGTTCACCTCCTCTCACCTGAGGCTGGGATGCCACAATCAAGCTGGAAGAGAAAAAAAAAGGACAAAATGTTTATGCACTCAGATTTGTATGTGCTGTGCAATAGGAAATGCTCAGAACCGTATTCTAAGAAAAATATACCACTTTGACACTATGTGTGATTATAGATAATTCCTAATAACTTTTAGAGATATGTGTGTAGTACTTACACCATGACTGTGTCAGGTAGGCTTTATTTTGGTTAAGGTAGAGAACAAGTTCCAAAAGCAGAGGGCAAAAGCTTCTCCTCACTGACTGATGTGTTTCTACACATGCACAGATTTGCTCTTCTCTTCACAAATATCACTGTATTATACAGACAAAACCCCTCTAGCACACATTCATCAGTAAATGTCCAGGAAGAACACATCAATATGCCAAACCAGAATTTACAAAACACAGGCAACAAAGCACATCTTCTAGGGGCTCAGAAACTACAGAATACAATGGTACAATTTATAATGTTCTTCATCCTGATGCCAGAGCTGATTTTCTTTGGTGCAAAATCCAGTGCACTGAAAATTCTGAAAGCATCCAAGTCCATATTATATGCAGTGAAAATACAACATCTGTGAAGGGTTTCTAATGGACATGGTGAAGTCCTTTCACTTTTTTTTGGCCTTCTTTTTAAGTAGATTCAGCAAAGTCATATAATTTTTGTTTTACTTTCACCAACTCATAGAATTCTAGACTCAGAACTATCTAAGGTGAAAGGACTGATCTAAGGGTTTTATTTAACAGGGAACAAAAAATAATAATAAAAAAGAAATCCATATATTCCAGAGTATTTTTATTTTTGTGAAGAAAGCTTTCAATATGCCATGCTAAAGTTTTTATTGACAGATTGACATCTTAAATAATGTTCTCCACCATGTCCAGTTCTTTAGTAAGAGGTGACTTCTTCTAAGATTTACTTCAAAGTATGGTGGAAAGAATTTGCCCATTTACAATCCAGAAGCAACCACAGAAATCCTGTAACTGGGTTTAGTTCCTGCCCTTTTTTAAGTTTAACCAAAAACAAAAAATGCTCAGAAAAGCATTAAAATATGTTTAAATCAAGACAAAGTGAAATAACAGTAACATTAAAACCACTTTTTAGAATCTTTCCAGAAAAAGGGGCAGAAGAGATGGCTTCAAAAGAACCTTTAGAAGCGAGATGTCAACACAGTATTTCAACACAACCATAATCCACATGAAGGGAACACAGGAGATACCCAGGAACCCAAAGTAGCAGCCAGTGCAAGTATCTTTTTTGCTCCAATTCAGAAGACATGTTTCATGTGCTTGATTCCATATGTTTTGAAGAAAACCATGATGATCAAAGCCCAGAGTCCTAAAATAAATCCTCCAGGTGGATGCCAGTCCTTTTGTTTTGGTTTCTGGAAAAAAAAGAGAAAACAAAAAGAAAAACAAAATTTGTAATTAGCTCTCACAATAAGAAGTGCATTATGTTTATCAACTGCAAAAATATAATCCTTGCAGTAGAACAATACCAATAAGCTGTATTTCTTCCTGAAGTAGAAGCATCTTTGTGATGGATGGGGAGGCTAATGGGAGGCAAGCTGCCACTCAAGCAGGGAGGGTAAGTACCACAAAAAGGCCACTGGAACTGTGCCTGAGACACCACTTTGCCTGCGTGTATTGGTATCGTGGGACGTGTTCCAACTCATTTGTTTTGACAGATTTTCTTGTATTTGGTCTCAGGTTAATACAAGAGAAGAATTCTTTAGGTATGAAAAACAGTTCCTACAAGTGAAAATGTGAAAGAGAAAAGAGAGTGTTGTTTTTCCACTACCTGTTTTCTACAGCTGCTTTTGTACTCAGAATTATGTGAATAAACAGGTATCTGACCACATAACAAGTGAAGGCTCATCATCTCAGCAATATCATAAAACAAAATAGGATTGTTTTCAAAGTCAATCACATTTCCCAGGGGCCTCATTGAGTCTAACTGCCTTTCCCTAATGTAGAAATATATTCTGCAATTAAAACTTTTGTCCCCCTTCAACAAATTTTTCATCTTCAGTAAAAAGCCATACAGTGCAATTGAAGGCCTTTTCTCTCTTACATGTAGCAGCTAGACAAGGTAAAACTTGCCTGTCTTCTTCCTTCCCTTACTAAACCAAAATTCAGATACTCACAGTCAGAGAATAGAGAAATGGATTGTAGAAAGTAAGTGCTGCCATGTACCCCAAGATCTGTCTCTGGGGCTAAAAATAAGGTGACTATATGAATGCAAAATTTTAGTTAAGACTATTGTGACAAAAATACCAGAATTATAGTATTTAGAAGTGTAACAGTCCCTCAGGCCTGTGCCTGCTCTTGCCCTCAGCAGGTATGTTTTACAGGTCTCCCAGGCAGACAGGGATGATTTACTATTACGATAATAAATACTGAAGCGCTTGCTGAGATTTTTATTCCTGCCTTGCTGAAAGATTTGCACCATTTTGTCCTTGTGCAGAATGGGACACAAGGGGCACAGACCATTTTGGGTTTGTTGCATTTAAGTCAAATTTAAAATTCTCTTTCTGCCAAGGGAATAACTGTTACAAAAGATTTTGCTGTTTTAATTTCAGCATCAATACACACAGAGAAGCTTGCTGTTCTCTGCTAAATGTACCAGGGAGGCTGGTGAACTTTAATGAAAGAAGGAACAGTTTGCAGTGTCTGTTCTTTCAAAACAGCTTTCCTATCAACACAAAAACAATGTTTGTTGACTGCTCAGCTCCCCTTTATAAACCACACATTCTTAGCTTTAGGATTTTTCTGTAAGTGCTGCAATTTCTGCTGTGCCTGCAATTAAAAAGTAGAACAAATAGTCACATCACCTGAGACACCCACAGAACTTGGCAGTCTGAAATATTAATGATTTTACTCTGATACAGGAATCACAAAACCAGCATTATAATTTACATCAACCACAAGAAAGCCAAAGATGTGAGCAGAGCAGGTGTCTCTGTATGCAAAGCACTGAGCTCCCTGAGCAGCTGCAGCGTGTGCTGTTGGTGATCTGCCACCTCGCTGACATTCACAACTGCACATCTCCACACAAACATCTCTGAAAATCAGCCCTGCCTGCTCAAAAGGCTGCCAGCACACCTCGCTTCTGAGAGTAACAACACATGACACTTCTCCACACAAAGGGACTTTCTTGTTTAAATCTTCCTAATTAACCTGTAACTTCATATGCATATTGCAGTGCCTGTTCCATCAATCTCTTTGTACTATCAATCTTTCCCTTCTTGGATCTCAGACAAGTATCTTACCACAAAGTGGCACCTGACCCTTCAAGACAAATGACTTCAATTTGCAGCCAGTGACACTTAAAGCCTCTCTTTCCTATTTTGTATAGAACACGTAATTTAATTTCTTTAAAGAATTTATATGAATAAATATTTATAAGGTGATCTATGAGTATGGTTTTACATTTTGTCATGTCTTGTACTGAAGTCTCCATGGAATTGTGCAAGGGAAGAGAGGCCAGTGCAGCAGTGGCTCTGCACTGGGAAATCAAGGACATATATATAGTCACTTTAAAGTCAGGGGATGCAATGTTAAAATGTAAAGGATTAAAACCATGAAGGCATGACGAAAATTATATGAGGCTGTACAAGAGCTACATACTCAGTAATCTTAAAAATAAATTATCCTAATAAGAAAGATTTATAGACCCAGAAACTCAAAATACACACGTAAATATTATACGACAATAAAAGGGCAAAAATATTCAACTGTGTTGAATATCTGTAAGTCAATATCTCTAAATGGTTAATTGAACACAAAATCATACTGAAATAGGCCAGTATTTTCCATGAGGACATCAAAACCTTATGAATATCTAAAATTGGATTACACAGATTCACATTTAAATCCACAAAGTATACCTGCAAGAGCTGAAATACCTAATTTCGTTTAAATTAAATTGCTCATAGATTCCCAAGAGAGTTCACCACTACATTAAAATATAATTTTAGTTGTCAAACTAACAAGTTCATCTTTCTAAAATCCTAACAAATACAACACAGAAAGCATCAATAACAAAACTCTGGCTAGGTGGGCACGTCAGCTCAGCAGCAAGGAGTGATGGAGTTCCTTTACAAAAAGCTGCTCTTGGCACCTCTGTATGGGACATCTGCAAGGGACATGGAGCCACTGCTCCCAGGCCCTGTGCCAGCCAGCTGTGCTCCTCACATGGGGTATGGGGTATGGGGTATGGGATGAATGCCCTCCCAGAAACACACGAGTGCCTCACCCACACTGCTGCAGAAGCTGCTGTGGCTGTTGTGTGTAGGCAAAAGGGGAAGAGTCACAGAGATTTCTCCTAATGGAAAAGACTATTATAGTAAGAAAGAATTCATTTTACAGCAAATGAAAATCCTTTTCAGATCCACATGCTGGAAAAAGGTTTAGAAAAGCCAGAATTTCTTTCTGTGCTTATACCAGTTCTGTGGCCACAAGCCTAGATAAACTATCTCTTTATATCAATTTTAGGATTGATCAGATAGCATTAAGTAAGTGAGTAAATTTTTTCACAGATGCTGAAAAAAAAGTCAGTAGATCTCCTATGACTATTGCCTGGCTCAGAGTCTTATTTCAGCAGATTTCTGTGAGATTCAGGCAATTTTCACATGTCAGGCATTTTCTCACTTGCAAGAAAATGCTAAGTGGACCAAAACCATGTTAAATGTCATAGTAGTTTGATCTGCAATTTATTATCTTATCACTATTATGTTTCAAATTGATGTGAGAATGTGTACTACAGACTGGTTGCACTACCTACAGATAACACAAAACTTGTTCATATTTGGGACTGCTCTGATGGAGCAGAGGCAACTTTTTGCTAAAGTTATTCTGAATTTCACTGTAGCACCGACCAGTAGGAACCGCCTCTGTAAGTGACATATTTAGGTATTGTGATTCACACAGCACAATGCCATTCCAAACACCCTCGTTATTCCCACAATAATAGCCGTAATGCATAGGTGAAATTCAGTTCAGAATGGTACAGTCTGTCATGAACAAATACATTTAGCAGCTAAAGGACTAGTCATTATGGAATTGCTGGAGATACCAAATTAAAAAGACAGGTAGCTAAGCAACAGCAAGCTTCCTCCTGTGAACAGTTTTTTGCTGTACACTCTCTAGTTCTGGTAGACTCATTATCCTCTGGAATTCAAAAACAGTTAACAGAGAGTTGCTCCAAGTACTGTAATTAAGAAGAGGATAAAACAGTGTATTTTCAAACTGGATGGGTCTATAGGGACCTGAATGGAAAGGATCCAAGACTTTCAATGAAGGTGTTTCATAAAACATGCAATACATGTTACTCCAATTAAAATGAGCTTTATGAAAAAAATAATTTTTAAAAGCTGAAGTGCTAATTAGAGGAAGAATGGTTTAATTTAAAAATGTTACATCACAACAGAAATAAGATTTAAAACATCTCATATTAACATTTCACGTGGACAATGCTGTCTAAAACTTATCTACAAGGATAAATTCAAGTGTTTTCCACACTGGAAGACTGTCAGACTATAACATCCAACATCTTCCAACAGAACTCTGTCTTAATGTTCTCAATAAGCCCAAAAATATTGGTACAGTAAACTTTGGGTTAAACTCACAAACCACATCTGAATAGTTCCAGCACAGAAAGCCCAGCAAACAGACAGGAATTTAGTAATTACCAAATGAAACAGGGATACACAAATTCTACAATCTCCTCTAGTACTTTTTTCCAAAGAGAGCTTTAAGAAAGGGTGCAAATGCTTAGAAATGAATGTGCACATCATCCTTGTTGCAGGGGATGTTCTCCCCAACCTGAGGCAGACGGTGTGTGTTTGTAGCAGGAGTGCAAAATCCCCTGTGCAACTGCACAAAAAGAACACATCAGAAGCACTAGGTGCCAGCGAGCCCATTAAAGTGGCAGCTATTGGATTTCAAATTAATCCCTGCTTAATTCTCACTGCACTTTCAGCACTGAGTGCCCTAGACCCAGTTTTGGCCTCTTTATTGCAGCACATGTGGTATAAAACATCCCAGGGCTCTGGGGCTGCCTGGCAGACAGCAGCAGCCACAGCCAGGAGAGAGGTTGTGCACATCCTCCGAGGGCTGCTCCACTCCCCTAGTCCTGGGGACAGCAAGCAGGGAAGTGAAACACACTTGTCTGTGCAGTGCTTGCACTCACTGGGGTGAATTTCAGGTATTTTGGGGGGTGAATTTCCAAATTTTCTTTTTAGTCATTCTCCATTTAAATGAATGTTTCTTTTTCTTCCAGTGCATACCAGAGGTTTTCTTTCTTGTTCCTCAAGCTACAGAATTTTATGTGAGGCTTGGTTGTAAAGACCAGTATAGAAACCTGAAAAAAAGATCCATGTATCAAAACAGGTCTTTGAAATTCAAGGTGAACCTCAAATCCAAAACTGGAACAATCCACTGGCTTCTCACCTCAGAAAACTGATCTCAAACTGAAGGAAATTCCTTGGAAAAGCTAAATTCTGCTATGCAGTGCACTGTGCCAAGAGCACACTATGTATTTCCTAGAGGCACTCCAACAGTTCAAGTTTACTTGCAATTTGGAATTTCAAACTGGGTAATCCTTTATTTTAATTCTTATGATAAAGCACACAACAAAGTTTATTTCCAGAATGAATTTATACATATCACAAGCAAATCACAACATAAAGTATGTCCTCAAAGCTTTCAGTGGAAGTCTGCACCTCTAATTTGTTGGGTACAGTTTGAATTTTGGGGTCCTCTCAGGGGATGGGGGAAATGAAATAACTCCAGCCACCAAGTAATAGTTTAATCCTCTCTGTGCCCACAGCAGGATTAAAGTCATAAGAGAACTCCAGCATCAACAGTGCCTGTTCATCTGCAAAACAATTTAAAGTACTTTTGTCTAATCTCTCGGTTTGTATTTATTAACCACACTGCCATGATTACTAATATCTCCAATATTAATAAAATAATTAAGGAACTTCATTCATCAACAACAAAAACTCACAAAGGGTACGGGAAGAAACAGCAGCTAAACTAAATTAACATCAATACCAACAACTGCATTTTAACATTTACTTTGTATAATCATTGTAATAGGAACAATACTGTTATGATAGCTTTACTTTTTCATTTCCTTCTAAACTTCATAATCCAGAAGGGCTTTTTTAAAATGAGCCTCTACTTACTACTGCCTACTTTCAGATTTATCTCAACATTTCACAGCACTGTAAAGTGCTTTTAGTGGTTTAACAATTATTCCCTAATCTTCCAACCTGTGATACATTACATAATATACAACTTCTAATCAAAGGCAGACTTGCCAGCACCTGGGAGCCAGGGCTGCTGAATTCCCAGACAAGTCGGTGCTCAGCTGAGTGATGCCCACCCAGCAAACACAACAGGGATTGTGGGGGACACACCAGGGGAACTCCAAACGCAGGTGTGTGGTTTGCTATACCCAGAAAGAACACAGAGAGACAATTCCTGAAAGAACACAGAGAGACAATTCCTGAAAGAACACAGAGAGACAATTCCTGAAAGAACACACAGAGACCGTTCCTACCTGTCCTCAACAGCCTGCCATGGGGCTGAGCTCTCACCTGCTCTGCTGACACTGAGCTACATACTGGAATTCACAGATGCTTCAGAGAGGAGATGAGAGAAGTCAGATTAGCTTGTATTTGGGGAAAAAAAAATGTGCAACTGCCTCTATTTAAGGTATGCTAAGCAAGTTGTTCTTTATATTTTAATCAAATTCATACCCGCATATGAAGCCATGATCATGATTTTCCACAAAAGGCCACCTAAGTCAACAGCAAATACATGAGTTACATTTGCAAACACAAAGGTTCATGACAACTGAAGCATGCAAAAATACCAGATGAGCAGCTTAATTAAGTAGACTTGGTATTCAAAACTCACTTACCGCTACTTAGAAAAGCATGTTCCTTTTTAATACATTTATATTTAATTAATTTAAACAAGAGAAGGATTATTAGCAAAAACAAGACTAAAGGCAAGAATTCAGTGCTCAATGTCACGCCACAAATGGAAAGATAAACTCCTTGAGGTCCTTACAATGCAGGGAGTCAGAACATGACAAAAACACACACTGGTGAGGCAGACCTCAGCAGAGAGAAACCTCCAAAAATCATCAGATATAAAAGCAAGTCCCTGTCACTGAAACTCTGGGTTAAGCAGACAGAGACAGCAAAGAACAAAGGAGGTGAAGGCTGCTAGAGGGACAAGAATATTTTGTATTCACAGAAATACTGTGGTGTAAATAGGGCCAAGCTATTCTCGCAGTGTAGCAGAATGGATTGCAAGCAAGCTCACCCCAATGAGCTGCACTGTAACAGCCTTGCCCTCCACAGGTCACAGCTATGTCCAGCCAGGATGGGTGTCACAGAGAGTGGGTTGGCTGCTAGGAGGAAGAGTCTGCTGGCTGTGCTCTGAGGAGGAAGGGTCAGGCAGTTGTGCAAGGGACAGGAAGGAGTCGGGTGGTCTGTGCCAAGACAGAAGTGAAGTGTCCCATCCCAAACAAGGTCTGCAGCCACATCAGAGCACTGTTCTTCCAAGAGCATGCACTGCTCACTGTCCCCTGGGAAAAGATTGTCTCAGTCTTCTTCTGTGCAGGTCTTGTTCACACAAATTCAGCATTGCACTGCCAGTGGCAGAGCCAGCCTCTCAGCTCTGCAGAGCCAAGGCCCCACATGGGGGCACGTGCACTCATGGGCTCTCACCTGCTTCATCTGGGACCATTATTCCAAGTAGCAGCCTCATCCAGCCCAGCCCTTCTGAGGAGCACAGCCCTCCTACATCCTCCTAGGAACTCTGACTTGGATTTCCCTTAGCATCTCTCTGAACCACAAGGTGAGTCCACTCAAATGCTTTTAAATCAATTTTTCTAAGGAAGGTTTTACTCCTAATCCTATAAAATTAATTGTATGCTTAGAACTTCCGTGATGAAGTGCCATTCTGAGTATTCATATTCAAAGTTTTTTTTCTGTTTATATAGAAAAACCATGATGTTAATAAATTATTATGCTGTTTCTTTCAAAGTAGTAGTGATGGTTCCAATCACACTTCTGTGTCTGCACGTCCCGTAAGTATCTATTCATTTACTGCCAGGTGACAGGCTGCATTAACAACAGATGTTAGACTGCATTAGTTCTCATACTGAGTATGCCACATTGAGTACAAGATCTAATCAAATACTTCAACAGCTACATTTGAAATCCTTATACACATAGTTTTTAATGTCCATTTCTCAAATCTCTACAGCTATAATTTAAAATGTTCTCCATTACCCTAAGCCCTGTGCTGCATTATATGCATGTGCAGTAAAGCTTCACATTTTCTAGCTCCAGCTTGCACAGCTTGAAACAGCATTACAAAAGGCAGGCATGACAAAATGAATGGAGGGAGAAGCAGGGCTGAGGCAAAAGATGCCTTCACACTTATAAGAGCAACATCAAGAATGGCTGTACTTTTACTGCATTTCATTTTCATTTTCAGTGACAAACCAGTGAGTAACAGCTGGTGACAGACCACTTTGTTCCCCACCACCACCCACCTTTTACAGGTGATTCTGTATTCAGTAGTTTTGTACTCATAAGCCAAACAAGTGTTCTTACCCAAGTTTATGTTGTATGTACTCTCTTATGGGAAAAGGAGATAGACTTGCTCTGAAATATCAACCCAATACTTTGGAGTACCCCAGCTGCTATAGAAAACAAATCATAAAACATGGACATGGCAGTCATACAGGCACCTATTTAATGGCTGCACATAATTACAGCTCCACAAAAAAGCCATTTCTGTTACACTCAGTATGTCAAAGGACAAGGAGTCTCAGAGAGCAGATCCATTCCTGCACAGAGTTTTTGTAAGCATTAAGAAAGAATAGCAGATTTATGGTATCATAAATAATCATTGTTCCCACGTGACATTTGCATGACACAGCTCATCAGTCAAATGCCATGTGGGGCTCACAGAGAGCATCTTCCCAGAAGAATGGATGAGTGCAGCTGAGGACACACCCTCCCAACACCCTCCCAGACCACCAGTGACAGGTACAGAATCAACAGCTTTCAAGAGAGTCTTTAAAAAAGATGAAATCACACATGGTTCTATCTAGGGGCAAAGCAGTTGCAGCTTTCCTGCCTCCATCTACACTAACCACAGGTTACTGCTCCACTGTCCAGCTGTCATTCAGTCCCCTCTAAGCACCACTCATCACCCATGAGTCAGCCATGTATTTGTAGATGGGCTTTCATGTTAAGCACTCCTGAAAATAATGAAATCACTGACTAATTCACAGGAACGCCCACCATGACAGAAGAAATCACTTGCACAAGGCTCAATCACAACCCCATGCAAGGAATTTGCACAGGAACCATGATGCAGGATGCTGTCTTGACTGTCCAACAATAAACAAAACTGCTCCATTACCAGAGTCTTCATTCATTTACCCCTTCCATTCATTCTTCAAATGGAAATGATTTCATCAAATTTCAACCCTCTGAATTATTTAGGAAAACAATTCTAGACAGAGCACTAGAGAGCAGCCTGCCAATATCTCTGTCTGTGGCCATTCATCAGTCCTGTCAAGAGCTCGTGACTTACATTTCTGTGCTCCTCACAGCATGCTACTGGAGAGTAAACAAAACATAATTAACTTAACACAAAAAAATCACCAATAACACCTAGGATTACATGGTTAAGTGGGATAAATGTGTGAATATATTTGGAGCTAACAGTGCCTTCCCCTGAGGAAAAGTGTTCAGAAAGGTATTTGCTGTCACAGTACCACAAAATATATCAAGATTGATAACATTTATATTTTTCCTTATCAATGTGAGCTTATTGGTAACACCTACTTTTTATACTGCATAAGCTCAGAAGAAATACGGTGGATAGAAGAAAAAAGATCTAACAAAACTCCTACTGCTAATTTTACTACTCACTGGAATACCATTTAAATAAACACTGTCTATCAGGGAAGCTTTCATGTGTAAACAATAAAAAAGTAATGATTAATAAGCACTGTACAAGGTTATGTGAGAAATGTAAATGTTACACAACACTGAACAGACACCAGAAAATGGAATTAAGTCTTGCATCTTGGACAATGTACTATAAAATACTTCAGTAATGTGTTTGATACAGGAAGGTCCCCATCCAGCATATATTTAGTGATAGGTAACACAAACTGGGTCCAAAATTTAGTCTTACACTCAAATGACACATGTGCTTATAGATACACCAATGCTGTGCAACATCAAGCAATGCAATAAGAATAAAGACTACTAAATACATTTCCCTTTGCCTACAGACCTTACAGCATCCTCTCCTTTCCTCTACCCAACACACACCCATGCTCACACTTGACTGTGTTATTGCTGCCATTTTATTCCAGGGACACAAATACAACCCATCAGACAGCAGAGATCTGTTATCAGCCACAGTGGCTGCTGAGCCTTCCCCCCAGGCTCATCTCACCAAAACTGCAGGGCAACACTTTTAGTCAGGTAATTCCCAAACACAGCTTTGGGGAGAGAAGGGCTAAGAACAATCAGACCCCTCCAAGGTTCATGAAGAGACACTGCAAGTGGGTTCTGACAGAAGCCATTCAGCAGCACCAGCAAAGTGCTGAAGCAGAATGTGCCTCACTCCTGCAACACAGCAAATCTCTGTCCTTTTATCAGTTTCTACTGCATTCAAAGCCAGAAAAAATCTGGCCAAACAAGCTGGGTGTCATTTGGGGATGCCAAAGGCAGCATTTTCATAGCCCAAACAGGCTTCTGCAGAAAAATCAGCTGTAAGCTAGGACAGGGGCCCTTTCTCTGCATATAAAAACCAGTGTCTCACTAACCAGTGACCACCATGGAGCACTGCTTACTTTACATTTGCCAGTAAATCTCATTCCTAATGCAAAGCCTGGTCCAAAGAGTTCTCCTATGGAACAGCAAAGCTGATCACCAAAATAAAAGTAACTCTGGAACAGTATCCATTTTGTTAATACTGTATCTAATAAAAGAAAAAGAGATTTGATTTACCATCAAAAGGATTTGATAAATCAGTCTTCTGTTACCTAGAGAAGTCCTAAAATTTATTCTATGTCAACCATAAATTTTGAATTACTACACCACAGCAGTTTATTGGTTGTTCTGATATAGACAAGATTTATATTTTTTTTAATTTAAGAAAGATTAAAAAAATAAATGTAGCAGTAGCTCTTCATTCCACCATATCTTCAGCTTTTACTCTACATCAAAAGACAATGAGTAAAGTAATTTCTTTTAAATGTAGACTTATAGTGCTACTGTTCACAACAATAATAATAATAATAGTAATAAACATTATAGTCTCTACAACCCTGTAATTCTACTGCTAGGAATTATGTCTTCTCACTAAGGTTTTTGTGGCTTAATTGTCTTCATGTAATATTGATATCTGGTACTTGGATGTAATTAAGAATAGGGGAACCATTCTTAGAGTACTATTCCAATCCATTAGGTAAATTTTCTCACTATGATATGAAAATTTTCATCTACTTAATTAGCACACCTACTTCTTCCATGCCTAAGTGCACCTAAGCTGTGTTTTATGATGGCCCAAGGAAAGGAAAAAGAAACCACAACACATCAATTATGCTTCCACTCAGTTGTACAACTATTTTAAAATGTGTGAACAGTTAAGACAAAATTGAAAAATTACCATAATAGGCTTTTGACACTTCCCCGCTTAAGCAAAAATTAATTCTAACTCCCTGTTTTTATGCAAAGCCTTTATAATTTCTCTAATCTCGAGTTCCCACGAGAGAGAACACAATTCTTTCAAGTACAAGTATGTGAGGCTTGGCATCTTCCCTTTTTAGTTATGCAGTTTATTTGATGGAAGTCTAAACTGCTAAGCCTCCCTTTGTGCTTAATATAAGCCATCCTCAGTGGAAATACAAGTTAATTTAAGTAAAATGAAGTTTTAGGAAGGATGCATTCTCTTGCACAGAAAGCCTCACTAAATCAAAGCTTTTTTAAATGCAGCATCTGTTTCCTGAATTGCTCTAGAACCTGTAATAAAATAAACTAAAAAGAAGAAAAAATTTTTAAAGGTACTTTTACATATAAAACATCATAAACATAAAACCAGACAAATGGAGCAGCTTACCTCTCATTTTCCTGTGTTTTGCAGCCTCACCTTGTACTGTTCATGAAGACACTCTTACAACACAATGAATTAGCACGTTTTAAGCATCATCTGTTTTATTAATGGTCACTACTATTAAAACCTACTGCTTGAGCATCAGCTGTATTGTGTTGCTGGGATACACTGCCATTCACACGAAGCTGTGGGGACCACATCCTAAATTCACAGTTTTTCCACAGCACTGCTTAGCCCTGAAACACACCTGAAGTATTTGTATATCACACACTTTGCTTCAGCAAAAGTCAGGGGTCTATTCTGATGCCTACAAACCTATTAAGGTCACAGACAGCTTGTGCAGTTCTTTAGTCTGTTCCCATGAGAGGCAGAGGTATATTATTTGCATACCATTATGTACTGAAAAAGCTATTCAGTTATCCCCACTGGAGACAACTCACTTCCCTGCCCTAAATAGCATTCCCTTTTCCAATATTTGAAGGAACAGCAAGTAAATGGGACCCAGTGCAGACAAATCCAAAAAGACTCAGAATATCTAAGAATTTCAACTTATAAATAACAAATGTGAATGAATGCAGACCAATATATCACATAAAAATATCATGGAAGCAAGGAATGATGAGAAAAGTGATTTATATGCCTAAGAGAGGACTAAACTGTTGAGAGTGAAAATGGCTGAAGAGATAATTTTAGGAAAAAAGCTGACATTAGCCAAGCTTATTATGACCACAGAGGAGAGCAAAGAGTCTCAAAGCACAGAACTCAAAAATAGCCTCCTTACATTTGCAGTGACAGCAGCAGTTCTAATATCATCTGCCCCAAACAAAGTGAGACAGCTATTGATGTTTTACCTACAGCAGGGTGCAACAGTTCACATGATGTCAGTAACTGAGACCTATGGGACCTGTACATGTTGGTCTTTCAGTACCAGCTGCAGTACTGTGAATATTTGCTGTAATCACAAATATGTTCTTACATGCCCCAATTGTCCTGCTCAGTTTTATTCCCCCCATAATTATGATGTTTTGAATAAACATCTCCCAGCATCTGCTCAAACCCTTCTTCTAGTTATCCTTCCTGATGTCAATACAGCCACAAAGAAGGGAGAATATAAATAAAGTATCTGTGTGCTTTGTGCAGAAAGTCAGAAGAGATCAACATAATGTTCCTTTACAGCCTTAGTCTGCAAATCAGAACCTCTTGCTGTTAACCTTGGTTTGCTTTTTGCTAACCTGCTATGTGAAGTTTACTTCAAGCTCTAAGCATTTCTGAACCTGTCTGTTTCTGTAAAGCTCTGAGCACAGATAAAGCACAATAGAAACAGTAACCATCACCTTGAAATCATGGTTGTGAGCACATCCTGAAGAACAACAAAAAGGGATCATGGCACAATCAGTCCCATACCAAAACAAAAACACAGAAACATCAATAGTGCATATTGAAAGGCTTGTGCACACAGGATCTTCAAACACGGGGCTGCTTCAGCTGACAAGAAGCAAATCAATTTTTTGAATATAAGGAATATAATAACAATTTTTTGAGTCCATGGCTATACCGTTACTACCGACCCTTGAAATGCAGTTATTTGAAGTTCAGATGAGTAAACCCCAGAGATCTACAGCACTCTATAAAGCCTGTCATGTTACAGTCATTTCCTGAACATCTTCCTTCATTTTACATCTTAAATAGTGCTTATTAAAAAGAAACGGTTACAGGAATTACCTCTTAAAGAAGCTGCAAATCCAGTGCAGCACCTCTAACAATTATAGCTACTATAGAGCCAGGGTATCTTTTCATATATTTTTTAATAGTACATCTGACAATTCTATATGCAGGTGGGTATGAAACTGATGTCTCATAATCCACAAAATGGACAAGGCTACAGTCATATATAAAGCCTCATATTAGCAGTATTCTCAAGGGCAAACTGAGCACTCCCATGATATGCACAAAAGCCTCAAATTTATTTCCATTTTAACTTTCCACAGTAACAGCTATTTTTACTCTCATCTGCTCATGAGCAATATAAACAAAAACTTTCAGGAATACAAGTACACTTTATCAGTTTTAGCTGATACTACGTATCCTAGTTGGCTTTAAAAATTCTGTAGTCACATATCCAGCCAGGATGAAAATGCCCTTTTTTTTTCAAGCAGTACTTTGCACCATTGCTGTGCTTAATGAGCACAGGACTCTACCAGCACTGGTGAGAGTGAAGTGTGGCCACTTGAGGGGCAGCCCCTTAAATTGCTCCAAGCTGTCTGTCAAACTGATCTCCCATCCTGTGCCAAAGAAGAATGGAGATAAAATGCCAATCTGTACATGTCAGGGTTTCACAGGCTCAGAAAGAGAAAAGAAACATGACCTCTGAAAACTGACAGATCAGAGGTAAAACTTCTTCATCCAAACTGCAGGATCTGGGCAGCCTAAAACAGTCATTTTGAAAACACTGCATCAGTTGCCTGCTACTGCATCTCCCTGAAGAGGAGACTGGTTTTGAGAGAGAGCACGGCCTGGGGGTTGCTGTCACCTTGCTGGGAGCCATTTCTGTGAAGAGGGGATAAAGTCACATTCCAAGATGCGACAGCAGAGACTGGATTCTACTGATGCCCAGAGCTCATAATGTACATACACATCAAACAGAACATATTGAGAAGTGCTCAATGAACTGTTCTTAATAGTGTGTAAGAGGAAAAACAGGTCATTCTTTAAAATACACTTTGGTTTCATGTTTTAAAAATGGAAGGATGTAAAAGGGCATGTTTTAATGCATAAACAGGGAAGAATAGGCGGAGCATGCATGCAGTAGTTCTGGCAAGAAGAAGCTACCAAACACCATCTCAAACGTCTCTGGGATGCTGGAACAGGTAACATTTTCCCTTCTTGGCTTACAGAAAACATTCAACGTGGTATTTCTAGTATGAAACAGTTAAAAACAAGAACCACACAACTGACTGTTCAGGTTCCTCATGCAAGATACCTTCCAATGCATTTAGTTATCCAATCCATTGTATTCAGCTATAATTGAAAAAATCTAATACTACATTCAGTTCCCCTGTAATCCTTGGTCAGCAACAAAAAGCACTCATGGTTCTTTTCTGGCTCTGCTGAGCAGTGCTGTGTACAGACAAAGGAAGTGCTCCCCATGCATTAATACTTTGGCACTCCAGCCATACAGATACAAAGGTCCCCATCATTGCTGCTAAATTTTTAAGATTTGGAGGGCAGCATTTGAAAGAAAAATAATTCTCAGATAGTTATCTTTATTCTGTCTGGAAGACTAAGAAGAAATTCCATGTAATATTTCAACAACAAAGAGATAAACCAGCAGAACTTCCCCTGTGTTTGAGAAACAGTAAAATAATGGTCCTGGATAGGCAGAGAGTGATCACCCACAAGAGTCCTTTAATGGGAAGATGGAAGAGAAGAGACTGTTTTACTACATCTCTGCTTCCAAGAGGGAAGATCATGGTCAGATGAAAAACAACAAAACAGAAGCAGCCCTGTCTTGTCAGTAAAAACAAATGATCAGTAATTTATGCTAACTCCACATCATGGTATTCTGTGATTGGAAAAAACTGGTGAGAAAAACAACAGCGAATTTTAAAAATTAGGTTGTCTCTATTTTACAAAAATACTTTATGCTGTACTCAGATAAACTGTATTTCAGGAATGTTGTGAAGTTTCATGTGGCTAATGAGCTATGCAATTTCTGAAGAAGAAAAGAAGAGAGACAACCTGTTTGTATTGACTACTGGATTACATTTGAAGCTCCTGAGTACCATTCCTGTCTCTGCAGAAGTTCAGTAGATGAAAAAAAAGCCTGAAAAATCTCTGGTTTAATGATATGCCAGTAAAAGATCTGTACCATCTATAACCAAGTCAAGATTGTGTTTGGTGATTTCTTGCAGTGAGTCAGAGAAACAGGGGACTGTGCCGTTCTTAATGTATTACATGACTCATACACATAGCACGATTCTGCACCTCAACTTTTTGAATCAAACTTAGGATTAGAAGAAATCTCAGGGAGTGAACTTCAAAGCACCTATATGCACCAAGTAGCACAAGGTGTTGGCAGGAATACCTCTGCTGCTCTATCACATATTTGGTTTGGTTGGCCAAAGTGTGCAGTAATAGCTCTTCTTCTTCTGATCCTTTTGAGTACCAAGTTTTCTACTAGACAGCATTCAATTTAAAGAAAGCTCAAAAGATTTAAGCAATTCCTAACTTATCCAGCAGTAACAGAAGTTAAGTCTATATACTGTTTACAATTTAGGGAAAAAGCAAGTTCTTATGGGCTGGATGACATCCAGTCATGATTCCACTTGAGACCCCTTCCATTATAGTTATAAAATGTAGCCAAATCACCTCTAGGTTAAACAATTCACAAACATATGTTTAATACAGAAAAGAAATGGAAAACCCCCAAACATAGCAGACACATTAATTTCTGACTCCAATACATTCCAAGTGCCCTAGATGAAGAAAGGTTCAGCAGAAGGGGTACAGCACACCTGGGTTTAGCTCTGCACAGAATGCCTGAGCCCCAAAAACCACTTCAGGTGAGCTGGTGAGGAAGAGCACACAGCACATTTCCATGATGTACCTCAGAAACAGCTTTCCTCACCTTAGTCTGGACCAGACAGGTCCAGAGAGCCCTGGCAGGACAGGTTGCTGTTCTCCAGACACGCCAAAATGGCCACAAGAAGGGGCCATGGCAAGGGGACAGCATTTGTCTTCAGCACGTTGCTCAGCACTGCAGTGGTACAGCCTGAGGTGTCCTAGGGCAGGCTGACATGTCACAAGGCTTTTTGGTGGGAAGTCAAGTGATGTATTTTGTTAAAATAAAACTGGACTCTGAAGTCGGTGTACTTTTTAATATTTGGTATGAAAAATTCAATTTTCAATCATCCTGACAAAATCCATTTTTGACAAAGAAAAGCGTCCCTGCCTGAGCAGACCTGTGTCTGTGCTAGCAGGTGCAGCAGAACTTGGACCTTTTGGTGAAAGGTTGTATTTTATCTCTGACATCATTCAGCTGAATACCATGACCAGAGTTCTAAAAAGCAAGCTATGCTTCAAAGTTATTTTCAAACACAGCTACATGAATGGATTTTCAAAGAATGTATAAATAGCTGCGTCTAAAACTTTGCACATCAAACCTGAGACATCTAAGTATTACAAGTTGGTTTTGAACCTCTTAGCCTGTAAAGACACAGTAAAATGCAAGTCTCACTTATCAAAGTACTGTAAAATTTTTAATAAATTAATATTCATAAACAAAACCTCCTGTCTGCATCAAAAATAAAAATAAAAATCTGGGTTACTGTTGTGCTATTAAACATCTTGCACACTTAGCCAAAGTTCTGGACACTAATGGCTTTATAAAACATTTATAGGAACAAAGACACCACCATCAGGACAGAAGCAGACTGGGAGTGAGGGGAACTCCTGAACTGTATAAACTGCCAAAGAGCAGCTACAAGGCAATGGACAAGGAGCTGGTGTGATCCCTGAATTTTCAAGTTGTGTTTTCAAGACTGTCTCACCATGTGATGGGTTACTTTTCATATTGAATGTTTCACACAGATCGTAAACCACTTTAATGTTTGTGAAAATATTTTAAGTCTGAGAGCTAAAATTGTTGTGTTATAGATAATAAAGGGATATTAAAAAAAAAATCTATACAGCATAGTGTGTTCTATTTTCTTAATACTGTTTCAACAATTTCTGGCAAATGCCGCTGAAGAAAACCTCTGTCAATTAAATCAGCATGAAACCAGAATAACAACAAGTGCAATAAACTAACCACCCTCTACAACGTGAGAATGAGGCCCTGAGAATCAACAAAAAATTGATCTTCAAAGCAAAAGGATTTTTTCTGGGGGAAAGGTGGGATGGGTAATGGCTGCAAACTTGCCACAGAAGCACAGAAATGATGGAAACAAAGGCCTTCCTGCAAGAATTACTGCAAACTGCAACCCTGCAGCATCCTTTGATGGCCATCAAGCTGTGCGTTTTTAACTCTGGAGATCCCCCTCCCATCATCTTTCATAAATTTCCCGTTTAATTTCCCTATGGTGACTGGAGCCAACATCCACAGAGCAGCTCCCCCTCACTCCCCAAGGCTGGGGTGAGCCAAGCTCCCACTGCCCCACCAGACCCTGGAACAGAGACACCTCCTCCAAGGGTCAGCACAGCTTCCCAGCAGCTCCTGCAATCACTGAAGGCACTTGCCACTGAGCCTGCTCCTGGAGAGGCAACACAAAAGCACAGGGTAAAACTTCTACAAAACAAACATATCTCCAAAAGGAAACTCTATCTACGTTAACTGGATATTGCATGCAACATTCCACCCATGAAAAAAATATCTAAGGAACGCCTTATTTTTAAGTAAATCTGCAACTGTAAGCCATGTCAGATTTCAAGTAAATTGTGCAATTTCCACTACAGGCTGCAAGTCACTTTCCTGAAATATCATCCTGGTTTAACAGCATGTTCATTTATCTGCTTAATGGTTTGAAATGGACTAAAATAAGTATGTAAGTTGATTGTGGTCTGAATTTGCTGTTTCATTTTGTTTTCAATTATAACACCATCAGGATATCTAGTGTTTATCTGCTGAAATGTGTCTTTCATCAATAAAACATTTTTCCATCAGAAAGACACCTATAACAATTTAAGTCTCTTCAATATCCTAAATCCTGATTAGGCCAAGTATGTTAACACACAGTGACATTCCAAGCACAAGCACTGGCACTGAAGTTAGGTACTTTTATTAAAATGATTTGCTGAGCTGCAAGGCCAGCAATGAATATAATTTATGATAAATGGAAACAATCTTCTCAAATGCAGTTTGCCCTGTTCTTCCACAAGACCTGTTTTGACTAAAGACAAGTGCAGAATTAAAATAATCTTCTTTTTCTCCTCTTTTTAGTTTGGGTTTTGGTTTGGGGTTTTTTTTTTTGGTTTTAAAGCTGGATAGTAGTATTGGCTATGTTGGCTAAAAAGTGTAATTAAAATGTACTTCATACATTATACTAATTTAGGATACCTGTCCACCACTGTGAAATTTTAATGTATATTTATGCTATAAGTACACAGCACTGATGCTGTTATATATGTCTAGAGTACGTATGTATCCATGTGGATGCAGCATCATAACACCACAAATACTATTCACTGTTTTTACTCTTGTCACTTTTTTAGCTTCTTATCATTTCCTTCTTTATTCTTAGAGCAAAAAAATCCTTTTCATATAAACAAGGCCCCTGCACAACTTGTCCCAGTTTGCCAGGTCCCTCAGCAGAAGGGTACAAGGGTTCTCAGCAGAGCTAATTCAGCACGATGCTGGTGCAGTGATGCTCAGCTGGTGGCAGCTCAGCAGGGCATCAGCCTCACACACACCAGGGCACGGTGCCAAACTCCTGTCCCCACAGCTGAACAATGTTCCCTTATCTGCCTTCTCTGCATCCAAGACATTCACAGTTCTGCTGGCTCTGCTCTGCTGCCTTGTGCAGACCCCAGCTCTGTACTACTGGCAAGTTGAGCAGACAGATAAGAGCACATGAACCCAGCTTTTTGCCTTTGCACAGCACAATACTCTATTGCAGTGTAACACACACTGGCCAAATGAACACTCTGTGGTTATTACCCACCTAATGCTGTAAAAATATTGCTATGACATTTGGTCTGCTCGACCATTTTAAAGGTTAATTCTGTTTCCTATTTGAGCTTTTCCTCTAGGAGAGCCATTCCATGCACTTTCTATTTACTGATTCCAAACAACCCCCAAACTGTTTCATTGCTCACTCTCACTGTTAAGAACATATTGACTGGCTGCCTGCTCTGCTGTTTAATTCATTTATGCTGAGAGTCAGGCATGAAGACAGAATTTTAAATGTGACATTTGCAGGCTGTTGGGTCATTTGAAGCTCTGACAACACCAGGGAGTTCCTGACATACAAACTGGTCCTGATTTCCAATCTTCCATGTTCTGAACACATCAGAAATTCTTCCCGAAGGTGCAGATTTCAGCCAAAAGTTTTAAAATCCCTTGTGCTTACAACTTGCAGGAAAGGCTTGTACACTTGAAGGTTTTAAAATAAAGCTTATGTTTCCTTTAAGGTAAAACCAGCACTGCCTGCAGCATGAACTCAATGCTTTAAAACACTTATTGACAAAGGTATTTGGGAAGATCTATGATAATAATTAATACACAAAAAGTTGTTTACAAAATTCTATTAAGGGACTTAGTGGACTTTTATTTGCTCCTTTTGATCCTGAAGCATTTAAAACAGCTGAGTCTGAAACCACAGCTTTATCTAACATTGCCTCTCTGGCTTGGTGCTACTCTGACCAGTACCAAGTCCCAGTTTTCAGTCTGGAAATTTTCTTATCTCAAGGCAGTGAATGGACTGCACCATTTTGTCTCCCAACATAAACTGCCATCATCTTCCCCAAATTTCAGGTCAATTTTTCAGAGCATACTTGATTACCTGGAAGATTCCATAGGGCCAAGATGCCATTAGGAAAACAGTAATGTGACCTGTTTAGCCTTGACTTAAGAAAACTGTAATTACTTATCCCTGAAGCAGGACTCACATCTATAATGTTATAGTTTTATAAGTTTAACAATTATTTATTTTATTCTGAAAAAAATCAAAATTAATGCAACAGAATAGGTCATTTAGCCTTCCTTTAAGGCATCCCCAAGAAGGGGAATGCTAAGTCTCCCCAGTAATGTCTGACACAAGTTTTATGTGTGCTACTTGGCCATAAGCTTTTCCACACAACAGGCAGAACCCTCTGTGGCTGACGGCAAAGAATGAGGACACAGCTGAATGCAGACTGGGTACCTGATCTACCCAGCAGGATGGATGGAAAAGCAGGCCTTGAACTCTGAGGAAAGAGCAAGAAGCGAATATAGAATCTTCTGCACAGAAAAGATCTCTTCTTCCTCCTTGCCATGAATTGGGGGAGACATGTTACAATAAAAACTTTAATTCCAGCTTGTATGTCCACATCATTCCTCATAAATCAATACCACAGTACTGCATTTAAATAAAGACAAAGTTAGAAGGCACAATCTAGGAAAAATAGAAACCTTTTTTTTAAAATTGTGCAAAACAAAAAAACCCTGTTCAAAGCAGAAAGTATGATGATACTGCTATAGTTAGAAATAAAATGGTGCTAATTCAGAATTGTATTAGGAGGAAAGATTGTTTTCCCTGCTCAACTCATCATGACAATTATTCCACGATAATGACTCCATACTTTGGCTGCTTTTTCAGGAAGGGAAATACAATTTAGGTCAAGATGCAAATTTGGAGAAATTAATGGATTTTTTTTCTTCTCTATCAGCAGACACACAACAACTTTAACAAGTAGCTCTGAAGTGTTAACCATGTCATACAGCAAGCATCTTTTCGTTGCCATGTTCAGAATGAGACTTTTATAATTTAATAGTTGTCATCTGAACAAGAGTATCTTGTTTATACATACTTCCAGCATGAGGACATTAATTCTGTGTGACCTAGAAAAGCAGTTTAAGTATTACAGATGTTCTTTATTTTCAAAGGAATTTTTAAAATGGAAAGACTTACCTGGTGTATTATCTGAGCTACAGGAAGTTGTTCAGCATATTTTAGTGGCTCTGTTGCCAACTCCTCCTCTAGAAACCTAGGAAGAAAGAAAGTTCATGTATGTCAAATTAGTACAATGTTTACCAAATTAAATAATGAAATCATGTGTTTCAGAACACTGTTTTGCTTAAGGATGAAAAAAAAGTGTATTTTGTGACAATAATGGAATGTATTTCTTATGAAGTTGAGTGAAAGAACAAATTTATAGTAAGCAGAAATGTTCATAACATTGTGCATTTTTTTTCCCTGACAAAGAACAAATTTAGCAGCAGAAACCTAAGAAAACCTTTAAATTTCATTTTAGGTGAACAAGGACTGGTGAAAGCTGGATTGAAATCCCCATGGAAAAAAAGTCCTATGCATTTACAGAGCAGATTCAGCACTGTTAACAACACAAGCTTCTTCACTCAATCCAGCCAACATAATTCAAATATGACCATCTCAAAAGGCAGGAGGGATTATTCACCATTTCCCCATTTTTGCTGCAAGTGCACAGCAGTGTTTAGATGTGGTAGAAGTTGAACACCACAAATATTCATGCATTTGCCAGTACAGTAGTGTGTAGTCCTGGTTATCAAAAAGCCAAAAAGCTAGTGTGGGAAAAAAAAATAGAGCGAATACTTCACAAAGAATATATATCATAACCCTTCAAACTTTGAATAAGCTATGGTGGCAGCTGAAGAATTGGAATCCATAAGCAGTGTCTTAAAAGAATATTTACATGATAGTAGATTAATACGAAAGCATGTTTTAAACCCTTCAACCAAGCTGCTTTCATCTACTGGAGCTGCACAGCATGTGTTACATTTTCAAAGTATCACACAAGTTTTTCATCAGCCATTCCTCTATTTTTCTGAAGACTTCTGAATATTGGAATTTGAGCACTTTGACAAGAAGTGAAGGGGAAAAAAGGTCCTGACAAAAACAAGGCCCTTCTCTAAGCTGATGTAGAATTATTTTCAGACAAAAACTGTGGTGAAGACATTATTTTTCAGGCTCAAACCTTATACCTATTCTAGTCAAAAAAGATTTGTACTTGCTGGGTTAATTGACCTGCAGACCAGCTGCCAGGTAAGAGTCAGAAATTCCAGGCTTAGTGTCTGCACTGGGAGTCAACAGGCTGTGGAAAAAGAGAGGACAAAGTGCACATCTCTCTCCTTTCCCACTACTGAATTTCTGCTGTGGTTTGAAAGGCTTTAAGCTCAAATAAGAGTCTGAATATCCAGAAATTTTTAATGAACAGAGTATGAAAGTCTTACTGTATAAGAAATTTAAAAGCAGAGAACAAAAGAAACACAGCAATATTTCAAAGATCATAGTCACAGCCTGCCCAGAACCATTTAATGTGCTTAAGACAAATTAAATAAGCAAGCTCTGAACTGTCAGAGCTGGTCCACAGATAGAGCTCATTTACTGATACGGTTTTTAGAGTTTTGGGATTGCTATGACAATGATGAATTCATACTTTTAACATGAAATACACTGCGTTGTAGTCCAGTGCAACCACCAGAGCTTAGAGGGGGCTCAGCAACGCCACCACAGAGTGCAGAAGGAATCTTTCCACTCAGTTCCTCCCTGTTTTCTGTCATTGGTCCTGACTGGCAAACACGTCACAGTCAGTGTGAAATAGAGATTACTTCTGTTTTGCTGGGAGCCTCTTAGCTGACACAACACCTTGATTTATGGATACCAGCTACCTGGTATATCTTGAATGCTTATCTCTAAGTTTTTACAGGGACACTGCAAATCTGGGGGAATTTAAAAATTAAAAAAAAAAAGTTTCTCAATTCCCAAAATTAAAGACTTTAAGCTGAAAGTAACAGCGAAAATTACTATAAATGAATTTTAGCAGAAATGAAAAACAAAAAAAAAGAGCTTGTCTGTCTGTTGTGTCAAGGACCTTGTACATTTAGCAGTTTCTCTTTGTACATGAAATCAGCATTCCCTTGTATTGTCAAACACACTCCTTGTCAACTACAAGAAAAAAAGACTTTCCTTCAAATTACAAAGGATTAAAAAACATAAAAAAAACTATCAAGATAATTTTAAGCCTTAAGAAGCTTAACTAAAAAAAAAAGAGGAAGGGGAGAGTAGTAAAAACATGCATTTTGAAGTAATCAGATTTACATTGAAATTAAGGTGATAGAAGCCTTTCAACATCAAGAAAGACATTTTATTTTTATTTTCTAATTTACTTTCTGAAAAAAAAAAATCACTTGAACTACAGTATATTTTATATGTAAATGAATTATAAAACACAGATTAGGTAGGTGGACATTCTAATGTATTTAAATAAACATCTACATTTATATACCCACACTCTAAAATGTTTACACACACACACACACACACACAGGTGTTTTGGAAGAGAAGTTCAGGACTGTTTTCTCAAATTTTTTGCTGTAATGCCATGGACTTTTTGTATATGTGTTTAGTGATGTACTAACTGTCAAGTCCACAAAAGACTTTTGATTCTTCTCTCCTGCAGATAAGCCTAAAATCCCCTGCAAGTGGGAACAAAGGGTGTGTTTTAACGAGTAATTTCTGTAAGAACAGAGACAGCTCAGGGCCAGTAAGATCAAACCCCGTGATACAGCTCACAAATGGCTGCATTCTCTCCCCCAAAGCAGGGGCTGCATCCCCAGCTGGCTGCTCCAGGCAGGTGCTGAGCCTTGAGCCACTCACAGCCATTCTCCAGCTGGGGTGAGCCACACTGGTGCCAGGGGCCACAGTGACAGTGACAATGACACTGAGGTGGCTGCAGGACAGGATGCCAGCCTGGCTCACCAGCACAGCTGCAGCCCCACCAGGCTTTGAGGAGATCAGCTTGGTTACCTTGGTCACTTTTGCCATGGATCAAAGAAAGCCCATCAGGGCACTCTGTGCCCAAGATAAAGAAACCTGCTGCAAAACTGCTCCTTCATTTCAGCCCTAGGAACAGCAGCCCACCAGCACTCCTAGACTGGCAGAATGATCTGCAAAAGGCAGTCATCTTCATAAAAGCACAAGGGATTGAAAGGCCTAGGGGGAAGAAACAGGTCAGCACAGAAGAGGATGTTCTACTTCCTCCTCTTTTGCAGGGAGGAGGAGAACACGTCAGGATAAAGATCATCTCCAATACAATCCTTCTGACCTTGTCTCTCCCTTTCACAGAGGGACACAAGCAAATTGGTTATTCCCTCCAGAGATAATTTCCAGATGTCTGGGGATGCATTCCCTTTTGCTCAGAACTAGTTATGTCAGGAAAAAAATCCAAATACAAAAACCATCTCAGCTGATGGAATTTGTGCGCAAATCACATGTGGCAATTTGAGGCTGTAATTTCACTAAATTAGTTGGCCTCACTGTGTTTAGTTCATTCATATTTGACACTTAAACCTTTACAAAATTAAGGACTAATTTGTTGTAATACAGTTTTCTTTGTATGTTTAATTTCTTTCAAAACAATTATATTACAGAAACAAAGGTAGTTTTTCATGAATTAATTTTCCAGTAAGAAACAGTCCTTTCTGTCTCAATTAAGCATGACAGCAGAGTGCTGCCAACAGTGGCAAAGCAAGCTAACACAGTGGCATATCAGCATATACAGCATCATGCCTGACAGCTGGTAATGCAAAGCATAAGGAGATCTTGATTTTCAGGGAGAAGAGTAGAAAGAATTGTAAAATCAGAAGAGAAGTGGGAAGCAGTAAGAGATAGCAGAAGAGGAGGATCTTGAAAAATTCAATTTAAAAGCTATTTTTATACTGCCACTGCGACTGCTCTTAGATGAAGGAAAGTGAGCATGAAACAGAAACTGTGGAAAGGGAATCTAAATCCAGTAAAACGTGTCAAGATATTTGGTGAAATATCTTATTTGCTATTTATATTTGTATGCTCACTCTTAAGGGAGACAGTCAATGTGTGCTAAAGAAAAATAAATTCTGAGCATGAGGAGGTGGCAAATTCTCCCCCAAGTGCAAACCCAGCCCGTGGTCTTCTACACAGAATAACTGCAGTGGCTTTAGGGCAGAGGTGTATTTTATCTTCTGCAAGTATTACAAAAATACAGGGGGGAAAAAAGTACATGTGATCACTAACTGGTTTGCTCATGGCAGAAAGGGGTTGTTAAGACATTTAAGGTACAGAAAAGTCTAGGTAACATAAAACCTGGCTCTCTGGGTCAATATAAACATTCACTAATATAACAGGCAGCAGGACTAAGTCTAGTATTTCTTCCTTTTATATGTTCTCTAGACTTGATGGCTCAGAAAGGTCACAGAATTTCACATCTATGACCCATGTACAGGTAATACTGCATCTCTTTTGAAATTCCTGTTCTTTGATGGTAAGTCCTAATAAGGAATCAACTCTTTTGAAGCTATCCAAACTGGAAGTCAGAGTGTGAACAGGGTACAAAGAGCTATGAGAGACAAAAATGCATGAGAAGAATGGGTTTGAGGATCACCATCTTTCTTTTCTGCAGACACCACTTGTACTACTTGAGTGCTGCCTGGCTTGTTTGAGACATGACTTCTGAATAATGTGAATGAAAATGCTGGAATGGGCTGTGCCCCTTGTAGAAGCAGCTCTGAGCAGAAACATTGCAACTGCTTGGACAGTCAGCACGAGCCTGAGGGATGCAAATAACACAGCAGTGCCTAAACCTGATACCCAAGACTGAAAGGCTGAAATTATTAATCTAAACCTGTGTATAGCACTGATAGCTTTATTGACTGTAAATACAGGAACACACTTGCATCTGGCAATAAAAAGAAAACAAAATACCAGAGCTTTATGCACCACATCAGAAAAAGTTATTAGCTTTCCTATTAAAGAGAGGCTGAAATGGGCTATGTCGGGTTTGAGTGAATAGTTTTTAAAATTGGCCATTGAGAAATTTATCTACCATATCCATAGTACAGAAGATTAAGAATTAGACCTTGGATTGGTGCCAGGTACTTGATCTATCTGTTAAATCCTAACTTCATACATATTTAAGAATTGGGTATGTTTAAACAACAGAAGCACTAAGATACATGGAAAACACCAGTGCTTGAAAAGGTGAGATCAGGCTTAACTCTGCTCTCAAGAGTGTGCTCATCAATGCTTTTCTCATCTTTGTAAGAGAATGCCAGATTTGTCTACATGAATGTTTACCACATGGATCATCACAAAGAAGAGAAGCAAATACTTGAGAGCATCATCATTCCAGGGAACTTCCTCAAAATGTCTCCTTCCTGGCACAGTTTTTTAGTTAAAGGGTCGAAACTCAGTGAACATTTTCTGGCTTCAACCTTTGCTCAAGTCAGTGCGGATGTCTCCCTCTAAAGACCTAAAATGCAAACAACTTCCTCCACCACCCTAGTCCTGGGCTTTGGAATGCTGGGCAGCGGGAGGCTGGCCTTGGGAGACCTTGCAGGACCGTCTCACAACACTAACACTCATCTGTGCCCTTCACTGCTGTGCAGTCTGAACACCTTTGGATGGGAAAACCACTGCTGCACATCCAAAGATGAGGAGAGGAGGCAGCTGTGGTGGAAATGTGCAGGCATTTCACAGGCACAGCCAAGATTCTCTTCCACAAATGCTGTGGCTTCCCTCAATAATGTTTGCAGATGGCAGACTATCAAAGACAGCTTCAAATGAAGATTGCACAAAAATACAGACAATAGAATATAAAGATAAAGGAAAAAAAATAAATTGACAGTGAAAATATCTTTGATGTGATGAAAAACTAAATCAGCGTTAGACAAAATCAGTTTTGTAATTTTTTGAAGAAGGATGCTACTGACTTGCATTGTGAAGTAAAATTAACTACTTCAGCTTGCTGGCCTTTACAGAGAGATACTCCTGTGGAATAAAGTAGCAAAACATCTTGCACTTCAGAAATGCAAAGTACTTTCTGTAATCTGCTCATTTCTTTTCAAATAAATGTGAAAGATTTTGACTCAAACTAGTCACACATACTTATTTCTGGAGTTTAAAAAATACTTGAGGTCTGTGAATGCATAGCACCTTCTCTTGGACCTGATCACAGAAAGGTCTGCTGGTGTTCCCAGAGTCTGCCAGACACACTGAGTTCATAAACTGAATAAAAATTGACTGCAACAGATGTTTCCTCTGTCTTTCTGTGATCCACACAATTTCTTATGTGAAGAATTTCAGGTGATTAACCTTTGTCAGGCCACATATTCTTAGCCATATTAAGATCCTAAAAGGAGGCAATAGAAATCTATAGCGTGTTTTAACACAGGCTGAGCAATATTGTCTCTCTCCTCGTTTCTAGCCAATGACTTTTGCCAAAAAATGTTGCTGAAGGGATTCTCTGTTCTGCCTGCTCCTATTTTTATTCTGAGGCAAGACAGAGAGAAGGAATTAAAAAGAATATTAGCTTAAGTAAGCAGAACTGACTTTCCTGCTACTGGAAACCACATGACCTACAGGGCTTCATTTTGTTATCTCAACTATTCCACATTTTAGGTAAATTAGAAAATCTCTTTTGAATTAATTTAAAACTTCCACACGATGATGCTGCTGAAGCACAAAATGCTAATCAAAAGCTGGAGATAAAAAGACTCACTAAGTCTCTCCTCTATCACTGAAAATCACCATTTGAGTCCACAGCTAAAAGTAGGTGCTCATGACTTAATGCTAATTCATTCTCACAACAGGCAGGTTTTGTGGGGGAAAAAAAAGAATACAAGTGTCAAATTTCCCAATCTTGGGCCATGTTTATAAAGACAAGTCCAGCAGTATCAGAGGAGCTTCTACTGATGCTTCAAACCAGTCAAAAGAGAACACTCCTCACCTCACTGAGCAAACGTTTGATCCAGCTTGAAGTGTGTATGTGTTGTCCTTAAGAACCAGGGCTGCAGGTTTGCCCCTTGAATCCATTCCCTCCTAATTGCGTGGGAAATATTTCCAAGAGTGGTTAAAAACCACACAGGTTATTAATTATCGCTCTGTGTCTGGAAACCTATGACTGAATTTCACAGTAATCTCAAAGAACAAAGTCCAAATCCTCCCATGCCACCACATCACACAACCAGTTTAAATACTGCTACCAGCACATGTTGGAATTATACTTTCAGCTGGATAAAGCACACTTGTTCATTTTTCACAACTGAAAGTTTATCCACAGTGCCCGATCTTTATGTAGACCGATTCAACACCACCTGCCAGTGCACTGCAAGTCAGGAAAATCAGTAGGAGGATGTTTTTAAATCAAAGAATTAACCTGGGAACGTGCCAGGATAGCAGTTCCATTATTTAGTGGCCATAATTAGTCTTTATAGCAAAGTTGATTTTGTGTTTAATACTACTGTTCCTTCCTGCACATATTCAAACTAAACAATGTATCTGTATTGGTTTGTATTGCTACACTTTTCAACAATCACCTTCTAAAAACCCCATAATACACATATTTTAAGTCCCAATATTTATACACCTACAGTATATATTTCTATTTTTCAGTTCAAGAGTCACATAATGTACAATCCAGCTAAAATTTCTCATGAGACTGCTTAGTTCAGTACACAAATCTGTCAAAGTAGCATTGTTCTCTGCCTCTTCTCTGCCCAAAACCATCCTCAGACCTTTTACCTTACCCTCTTCATTTCAAGCTTCCTATTTTGCTTTTTTGACCCTTTATTCCAGTCCATCAAGGGAGGTAACCACACAGAATTACAGAAGTCTTGTTTCTAAGGCACTTTCAGAGACCATCCAGTTCAGCCTCCCAACACGAGGTCAGGTCAGCCACGGCTTTGCCCACCTGAATCTTCACAACCTCCACAACCTCTCTGTGCTAACTCACCCTTCTTTGCAAACACTTCTCCTCATGCACAACCTGAACCTCCCAAGCCACAACCTACAGCCAATGCCTCTTGCTACCACAAGAAGAGTTTACCTTAACCACCTCTCTAACTATATTCCAAACAGCTGCAGCCTGCTATTATTGTATTTCTGCCTTTTAAGGTCAAGCAAGCCCAAATCTCTCAAGCAGCTCTCTCAGAGGATGCGTGCCCTCAGTTCTGACCATCTTGGCACCCTCTCAAAATCTTTATTGAAGGGGAAGGCCAAATGCCAGACACAGTTTCAGGTAGGGCTTCAGCAGTACCAAAGAGAAATTATAACAGTATTGCTCAATCTGCTGATCAGACTCCTCCTCGCGGAGCTCAGAAGGCAGCTTGTCCTTTTATTGATGGTGATGGCACTGGTGCCCATCAGCACCTCCAGGTCCTTCCCAGCAGGGCTGCTGATCCTCCTGCCAGATCCCAGCCCATGTGGATAGGATGTTATCAGGGAAGGAAGCAACTGAACTTCTGTCTACAAGTGTATACATGAGCATGCACTGGTACCAGTCATAGAGCCAGATTTTCTTGAAACATGCTATACCCTAGGTGCTCAGAAAATTAATCATAAAAATTACAGTTTTGGGCTTTTGAGAAATGGTTTACTGTGCAATCATGTCTCTCCTGAATACTAGATGTTGCTTTTGATCTTTTTTGCTACAACATGATCAGTAACACATTTCCATAATGCAGACAACCAAGATACACCAAGACTTGCAGAATGCTATACTACAAAATTTATTCCACTGTTTTCCCCTTTTTCACCAGTGCTGTTTTTCTCGGTAGCCAACTCTAAGGGTTCTAAGAGTGGCCACAGCAGACAGAATTGAGTAGCACTCTAGTCAGCCAGCAATAAATGCTTTATTCTCCTGTTAATGCATGTACCTATGTAACAATACATTGCTAACCACTTTAGAAGGGCTTTGCTTCATAGAAAGCTGCATAGAATGTACGTAGCTCTTAAGCTTTTTATCAGTCTTTTTTTCATCTCTGGGACCATGATTTTCTTTTATTTATAGATGACTTGTGCCCTACTTTTGTCTGCATTCTGGTTTGTTTGTTCTTGTTAATGGCAGATGAAACCTCCAGTTCACATACAAACACTCAAACATTATATTCTCTGAGGCGAAGGTACTGCAGGTTACTGAATCTGCTGATGTTGAACAAAGAATCTATTAATGTCTGATTCCTTAAAGCAGTCATCCTTTTTCTTCATATTAGTATTTTATGGTCTGCCTTTCTGTCCTCACTTATTTCACAGTATTAGAACCAAGAAGGACTTGTCTCCTGTCCACCACAGACTACTGTATACAAACCAGAATGTTCTATATGAAGTTCAGTACTTTACAAACTTTATAGCCTTTAAGCCCATACAATTTAAGTAGTCTCAGGAACAAAAGCAGAAGCAGCAAATCATACCAATCCTGGGTCAAGCACATAGCATGCCACTTGCCAGCCTCCCAACAGGCACACAAACTTGGGAGCTCCCCTGCCTATCCAGGCAAGCCACTAGGTCTGAGCCTGAGGGACAGAAAGAGGGACTTTATGCCCTTGTGTTCAATTCAGTGCTGTACTAACTCCAGCATCTGTCAGCTATACCTACACAAGACATTTAGCTGGATTTGCAAGTTATTCCTAGCTGCAAAGCCAAGCAATAGGCTGGAGAAGCCAAACTTCAATATTCACAGGTGGTTTCTAATCCAAATACTTGATACAAAATCTGGCATCTCAGACACCTGCCAAGCCCAGATTTGTGATTACCTCACCCCTCTTGCAGGGAAGGGACAGATGCATAGCTCAGAGCGTGCCACAGGCTATCAGCACCTTTTCTCTCTGCCGTGTCCCAGGGACAAGAAGAGAGTTCCTGCTAGAGCAGGAACACAAACAGCTCTGAGGGCTACAGGCATGTCCCTCCCATTCCTTTCTTCTCAGTTACCTTGAATTCTCTGTACAGATTTATTTGTCTTACTGCAAGACTAAAGAGATAAAACCATTTTAGTAGGGAATATTTATTTACAAAGTCTGCTTTTATTTACATATCAATTCTGCAGCATGGTAAATGCCAAGCAATGTTTAAGCAATCATCAAAGACCTTCTTTATAATGCAATAAAGCAAAAGCTACTTCTATGAAATATAAGTTCCTAAAAAATTAATTAGCACATTTTTCAACAACACCTATATGGGTTGGACCCAGCTGACAGTAAAAATATGTTAGTAGAACTATTACACTAAAAAAAAGTCTAACAAAGACTAGCATTAGTTATTTTTGAAAATGGGACTTAAACTTTTAAAATTAAACCTTCAGTATTCACTCATGCCCAAACTTAAGCTGACCATGACTTTCTAAGACTGCCTTACAACAGTGGAGTACATACAACAAATGGGTTTACTTTCAAAAATAAAACAAAAAAAAACCCCAGCAAGTCCACTCTTTTGTCAGAGGATTATTCCATGTTGCTTCTTTTTAAACAAATGCAAGGGTTTACACAAAAATGATTTATAACTTCAACTAAGATTGGAGGCCTAGTATTTTTAACCTAATCTCAGTCTTTATCTCATTCTTATGGTCTGTTCTTCCATTATTTATAAGTCATTTTCTGCAAACATTTATAATCTACAGAACATTGCATCAGTAATCTGAATGTTAAATGTATATTATCAGTAGATACCAGCACCAAGAGGCTGTTTAAGGCAGAAAAGATCACAATGCCAATCTGTCACTCAGTTTTTAGAATTTCAGCCTCTCAGTGCATCTTGTTATGTAGAAGAACAAACTCTCTAGTGCTTTTGCAAGGTCTTTCACAATCCCAAACATATATATGTGTATGTGTGTGTGTGTCTGTGTGTCGCTGTGCATGTAGAGATGTATGCATAAAAGGGAACTTTGAAACTAAGGCAAAATTAAAAGTTCATTTAGCAGAGATAATGAAGCCAGATTTCTCTTCTGACACCTTCAGATGGAATAAGTAGCAGTCAGAGAAACAATGGAACAACTCCAATTACACAGTAATATGCTTAAAAGAAAAGCCTTCAAATTAAGAGAAGCACAAAGCAGGCCAGAGCTGAAAGATTTCATTCTGAAGAATTTTACATGCTCCACTATCAAATATATGAAATCTAGTAAAGAGTTTACATTCTGTCTTGCACCTCTTAACTTCATGTTTTACATGTTTCATGGAAAACAAACTTCCTTTTTAAATCACCCATTTTCTCTCATATTTTCATGAATGTTCAATGTACCTGTCACCAAAACTGTTAGAGTACTTTGAATGAGAACACCACGGTGTAAGGTGTGCAAATGCAGATGTTCATTGCTCAGCTACAGTGGATCCTCACTCATTAGTGGCACTCCCACACACTACTCCAGTATAAGTAACCAAAATCATTGGCACTGGATTTTTGTACAGCAGGAATATCAAAGTATTTTAAGAGACATACCACAAGGCCCTTCTGCTTGCATCACTTATAGTTCAGCTCTGGGTTTGGAGTTAGTAATAGTCAAAAGTGCATGATGGCAATTGGGTACACTGGTCCTCAGCCCAAGGAAACTAAGGAAAAAAATCTTTTCTTTCTGCATTTTAAGACTGGTATCTCCATTGCAATTTTTCTATGTGTACTCTGTAGAGGCTTTACAGTACAACAGAATCCTACTGCAAAACTCAGAGTATGTGTTGACTGTTTGTGGTTAGTGCATATATTCTTTATGGTTGCTGGTCAACTGAGATTTCATGGTCATGAGCTTTTTATACTTTAATGTCTTATTTGCTAGACAAAGAAACCCAGCAAAAAAAAAAAAAAAAAAAAAAATCAAACTCAAAAACCCCCAATCAAAACACCAACCACCCCAAACCCCACATTTGTCAACACTGGGATGAATGCAGCAAACACACCCATCCCAGCTGATGAATAGCTAAGTCACTCTAAAATAAAAAATTTCCATTTCAGTAAATACACTGCACAGTAATACACTGAACTTTCACTAGAGAGCTGCTCAGTGTCTGCAGCTCTGTCTCATCCCAGAGTCCTGCCCTGCAAGGTGATGATGCAGTACTGAGCGATGCACTGCACTCCCGGGGCGGGCGCAGGCCCGCACGGGCACCAGGGCAGGTGGCAGCAGGAAAGGGACAGCTCTGCTGGGCTGGTGGCTGAGCAGGAACAGCACTGACTGCCTGCTCCTGCAGCACCCACTGCCTGCAGCACTCACTGACCTGCCCTTCAGCACTGCTGCCTTCCCACACAAGCTGCAGCCTCCAGTCTACAGGGAAGCCATACAAACTCTGCTAAAACATGATTACTGACTAGAACATGAGAGTGCTGATGGCTCTCCACAGGTAGAAATTCCTGGGGTCTTCCACTTATCTTAAGAATGTGAGATCTCTTGTTATTCAACAACTTTTGCTACTGATCTTATGGCTATAAAAATATGTTGACATGCATGGGCCACTGCATCTTCAGTAAAACCACCACTGTACAAAAGGTGTTTTCAATGGAGAACAGATGATATTGGAAGATTACATAGACTGAATTTAAGACAATGGCAAAGCCAAGCACAACATGAACTGGTACGGTTATATTATAGTCACTTCAGGAGTACCATGAAGGTATGCAATTTCGTTTTGTGGTATTCTGTTTGGTTTTTTTCTAAATAAAACATAATAGAACTACTGATCTCTTTGACATACACATTAACCCTTACGGACTAACCACATACATGATATGTCAAAATTATTTTCTACTGGAGCCTTATTCACTCCACTGTAAACTGACAGTACCTTACTGCAACTTACTGTTTGAAATCTTTTTGTTGAACAAACAAATAGTTTTGACTGTATGTACACAGTAGAGCTATAAAGGTAAGCAAACCCAAAGGGAAACATAGGATAAACTGCAACAAGAGAGATCCTGAGAGGGAATACTCTAAGTAGATGCCAAGCTTGGAAATGCCTCAGTCAGCTCATAGGAAGGCTGTTATGTGGAAAAGACCAAGATAAGACAGTATTAAATATTAAACATTAATAACTATTGTACAAAACCACAAATGAAAAAATCCCAAGTAAACAATCAAGTAATATACTTTAATTTGCTGAAAGACATCCTTTCCCCAGGTTTATTCATCTGGAGAGAAGTATTTTGCAAGGTGGTTTATTTACTTGCACCACCTAGTGGGGTTTAGCTTCATCTACCAAAATAGTCAGAGGTCAGTCAGTTGCGTTCCTACCTCATGTGACAGACGGCATTTTCCCACAATATAATGATTCAAGCCTCCACAACCCACTAATAGCACTACACTGCTAAGCTCCCACACGCCTGTAAAAACATAGCACAACAAATGCAAGACAACAATACCTATTTTCCTTGTATTAAGTTCTGCAGGAACTTAATAGAGATGTCATAGAAAACTGTTTCATAAAGTGGTGTTTATGAGTTTCAAATTCAAAGTACATGTCAACAGTACCTTGTCAGAGCATACCATACATTAACTCCAGAGTCTGAACCCATTGTTAGGGGGTAACAAGGCCACACACTGAGATTTGGAAGGCTTCTGCAGGACTTTTGAATCAAACCCCTGGCAGAGGCAGGTACACAGTGCAAAGGGTTCTGCCTGCAGGAATGAGGGCTCATCAGAGAGCAGCAACCCCTTGTGACACAGCCCAGCTGCAGCAGAGCAAGCACCTCCACTGCCTCTGTCCTGGCTCCAGGGTGTTCCACCACAGTTTGTGCTCCTTACCTGGCTGCTTTATAATCCTCTGCCCCAGCACAAAACTACTACATGAAGTCCAGCCACACTGCAAACATTTATCAGGTCAAACCCCAACCTGATAATAAGATAAGAATTAATTAAATATGCCATGTAAGGTTTGCATTGAAACACTAAAATTATCTTGTCCAGAATGCATCCTTTTCCTGGTAATTCCTAGGGAAGAACTCACATACTGGAGTAAGCAGTCTGTTGCTTTTGATCTGGAGCAGAAATCACGCTATAAAGGCACTACAGAACATTTTTAGATGAGGAAACTAAACAAGAAATCAGTGCAAAAGTGCCTATAGATCTCTCATGTGAATTTTGCAGAGAGGAGACCTTAAGCATGTACAGAAATTCACACCACCTTTCTTTCTTACAAAATTCATGATTTCATGATTTCAACTTAATCAGTTTCAGTTCTCACTTTCATACAAACATGTATTTGTAACTCTGACAACAGCAGATGAGAAAAAAAATGCTGTACCCACTTTACAATACAGAACTTATCACAAATGTTTCATTTGGATGCTCAGGAAGACTTTGGGGAATGATGTAAGACTTTTTACCCTTCTATAAACTTCCACATGAGACCAGAGGAGAGGAAACTACTTTTGTTTCACAGTGGTTTATAAAATAACCAAAATCTGTTTGCTCAGAAACAATGCCCTTTTTTTCCAAAAGAAACAGATGCCAGTAAGAACTGCTGTGAGTGCAGCAAAGCCCCAGGCTACAGCTCTGTCTAGGACAGTTAAGTACCATCTCCTACTACTCAGAATCACCTTCTAACAATGGGAGAGGATAACTCTGCTGCAGCCTAGCACACAACAACACAGTCCTTTGAAGAGAAGGCAAGAATTGAATCAGACTGTATTATAAAGAAAGGATAAAGTGTTTGTTGTTTTCCTTTTTGCACTCAAACTTTTAGATTGTTTCAATTCTCATATGAAGGAGTTTTTCAGGACAGAACATTGAAGTGATTTTTTTCATCGTTTTCTTATTTGGTTACTGTTCCAACATGGGCCATTTTGTTCTGGGAGGACTAAGATCAAATCTAAGACAACAGCTATGTAGTAATTGGGAAAGAAAAGATGCTCGCCATTTTATCCCATGAACATTTGATGCTCACTCACATAAAATCTAATCCTGCACAACTATGAAGCAATATACGGGCAAAACACAAGACTTCTTTCCCAATACCAATGCACTGCAGAATGCTGACTCCATTCAGAAAGACAAAAAGGACAAAAGAAGTATGAGAGCTCAGCCTTTGAGTTAATTACTGCTATCAGAATATAGGTTCAGATACAAAGGCACAGGTGACAGACTGTACCTGTTATTTTAAGTAAAGGTGTGCTGAAAGGGCAGTTCACTCCCCTAAACGTATCAATGTAGCTGTTTCCTGAAATTTTTGCCCATGAATTTTAAAGCTGCCTTTGCTACTCCTGTCCTGGAGGGCAGTGCTATGTGATCAAGAAGAACTCACAGTAGTTTCACTGTGGGACCACATTTATTAATAGGACTTTTGGTCATGTTTGTACCATAAAGGACATTTTCAGAGCCCACTCTTCTGCACAGATTAAGACTGCAGTCGCTCAGAAAACCATTGGCAGAGAAAAAAAAGGTAAGAAAAAAACCCCAATCAACAACAACTTATAAAATTTTCAATCATTTTTAACCAAATTCACAAAAATATCTCCTTAAGAGGGTCTAATGGGGCTAAACACTAAAACTTTATCAACAGTGGTCCTGTTTTTAAATAAAGACAAGCTGCTGCTTATCAGGGATTTCTGAGATAAAAGCTGAGCAGTAATCATATTTGCCTTAAATTTATTTTTATTTTTAATGCTTTCTGAAATGGCCCTCATATTTTCTGTTACATTTCTGCTCTTTTTACTCAGCTATTTTCTAAAGCACTGGTGGTTGCCATGGTAACTTTGGCTTTTTCCCCCTCAATGTTCATGCAGGTTTTCATCAAACCCAATGACTTTTTTTTTAATCTTATCTGCTCTATAACAATAGTTCTTTGACTAAGGGGCTGGATACTGTACCAGATGAGAATCCTGGTATTTCACAAGAGCAAATGAAAAAAATGCTAAGTTTTGTTAAATTCTGAAAACTAGCAATTAAAGTGGGAGTTTTTAGAGGGTTGGTTTGTTTGTTTTTAAATGTCTGAGTACATTTCTTTCTTCCTTTTAATCTGCATATTGCACAGGTAAAGATAAAGCCAATTTTTAAAAATAGCAATGCTTGAGGAACAGAAGACTTTGTGGAAACTTTTTGAAAGAAAAGTAATCACTGCTGTTTCACACAGACTGAAAAGGACACAACTAAACTAAATGAGAACTGTGTTATTTACTGCATTTCCACTACGGATTAACACCAGTCCAAATCTTCCTGTCACAGAAAAAAATACTTCTGGTCACTTTAATCCAGTATTTCTTAAGATCAGCACACAGTCTGTTACCAAGTTAATCTGCTACCTACAGGAAACAAACTGCATATGCCAACAAATAGATGACATATATGCAAAGGTTTCAGCCATTTCCAAACACTCGTCCCTAAGATTCTAATTTAAATCTATTTTTCCAAGAATATTTAAGTTTAGGGCTAAATTTTTGAATGTGGATTTGGTCTTAAATCTTGCTTTCCCTTGTATTAATGCAAAGGAGATGCACTCTTGATATTTTCTACAGGACAAGGTTATCTTTTTCTGCTCCAGATAGGAATAACCTTTCAGGAGAACTTCCCACCTTACTCACCAAAGGTAACACACATAGCCATTCAATCAGACCGAGCTGATTAAATGACACAAAACTAAATTAATATACAGAACTGAACATTCAAAAGAATAAATCTACACCAAACTTTTGGGAACAAAGAGATTAACTACTTCACTCACTAAACAAGCTCCAAAAGAAGCATTACTGGACTAAACTTTTGCTCCAAGATAATTGCCTGAACCTGGCCCCTGACTTGTAATGTTCACAGGCAGGGCTGTGCTGGGGACAGTTTGAACCAGTTCAGCAGAGTGGGCTATTGAAATAACCCTTGCAAAAATTAATTACCTTTAATGGTGTCATTTTCTTAAGCAGTATCAGAAATATGAACAAAAACAAAAAGGCTTTACAAGCTAAGAAAATTACTGCTCCACAGAATTCAACTGCAAAAATATTTTGTATTACTTTCTTTGGGGATGGGTTGCATTCAATATCCATTTGCCTCAACAGTTATAATTCACCTTTTGTCTTTTGTTATGATTATGGAAATTTGCCTTAATTTCAGGTTTTATAATCAGAAGCACACTATTTTTTTTATTTGAGTAGATAACTAACATGCATATTGCTCTTATTACTGATTATATTGATTTCCTGATTCCCTCCTCTCTCAGTAACTTTTTTCAATTCAGTAGGTAAGAAGCTTGCCTAAAAATTATACTTCTATTTTACAAGGACAGGTGAAAATAAATAATCTGCAATTTGCTTCACTTCATTTCAGCAATTTTGTTTCTATTCAAATTTCTGGTGAAGTTAGTTTTATTACATAATTATTCTTTTTACAATTCTAATTACATTTAACAAAATAATCTGATTACTAGATGAGCACAGTAGGCATAAAAGGCATTAATACATTAATTATTCCCTGTTTCAATTTGCATTACCCTAGTTTTACTGAGATTTCAGTTTGTTACCATGTGCAGGTTGCATATTCATTTGGTACATTAAAGATGGTTGGATTTCCTCAGTAGGTGGGATCTCCTTTCCAATGGTATTTGCACCAGCCACAATTTTTACAGCTTTCTCTTATGCTCACAGCAAGATACAGGCAATAGTCACACAGCAATTAGGTCTCTTCCATAGCTGCATTTTATGATATAATTACCAAGATGTAAAATGAGCTTCCCCTGCCCCCACTTTTTCTTTCCAGCCTCAATCTCTCTCATAATGGACTTCATTTTACATCCAGAGAAAGCGGAAAGAAACAGTTAGAAACCAGTTAGAAACAATTACCTGGGCTATCTAAAAACTCAACTAAATACCTCCTCGGGAATGCATGACCATAAATAAATACCACATCAAACTACTAATCACTATTATTCTAAGACATCTCTTGCATCTATTATTTTCACCCATAAAACTCACATAAATGTACACCAAATTCAATGCAGTGATAATGATAATCTTTTAAGAACTGCACTGTAATTTTAAATGTTTTATATTTACTATTATCTGAATTTAAGAACAGTCATAATACAGCACAGAGTTAGGAACTGGCTGATGCATACTCTGCCACAGTGTTAAAGAAATAATTATGTTTGCACAAAACCTCAATAGTGCAATATAATAAGAATTTTTTGACTAGAATGGAATCCCTCTGTTTGCAGAATATGTACAGCTACATAGAAAAACTACTTTTTTTTCTCCCTCACTCCACCACCAACTGGAAATGAGTCCTCAGCCATGACCTTTCCACAGCTTCCAGTGTTGCTGGAAGCATCCCCAAGAATGACAACTGGAGAAGCTGTTTTCATGACACAGCTGCTCGTTAGTAACTGAACAGACACATCACATCAATACAACCATTATTACTATAAAATATTTAGAGTGACTGATGTAAACCATCTTTGAGTCTATGGCATGAGAAGTCTCCCTGCCACAGCTAGCTAATATTTTCTCTTATCCTTCTTAAATTACTTTATAAACTCACAGATTAATAAAGAGCCTAATAGTTTTCAGTAGTGCCATTAGATTTGCAAACCACATAGAAAAATTTGGATTTAAGGACAATTTTCTATCTAACCACATATTTTGTGTGCACACAATTTCCAGTTTTAAAACATTACAGCAGAGTGCAGATTTATCCATTTTACAGATATGCCATATATTTTTATGGAGACATCCATAAGCATCTAATAAGATAGAAGTCAGCTCACAATATTTTGTAATAAAGTACCTGTTAGTAAAAACTATATCAGAGGGAAACCACACACAAAGGAAAAGGAACTAGGTCACTCTATTTGACAGCTGAGGAAGAAACAGAGGTTACGTCCTCTATGGCTGAGATTTAGAGCAGTTTCACTTAGTGGCTGTTCTGCTCCAATTCCCCAGCTAAAATTTAGACCTACAGCAAGAAGTCTTCATTCCTATTTTATTCTAGCAGGAAGTCATGGTTCAGACTCTTAAGTAACCAACAGAAAAAAAAATACTAGCCAGTGGGGAACTATGAAGCTTAAATATTATGTTACAGTTAAATTGAGATAAACCTAGGAGCAACTACAGGGTTCACTATATTCTCCCAAACGAAAAAGAGCTATAATTTGTTAACTATTCAGAGGTGTAACTTTTGTCCTACTATTTCAAACACAAAAATACTACTGAAATTTTAGAGCACCTCTATGGTAACTTGTCTCACTTGCAGATAACACAGGACCAAGAATCACCTAGGAACACCCTTTCTGATTTTTAGCTCACTCAAATTATTTAGTACAACCGTAATATTATATGCACTATCCCACCTGCCAAGTTTAAATAACTACTGTGGAACAAGAGGAAAAACATACTCTTATCTACTCCTTTCCCACAGTTTACACTGAGGTACACTTTCTGATGGCATAGAAGATCTAACCATTCCTATCCTTCAGAGCGCTGTGCTGCTTGGGAGGAAATTCAGATGGATAATCTGCAAGCCAGATTTGGCCCCAGTTTTGGAAAGCTTCTGCCAGCAGAACAGTGGCCCTGGACTGCAGTTCCAGGAAGGCAGCCACGGGGAGAACATCTTGGCAACCCAGCAGCCCCAGCCTCCCGTCCTGTGAGAGCCCCGGTGGGGTGTGAGCAAACTGAGCGGGGCTGCTCAGGCAGCCAGCCCAGCCACAGCCCAGCCCTGCCCCTCTGCCACAGAGCCCTCAGCGAGGAGCGCCAGAGCATCTGCTCTGTCCTTGCAGCGCAGCCCTGCCCCTCCCAGCGAGGCAGCACATCTGCCATGACAGAGGATGCCAGAGGCGCCCAGGAACCGCTACGGCACGGCCACGGTGGCTGGGAGATGCCGCTCAGGCCTGCTCTGACGGCCACCTCGGCTTGCCCAAGCAGGACAAACGCACCCAGCTTTGGCTCGAGAACATTCAGTGTCCCAGCACAGCAAACCCACTTTCAGTAATGGTGAACTTGATGAGGGTTACTCAGACTGCTCATGTCAAACATTTTTCAGAATAAGAGAGAACCCACTTCTACAAAGCACCATCTACATTCTGAATCTGTATGAATCCAAGCATCTGTCATTTATCACTGACTGCTGAAAAACCAACAGTCTAATGAACATTTTTTAAATATTGAGATACGAAACACAGAAAGAATGAAAGCATAACATCAATTTAAAGATTATCGTCTGTTGAAGATTAATCCGAAAGATTAGCAGAGCTTTTCCTTATCCTTCAATCAGTGTCTAAAATTATACCAATATACCAGTATTATACAGTCTCTTCCTCTGCTTCTGGTCCCTCCAGAATTGGTTTTTTTTTGGTATGTTTTTCACATAGCAATTACACAGAGAATTACACAGAAAGTAACACTGTAAAATTAAAATCCAGCAACAGAAGGCAGGAGGAAGGTGCAACATTTTTAATTGTTTCAGTTTCTGATAAACCATTCCCTTAGTAGTGGAGCAAACTGGTATATCAGCTACACTTCAGCAACTTTTTTTAACTAGTAAGAAGAGAAATTTTAAATGGCTATTATATAATTCAAGGAATTTATGCTAAAGCAACTTTGAATAACAATGTTCAACAATTACTCTTCCCTTCCCTACAGGAAAGGAGATTCTAGGCTCCAGTGTGGACTTGCCTTCTCTTGGGAACTAGTGGACTGCACTATTCTTGTCTCGACACTTGGCTGGGGTGGGAAGAAGACACATTCTCCCTCTCCAAACTTGCTTCTAAATTCTCATTCCTGCCTGTCACCCAAACGCTGCTCAAGAAATGCAGGGCTCCCACTAATTTCATGTCGTATGTAAAAAGTGAAAGGGGAATTCCCTAAACAATCTCATGGTTTCAATCTACATATTTTAGGAGCCCACTGATTTGAACCATTCGTGCATCCATAAGAAACTCATATATATTTTGGTTAGATAAAAATATAGTAATTTCAGTTTGCAATAAATGCTGGTGCTACATTAGAGAATATGAACACATCTTTACACTTACACACACTGGGAGCAGCAATTCCCAGCTCATTTTGTGAAAGAGAAATCCTGCCTGCCTTTATGTTCCAAATTAGCTCTGATCTCTAGACAAATGACCAAGGGGGCTTCAACCTTTCCAGTTCTTTTTCAATATCATATAAACTTGTGCCCAATTTAACTGGCAGAGCAGAGGTTGGCTGTCACCATTCTGTAGAAGCTGAGCATCCACAGTTGCCATTCCAGGAATCTCCAAATAGTCAACTGGAAACTTAAGTAAACTTAAACTAATTAAGTTTACTAGGATTCAAAAGATACAACATATCCAACCCCTGAACAGGTATTCCTCCAGCTTCCCAGGTATCCTGCCTCATCCTTTCTTTTCTTGTTCCACTTCAGGGGATACAGAGGACTTTACTGTACTCCATTACTTCTTGTTTCTTTCTCCTGCTATTTACCAATAACAAATCCTTCATGCAATCAGTCTTCCGCCAGCAAAAATGCTGAATAAATCCCATTTTGCAGTCAATTCTTTGTTTACAGTATTACTATCTTATCTTGAAAGATCAATCTCACCTCAAAGTTAATATTTTGCCATCCCACAAATTTTATAAAATAATCTTAACAGTAGCTTGGGCACTTCAGTAGATGTATTCAGCATCTGTTTCTACGGATTTCTGATACTCTTGACCAAACACATAAAACAATCTCATTTTATAAAGTAATACTAAACAGTGCTCAGCAAGCCATCTGTAAATCCAGTGCTTTATGTGATCAGAATTGCCTTTTGTAATCACCTCTAGTTTTCTTTCCATCCTTTGATGCAATTGTGACTTTCTTGCTCCCCTGATATCAGAAATTTGCACTCGTCTATTCAAAGACCTAGCTGGATGGAAAAGAGATGCCTGGCAATAATACAATGGGGTTTTTTTTTCTGGAGTTCAGCTCTTCTTTCACAACTTACATTTCACTCTTTGCTACAGAACTAGGTCTCAGTATGCCCACTGAGCAGCATAACCTGAGTGTGGCAGAGCCTTCAGAAACAAGCAGGGACACATCTCAATCTTCCAGACCATCGTGCAGCTCACCAAGACCAACAACAGGGCTTCAGGGACTTGCTGAGAGCTCTCTGTAAGAGCTCTATGATGAGAGCTTTGGTCCAGCAAATGCCTGACTTGAGAAAGGTCCCTCCTATTGAGGGCTGGAAGGTGTAGACCAAGATCAGTTTATGGTCTTTTAACAATTGTTATATAAATACATTGTGAATGCACTTCACTTCACAGCTCCTTTAACCCCACAGTTTTGGGCAAGACAGGAATTTTCAGAGGCAAAAATTTCTGACCATCCAGAAGGTCATCCCTCAGGTGCTCAAAAAATCAAGGGTAAGCTTTTTGACAATATGAAAAGCAGCAAAGACTAAAATAATTTGCATATGGCTTAATATCATATTTTTAAAAAGCAATAATTCTGCTTGAGCCTTGAAAATTTAATAGTTATGTGTACAGATTCATTTCTAGGGCATAGCAAATGTTGATGCGAGCTTGGCCTCTGAATGCCAAAGACCTAAGAGTTCCACAGTCACTGCTTCCAGATGCCTGCTTCTCTTCACCCCTGTTTTTTCACTCTGCTAGAAATCACACAAGAAGGGTATCCTAACAAACATCACTGGCAGCTCTGGTACTTCTGACAGGAAGCAAATAATAGTAATACAGTTTTATTGAAATTCCCATGTTACCTCTCAGTGCTGAAAACATGCCAAAATTACATGAAAATATTTCCTGGTCAGACTTATGCCAAATACCACAGCTGTTTTCATGGTCTTCCTCAGCAGCAACATAAGAGCACACAGCTACAGAAATACCACTAGAAACAGACATTGATTTTTATTTAGCACCTGGGCAGCAAAGCAAGAAGATCAAGCCAGGACCTCCATATAAATAGCACTAGAAAGAATAACAAGCACTTCAGGAGACTGCAATTATAAAGCAGCCTGCTCAACTGCAAAAATAATAGCAGGTAAAGATCACACAGGGAGAAGAGATGAAGAAGAAATAATGAAACAAAACAAGAATTTTACATAGGAAAGGTATAAAAAGGAGTGGATAAAGGAAAACAAAATAAAAACCCTACATTAAATACCCTCTGATACCTAGATATTCTCAAGCTGTCTAGATGATGTTAAAATCTACTAGATATTCTTAAGATTTCCAACTAAATCTGCCATGCAACAATTGTAGACTGCCTAACACACGTGCCCGAGTCAACTGGCATATTAAAGTCATTTGTGAAGAATGTAAAGGTACTGAAGTTGATTCAAAGCTGAATCCAGTAAAATACTGCCATTCACTTGCACGTGCTTCATGGTACCTCTACAGACCAAGAGGTTTCTTTGCCTATTAAAATTATACCTAGAAATAATTAACCATATATAGGTTCGACAAAGCAGTGTTATACTGAAAATGTGAAATGATAGAGCACAACAATTGAAGGTTTCTTATAGAAATAATGGAGGATCACACACAGAACAAAAATTTGGAGGAAGAGGGGGGAAAAAATCACCAAAGAAAGTCTGAGTCAAGAGCTATAGTATTGAAACAAAACCTTTTTTTATTACCAAAAAAACCCCAATATCTGTGAAAATGCATGATCAAAAATCCTTTCAAAGGAACAAAAACTAAATTGTTCCAAGCTGCTTTTAAAAATACTTTGCTAAACAGGGACTGTAATTACCAAGCACAGCACTTTAGTGGATTTAAAAACTTCCCAACACAATTTATACTTGCAGTTCCTTTCGATATTGTCAGTCATCCTTATTTATTTTAAACCAACATTATACTAGTGAGACTGTGCCCTCCTAAGTAATTTTTCCTTCTATAGTCTTCATAATAATTTCACTTGTATTACCTTGAAAAGTTCTTTTACACTAGTAGGTATAGGAGTGTGTGTATATATGCCTATGTATATGCTGACCTATCTTTATGGAAGCAAAGAAACCCCAAATATATTTACAAAATACTTTAGGAAATCCAGCAATAATATTTAACAGCAAGTATGGGCTCAGCCATCTTCTTTGATTACTTGTAGGCTATTAGAAAGCACGTGGATTAAAAAATCCAAACTTACCACTAGAACAGAATAAATCTGTAAGACATTAGAGAAAATACAGTATGTGTGTAAGTGATTAGTGTTCTTCATGGGAAAAATTTATGAATCCCGTCTGAAGATGTTTGTGGTCTTAAAAATAACAGCTTTTTATTCCCACTGGGAATTCAACTCTGATGCATAGAGACCTACTAAATTCTGAGGGTTTTTTCTATTTTTACATTACTCTGAATCGGAAACATGTTACATCTCTATCAGGTTGGGTTTATCTTATTTTCAGTAGAAAAATAAGATAAAAAGCCTCCCATTATCCGGTTGAATTTCCACCGAACAAGGACCAAGCGGAACTCCCGGTTTCCACACCCGCCTGATTCCGAAGGGATCCCGCAGAGCAGGGCGTGGGGCGGGAACGGCAGCGCCCTCCCGGTCCCGGTTACAGCCACTGTCCCAGCCCCAGTCCCGGTTACAGTCACTGTCCCAGCCCCAGTCCCGGTTACGGTCTCCGTCCCGGTTACAGTCACTATCCCAGCCCTGGTCCCGGTTACGGTCTCCGTCCCGGTTACAGTCACTATCCCAGCCCCGGTCCCGGTTACGGTCACCGTCCCGGTTACAGTCACTATCCCAGCCCCAGTCCCGGTTACAGTCACTGTCCCAGCCCCGGTCCCGGTTACGGTCACCGTCCCGGTTACAGTCACTGTCCCAGCCCCGGTCCCGGTTACGGTCACCGTCCCGGTTACAGTCACTGTCCCAGCCCCGGTTACGGTCACCGTCCCGGTTACAGTCACTGTCCCAGCCCCAGTCCCGGTTACGGTCACCGTCCCGGTTACAGTCACTATCCCAGCCCCGGTTACGGTCACCGTCCCGGTTACAGTCACTGTCCCAGCCCCGGTCCCGGTTACGGTCACCGTCCCGGTTACAGTCACTATCCCAGCCCCGGTCCCGGTTACGGTCACCGTCCCGGTTACAGTCACTGTCCCAGCCCCGGTTACGGTCACCGTCCCGGTTACAGTCACTGTCCCAGCCCCGGTTACGGTCACCGTCCCGGTTACAGTCACTATCCCAGCCCCAGTCCCGGTTACGGTCACCGTCCCGGTTACAGTCACTGTCCCAGCCCCGGTTACGGTCACCGTCCCGGTTACAGTCACTATCCCAGCCCCAGTCCCGGTTACGGTCACCGTCCCGGTTACAGTCACTGTCCCAGCCCCAGTCCCGGTCCCTGTCCCAGCCCCGCCCGCCGCGCTCCCGCTCCGGCGCGATGGCGCCACCTGCCGGCGCCGGCCGGGAGCGGCCACGGGCCCGCCAGGCGCTGCCCTGCCCGCGGAGCGAGGGACCCCCGGCAGGAACCGGGACCTGCCCGGCAACGCGAGGGAGCAGAATTAGTCCTAAAAGTGACTTATGAAACGTGAAAGGACCACACACTTGTGGCACCTGGTACAGGGCATCCTTATTTAAGGAAAGTCCTCTGAGCTGAGCAGCATCTACTTGCCAAATAATCAAATTACATATTGGTTCATAAAGTGGATTCCTCAAGGCTTCAGGACCCACGCAACAGCAGATTTACTAAGCACATCAAATTGAAAATAGGTGGTGGAAAAGAAGAAAGGACAGGGAAGAGACACCAACACACAGAGAAAAAATAGATTGAGAGAACATTAGCTAGCAATATTCTGCCAATGAACTAATTACTCATAAGTAGCCTGTTACAAGCGTCCCTCCTAACACAAGTCACCAATTTATTTAATTTTAGGAAAACAGTCACTGTCAGTAGTGAAGAATCACAATTCTTCATAACAGAAGCATTAATACAAAGCCTAATTCTCAAAAGCAATGAAATTAGGATGGTTTTATATGATGCTGTCATTAATTCACTCCTTACTACACTCAAGGGAAATATTCATCCCAATTTTTACCAACACTTTCTGCTGATACAGGTCTTTTCCTCATGACAAAAACTGAAAAGGAGAAAATGTTCCAACTGGCTGTAGACTTACAATCCAACTTTGAAAGACACACTCCTAATTTATTGGATTTTTCAAAACCTGCAAGGCTCCTCCTCCATAGAAGCAGGATTTCTTCTACTCCTTAATGTTGACTTTTCGCACTTGCATGGGGATTTAGACAAAACATAACCATCTGAAGCCTCAGAACCCCTAGACTGTCAGATTTTCTGCTAAAATTGACAGCTACAGATCCTGTCAGGACTGAGGCAGCTGCAGAACAAGCCCTTTGAAGTGAGCACAGCTTAGACTGAACCAGCTATGAAAAAAGGAAACAGCAGAGGAACCTTCTCTTTATTTTTTAAAGCTTTTACTCGCAAATATTCACCTACCACTACGTGGCTAGAAAGAAAGCCTCTTCTCTGGTTAATTAGTAGTTGTTCTCTGTATGAGTCTCAGCCCAAGCCAGAGGAAACTTCAAAGGCCTCACTCATCAAATGTCACGGCACGAGCTCCACGTGAAGCTGCCAGTTCTGATCTGGCTGCACAGCTACGGCTCACGCTGGGCCGGGGAGCAGAGCTGTACAACCAAGTAATTGCTAAGCAATTGTGTAACAAAAGAACAAACTTTCCATTGAAAAGATTTGGCAAAGTCACAGCAGTGGGCAAGACGAGAACTGAACAGTCTGCCAGCAGTACAATCCTGCTACATGCCTCACACGACAGCATCTTCTTTACCCATAATCTGTGTAATCAGTGGTTTACCTCTTTTGTTCATTTGGCTTTCAACATCCTTATCTGCACCTGTGACACCTGCAGCTTTAAAACAAACAAATCAGATCCAACACAGACCACTTAAGACTGTGTCAGAGCTGAGGGCCAGATTTCATTTTGTGGTTATACTTTGTAACACAAACATTCTGTAGCATTCTACTGCCACCAGTATGTAAAAGGAGAACAAAAAAGGTATCAAGCTAACATTGAGGGAAGAATAAAACACAGGACATTATTCATAAAGGAATGAAGCCTCAAGACTTCATCAAATATTAAACCAATAACATCTTTACACTCAGTAACCAATGTAATATAAATTTTGATGCACCAGTAGTATATACTTGTGATCTATCAGATACCTCTTGGTCAATAAATATTACACACTCTTAAGGGCCCAAGTTCAATTCTTTATTACTTTCTTCTGCTTCATCAGGGCTTTTAAAACAATGCTGAGCATGAACAATATTAGTGATTAGTCATAACTACTTTGGAAGGATTATTTCACTTTTAATAAGCTTGGTTGAGTTCTCTCCCAATGAAACAAAAAAGAATAAACCAGGCTTTATAAAGAATATAGGCTTATATAAAGGTTTATATAAAGAATAGCCCCATCCTCCCCCAGTTGTTTTACCTCACAGTGTCAACAGCCACTGCACTCCCAAAAGGCACAGAATGGTTTAACTGACACTGAAAGGATTAAGAATAAGCATTCATATTCTTTCATTCAGGAGTCATTCTTACATTATTTTGGGACAATTAGTGGTAGCACCTATTCAAAAATCATGTAATTTGTGTTCTGTCTTCTCAACACCCACAGAAACAGGTGTGTGTAATGTTCAAAACATTCTTTTAAAAAAACAGAGTAACTAGTTCTTGTAGATCAGATGCTCCAAAACTGCATTTTTTAAAAGGCAATAACATTTTCATTCAATAAATTCACTTCAAGATGTAATTTGTTGTAATTCCTAAGTTTCTTGTAGCTAAACAGAACTGTCATATCAAGAGGTACTGACCTCAGAATTCTGCTTAAGGAATTTATTAAGCACTCCACATCGTCTGTTAGAGCTATACTACAATTTTTCAGTACTTTTTTAACCAATTCCATACTTTCTCCTCCATTAAAAACATATTGTTTATAAACTCTTTCCAAATGGTAACAAGGCACTGAGAACTTAAGTACTTTTTTAGAAAATTGTATAAAGGAGAACTATTAAACCAGACATTAAACCAGCATGCCCCCACCCCTTCCAATTTCACAGACCTAAGTGGATTGCCATGATAATGTAATACAGCTTTCATTAAATATCAGAACATTTCACAAGGATAATATTCCTCTCTGTGCATGAATGTCCATTTCTCAACATGCTTCCATGTGTGCAGTGCAGTAGCATCAGGCACCAAAAACCTCTCCATTACTGACACCAAAAAAAAAAAAGCTGAAAATTCCAGCCAGTCATTTTCTGTTTCAGAATGGTAAAGTCCTTCAAAATCAATTTCTCCTTTCAATTTTCCACAAATCAGAAATCCACATAGATGAGTTTTCATCATGGTTTTTGACTAGCAATGTCAAATGTCTTTACTTGCCAAGAGCTTTTTTATTCTTCAGTGAAAAAAAACAATTTAATGCCACTAAGTACTGTTCTATACTAAGTAATCACAAAACTAGCTTAAGATTTATATGGTATGTACTAATGCATATGATCCAGATATAAACACAATATGAAAGTAAAATATGAAATACACTAAACCTTGCAGGATATTTATAATGACAAGTACCAGAGTTACTGTTACCTTGAAAATAAATAAAACTGCTATCCACTGGCTTGAGCAGCAGTAAACAACAAGGCAGACAAGAATTTACATGAATTTATGTGTTGAAAATATTTAGTCCCTGATATAACACAATATTTCAATCCTTTGTTTCCCCTCCTACAGGGCAGTATCATCAAGCACAAAAGACGCGACAGAAATGGAAGTACAATGCTAAATAAACCCTACAGAACAATCTTCCTTTACATCTTCCCAATAGGTGGCAACAGAATCCCAAAAATACAAAGAAGTTTATATATTTCTTTCTTCATCCACAAAGTAATGGAACCCTGTTACGACTTCAATCAATGAACTTGCAGTGATTCATTTGATTAAAATTACTGGTGCATCTCAGGAACAGAAATTCTCAGGACAGAATAATGCCAAAGGCCAGAGAATTCAGAAAACTGAAACAAAGCATTTATTAAAAAGCTAATTGTTATCAAACACCTAACCTGATTGCTTATATTCTGAGCTTATCTGGGAGGGGCAAACAACCACAAGCAGGAATTGCAGTAACAAAATATTTGAGCACTAAAGAAGAAATGTTAAGGAAGAAATAAAATTCTGAACTACTTCTGTTGCTGTTGACATCCACACCTTGGTCTTAAGCAGCATTTATTTACGAGGGTCAGGAAAGGAGTGGGCACTTTAAAACAAAGTTTTCAGCTGACAACTTTGTGACAGTAGGAGGTCCACATTAACTCCCTGATTCCTTGTAGGAAATGACAGGAAGTCAGAGTTCTTTTTCCTCGGCAGCTAAACAACTACTTTGTTTTTGTGGCACAAAGCTATAGAAATCAGGTGTAAATCATGCCCACTTACTTGCTTTCCAGGCCAGGCACATCCCTGTCCAGGGAAAGCCTCTCTGCAGTGATCTCCACCTTCCTGACGCTGCCGAAGAAATCCGTGATCAGGACGTTCTGAGGGTCTCGCTGGAACAGGTCTGTCCGGTGCCCAGGCGTGGAAACACACAAGCTTTTTGGACAGACCTGGAACTGAAACCAAGATGGGCAATCACATCCTGTCCCTCATCCAGCACTCTCTACATACACCTTCCACAATGAAACAACTACTAAAAAGAAAGATAAATAATACATATAACTTGCAATGATTTCAGTACAAGCTCCATAGCTGAAAAAAATGGTAGAAAAAATGCATTAAAATGCATAAACATCTTGATTAAGCATTTCTGAAAATCTTTTTCCTTACATTAATGCCACTGGAGTTTAAAAATGCTCCTGTGAAAGCCAACCATCAACTGATGGTTGGCAACATCTAACTGATAAATGCACAAATATATTGTTGAATATAGATGCAGCAATGCTGCTATAACCTTCCAGAAGTCACAACTGGGCATAAATTCTTCATATTTACCAAAAGGAGGCATGCAAAATTAAACAAGCTTTAATAAGTAGCTATGCTGAAGGCTTCATAAAGAAGCAAAAATCTACATTTTGATCAGGAAAAAAAACAATCCAATAGTCTTGTTTCTAATTTATAGCCTACAAATTAATGCATAGGATCTTCTAATACCAAAAGTGCTTTATTTACATGAAGTTCACAAACATCCTGTGATACCTACAAACCTTATTATTTATTATTTTATCCATGTATTTTGTCTACATATCAGATCCCCTATATCCCACACACGCTGCAACATCTGAAAGACAAAACCAGCACTAACAAAAGCAGAAGGAACAGTGACAGATTTGTTGCAGCATTTAGAACACCTGGCAAGACAGAATGTCTCTTAAGTAACAGGTCTGCTATGTACCCAGCAGACACTGAAGGCAATACAAATGCACGCTGGACACAAAGCTGTTTTGCACAAGTCCTACCATGCTTGCCACAACACAGATCACCTGGTAACAGTGCAGGTTATGTGAGTCCTTCACATTCCAGCCACACAGAACATTTTACAGAAGAAATTTAACATACAGGACTAAGAATGTCACTCTCCACATGGGTGTTCATCTTTCTTAATCTTACATTTTCCAAGTGATTTTTACAAACAGGTCCATCAACCACAGGAACTAGAGCTCATATACCTAAATTACATCATGGGTCAGCTCTTCCAAGGTTGCATCCTTATGGCAAAACCACAGGTCCTAATCAGCTCAGTGCAAATATAACTTCGAATTATCCCAGATTATGACTGACAAAAACCTGTGAGATTCAGGTCATACTTCCCAGCAGAAATACTGTGCTCAGCCTGACACAAAAGGCACAGGCTTTTGTTGCACATTCTTTCTGGACAACAGAGTCTTACCTTACAAAAAGTTTCCCAGAGAGGAAACAATCTATCTGGCTTTTCTTCATAGAGGACAGATTCTACCTCCCCATTCCTCCCTTCTGCTCTATTCCAGTTTCTCTTTTATCCCTTTTTAGCCCAAGCCTGTAAGCAGCATTAGGCTGCTTGTCCAGGGACAGCTCAGCTCACTTTCACCTTTACCTGAAGCAGACAAGCACACATATACACTCAGCTCTTATTTTCAAGATTCCCAACTCTCTTTCTGGCTGCTATCACACAGCTGCTAAAGAAAAGATGGGGCAAATCATCCCTTTGTTATCCTCCCTGTGGTGAAAATGAACTAGACTCATCAGCATCATGCTTCCCATACAAAAGCCATTTGTTAATGCACACACGAATTTGCTACAGTTCTCATTTTCACCAAAACACTATCCATTTTCTCCAGCTTTGCTCCAATTAAGGACACAAACATAAAAACTAATTCTCTGAACTAAACCATAAAAAGTAAGCATTTGCTTTAATCCCACTATTTGAAGCATAAATTACGCTGCAGTTATACAAGTAAGTCTCTCACCAAGGTTTTGAGTATGAATGTCCTAATAAACTGCATCAGCATGAAAGTGGGAAACTGATACTGCACCCAACTAATTCTAACCTGTCCTACAACAGTTTACTACAAGATATTGATATGAATTTGAGTAAAAATATAAAGTGGCAGTGAGAACAAAATTTCAGTGTTAAAAACCTACCCATCCACTACCATTCTGAGAAAGGACAGCAAACCAATTATACCACAGCAGACTAACACTAATAAACAAGGTCTTCTGACAAAAAAAGGAAAAGGCAAACACTGGCTGAGTTAAGCGCACTTTTTCCTATATTAAATTTTCCAAATTTTAATTTTTTTTTTTCCAAACAGAGCTAAAGAACACCCCCGACTTTGTTATCTTAACTTTTCTAACAACAATTTAGCTCTTTTATGATAAATGACACCTCATTTAGAAATTGATTTGAATCTTATTTTAAAAGTTCAAATGTACAACATTTCCATGTACAAATGTACAAATTTCAATGTATTCTTTATTTTCAGGAATTGTGATCAAACCTATAGTCAGTCATTTGCACAGCTTTATGCTATCCCTTAGCAACACAGATGGAGCAGGTGGGGAGTAGGTGGAGTGGATTATGAAAAATGATGTGTCATTCTTTGCAGGAATGCAATATCCAAATCCTAGGTGCATGTGAAGAGAAGCTGTTTCAAGAGTGGTTAGAGAAAAGTAAAGAGGTAACAGGATAGAAGAGGTATAACAAATACACAGTACTTCAAAAAGAGAAGACATTAGACATATCAGAAGATCAAACAACTGATCATTTAATTTTAAAGCTAAGTAGTGAGCAATGCAAGTTACCCTGATCTTGAAAAGCATTATTTTAAACTTAAAAAATCAGAGTTGGAGAGTTGGATAGAGTACCTTCAGTGCCAGAGTACCTCCTGCAACTGCTGGCAAAAAAACAGGTTTATATCTTTACTATGGACTAACCATATGTCATTTTGGAACTCTTAGATGCAGCCTTGAAAAGCACCAATCCAAAGTCAAGTGGTCACATTTACTGAAATGTGTGCAGACTACAACTCAGTACCTCATCACACAATGGTCTGGGTTGCAAGAGACCTTAAAGATCACCAAGTTCCACTTTCCTGGCAGGGGCAGGGACACCTCCCACTAGACCAGGCCCTGAAGTCCCATCCAACCTGGCCTTGAACAGATCATCACAAATCACAATATATTTGTGTCCCTTCTCTTCCACTCCCCAAGCATCAATCAGCAGATCAATGCATGATAAGATGATTTACATGATATAAGGAATTTACCAGTATGGGTAACTTCCCTCAGCTATTCCTGAGTACTTGGCATAGAAGCAAAACCACAGTTAGGTATCTTCTCTGAAGAGCTCAAAAAGTACTTGGCCAGCTAACAAACTTCTACACTTCTCACAATAATCAGATTAACATCCTTCTGGCCAGTTCACCAATACCACTTCCCAGAGAGTGTCTTACACAGTAGAAAGTACTGTTCCTTTTTATTACCTTTTATTATTAACACAAATTAATTTGAATGGACAGGCTAGGCAAAGATACTTAATCAATAAAGAACTTGCATATTTTTCTTTATCAAGATTTATTTTAAACTTACCTGTATCCCATAATTAGAAGGTATTATATTATAGGACAGAATTTCATTCCCATAGAAATAAGTAAAAGAACCTTGAGTCTTAGCCATTGAATCAATTCTGTATCAACATAAAATCTGCCAAGTGTGGGTTGTTTAGAGAGAATTCTCGCACACATGTAGCAGTCAGGCTAACACCATCCTCTGTAGACAGAGGGTGGCATAAAACTTTTGAGCAGCTGCTCCTTTTACAGAAAAGAATCTACAACAATGTGCTCTGTAAGTGGTAGCTCTTAGATTACTGATGTGGCACAGCAGGATTTGTTGCTACAAGGTACTAAAGTACAACCCATTACTACAAAAAAAAACTAGCATTGGAACAGGTATTAAGGGTTAATGGAGCACATAAAATATGGTTACTTTTATGTCATCTCACCATTGTATATATCTTACTGCTAGAGATGCATTTTCATAAATTTTGTCATATTTTACCTGGTTGGATTCTTTTCTTTCTGCTTCATACCTGAAATCTACAGTAATGTTTGCCTCAGCTAGAATTAAGTTCAAACACTGATGGATTTGTACCTATCTTGCTCTGGAATCTAAGCAGATATACAGATAAATTAGTCTCTGCAGGAATTTGTGAGTGCACTGTTAGAATTTTAACTGTTTAATCACATGATGCTGTTTTGCAAAACAACATCAATGCCTGCTTTTCCACACCTGCAAAGTGTCTGCTATCCTGATTTTAGAAGCTTCCTGCTAAAATATTTCACATGCAAATGCTTCATTCCATTAATACAAATATCTAATGAATACCTTATTATTTTTTTCAGCAAAAATACAAAATCTGGCGAATTTTGGTTATTTTTTTCTGGAGCCAGCAAAGCACTTTTAAATGAAGACAATCCTTGAAGTGTTACACAACTACATTTAACAATAGCAAAAAAACCCTCCCTCCAAAGCTGCTTCCGAGAGAAACAGCAGGAGCATAAAAAGCATTTGAAGAACCCTACAGACAAAATAGATTAGTTTTGGAGCTATTAAAGTCATTAGCATATTCATGAATGTTGAGTATTGTACTTACTAGGTCATTCATATTTGTCTGACTGGCTGGATGGATTTCTTCCAAGAACTCTAAGACGTAGAAGGTGTATCTGTCCATGAGGTGAACACCAATCCCCAGGTCAGGCTGATGCTTTAAAAACAACACACAGCAGTTATTGGGCATTTGCAGGAGAGAACTCAGCATTCAGGAGAAGGAACAGAATGTAATAGCATATTGCAAAAGTTAAGCTTGATTCTTTTTGTCTTAGGCAAATTATGCAAGGAAAATGGCTAGCTGTGAAGAAACCTAGTGCTGATAGGCTGAACAATGCAGTTTATCTATAAACTGTATTCTGGCAATATCTATGTTTCCCAAAAGGCAGAGAACCCCCTCTGAACGGTCCAGCATGGATCTGTGGACTTTCAAAACAGGGCTGGGAGAGCCAGTGTTTCTTATAGCAGTGCATGGGTTCAGGTAATCCTGACCAGCTGCTGGAATCTCTCCTACGGCTCCTTCTGTAATTCAGCTGCTATATAGTTACAGCAGGTGAAGGTTAGCATTTTGGTTTGTTTTATATCAAGTATAGCAAGTCCTAGATTGAATATTCCTCACACCCAACTCTCAGCAGTCTTCCCATAAGATTCTGTGCTATCCCTAGACAATGCATATACTGGCCAGCAAGCATAGAAATCCTTCATTAGCCTGGTTCTTTGGGACAGCACACTTACAAGTTTTGTAAAACCCCCACAAAATACCTTATACATTCAGCAATTTGAATAAGAGAAATCTTTAGTTAAAAGTCAGTAGGAATTGTGCTTCTAATTCAGGCATTCTGAAAACTGTCTTAAGGATCAGATAAATCTACTTACTGATAAAGAATCTTCTCCGACTTGGCTGCTAGCCAAGGCCATTATATTGGGTGAATAAAATCGTTCATACATGGATGCTCCTTGGCAAGTATCAATAATAAACAACAATTCATTGTACCTGAAAGAAAGAAAACAGCCTCCTTACCCATTTCTACTTAAACACTATATACATACTTTGCTTTTTAGTTACCAGGGCAGCTGCTCAGAACCTAAGGAACAGGAGCTCACCCTGGTCAGTTTCAGGATGTGAATTTGCCCAGAGCAATACCTTTGAGCAGCTCTAACTGCTGGAAGCTGAAAGCAAAAACTGAAACTCTGCTCTTTGAATGCAAACTCTCAGAAAATGTTATGGACAACCAACAGTATCACTGCTGCAGGTAGCAAGGCATACCAGAAAGACACACTTAAGAGTATGTTCAGGATATTCAATATTCAATGTCTACATAATGCTTATTTCTTACCTTCTTTTCTGCCACATTTGTTCAAAGGCATCAGCAAGCTCTACATTTGTGATTTCTTCAGAATCCTGAAATTTTAGGAAACCATTTCCACCATGGCCTGACAGAAAAATCAGAAGTTGGGCAAGGATATAGGTTAAAGGAAGATACACAGCCTTGTTGATCATTTTTCTAAAACAAGGTAAACACAATTCTCTTTCTACAGAAACACTCCAACAAAACAAAATATCAGTACAGTAAAAAAAATACACATACACCATTTCAACAGGAAACTATACTGGCTTAGTACTGCATTACAGGCATTTTTTCTTAATTACAATGACATGCTAAAACCAGAAAAAAAATCTTCTGGTCGATCCTTTTGTGCATTTGTATTACTGATGCTTTCAACAAACCCATCCAACTGAGCAAGCATCAACAGACTGTACACAGAAACTTGCAATTACCTGTCATATATATTAAAATATTGCTTCTGTCATCAGAAAGAAGACGTTTCGATCGTGGTGTGCTTGGTGGGATTCTTCCCGTTAAAACACGCAAGAAATTTTCCACAGTAACCTATGATTAGAAGCATAAAGTCATTTTCTAAAGATAAAAATATTGATCAGCCATAGGCTGGGTTACAGAAATTAAATAATGGAATGTATCTATAATGCAGTGTATCTAACCAGACATAGTACGGCATGGTATAAACTGCATAAACATTTTCTTTATAAGGTTTTACTTCAGCTTAAGAATCATGTGGTACTTTTTATTATGCTCTATTAACACCAGCTAGTTGCTTAATTATATCCAATAAATCTACCACCATTATTAAATACAATTTTAAAATACATTTACATTGATCTAAAAACCTGTCAGCATACAGCTTCATTGTGCCAAAGCGGCTCCTGTACTCACAAAATGCTCCAACATTAGTGTGTGTTACCATGGAAAAACAAAAGTTTAAATTCCCTCTGCAACTCAGGAAAGAAAAAACAAGATCAATTCAGTTACATAAGTCTGAGTGATCAGATGAGATCCATCTGAGTGGTGACTGCAACACATCCTATAAAACACCACTTCCCTTTTAAGTACACGTGCACAGCTCAAATGCCAGCAACAAATCCATACCCAGGAAAAAACATGATAAAAAGAATGTAGCTGTATTCCAGTTCTGTGTCTCCACTTCTTTGTATAAAGCTTCAGAGAAATAAAACATCTACTATATACTTAAATACAATCCAATAAACCTTTAGCAATAATTCTACAGCACTATTGAACCAAGAAACTGGTGTGAAATTTTGTCTCAACTGGTAAAGACACTCCTGGTATGAAGGAATATTACAAGAAAAGAAAGGTGACAGAATGCAGATTTTTATACAGTAATTGCTTTGCAGTAATGATTAAGTTATGGCTTTTGTTTTATTTTAGGAGCATATGCTTAAGATTAGGAATTAGAGTACAGCTACCTAATAAACAATTCACCTGCACACCAAAATTTTCACAATAATTTTTGTGTTGTCAAAATGAGACACTGAGCAGTCATTTCCAGAGAAATTTCAGTAATGTGATTCTATTCCATTATTTAAAATAGACACAATAAACATGATTCTAGTACAAGGAACTTCAAATACAAACAGATATCAAGGAGGGGAGGGGTATGTATTTTACTCTCATCACTGATAATAAAAGCCCAGCCCCAAACCAGTAATATGAACAGAAAGACTTCCTCAAACTTTACAGATGCTGCATAAATCTTTAAACTAACACTAGAAAATAAAGACTCAGTGTTTTAATTAAAGCACAGTTACCTCATAGCTTCTGTAATCCACTTCCACATCATCTCCATAGACATTCAGCTCCATGTTTTTATGACTAAACACAGTAGCAGGTTTGGGATTTCTGGGATTACATGCCATATCATCTGCCAGCATCAAGACAATGTGACTGTGAAAGATAAGAAAAAAACTATTTCAGACATTCTGCTTTCACATAACAGTCAAACAGAAATTAGAACAACACTCTTCAACAATTACAACAATAGCTTGGATCATTAAAAAGATTCCTAGAATTGCAAGTGAAACTTTGCAGAATTATACCCTATTTCCTTATGAGCATCCTCAGTATCACAAAGATGTCACACACAGAAATGCAGCTGCCTGTCATTTATCCACAGGACTAAGGCCAAAGATGAGCAGGGGAGTATTTGACATCAGCAACTTTAGTACACAGGCTTGCCTGGACCCAGGGGGCCAGAGCTCTTAATAAAATAATTCAGATTTTTAAAGGGCACTAAAACCAACCAACTCCAAGAATCATAATAAATGTTTATTTTTTGCATGTGATTTTGAAGTTTGTTGGGAATATTTGGTTAGTTGTTTTTTTTTTTTTTTGTCTTGTCAGTATTTTGAAAGAAGTCTTGCAGCAAATAAAGAAAAACACATAAAGTAAGTTTGCCTAAGGAAAAAACATGTTCAAATCCACATAAAAATTGCTGTAAAGGCTAAATAAACAGCTATCTCTCACTCTCTTTTTAGGTCTTCTCCAATGTCTTGGAGAGTGTTCTTGTCTCTAGTCCAAAGCATTGCTGGCTTTTTGAGATTAATTCCAGCTCTTTGGCTATGGATAAGCAATGGATCTTGCTACTGAACACAGAAATCTCAGTCACACCACAGTTCTTGCAGTATTTCTAAAACTCACACTTATTTTGACTTTAATGGTAAAGACAGACGGATGCAAAGAAGATGAAAGTTCTCAGGTAAGGGCAGAATTGATGACAGAATTTCTGAGGCAGTGCCAAGGGCACCTGTGCTTCAAAGGCTGCACAGGAGCGAAGACAGCTGCTCCTGAATGACATCCTCAAGAACAAAAGCATCTTTCTGTGCCTTTCAGCCCACAGCACTTCTGCAGTGCATTCTCTTGGATTTATAACCCCAAAATGCATCTAAAAATTGAGTTTCAAACTCTACTCTTTCAAAAACCAGAAAGTCACTCCTTTTTTTCTTTTTTTAAATATAAGAAACACAGGGAACAGGATGTTACTGTCAGTGCATTCATAGTTGAGTGGGAGTTAACTGGGGACTCCAAGTGTGCAGTTTTGGACTTGGACCTTGGACAAAAAAATGCCAAACTAATTCAATCCATCAGAACACGCATTTTGCAGTGATGAAGCAGGCCACACTTCTTCAGGCAGACATGCTGGAGAAACTACCAGTCCTCTAAACTACCATTTAAAACCAGGAACACAAGGAATTCTATAGGAGCCTATGGTACATACAGGTTATGACACAATGGATGCTGGTGCCTTAAATTCACTTCCACAGTTCTGACAGAAATTAATTACATTCTGAAACAGCTGGAAGGAACTGTGCCAACACCACTAGAACTCTGAGTAGGAACACAAAGATACTTTAGAACCTTCCTATTCCCTTTGTCAAAGAAGAGATACTGTTCTAACCCTTGTGCGTCACTAGGGAAACACAACTTGTACAGACAAGAAACTGGTTTGCCAAATAAAATAATGTAAAATGGATTTTTTCAAGGCAACTGTCAATATACAGGAGTTTCTCCTATAGTTCAGAGCCTTTAAAGATCCAATGTAGTTACAGATGTGGAAGTCTTACATCTTAGTACAGTCACAGTTACCAACATCTCCACACTAAAAGGAAATTGAAGTACAGCAAGACTCACCTCTCACAGTAGTACTGCCTTTGCTTACTGTATTTAACAGTTTTCACATTACTTTCACCCATTTGCAAAGTGGTACATTTTAATGGCTAGATCTAATTAGCCTGTTCCAAAAGGAACATTTTATTATGCAACTTGCTGCTTTTTCTTTGGAACAATATTTTCATCACATTGATGTGCTTGCATTCTTCCTTTTTACTTTTATCCAGTTAAACTGGGAAGAAAAATGTATTTCCATACTGATTCAGATAGCATGAGAACTTCAGTAGCCCATTTGCAAGAACTGGATCCACCAAGATTTCCTCACCTATCAGGAATGCCCAGCCTCTTGACACTTCTGTACACGGAAAGAGTATTTGCCACATGACGATAATTAAACCAGAATCGAGATGTACACACCTTGAAACAGAAAAAAACCCACATTAAACAGTGCAAAGATTCAAACTGGCCTGACACATTGCATCAGAACAACATCATTACAGGAATATTTTAAAAATAATGACAACTCAGAAAGAATATAGTAACACCAAGAAGCTAATAAGTTATGCAAATCTTAGTTGTCCCAAAGCAAAAAAATCTGAAAATAAAAGTTAAAAAAAAAAGTTCCCAGCATACTGACTCAAGATAAAATTGTCATAAACCCTTACTAAATATAGAAGGTAGCACTCTGGGGAATAATCCAGCAACAGCAAGTAGATAAAATAAATTTTTTCATTTGCTTTCTCCTTATCAAATGGAAGAGAGATCAAAGGAAGAGTTCTCTCTCAATAGCAATCCCATTCTGGGAGCATTCTTCCACAAAGGCACAAGTGAATTAATTCATGCAGAAGCCACACACAGGGGAAAATGCACTGAGTACATTTGCATTTATGGAGTCAAAGTAAGAGCAAAGTGAGCTCTAACCAATACCAATACAAGTGAATCTGGATACAAATTCTCAGAGTTTAATTTCTACTGTTCTAACAGGCAAGGGGTCAGGGCTCAGACATTCCCTTTACTTACACACTCCCTAAATCAGGTTCTGATTCAGACATTCCAAAAGCTTCTAGAAAAGGTGACTTTAAAACCACAAAAACAGAGATGCAGGAAAAAATCATTTAGATAGTTTCTTAATTTTCCAGCCCTAAATGTAGAGCTGTGAGTCACACCACATAGCATCTCTTTCCCTACTCTTTCCATAATAAGAACTGAGTTGTAGCTCAAGTAATAATAAAATTCAGCCCGAAAGGATCCCCTTGTGTATCTATCACCCTGTCAGTTAGGAATCCCAGAAAACCCCACAGGAATCAGTCCATGAGGACATCTGCCTTTCAGCAAGACTTAATGCTCTGAAAACAAACTGTGTCCAATTTAGCTGAGACATTTCAAGGCACTATCACCTGCACCCTGCCTCCAGTACCTCCCTTAGAACACAGTGGAAAGTGTCTAAGCTTTAAATATAGCTATCCACGCTGCAGCACATTAATTCAAGCTATGATGAGGTGGGATTGCAGTTTGATCCCAGGTTTGAAGTGCCTGACAGCAGTAACCTCTCCCTGGTTTGCTGCTTAAAATATTAGTAGCAGCTATTACAAAACTCAACAATGAACCACTAAGAAAATAAAACCAGCAGAAAATCTGTTCAGCACAGACAGTATAGGTTCTTGGACCTAATTTTCCACCTTCTTTATGTGTTTTTATCGGTACTAATAAAAGCATCTATTTGTTAATAGTATTAAAATAGTATGTTATGTTTTAATAGTTTCAAGTTTGTACATTGTAAAATACAAAAGTTATTTCTTCAATTAGTTACTGTTAACTTTCCTTTTATATTGCTCAGTTTTAGTATCTGGAAAACAAACAGCTGCTACTGAGTAATTACAATAGTGTTCTGAAACAAATTAGTCATTAAGACCTGAATTGTGATTAAGAACCAATTGTGCAGCATGATTCAAAGCTAATAAAAGTTACATGGCAAAAAAAAAGAAAGGGTACAAACAGTCAATCTAAACACTGTATTGCCTCAACTGATCTTATTCCCAGTCTGTTATCACAAGTTAACAGATTGAACAAGAACAAAAATGATACAAATTCTACCTTTCTGCTAAAAGAGACTAGACTTCCCTGGTATCAGAATTACACCTTTTTTTCAACATGCAGTATGCTAATTTAACTATTTTAATGCTTTTGGAACTTTTGTTTTATGAATCCTGCCATGTAGCTAGACACACTGAGTGCTTGAAATTCGGTGATATTGAAAAGACAATTTCATTATAGTGTAATGAATTTGCAGGAACAATTTGAAATTTATTTATTTCTAAATGCTTATCTTTCTATTTCTTTCAAATGAGCATGACTTTTGAATGACTGTTGCAATTGCAGCTCCTGATGAAAAACTGTCAACATTATAGGAGGAAAACAACCTGGACCATGCTTACCAAAACGGCCCAGTTATTCGTATGTCCACTTCTAAAAAACTGCTCTGCTTGATCCTGAAAGATGAAAATTTTAGATTTTTCAGCAATAAGAAAGAAATGACCATTCATCGTTTTGTTAATTCCACAATAGTGTTCAATGCACATGTTTACCACACATTAATACTGAATAGACCTTAGAAAAGCTAAAAAATAGGTGTTTTTCTTAACATTTGCACATTTCATGTTAATGCTCCAAATATTTCCCTGAAACTTGCTACAGAACAAAAAGGAACTATTAGTCACTTGCACCTTAGCTATAAAAGCCCACACACCTCTATGCCAAAGGACACTCCAAGAACAAGATAATGTGATTTACTGACCTACAGTTTCATCCTTAATGAGAAGAGAGCCTAGGATTCCATTCAATTCAATTTTCAAAAGCAGGTAAGAGAATCTGCTGTTTGAACCCACTTTAAATCCAAGGCAGTTACACTTATCTTCCAAAATCAGGATCTATGACAGCAACCTTCTGTATAAATCTGTGTTCTCCACAGTTCCCACTTTCCTTTGCAGATAAGAGGCCTCTTTCTCCTTAACAGGGAGCATAAATCAGGACACAACAAGAGGATAAGACTTCACAGAGGTAAGGGAATAAGTCCGTCATGGGACAACAACCCAAATCTGCTGACTCTTAAATCACTCTGTTAACTCTGAGGAGTTCTGGGATGATGCTCGTGGTCTTACACAAAACACACAGTAACAGAAATACTGTTGTACTTCAAGCAGCAAACAACCTGCAGTTTAATTAGTCATCCAGAGATTGTAAGAATATTTCTATTGTTCAGGGTGCGGGGGTTGTTTGGTCCTAGCTGTAATTAATTTCAAGCATAACAACTTGTTAATAATGCAGAATTCAAAAGCAAACAACACTCCAGATGCAGCGTGGGCATTAAGCTAATTGCTGAAACATGAAGTTACTCCCACCTGACAAACCCACTGGCACCTGCCGTGTGCGAGCGGGCACCGGGCCGGGGAGCCCGGGCCGCTCCTCCGCCCTGGGAGCGCCCGCGCCCGGCCCACCGGCTCCGGCAAGGGGAACAAACACCCAATACAAGTTACAAGTGTGTGGCAGGGAGAAAGTGAATTTCAGAAACCCGCAAGAGGATGAAAAGTCTGAGGGTTTGTAACTTTCAGAAGTTACAGAGCGCCGCGGATCCGCCCACGGGGCAGCGCCGGGAGGCTCCGCCCGCCGGGGGCAGCGCTGGGGACCGCGGCTCAGAATCGGTGCCCGTGGTACCGACAGGGCTCCTCCTGCGAGCCGCCACCCTCCGGACAGCTCCGCGGGCAGCCCATGGGCGCTCTCCCTGCCCACCGAGGGGCGGCGATGGGGACACGGCAGCACCGAGCCCCAGGCGCCGCCCTCCCGCCCGCTCGCTCTCGGCCCCGCCGCGGCTCCCCCAGCCCCGTACCTGGAGGCCGCCGGGCAGCGCCGCGCCGCAGCAGCCCAGCAGGAGCAGCAGCGCGGCGGCGGCGCGGGCCCGGGAGGCGCCGGGCACGGCAGCCGCCATCTCAGCCCGCCTCCTGCGCGGCCCGGCCGCGGCTGCCGGAAGGGGGGCGGTGGCCTGTGCGCAAGTTCCGCGGGCGGGAGCGCCGCCGGCCCGGCCTCGGGAGCGGGGCCGCTGCTGGGAGCGCAGCCGGGGCTCTGGTCACGCACTGAGCTCTGCCGGCTCTCCCAGCCTGCCGGGCTGGCGGGACAGAGGCGGTAATGGCTGCCGGTCTGGCGTTGCCTTGGGCACCCGAGTGCGCCGTGGCTCCGTCGTGAGCTGGGGCTGGAAAACACCGGCCGCGCATCCGCCTTCGGCTCGGTTGGCTCCTACGGGGTAACAGCAGCCCTTCCTCTCAGCCGCCTTCAAGAATTCCGTGAAATCCTGGGCTCTAAGAGGGCAGGGCATGGCGAGCTGTGAGCCGAGGGTGTCATCAGGTCTTGGTGGCCGCAGGGCTGCCTTGGAGAGGGACCAGCTTTGGCAAGGGAGGGAGTGGGACCTAAAGGTAGATTATTTTTTTTTGCATGAAGCCTTGCTATAGCTTTGCCTGTAGTGTATTCATCCCTCAGAGCTGATGCATCATCAAATTTTTATTTCAATGTCTTGAACCACTTGGTATGATTCTTTTATTTCTACTATCTCATCTTGTCACTGCTTTGTTCAATTGCCTGATGCCTTCCATCAGTGAAGATGCAGAATCTGCCCTGAACCATGGAAGCTATATCTTGCTCCATGTACTTGTCACCGGTAATGACTTTCTCAGACAGGAGCACATTTCCATGTATTGATGTTGGAATTTCAATAGCATCACATTTGCTGTTTTAAAGCATCACTGGTTTCCTTGACAAAAACAATCACCTGTTATTAGATGGTACTTACTCCCTTCAGAATACCATAGCCACCAGCTCCTGTTGTGCCTGAGCCCTTCTGTGTGAGCCTCTTGTGAACCTACTGAGAAGTGCTATGGTTGTCAATGTCTGTTCGTGCCTGCTTGTAAGCTGCACTGTTTATCTTCTTCCAGAAAGCTAAATGAATTTAGGGCCAAACTTAAGCTTATTTTCTTACACCTTCAAATGCTTCCACTTAGGTCTCTTGATCATTCTCAGATGTGGTCATGATGTGTCAGTATTCTAAAGGATAGACAAGGGTAATACTAAAGGATCTCTCCAAGCATGTATTCATGCAGTTTGGTAAACTGATGAGTTGATTTCATATGCCTTGACTCAGATAGCACCGCAATACCTTTCTGCTCCCATGTGGAATTGGCCAGGAAACATGTGACGAGGTCTGAGCCTGTGACTGAACTTCTTTCAGTTAAGCTTACTTCCTTGCTCTTTGCACTTACTACAAATATTCATCCTTTGGTAACGTCCTTTTCACACAGAAATAATGTCAGCAGCTGTATCGTGATGATGCATCTTTGAACCAGACATGTCTTGATGTTTGTACCATGTGAAAAGTTATGTCAAATACGGCCAAAAGGTGACTTTTGGTTTACCAAGAAACATTCCTGACATGAGAGGTAATGAACGTCTTTTCTGTGAATAAAATTTAAAATCATCCTGTTTCCTTACAAACTCCTGAACCTCCTGAAATTTGTATCAGAGGTGACTGTAACTTTTTCATTCTCTGTAATGCTAGACTTTATAATTTTAATAGCATTCTTTAAGGGTTACTGTGTCTGATTTGCTACTTCAGAAAATAAACTGAAAAGGTGGAAAAAAGCCTCGTGGCATTGGAATGATACAAACACAGCTTAGAAACCATAGCAAATTTTCCTTACATGGAAGATCACTTGTATTTCTCATGGTTACATGTAGCTGGGTTTGCAATCACCAGGAAGGCTCAGCAGGATCCTGATGCAAAAGCTGCAAACATAGCTGCATACATAGCTGATACATAGCTGCACACTCCCAATTCTTGTGTCCCCTGGTGTCATCTGCAGTGTGTGAGCAGTGTTTGGATCAGCACAGCCACACTGCAGGGGCTGCTCTTTGACTGTGGGTGTTCAGGTCCTGTTACTGCCTTTCCATCCCAGGGCAGAGGCAGCACTGAGTTAAGGCAAACTCAGTTGCACAAGCTCTTTGGAATAATCCAAAAGAATGGCCATTACTCCCTCTGATTAATATTCTGTGTAATACTGTGCATCACCTTCTTAGGTCTGTCTCTGGTTTGCCTTCTGAATTCCCTTTGCCTGTTGGAGTGTCTTTTCTAATGGATCTAATTCTCCTTCTACTTCTGGCTCTTATTTCTTTACAGGCTCAATCTTTCTGGGCTTTAGTATTCATCAGATGTGTATGAGTGTGCCAGTGCTTCAGGCATTATTCCTGGAGGTGGTATCACTTCTCTTTTTTTTCTCCAGTAAGACAGTACCAACAGCTTTGTCCTCATTTTTTTCATCTTTATTCCCTTAGGCAGCTCTCAGTACATACTTCCATGCCTGTACAGGATTTTTTTTTTTTGTCTAGAAGTAAAGCTCAATGCTGTCTGCTCCTGTTTCTTCATTCTGCTTTGTTTCTGTGCTAGTAACAATACTTCTCATGCTCTGAGTGTCTTTAGCTTGACCTTTGCCAAGCTAAAGTGTCTTGTACTTCATGGTGAGTAATTAGAAAGGACACCAAATGTGTATTCCAAAATAATTTGTAATTAAAACAATTGTTTAAAAAGCTGCTGTAACTGCAGCTGGTGTTCACATTGCTGCACATCTTGATGCCCTTCCAGATTCTTTCCTCCTCCAGCAGGTTGCTCAGGCCCTAATCCTCTAATCTATACCCTCTAGAAATTGCCCTTTATGAGCCATCTGTCAGCTTGTTCCTGTCCAGCATGGAGCAAAAAAGCCACTGAGGAGGAGCAGAAATCCTAAGTGTAACCCTATAAGCTCCTAAAACAAGAATTTATGATACTAGAGTTCACCTGACACTTTCTAATCATGAAATTGGATTTTTTCCTGTATCAAAAATACCAATTAAATATCTGTAATTTTGTTTGCATTAACCTTGATTGTCTCACTTATTTGTATCACAGTGCATCTCTTCCTTCTTCTATACTCTTGATCACTGTTCTGTGTCTGCTTTCCTGTTTGTTTTAGACTTGCATGTACTGTCTGATAATTGTCTCCTGTGTAAAAGAAAAAAATCTGTCTTTGGCTGTATTTGTTGTGCTTCCAAAAGTAAAATTAAAATAAGCTCTTGCAATGACATAAGTCAACAAGAGTGATTCTTAAGGAATCATCAATAATAGCTGAACGCTACTATCCCACTTAAAATGCAGATTTATTGCTTTCTTCTTTTGACTGTCAATACCATAGATTTTAAAAATGCCAAAACAAGTCTACTGTAGTTTGGTATCTCAGCTGATAAAATGGCAACAGTAATTAAATTATTGATTGATCTCACTCATTGGCGTTTTTCCCCCTTTCTGTTAATGGAAGGCTGGCTTGACTAAAGAATGTTCATACTTTGAAAAGATTTACAATAGCAAATTAATACTGATAAAAAGTAGGCAAAATTAATATAGTGAGAGTAATAGATACAGACCTTCCAAAGGAAAATTATTTGAAAGAAGCCTTGTTTCTAATTTTACTGTGCTGAAACAGTTGTACTGAAGGGTGTTTGTCAATAGATTCTCTTTGTACTCTGGCTAAACACAGTAGACTGCACATTTCTGTTCAACCATAGTATCAAGTGGCTTAACTCCACATTGGAATCAAATAAGACAGTATTTGTTACTGTTATTTACAAAGTGGGATTATAGAAATAATGTTTTACAGGCCTTCTGAGGTCAGAATATAACACAGGCAAAAACCTTGAAGCCTGCAATGAAATTCAGTTGACATTTGTTCTTAATGAATTAACCATCTACCTTGTCATCAGTTCTGTTCTGTCATTAATGATGTAAATATTACCAGGCATTGAATTTCCATACTGTTGAATTGTGAAATAAACAAGTATTACATCTTCAGAAGACAAGAAGTTACCAACCATTCCAACAGTTTATTCTGTTGGTAAAAAAAGGTAAAATATGAGAAAAGAAAATGTGGAAAAACAGTGGCAGCTTATTGAGATAGTTAATTAGGTCACATTTAGTCTTTCTGCACCAGTATTTTTCTCAATAGATAAAGCTGAAAATATTTTCTCAAATCATTATTAAAAGAGCAAAATCGGGGAAAAGACAGCAGTAAACCAACCCAATGTATTATTTATTTAAAACATTATTTAAAATTACCCTCCCCATTGTATTTTTTCATTGGTATTTCAAAAGGGTTCATTCTCAAATAGAAAATTCATGGGCTTCTTAATTAGAAACAAGATAAGAATCTTAATTAAACTGCCCTAAGTACAGCTAAATTTAGAACCAGTTTTACCTTTGGCTTCAAGCAGTGGATAGAACATTGTGGTTTAGAATCGTTAAGAAGCCATCACTTTTATCCCACTGCCAGTTCTGACATCTGTATGATAAATCTCTCCTGAGTGCTGAGCACACCAATACCTGAGTGCCTCAGCAAAGTCCTCCCTGTAGGGATTGAGCTGAAGTGGCCTCAGCTCTGCTGGTTAAATTAACTCAAATAAAGGGCAGTGTTGCTGATAGACTCATTTTAGCTCCCAAACCAATACTTAAAGCTATTGTGTGTACTCAAACTGGTCTTCAGCCTGCAATCTAAATATAACCTTTTGTCTTCCAAGTAATTGTCTTATTTGCAAGTAAGGGGTTTTGTATTCCATGGAGAACTACTCATCAGCTATATGAGAAAACCAACAAAACATTTGAAAAAAAAAGGCTGGATGCACATCAGCTTTACCTGGGAAAAGTTAGTATTATGAAAATCTTGTTAGAAATAAGATCTACAGTGAGCCCTGAGTCAACTTTATAAAAGGTTACTCATACTCCAAGTACAATAACATTGATTAACGTTAAACATTTGTACAGTCACTAAAACTGAATCCAGTATATTGCCAGGAAAGGTTATGCAGATCAATGCATGATGGGGACTGAAATGTCATTAAATCTGACTAGTGGAAGTGTGACTTGAGAAGCAAAATTTAAGACAAATCCAAAATTAGGCCGTTAAGGAATTTAAAGAAATATTCTCAATGAAAGGAATAACTTAATAATTTAAAATGTAAATATATTGTTGTTGTTCTTCTTCTTCTTAATGTTTATCCAGGAGATTTGGGGAAGAGCAGATTGAAACAGCCCAACAAATTTTTAGACAAAACTTTACTTGTAGTTTTAGGAGCAGCTGCTCAAGAGCAGATCAGCAAACCTTAATAATTTCTCACTCTAGTCAAACTGTGTAAAGCAGAGAGATAATTTTCTTCTCTCTTTAGCTTCATTTACCAGGATTGTGTAAAAGCTGCTGTGGATCAGGTGGAAAGTGCTCATGCTGAACTAAGCATAGACTATCCTTCAATAAACTACAAGTTCTAAGACCATTCTCTTGGAAATTAAAAGTATCAGTTTCTGTGAGCTCATTTACCAGAAACTCTTCCCAAGTACAAATGCCAGAATTACTTCATAAATTGAAATCATTGTGCTTGGCTGCCAGATTTTGCTATGATTTATAAAAATGAAGTCTTTTTGAAATTTCTTTCTGCACAGGTCAGTAAAAAGCCTTTTCACCTTGACAATGCTGGCACTCAGTGCAAGGTGGAATTTTACTTTAAAAATTAAAAGAGCTATTACTAAGCAGAAAGTCTGGGAAAAAACCAACATATTCAGCAAGAAAGTAAATCAGTGACTTGTTGACCCATCAAATACTTCCTTTCTTAAAAGCCAAATTGTGTGGCCTAAGTTAATGGTGATATTGTGCAAACTGAGAAGAATTGCCCACACAAGAATGCACTGTTGTGAAATCTATGGAAGTTTTTCTATATTGCTTTGCAACTCATGAATGAAAAATTCAAGCCCCTCATTTTCACCTGTCTTTTATCTTTGTTCTATGTATTGTATCCTGATGAGTTTTTTCTAACTGAAAGAGAACATCAAGAAAAAGACCTAGTGATAATTGGAATTACTAATACATGAATATGTGCCTGTCATTTCTATGTATCTGTCCTGTGACCTGAACTAGTTGTTTTTGCTGCTAAATATCTGTATTACGTGAAAATGTAAAAGCTACATTTACTGCAGTTAATGACCTTTTACATTTTAAGGCAGGCATTTGAATTTACATGTTCATTCAAGGTGATTGATTTTTACATGGAGAAAAGGCACCCATCAGTCAATCAACTTCAATTAATCAGCGCTTTAATGGATGCATTTGCAAAAGTATTATCTCAGCAAAAATCACCTTCTTGCACTTGAACTCTCTTAGTTATCAAGGATTTCCTTAAACACAATTTTTCTCATTATAATATTATGTAAATGCTTAAAACCCCCCTTGCATTTTAGCTGCATGTGCATATTAAATATATATCTCAAAAAAAACCCCAATAATACATCTCTTTATCAGGTACAGAAATGTAAGGATTCCAGATCTAAGTTTCGCAAACAGAACAAATTAAGACTATTCCTTTCAGAATAGTTACATCAAATTATTATATGAGGTCAAAGGTACATAGCTTTCCTTGCTACTTAGCTTTAGAATGAAGATGGTAATCATTTGACATTGTTAAATGTAAAAATAATTACTGCTTTTTAGCTGTAAAGCAACTTACAGAAAGATCTCAAGGCAGTCAGTGTTAATTTCATGTCATCTCAAACCTGGATTCTTCAAACACTACTCAAAAATTTGGACTGTTGCTAATTTGTATTCTCTTTTGCTTTCATCTGATTCTGTTTGCCTTCATATTTCCACAGGATTAGGAAAACAGTTTAATTTTTTAAATTGCTATATATTATCATGTTGTAAGAAGCATTTTTTATCCAGATACTTTTCCCTTTCCATTTTTGTCACATAGGAGACTGAACATATTTTGCCTTCTTTATATCCTCATCTAGGAACCAGAAGAGTATGAACTATCTTTTCCATTTCCTTCAGTAATTCTGTGTCTAGTTATGATGATCTAAAATTGCCATATTTGTTTTCAAATCCTTTTGTGAAATAAATTATTCTTCATTTGTTATGCTATTTATCGCCTGTGAATTCTTGAGACAAAATATATTTTCTCTCTCGTAGGAGATCCTCATATGTTCATAAATCAAAAATTTATTTTGGAAAGGAAGTATGTCTGTGTGTGTATTGGTACTATCAAATGATAAAACCAGGATATTTTTTCCAGAAATTGCTCATATTTCAATAAAAGAAGTCAGCTAGGGAAGCTGTACATTCTACCTCTGCAGGTCATGTTTCACTTTTCCCTAGCCCAGAGGCTGATAGAGTAAGGTTCCAGTAGAAAGCCAGTAATCAATAATTTTCAATCAATGTATATAGAAAAATGTCAGCTACACTACAGGGTAATTCAAAAAACTATTTCCAAAACTGATTTAGGGGTGATTTAGCTGTATATTGTAAAGAAAGGAGTAATTTAAGTGTTCTTCAAATATTCAACTCTTGTCCAAATAATACCAACTCAGCTGTAAGCCAATGACCTCTTTGTCAAATACACAAGAGCTAAAATAGGTTGGTGTTTTGTTTTTTTAATTCCTGAACATTTTTTAATAAATTAGAAAAGCACAGCCACTGAGTTTCTCACTTGTACATTTTACAGTAACCTGCCTCTGCTGCTAAGGAGTTCATATAGGAGCAGAACTTTGTCAGTTCTCCTGAAAGCAGTGATCCTTAATTAACTTCTCCTGAACCCTGCCTTGTGTCATGACTCCAACATCCAGCCAAGGTGGATTTGCTTTCCAGAGCACAATTGCCTAATCTCTAACAAGGTATTTATAAGGCAGAGCCCAGGGTCCTGTGCAGCCCTGCACTTCAACAACTATTTCATTTTATTGGGTAGCATGACAAGAAAAAGAAAGGTCTTGGTGATTCAACAAGTGCTGAAGATTATTAGTAATTTCCAATGTTATAAACTACATGGTGTTAGGTTCTATCAAATACTAAGTTATAATCTTTTCTTCCATTTAACCAAAAGTTTTCACTCCATGCCATGTTGAACCTGAGTTCAAGTTCAACCCTCATGTGATAGTTCCATCAACAGTTATCTTTGCTAATAAGCCATCTGGCAGGGTGTCAGCTTCTATGGGAAACAGGTGTTTGATCCAATTCTCATTTGTTATACTGTCAAGAAAGCATTCACTGAAGTTGGTGATTAAATTCAGGCAATGTTCTTGTATGTCAGCAGAAAGGCAGGATGAATTTCAAATTAAAATTAAAACATTTCTATGGCTAAAACATTTGCCAGTTTCTCTCACGTCTCTCAACTTAGCCTATTGTATCTTCAGGTGCAATTTCTTTATCTTGCCTACATTCTATGTTCTGATTTGTATCTAATTATTACATAATGTGCATATTTTAATCTCTAGATACTGCATTCTATTAATTGCAATGCAAGAACAAGAAGTTAAAGGGATGAGTTCAAGAACATTAGATCATTAAAAAATGACTTGGGCAAAATTAAAATCCTCCCCCCCACCCAAAATGTGTTCCTTACATTAGAATTCAGAGTTGTGAGCCAATACCTGCCAAAGTTACAGCCTTTCTGTGTCTAGAAAAGAAAGTTTGGACAGTCATTCCTCATTTTATTATGGAATATAAAATATAAAGAGCTTTAGCTTTAGCAAAACTAACAGGGAGAAGAAAACACCAGTGACTTACCAACATTTTGACAGCTACTGCTCTGTGCTGAATATTGGATACACACTGAATATGAAAACAGGAAACTTTTTTACCAGAATGCTACAGTTATCACCATGGCCACTTTTGAAAACAGAACATTATTCCACTGTGAATCCTAATTATAAAAAATTGCCATGTTGTGAAACAAGACCTTTTTTTCCTTAAGAATTATTTTATTCTTTGGAATACATGTACCAACCATGTACCTGACCAAAATTAATGGTCCTCATTTTTGAGTAGAGAAAAAAAAATCTGCACTTATAAATGCCTTTCATACAAGAAAATAGCCCATCCAGGAATCCTTCTTGATCCTAGGTAAGAACAAATTATATCAAATGAAGTTATACTTTTTTTTCCCCTTTGACTTAACATCACAATGTTTTGAGCCACTGTAAAGATATAAGCATCAAAAAATGATGAAGTTTTCTCAGTGTGAGCAATTCTTGAAATCATTATGTGACTTTTCTAAGGCTTTCATACAGGAAGTTGGTATTACTTGCAATTCATTTAGCAAAAAAAGAAATAGTCAAGATGTTTATCATTTCAAGAGCTGTATTTTGTGAAAGATGATTTTCAAGTAGGGAAGATTTTCACTGTATGACTGAATAACAAGTTATAGAAATAATGTCGTATGGCACTGGTCCATTTAACCACAGAAATGAAACCCAAATGCGAAGGAACAGGAACTTGTACTTTCTAACAATCTTGAGCTCCACAGTGTTCCCAAGATGAGGTCTGTAGCTGTGCTTGAATTCTTTTCTATTCCCACAACCACCACCCACAAGTCATTATTCAGTTCAAGCCTGTTTTATTGACTGAATTTTGCTGTGGTTTTTTGTGTTTTATTTTGGTGGGTTTTTTCCTACAGCTACACAAATTCCCTTAGCTCATAAAGAGTAAACTAGATGAACAGAAATTATTAACAGGGGACAATGCATAGATTAGAACCTTGAAATATGTGGTTAAATCCTTAGGACTTTATTGGACAAAAACCATACCACATTTGTAAGTTTTGAAAAATCAGTATCCACGGATTTGGAGTATTTATTAATCAATTACTGAAAAATGGTAATTTTATTTATGAAATAATCCTCCCAAAGAGCAATTTCTGTAACACTGTGGGGAGAGGGAGAGATCCAGTTTAACTGACATAAAATAAAAGCAAAAACATGAAGAGGCTGTAATGGATCAGACAGAAGGTCTGGGTAAATGCTCAATCTGTGTTCTCCCCAGTACAGCCACTGTCTTAGGCACAAGGAAAACCTCCAGAGCACCTCCCACTCTTCATCTCTTAGAGATGTAAGGACTTTCTGAGGTAAAAACCTTGAATTTATTAAGTTACATAATGCTGTACAATGTCCTCATACTATCTAATTATTATAAGTCAAACCAAGGATAAAAACTTAAATATGAAAATATACATATAATTGGGAATTATTTAAGAAACGTTAACAAGACATTTGCAAGCAATTTGCCTTGAAAATAAAGATATACAAGAATAAGAAAAACTTCTATTGCAAATACTAGAACCTGCAAGAAATATATGTGACAGATTTAAGAACTGCTAAAAAATGAGAAGGGAAACAAAATTACATAAAAGCCAATAGTCAGAGGGGTGCAACAGCATTTAAAAGAGCAGCTTTTCTGAAGAAAGAAAGAAAACAATCCTTACAACATTTGTGCCATATCCTTTCACAGATTTATCAAAAGTGATTGATAGACTTCACTGCATATTTCAATTCTGTATATAAATGATCAGATGATGTAACTATACCATATCATGATAATAAAACATTCTCCATTAGAACTGTAGTCAAGTAAGTTTTATAAATAGTAGTCACTAAAAATAACTCGGATAAGTTGTATCAGAATTTTAAAACAGCTGGAAAGGACAGGAAAGGGAAAAACTGGAAAGGGACTCTAAGAACTCTCAAAATACTTCCATTCTGGGAATATGCTAGACCACTACTTTCTAAGGATGGTGGCATAGGGAATTATAGCCCTGGCCATCTAACATGGAACTTAGTAAAAAAACATAATTGATAAGAGCATACCGGAATGTAGCTTATATGAAATTGAATTGATGCCTGACAATGCCGGCTTCTGAAATAAAGATCATCTCAGATCTGTGCACAAATAGCTGTTCAAGAAGGTTCCTTTTGGCTGATGAAGAAAAAAAAGTGCTGATCTGATGCCATTTACTTACTGCTGCAAGATATTTTCTTTAAAAAACCTGAGTGAATCAAAATTAATGTGTATATATATTTAATAATTAATTGACTGGCCTCGAAAGTGAAGTGTGAATGGGAAATACTGACTTTCTGTTTTGGTCCCTTAGGAACTCTGGTTTGGCCATGTGCTGTATAATATTTGCAGTGATTACCAAACCAAAGAAAACCACTGGTGCCAGTGGCAGGGAGCAAAGACTGGGGCAGTGGGATCTCCCAGAGGGGACAGCTCACTGGCACTGAGCATGCTGATTTCTTGGTAAACTGGGTGCGAGCAAATATAGGCAGTCATACATCAAAAATAAAGTGCAGGTGTTGATGCTCCAGCAAAGGAACCTGGGAGAGAAAACCGTGGAAAGCAGAGCTGCTGGGAATCTGCCAGGCACCCAGCTCGGGGTGAGTCCTGTTGCAACACCACAGCAGGGCACAAATTCAGTCTGTCAGCAGGAAAACAACAGAATGAGGGCACTGAGGTGTCACAGGCAGGCTGGAAGAGCAGAACAATGTGTCCTGTTTGATGCCTCTACATCCCACTCAAAATGCATATAGGTAAATTGGACAGTTCAGGGAAAGGTCACAAGAATGATTATTTAGCTATTTCGTTTATCACAACAAATACGGACTTGATCATAGCATTTCTTTAAAATGTTTCTTTTCTCAGCAGATTGAAATATGCATCCTCAAACTTTTAAGTGGCATGATCTTTTTTTCTTCCCTCAGTGTTCTATTCATCTTGGTGTCCTCAAAATTTACATAAAATGTTAATTCTGGGACTTACTGAAATCTAGATCCAGAAATCAGATTTTTCTTTGTTGATTTTTTACTACTTTTCAATTGGTGATATACTTCACTTAAGTAACATGTTCAGGTACCAGTAGAAAAGGGAAAAATGTCTATTAGAGTAGGAAAGAAAAAATGGTGTATTAGAGTAGAAAAGAAAGGTGGGGGAAACATGAGGTTTAAAAAAAACGGTTAATGCTGTAGCAAAAGGGTTCAGAAAGGGATTTCTCCTAAAAATTAAAATATCATTTGAGCAATCTTGGATTAATTTATACCACACTAACTGCAATATGAGGCTGCAACTAAGTTCCAAATTTACATTAAAATGCATACCATTTCTGGATCAGAAGCATGTAATTCAGCATGTTCTATTAAAAAGGCTGCACATAATTGGTTTACTTACTGAATCTACAAATTCAAGCTGTCCTCATATCAGCCTGTATAAGCACATTAATCCAAGGATGTTGGTTGTGATTTAATAAAGATGTCTAGCAGAGCAGCAACTGGTGTGACAGATCCAGCCACTAGTGCTTGAACAGGCACTAGACAAAAAAAAATAGTTTATAAAATACTGGGGTATTCTGAAGTGATTTTTGAAAACACAGAACCTAATTATGGTTTGACTGAAGGCTATGGGTGTTGTGAAATTGGTTTAACCAAGAAGAATAGAAGGCCCAGAACACCATATCCCAGCTGATCCCTGAAAATACTGATTCATCTTAGTGCAGCTTCATGTAGCTTCTGGAGGGAACAAGAAGAATGAGAATGGAATCTGCCAAATGCTATAAGATCCAGAGGAAGTTTTCTAGATAAATTTTCTGAAATGTTATCATTTTGACAGCAAAATTTTGTTCTTTCTATTATATCTTCTTGCCCTCCAGAAAAGGTAGGAAATAACCAATGATCCTTGTGCCTCACCCAGTACCCTAAAAGCTGCCTGCACCTTCAGGAATGGGCAGTGCCCTGGAGCTCAAATGCATTCCCATTCCTCTGAGCATTTTTTACATCCTGTGTTGCTTTCTAAGGCACTAAGACCACTTCACTCCCACCTGCATTCTTGATCAGACACTTACCCAACAAAGAGCTCACCTTGAACAGCTCCCTTTATGTTACCTGCACAACAAATAGCCCAGCTTTTTGTGCCCCTTTGGCTCATCTCTGCTTAATCCTTCACTGCCAATGTTCTTCAGGGCCTTTGAGAAGCTTCCACCTGCGACCCTGCTTCAATAAGGGGATTCTTCTGACAGCAAACGCATAAAACATTGCTTCTACTAGGAGGAACTGTATTATTAGATCCAAAAATATCCTTTCCAGATACATTTCACACCTTCAGTCTGATAGATTTCCTAATGGCTGTATTTGTTCTGAGGTGGTAATTTCTGCAACACAGAATTTGATTTTGTGCAACAAAACAACATTTTGAACAATAATGAAGATGTGCATAATAATAATGCATAATTTTATAGCAGGAGTTATTTTTTTTTTTTATTTCCTGTTAGCATTATCTAACTGAACAAAATGCCTGGAAGCCTAGTGAAAAAAACCAAAACAAGTAGGACAAGACTTTACACAAACATATTTCACATTCCTGAGGAAGATGCTATGGAAAGCATATGAAAGGAAATATTTTTCTCTTGCCAAACATTGGATGAGATACTAATTTACCCATAAATGTTGAGTATATAAAAATATATATTCTGAAAGCCTATAAATGGAATTTATCCAAGACAATGATAATACAGATGATTTTTTTTTGTATCAAGAAACAAATAAAAAAAATTACACCCACAAAATGCCAAAACCACAGTTCTGTGCTCCTAAATAGAATGCCATCTTCTATTAGCCCTCCTTAGCAAAGACCTTATTTTAAGAAAATATCTATTTAATTTAATTCCATCTTCCTTTTGTCAACCTTCATTTAAGGTAATTTAAAAGCAATTATGTCTCATATCTTTTTATTAGGACATTGGAGCCTACTCATTTTACTCAATAAAAATTAAGGCAATGTGCTTTTTAATGAATTTACATTTGGATGGACTAAAATTTTAGCAGAAGAAAGTAGGGTTAAAACCACATCCAGATTTTATGGGAGGATGAGAAAAACTGCAGAATGCTGATTAAACTCTTCAGCAAAAACCAAAGTCTTACTTGAACATATGGCAAGTGTCAATTCAGTGACTCCAGCTTCTCTAAGTAGACACCAGTGGATTGATAGAAGCTGGAGCTGCAAAGGCTCTGAAAGGCTCTGAAGCCAAACTGCAGAGACACTTCAGCTGTGGTTTTCCAGCAGCTTTGCACTGAAACACATTTGCCCAGAGAGTTTGTGTGCCCCAATCCTGTAAGTGTCCAAGGCAGGTTGGATGGGGCCCTGAATAGCCTGATCTTTTGAGTGGCATCCCTGCCCATGGCAGGGGGTCAGAACAAGGTGATCTCTAAAGCCCCTTCCAACCCAAACCCTTCTATGATTCTGTGGGCCATCCATCAGTCAGTTGCTGTGAAGGGATGTCAGTTGCTGCCCTTTACGTGGTAGTTGCTGGGAATATTTGGATGACTTGGAAAACCAAACAGTCCAATTTGTCATTAGAAGATCATGGGACTGCCTTCTGGGCAGAATTTAGCAGTTCATGGAATGAACAAGGACTGGAAGCTTCTCTGGGAGAAAAAAAAAAAAAAGAAAAAGCTGCATAACAAGCTGGAGGCTGGGCTGAGGAAAACAAGGGCAGTTCAACTACAGAAACAGCAAAACAAGGAACATGGCTGCAGCTGAGAGGGAGAAGCTTGTCAAACTGATATTGATCCACAAATCATATGCAATGGGGAGAAGCTTCTTAAAAGACACTGGAGAAGACCTATGTATTTTCCTATCTGTCTGAAAAATAGGGATGTACATACAGAAAGCAGTTGTTCAGTGCTGTTTATAAGCTTACAGTTATGTAATTTATTTGTGTTAGGGTGTGCCTCAGCACAAATACAAGGATATTCTGTAAGAAAAGATAATAAAGTTTAAAACTATTTGGAAAATCAGACTTGATATAGGACACTTCAGCAATCGAAATACTCAGACTTCCAGTGTGCCACAGAGTTACCACAAAAGCTACCCCCTACGTAACACTTCCCAGAGTACATCTAGAATGATGCACTTGGTTTTGGGCTCCCCAGTAGAAGAGAGATGTTAACAAACTGGAGTGAATTTGATCCCTGTACAGGCCATTCACTCACAAGTTGGACTTGATATATTCTATGATTCTGAGTTGAGTGGACAGCCACAAAGATGGTTAAAGGATGGAGAGCACTTGTTCTTGAGATGAGCAGAGGGAGCTGGGCTTGTTCAGCCTTGTGGCAGGCTTAAAGGCACATAATAGCAGCTCTCCAAGGCTGGACAGGAGACCATCATGAAAGTGGAGCCGGGGTCTTCACAATGGTGGGCAAGGAACACAATGAGATGTGGGAGGTGATAATTGAATAGGAGAAAACCCTTCTTCATGTCGAGGCCAAACAAGCATGGATTGTCCAGAAAGGCTCTGCAGTTGCCACCCTTGGAAGGTTTTGCAAGATGAGACTGAATAAAGCCCTGGGCAACCTGGCATGACCTCAAAGCTGTCCTTGCCTTGAGCAGAAGGCTAGACCAGAGATCATTTCAGATCTCTTCCTGTGACTCGCCGATCACAGATGCTCATGACTGATCGCAGTTCGTGGCTTTTTGCCAGCCCAAAGTGTATGAAACGTCTCGCTCCTCGAGCCGCCCGAACACCGTGCCAAGGGCAGGGACCGCGTTACAGCGGGCGGCTCCCAGCGCCCTGCGCTCCCCGGTGCCCAGCCCTCGCCGCCGCCGCTCCCCGCGCAGCCGGCGGAGCGGGTCCGCTCTCAGCCGGGGCAGCCTGCCCGCGGCTCGGCGCCAGGCACAGCCCCCCGCCGCCTCCGCTCGGCGCCTCACCGCGGGCACCCCCCGAAACTTTCCCCGGCAGCCTGCGCACGCTCTCGCTCCCCGCCGGGGGAAAACGTGCTCTCTCTCGCTCCCTGCCAGCAGCGGGCACGGGAGGCGGGCGGCTGCCTCCCTCCTGCCTCCCTCCGCCCGCGGAAGCCTCGCCGAGGCTCCGCATTGCATCGCCGCGCCGAGCCCAGCGCGGGGCTCGGGCTGCCCACCCGCCCCGCGGCGGAATGAGCGCCGGCGAGGCGAAGGAGTATCTGGCCCGCAGGGAGATCCCGCAGCTTTTCGAGGTAGGCGAGGCGCAGGGGGGAGGCGTTTTCCGCCCCGTCGGGGGATGCTCCGCGCTGGGACCCCGCGGCGGGCAGGGCTGAAGGTGGCTGGAAGGACGGAGCAGCCCGAGGCTGGCGCAGCCTGCGCGGGGAGCGCAGCCCGGGCCGGGTGGGCGCGGGGCCGGGGCCGGGGCCGGGGCAGCGCTGCCCGCCGCCCCCCGCGGAGCCCCCGCGGCCGCGCCCCTCCGCCCGCCGCGGCCGCCGCCTCCCTCCGCCGCCGGCGGGCAGCGAACTTGGGCGTCCGCAGGGCAAAGGAGCGCCTTGGAATGCGGGCGGGAGGCATCTTTCAGCGGTCGGGGGGAACAAAAGAGCCGCAAATGTTTAGTGAGGTGTTGTTTAGCTCCCCACAAGTTACCTGCTGCTAATGACTGATAATTACTTCTCTGTGCAATGTGGATTTTTTTCCCTCCCGGATCAGACATCCTGTTATCTGTATATAACATACACACATATGTATTTTCCCTTGCCTGTGCTGAAGCTAGACGTCTTTCTATATATTTTGAAAATTGCAGGACACGGCGAATGCTAATGTTTTAATTACACAGAATGTGAATGGTTTAACAACAGATGCAGACAAAACTGGTTTTCTGTTGAAGCTCAAAGCTTGAGCTACTGATTTTTAAAAATTGGTGCATGTCTTCTGCAAAAATACACTGTTAGTTGCTGTGATCAGTTAAGTACTGTAGTAAGGGCATGGATACATAGAAATTGTATCTTATTTTATAAGCTCAAATGTGTAAATAACAACAACTGTATGAACTGTAGATAGCAACTGATCAAATCCTGAATTGGAGCTATTTATGTTTACTATTAATACCAACTATGACCCTCAAGTTTATTCGCACAAAAATTAGGAAAAGCAAAAGGAACAGAAATCATCCTGAAAGACATGCATGGTTAAGGGAAGGTTGGATGCAGCAGTCTCGTGGAGAGGTGAGATGATGATTATGTATCACTTTGTCAAGGAAATGTGTCAGAAGAGGGCCTGGCAGTCTTTCTTTCACACCCCCCACAATGCTCATGAGTACGATGAGTGAACAATTAATACTGTGGAAAGGAGATTGCTAATGGCTTGAAATCTGTGATCAATTAAATCAGAAAGCACCTATGAATTTTGGGGTTGTGGGGTATTTTTCCAGCTACTGATCAAGGTGATATTTGAGTATTTCTCATGATTTTTTAAAATCCTCTTTTCATTGCTTGTGTAAGTGTTGACAAGAATATGGATGAGATACTTGTGGGTGCAGTGGTCTTTAAGGAAAAGATACATTTTAGTGATGTCAAAGACTACAAAGGATGTGTAAATTTTGGGGCTCTCTTGCTTGCACATTGCTCTGCGTATACTTGCCAGTGACAGTTCTAAGAAAAATGTAGAGGGATTTTTTTGTATTTTCGGGTTTTATTTTAGTGCAAACAGACACTATAAAGACATAGCCATGAGCTTCCTTTCCTAGTAATTTTTGTGACATTGGCAAACCAAAATAATTTGATTTTTTGCAGGCCTCCCTTTTATGCATTGAATTGCAATAGAGAGTCTGAATATGAAGGGGTGTGGTGTTTCTGTGTGCAAAGTAAAAGACAAAGTAAAGGTGCTTGGTTTTCCCTGGCATCTATCATTACAGTCTGTGTTTCTGATCTTACATTTCAGAGTCTGTTGAATGGATTAATGTGTTACAAACCTGATGACCCAATTGAATATTTGGAAAGCTGTTTGCAGAAAGTAAAAGAGCTTGGAGGGCCAGAAAAAGTAAAATGGGACACTTTTGTCAGCCCAGAAAAGAAGACCCTGCCTCCGCTCAATGGAGGACAGTCCCGGAGGTCATTTTTCAGGAATGGTAATGTATTAAATTTTAAAATTATTCTATTTCTTCAACTGTGTATGGTTTTACATCCACAACTGAATTATTTTATACTTCTATAGATTATGCCTCATTCTGATTATCTGTAGGCAAAGGAGTCAAGAATTCTGTTTCCTTGCTTTTTGGCACTTGTTTTTCTCCTGCTGTAATGGATGCTAGGCAGTAGAGGAAATTGTGATCATTTTCCAGCCAAATGATGGATGTTTGCTGAGTAAATGTTTAGCACACCAGTGGAGGGATTTCTTGTATCCTACCGACAACATTTGCAAAGATGGGGCAGAGACGACACAGTGAACTTGGCTTGTGTTTTCAGTTGGTCCCTATGGATGACATACACACCAACTTCAGTGCAGTTACATTACGTGTTTTTCTACATTTACATTGGAGCCATATGCTAATTTACTAAATAAAATATAAATTATAAACTCTTAGAAAAAGTGCATCTCATAAAATCTAAGCAGATGTCATACAAATACCTGTAATTATTTTATTTTTAATGTTAACAAAGAGTAATTAGCTGTTATTTCAGTTGCCATAGTTATTTTTCCTTGCCATCCAACATTTCATGAAGATAATCAGCAAGAATACTGTCTCTATCTCTGTGTACAACATGTATCACTACAAGAGTCCTGCTTAATAGTAGAGGTTATCTGCACAATATAAAGCTTTTCTTCTCAGAGGCCCCTGCTGAACTCTGGGTGCTATGGGCAGATGTTCATAGAAAACCTGGTGTGCTTGAAAACATACACCAGAGAAGAGATAAAATAAATAACTAATTTATTAAATCACAACCACCCAGAGAAAACTGACTCTGGGTGGTTGTGATTTAATAAATTAGTTATTTAGAGGTCAAAAATATCTAATATAGCAAACACAATGTAAAATTATGAGATGTTTATACTTTATGTATTATACTTATTTAAATCTGTGTACAGAACAGATTTTGAGTTTTCTGCCTATTTCCACAATTCCCAGTTTATCTTACTATTTTACAGTGATGCCTGATAACTCTAACTTCCCCTACCGACGCTACGACCGGCTGCCTCCGATCCAACAGTTCTCCATAGAAAGTGACACTGACCTTTCTGAAACTGCTGAGCTAATTGAGGAGTACGATGTGTTTGACCCTGCAAGACCTCGACCAAAAATTATCCTTGTCATAGGTATGAAGGCAGTCATTTTGACAAGATTTTATCACTTCTGCTTGCAAATTTTGATTTGTAGTGCAAATACATTGAATGCTTATATGAATTTCAATACATTTTTTCCATCTGCCATAGCAAGTGGTGCAGGCCAATTGAGAGTGTGAAATTGTTAGTGCTGGACATGGCATTCCCACTGTAAGGATTTTAGGGGTCACAGCAAGCACCTGCACTCGTGCTCTGTAAACTGGATGCCTCTTAGCAGCTGGAGAGCTCATGATTTGCTTATGAGCACATCTGCCAGTTTGATTTCATCTTATCTAAACCTGGTTCATGCATTTCAAGGCAGCAGCACCATGTGAAACAAAGTGTTCTTCCAAATCATGCTCGGGATTGAACTAAAACACTCAGATATACTCAAAGCTGATCACAAAAAATGGGGTATTTTAAAATAATGTGTAAGCCATCTCAAAAAGATGATAGAGAACTGTTGTCCTCTATACTTAGACCCTTGTCAAATGACTGGTATGCCCAGTTGGAGTGACACTGTCACTAGTTCATTGCATTGGTAAATTAATCCTCAGGCCCACTTGGCGAATGAATCCTGTTCCAGCTTCACAGAGAGCGAGCACTCAGTTCACATCAGTTAATTGTGCTCTCTCCTAGAGTTCTCTCTTGTGAGCTGTTTAGTGTTCTTTCTAAGCAGCTCATACTCTCCAGCCTCAGACAAGCATAGGTTATTAAAAAATAGCTGCAGGTTAAGTGTAAATCAATATTTTTTTCTGTTCATGAATTTAAGTTCTTTGCATCAGTTTCCTTATCAGCTAGGTAGTTGTCTTTAGAAATGGTACCACCAGGCCTAATTATCTGATTCTCTGGATGGCTTAAAGAGTTACAGCACAGGTGCCCAGTGATGGAGAATTACATTTTTAGTGTATAAAGCTTTATTCATATTAAAGAGAGATATTGCTTCCATAACAGAGAATATATGTCGTGTAATAAAAGGGAACAGAAATGTCTTCTCTGTACTACAGAATGGAAACTCTAGGAACAGCATGTCCTCTAGGCTCTGCATCCAGCAGCTCTCAGAAACAAGATATTGGAATAGATTGGAAACAGAAGACCAGGCATTTTTTAAAGTATCTGTGGTATGCCAAAGCCATTGCTCAAGGCATTTGAATTTTCCTAATCTTTGTTTCAGGGTTATAGATTTCAATATGAAAATCTCTCTATGTATTGCTGAAATGTGAAGATTGCAATTAGGTGGAGAAATAGCACATACCTTTCTTTCATCTTAATTAATTAGCTACATTTCCTTTTCATAAAGAAGAATAACTGGCTCCTTTTCAGTGACCACAGAAGGCTCTTAATGCATTGAAATCTATGTAGCTCAATTGCAGGAGAGTGATGAATGAAGGTTTGATTTAAGTGAGATAAAGAGAGATTGGCTTTCACCTCTGGAACTGAGTGCGGGTGTATTTGAAGTGAAATCCTTGAACACCAGCATGCAGTGAACAGACCATGGATTTTACAGAGCTTTTCTTTTCTCCCATTTATATAGGGAACGTTGTAAACATTCCACAAAGGCTATTTCAGGTTTATATTCCCACTGAGTTTCTCTGAATCTATTACAGTGTGATCTGATAGAAACACAATACTCTATGTAGCTTAGCAGCTATTGTCCATTTTTGTACAGTATCAAGTCAATGTCTCCCAAATTCAACTTTCTATTGAGAAAGCACATAAAAACACATGTTAGAAAAAGTAACTGAATAAAAGAGAAAAAAAACTTATACTGTTCATTTCAAGAGATATTGGACACAAAAAATGTGTTGCATATTTTGAGTTTGCATCTAATGCCAACAAAAAAAAAAAAAATCAGTGAAATAATGTATTTCTGTCTAATTAGAGATAACTGATCATCCTGCCTTGCTCAGGTGGTGCTGGTCCCAGTCACTGTCAGGGACAGAAATGAAGTTAAGGACCTGTCTTCTGCTTCACATATTCGGTGAACTTTTCTTTATTAATGCATTAGCTCAAGATCTTTTTAATGCTTCCATAAAGGTTTTTACAACTTCTTTGCTTTATGAAATATCTATCATCCTTATAATGAACCAGGTAGCTCCAGGGCTGAAGAGAACTCACTTATAAAGGTGGGCACTTTGTTCTTTTTCTGGGTTTGCAGAAGAAACCTCTGGTGAAAGATAAAGCTATAAAGCTACATAGTGAGCATATGACTGGATTTCAGAAAAATCATATGGAACCAGCCAGAGGGCACTCATCTGAATCAATGCAAAAATTAAGTTTCTAAGGCATTATAACACTAGTAAATGAGATTGTGTTTAAAAATGTGCTTCCTAATATTCTTTTAAGAAACAAATTTGTACTGTTAGTATAGCTTGAATTTAGAGATCTTAAAATATTAATTATCTGGTGTCATTAGCACCTTAGTTGAGTATGTTTTTAAGCCGCACTTTCTTCAATATATTACTTAATATTAAAAGAATACACCTTCCTTTTGAGATCAAAGTGTAAGGGCTAGATCAAATAAAGTGCTGTCAGCAGGCAGCTGCCTATTGATTTATTAAATCTAGTCCACAGTCCGATTTTAAAGGAAGAAGTATTTTCAGAAATTTTATTCTTAGTTGAATTAATTCTGAATTTGCAACAATATATGCAAAATTGAAATAATGAACAGAATTAGATTAAAACAACTGCTTTAATAACACTTTTTGGGCACACAAATCTTTACTTGAAACCTGTTAGGAAACTTAATTTTAGATGCAACAAGTGTTCCCTAGTCTAGACATCTTCTCAAAATATGTAAAATAATCATACTTTCCTTGAGTAATCTACCTCAGAATAAGTTAAAAGAACAAAAAACGAAAGGGATTTGATTTTTTCTTTCTTGTGAACAGTTTGTCAGTGTGATTTATCAAAGAGTCAGGAATAGATACATAGCATGATAAATTGTGATGTGCTGTGGGAAGTAATTTTGTCCTATCACTTTTCCCTTATTTTGTTACCTGAATGTGTCCCCTCAGATTGTAAACAGATAATATCATCTTGATATTATGTGTTTGGATTGATTTGGATTATGTGTTTGGATTGATAGAAACAAATGTGTTAGAAGTTTATGAATATTAAACCAAACACTTTATTAGCTATTTTCTGATTGCAATTCAGATTGAAAGAACAGAAGTGCTGAGCTACACTTTTTTTTGTTTTGTTTTGTTTTTTGGTTTCTCTTTACTGGCAAAGCAGAGCTCTCCCTAACAGAAGTGTGAAGTCTATCTACTTGTTTCAAACATGGGTTTTTTTAGCTATTTTGTACTATTACAGACTGATGTTTTATCAGGTATCAGTTCTGGTTTTCTGCCACCTTTTGTATCTGTGTTGGAACACAAGCACTATTTTCCTTGTTTCCAATTTTTAAAGTTTCTGCACATTGCGTGTTTTGCATTTTTATTGTTGCTGGGTGCAACACGTCTGTTTCAAACTTGTAAGGTTCAGTGAAATGCATTTTTTATGGAGAAGGCTGAGCATGAAAGGGAGCAGGGGGAACTGGAGCAGAAGTGCTTTATAGCCACTTCAGTGGACAAGATGATTCCTGCTGTATCAGATGCTTGTGTACCTACAGAAGGAGAGCATTCTTTATTCTAAGAGGATAGATAGCTAAGGTGTCTATGAAGGAGAGAGTCCAAGCTGAAAAACTAAACCCATCTAGATCACCTGGAATTACTGAAATGGAAGAATAGCTGTAGAACCTAAGTAGCTGTAATCTGCTGAAAGAAGAGAGAAACTTATGTCTTTTTACAACAGAAACACCAAGTGAACTGAATGAGAGAAAAGATTTTTCAGTTGTGATCTTACTATATAAGCTACAGTTTTTCTTTCATTTTTTTACATGTGTGTTTTATGAATGTCTGTAGCTGTGTTGTCTAGTTGGGTATTACAGACAAATGCTTGTAGAAGCATTATTTAAATTAATTGGATAATGATAAAACCGTTTTTTTTCCCCCAGGGACATAACTGAACTGTGGGCAGGGTATGGGCACATGATAGCAAAAGGCACAATTCTCTGTGCACTCTTGAAATGGCTCCTGGTCTTTGTTCCAAAAGGCAGGTGCAGCATCAGCATCACAGCACTGGGGCACAGAGAGGTCCAAGTGACTGCTGGTGACACTGAAAGTTGTGTGACAGTAATATTGGGGTGCAGCTTGGAGCCTAGTTACAGAGAGTGCCCTAAGCATACGTGTACAAATGCTGTAAAGCTTATCCTGCAGCCAGAACTGTATTGGTTATAAAAATGCTTGAAAGCTATTTATGGGAATATTACAGATAATATAAAAAGATTTACATAGTTACTAACAAGAAGCTCAGTGTATTCAGATTTCTTTCATTGCATTGCTGTATTTTTTAAATTAATAAAAAGTGTATATTTTTAAAAAATCTTGATTCTTTTTCTGTTGAAATAAAATTCAGTGTTCTCAAAAGAATCCCCCAAACTATAGCTACTTAGGATTGGTATTATTATCAAAACATTTGGGTTTGGTTTGCTTTTTATACTCTTCAGTACAATACATTTTTCTACACATAAATATTTATTTTTATAAACACAATTTCTTAGTTTTAAATATTGGGTTCCAGATTTTCTGCTTATCACATCATAACATGTCCTTTTAGTTCAGACATGTTCTGATTGTTTTACATGCATTCTTGCTGCTGCTGTCCAGCTCACCTTCCCTGCATCTTTCTCTGCTATGTAAGATACCTGTTTTCAGTGATTTTGATTCCCTTTTAGCCTGGGCTGCATATATTGAAGGGTCTCTTTATTCTTCAAGTTGTCTAGCCAGCTGAACCTAATTTCTTCTCTGTCAGATGCTTCAAGCATCAATACCAAAAGCTGGTATTGCATGGTTCAATAAGAGTCCTTGTACCAAATCACTATGGAAACATCTCAGATGATTATTTAATTTTTTTTTATTTTAAAATAAGGAAACCTCAGAATCTTTTGTAAGCATATTTAGGAGCAGATTTTATTAGTTCCATTTCATGACTAGTTCATTGATTTAATTGGCTTATTTAACCAAGTATGATTCTTTCTGACATGAACACACTTCAGACTATCTGGCTCTATCTCTGGATTCATAAAGCTTAAGAAGGGAATAGTTCATTTGTCTCCTCCTTTACTGTGGATCAAGAAAAGCTCCATTCCAGGAATGGCTTTAGAATGAGGTCAACCTCAAAGAGGACTTAGTTTTATTTTGCAAGTGGATTTGTATTCTTTTTTAAAATTTCATTTTACAAACTGTTATGTTTATGATCCAGTAGATGAGACACATGGTTGGTAACAGGTCATGCCACTGTGAGATTTACTCTAATAATGCTTGGAAAATTGGTGCCAATAGCAAAGATTTCACCTGTGACTGGGTACTTCTGATGAAAGCTTAATTTAATGTTTTGCCTATGATTCATGCTAGGTGGCCCAGGAAGCGGTAAAGGGACCCAGAGTCTGAAAATAGCAGAACGTTATGGATTTAACTACATATCAGTTGGTGAATTGTTAAGGAAGAAAATCCACAACACAAGCAGCAATAGAAAATGGAGCCTAATTGCCAAAATAATTACTACTGGAGAACTGGCTCCTCAGGTACAGTGTTTCCTATGTTCATATTTACTTTCAAGGGTTAATAGATCTTGTAGTAATGTGCACCATCAAGAAAACTTCCTTTACGATATTACATAACTAACTTATTTTCTCTGTGAAAGGAAACAACCATCACTGAGATAAAGCAGAGATTAATGCAGATCCCTGATGAAGAGGGGATAGTGATTGATGGATTTCCCAGAGATGTTGCCCAGGCAATCTCCTTTGAGGACCAAGTAAGAGAGTGTTTTTATTCTTAAAATGACTTACACATCTCTACAACAGTTAAGTTTGTTGAAATAATTGGTCAGATTCCAAGAAAAAGCATTGCTCTTGAAATCTTTGCAAGTACATAATTACATGTTAACAAAAGATTTATGTTATGTTATGTCCTGTTGTCTGAAGACAGACTATCTTGTAAAAAGACAATGTGATAATATAACCAAGAATCCAAGCCTTTTGTCTTGTAATGAAAGTCCTCTCAAGATGAAGAAGAAAAACACATGAAATCTAACAGTGAATATTTTCTGTATCTTAATGATTTAGAAAGTAGAAAAATATTATATTTCCATATCTATTTGTTCAACATAATCTCCATTTAGAGAAGCATAGTTAAAGCAATGCATGTCTTCACAGTGCTTTTAGTGTCAAGTTTATTACAGGGCATTGAAAAGATGAATTAAAAAAAGGCTAAAACTACCCATGCTTTGCAAGCTTTTATAAACCAGAAAGTGTGCTTTTTTAAAGAAAATAAGGTCATTGTGGTTATTCTAAACTACAATTCCAAGGTTTAGTGAGCTAAAACTGTATTCCTGAGTACTATTGACATGCTGTTTTCATGTGTGTATTTTAAACTAATCTAAAAATACTTTAATTCAGTGGAAAAACAAACAGCTGATGTCATTTTCTGATCAAGTGCTGCTAACATAACAGTTATGGTCACAAGAAGTGATTGCAGTTTCAGAGCTAAATTCTTAGAATGCCTACATGCAGAATGTTTCAAAGTCTTTCACAATTGCTGGTCTACTGCTGTTTCTGTACTTAGAATTCTCAGTGGCATTACCAAGGCAGAAGTAACAAAACAAAGCAGCTAATGAGGCATTTCATTAATGTGCTTTATAAGGTATTATTCTGGGCAAAATTTAGAAAACTGAATTGAGGAAATTAAAGGAAACAGACAAAATAGTTATTACAGGAAATAGCAGTGACTGCCAGCTCTATCTCCTTATAATTAACAAAAGGGAAGATTGACTATTTTAGAAGTTAAACAGCAGAAATGTATACTTAATGATCATTTCCTTGTGTCATTTTTTGGTCCAGTGTGATAGTGTTAAGAGCATTTCTTGGTGCATAATTTTATGCTGCTGTTGTTTTTGATGAAAGAATGGGGAATATGAAACTGGAGGAAGTGAGAGGAATTAAGTATCCTAGACTCAAATTAAGGACAGGAAAACAAACAATAACAATTATAGTCACAGAGAGTTCCTTCATTCTCAGTCAATTGGCATTTATAAATCAGACTCCTCAAAGCCTGATTCTACCTGAAAGATAAACCACTAAGTCTTTCAAAAAGTCCAGGAGCACTTCATATAAGGACACCTTTCAATCTTACCTGTTCTAAAAAAGTACAGGAAAGAAGGAATTCCAGGCCTTTTACAGGAGCACAGGCTGTCTGTTCAGACTCCCCCATTTCCATCTTTCTTTGCAGTTGACCTGTAATATGAACATATGTGAGGCCATGGAAATAAATGTACAAAACCTATATATATTTCAACATTCAATCCTATATCAACATCTCCAGTGAGATACATTCAGTGCTTTATCTTGGATTTATATTTTAAAGAAATAAAATATACTTGTTTCTTTAAAATTCTCTGTTTAGTAAGCCCTAATGCTGCACACCTTGGTAGGAAGGTTTTGTGTTAAGGAAAAGGGACTATCAGCAGTTGTGGTACTGATGATCCTTCACAGGCTCACAGTCACCCATGGCATGTCAGGTAATTTACATGAAGCATACAAACATTTTCCAGCACTCAGAGGTTCCTCAATAGGAAATGCAATTGAGTTTTGGAGAATTCAGTAATTAACTGTTGTGATAATTTGTCTAGGTCTGCAATTAGAGATAGTAGGGGGTTTTCTGCAGCTGAGAAATGTTACAGCTTTCTTTCTAGCACTGTGTAGGAGAATTGTTCTCATTAGCCAAAAGTGACAAAGTGAGAAATAATTAGTTGAAATTTCAGCAAAGAAAGTTTTGATTAACTAGTAAGACAATTTTAATTAGATCTACTAAGCAATGGAACATCCTTTGAAGAAAATGGTGAAATCCCACAAAATGCAAATTGCACCTGTGCCACATTCTTACAAAGACTTTCCCTGTAGAACACTGAGATCTGTTGATAAGAACTTTTGAAGAAGAATTAATTCTTATTTCTATCACTAGCTTTGTCATCAGCAAATGCTTATTCCTACAGATGGTCCGTTTGAGACCATTATGTCTCAAATGCTTAAGTACCTGAAAACAGCAGAAAAATTTATGTGACACATATGAATTCTTTACCATTGTTTACACAAACTCCAAGAACATAGGTAATAGTAATAGTAGTAATACCAAAAGTGAATTGTGGGGGGTAACAGAAAAGGACAACTGAGGTGCCTGGTTTCTCTTGAAAGCACATGTAAAATCTAACTCTGCTGTGTTTGCAGTCATCTTTAACGTAACAAATAATTTATGCTAAATTACTTCCTTCAGTCTTATGGCTCACAGAGCTGTTACTAAAACTTGACATTGGGCTTTCATAATCTCTTCATCTTGTGGAAAAATCAAATGGATACATGTATGTCTGAGGTGTAGTTACAGTACCTGTCCTGCATAACATTCTGTTATAGAAATGCATCATGATAACAACTGCTTGTTAAGCTTCACTTGCAATTGCTCTTGGTACTACCAGCACATTTTTATCCCTTTGACTAATCCAGAAGCTGAACTTTTCTCTGGGAAAAAAATGTTATTTTTAGTAAACTAGTCAAAGCAAACCAACTTATGCTAACATTCCCATACATAGGTATAGCTAAAAGATGATGATTCCTTCCTTATTATGTTGCCAGACTCTCATGTGGACAGTAAGTTCTCAACATGTTGCTAGGCAGAATTGTATTAAAACACGTTGCATCTCAGTGACTAAAGTGCCTAAAATAAAGCAATGTATCATTTGCAGCACACACAGTATTTCTCTTTCTGTTCAAATCTAGAAACCAGAAGTAACAAACACTGCTTCCATGCAGTAATGTCAGTCTGGAATAAGTGCATTAGAAAGCACTTTACACATCAGAGGAATTTTATATTTGAATTTAAGCTTTTCTCCCCTTCTTTCCAAATGAGTTTTGTTAATAACACTGTTCCTGTCATCCATGTTTTTTGAGCAGCAAAGAAGTTTTTAAGATAGCATCAGAGATGTTTTCAGAGTTTCAGCAGTGCTCACCAGCCAGCAGCACATTGGCCATTCTGGTCACTTACATCAGCTCCATTTCTGAATGCTCAGCTACTCATTGCAGCCTTCCTGCAGCCTGGAAGAATTCAGCCATGAGCACTGCAGTATTCTTTGAGTTTATCTCAGTTTTCTTTGAACTTTTTAGCCAAGTTGAAGTCCTGTATTTTTCTCTTTGAGTTTAATAAGTAAATTCCTCTTATTGGAAGTCTGGGATTGTTGCCAAGTCCTGACCCTCTCATTTCTTATTTCCAAAGAGCAGAGTCGATACTGCCAATACTTTTGATAGGGGTACTTTTAATAAAGCTGTGAAGTTCCAAGCAGTCACAGTTGTAGGGAAAAAATGAAAACATGAATTTTAATGTCTTAAAACCAAGCAGGACTTCCATTTTATATATTCCTTTAAAATATATGATAATTTCTGTATTTTTCTCAGTTTGAACTCCTGCATAGCAGTGCAGATTTAATACTGATGTATTTAGAGTTTCAGTTTGAGCCTAGGCATAAAGCTGTCCTAAACCACAAATTTCATAGGTATCCATGATCTCTGCTGAGTGCAAATAGCAGAAGGTGTTTAGGTTTCAAGGACACACTTGAAAATGCCAAGGAGAAAATGGTTTATTTACCATTAACCTGTCATCTTGAAATTCAGCGAGCCACCTGCAGTCTCAGCATGCTGAAGCATGTTAAATATCTTCTGTCCTGCAATGCTGCAATAAAATGCCTCTGACTGGTGTATTGAACTCCAATGGCTTGTTGAGAAATTGCAGTTTGACTTTCTGTGTAGTCTCTCACATTGTTTTTATCCTTCCCAGGAGAAACAATTAACTGTATTTTACAGTTAATTTCAATTATTGCTTTGGTTTGTTTTTTTTCCACTACTTCCAGTCATTCATAGGTAACTTCCCTCTTTGTTAGTGTCAATAGAGTAAGTACAGATATAGTTTGCTTCAAATATACTCACTGTAATTTTTGTTAATAGTGAAATAAATGTAGAACAGGTATTAGAACCAATGGATGTTCATTAATGAATGTAATTCAACTGCTTGAAAAAAGAGGAAAACTATTTTTTTTAAGAAAATTTTTGTCTTATATGGCCTAGGTCAAGACTATATGTGAGTAAAATCTTAATTTAAATAATAAACAGAGGTAATAAATTTTATCAGATTCTTTGTTTAAAATGTTCTTAGGAATATTCATAAATACATATACCTCCAATGAATAACTACTCATCTTGGCTGTAATCTGAGTTAATTTTTAACTCTCAGGTATATTCCTTAGGAAAATTATTACGAGAATAATTGGGATAAAGTAGAACTGTGCAGGTGGCACAATATAGGATGGTGAGAAATGCCTGGGGACTCTCAGAGGCTGAGGAGAGCAGTCCTGTTCCTCCAAGGCTGACACAGACCTCCAGGCTGAAGCGATGCCTGCAGTGCCCTCCAGGTGTGATGCAGGTGCGTGTGGCAGGGTCTGCCTGAGGGTCTGACTGCCAAGCTGCTGCTCTGCAAAGAGCTTCTCACAGAAAACCTGCTGTTCCTGGCCAAGAGTGTGACCTCCAGAGCAACCAGGGAGGTGGATGTTGAGAAGCTTCTTAAGGGGAAAGGACCTGGTTTTTGCAATAGATTTTTGTTCTGGTAAAGATATTTTTTGTGTATCGCAGCAAATGTGTTTTCTTTATTCCTTCTCCCCCTAAATTTCTATCTCCCTTTTCCCTGATCTCTACTTCACTGATCCAGGTACAATCCCCTACTGAATATGTACCCAGAGACCTGTGTGAGCAGTTTGAGGACTGCCACATGAGCAGTCTGCTTTGCTGCGGTCCCTTTGTTCACTGTCTTTTCCCTGTGAATTTTACATTGCTCTCTTTAAGCCAAGCCTGACCAGGAGGCCTGTGGAATGGTCTTACCATTCTCCTGCCCTGCAGCTGGAGCACTCTCCAGAGAAAGACAAGCTGTAGGTCAGTTTTCTGTTGGGTAAGCAACCCTAGGCCTCAGGTTTCCAGGTTTTCTGGGCAAGGGCTCTTCTCTGCTAGTCAGAGTGGACAAAGGAGAGCTCATCCATTGCTGGTCCTCAGAACAGGACCTATGCTCTGAGTTCAGAGTGGACTGAGGTGCCTGCTGAGCAGTTCTGGAGCAGAGGTCTGCTTCAGAGTCCTTTCTTAGTATCTCTAGCATTTGTGTTAACAGATAGGGATTTTTATTAGTTAGCTGCCTGACACAGGTGGAAAGCTGAATCACTTGTTCCCAAAGACACCAGTCTGCCTAATTACATACTCTAGGCAATTTGCTGGAAATTTATTTTCTGGGCAGTATGAATATGGTTCAAAAGAAGCTACCAGAAACAGATTCTATTAGCAGGATTCATTATTTGACAATATGATTCATGATTTTGCATTTCTAAACCAAGAAAAAACTATGCAAACGGTCTAATAACCCAGCAAAGATGGAAATATAAAAAGCAAATAAGTAATTACAAGGGAGAGCACACATACAAAGGACATAAGCCAGCTTGCTAGTAACCTTTACCAACAAGAATAAGATGCACTGTTAAATTAATGGCAATTGTTCATGAGCTGTCAGTTTTCTCAGGAGTATCTGGTAGAACATACCAGGAATTAAGAAACAGAGCATTTTCATCTTTTGCCTAACAAGGAATAATGAGAGAGAGTGTAATCATCTAATTTCTAGCAAACAACCACACTATTCTCACTAACAAGAAGAGATGTAGAAAATATCCCCAGAGAAAAGAGAGCATCTTTCCACTTATACTGCTTAATGTCAATAACACCATCAACTTGCATAGAATTACTCTCAATTTACTCCTGGTTCCAGTTTAGGAAGGAGATTCAGACTCAAAGAGAGTAGGATTTACTTACTAGTAAATATGATTCTAAAAAATGAGAGGATGTACCCACCAGTTTTATTCTGAGTTGATGCCATATGCTCTTCATCTCATTTAAAATGAATAACCAGAAACCTGTCTGTTCCCATAGGCAAAGATTCTCCCTTCAGCTGAGTTCCAGTTAGTAAGTAGTCAAATTCCCTTCCCTGAGCCCCACAGTGCTACCTCACATGCATTGCTGGACATGAGTAAAACCCTTTGCCTTGAGCACAGGATGTGTGTACTGGGGAAAATCAGCATGAAGGAACCCAGCTCTCCTGTCTGTGTTGGTTCTGTGCAACTTTTCTACAAGCTGAGTCTCAGAACAAAACTTATTCCCTAGCCATAACACTCAAAAACAGTTGTGAGTTTGAAAAATGGGTTTATTTTCAAGTGAGTCATAAAACCCCTTCTCTTTTGTTAGAAAAAAAGCAATTTATACTCATATTTACATAGAAGAATAGATATGTTTCTAGAGAAGTAATCCCAGATGTCGATATATTCACTCTACTCTGTTACATTGCAGCTAGAAGTATTTATAAGCACGTCTTTCAGGCAGATGCAGTTGAGGTAAGTAGAAGCAAAGTGGTTCATGAAAACAGGAGTGAAATATCAATAGCATTTGAAGGGTGTATCCTGAAGGTTGCAAATGCATGTAGGAGAAATAATAATATTAAATGCTATTAGGTCTGTATGCCTGTGCATAAAGGACAAATGTTACCCTTATGTGCACCTTGTGTTTCTTACATGGTTTTCAACTACTTCCTGATGATAAAAATGTGTATTCTGCAGGTAAAAGTTGAATTCATAGAGACATCTTGTAATCAGATTCTGTTTTGACTTCCTACCTCATATATGCTTGAATTACTTTTTTACACTTCAAAAAAATTTTTTGATAATACTTCATTTGAAACTAGGTTTCTTGATCTGTGAATTTCAAAGCATTGTTTTCATTGACATTTTATTTCTGTGAGTGAAGTGTATTTCAGATTAAAAAACTCACAGTGTCAGAAAAAAAGGTAATGTTAGTACCTGTGATAGTGTCTTTTGTATTATTGCTGTTGTAAAAAAATAGAGAACAACAACAGTACTCAGATTCTGTAGAGAACTTTCAATTTTCGAAAACAAAAGGAGATAATTAAACCTAATTAATGAATTGTCCAAGTCATATCTTGTTATTATCCTCATTGTACAATTAGAAAAAAAATAAAGAAATTAAGCCCACTGTGCCCAGGGTGTGTTTTCCTGTTTTCTTAACCAGTAAGTGACTTCTGCAGGCAGTGCAATTTGTGGGAACTAAAAGCAGATGAGAACTTGCACACCTGATGGAGCCATGGTGGCACTCGGATCCTTCCCTTCCTGTGGGAAGTTTCTTTAGAGAACTGACATTGATTGTGGTAAGCTGCACTCTCATGTTTGTGTGAGAAGGAGACCCTCTTCCTTCAGGGCTGATAATTTCATGAGTGATCTCTTTATCTTAGGTACTCTCTATAAGATTTATGCTGTATGTGAAGTCTTGTGGTGCACAAAAGCTCTAGCCCTGCCTTTGGGGAGGTCTGGTGTCACTTCACAGCTGTGAAGTGTGGGGCTGTCCTGAGTGGGGGCTGTCCTGAAGTGCTGAGCATTGAAAGTGAGGCCAGCTATTGCCTGGAACATCTGAAGATTTCTTGCCATCTTCCTGCCACTATTATTAGGATACACAGAAATGGAAGTACTGAATAAAACTACTCACTTGTATCAACTCCTTTTGTCCTCCACTTTACTAGATCCCTGATTGCCAGTTGTAATTTCTGAATCCCTGTGTAATGTATGTTAGGAAGCTTCAATCAGCTGGATATCCACACAGGGACTTGAGATGTCTCTGTGCTCAGTCTGCTGCAAGGTACATCAGCTATTCCCTTTCATCAGACAGTGTTCCATGGCTAACAGGCTTTGAAATCTGTAGCGTTTTCTTTCAGAACCTATCTGTGTCATAATTTGGGGGGGTTTAGTACTGTATACTTTTTGAATTTCTAAATTCCTCATTATTTTTCTATTACAGTGAAGCAACCTTAATTTAACCAAGCTACTTTTAATAATGTCCATATTGCATGAAAGTCTTACACAGAAACTTACTTTCATAGTGTTTTATGTGAATAATTATGTGCCTTAAAGCTAGTCTGTGGTAGTAAAATTAACTTTCATAATTAATTCATTCCATGAACAGACTAACTCTGTTTATGATAGTCTGAAAAAGGAAGGGAAAGTTACTCTGGTTTTGTTGACGTTGAGGTACATGTGATAGAAGTAAGAAAAAGCTTCTTTCCCACTGGAAATTATTCTAAAAAAACAGGTTATAAGGTTAATTGTTTCAAAATCTAATAGATACTCATAAATAATTACCAGAACTATTATCTTTGTAGTTTGTGTGCTCATGTCTCCAATCATCTACAATGTGTGTAAAAAATAATTTGATTTTCATTTAAACCCTATTTAATTTTCTGTAATGATAAAGAGGCCACCATCTTTCTTGCTAGTGCTGATTTTCAGACTGTCCTTTACTGTTTAATATGGCTCTGCTTTTTCACCACTTTCTGCTTCCTCATAGCCATACGCTTCTCTGTCAGCAGCCTCATTTGTAAAGGCTAATGAACACCACCTCAGGCTGGAGAAGTTGTATTGGTTTCTTTTGACTTCCTAAGAACCTTTTTGTACTCAGTCTGACAGTAAAAAAGGCCAGACCATACTTCATGTTGTATTCTCTCAAATGACAGAAACACAGTTTAGAAGGGATTTTGTGTTTTAAACTTAGTTACTAATTTTCCAGATTGTCCACATAGGAACTTTTGACTATTCAGGCTAGAAATATGGTTTGTCTTGATGCAATTTAACATCATTGGGTAGAGAGACCTAGACAGAGAGAGCATTCAGAATATTAATTGGTTTGTTCTGGCCCTCAATAACAATATAACAACCATATAATTAACATAAAGATATGAATCAGTTACTACTTACACCGTAGTAGTTAGAATACATGTAGATGTTTTTGTGGTACTAGTGTACAGCTCAAATTTGACTTTCAAATTTGCATTGCATCAAGCTGAACAAAGACAGAATTATTCTGCAGATAGAAAACATAATGAGAAAAATGTCTGTTTAACAGTCTTGAGCATCCAAAATTGTTGGCATTGTAACTAGATTATGTCATTTCTAGAATAGGAAGCCACTGGTTTTTTAGTTAAAATTAAAGTATGAAGTTTTTTGTTCGGGTAAGTAAAAACAACAGAAATGACTTTGTGCTTGTATGTGAGAAAAAATAAGTCCTTTGTAATCAGATAAAAACTTGAACTGTTTTCATCTTAAATGCTGCTTACAGAGAATTCTAATATGTTTTAAAAGACAGCACTAAGCTAGTGAAAACTTTAGGGAGAGGTAGATGTCTTTGCAGCAACCAGATGGAGGAAAGAACAAAATCAGATGTTATGAATAAAGTTTATATACATTTATAGCCACATTGTAAAAATCCTGCAAATTCAGATGTCTGAGTGACTTTCGGGTGAGAGGAAGCAGTCCCAGGTTGCACCAGGGGAGGCTAAGATTAAATATTAGAAAAAATTGCTTTATGGAAAGGATTGTCAAGCATTGGAGCAGGGAAATGATTGAGCCACCATCCTTGGAAGTATTTAACAGATGTGTGGAGATTTCTGAGGATCAGTAGAGGTTTCTGGTTTTTCACCATAGGTACTAAGTAGCATTGACCTCCAAAGATTGCCTGTGAACATTTAGCTGTATTCCTAAGAAAGTGGATCCGTCACCGCTTTCCCCACATCAAGTACCAGAGATATCTCTTCTTTAAATGTTTGATAACATCTTATAAATAAGATTTGACTAGGAAAGAGCTAGAGTTCAAAATTTTTTCTTTATTTCATTGCTACAAGGCTTTAGCTACTGAACCACAGTGCAGGGATGGATGTGACACATACCAGTGCTCACCACACTGACTGAAAAGGATAGGGGAAATTAAAACTCTTCTGGCTGTCTTACCCAACCTCTTGAAAAGTGCACTGAAGTTTTAGAGAGATTTAGAGAAATAGATAAAGTGTTATAAGAAATTGTGGCTCTTGGAACAGGTCTGTTTTCACCTGGTCCTTACCATCACACAGTGGCTGCTGGATTTTAAATACCACCTTACTTAAAGAGTTTCCAGATGGAAACCATGCATCCATTTTCCTGCAGAGTATGAGACATCTATATTTTGCTCTTTCAAAAAAAATTTAGGTAGGGGAGACATCTGGTAATGCAAATGATGATTATAGCCTAGAGAAGGTTTTTGCTGTGAAGTAAAATTTTTTCATTAACTTTTTCCTTACATATCAGGTGAAACAAATTGACTAACCTCCACATAAGATCAACAAGTCCCTCCTTAAACCTGCAAACTTTCTGTAAAAAAACCAACAGAAAATTAATGACTACATCAAGTTCCAACTTACGCAAATGTAAAATATCCGAGCCTTACATAATAATGGAATTTCTGAGTCCTGTAGTGCTGAATAATCAACTTAATCAAACTTCTTGAATTACTCTTTCCACAGATCTGTACCCCAGATTTGGTGGTGTTTCTGGCATGTTCCAGTCAAAGGCTGAAAGAAAGGTTACTGAAGCGTGCGGAGCAGCAAGGGAGACCTGATGATAACCTGAAAGCCACTCAAAGAAGACTAATGAATTTCAAGCAGAATGCAATCCCACTGGTTAAATATTTCCAGGAAAAAGGGCTGATTATCACAGTAAGTCCTTTAGTGTATGTCTCCAAAACCTTAATTGTTGGGGCTGTACTTGGCTTCTTGTAGTTTTTGCTTTAAGACAGGCTAGACAAGTCTGATTCAGTTTTAAGTTAATAGCATGCCTACTTAAGTGATAAATGAAGACAACTAATTCATTGAGCAGTTAACAACAGTTGAATTATTGGCATGTTCCAAGTTACAGACTGTGTCTGGTTGCAATAACACACAGAACTTGGTACCACATGTGGTATGGGAGCACAGATGTTTCTTTTCCTTTGATAACTTAAGTAGTTCACATTGGTATGTGCTCCTCACAGCAAATGTGACTAATTTTCTGTGCTGGTCAGACTCATGACAGGTTAAAGCATCCTTAATTGCAAAGTCATCAATTAATATTAATAGCCTTAATTATGTACTTCAGCATCTTTCTGAATTTCAAGATAAAAATTCCAGGAAATTATTACATTAGCTTCTCCAGGGAGTATGTGCTCTGGGTTAAGCATTTTGATTAACTTGTCTTTCAAGGATGAGAGAACTAAGATTCTTGCAAGTTTTTTTTTATTGTTCAGGAAGTGTGTATTTTATAGTGATGCTGCTATAGCCTTTACAAGTGCTCTTATGGAATGTGTTTCTAGCTCTTCAGGAAATATGTGCCTTTGTGCATAAAGCGTGTGGGGCATCTGGATAGAATTGCATTTCTGTAATGGGACCTGTAAAACAGAAGATTTTGTTCTTAAGGAGGTTTCATCTACTTTTTATCTCTGTTTCTTGAGAGTCCTGACAATAATTTAAATTGCAGTGTTCACCTTAGATATCTTCTTTTCTTTTTGAAGAAAGTAGATGTTTATGATGGGTATGGAAGTGACAACATGGAATATAAAGATTAAATTACTACAGCACAAAGGAAACAGCATATACAGAAAATATTGCACTTATTCATGCTACTTCCCTAGAGAAGGAGGAAGGAAGAAAGAAAGAAAGAAAATAGCATTCATCCTGCTGCTAATAATGCTGAACCTGGGAAGACACTGGAATACTATGCAGATAAGAGCAGTGTAAGAACTAGAACAGCATAAAATAGAATTACAGTAGCCTGATTCCCAGAGGAGTGAATCCTTGAGGCAAGGTCAGACAAGGTCAACACTGACTAGAAGGAAATAAAAAGATTTACATTTTTCTTAAATCCCTACCTGCACCTTATCACTGCTGTTTAAAGCTGTAAATCTCAGACACTTGTAGCCAGCATCACGATTCTACTCAGGGGAGAGAAGCAGGGCCGTTTGTCTTATGGGATGTTATAATTTTAGAATCACAGCTCATATTTTATACATCTACTTAATAAATATGTTGTTCTTCATCAATAACAGACCAAAAAAGAAAAGAAAAATTCACTGAAATATCACTGAATATTATTAATATGCAGGCATTATATATATATAATTATAATCTACTGTTAGACACTTTATGAGCAAGAAATAAAAATCTAAATTCCCAGAGAAGATTCATTTTCATGCTCCAACAGTTATTTCATACTGCTTTTAACATACTTTAGTTAATAGAATTGAGAGCCACATTCTTCATTTCTGCTCTTACTGGTTAGGTTTCTTTGGTGTAAGTGTTCCCCTTCATTTTTTTTATTTTTTTTTCACATGATCTGTAATAATTTGCTACAGTACCCAGGTTGTTCTGGTTTGGTGCTCTGTATGCCTTATGTTCTCAGTCTCTGCCTGGTGTACCTGCTCTCACAGTCTGATCCTGATTTCTGTTTTTAAGGAAAGGGGTGAGGCTCCCACCTACAATACTTCTAAGAAATAGGGAAATGCAGCTCTGTCCTTTCTGAAAAACTCCCTCTTTGAGATAATGATATGTAAAGTTCATTATAATTAACAGAAGTAAATATGTGATATTTTCATGAACACACAGTCTGTGTTTAAAATTCATTTTAACAATCTGTCAGTAATCTAACAAATGAGAACCTGACTTAACTCAAATTTAAATTCAGAAGTTACCAAGAGTATAACAACACAATATTGGACAGGGAGTATGTAAATAGATGCATATGCTGCCATTTACTGTTTCAGGAACTTTTAACAAATGTTAAAACATTATGTATTGTTTACCTAGAAAATAACTGCACACAAATTACCTGGTGGTGATGGGGAGATACTAGTTTGATTAAGTTGTAAGAGGGAGGACATGTAGGTACATAGGTGACCTCAAGTACTCTAATGTTCAGCAGAGAACTTCAGTTCTGGACACAGATTTCCAAATCTCCAATTTATGTGGACTGTAATCCACTATAGATAATGATGTAGTTCTCGGAGAGGAGATCACTGGTTGCAAAAATTTTTTGGCCAACAGTTATTAAATCTGCTCTCAGAGAGCTTAGCTGTTCTTTGTAGAACATATCTCTTGGTCTAGACAGAAAAAAGTTTACAGAGCTCATTGTTGTAGCAGTAGAAGTTTCTCTGACTGGAGGCAGGATTTGGTCCAGTCTGCCTCATTGACAGTGAATCTGCATAATCTTAGAGCTGCAATGTCAACCTTGATACATTAATAAGTCTGTGTGCATTTAAGGGGAAAAAATAAAAGACTGGCTGTAGTGAGACAAAAAGACTAAACATTAAAGAAGACTCTGATCCTTATTTAAACAGCCAGAACAAGACAGCATCCCATGGCATCCAGGAAATCTGGATTTCTCTGATATCTTCATTGTTCCACTTGTCCTTTTAGGGAATTTGCCATGCTTATGAAAACATTAAAATGACATTCAGATTAGTCAGAGAAGTAAAGAGAACCCAGAAAAAGTAGCTGAAGCTGGAAATGGATTCTGAGCACAAATTTAGAAGTTAAACAGTTGCGGGTGAGGGAAGTAGCTGTCTGCTCTCATAAGCATCAAACAGGCCTAATGGCTGTCAACTGTCACAGAAAAATTCCCCATGGAACTGTGTTATATAAATTGTTTCTCTTATTTTGGTTAAAAAAAGAGTTTTACTATAGAACTTGCACACTGACATGAACTTTATTTAAAGGCTGTGACTTATCAAAATGCTGCTGAAGATATAGTTTATTTCTAAAGTTTCTCTGTTATCATACAGCTGCCCAACTTGAGATGCTGGTTTGGGCTTTTTATTTGTTTGCTTCTGAATGCTGATTCCAAAAGACTTGCACTTACTCATTCTTCATTTAATTTTAAGCCTACCCCTAGAGAAATGTGGATCCTGCCGTCCTTTAAGCAGCTCCCAAGGTCTATTCAAATCTCACTGATAGCAAACTCTTCTGAAAGGCTTCATAGGAACTCTCACCCTGCTTTCCAGGTCCTAATGGCAGCCTCTGCCAGGCATGTCTTCCAAACCAGAATCCAACTCAGAGAATCTTCTCCTCAGTGGAGGAACATGCATTTGGTTTGGCAGAGCACAGGATGAGTAGATGCCTTTGTTTTGCCGGTGCCGATATTTGCGCGCATCTGTTCAGCCTTTGCATTAAACAATCATTAAAAAGAGAATTTTAAAAATCCCACTCCTCCTTCCCTGGAGTGCTGCTAGGAATAGGGACTGTTAGCCACCACCTCCCCCGTGTGCTCTCACCTTCCTGCTGCAGGCTCAGAATCTCATTTATGTGCCATCTGATGCCTGGATCTTGCGTCCTCGGCTGCAAAGTGATACAGACTTGGCAGGAATGGTTTCCCTCAAATGTAGCCCCATTGGTATCTGAACGTGGCCTTTCTCCCCACAGGTCACAGATGGGGATTTGAACTGCTTTGTTTTCTAGAGGAAACTGAGCTGAGATTTCCTATTAATTGGCCCAATGCCAACAAAACATTTTCAGAAGCCTCTCAGTAGTTTTAAAAATACAGCAGCCATAAGCAGTCTTTAATGAAAATTTTTTATGTGTTTTTAACCTGACTACTACATAGGATCTTCAGAGTATTTCTGGCTTCTTGGGCATGACCAAGTGGACATGCAAAGAGGAGCCCAGACAGTCTGGAGCATCTGGAGCAAACCTTCAATGTTTTAGGACCTTTTCAAATCAAAGGAATGTAGGCAGCTGTTTGTGGGAACCTTGAGACCACAAGTTTTGTTTGAGATTCAGGAGTCTCCCTCTGTTGTATTGTATGGTAAATCTTTATCTAGCTCCATGAATGTATATGGTTATATAATAATTTTAAAATTTATGTAGAGGGAAAATTAGAGGTGGGATGGGAAATAAGGACAATCACATATTCATTTTTTGGTGATTCAAAGCAGTGAAAGGTAAGTTGAAGCCTAAAACAAGTAACCAGAGCTTTGCAGTCACAGAAAGTCACTGAAAATTAAGGTTTTCTGTGTCTCTTCTATATTTAACAGCCCTTCTGCAGAAAAACTGGGCTAAGAGCAAGAACCTGGAGCTGTTTCCTGTGAAACTGCTGAACTAGAGATCAAGTTTCCCATGTTCTAATCACTGCTTGGTTTTACACTGCGTCTCAGCATTATTTATGTGTTACTGTTTTGCCAGATTTTGAGGAACATACAAAGAAGGTCCATAAATGAATTTTATCTAGAAATGAGTGTAAACAAACTGTTTGTAAATATATGCACATTTTATATGGGAATGATAGATGAGTAATTTGTGCATATATAGAAGCATGTACACCATAAACACTTCCAAGTTTCAAAATATTTTCAGTCTCCCATTTTATGCTTTATGTCAACAAGTATATCAGACATACCAATGTCTGCCAGAGAATGACCAAGGATGGAAACTTGCCATCTGTGTACATAGAAGCATGCAGAGAAACCTTGAGGGCAGAAATTCTTTGCTGAGGTGAATAGTATCAGTGCAATACTATGTTCTCTTCTAACTTTGGAAGTATGATAATTTAAACAGCAACCAGCTATTTGAAACCTGCCCTGCCTTTTGTACACCCAGTGACTTGAATGAAGCAGATGACTTTGGAAAAAAAAAAAAGAAACAAACTTTGACCAGTCTGGTTATAGAATTAGGCAGTGATGAGTGCATGGGCCAAGCTGATTTAGGAACTCCAGAAAGAGAGAGGGAATGTTGGCTTTGACAACCATACTATCCCAGATTTTATCCATTTCTGGCACTGTGAAAGCTGATACATGTTTAAAATTAACAGACCGTTTTTTACAGATCTGAAACTAAAACTGAGATAAGTAATTAAGCCAAGTTATCATGCAGAGGAATGAACTGTAGGAGATGTTTAAAATAACATGTCCTAAATATTCTTCAAGTTATTTTAAACAGTTCATCTTAAGGTAATTAAGCTGTGTCCTTTGGGTAAATAGCAGCTTCTCATTTCGTTCTTGTAGTTAAAGTGATGCTTAAAGAAGATTAATTTTTCTTATTTAGATGAGATATATTAAGAAACTAGATTGGAAAAAATATCTCTTCTCTGAGAAGACCTTTTGTATTGAATCAGGAATATTTATCATGCATAAGCAAATTTTCCTATCTTGAACCACAGCTGATTTTGTGAACATTCAACTGAAAAACCCAAGCTGCATTTCAGCCGTGCATTGCTGTAAACAATAAAAACCAATTTCTTACCCAAAGTTCCATTAGTGATTTCCAGCTCTAATTGCCACCAGTGGATATTTCCACCAGTGAAAAATTCATCATCAGTAACTTCGTGATTTTACGGCAAAGCCACTCTGTTGCCATTTGGTGGAGAAAATTTGCATATTAGCTCATGAAAGTTGCTACTTCAGTAGAATCAAGACTGTCTTTCAGCTCTCATACTCACAGTCCTATAAAAACGTTACTACATCTGATAGCTTGTGCTCTACAGTCCCAGTGTTTAACATCCTTATTTTCTGAATCTATCATTGCTTATAGCATCTAAGTTGCTGTCATTAGCTGTTGTTAGCTCTTTCTATTTCCTTATGCAAGTGGCAACTGAACGTTTTTTCTGCCATAGTATTCTCAGCTTTGATTCAAAGGGCAAAATGAGACTGAGTGAACTGGCCTCTAGTAATCCAATCTAGTACCATTCAGGGATTATTTGAGCATTTGCTCCTGTTCTTTCTTTTCTGTAGATGTACCCTGAAAGAGAGTGAGACCTTAAATGTTCTTGTGTTTTATTGTGTCATAAAGATACATGCATTCAGATTTGTGAATGCTCAGGTGTTGTAATGATGGAAGCCATTTAAGTGTCAGCAGAAAGTCTGATGCTCTTAACATTATGGGCTTACTCCTGTATTCTGGAGTCTTATTTAGGCTTAACAGGGTTAGCTGCAGCTACAGTGTTAGTGGAGAACTGAGAAAGCTGCAAAGTTACTCATCCATTGTGTGACTCAGGGTACACACTGCACTAGACAGCACTGAAGTGAGAACTACAGCCTTCCCCTAGGGCATTCTCCCCATTGCAGAATTTCCTTTTGAGCATTTCTGATAGCTGTTTGAAAGACTTTTTATTTTTTTCTAATGCAGTTAAAGAATATCTACCAAACAGTGCTTTGAAAAACTGTATGAAATGCTTCCTAATTAGGAAAACACCACTGTTGTGTCAACTCAGCATTTCACTGAAGTAATATATCCTTGCTTTTTACATTCTGATACTTACACATCAGAAAACAACTAATATGGCTATTTTGTGTTTCTTTTAACTGTGGTACATCATTTAGTATTAGCATGAACATCTTTGCACAGCATCACTTTTTACCATGTAGAAATAACCCAAATATTCCTGATTCAATACAAAAGGTCTTCGCAGAGAAGCGATATTTTTTCCAATCTACAGACTTTCTTGTGAATCTTGTGTGGTTTGTCTTTACTATAACTATATATGCCTCTGTATCCTTCAGCTCAGTTATCATCTTTATTACTTCCAGGGTTAACACTGGAATGTATCTTTCCATCTTACATAGTACTGCAGTTTGTTTCATTAATGGCCAGTGAATACAACTATGTGTTTACTTTGTTGTCACCATATCACATTCTGCAATTCAGCAATCTACTTAAATAATACATCAGGAAAAGAAGCCTCACAAGAACAGCTATAACACTGAAGTCAAAATTATTGTCATTTTCTGTGAAGGAAGAGCTGCTGTCCCCATTCTCAACTGTTCATCTCTTTTTGTGCCAACAGTCAGTCAAACCAGTCACAGTAAAAGAAATGAAGAATTAATGCACAAAATGTGACATCTTTTCACTGTAACTTGCTACGATCAGTTATTTATATCTAGGATTGTTCATAAATATGCTACCCCTTGATCAGTTTTGCTAAAAAAAATTGCTAAAACTACATTGTTTTTAGGCAAATCTTAACATTTCTTCGTTACGTACTCCACTGAATTTTCTGATTAAAGACTTCCTGTCTTTAATCAGAATGTCAAATTGAAGCTCCACATTCATGTTTTCAATACCAGTACTTCAAAATTCTCTGCTCTGTATAGCATGCCAGGTCTCATCTTTTCTTGTATTATAACATCCATTGTATTTTGGTAACACTGTAGTTTTTCTAATGCCAAGGTCATCTCCCTCTCTTACCACTGCAAGATGCCAATTAGGCAATTTGAAAATATACTTTCCTAGGTTCCTGCCATGTCCTGCCTTCTGGGCTTTTTTGGTCTGCTTTGTTGAAAAGAACAGACTTCTCTGTAAATGCAGAGTCCTTACTAAAAGGGAACCTAGAATGTGGGCAATACAGCTCTTGGTCAGGTTGCTTATTAAATGTATTGGTCCCTAAGACATTGGAAAAAAATATCCAGCAATCCTCTTTGTGTCTGCACCTTACTGCAAGAATTTCACCTGATAGATTCTACATAATACAGATTCACATCACCCCAAGGCAGGTAATTTCTGTTTCTTTTGCAAGAACATTCTGTCTGCTCTCTGTCTGCCTCTGTGTTGCCTCAGTCTGCTGCAATGGCCATTACAGGTTTTGTGGGTACTTTAGCTTTCATCTCTGACCCTGTTCATGGGGTGCCAGACACAAATGAGCTCAGTTCCAGTACTGTGAACAGAGGGTTTTCTTCATTTATGCATTTCATGTTCCGTCATATCTCTTGATCTTTAGAAACAGGGTCAGGAGCCGTGTGAATTCTGAAATGAGCTTGGTTTTAAGGACTAATCATTATATCCTTGAACTACAGCCAGGAGACCACTCCTCAGAAAAATCAGTAAATTTAGTAGGGTAGCTGTAATAGAGAATTAGTTAAACAAATTTGGGTATTTTCTCATCGGTTAGGTCAGCACTTGGCAACAGAAACCATGTCAGTGTTTCTTGGGAAGATGCCCCTGCTGAAACCCTGAGCTTAACAACCACTCGTGTTAGTGGGAACTTTTGAAAGAATTTGTTTCAGAGCTTCTTGTTAAGGCTGCACAGCAGTTTGTTATAACCCCAATCTGGTAACATACTTTGTAAATATCAATTATATTTTGGGGTCAAAGGTTGCAGTTGATATTTTTAAATTGAGAAAATTTCAAGCAAAACTGCATGATTCCCTTTTCCCCCATGAATTACACAAGCAGGGGGACATTTGCCAATTGGTTTAAAAAAAATGCTTTGGAAAAAGATTGACTAGAAGATAACGGATATTTGCCATATGAAACAAGGCCTAAATCTAACCTTTTTTGAGTACATGATTTGGCTTGAGGATGAAAAAGAACAAATAAAAAATTCTTAATCAGGAATAGAAGCTTGTGAGAACTTCTTCACTGGAGTATGGATGAGAACAAGCACATAGAGAGCGTCTCAGCCTTCTCCAGTGACTATTTCTGTGTGTACAGAAAGCTGTGCTGCCCTGAGAGGAGGGTGTGCAGGGAACCTACTGGAAATGACATACAGGGAAGTACCAAGGGTCTCATTACACGAGGCAGAGGAGTGTTGAGCTAAATTAGCTGGTATGCAGCAGCGAGTGCTTGCAGAGCCAGCAGCTAATGGGCTCTCTGCAGACTCCTGCTCCCACACTGCAGGGAGGAGGAGCCAGCAGCCCCCTCAGATCCACTGAAGGAAGGGCTCTTCAAGAAATGGGGGCTGTTCTGATCAGTGTAGAAGGGTCTGCAAGATCTTTTTTTTATGAAGTATTTGTATTTAGTCAGTTCCCCATGTCCCATGGCATAATTTCAATAGAGAGTAAGCTTTACAAATAATTAGGATCTGCCTCCAAATTATTTTTCTTCTATTTTAGCAGAGATTACTCTCAAAACTAATAGAATCAAATAAGAGATGACAGTTTTCTGGAAGTTTGGACACTGACTTCCAAAATCTTCTGGGAACTAGAACACTATAGTACAAACTATAGGAAATTTTGTTTCCTTTCTACAATAATGGCTGTATAAAACATATTCATTGTTTGAATTACAGTTTCAGAAAACTAATTTTAAAAACTAGCATATCTGAACTGTCTTGAAAACTGTTAATCTTGTTGTTGGTTCTATAAATTATCACAAGTCCACTTTTAGATGGAGTGAGTATTGATAATTCCTCCTTAACATTTATCATGCCTATTGGAGAGGATGATGACCCATAGAGTGAAAAAAAAAATTTATCTTTGATATAATACTCTCTAAGAGTTACAAGAGCTAATAAGATTTAGGATCTGCAAAAGGAGATAATTGGAATTGTATTAGTGATTACTTATTAGGAGATTTTCGGTGGGAACCCATTTAAATATTTTTTTGTTAAAACATATTATTACTGTCAAATTATCCAAGTAATTTTATTCAAAATGAAAACAAAAACATTATAGAAGGAGAAAGGAACATTCAAAATATTTCGTTTTCTATCTCCCTACAGCTTAAACTACGTGGGAGAATAGGTACATAAAATTCCCCCAATCCCTTTCATATTAAAAAAAAAAAAAAAAAGGATGTATTCATACTGTCTTTTTTTCCACTTTAAGTTGTTTCACTGCAAAGGTAAACAAACCTTCGATTTCTTTAATGCTTTCTTTTTAATTAGAATTCTAACAGAAAAAAAAGTGCAGTGGAAGATATCTTCATAAATGAAGGCTTAAAGATATCCAAGTAATCAAAACTAAACATCAAAAATCTTAATAATAAACTTGTTCTATCCCTACAAATTGCTTTTAGAACTTCTTACATTTGCTGAATATATTAACACAAAAGAATAAACTTCCTGTTTTCCAAGGTCTGTAAGTGCCAGGGTCCACAGCCTATGCCCTTCACTCTGGATCACACGAATGGTTTTAGTAATATTTTTATCAGTAGTAAAATTTTAATAATAAAGGCAAACATAAATCACACATTCATTATCTTAAGGTAAATTAAAAACAACATATGGTTGCTAAATTTTCTAAATGGCTACTATTTCTAGTCACTGTTTGAGTCCCAGGCATTACTACAACACTGGGGAAGGTTGACAGAGGCAGACCTTCTGTGTACTTTTAGCTGGTTTATATTACAAAGACAAACACTTTGAATGCAACTAATTCTGTAATTTGTTGCCCATATTTTGCTGGGGTCCCAGTAGAAATTAATGCCACTATGTAGCTGCAAGATTGAACTTATTCAGGCAAAGCAATCAAGGGTTGAAACAGCCAGAGCCAGCCATACTAGCACAAGGCAGCAAATGGAAAGGTGGAAGCTTCACAGATTATTTCTTTTACCAGGTCACACTGAAAACAAACAAACAGCCTCAGAGTGAGGAGCAGCACCGTGTGTCTCACCCAACAGGAAACCAGAGCAGTGGTGAAGGAGCTGCCCTGATGCAGAGCTGTAGCCAAAACTATTTTAATACAGAGAAAATCCCCAATTACAAAATAATTACTGTTCAGTAAATGTAAACTAGTGGATTCTGGTTTAGAATACCAAAAGCTCTAATTTTCTGCAGATATTGAAGGAAAAGTCAGTTATAGCAGTTTTTATAGATAATGTTATATGAATACTCAATATAGGTTGCTTAGCTTGCTTTTGCAATAAATTATTTATATGTTAACAATTAATACTAACTATGGTATTAGACCCCAAGTATTGGAGTTTCAGGCATTCTGTAAAGTACTTAGCTCAAACAAACAGCCAGAAGAAAAGCTGTGAAATTCCAATAAAAGAAAGCTTACAGAGTCTTCATTTTGATCTTTCTTGGGTCTTTGTTTTCATTTTTCTCCTGCAACACACATGATTGTCACATTACATGCATTTCTTTTCCACATCCCTATCCCTTCTCAGATTTAATTTTCATAGTGAAGGTGATTTTTCTAATTTGTGCTTTCCAGTTTTCTGACCAGCTCATTGGCCAAGACATTTCTTGGACATTTATAATGCTTTTAAAAATAAATTCATTTTATTAGTTAGGGCTTCAATAAAATTGTATTTCATTTAATAGCCTCTGGGAAGAAATATTGTCAAAAGCTTTAAAAAAGTTAAACAAATCAGTTCCACTTCATCCACGTGTTTTATGATATTTAAAAAATGCTTTCAGCCTACGTAATCATGTGGGATTTTGTCCTACATTTGTTTCCAAAAAATACATGCTGGATGCAAGAATGTCATATTCCGTGATGACTAAAGCAATCGTTTCTGTCAGTGTCTCCTCAGCTTGCCAGCTTTCATTTATAAATCAAGTAGTCTCCTTTTTGCTCTGAAACAACATGCTCCAATAATTTAGATGTCAAAACAGAACTTTCTGGTACAGAAATTAAAATAGCAGTGGCTCACTTCTTGCTGCAGGAAACAAACTCAAATCCTTCCTGCAGCAGCACAATTGGAAGTTGGCTTTATGAGCCATCCTGAACTCAGACTGACATCTGCTGAATATTATCCTCTTTGAGAGGAGTCCTACTTGTAGAGATAAATCTTTTATTTCATGAAAATTTAGTACTTTTTAGCTTGAGATGACCAAGGAAGGGCTTAATATCAAGGATTCCAGTATCATTTATGAAATTTATTAATATAGAGATGCCCAGTGGAAGTGCTGCTTATTCTGGGTCAGAATTTAGTTAAAACACAGGAACTGTGTAACTGAGAATTAAAATTTATTTTTGTCTTCCAAGGAAAATAGAAAAGTCAAAAATTTTCAAACATTCCCATTCTTACAGTGTGAAATTCCATTTTAAAAAGCTACAACTATTGCAGATGAAATTATTTGTCTTGCTAAGGTCCTAGATAACTAAAAATGTCACATTATTTCTTGATTTAAATGCAGATTTTGCATATGAAACACCCACATCATCCAATGCTTAAGCCTATGGTTTACCCTATACTTGTTCTTGCAGCTGAGTCATTAGTCCTCGTGCTTGAATAACTGGCTAAATTTGCAGCTGAAATTAACTCAGGGCATATTTTTGTTAGGTTTCAGATGGTAGCATTCTTCCTTAGAAAATTGTGATGAAACATAGGCAAAAATTATATTTTTGATAATAATTGTTATCAAGTCATCTAATAGTATAAGACCAGACAACAATATTTTAGTATTTTGCTTTCAAATTCTCTTCCAAAAAAGCCAACAGGAGAAATGCTATTGATCTTGAAAGGGAAATATTTGACTATATTTGGCAGCAGCATCAGTGTTTTTCTTTGAAATTATTTGCAAACTGTCAATAGAAGAAAATAGTATTTATAGGAAGAAATGTATTTCATTTCTGACTTTTTCTAATTTTTTTTTGTTTTCTTATTTGAATTACAGTTGTTGCTCATTGGACCTTTTGGGGAAGCCAGTGTCACTGTATATTTATTCAGGGTGCCTGTCTGTGATTTGTATATGCTGTGGGAGCTGATGCTAGAAAATTATTTGGTTATGTTTTAAACAAGAGTGACACAGGAGCTCTGTAGGCAAGGGGAAATGTATATATTTTAAAAATTTTAATCAGGAAAAGCCTTTCTGCACACAAACATACTGGTTAATGTCATTTAGTTATAGGGCTCAGTCTGCCTCATTTGCAGTCAAAATTAGCAAAAAAAAAAAGTATTGAGGAAAGCATTTATATTAACATATGAACTTATTGGTGGTCAGAGCTGTTTCACTGAACTGGGCGCACTGGGAATGTGAATATTCCAGTATTCATCTCATGGGGTACTGGAAGAAATAAGGGAATTGTGCTGTAGCAACTGATCCTTAGCTGGTTTATTCCCAAAGAACAAGGGCACATCCAAGCCTCATAGGAGTTTTCATAGATAAAGGTGGAAGAAAAACTATTGGAAGACAAACATTATTATTGTGGAAAGAAAAAACAAAGGCATCTGGGGAAGTGCTGGGTAATTCTAAGTCTTTCTATAATGTTCCTGAGCTTTATAAAGCAAAGTGACAATTACAGCTTTTATTGACTGAGCTTCATGCCACTTGTTTGTACCTCTGTGCCCTTTGTCTACATTTCCAAATACTGAATTTTACATTAATGCTTCATTATTGCAGCATCACTGAGCTCTGGTAAATAAGAAAGGCAAGCTAAGGCACAGAGGGCTGTTAAGGCTGTGTGAGGATTTGGACAGCTTTGAGCCATACCTGACTCTCTGTAATCAGTAATGTCTTTCCCCTTCCTTTGGGGTTAGGTGCACTAAAGTAAAAAATCAGACAATTTATTCTAGACCCAGTGGAGGTAGAGAGTAAGATGATTTCTCCCTCAGGCTGAATGTTTTCCTGGCTTCTACAGGAACAGAGTAAAAATTAATTCATGGAGCATCTCCTAACTCAGACCATAATTAAGTTTTCCATTCAAGCTCTTCAGAAGTAATCTGTCTGCATGCTCAACACCACTGTTCTGTTTCTTTGTAATATCATTTGCCTCTTTAAAAGCAATTTCCTTTAAAAAGTAAATGCATAGTGAAAATAACTCCAACAGTGGAATGTATATTTTTTAAAATAAGGAAAAGTGTTTGTACTTCCAAGGTAGAAAAGATCTCTACATGTTCATATACTAAAGCATTTCTTTGATTTCAATTAATCTTCAAAAATAATTAACATAGTCGACTTTACTATAGAAGCTGCTGAACAGATGTAATACATATCAGGGTGAAAGTTTTCAATGATTTCCAAAGTGAATATGCACACAGAGTTTATATGCAGAGATGCTGGCTGTATTTATAGCTTGAGAAGTTCCTACTAGAAGTAACTTATCTGAAAAGTCAAATAACCCAGAGCAAACACATGCAAATCATGTCCTTTTAAATGCTATGTGAAGTAATGCATATGCTGCCTAATTTGGTTCTGATACCTGATGATTTCCAAGATAATTATAATACTTACAGTAGGGGTCATGGTAGTATAGAGAAATAGCTGAAACATTTGAACTGTTTGTTACTGTGTTAAACTGACTTCAGTTAACAGAGTTAGAGATACAAATATGGTGGAGGATAATGCCTACTGGAAGTTCAGAGTCCCTCTTAGGAATGGAGAACATGATGCAAAAATGATTGTGTTAATAAAAGAACAATACATTTGCTTTCCACATAATGGTCACCAGCCTTCCAGATGAATATCCTTATTGGGGAAAAATAAATTAATCAACCAGTGCTCTTGAATATGTGCACTGGCAGAAAGGCTTTGCATCTTAGTGTTATGAAAAATGTATATGTTCCAAACCCACTCTGTGGCAACATCAGCTTCCCTATTAAACAATCAATTGCTTCATCCTCCCAAGTCCATTAATTTTCTGTTACCCCGCCACCAAATTATTGATTTCTCCCCTCACCCCCAGTCACATCCAACTCTCCTTCAGTTTGTCTGCTTTCTGCTCTAGAAGGGCCTGTAATTGCACCGTGTCTTTCCCATCATCTCTTGCCACCACACTGCCCGAGGCACTCATTATTATCAGCTGCAAACTGCTGTAAGTCAGGTGTTGCTCAAATGATCACAGCATAAAGACAGAAGGTCTCCCTCTGTCTACCTATCAAAAGCTATTTCTCCACATAAATGTACCAAGACAGGCTATTACTTCTGCTACTGTTGTTTCCTCAGGTGAGAGTTGCCATTTCCTTGCTGTTGCTCTGTTCAATATTCCAAGTTTGGAAGCTGGCTTTGCAGTTTTACTGTGAGGGGAGGGAAACTGCCACAACGCCGCCACACTTGTGTGCCGTGGCACTAAGTTGTTGAGTTTAGGCATGAAATAAGAGAAAATAATTTTAAAAAAAACCCCAAGCCTGTGTTTTGTAGTAATTTCAATGTTTATGGACTTCCAAATTAGTATGAAGGAGTCTGTGAATAGAAAAATACAAAATTAGTAGCTTTGAATTGCACCTATTTTGAGTCCCTGAGTTTAGGATACAGAAAAGCTACCAGCAGTTGCTGCAGAACTGTCAGCTCCACTCAGGGCTGCTGAACATTTACCCCCATGCTTGTTTACACTGACAGCAGCAGATCCTTCAATACAAGTGGAACTTGAGAAACTAATGATACACATATGAGGACTCTGCAATTATTTATGAATACTCTTTGAAACTCCTGTGTTTAAAAAAAAAGGTGCTTATTTTAGATAACCCAGAGTATTCCTTATGATTGTAATAATGGTGTCAATATCTCCAGTTCAGTTTGTTCTAAATTTCTGTCTGATACCAATTTGTGACCTCTGCTAATTGCATAATATTTTTAAAATCATTGGTGAGCTCTAGTGTAATTTCAGTTGTAGGTTTTTTTGTGTATGTGTTAAAATACAATATAAAAATTAATTTGAGATTTTGGAGTATTTGATGGATAAGAATGAAAATATTAGAAATAAAGGATGGATTAGAGAGAAATACCTCTCCCCTATGTCCTCATTCTGCCATATAGTGGTGTTTTGAAAATTTTTTTGGTTTTGTTAAAGTGGATCACTAAAAATACTTTATAATAGTATTATATTATAGTATTTATTATATAATATATTATGTTTTACTATTTATAGTATTATAATAGTTCCCTGAACTCCCAGTGTGCACATTCCAGCCTCATTTCAGTGCCTCTGCTTATTGGTTTCCCTATACAAGTCTTCAACTAATTTTTCTCACCCCCCATCCCAGTGGTTATTATACTACTTTACATATTTTTCCTCACATGTTTCTTTGCTGTTTTCCCATGTTGCTGGTGTTTTTCTTTTGATTTTTCCACTTAAGAGACGCAAACTAGGGATGGAACAGCAATAATGCAGGAATTTCTGTGTGGGTGTCCAAAAATGGTAAAGCAGCACCTATCCCTCAACAGTGTCTCTCACTTCACCTTTTAGTATTACCAAGGGTAAAATAGAACCAGTTCTTATTTGTTTTCAATCCTTCAGGAGCAAATGCCTGCCTAAATCAGGATGAATAATAACAGTGTGTTCTCATCGCATTTGTAGCTGCTGAAAATCATTATAACTTCCTCAATCTTATGACTCCCCTTATTTTACTAGGATTGCCAACTTTTCAACCAAAAATACCAACACTTAAGGGACAGTGGTGCAATCTGGCTTCTACACTAGATACCTCTTAAAAGCGTGGGAAAACCATGGTACAAGAAGCCATGTTCTTTTTTCTGTGGATAAACCTTTTTTTTTATTTAAGAAGAAATTTTTCCTCACTGCAGGTGATAATAGATGGGTAATTTTTCCACTTCCTAAACAACAATTGTGTTTCACCTCCATGAACCTGGTTAATGGATTGTGAAGTCTGAAGTGACGTTCTGGCTATGTAGAGTAATACTGCTACTTCCCTGAATTAGATCCTAGCTTAATTTTATTAATATTTTTCTTTTTAGGAATAATTTAAAATTTTCAAATAATGGGGAATCCATTGCAAATTGTGATAAATTAAGCAGTAAAGACAGTGATGAAAGAATAAATTTTGCTGTTTGCTCCATTCTGAATTTATCTCATTTGCTCTTCATTCTTGCATCTTACAATTTTGTCTTCTGGATATAAAAACTTCTAAAATTTTTCATTCCCATGGAAAGATACAGGATAAAGATCATTGTTATAGCCTCTCTGGAAGCCCCTCCAGTTTATCAGCTGTGGATACTGGCACTGCATCAAGCATCCAGGAGCTTTCACCCCTGTGCCAAAAACCACAATGTTATGTTATGTTTAATTTGGACATGGCTTATTTTCTTTTCATTGACATCTATCCTGTCCTAAAATAGAGGAAATTGTCACCTACTGTTGTAGATGTTATTTAACTGTTATTTAAGTACAGGTTTGCTTGTGGTTTTTTTATGCTTTCTCCATTTCTAACTTTATTTCAAGCTGCACAAACAAGAATTTCCTGCAAGTCTTACTAGCTTTCCTGTACTCCAGTTTGAAACAGGTGGCATCTCCCCCTGTTTTGGGAATGTTTTAGATAAAACACGTGCAAAAACCAGCGGTTTCATTGGAAGTGAAACAACCCTGAAGGGGCAGTGCCAGGCTGAATGACACCCTAACCCAAAATTCTAGTTAACTGCATGATGTTTGTCCCCTGACAGATGTGAGGAAAAAAATTCTGCACTTTTTTCTTTAACTTAATACATGGTACTACCAAACCTCCATTTATCATCATGGACTGGTGAGATTTGCAATTTTCAATAACTCAGACAATTTTTCTGTGGAGCTCCTTCTGTTGGCTAGGATTTGTTGGGTGCTTATTTAGAAACAATAATAATTTTCTCTCGGCCAGCAGCAACAACCACCTGCATTTCCTAAGGCTCTTATTTACAATAGAGAAAATCTAGAAAATATTTTTCATCATTTTTATATAACACCATGCCAGTGACAGGGTCTGCAATTCCACAATGCTTATGTGAAAATGAGATACATTTTCCAGATAATTCATCATTAAGCCAGTCATCGTTTACTTAAAAAATAAAACCAAGCACAACCCCCCAATATAGTTTAGGAAGGTTTGTGAAACCTTGGTTTCCAAATGGGATGCTGTTAATCCACTGAGGTCCTCCCTAATCTTTCCCTGCCCCAACAAAACAGACAGCATTAAACAAAAACACCATTAGTGCCTCATGGAGGGACATGCCATAAAGTGAGGTCAGACCTCAAACCCCTTTGGCCCACAGGGAAGAAACACTTTGCTTCTTCCTGCATTGCTGGTGAAGAATATAACAATGCAGACAACAATACAGTTAATGTTTAATAACGTTACACCTCTATAAAATATAAGCCTTGACTATAATTAAACTGAGACATCCCTTAAGAAACCCCTAGAGGACTTAGTTGCAAAGAGCTATGTATTGAAGCAAGTAGGGATTTGTTTTCAGTAAGGAAAGCAACCTTTGGATTTAGACAGGTTCTGCTAAAAATACAAGTTTTACTGCTGTTTTGACTAGGGTTGTTTGAGTACCGTTTATCTTTTATTCAAGCCTCCATTAATTACCAAGGATTTAATTTAAAAATATTTAGCATTTCATTGAAGTACAGAACTCACGAGGTTACTTAGTTTCTTTCAAAAATAATTTTTCCATGGAAGCTACCTTGCCTTCCTGTGGCTCAGAGTATTACAATTCTTATTTTGTGAGGGGAATACTGAATCTATGTGCAAGCTTCAAATAATTGGTTTTCTTTGGGTGACAATATAAGCTTTCATTACAAAGTCCAGACTTTTCAGAATGCTGAACCACAGCTGGTGTTCTTTGAATAGGAAAGTTGGTGTTTCAAATTCTTGGAACCTTTAGAACATTTTGAGATTGATCATGTGTTTTTTCATGGTAAACTGGATTATTCAGAGGAATGCTATTAATAAGAAAGCAACTCTGTTGTCTCTTCAAGTGTGGTGGGACCTACACAATAATGATCAGACACAACCTGATTGCAATTTACTGGGTTTTATGCATACACATACTCACAAAGATTATATATGTCTTCCCTAGCATACGTTAGGAGCACTCTTTTCCTTCAACAAAGACATTCCAAAGCTGCTCCTTGTGTATTGATAATGAATTGTCCAAAACTTTTATTTTATTAACGGCTGTTATATTAACAGCTTTATTTAAGAGCTATTCTTCCATAAGCCTTAGTTTTGACACAAATTAAAGTGTAATCCCTCTAGTAGGTAAACACAAACAAATTTCTGCTGTAGATTTTTTTTAAGTGCTTTGAGTTGTGGCAAATACTAGATGGCAGAAGAATTTCTCAAGGTTAGATAAATGTGTGCCCAGACAGATGGTGACTGCTGCAGGATGAACTTCTGAGTGGTCTTTAGGTCAGACCCTCAAACTCCATTTCTAGAACATGTCAAAAAACTCCATATATTGATATTTATAGTAGGCTCATCTATCTGAATAGGTGATGATCTAAATAAATAAAAATTCATAAATACAATAAGGAAAATCACAAACCCACTGTCAAGCATGTCACTGTAGCAGAACTTCCCCCCTGCCACCGTCACCTGGCCATAAAAAGAAACCTGTCAGACAGAGCCTAGAAAAAACTTTACAAAATTAAAGTCAACATTTAAATGATTCATACCTAAAGCAATGGACAGCAAACTTTAAGATAGAAAGGCTCCTATCAGGAAGGCTTGGGCTGAGAAGTCACAGTACATGTTGATGTTCAGCCAAGTAGTAAGCAGTGCCTGATTGCCAACTTTTTTCTTTTTTTTTTAGTTTGACGCAGACAGAGATGAAGAAGAAGTGTTCTCTGACATAAGTTCTGCAGTTGACAATAAGCTATTTGCAAACAAAGAGACTGCAGCAGGTGAGTTAATGTAAGATTTAAAAAACCATATTTATTGTACTGCATTTGACATTGGGATGCCTCTTTCATATTCTTCAAGTTTGGATGTGGGTACTGTAGCAGTCTTGACCGACCTAAAACATTTGCCCAATCAGGGACAAAAATCTCTTTATATTTGGAAACTTCATATAGCTTATCCAACAGCTTGCAGTTTATTTGCAAGTTGGCCTTGAAATACTGTGGCAAGTCCACTAAGCTATACTATTAATACAAAAATCATGTAAGTTTTCAATTTCAGTTGTTAGCTGTTTCAGTTCCAGTGATACCTTGGTGTTCACCAGAAAATCAGTCCTGTGAGATTAATGATCGTACTTCCTACCTAATAATTGGTGTGTGAATATAAGTCAAGTGTTTGGGGATTTTATTTATTTGTTTATTTATTATTTATGCTTACTGAGGCTTGAATATCTTCGAAGTAAAACCTTTGAGAGACAAAGGACTGCAAAAGAATTGAAGCCAAAAATCAAAGCACTGAAAATACGTAACATCTGTCAGAAATGTTTTGCTTGAGGGCAGCAGAAGAGTGTTCCTTAGTAACTTCACAACTTCTTCCTTTTACAATGGCATCCCTGGTTGTTTTTCAAATCAACTACTAGGGTTACATATGTAGATGATGTCATTAATGCCTTCTGAACCAGCACACAAAAAGAAATTTTGGATAATGTTCTAAATGAGATAAAGATGAAGTACCGAGGTGGGGAGGGCGAGGGCAGTGAATGCAAGGGGAGCTGGGGCTGGGGACAATGATGAGGATTATAAGAAGTGCATCAGCTAAAAAGCCCACAGGATTCTAGTGGCCACCCTTCAGATAAGAGGCACAAGAATAAAGATGACTTTCTTTCTCTGTTAGATGGCACACTTATTTATTTTGTGCTTAGCCTTATTCATAGAGGCAACAGGTTGATCACAAACCTGAAATGGCATTCCCATTGTACAACATTGTGTTGATAATTTCCTCTGGATTCCCTAACTGATTTAAATTCTGGACAGGAGGAAGAGGAAAGAAGTGTCATAAAGGTGCAAGCTCTGACAAACAGCTTGACAAGAGCTAAGCAATTTGCACAAACTGTTTGTGATTCTGGATGAGTTCCAGTCAGTTCCTCGAAAGTCTGATCTATTTAATAAATCCCTCACCAGAATAATTGGGTAGCCATGAGCAGATGCCATGCCACATTCACCTAATTAGTGCCTACTTTGAGCACTGATAATAATAAGGAGATTTGAGGTTTCTATGAAGGTTTTTATGAGATCAGGTGTTTAATTTCCAGATGTTGCAATTCCAGCATGTCTTGATCTCACTTCTTGTCTTCTAATCTTATTAGTTATATTGCAGTATACTGTAGTTCCTTGTAGCAAACATAAACACAGTATTTCTAATATTTTCATGCCTCCACATCAAATTCATGTTATACCTGTAAAATCCAGTTGTAATCAACTTTGTAACAATACGTACCAAAAGAAAACAACTAAAATGTTTATAGATAAAAATACAATTTTCTCATTGTTGCCTTCTACAACATATTAAGACTGTTGCCAAGAGCAACAACCTGTCATGAAACTCAACAGTGTAAGGTTGCAATAAAATTTGTATTAGAAGCATCTTACTGAGAGGAAAATTAAAATGTAATCATTCTAATGCTAATCAGTGCTTCAACAAATTATTTCTATAATATTCCACTTGAAATTTATCTTCTAAGCATTTGTCTTGCCCAAATGCTTATATGCAATATGTATTAATTGAGTTATTAGATGGTGCTTCAGAGCATGTTCCATAACATAAAAAGACACGTTTATTTTATTGAGTTTAAACTTGTTATTAAGAGAAGCAGTGTGTTTCATGAGATAGGCTTAGATTGCTTTCATGACAGTCAGTGCTGAACTGTGTGAATACCATCATTGTTAAAATATGAGTATGAGCATATTTGAGCCAATGAACCATACTGAATAGAATTGCTAGCAGGATTCAAAATAAGTAATGTATTTAAGCAAAGATTGGAAATTCATTAGCTGATTTGCTAAACACAAATGGTCCAAGGAGCAGACTTAATTAATTTGCATGATGGGTCATAGCTACCTTGTGATGGGAAGTGAAGTCAGCTGCAGATAAATTTAGACAGATCAGTACAGTCTATTTTCATTGTATAAATTAATTTAGTGAACTGTGAAAAAGCAATGCTTGACATTTGCATTTGTGATAACTTAAGGATGAACACATTTTCAGAGAAAGTGCCATGAACTCAGGCTTAAAACACTGAAGTCTTTTGTAGGACCAGAGACTTTACAGCCATGATCCCCTGGGCTTTGGGCTGCATCTCTGTGGTAGGAATTACACACCTGCCTGTGACAGCCACACTCTCAGCTTTCCATGATCAATATTGTGCAATTCAGCTTAGGAGCAACAAACATTATGGAAAATACAGCATAAAACATGAAATACAGCCTCATGGTGAAGGAAGTGACTGAGCACAGCCATGTACCCCTCTGTCCCTGACTGTCAGACTTGGCAGGGGTAGCACCTGTCAGCACATCCTTGTACAACTGCAGCCACCTTTAATTAACCTTGTCCTCTGTGCTGTGTCACTGGATCCTCTTGGATTCCTCACAAGACAAGTTTTTATGAAAGACGCCTTCAGTGTCAAGACATAAAACATGGCAAAAAAGGGGATTGCATTTCAGCCTGTTCCTCCCCAGAGACCTGATGATTCAGTTAATGGGGATTTAATAAAAACTTTCAACTGCCTTATTTTTTAATTGTGCAGTACTGCACCTAATAAAATCCTCTCTTTTTTCCTCTAAGGAAAACACAGGGCACATGAAAGTGACCAGGTGTCCCTTTCCTTAACTTTATTCAAGCAATCAAGGAAACATATTTTAAGCCCTAAGGGTACCTTCTCAGATCGCATGCTGGCAAGTTATTTCTCCATGGCAGTTGAACTTTCATGGGCTTTCTTAAATTTTTAACTTGAGTTTCCCCTTTTGCAATTGATAAAGTTACTCAGATCACTTCCTAAAGGTTCATATAAGCACAGGAAGGCTTCAAGTTAATCAAGAGCTTATTTGAGCCAAGAGATTATTTGGTGAAATGGAACACCCTTTTGAAGGAATTAAGACAAATCAGACTGTAAGCCTTTCCTCCTAATAGACAAGTGTGAATTGTTTTTATAGCCTAGGTCTCATGGTACCAACTTAGCAAAGGAAAAACAATGCAACTTGCTCAGAAAAGGCAATAAAAGTTATTTATGATCAACTGTTCTGTTGTCAGACATGAGATGTGCAGCCTGCAGTCTCACTGAAAGTAGCAGGGCGTGTTTGCTTCCAAACTCTTTTCCTTAAAATGACATTGTGCATTTCACCTTTGATAGATAAACGTTGCTGCAGGTTTTATGTAAAATGTTGCTGATTTAAACTCACATTTAGAACACCTGAGCCAAGTTTTGAATTATGCACTTTCCAAGGCTCTCCTTTTGGCTTTAGCCTTGTCTGGAGATCTGCCTAGAGCAGGATTCCCGACTGCCAGTACCTTGCCAAGGGGCTCCCTGCTGTGCCTCTGCTGCCTGCCTGCAAGCCATAGTTAGTGAGCTCATTGTTGTCCCCTGCAAGACCTGTTTGAGGAAGATTTAGTCCAACCTTAGCAAAATATGCTCCCTCCAACAACGAACTGAGCTGGAGCATAGCAAACTACTCATGCTGCACCAGGGATATCGCAAGAACTCTGATATGTCCCTTAATTACTTTATCTTGTCTTGGGAGTAGCCATTTGCTTCAATTCATTTCTCGTGGGTTTGTCTTTAGGCAATTTGAGAAGGGTAAAGAAGTCTGAGCATTGTTCAGTGATAGATGGATGGTTATGGGGTTTGTTAGTTTTCATTAAAGCATGAAAGAAAGGACCGATTTTCAGTTTTTCTTGAATATACCCTAGGAAGAAGCTATGCTTTTCCAAGGACACCAGCATTCTAATTCAAGGGAAAAAGGCTTTAAGATGCTTGACCATATTAAAATTGTATAACCATTATGGCTTTTATCACTTAAGATACATTATGCATGAGTATTCATTTTCAGCCTGACCTTTACATTTAAGTTTGCAGCACCATATTTCATACTAATGTTTCTAGCTAAGAATATGTACTGCTCTTGGTAGTTAAGTGACAGTTAATCAAGTGCCTTTAATAAAGTGCCAACAAGTGCCTTTAGCAGTGATTGATGTGTCAGAGTAGGCCAGTGCCAGTGACAACTGAGACTTAGTTAAATTATATTATCAACAATGACACGGTGTTAAGAGTGAGATGTCAGCTGTGTAAGATAAATCAAAAGATTCTTTCAGCAGCTGGAAATCTATTTCCTTGCATATATGTTTTAGAGAAAGTTATTTTCAAAAGACCATAACGTGTACATGCCAGAAAACATGCTGTGTGTGTATGCGTGACATACCAGGAGTATAATTCCTTTCTGTAATTTCTCTGTAGCAATCTGAAAAACTATACATGAGCATTGGGGATGGGGGCAGTGGAGTGAGGAAGCAAAACAAAATCACCATCAGATGGTAGATGCAGGTCTTTCCCTGGTTTCTCTTAGGTAGTCCAGAAAGTGAAATTGAAGATTAATTTGGCAGTTATTGTGATAAGGATTGCGAACTAAGACACCCTGGAATCATCATTTGTACCATGCAGTTACAGTTTTTGCTCATCATGACATCCAGCTCCTCTCTTCTATTCTGTCTGTCAGGGATAGTTACTTCACCACCCACACAGATTATTACTATGCAAACTTCTAAAGCAAGCAAACCCAGATAATATATAAATGCATCTGGCACAAATTGAACTGCAAAATCTGTTATTGATAGTGCTTGTTACAGCAAGCCACCCATACAAACAACTCTAATGGTGAGAAAACAACTCCAGGTCAGCAATAGGCTTAAAACTATGTACCCTCAGTGCCAGTGCTTGCAGGAGCATCATACCAGGCAGAGACACCTGTAACCCAGGAAGGAGGAGTTGTTTTCTCCATCAGTGATCTTGTTTCACTGAGGACACGAGGAGACCAAACAAAACACAGCTGACACTTCCCCTGGTGTTACCTGTTGCTGCCCACATGATGTGAGTGGTTGGACTCATCTGTGGCTAGCTGGTTATGATTTTTAGGTTTCTGTGTATCATTACAATATTTTTGTTATTCTCATTTTACTAATACTGTGAAAGTGACTTCTATAGTCTCACACCTATTGACAGTTTTATGTGTTTAGAATATGTGTAGTATTTGGTTTAGAGCTGCACCATCTGGAGGACTCAGGAGAACATTTCCTTATTTATTGCCCAGGACTGAGATAATCTGAATGGGGTGACACTGCCAGAATATGATGACCATGTTACAGCCTTCCTATGTTTATATAGAAACATTATTGGTGGTTTATCCTCCCATTGTGCTTTAGCAATGACTCCTTCCTTACATGGCTTCTTGAAATATCAAGCTCAGTTTCTGTTGTCCTGCACCTTCAGCAGTTCAGCTGAAGCTAAACTGTAAAGCTCAGGCAGGTCGAGGCTTCTCAGCAACTGGATTTTGTCATCCCAAGTGAAGGAGACTGCATTCTTCCTGGTCCTGCCACAGGAAGATGACAAGGAGAAGGGGCAGAGCCACACAGACCCTTTAGGAAGGGGTAGAAGAGGATGGAAATTGCTGCTGGAAGCATGCTGCTTTGGTCCCCTTGCCACACCACTCAAGGACCTTTATCTGCTAATCAGAAATCAGTATTTCCTTTCTCTGTCTTAAACTGCTTTGTATTCCCCCTTGAGTGTGGAAATTTAAAATTGCAAGTCGTGGCATGCAGAACACCCTGCCCAATAAATATGCAATCAAGCTAAAACAATTCACCATTTAGCACAGCCCTTCCTTATTAAGATCTGCACTAACTTTTATGGATATTTTGAAGGCTTTGCTAATGAAATACCATTGACCTGGGCACTCCAGCAAACCTGAATGGTTGGTTCCTTAGATCACGGTTTTTGCACAGATACAGACAATTGGAAATATTATAATGTTCTACCACATTAAGTGAAAGTTTTCAATGCATTTCTGAATTCTAATTTTCTTTCCTATTTTAGGGCCAAATGAACTTGATTGCAGTCTGATTATGGATTCTGGAGATGCTGTTTATACAGAATTTGACTTTGAAGACCAGGTAATTTTCTGTACATATGGCTTCTCTCTAGACAGTTTTCTAGTTTATGTATATATATACTGTGCTATAAAATTTGTCTAAGCAAGGTGATGGCACTTTAAGGATAGGGCAAATGGATTCTTAAGTGCAACATAAGTAAATTCATGATACACAGATGTCGGCTTTCTGTTAGGAAAAAAGAATTAATATTATTGTAGTATTAAGACCCTGTATCTTCCATTACTGTGCATTGCTGAGTTTCCTCCATAAATTTTAAAACGTTGCCAAATGTGACAAATAGAATTGCTAAAATGCACTGTAAATCTGTTGTATATTTAAAAAGAAGTAAAACCTTTCCAAAGAGCAGTATGAAATTATAAGAAGTGTGAAATATAACTACAGCCAAATCAAACATTCTCCCTGTGAAGAAATGTTTTTAAGAATAAAAAACAACAAAGATTTACAGTATGTTGAAATCAGCCTTTCTACTGAACCTGTCCAATCCACATCTAAAAACTAAATTTTGATAAAAGTTTTCTTTGTATATAGGAAGAATCCTTGAGGAGGGGGGGTGAAGTTATGTATATCTTTCCCCTATAATTTTCACATCCACACTGGTAAGGTCACACCTGGAATACTGTTCAGTTGTGGATTTGGTAATATAGGATATGGAGATACTTAAAAGAATCCAGCAAAGGACCACTAAGATAATTAAGGGACTGGGCCATCTCTCTTACAAGGAAGGGCTGAGAGACCTGAGTGTTCAGTCTGGAAAAGAGAAGGCTCAGGAGCACCTCATCAAAGTGTACAGAAGCCTGAAGGGAGGATGCAGAGAAAATGGTTCCAGGCTTTTTCTGATGCTCAGTGACTGGACGAGAGGCAATGGGCACAAACTGAAGCATGGGAGGTTCCTGAGGCTTGGATGCTGTGCTAAGGATAAGAGTTGTGGGCTTGTTACTGTGCTGTGGATAAGCATTAAGAGAATGCCTTAGAATTAAAAAAAAAAAAAAAAAAAAAAAAAAGAAGAAAGAAAGAAAGCCATCTGTCTATCACACCACCATACTTAAGGGTGGTGGTTTTGTATGTTTTGCTTCCTGTCTTCCACTTTTGAATGACTCTGCTTGTATTTTCTTTGTGAATACCACAAACATCTCTCTAGATTTGTAAGCAGCTTGGCACAGAATGCTAATTTGTGTTTCTGTTGTCATTCAACAAAATGCAGTTGCAAATGTTCTCACCTCTTTTCTCATTACTTGCAAAAGATTTCTTTTCTTGTGACATTTCAAAGCTAGTGACAAAATGAGGGCCAACAAAACTGAATTTTTATTATGATTGGATCATTCATTGCTTTTCTATCACAGTATTCAATGCAACACTTTATCCTCACCTGCAAAATATTATATGTTCTAGCTCCATTCATTTATTTTAATTTTTAGATCCCTTTACTGTTCTTTTTGGCTCAGTTATTTCAGCTTGGCTGTTTTTCAGGAAGGCAGCTTGTCTCTGTCTTCACATCCCTTTTTAAATCACATTCTTTCATAAACCCTTCTTAAAATATTCTATGTCCAGGAAACTTCTAAATTTCACATTATCTTTGTACTACACTTTATTATTTAGGGGTTTTAGGCCAATAAAGCAGAATCTATGTTTATATTATGTTTGGCTATTTTGATGTTAAATTTTGCATTTTAATGACATTTAAAATAGGTTCTTTTGGAAGAGTACATACACTAAAGAAATCATACTCTTGGTTCATAATGTTTACATAATATTCACAAGTTTTATAGTTACAAAATAAAATAAAATTAATGGAAACGTGAAAATTATACTGATATCATAATAATTTCAAACTATATACTTCACTGCTGATACATTACACCATCCATAAAAGCACTGCAGTTTTGAATGAATGTGATTCTCACATGAGATTGAACAACACTATGATGGGACCTTATTGTTTTTGTCAATGGCAAATATTCCTTCTGCCAGATGTTGCAGTTAGCTTTTCTCATTATTTTGTTAAACTAACACATTGCCACTCTGGCAAGAGTGCAATACTGTTAACAAAGAAGGAGAAATGAAGCTAAAACAGTGCTAACAGCCCATCAATCAGGGACAGCTATATGAATATGAAGTGGCTGACACCAACTGACTTTAACTGTAAGTTGGTATCTTGATACTTTTTTGCAACATTTAAAAAAATAAATATTTCTATTACTAATATATAAATGTACACACAGTTTATATTAAATGCTTTGTACAAATATTAAGAAAATATACAGGAGAAAGCAATTGCAACCAATTTGAAATTATGGAAGCAAGTATTATATACAGAAGCAAAAAAGGAAGTGGATATTACCATGAAGTCATAATACCACCTAGCTGCCTGGTCTGAAAAACAAAATGAGAAATTACTCTCAGGATGGAAAGATCAATAACTAAATTCAGGAGTGAGGAACTGCTCACATTCAAAACTTGAGCTCATTTTGACTGTGGCAGTGATTTAATCCTCCAGTGATTTACCACATGCTGTTTACGAATTGTGTGAAGCATCAACAACCTTTACTCAGAGAATCTCAAGTGGAAAAAGAATGTGTGTCTGGATAAAAATGTGTCATGCAGTGATGTTATTGCATAGGAAATCTGTCATGAGAACGTGGGGGATAAGAAGGCTGGTTTCCAAGCAACCTTACACAGCTGAGCTGCTAAAAATGGCTGAATTTTAGGGGAACATCTTGGTAGTCACTGAACAAGAGCAGTTGGGGGTCACACAGAAGACAAAGCCACAGCTGGCAATGGGTGCCTTGGTGCAGCTGAAATGGACTAACATAGATACTTTTGCATTTTCTCAGTCTTGGAATGAGCCAGAAAAATCTCCAGTGTAAACTAAACCAAAAAAGCCTCTGAGTTGTTCAGATGTACATTAGTTCTTCCAGAATAATGTCTCCTACAGGTAGGCAGGAGCAAGGAGATGGAGTGCTGTGGCTCCAGGCACTGATGGAGTCCTTGGCTCATGTGGGAGTGCCAAGTACTCCCAGAAACACCTGATACCTCTCCTTGGGACAGTGCAAAGCAACACTAGTCCAGATTAAGGTCTGGCTTTTCTGAAGAGTATGTAGGGGAAATTGAATTTAAAACAACTCAGAGAAAGCTTGAGCTTTGAATAGTACATGTTATAAATGATGGTTCAATTAACTTTATGTAACTAAATTAAAAGTAAGCTGATTCTTTTCTACTGGCTATGCATGAAGACTTCAAGAACTAGAACACTTGTAATCATCACTAAGTCTCTACAGCACTGAAAAGCAGGAGGGAAATACCCTTTAAAAAAAAATTTAAACCCATTTTTTCTCCAAATCATTAATAACTATTTTTCTGGTTTTGTCTCAGATCTGTGAGATCCTGTATTATGAAAGGAATAATATAAGGTTTTAGAATTACCTAGAAATACATTCTTCTGAAAAACAGAAATAAGTAAATAAATGAAGGAGATAGTACCTCTCATTGAGAATGACTTATGGAAGAACCAGCCAAGGTTCTTGTCTTAGCAATCTCTACAGCCTTTTCTGGAATGATGATTACACTACTCATGACTTGATTGGATAACATAAAAGCAAAGTAACATGGTCAGTTTCAGATATTTTAATCCATATTAAGACTTCAGGAATATATTTTGGGCCAGGCATTTTTGAGTGCTACAACTTTAAAGAGTATTCTCAATTTGCAGAACTTGCTGTGGTGGCTAGTGTCTGGTTTAATGAGGATGGTTCTTTGCTGCTGGAATACTCTCAAGTGTGATAAAGATTTTTAATGCTCACTGTGTTCATTTTTACTTGCTATTCAATTTCTCAGCTTTGCCAGAGAGACTACCAATATAATACCCTTGTTTCTAGAAATCAGAAAGTTTTTATTTTTAACAATTGGATTTTCATTAGAAACCTGCCATTTGGTTTATTTCAAGTGCATTCAGGCAAAAGGGAGTACTGAAGAATTGGCATCAGTGAATCCTATCAAAGAGTTCCAGAAGAAAAGAGCATCCAATTATTTTCTCATGAAAACAAGCCTTTCAGGAGAACCTTAACTAGCTTGATGAATATTTAGAGTAATTAAAGAAAAAGTTAAAACACACTGTCAGGCAACTGGAGAATGGATACAATCCTCTACAAGCACTAAGAGAACTTGAGAATTTGGGAAATGTGAAAATCAGGTCAACTTCAAGTAAAAACCTCAAAAATATATTTAGCCTCTAGTAATATTTGGAACAGGAAGTCACAAATTTCATAGAATGGTTTGGGTTGGAAGGGATGTTAAAGATCATTTAGTTCCAGCTTCCCTGCCATGGGCAGGAACACCTTCCACTAGGCCAGGTTGCTCAGACTGACTCACCCTGGCCTTGAATGCTTCCAGAGATGAGACATCCACGGTTTCTGTGGACAACCTGTTCCAGTGCCTCACCACCCTCACATCCACAAAACATGGAAATGCATTTTTGTGCCTTTCAGGGAGTTACCAGTTCTTAACTGAGAGATTTCCATGGAGTGTCATGCTGCATTTACTGATTCAATTAGATAAATGCAATTAGATAAATGCATTAGTGCAAAGAAAAGATTGCGAGTTGGTTGTTTTTTTTTTTTTTGCCCCCCACAAATGTATCAAAGACCTAGGAAATGTAGATTTAAAAAAAAAGGTTTTCTGTTCAGTAATGACAAGCAATCAACTCAATGAAATAAATTGAATAACCCAATCTTTGCTGCAAATTCAGAATGTTTTATAATTAGAAATGTGACAGCTCACTTGAAAAATTCACAAGCAAAACCAAAATCAAGTGGAGGAAAAAAGCTCTGAAAGACACTTACTCATTCTAACAAGAGGAAAAGAGGAAACAGGCTCTCAATTAGAAGTTTTTGCCATGTAGTTACAATTCATTTTGCAGCTTGGTGTAGTTTCCTGTCCAAAGCACTGAGGAATCCAGGCTTTAGAGAGCAGGAGAAAAGCTTTTAGTGAACTGATGCAAAACAGATTCCACTGCTACCAAGACTATAATAATATTTCCAGCCTGACTGATTAGCATAGCTTGAAACTTAAATATTCAAGAGACATAATGAAAAGTTCCTGAGAGTCTTTTCAATGCAGAGGCAGAACACAAATATTAATAAAACTGATGGGCATGAGCAAAGTGAAAGCCTCATTTAACTAAAGCTCTGTGGATTAAACCAAAGACCATTTTCCTCCATTTACTGTGTTTCCTATCAGTTGTCACTTTGTTTTGACTCCCTTTTCCCTACTCTGAAGATTCAGTCCAAGAAGTTTATTTAACCCTTCAGACACAATACTTTGGGGTTAGGATTAGAATACTACAGAAAGCAAACTGCACACCTTCATTAGCAGGAGAAATTTTCATTCAGACTTTCAAAATCTGATAAACATTAATTGAATTCTTCAAGGAGTCAGATTAGAATGTCATATATTAATCATGTGCTTTCTTTTCACTTGAGAACATAAGGAACTTCTGGTGTAACAGCAGTTTTATTCCTATATGCTGTGCAGCATTAAACATTACAAGTCTTAGTAAAATGACCAAGAGTAACCAGAAGCCATTTGGGCTTTTAATGCTGAACATTTCTGCAGTGTCCATTTCTCTTTTGCTGATAGAAAGTGGTATCAATTTGAATTACAGATTCTGGTTATACAGAGAAACTGATTAAAACAGGAATATGGGATAGAAAAGAGAGGATACTTAGAGAATGGTTGTAAAACTCTCTTCTCTCAACACTTGTTTTTTGTCAAAGGTGGAGTCCAGTCTAGTTTAAGGATATCTGCAAAAAGGCAAAATGAATAAGCACCCAAAGACATGAAAGAGCTGGAAAGGCAGGCCTAACTACAGAGAAAAGATGTTTAATAGAAATGTACTGAAGTCAGTGAACAATCTGTTCAGTTCACATTGCCATGGAAACTATCCTATTAAATGCTTCAAAAAAAACAGTTCCAGAAACAAAGTACTACAGTTTGCCTTACAAAATGTTTCCTGAATAAGCTCAAACCATGTGTATTTTGGTGCTTTGAAATAATTTTGTAAATGCAAAGAATTTTTTCTCTTTCAAATCACCATTGCACACTGTAATAAAGGCACGTGTTGGAAAGTCTCTGGCTTTATTTTCCCCCGTGCAAACCATGGCAAAATGGGCAAAAAATAACCAAAGAGTCAACCTGCACTTTCTTATGTGAAATGCCAGAAGCAATTGTTTGCTTCTTCTTTCACAGGTGTTATTTGAACTTACTTTGTGGTGATACTTATATTAGGGGAGGCTAAACTGCCAAGGTTAGTTGAAGTCTTTGCATTCCAATTCTTTCCTAGTTTTGAACCCAGAGCTGCTGCCTGCAGCTCTGGTGGGCAGTACAGGGCATAAGGATTCAGTTAAAATGGTGGTGAGCTCAAGTGAATTACTGGAGATTTAAACAACAGTGACAACATTATTCTTCAAGAGGTGCTGCATTTATGCTTCACTGAATAATTCTGCAGTAAATTATGAAGTCCTTCTCTGTGGCTTGAGGAAGTGTCTGTAGTAAAAGCATTACAATTTCCAGTGTCTCACCATCATTGCTGTAGGCAGTAGCAGTAGGATACTGCCCCTTCTTTCCTCACACCAGCTTGCCCTTCCCCTGGCATAGTGAGGCTTTATGCTTCATAGACAAAATATAACTTCCCAGATAAATTTATGAGCTCTACCTTTACAGTCCAGAGAACTTGTATAATTCTTAGGGAATATCAGGTATCCCACACAGTTGATGCAAATAGGATCCACAGCAGAACTTCTCCTCTTCTACCAAAAGTTAATAAAGAAATGTAAAGGTGTATTTTAAACCCATTCTGCCTCCTAGATTTAGAAGCCTCACTCAGGGCTGTGGATTGGTTTTGTTCACGTAGCCCAGCATCCCTAAAGACAGATACCAAAACCCTTTCTTGAAAACATTTGTTGTAACAATTCCTATATTTTAAAACACTGCAGAAGGAAGTGCCTTTTTATTTCTTTTATCTTTCTTAACCACTGTCAAAGTACATCCTGTATATTTTTACATACACATATAAAACTGCAGTGATTGCAAAGATGCTGTTTTACTCTATGGGATACAAAACTGCTCTTAAAATCACTTATTTGTATTGTATCAAAGCAGAAAAGTGGTTTCTCTGGGTACACTGGAAAACAAAAAAAAAAAAAATCCCCTATGTATTTTCAGAAAGCCATATGTTTCCTACTTGGTTTTTTACTCCTTATGTATCCCAGGATTGTGCAGTCAATGTTAGTCATTTTGGGCTTAAATACCAGTCATAAAGAGTGAAAAGTAGCCTAGTTTTACAACTCCTTCACAGGAGTGCATCTCAAATCTGTGGACTGTTTCTTCAGATAGTTCAATTCCTTCTTAACACAGAAGTCCTTTAGAAATACTGCAGAAGTTGAAAGCTACAGAACTGCCTAATAATAGATAAATAGATGCTATAGTAAACCTTGAATATGCTTGTGAAATGTTAAGCAGAGGAGGCCTTTGAGAGGTAAAATTTGAACACAATTGTCAATTTTTATCTGAATAGCAGCAAATCATAGGATCTGAGGTTGCACACTGGGTTTGGGGATTTATTTGCAACACTCTATTCTTGTCCTTCTCCATGCCAAGATCTTTTTCTTTTTGAAAACTGAGTTGAGACAGGCCTGCAGAAAAGCCTTTCTCATATTAAGTTTAAAAAACCCCAAAAAAGCACAAAATGCACATACATTAAAAAAAAACCCAAACCAAACCATTAACAACAAAAAACCCAAATGACTGAATTTCACCTATCAAATGACAGCTCTCAGGGCAGAGAGGTTCTGCATAGAGTGCTGAGGTGTCTGGTGTGAGGGACCCATTCAGTAGGATTGTTGTCAGCTGTCTAAAACAGGAGTTGAGCAGCCCCACATTTGTAGTTCAAGTACACAAGGAGGCCTCACTTCTCTGCTACAATGGCTTGATGTGAAAAAAAAAAAAAAAAAAAAAAAAAAAAAAAAAAAAAAATTTGTCCCTGGGAGAGATTGCACCAAACAGCATAAATGCTCCACACAGAGAAGAATAATTTAAGGAGTGATGTGATTTACAGAAAACAAGAATATCAAAGGAAAAATAGTGATAACTTCCAGAAAGAATTTTGTAGGCACTGGGAGCTTTCTATAAATACAGACCTAACTGGAAACTGACTGAATGCTATATGTCACAGAACTATTTTAAAGTCAGTGATAGAAACTATGTATAGATAATATAGTTACTGAATGTCTCTAATGTCTTTAAAACACAAATATATTTAAAAATCAAGCCCCAATTCTTCCTCAAGTTACATATAATGCTGACCCCTGTAGTTCAGCCTTTTAAATCAAATTAATATTAAAATTGCAAATGAGGTGTTTGGCTTACCAGAACACTCTTATAGTGCTGTGATGATGCAAACTGCTGCTACCCTCCTGGGAGGGGTGTTCTGGTTGCATACCTTGTTGCCTTTCAGAGGTAATTTCTTTGAAATTTTTTCCAGTGTCTGGAAATCAATATGAAACTAAATAGATTTTGTTTTCACTTTCATGATTATTAATCATATGCATTTTTAAAATTATAAATATGTACAGAAGTTAAAAACCAAATCTCCCCAAACTATAGCACACAGATTCTGGCTTTTTCCTCTCTAAAGTACCTACAGATATTCTTGATGTTCTTCAAGAACAGGAATGCAAAATCTGAAAAAAACCCAACCAAATTTAAAAGCTAGATAATTTGATATTGGCTTTTGACTGTTAAAAATGGGTTAATCTCAAACTAATAGGTATAATTTTCTATTATTATTATTATTTTAGAATTGATAATGTTTTGTTTTAAAAGAATAATCACAGAATCACCAAAAAGAATAATCACAGACTGGGGAAGGTGGGAAGAGGGACTGCAGTGAATCATCTGGTCCAGCCTCCCTGCTCAAGGAGGGTCATCCCACAGCCCATGGCACAGGATGACCCTTGAATGTCTCCAGTGAGGGAGACTCCAGAAGCTCACTGGGCAATCTGTGCCAGTGCTTGTCACCTCCACAGTCAAGGTGGAACTTGTGTGCATCAGTTTGTGCCTGTTGCCTCCTGTCCCACTGCTCAGCAGCACCGAGCAGAGCCTGGTCCATCCTCTGGCACCTCCCTTCAGACACTGACTGACATTGATTAGGTGCCTCCTCTGCCTTCTCAAGGCTGACCATGCCCAGCTCCCTCAGCTCTCTCACAAGAGAGCATGGCACAGAGTTTTGTCTCTGCTAGAAACCTGGAAATAAATGGGAATCACAGTGATCTCATCTGTCAGAATTCTGCAGATGCTATTATGAACACTGATGGTTTGGCAGTTGTATGCATTGTGAACATATAAAAATCACCTCGAAAAACATTAGCTCTGTATGCTCATCTTAATTTCTTTAGTCCTTTTTAACTCAAATAACTCCACTCTGATGAGCAGTATGAAGTATATAAGAAAATTTGACTTTCAATGGAGAAAAAAAGCCTTGAAGTGTGAGGGTGTTCCTACTGTGTCTTACCTTATTTATTAGTTCTGGAGCAGGGAAGATCAGAGCACAGCCACCTCTGCTTTACAGAGGCATACTTTAACACTCAGCTTGCAGAAAGCAGCTCAGGCTGAAAAATTGATTTGAAGTATAAATCAAATTTAATGGTATGGCTCATAAAATCCATACCCAGGGAGCACTGCCCTTGCATAAAACAAACAAAGAAATGTGTAATTTTTATTTGTTTAAATAATTTGTGTCTGAAACATTCCTTGGAATATTTACATTCTGAAATTCAAGCTTGAAAATTGAGCATAATTTTAAGCAGCAGTCACGCTGTATTTCAAATTCAGTCTCATTCTACTGCCTCTTTTGTCCTCTGTCTGTGATATTTATCATCTTTGGTAAATTTGGAGGAGAAACTCTGGCTATATCTGTTAGAAATCTGAATGAAATGTATCAGGCACTTCTCACCACTCTTTTCTAGAAGCATTCAAACAACAATGAGGTGATAAGGGAGAACTCTTGTCCATGTAAAACAAAAGAAAACAAAACCCAAACTAAAACATGCAAGGACTGGAGCAGAGGTTATTACTGGGTAACAGGAAAGCTTTCTCATTTCATCAGGTAACTGACATTCACAACAGCTGTCACTAAGTCCTCATAAAGAAAACGTCCCTTCAGTAGATTAAAAAATTAAATCTATTTTATTGATATGCCTTAAGAGTACTGATTCATTGGCAGCAAAATTGAAACTTCTGAAGAATTCTGTATCAATCCATTATTATTTGCTGAGACTTACTGTCATAGTTTATTACTACAGGAATAAGGTGGGTTGGAACTAGATGATATTCCAACCCAAATCATTCTGTGATTTTGTGGAATTACCTCACAATCTAGCAATGACAGTAACTGAAATGTCATTAACCAATGAAGTATCTTCTACCAGTCAGATATTTACTAATTACAACACAAGTGGCAAGTAAAATGGCAGTCAAAAGCCTGTGTTTTCCAACTCTAAAGACAAATGTCAAATAGGTGATTCTTTACAGGCAGCAAACTTCTCTAATTAGCAATTATTTTAATGCACTGTTGATATTGTTTAAGTAGTTACACAGACAGCTGTGCTCCACTAATGGATATGTTTCCAGATAATATTTGGAGATATAACTTGACTGTAAAGCATATGAAATTACAGACTACCTATCTTTCTTCAGAGCTCATTACAAGATGTAATCTTCCTCTCTTTGCTTTCAAGTACATGGAAACAGCTAAACTGAGAGTACAGAGACTGCTGCTAAATCACTGTATTGCTGATGGCAGTCTGGTGTAAAACAGCATTTGCTATCTAACTGGAGGGACTTTGCCTTATGTGATCACTTGCTAAATCCCACAGTTATTTTCCAAAGTGCTCTGGTAAGGAGGCAGAGCAGTGTTCAGCCTGATACAGGCCAAGCCATTCGCAGTTTAGAGACCTACTTGCTAAAAAGACTCAATCTTTGAGTCTTTCTGTCAAATACTGTCAAATGCAAACACAAGGGGACTGCATTAAACAGGGTGCCAGACTGTCACTCTTTGCAAGGGACCTCAAACCAAACAGCACATCTAGCACAAAAACTGGTTGGATTCAGTTTCTGCAGTCATAGGGGAGAACAACAGCAAAACTTGAAAGAAGTAATGCTGCTTTCAATTCTTTAATTTGATTGTAAACTTGGAATTCTGATCCTGTTTTTTAAAGGAATTTTACTCTAAACTTAGTACCTAAAAGGATTTTGATCTGTAAACTTTCAAAGGCATTATAAGAAGCAGAATCTAAAATTAAGCCTTTTGTATGCATTATATGCTTTGCAGGGTCAATTATTTTATTGTATTATTACATGCAAAAATAATGGACATAGAGTTAATATTGTCACTTGAAATGTAGGAAAGAGAATGATTTCTCATTTGAAAATGACACCTTTCTTTTTTTAAGAATGGCAGTTCTTCTGCTGCAGTGTAATAGGCTGAGAATTACTGTGAATCAAAAAATGAAAATAATTTGTGTAACCAATGTAATGGTACTTCAGCCTAATGAAGAGTACTTCATTTTCAGTGATGATGGGAATATAAGCAGAAACCTGCAAGGGTATGCATGAGCCCTGCAAATTACAGTGGGCAGCAGTTTACCCATTCCAGTCACCTTGCAGTTCATGTCACTTCATCTACTCCTGCAGCTCTACACATTTAAAGGAGGCTGAGAGCCATTTCTGAGAGCTGTGCTGCCATATGCTACTGAGATGACTCACATAACATGTTTCATGCTGATGTTAGGCACTGATGATGTCATGATGTCACATGAGGATGTCTTACTGTCAATGCTATTATTGATATTTTACAGACCAGGCTAAAGCATTGGTGGTGTGGGTATATTGACACTTCATAATCTAGAAAATGTCCAGCATATATATAATTCTCACTTATCAGAACAATAAAGAATTCCCATTTTGACAGTATTGCTGGCCACTATTTGTAATTTCTCATTGACTGTAATATACAGTAAAAAAATAATTTTAAGTGGCTAAATCTCAGGAGACAAAACATGCTACATCCCCCATTTCCCTGGTGTAGTCCCTTGTAGTTCAACAGCCTTTATAACAACTTGTAGCTTGTGTTACATGCAGAAGGCCAATGCCATCTTTATGTTATAGCTCACTTTTAGAAGTTTCTCCAGTATTGCTTTCTCACTATTAACAGCTGATCATACCATGGTGACTTCAGAAGAAATTCAGGATGCACATTGGCTGCTTATCTATCATGTGGGGATTGTGCATTTGGACACTGAAGAGCCATTCCTCACAAAACCAGTATTACAGCAGAGAATGGCCTGGGTTGGAAGGGACGTTAAAGATAATCTTGCTGCAAACCCCCAGCAGGCAGGGATATGTTGCACTACACCAGGTTGTTCAAAGCCCCAAGCTTGGCCTTGAACACTTCCAGGGATGGGTCATCTCTAACATCTCTGGGAAACATGTTCCAGTGCCTCTCTGTCCTCACAGTGAAGAATTTCTTCCCAAGATCTCATCTAATCCTACTGTCTTTCAGTTTAAAGCCATTCCCCCTTGTCACTCTATCTCCTTGGAAATAGTCCCTCTCCAGCTCTCTTGCAGGCCCCTTTCAGGTCCTGGGAGGCTGCTGTAAGGTCTCTGCAGAGACCTCTCCAGGCTGAACAACCCCATCTCTCTCAGCCTGTCTTCCTAGGAGTGGTGTTCCAGCCCTCTGAGCATCTTTGTGGGCTCCTCTGGACTGGCTCCAGCAGGTCCCTGTCCTTGTGCTGGGCCCCCCAGAGCCAGGTGCAGCGCCCAGGTGGGGTCTCAGGAGGGCAGGGCAGAGAGGTGCAATCTGCTCCCTCAGCCTGCTGCCCACGCTGCCTTTGGGGCAGCCTGGACACAGTTGGCTTTCTGGGCTGCACGTGCACACTGATGGATCATGTGGAGCCAATGACTCTGAGTCTTTTTTCCCTGGACTGCACTGGATCCATTCTCCATCCAGCCTGTAACTGCTTGGGATTGCCCTGACACAGGAGCAGTACCTTGTACTTGGCCCTGAACTCCATTAGGCTCACATGGCCCCTCCTTTCAAGCACGTCCAGGTCCCTCTGGTGCCATCCCTTCCCTCGAGCACAGCTTGGTGTCATTGGCAAACTTGCTGAGGGTGCACTTGGTCCCACTGTCCATGTCACCAACAAAGATGTTAAACAACACCAGTCCCCATTCCCAACCCTGAGGAACTCCACTCATTATATGGGACACTGAATCATCTCAAGATACCTTGGGTTCTCTGTGCTCGTGTTCTAGCAACTGCAACAGCACTAACAGCATTTCTGTGACACTGTAAACCACATCTCAACATAGATTAAAACTGAGACCTTAGAGAAATACATATTAAGATATACAGATAAGCAGATATAAGAAGAAATGCAAACTATGCAGAATATCCATTTCAATTTGTCAATTGCTTAATTAACAGGAGGAAGATCAGTCAAGTTTTTCTGGTTATGAGAGCACAGGAGGTGAGTTTCTTTTTCAGTGTCAATTGCCATTTAATTTTGAAACCTTTGATTTCCTGTTATTTAAATAGTTAATTAGAAAGTAAAGTTAATACAGGTGAGTTATATTGTGAAGTTTATGCCTCAAGGGATTTTTATCATGTGAATTCTTTCAAATGAAATTTTAAGTTTGTAAAACATGTTTCTATACTCTTTTGGCCAATGGATCAAAAATTATTAGAAAATACTACTGTTAATCAGCGTCAAATCTCATAGTTGTTTTCAGAAATTGGCAGTTATGAAAGTCTCCTTGGAAAGTAGAGTCTAAGAGGAATAAAAGGATAAAGCAAGACTTTTCATGGCTAATGATTTTTTGTAATAAGAGATCTACACACCACAAAATCAACCCCAAAAATTGTATGAGGTGTCTTGTGTGTGATTAACAAAATCACATGTGTCTTGTAAGTGATTAACTCAAAGACATAATAAGATTTCAGCAGGCTCACATGGTGCAAGATCACCTTCTGGACTGTATAATCAGTGCAATGGCTGGGACTCAGACCAGAAGGAATTGCTTTTTCAAAAGATACACTTTCTGTTAAAGACAAAGCTGTATTACACACCATTGTTTTGGTGAGTGTATTGCCTGGATTTCAGCTAAGATGGTTATTATTTGGCTGAATTTGGGCCTCAGAGGAATTTAGAACTTTGTTTCAGAGAGTATAAAATGTAAATAAATGGGAGGTGGACAAGATTCTATAGCAATTATAATGTAATAATATGCTCAGTAGAAACTGCAGTGGCTGAGGAGGCATTGCATCACATTGTTACATCAAGATGAATCTGCTTCTCTCTTCCTTCCTTTTCTTAAAGAACTGATGTGTATTGCAAGGTCTATTTTCAGGTAAAATGTCTTTGTCATATATGACAACTATGAAACTGAGAGATTAATAGGCTTGTGGATAATAGCTCCTTTTGGAATGGACAAAGCATATCTATTCTTATAGCAGAAAGTAAATCTAGTAAAATCAGATCCCCTTGCATGAGTGTTACACAATTTGGTGTGGTAAGTAGCTGGCATTAAAATTAGTAGCTCTTGCCACTAAAGAATTTTTATTTTCATTTTAGATTTTTCAGAAGATCTAAGGAAATCAAACATCATTTTTGTTTTCGGTAAGTAGGATTCTTAATTTAACTGCTACTCTTGAATATTCCCATGTTATTTAGCTTTGATTATGTGATTTATTTATTTATTTAGCAAAATAGATTGGCTGAGAATATTGATTCTATAATGTTGGTTTAGTCTTTTGAAAGGGAGTTAGGATTTAATAATATGTAATTAACTTGGGTCTAACCATACTATCAACAGTTGTGTAAAGCTCAGAGCAGGCAGCTCCTTTGATTCATGAACATGTTCAAAATAACCTTAGTTCTTGTGCAGTTACAGTTGAGTTGTGGGACTTCCCACACCAAAGCTGCCTCACCAGCACTAATTAAATTTTTACTAAATTTGATTGTAACTCAGAAGTTTAAGATTTGGCTGGAAAATATCAGGTCTCTTCCCTTCTTTATTTGTGAGGCAACTTCTGTTAAATACAGGTTTCAATTCTACATCTGTTCAGCATTGTGTTAAAAGCCAACAGGCTGCTCACCAGGCATGATCCTTAGCACTGAAACTCTGCAGGTTCAGGGTTTACTTTTCTATTCCTTTTGGAAATCCAGAGTAAAAGCACCATGTTAATGCCTTTTATCACATGAATGTGAGTAATATAATTAGCATAAACTTGGAGCAGTCTTTTAAAACAAATTATAGCCAGAAGATTGATTTTAAAGCTTGGTACTAATTACTTAGAAAGAATAATTGCTTTTGTATTGAGCTGTTTTTAGAACTGCTTTACAATCCAGAGCAGGAACACACATTTCCAAGGACCTAAGGACAGATACCAGATACATGAGGGATTTTACATAAAACTATATCAATTTGTGCATTGTTTTTCCTGGGGAAAAAAAATTACAAAACTTCCAAAATTAATAAGTGAATGGAAGTTTTATTCAGAACCAGAACTCAAGAAGCATCAAAAAACATTCCAATACCTGCAGGCTGAGGGGGGTGATCCTTCCTCCCTATTCAGCACTGATGTGGATGCATCTGGAGCCCTGTGTCCAGTCTGGGCTCCCAGTACAAGAGAGAATGATTTACTGGAGTGTGGTGCAGGACCACAAAGATATTTGAGGAGTAGGAGCATCTTTCATTTGAGGAGAGGCTGAGAGAACTGGGACTGTTCAACCTGGAGAAGAGAAAGCTCCAGAGGATTTTACCATTAAGTATTAATAATTACCTGATGGGAGGGAATGAAGATGAGGGAGCCTGAATTTCTCAGCAGTGCCCAGTGACAGGGCAAGAGAAAATGGGACAACTTAAAATGCATTCAATTTCACCTGAACACAAACCCCACTTTTTTACTATGAGGGTAGTCAAACACTGGAACAAGTTGCCCAGAAACTGCAGAGCCTCCATGCTGACAGATGTTCAAACCCCAATCTGACAGAGTTCAGATCAACCTGCTGTGGCTGATCCCAGTGTAACACAGTTGATTGAATAAATGATTCCAAGAACTTCCTTGCAATCTAAAAGATTCTATTAAAAGAGTGTTCTCGTGTTGCAATTTTATCTCATGCTCTCTTATGCCAAATACAAGTTAACTCAATTTATTGCAACTCAATTTTTATGTGCTTGAAAAAGTAAAATGAGGTTACTGAAGAGTTCACTGGAGACTTTTTCTTAAAGGAAGGGTGCATAGAGCCTAATTTTCAGTCCTTTAAGCAAACTGTAATCTATGCTTACTGAAGTACACCTTTCCTGCTAGTCACTACAGTGAAAAATTTTAATTCTGTCTCACGTATCTTATTGAAAAAAAAAATAATTTTGGTTTGTACAAACAGATTTTTAAGAAAAAAATCAGAACACACTCAAGGAATTTTGCCTCTGAAATTGTCCGTGGCAAAGCATATTTTTCATTTGCCTCTGGGAAAGTTTTTATTTTACAGGAAGTGATTTCAAATTTTCATTTATAATTTTTTATAGGACATCCAGTAGGCATCTTGCAGCTTAAAATTGAAATCACACCTTTTTCCTAGTTATTCGTGCTCTGATTTTCTAGTAAATACTTTCTGGGAGCAGAGATAAATTGTGCCTTAATCAAAACTCAGTTTTCTTTGTGAAAAAGGTTATTATGAAAAGTTTTACTGAGTCCAAATATGGGTTAATTTTCAAAAAATTATCTAGAATGATTTATTCTTTTTCCCAAAATACCTCCATCTCCACTCCCATCCTTGCACCCCTGAAAAAGTTTCTTAAAGTCATATGAGAAGAGTGAGAGGTTTTTTGTGGGTTTGTTGGGGTGTTTTGAACAAAATGAGAGCCCCATGGCTGCTCATTTGTCTGCAAAATCTTGACTTTATTCCACTTAGGTAGTGAAAATAAATGGCATTCCCAGAGACAGAATTCTTGCAGCAGATAAGTTGGAGTGGCCACAGCTCTTTTGCCTTGAGTCCTTTTCAGGCAGGTAAATCTGCAGGGATCCCCTGATGATCCACAGGCACTGCAGCTTTAGCTTTGTACACACTGCTCACATGCACACGTTTCTGCAGGCAGGAAATGTCAGTCAAGAGCTGAAATCTGATCATTTGGAATGGCACAACAGTGAAAGAAAAACATGAAGAAATCTCAAAGAAGCGGAACAAAACTGTTGGGGATGGGGAAAAGTTTAAAAAGCCCAAAATGTCAGTGGTTAAAGTGCTCTGCTGCAGTGAGCAGTGCTGGAGATGTTCAGTTTATGATACCCTGACGAGAGAGGGAGCAGAGAAGTTGGGTCAGAGCAGGCTGCTGTGGGATACTGGAATGGGAAAAACTGCCTTGGGCTCAGGTGTCTTTAAGGATGTTGACTCATTACACAGGTGTGCATTATTTCATGAGGAAATAATAAGATGCTTATAAAGGTGTTTTGAAGCTAGAATTTTCAACATGTACATTTGAAGAAGTTTACAAACAAATCAAAATGAATGCACCATCTGCCATACCTGACAAACAGAGATACTGTTTATGACAAAGGGAAAGGAACAGGCAGTTTCCTCTCCCACTAATTACCCTTGAAAATTTTCCAAAAAGGGAAAGAAAAAGAAATCATCTAATTAGCAAAAGTTTACATTAGAGCTAATGTAGGAATTAATTGGAATAACAGTCAAGCTGGATTAATTAAGAAACAATGTTAATGTTCTATCCATATTGTAAAGCAGAGAAAGAGTACCAGCAAGTAAAAAATATAAGAGAAAACAGCAGGATAATGAAAGAGGAAAAACAAAGATAAATTTGGCCAGCAAAGTAAAATTCAAAGAAAAAAAATATAAAGAGGCACAAAGATAAAATTGGATGATGCTCTAATAAATATTCAAAACTTAAGTAATCTTTGCCAGTCATTAAAAGACAAACAAAAAAAAAAAAAAAAAAAAACCAAACAAAAAACCCTATGCCATCATGAATGTTGAATGATCTTCTAATTCTTAACTACGGCAATATTCCATATTGCATCCACAGAAGTGTCATACATGGCACAGTTTCTGGGAGCATTCCCCCTCCCTGGCCTCTGCAGCAGCTTCACAAAACAGTTGGCTTCAGCTGAGGCTGCAAGTAAAACCGGAGGTTCAGGAATCTTTCTGCGCTTTGGATCAGAAACAAACTCCCCGCTGACTTGTAAATGAGGTGTTTAAAGCTTCGCTAATGTAGCCACTCTCCTCTACAGAATCTTTGTTATATTCTTGCTGATGATCTAAAGCTGTTAATTGTTTAAACCCAGTGTAAGAACGACCAGCTTTTTAGCTGACACTGAAGATACTCTCACCTCTTCCACCTAGAAGTAGACATTATCAGCTGCAGGCAGGAGCTTGCACACACACCAAAATTCAACAAGTAAAAATATCACAAAACTCAAACTCTTTATTCGTCCCAGGTATGTCAGACCTTGAATGACACTACCTAATTCAATTTATCATTAATTTAGGCCTGCTTTGACTATAAGGTTTAACCAGATGAGGTCCCTTCCAATGTAAATTATGCTACAATACCTGCAATCAAAAGCTGAGAATGAACAATACTGATAATTAAGCCCCCAATCAGTCCAAGCTAACTGTGGATGCTGTGCAAAGCTGATTTCCCTGATTTCCTGTGAAATAAACTTCACATTTTCTTTAAGAAGGATGAAAACTCAGTGATGTCCCAGGATATTGCATCACTCTGCCAACATGCACAACATGTAGTTTTCTAATTAAAATAATTTCTCAGAAAAAAGAAATACAAAGAAAGTGTTGAGGCCTTTTTTGTTGTTGTTGTTAAGTAATAGCACAATTCCTGTATGGTTTCACTTAGACTGAAATAATTTGTGAACAGCAGATGAGGTGCTATTGAGAAGCCTTCAAATACCATATTCTGAAGTTAAGGCTTATTTTTACTTGTCTATAAAATCCAAGCAGCATTGGTAAAACTGCCAAAACTGATCAAGTAGTCCAAAATTTTTGCTTGAATTTAGAGATAGACTGACTGGGGTTATTTTGGTTTCAATTCAGACTTCTGAGGCTCTCTTGTGCAGCTAGATTTCCCCTGTAGGCACTTCTCCCTGATACAGGGATGATGCTCATTATGATAACAAGGTCTTGAAATTGAAACATTTGAAACTAAATAGTGGGACTGTCTTGTAAATCCTACTGCTGGCTTTTTATATAAATACTCCTGATATTTTGGTATATAATAAACTTGTAAGATTTAAAATAGAGGCATCTCAGTCTGTCTGCATGGCACTTTTGCTCTGTCAGTGTTTCTGGCAGCAAGGCTGGCCCATGCACTGCTCACATCGTGTGTTCCTGGCCATGCTCATTCACAGCAGCAGTCCCAGCTCCCTCTGCCATCATTCATTCTCTGCTGGTGACGCTGTGCTCTGGGTCAGAGCTGTTCATTTCTGTCACATGCCCAGGCTGCTCAGCCTTCCCACTCCGGGGGACATTGGGGCAGGAGGGAGGAGAGCTGACACCTTTGATCCAGGGCTGACTGCAGCTGAACACCCTGAAGTGCTGCTTGGGCAATTGGCTGTTACCACACTCATTTAGACACTCTTTTTCTCTCCTTGAAGGACTCTCTGTGAAGCATTTCTGCACTCAATAATTTAAAAAGTAACCACCTAAGTCAGCAGTGCTGCCAGAAAGTTATTTACCATGAGATCCCCTCTCACAGGCCGATGAATCAACATAATGGAAGGGAATGTTGCTCTAAGGGATTGCATAGACCTTTTAATCTGGCCTTGTCTGCAGAAAAGCAATATAGAGAGCTGCATTTAATTTCTGTGTTAGTCCTCTGGTTCCATGTTCTTGCTTACCATTTGTATCAAAAAGCACAAAGGGACACTCAAAGAGTTCTGTTTCCAAGAATAACCTCACTGATTAATACAATGTTCTTAATTTCTTTACCTGCAATTTTTGGATTTTTATTAAGTTACCAAGTGAGCTTTAAAGCAAGGTCCACTGCACTGAGCAATACTAGGAAAATACAAAAGCATGCTAATATTGAAGAACTGCTGGTAGTTCTATATTGTCCTACAGGTCACATCACACTCCTAGTTCCTCTGGCTGTTTGCTAGGCTTTAGCTTTTGCTCTGCATAACATATATAGAAATCAGAAAACAACATGATTAATCTGAATAACAAGTTACCATGAACCTACAGGTTTTTTTCCCAAGTATACGTAGGCAGATCACAAGATGACAGCATAGAGAAAAAATAACAGTGTTCACAAAGAATCTTACGCCTTCACAACAAAAGTGGGGATATATTTTTCTGCTAACAATTGAGCCATTGGGAAAACTCGATTGCCTTTTTCAATGCCTCAAATATTTTCCATATGAAAAACACTGTAACAAGTTGCAGTGAAGTCTTAACTGAAAAAATCTTTTCACTAGCCTTTGTCACGTTTCATATGCAGCTGTTATTCCAGATAAACTTCCTTCACATTATTTTTTTTCTTTAGAAAAAATGAATAGATTTAAGAAGAATATCCACTAAAAGAACAGGTACCATTTTTGTAGCACCACAAATTCACTGTGAGCTTCATGGCTGCAGGATTAATTTGCTGTTAAAGCTGCTTATGTAGCAGTGTTTTAAGAATGTAATCTGAGCAAGAAGGCAACACCTAATTAGTAAGAAAATGCACTATCACATCTTTTCTCACCTGAATAGCTCTATTCCAGTCACACTAAGGAACTTCAGAGGGAGACAAGGTAATACTTTCATTTCAGACTTGTAAATTAATACTGATGTAAAGGCCAAGTTGTGTTCAGCCCACAATGCTGAACTTCCTGGGGAATTCAGTCTCTTCTCAGATCATGCCAAGCAAGAACTGTGGTCTCTTTCATGGATAAGAAAGCACAAGACTTGATAAAGTGGGTTGTGTGCATTTGTCAAGCAGTGGGATGCTCTGCTACTCATGAGATGAATCTAAATTAATACCAGTGGCCATAAAAACTACCAATTTTAGCACATAACTTAATCAAATATGTTTTTACTCTTTAAAGAGCTCAGCATGTTTATCTCTGCTTTGTTTGAACTCTTCTATTAAAAATGGCCATTTTAATTAATGTTTTGAAGGAACACTCATTGTGGTGTATGCCCTGCATATTGTGCCACTCTGACAATGTTCTCTTTTAAAATTCTAACACACAAAGGTATTAGAAGCACATCAAATTTTCTGAATATTTACCTGCTAAAAACCAAAAAATGTCCTTGTATTGATAAGAGATTTAGTAATTTTGTGTATGAGTAGAAATTATGAAACTTCTCATTGGGCTCTGCATTCAGAAGAGAAACAGTTATACAGGGAAAAGAATACAATAATCTTTATAGCTGGGGTTTTTTAACACTGCATATATACACCAAATAAATAGAATTAAATTACTCCACTGTTAGCATACTCAAGGCCAGAAGACAAAATGTGTGAACAAACTTCCTTAGCTAAAAAAGCCCAAACCAGGCCAGAAATACTATTAATTGCTACTCTGATATTTAAGGGATTCATTACTAGTAATTTGCCTGTAATTTTGTTACATCTGTTTCTTTATAGCCACTCCTATTTTTTCCTTGTTTTCTTTCAACTAGTGTTTTTAGAAAACAATAATGTTCTTCAGATTATGGCAACAGAAAAACAAGATGCAACCCACATTGGCCAGAAGATAAGCCTGCAACAAAGATAGTTGTAGAAAAATTATAGCACAGGTGTGATTCTCACACCACAGGCTGCTTATTCTCCTTGTGAAGCTGAAGTAAAAAACTGCACATCACAGAACACAAACCCCTTCCTTTGATGCTACTCCTTTGTGACCCAATTTTTAGTCTCAGCTACAGTCTCTGAAAATTATATGCTCAGAGCAATTATTTCTTACATTGAATGCAAAAGTTAGAAGAAAGTTCAAGTGAGGCAAGAGACGGTGCTAAAATCGTTCCATTGTGAATGTGTTATTCCTATATTTGTTTGTGGAAGGATAAGGAAACAGGAAAGCCTCATATTTTTTAGCATCTTAAATGCACAGAGCACAGCTGTGTAGCCCTACCTGCAAGACCCAGCAGTTGATAAATAACACAGGTCACCTGCTGAAAAAACTCTACTGAAAAGAGTTTGAGCATTGTCTCCCTCCAAGGCTGTAATTACCTTCTACTGCAGTAAATCTTCTGAACAGATCCATCAGAGGCTGCAGAATTGCTGCTACAGCAGGGAGGGTTTCTCCACAAACTCCCAGCAGGAATTGGCCTTCCTGCCCGCCATGCCCTGGCACCGCCATGGCGCCTCAGGGCCGCACCTCAGCTGTGCCGGCGGCGCTGATGGCACCGCGCTGGGACACCTGGCAAGTGGCTTCCAGAAGGTTCCGTGGGCTGTCTCTCTCTCCAGCCAGGCAGAGGTGGCTGCAATGCCTCAGCAGGAGCCTGAAGAGAGAGACCTTCCATGCCATGGACTTCCACGCCATGGCTTCCGTGCCGCGGCCTTGGGGCGGAGGGAGAAGCGGCCGCCTGCATGGAGGAGCTGGGCCCGACAGCGCCTGCACCTGCAGGGCGGCACAGGCAGAGCTCTGGCTCTGAGCTGGAGGCTGCTGGCTGGCCAAGGGAAGCAGGAGGCTGGAGGAGCCATTCCTGCCAGGAGGACACCCCCAGCATTCCCGGGTCAGTGCCCTTCCCCTCCTGGTGCTCTCTCCCACAGCTCCTGTGGGCAGGTGCAGGTGGCCGCTCGTCGTTATTCCCCTCACGGGGCTGCAGTGAACATTACTTGCTACGATTTGTTGCAGCTGTCAAACTGAACTAGTGCAGAGTGAAATGCCCTTTTCCACAGGCTCTTTCATGGTTTTCCTTTACATGCTAATGGTGTTTTAGGAACAGGTTCTCCTCTGTTAGAGATTTCACACTGTTGTGACTCCTTCAACTTCAACACATTTTTGAGTCAGCACTGTAGCTGTATCAGAAAGGTACACTGAAGCTGTATCATATGTATATGACTTGTTCTACTGTAGACAATTTCTCTACAAAAAAAAAATTTAAAAATTGCAAAACAGTGTCATCAATTTCCTCCCATTTTCTTGGTGGGTATAGTTTGAAAATTGCGACATCTTTGTTCTTTTCTAATTCTAGGTATTTTTTCCCTCACATAGGTGGGCCTGACTCTGGCAAAAGTAGCCAATGTGAACAGTTAGCCAAGAAATATGGATTTACTCACCTGTCGACTAGTGACCTTCTCCAAAATGAATTATTGTCATTATCAGAGAGAAGTAAATTGATCAAAGACATTGTGGAATGTGGTGAACCTGTGCCTGGCGTGAGTGATGGTTTTATTTGGGGTTCTAATGGTTAAACAAAGGCAGTGGTAGGTACATTGTCTAAACCAGTGAAATAGATACTGGAGCTGATGGTTCCCATTTCAGTAAAATTAATCTCTAACCTCAGGGAGACATTTCCTCTTTGCCAAATCCATGGCACTTGTTTCCCTTTTCAGTGCCAGTATTTCTTTATGTTTCACATAGGCAATAAATCAGACATGAAATACAGTGAGACAGATGCATTGCAAAATGTAAGTGTAAGTACAGGAAACAGAAACTTTATGTCCTTTTTATAGCGTTACATTTCAGATTCAGAGCTGGTCCTCCTGGCAGCTATTTTAAATTACAGTACCTGCAGCAGTTCCCTGCAGAGCTGGCTGACATCCCAGAGTAGCTGGACTGCAGCTTAATGGAAATTGTGAAGGCAGAGGGTGTTGTTCTCAGCTGGACCTGGCTTTCACATGGCAGGTCCACAGTCCCAGCTCTTGGTGGGTATTCAGCAACTGCAGCTAGGTCAGAGGATGTGTTTGTTAATGAAAGATACTGGGAAATTTTGCTCAGGGGAAACTAAAAGCTGTGCTCAGGCTTGATTTTGATTGCTTTACTCTTCAGTGTGTTTGGTCAGATGGGGTCACTTTCCATGTAATGTAATTACACCAGTGACATAGCAAAATGCAATCAGATTGGAAAATGCTGCAGCGGTACTCTAGAGTTTCACAGGTATTAACATTCATTTTGAAACTATGAAATATTCTGACCTATCTGGAAGGTATTTTGGGAAATCTTGGGTGGATTGCAACATCAGATTTGTGTGGCATAGCCTGTCCTGAGAGAATAAAAAGCAGGGTGCCCTGCTACCTGCAGACAAGAAAAACACCTGCATTCACAGAGCCATTTTCAAGGGTATAGGACTAAAGTCAGTGCAACAAACAAAGGTATCAATCTCTCTTTTTAATTAACCAACTAATTCCCTCTCTTTCCTATACAGGGTATTGTTCTGGAGCTACTGAAGGAAGCCATGGTTTCCAAGCTAGGGGACACAAAAGGATTTCTGATTGATGGGTATCCCCAAGAGCTGAAAGATGCAGAAGAGTTTGAGAGCAAGGTGACCATACAACTGTAATGCTGCTGTAACTCCTGTAATTCTGGTACTGCTTCAGTCCCTCTCTTCAGCTGATTGCAGCAGGGACGTGTAAAAAGCCAATCCAGGAGAGCTGTGCTGCTGATCACTGAAATTTTGGCACCCCATCAGTATAGCAAATCTGGCTGTTGCTCTTACTTACAAAGAATCTAGAATACAAGGAGAAGTAAAGTGATTTTATCTAAATTTAATATAAACCAGAAACAATCCACATTTAGGGGAAAACATCATTTTAGAACCAGTTTTCTGGTTCTAGTGGATAGTGCTGTACTTCTGATGAAAATCTGATGCACAATCATAAAAGTATGTATCTTCACAGTTAATATTTATTACCAGTAAGCCAGCTCTGCTAAAGCTTGCTGTCACTTGCAGCAGCCAAACCCAGATTTAATTTTTGTGGTGGGTAACAGGTGGCACAGCCATAAAAAGAGCGTTCTGCAAGTGCCTGCGTGGCAGCTCCGAGAGCTCTCGATTTCCCCAGTATGTGCTGAGACCTCGTGAGAAGCCTCAGCCGTGCATTTCTCAGCCTGCAGGAAATACTCTGTCTGAGCATGTGAATGAATCTGCCAGGGCTTGGGAGAAAAGAAGCGGTGAATTAGGGATAATAGTTAGTATATGTTACATCACATTACACTCCAAAAATGTCCTAAACAAGTTTATAAGGTAATAAAACTTTATTACCTTATAAAACAGTGAATCCCCTCTTTTCTCACTGAGCCTTTAGCTGCTTTATTTATTTAGTTGATTACCATAAAAGCCTAGCAAGATTTAGGCATCTGAAGCCAGAAAAAGTAATGAGCAATGAGATTTGCCATAGAAGTCATTCACAGAAATGTTGACTTACTAGTCCCTTTAATAAAATGCTGTAGACTATTAAAAAGATGCTGGAGATTTCTCTTGTTTTGTGTCTAAGGAGGAACTATTTCAGCAGTGCTGTTTCTCTGGCAGGCATACATGTTGGTGTCCTGTGGACACTCCTCTATATTATGAAGTGGGGTTTAGAGATTGGGGTGTCCTGCACTGAGGTATTGCAGGCAAGTAAGTCCTAATGCATCCCAGGCTGAAGCAGAGCTCCTTAAGTTCCCCGAAAGCAGCAAAAGATGCTGGACTGCATTTGGCATTTGGAGTAAAAGACAAGGACTTCAAGTGACTGTTTTGAAGCCTTGTATCCACTTTCCAGAGGCTGGCGGTGAGCTGCTCAGTAAAACTGTGAAGTTTTTTACAATGAGTCGTTTTTGAGATAATGCTTTGCAGTTCTTTCCAAAGGGTGATGAGAAGTTCTTAAATTATAACTGAATGAAAAGAGGTGCACATCAGGCCTTACTAATTATTGGCAGCAAAGTACAGATGAATAGTGTTACATATCTACATTATATGTGAAAAGCTTTATAATTGTTAACAAAGACCTGTTCTATTTAGAAGACATCAAGAATAATGCTTGTGTTTCAGAGCTTGACTCATAAACAGAATGAGCTATGTAGAAACAGCTGATTCTCCAGCCAGTTTTACCCAATTCCCGTCTATGATGCAATTGTATTTTTACTCAGCCATAATTCTACAGAAGCACAAAATTCTGTTCCCTCCTCAGTTTTTCTACAAAATGAAAAAACATTTTAAAATTATATATTCCACAACACTAGGTGGGAAGTACCCAGTGAGACAGAGTAAAACCCAAAAACTATTAGACTTGTTTGGTTTGTATTATTTAAGCTAAATTGTGTCAGGAAAATCATAATTTTTTAAAAAGTGGCAAAAATTGGTGCGATACTGGATAAGGGCATTAGTTTCACTCTTTGTGGGTTTGTTTGGAAGAAAGATATTTCTGTAATGGTTTGAATTCCAGATAGCAATACTGAAACTTCTAAGAAAACCATGTACATTTTTCAAAAGCAAATCAGACTGAGTGTATCAAGCAAGAAGCTATTATCTGATCCTATCAGTCAGTGGAGTCCTTCATATCCTCCTTGTAAGGTGACAATACAACTGATAAAAGGTATTCTTTCCCATTTATTCTATTATAATTTAGAACAGACCATGGAATTCCTCATGTAAAACTGGGAGGAAATAACTTCTCACCATCCTAATCCAGTTATACAAAAAGGGCATTTGTTTAAATCATTGATTAAGCCCACATCTTTTTTTTTTTAAATTCTCTATATCTCTTGCACTATTAAAACTGCCTTGTTGGCTTTTTTAATCCCCAAACTCAGTGCTGCTACAGCTAATTGCATTAATGTTTTCTGTGTGGAAAAAATGGGTAGATAAAAGCCTGTTATTGAACTGTCTGACATAATCCCTTGGCTTCAGCTTCTCCTAGAAAGTCATTAAGGGTAGTAGAAAGGTCAACACAATCCAGATATCCTCAGTCAAATGCAGAAGCCCTGACATGAAATATTTACCTTTAGAATATTTCTTCCTTTGGGGGCTGTCAACAAAGATAACAATGACAATTTCCATATATCAGTCATTTAGACTTTCTTTACTGTAGCCATGGTAAAAATATGATTTTGTAATTGTCACTAGTGTTAAGTAATCTTTTTCCAAAACTTCTCACTTTTTCCTAAAAAAGTGTTTTCCAGATCCCTGCTGGAAAGGGAAGGAATGAGAAAAAGACTGAGCATGTCATTGAAGGATTAAATACATAATGGCATGGAAAAATAAACTTGTTTTCCCCACTGATCCTGTAACACCTTTATTTTGCTTGAGACGGTGGAATTTATGGCTTTGGACTCAGCCCAGCAGGTTTTGCTCATACAAAATCTTGTGTCAGAGAGTTCTGTGCCTGAGCAGGGTGCATGGCACTGCATTCCAAGATTTATGCAAAATGATATACATAATTTTGAGTATTTCAGGGAGAGAACGATGAGGATTTGTGTTTAGAACTTTTGGCTCTCTCCTGAAATACCATAAAGAACATTTTGCTCCTTCTTGCCATTTCTTTTTTCCCCATAATATACTGCAATATCTATGATCAAATGTAGAAAGAGACGATTATTTATGACCTTTTCCAGGCCTAAGAATCAAAATAAATAAATCTGTATTTATTTTTATTAAAGGACAGACTCTCCCTCATGACTAGTTTGGCACTAGCCAAACAGCATTAAATGACCAGCTTCCCACAGAATTTGGAAATCACTTGCCAATTTGAAAATGCAGAGAAATGTATCACATCCCTCCTTTGCAGCATGGGGAGGAATGGTGTGGGTACACTGCAAACAAGGACATAAAATACTGTGTGACATAAAGTAATCCACAGGATGTATTCCTGTGAATATTTGATGGTGTCCCTGAGCCTGTTGTTACTCATTTCCATCTCAAGTGGGTACACTTTTATGTGAACATTTCCTGCTACTGCATCTTGAAATACTAAGCTAAGTTTACCACTCCCTTTTCACACATTGAACAACAAAAAGGCTACAAATATAACTGAGTCAAGTGTTGCATAAGTCCTGTACTGTTTGCATCCAGCAAATAATGAACTGACACTCTTGAGTCCAAGCAGCCAGAATTTGTCAGATCCCATCTCTGTCTCTCTGTGCAGAGTCCAGGCAAGCACAGCCTTGCTTGCTCCTCAGTGCTGGCATCCCTTAGTGCTGCCACAGTGAGGGGTGGTTGTTGATAAACATCATTTCCCCATAGACAAATACTATTTGCTCACAAATTCCTTGGTGACTGTTTTGGTGTTTTCCAAACAAAATCTCTTTTGCTGGGCCAGTGCTTTGAATGTTTGTTGTTTTCCTTGGTGTCTAGATTGGGGAACCAAAGCTCGTGCTCTGCCTGGACTGTTCTGCAGAAACCATGAGCAGCCAGAGCTCTGAGAACACTGGAACCACTGAGGACAGGATTGAAAGCTACTATCAAGCATCAAACCCTCTGATTGCATACTATGAAAGCAGGACACAGTTATGCAAGGTAAATACTTGACCTTTTTAATTAAATTATTGCTTTTTACTTCAATTATATTAGCAGTATTTGGAAAACACTGACATGTCACCATTTATGAACTGTTCCCACACTTTTCAGTTGTTCTCGTTTTATAATTCCCTGGTTTGTTTGCAACTTCTGCAAACTTGTGAGTTCCACAGTACAGTTTGAAAGAACAAAACCCCAGATTTATCCTTAGTCAGAGAACATATCCTGAATCAATAACTCATCTGTGTAGAATCGCTTATTTAAAATAAATTCTAGAAAGCTTTCCTTCAAGTATTAGGATGTATTACTATATAAGGGCTTTCAGAATTAGGATGAAAGATTATGTTAATCCAAAGCCCTTTAGTAAAATTTTCAAAACTGACAGTGTATATCCTGAAAGAAAACAGGCCTTCATACAAGAGAGATCTTTTTGCTGGAATAAATAACATAGTTATATTAATTTCAATGAATTGCCTCGGTTTGCACCTGCTCAGGATGTGATATTTTAAGCATTCTTTGTATTCTATATTCAATACTTCAAGAGAAGCAAGAAAAAGTGCACTAGCTGGCACATCTGTAGACCCATTTATATAGGATTTTGGGGTTTTTTCTTTCTTTGCTTCTCTGCTCTGTCATGGCAAACTGTCCCTTAGTTCAGCTGCAGAACGATCTAGTCCAACTGCTCTGTCTTGTCCTAAAAGAGAGAGAATCCAATAACAGTTTCTGGAAATATTATGGGATCTATTTTTTCTAAGGGCTGTAGCAAACATGAAAATCACCTGCCCCAAACTTTTCTCCTTTGCAAAGTCCCCAAAAGAGGAATGTGCAGCTAATTTATGCACCAATATCCTGACCTGAGGACAGGGTAAATGACACAATGCTGAGAAAAATAATACTCCGAGGAAGAGTTCTGATTTTTGGCCTTTCCTAACCCCAACAATAAGTGCACATAAGACAAAGCCTAAGTATCAGAAAAAAGTTCCTGCTTACTTTTCATCTTTAGGCTTACCAAGGATTATGTGGTTTATTTGTTTTTGCTTTGAGAAGCTATCTTGCCAAAATTGCAAGGATGTGCTAAGAATTCAGTACAATACACAATACAGCAACACAGCACAATGCCAAGGAAAACAGAGTTCTCTGTCTCACTATCCTATTTCAGGGAGTTGTGCCTACCACAGTGTTTCCCTTTCTGAAGCATCAGGGAAGTGACAGCCCCAAAATAATACTTTCACACAGATTTTGCAGTCATGGTCTACCTCATTTCACATGACATGCACTTTCTTTGCCCTTCCTTAATGCTTCTGCTGCAAGTTCCTGCTCTGTCCCCTACATAATGGCAAAGCATGCAGTCCTTTGTCCTTTCTTGAAAGTTAGTAGCTCATTAGCTCCTCAAGGAACCTGCCAAATCTGTGGGTCACAGCTGGATATGTGATTTGTCCTTGTACCATTAGTTTTGGGGAGGCTGATATTGTGTGTTTGCATATTAAAAAATACCTGTGCTTTGCTGTGTCTACGCTGCTTTTACTCACAGTGTCTGTACATTGTCTGAACTTGCTTCTGGTGAATGTGGTGCTTACCATATATCCATCTTCCAGGTGGAGCCATTGAGTATGAATGCTCTGTAAAATCAGCTTTGTAAACATTATTGTGGGAAATGTCTTTTAAAACTATTTTAGTGGTGAATACATTTAAGCTGCATGTGTTGAAGAAAGCAGAGTCAAGGGGAAGCTTGCAATTCCCAGGGCATGGGGTTGGTTTCTTATTTATAGAAACAGATTTTACACCCAGCCAAGCATTGACATTAGCAGCCACTCTGAATGTTCTCTGAATGATGAAAAGAAAATTCAGGTGGAAAGAAGAAAAACTAATAATAATAACTTCTGATCAAATATATCAAATATAACTTCTGACTGCTTTTTTTTTTTTTTTTTTTTTTTTTTTTTTTTTTTTTTTTTGGTGCAGACTAGGCTAAAATAGTCTTTGTTTGTTTTTTTTAAATTTGTAATATCATGCACGCAGAAGACTGAGACTTTACCTAGAGGCAGTCTAACGTGTTTAATATTTTTCTTTCCCATTTTAATTAAAACATCACATATTTTCAGTGCTGAGGATTTGTTCATTCCTAAGAGGGTTTATCACTCTCCAACACTGACCAAAGCTGGCTGAAGATGTTAGTGCTGCCATGGAGATGCTGCTGCTGCTATAACTCTGTTTCCTGAGAGAACTGTGTGTGTTTCCTATCCATTTCAGACAAAGTCACCAGTTAATTTACCAATGTTGATTTGAAAACCCCTTCAAATAAATTCTCATCTGCATTCCTGGATTTATTTTAAATCGCCCGTGGGCCTCATGTAACCACAGATCAGAGGCTAGTGTACTCTTTTCCTTAGGCAAACTGGTGGGATCCAAGAGCTCCAGGGAAGCAATGCCTTCATGAAGGTGCTATTTGGTGACCTAGATCAGTCTGTGATCCCAGGATAAGCAATGGCCAAAGCATCTAAAGAGAAGCACTGTTTAAGAGAGGAGGAGAAGAAGAGTCTTAAAGAGTCTTTGATTCCTGCCTAGGTTTGGTTTTTCAACAGAAGCAGCTCTCCAGTGAAAGGCCCACGTGAGCTTTATGTCCCTTGGAATTGCAGCAATGCACTTTCCTAAGCATGCAGAGGAGTGGGTGTTGAGATTCTAGAGGAATATTGGAGTCTAAATCCTGCTAACTTCCACAAAGATTTGGCATTAACCTTTTCTAGCCAGCTTACTGCAGTGTGTGGCTAAGGACCACTACATTCTAGGTATTAATTGTGTAAGTGATCATGTTTTATAGAGCTTGACTATAACACCCAGCTCCACCTGGCCACAGAAAAGAAAATCAGAAATAGACTTGTGTAACAAGAAAATGGGGTTGGCATATTGGTGTAATTTAATATCTCCAGTTTAAAATCTAAATTCAGGACTGGACAAAATTTCCCACAGACTGGGAACAGCACATGACAACAGTGGGATGTATTTAACTTGTCCTATCCACTCCAAAGGTTTTCAGGCTGATTAAATATGCAAATGTAAAATTCAGTCCTGGGCAGAAGGCCAGCCAAAGGTCTGGTGTGGGAATTAGATGTTGGCTGTGCACTGAGCAGAGGAGGAACTGATTTGTCACACCACATAAAGGTGCGGTGAGAGTACAGTGTCAAAGGAGCTTTCTTACTCTGTGCACTGGAACACAGAGTAAAAAATGCTTTACTCCATTTGGAACAGGCTTTAAGGCATGGTTGGATGGAGTCTGACAAACACAGTTTATACAGAAAAACTCAACTCTGACCTGGCTTGCTCATTGGGAATTCTCTCCCTGCTTTACTTGCACAGAAGAGACAAAGGTATATGGTTGTAACAGCATTCCCACTTTAATCCTCCAGGATTTTATAACTTTCCCCAACCTGGAGTGATTGTGCATAGGTGCATTCATAACTAATTAATATGATTTGTGAAAATGGAACATTTTTCCATTCTGCTGACCTCTGAACAAGAACAGTGACCTGGTGAAGCTGACAAAATATCGGGATTGTGTTGGAAAATTCCTTTTAGCCAAGATTCCCTCTTTGTGTTTCTGCTCAGCACTGGAGGCTTGAGGCATGCACGGACAGAGGGTGAAGGCTGGGGGTGCAGATGAAACACCTGTAAACCTGACAGGAATAAAGAACAGCAATCCTTCCAGCACCCTGCTGAGATGAAGAACTGTGTACATATTTGCAAGGGAAGATGAACTGACTGAAGAATGAAGGGCAAAGGCAACAGTGTCCTCACTTTTCTGCTGAGGCATTCAGTTTCTAAATTGTGTTCTGGAAGGTAAAGTAGTTGAGATTAACACATTAGAAATTTTTCAATTTTTTTTACATTTATGTTTTGGGGATTTAATATCCCATAATTTCTTTTGTAGCCAGTTCCAGAACACCCACCTAAGGAGCTGCACGTAGCTGCTTTTCATTAAAGACCTTGTACTGGAGATGCAAGGGCTGAAAGCACTGCTCTCTGAAACACTGCCTGCAAGCTGCCTGCTTCTGTGGGGATCAGGTGCTTCAGATAAACGGCATTAAATGAAATGAAATAAAATGCATTATAGTAGTAGTGAGCAGGTAGACACTGTTGGTTTTAAATCTATTTCTCAGTGAGTTCCAAGGCACCTGGACAGAAAAGTGCATCTGAAAACTTAGTAGACACCTACTTGTGTTTTGACATGGCAAAATGTAAATCCTTTTGAATATATGGCTCTCTCTCAACTGAGAAGAAAAGGAGGGGGGAAAAAGATTGTTTTTAATATCTGACTCATTCTTTAAAGCTTTTTTGAAGTGACAGTATGTAGGAGGGTAGTAAGTTAAAGAGAAGAGCAGTGCCTTGGTAGTCAAGCAAGACAGCCCTGATCCTACCTAAGCTAACATAAGACACCTGGTAGGTGTCTTACATACAAGTTTCCTATTCAAAGTCTGAGGAAAAGGGCATGATTATAACAAATAAGCCAAGCAGGGCAGAGCAGAGGATTAAGGGTGCCCAAAAAGCTTTGACTCTTTCAGATCACATGCTATGAAAACTTAGCCTACAAAATCCAACAGGAGTTCGTCTTTTCTGTGCTTATTTCCTTTCATTATTTTTTTTTTCTCAGTGCTGTTCTACTATTTCTTTCTAAAACCACTTGCAGTCACATTTTCCATAACCATTATCATGGAACATGTGACCATCCACCCTCTCCCGTTTTCCACTTGTGAGCCTTCCCTTGCTGATGCCATTCTGAGTGCCTGTGGGGAGGGGCGACCTCCCCCTTTCCAGGAGGGGTAATCAATGGTAATAGCGAGAGCAGTTATGTGGTTTATTCCATCTTTTGAAAGGTTCTCAGAGATCCATTAACCCCGATAGATAAGGATGTGGGGAACAAAGGCACAAGTGATTCTCTATTCCCCCCTTGGTGCTTTGTGGCCCATTAGATGAGAAACTGATCTAGAAAGATCCATCAGAAGCATTAGCAGGGGATCATGGATAAAAGAGCAGAAAATGCATGTCTAATATGAATAGGTCTAGGGCAGTGTGTGGATTTACATAGCTTGATCCATTGCTGTGAGAACCAGGTGCAGCACACTCTCAGAGATCTTCTAACACACTCTAGTGACACATAAATGTTAGTGACAACTCAGCTGAGTTGACTGACCTTCAGTAAGAGGCTTCCAAGTACTGAGTTCATTCCAGAATCTGTCCTCAGCCATCCTCTCTAGAGACACTCAGATTCTCCTCGGTGGCAGTATATGTTTAGAACTCTAAATTTCAAAACCTACAACAAAGGTGGATTTGTTGACAGAAAACTTAATTGGTTGATTTTAATGACAAAAGGAGCAATATTGTACTATAGGGATGGTTACTCCAGTAGTTTTTCATATGAGCTCATTAAATTTCTCTGTATTGGAAGTTACCAAAGGCCATAGCTGCATTTCAAAACTGTGGAAAACTGTATATGGATCTTGTTTTATGAGAAGTCAGCCTTAAATAGCCTTGAAAACATGTCTAATTTATGAGGTTTGTTAGAATCTGAGGAAGAGAAAGTCACAGTTTTTTCTCTGGAGCTGCTGAGAGTGTTGTTGAATTACTGTAGTACTAGATGTGAATTATTGGCACATTAAGTTAGTTTTGTGCCACAATGTTTAGTTAGTTTTATGAATTGGGCCTTTGTTATTTAGGAGGCCAGCATGGGAAGCACTGGGGCTGTCATTAGTCAGGCCTATCCATATTTTATTGTGCTGCCAGGAAGTCAGCATTCCAGCCCATCATAAAGGGTGGTGTTTCCATGCTTACAGAACTAATTCTTCATCACAACTCCCTAGATCTAGACATGAGTAGCAGTCCCAGTTCTAAAGAGGTCACCAAAAAGCCAGTGGCAATCAGCTGTGTTTGTAAGATTAGATCAGTTAGACAGTGCAGAAGTATTTATGAAATAAAAAGATAATAATAATATATATTAAGATGAGAGCTTTGAAATGGCTCTGGACTTCACCCTGCATGCAGTATATTTCCTGTGGGATAGCCATATGAAAATAGTTGTCTTGGCAGTTGAGACAGGCCAAACGAGGTGTTTGATAGCAGCTGAGATGGGAGTTGCTGGTTTTGCTTTAACTGGAGAAGGCAGACATTTGGTTCAGAATGGTTCATCACCCCCGTTTTCTCTTTGCTGCTAGTAAGTACCCCCCACCTCTAAACACTTCTGAAAGATGTGCAGCACCAGTACCAGCAGCACCAGTACCAGCAGCACCAGTACCAGTAGCACCAGTACCAGCACCATGAAGGGCAGTGAGGGGGCCAAGGGAGGTGGCCAGGGCACTGAGCACAGCGCAGCTCACACTGTCACACACCCCTGCAGTGATCCCAAAGGGAACAGGGCACTGAGCACAGCTCAGCTCACACTGTCACACACCCCTGCAGTGATCCCAAAGGGAACAGGGCACTGAGCACAGCGCAGCTCACACTGTCACACACCCCTGCAGTGATCCCAAAGGGAACAGGGCACTGAGCACAGCTCAGCTCACACTGTCACACACCCCTGCAGTGATCCCAAAGGGGACAGGCCCAGCTAGGCACGGCTCCTGAAGGCTGGCCTGGTTGGGTACCCAGTGCTGGAGTTCTGGCTGTGGAACAGGCTGGTGAGATGTGCCAGCACTTCCCACAGGGACTGAACTTCTCAGCATCTGCAGGTGCCACCAGGAGTGAAAGCCAAGGTCTGGAGAGTGCCTGCAGTCCCTGCTGGAGCTCTGCAAGGAGCAGCTGCTGACTCCCACACAAAACTCAGCACCAAGGGACTTAGATGTACATGGACTGCAGTCAGCTGTACAGGAGCTGGCTGCGAGACAACATCATATCTGAGCAGAATTTCTTGGCCAATTTAAAAATACATTTATTTGAACATGAAACTCCCTTAATTCTCCTGCAGACCAGAGATGGCAGAAAGTATTATGGGCAGGTATGTCCCCTTCAAACACTACAATTGTCTGGCTTTCTAGTCAGCAACTTGGAGATGAAAATGCAGTTCAGGAAAAGATCCTTTCACAAAGTTGTCATGGGTCCATTTAATCTTGTGCAAACTTCATGTCATGCATGCATGAAAGACTAAGCATGGAGAAGCAGAGAAGAATCTTGCTTTTGTGTAAAGACCAGATATGAGAAGGCATTTGAGGAAATGAATAATCAGCAGAAGCATCTGCATGGAGTACACAGCCAGTGTGCAAGCTGCTTCTGTCACTGCTGTGAGGGCTGAAGACAGCTCTCCTTCCTCAGGTGGCACAGCATGGGATGGACATGAAACTCCTTGCTCAGAACAGCTCAGTTCTGCCTCACGTTTTCCAGGGAACACAGACAAGTATTACTGGCTGCAAGTGCCATTCCTCTCTGCTGAAATGCAGCTCTCTCATCTTCAGCACAGGAGTGTAAATTCATCTTGTTTTTGTGAAATATAGTAATGAAAAATAGCTTGGTCAGTTAACTGAATCTTTGGGATGCTCAAGAAAAAAATTGCTTCAATGAAAGATGAGTTCTTATACCACAAAAGCAGTGCCCTTATAAAAGATAGGGGCAAAGGATGTCATAAAACCAGAACCAGTTCACCAAATACAAATGCACTGGAATTCATTGATTTGCTAAGTTACTGTGGAGTGGCCAAAACCCAGAGTGCTGTGCTGTGAGGTCCTTCAGAAGGACCTCACCAGGTTGGAGTGATGGGCAAAGAGCCCTTGGCATCTGTTCTGCACCAGGTGTAACTTCAATTTAAAACATGAATACCTGAAACTCCCTCACTTGACTGATGTACTTTGCTACAGACAATCCAGCCTGCAGAACCTTCTTACAGAATCTGTGGAAACAAAATCAGTAATCTGGTTTATTAAGCTGCTCCTCTACATTAGAATGCTTCTACCATGAAGCAGAACAACTTTCACTTTATATTAGACCAGTTTTTTATTGCAGTGTTTAGATTCTGAGATAACTCTATGTAGCTTAATCAAAACTGTTGTTTTTTGTGCTTCACAGGTTGATGCAGAAGGAACACAGGAGGATGTTTTCCTGGAAATCTGCAAGACAATTGACTCGTTTCTGAAAAAGGAAGAGGCAGCATTTTTTTCACCAGAAATGCAGTAATGGTGTGTAAGGTGTGTACCCAGCCTTGCCCACGTGCACCCCACAGCCATGATTTGCTGGTCAAAGCAGAGCTGCTTCCTTGAGAGGTATCTGGAATTTGTGCACGTGGCATGTTACCCTAGATGAAATCTTAGTTCTGAAAGTACACCCAACAGAAAGTGGTCTGAATGCTAAGCCCACTCTGAGAACTGTATTTTGATTTCTTGGGTGTTTGCTCTTCATGGGTTAAAAGCAGCAAGGTGAGCAGCAGCTCTGGTTTTGTGTTTCATGGTCACACACATTCCATGGGAAAGGGGCAGTGCCTGGCCAGCAGGGAGCTCCCCACCCACCCCAGTCACTGTCCACCAGACTGACAGTAGGGTTATTGCACACGAGTTTCCCATTGATTATTATTTTTTTATTAACAGTATTAATTTTTGTGGTATCACTTAGCTTGTTCTTGGGCTTTAGTGCCTGAAACCTGTTCTCTGTAACATGCAGCTCTAAGGGAGCTGGAATTACTCAAGCTACAAGTTAAAATAACCTTTTCTCACATGCCCAGAACACTGTTGCAAGGAGAAAAATTCACTGAAGATACAGCTGAATGTTGTGGAAGTCTGTCAACCCATTATTGGGAAGCAGACACCATTTTTGAGACAGTCTTGTCTTCTGCTGGGAATGTTATGATTTTGTACCTGACTTCCCAGTTTTGTGAGCTGAGAATGATTATTGTATTGTATAGTTAAATGTGCAGTCCAGTAATGATCCATATTAACAGCACTTGTGCTATAGCTATTAAAGTCCATATGTAAAGTTGGTTATGAGCCAGAACATCTCATGTCATCTCTAAATTTCACTTTGGAAGTATTTCAAATGCAAAATTCAGATCATCATCTGTTGTCTTGTACTGGCATTGCCAAAACTTGGGAAGGTGTGGTGGGGTGGGAAACCAAAAAAATAGGAAAATGTCAGGGATTATTTAATTCATATTGCTTGCACCTTTAGTAAGCCATTTATCTGTAATCTGCAAAAAAGTCTGTAAAAGTGCCATTGTATTTCTGTTAGGTTAACTAAAATATTGTGGAGTTTCTTTGGTATACTGACACCTAAATAAAAGCTTGTTTGACATTGCTGTAAAGTAACTGCATCCTCTTACTGGAACTACTGGATGAATTTACAGTGAAAGTGGGTTGCATGATTGCTTGTGCTGTCAAAGGTGTACTTTATGCAGCAGATTTGCATTTTTAAAGTTACCTTTCTTGTAATGAAGACATAATACAAATAAAACATGTACAAAAATGAGGAGTAATGATTTCTGTTACAGTATATGTGGGTTTAATCCTTTTCAAAGCACAGTACATGACTTGAAAATATAGCTCAAATCAGCATGCTTACAGAGTATGTCCTTTTTCCAACCAGGGCAGATTCTTCTGTTTCCTTTTCTTCCTTAGCATTTGCCCTGTAGATGCCAATTCAATTATTTTTTTAGGGTCTGTTTTACGTTTTGTTCTTATCCTTCAAACCATGGATGTTCCTTCTTTCCTGGGTGCTTCTATAGCCTACATTTACCTCTGGTGCTCTGGAAGTGCTTCTCCAGCTCCAGCCAGTGCCATTGAGCAGCAGCAGCAGCAGTGCCTGCAGTACCACAGCAGCTCCCCAGGGCAGCTCTGCCCACACCAGCCCCGTGCACCACCAGCTGCTGCTGCTGCTTTTTAAAAGTAGAACACTCTGCAGTTACCACAAAGTTGCAAATTCATCTGGGTAGGTTTTCTGGAGTATTTTCTATGATATTTAATTACAGTAGAAGTTATAAAGTGTGAAGTCTCACACTTGTGCAGGATGGGAACAAAGGCAACAATCAGCTGCTATTTTGTTGGGGTTTTTAAAATCGAATTACAAAAATTATTATCCATACACTTTCAATTTAATTTTTCTTTCTGCTTCTTCTGTCTTTTCTGTGTAAAAAACCAAAAAAATCCCATGCTTGATTTGGTGTTATGTGCATTAGATACCTATTTGCATACGTTCATAATGTATGCAGGAACAATAGCTGCATATGCATGCATAGGGAAACATTAATATTTATACATATTCAATAAAACAGGACTTATCCAAGACACTCTTGAGTGATTCAGACTTGAAATTATCCTTTAGCTTCCAACTTTGTTCCAAGGATACCAAGATCTTTTGTTCTTTCCAAGCTATCCTAACCTGATGACTGAGTATTTTCGCTAATTTACTTTTCTTATTTTATTCCCATAATTTTTTCAGGATACAAACAGAAAATTAATGTTACCACAGATCCTCTTCCTGATAATATACCTTCACCAACTCTAGTTTCCTATAAAGACCATGAATGATGTGGAAAGCATATTTTCATGGTCTTAGAAAGCCTCTCAGAGCAGTATCTTTTCCAATTAAAACTAAAATACATCACGGGAGTTTTGTGTTGTGTTTTTTAAGGTATATTAAATTTATCTAAGTATACGAGATACGTGAGATACTCTTACATATGATACTTGCTCAGTGTTTAAGTAACTGTACTGTATTACTTTCTAAATAGATTAAATGCCTACATTCTTTCTTCTGAAGCAAAAAATAGCTACACCTAGTTACTGCAAAAATACTGATCAATTTATAATTAAAGTTACTAGGTGCAGCCAGCCAATTATCCTTCCTATTGCCATCTTTTGAAGTCAAATTAGTTTGTTTTCTAGCTAATTGCTCTGAGTATTCTAGCTTCAAAGCAACTGGAAGTCTATTACAGTTATAAAATAATCAAGTGTTTCTGAATCACAAGCTATACATTTCAATAAAAAATATATTAAGTAAAATATGTCACAATAATTACAAAGCTTCTCAGACAATGGTATACACTGTACCAAGGCTACTAAAATCTGGATTTTCTGTGGTCTGACAAAGAAGTCTGTGAGGGAGGAGGAGAGAACTGGAATGCTAATCCTGCCGGCCAGAGCGGCACAGGCGGCGCTGGGTGACCGATCCAAAGGTCCTGTCCAAACTTTCCATCCTGATTAAAGAGTCAGAACTACACAGAAAGGAAGTCACAGCAAGCATTCTATATATAAACAGACTGTATCCACATAGTTTATTTCTCACAGTTCTCCTGACAATTGAACATTATTTAAGAACATACTGTATACACAGATAAGAAGAAACATACAAAATGTTTTAAATGATGCACAACAAAATCCAGCAGTATAAAAGAATGCATGTGAACCCTTGCTCACTGCTCAGGCTAAATTTAATCACTGTTTAAATAGTAATAAAAATACAATCTTTCATGGATCTTGTGCAGACTACAAAAGAGGAAAAATTATTACCATATATATGATTTATATTAGGCAGTTTTCTTTGATGAGTTGCACTAACAACTCCAAATACAGAGGCAGAAGGCTGTGTATTTTATTTTAAAGGAGTAAATGTTGAGTATTAGAGACTTTACACAGTTACTAGCACTGGCACTTTTCACCATATTTTGTACACATCACATGATCATCTTATATAACATTACATTTAAAAAATATATCTGAGTGACAATTTTATAACATTCACACACCATGAGCTGGTTAAGGAAGCAATGCCACAGCTGCCCCCTGTAGTGCTTCACTGTTGGTAAATAGAGTTCGTTGTGGTTTTAAAAAAAAATTTTAAAAATTGAAGGTCAACATGATTAAGCAGCTCCGATTTAATAAAGGCCCGTAGCCAACCATTGCTGAGACAGTGAGTATTTTTAGAGTACAGCCTAGAAGCAAACACTGTCATTGGTTAAAACCTTGCCTAAAGAAGTCAGTTACTGTGCTGAAAACTATTTCACAACAAAACTGCAAGCTACTAAACTGTTTTTATATAAATACTTCATCTCCTCTGGATCTCATTATAACCAAGTTCTTCAAAGCCTTTGGAATTTACTCTATCTTTAATGTGTGCTCTCATTTCTGGCTCACCCTTTTGTATGTGTTTCTTTTGTTTAGATTCACCACCTAAAAGTGACTAATGTGGTGAAAGAGAAGTCTCCCAGTGAAACCTTCTGCACACTAGGAATGTTCAGCTGCTGTTCAGTGATCTAGAACCATGACAGCTCAAAGCTGTAGTTTGACAAGTACACCCAGGAAGCTGTCATGCTGTGAGTGACATTTCAGGGAAAGCAGAGTCTTTCCAAAATGTGCACAGAATTAACAATGGTGCCATTGTTATTTTTCAAAGAGGATAGTAAACCCAAGTTGGTAGATCTGCTTCCCATGTCATCTATTTGCTGGAAAGTAGTTTGGGTCAAGATAATTGTAACTGGTGCCCTGGGACATGCAGTAGTCTCTGTCTAAAAATGTCTCTGCTCTGTAAATAGGTTCTAACTGGTGATCTTCCTTATGAATCTCTGTTTCATGCAGACTGCAAGGGAAAGAAAAAGATAACAGTTTAAAAGTCAAATACTTTCCTTATATTTAACTTTCATAAACAGTGATCATATGAAGAGATTCAAACCAAACTGGATAGCAGTTCATTCATAAAGTCTAATTCCCCCCTTATTTAACTGTACCAAACCTATTTGTCCACTGTATTAAAGAAAATTAAATTATACATCCAGAATCTGCTTACAAAATATATCTCCCACAAAGAGATGCTAAATTATCTTTACTCAACCAGGCTATATGTCCTGTGCTGGAGCAAAGATTTATTTCCACCCTACACAGCAGTTCTGCAGCAGAGAGATTCAATCTAATGACAAATAGCAAGTAGAAGCACAGGCTGCTCACCAGTCAGAACAGGAATCACAGAAATCCAAGGACATTTCCTGAGGGCAGTCTTGGCAGTGCCACCGAACGCCCTGGATGGGTTCAATCCCGCAGTTGTCGCACTGTGGAGCAGAGGGAGCAGCACTGAGAAAGCAGCAGCTGAGGGAGGCACTCCCATGCCTACAGTGCACACCAACTCACCCATGGCAATCTCTGTGTGTCCCTGTGCCACTGCCAGCCCCCACAGCTGAATTCTCCTCACCATGTGGAAAAAGAAGTCCTCATTCTCTAGGAGAGGCCCTCCAGAGCCATGAGGATCCACCAAGCTTTTGCCTTGCTTCCCACTCCCCAAATGCCCCACCTTGGCACCACCCTGCTTGAGCAAAGCAGCCCAGCCCTGCCTGCAGACTCTCTCATCCTCAGGTGGCTCCAAACTGCTGTGACACAGCACAGGGATGGGATGCTTCACACAAGCCCAGCCACATGCAATGCCAGCCCTTCCATGGCAGAGGGAAGCAGTAAGACCAGACCAGCAGAGCTTGTTGGGCTGCTGGGGCTGTGGATCAGGGCACACTGATGCCCTTTCCAACTCAGGAAATGCAGTAACACATCATGGGTGGGCTGGAACTAAAGCCAGATAGCCAGGAAGGAAGGGGAATACCATGTTCAGAGAAGGAAACAGAGGTCTGGAACTAAAACTGAGCAAGGAGACAAGAACTAATCCCAAATGCAAGAGTGTGGCATGAAGAGAAAAAAAATCAAAGATAAAACAAAACATGAAAGACTAGATGAAAAATTCACAGTGGTACAGAAAAGGGGCAAAAGTATTTGATCAAAAGAAAGAAACCAGGAAAATGGGACTTGCAGGCAAGGAGAACTTTTAAAAAACCTGAACTATGAAGAGCGCTGCAGAGACAGGACTGAAAAGGAAAACAGATGTGGGAAACAAGCCTGTGCTCCCATAGCTCATCCTCTATCCATCCATCAGAACCTGAACTGCTGTCTCAGCATCTGTGAAGCCAGTGGGGCACAGCAGCTGCTGCTGCCACCACCGAGGCACTCGGGGTCACCAACACCTCACACAAGCCCTGCCACAGCTGCACCCCTCCGGGCACAGATGCTTTTCCAGGGTGAGGCTAGAAGTGAGCAGGGACTGAGCACACCAAGAGCTGCTCTTTGAAAATACCAAGTTCAGAATAATGCTAGAACTGAAAAATTGGCTCCAGTTATCTGAAGTTGAGGACCAAGACAGTGGAAAGCCTTGACCTCAGTTTTTATGCTCCAGCTCCCCTCTGCCCTGTGAAACAGAAATAATACTATGCCTTTCATTTTTTAATGAAGAAAAGAAGTGAAAGCCATAAAAAGCCCACAAGGGATTCAATAATTCAATATTCAAAGCACAGGTTGAATAATGTGTAGTAAATGAGGCCAAAAGCTCTGCAGAACCAAATCTGCTCTCAATGGCTGCTTATTAGGTGAGGTCTGGCCAGCCCACAGACTGAATTTTCTGAGGGAAAACAGCCCATAATCACCTGATTTCTCAGCTTACTATAATGCATAATACAATCAAAGTCAAATGCAAAGAAACTTTCAAACTTTAAATGCTTGACACTGTGTAATGTCAATTTACTACTCAGGATAATTTTATGTAGAAAAAGAAGTTTGTTGAAGTCTGGTCTGACTGATTAAAGCTTCAAATTTTGGGGGACAGAAAATGCTTATTTAAAAAATCCCCACAAAATGAAACACCAAACATACCATGCCAACTAAAACCAACAAAAATAACAAGCACCTTGGTGGTTTAATAACTTAAATCTGTCAGTATCAACTAATGAGGCTGTCTTAATTTTACAGTTAATTTGAACTGAACCTTGAACTGTCCTTGCATTCTTATGCAAATTGGTATCAGAAAAAAAATCCATCTCCATAACACTAAAGAAAAAAAGCCTGTTCCAACAGTTACAGTAGCCAGTTAGACACAAAATCCCTTGCAAACCAGAAAATAAGATTTCCAGAGTGCCCTTTCTTTCATGTTGCCTATTAATGGTTGTTGCTCAGAAAACACATCAGTTTAACTTAATGCTTTTTTTCTTAATTTTACATGAACATTGTTTTATGTCCTTGCTTCAACTTCTGTCATTTATCACTTGATTAGATTGTAAAGTTGCTACAAAACAAAAGAAATTTTTAATCTATTACTCTTACCCAAAATCTCTGTCCCTTCTCTGGCCTCGGGTGGAGGCAAAATTGCTCCAAACTCATAATCAGAAAATTATTATAATTAATCACTGTCAAAACAGAATGTAGTGTCAAATGGAATTCCATTATGATTTAACAAGGCTCTAATACAAGCTGTATTTTCATAATGTGGTGAGAAAAAACCAGCACGTTTATTAATTTCCATATAACATCAGCATTCAGTCACAGCTGGGCTACCAGAAAGACTGAATTATGTGGGCTGTTTTTCTTAAACAAAACGAGGGAAAACAGATTCAGTGAACAAAAACTAAGGAATGAAACTTGCTGTATTCCATGAAATCTTATCAGGAAATTCAAACCACATTCTCTTGGAAAACCTCTACATTCCATTGAGCAACAGAAGAACATCTCTTGCACTCACCTTAAATCCCACGTGCTGCACAAACCCACTTTCTGCATGCATCTGCTGGAGTTTCTGTTTCTTCAATTTTTTAAACTCTAACAGTTCTTTGTATTCAGGTAACTCTCGATATGTTACTGGAATACTCTCTTCATCCTGTTCAAGGTAAGAAAAAGCCAGAAAAATATTCTTACTTAGGAATACAGTAACTAGTAAGACATGAATTTGTTCCATAAATCATTATGTATGATTAATAGTATTCAAGAAAATGATGGCATTATTCTAACATACTGGAAACATATTTTTAAAACCATAACACCCATATCCAGTATTAACTTCTCTCCTTTACTGGTAAGAGTAAATGCAATGAGAAGCACCATGCCATGACTGAAAGAGTAGAACTCACAGTTATCCAACTCCCTTTATCCCTCTTTACTGTCTCTTAAGAGCTTATAAAAACAGACTGCTATTTTTTCATGAATTATGAAGCAGTTTGTCTCCCTGCAGGCCAGTGCAGACATCTTTGCCAGAGAGTTACAACAAATGCTCCTCTCCTTTTCAAAGACATGCAAATTCTGTTTTTTCTCACACAGTTTCCCTCAACAAAGATTGAGGTTCTGCTAAGAAAGGACAGAAGCTCTAATTCTAGTTCAGATGCTCATTTCAAGGCAATGACTTTATTGTAGCAGCTGTAGTTGGTAGATGTCACCTGTTTTCAAAAATGACAAGTCGTTACTGATGTAGAGCAGTTTTCACATCCTACACTGACAGAAACCTTCAGGTAGGGAAAACAACTACAACTACAGAATAGTGATTAAAATTCTTCTAATGTAGCCTGAATGTGTAATTTCCATCTCTTTTTATGAATCTGTGAAGATTGAAGATTCTGTATTATTTAGTAAGTTTATTAAAGGAAGTGAGGGAAAGAAGCTTTACTACATTTCTGAACAGCTTTATCAATTATTTAATTGCAATTATGAGCCTATATAAAGGACTAGGCTGCAAACTATCAGAAAAAGTTATGGTTAAATGACACAATTCAGTTGTGTAGTGATAAGCTACATTTCCTTTAATATAAAGCAGAGATTGACCTTCCACACAAATCTCAAAAGCTTTTCTGAGAAAAAATGCCTGTCACAAAAGAACTGATTACTGAATAAAGTATCCTTTAATAGCTCCCTGTGTGGACAATTCATTCTGGAATAGTAAACAGCTGTGTTCTAGAATAATTATAGATCACTCACAAAATTAAGAAATCATAATTGAAAGGTAAATGAACTCTGTTAGTGGGTCTTCACTTGAAAATAACTAGTTTATACCAAAACATAATTTTCCAGGAATAGTTATGACTGGTAATAATCAGGCAAATCTTTTTGTCTTTACACAGGAAAAGCATGTGGTAATTCCACTGTGAAATCAAAGAAAACCTTCTTTTCCTGCTACACTGCTTTTCTTCTGCTAAATGACACAAAGTATTTTTCTCCAAGACAACGACTGTCACTAAGAGATCTGACTTGTAACACTAGAATAGAAGCCTTCATTTTGAATATAGTTTACAATCCCTTTTTGCTTCCAAATTGCTATTATTTTGCACTGATTGTGGGGACCTTTTTGGTAACTGAGCTCCCCTGTGTCTTTCTACCTCACTGAAAGCCAGAACTGGATCTATCTGGAAATGTTACTCTAGTGAAGGAAGAAAAGATTATGCCAAATTAAAAACATGTCACCGTGTGGCACATGACCACTATTATGACTGCTATGGTGCCCACATTAATTATTAGTTAGGGCATCATGGCAAAACCAAAATTTTTCAGGAAACTGTTCAGAACAATTAGAAAATATGTATTCAAAACCAATACAAAATAAAAGCATATTAGCTCAAAAAGAGGCTGCATTGTATCTCTTCTAACATGCATTTTGCTTTCCGGGTCTTTTAAGATTCTTATTGGATTATGCAAAGTTATCAGGAATGGCTGTGGATGAGCTGGAAGACCATCACAGAGAAACCACAGAAAATGAGCACAGATGGGATTTAAGACTAGGAAATAAATAATTAAATGTAATACTTAAGGAAAACGATGCAGTGCAGGTAAAAAAGTCAGTAAAAAAATGAATGGACTGATAGTGGGTGGCCTCAGTACTTGTGTTATGCAACAAGGTTTTCACACACAGGATGTCACTAGGCTCACAAAAAAAAATTGGAATTAACTAGTCAGGTTCTTCAGTCTAAGGAAAACAGGAAAACCACAGTGATTCACACCAGCTGTGAAACTTGCCCAGCTCCCAAGCAGTAGGACATAGGCCTTCTATGATTCTGTGTGGAAATGGGAACAACATATGTCTAAATTCCTGTTGTATTATTACATGGGATAAATTAGGAAAGTAGTACACTCCATGATGCAGCAATTCACTGGGTTAGGATGTCTACTAGAATGTGCCTCGAAGAATACATAAATATGCTTGCTGATTGCCAATTCACTCTGTTAGTTCACACTTTGAAATGGATTTTACAAAATTCATAATTAATTCAGCCAGTAGAAGATAAAAAAAAAAAAGTGACGCCAATAGCATTTGAATTTACCAGGGCTCTATGTAACCTTTCTAAAACACATTTTTAACCAGAATCCCAACTATATCATCTACATGATTTTCAAATCTCTCTCATACCAGATCACTTACTAAAAATATGCAACTAGAACTTCTTCAAGATATTTCAGGACAAAACTGTTCATGACTTACAGACTTCCTTCCTGATTTGGTCTGAATTCTTTGCTGTCAGAAGCTGTTATAGTAATAATGTATTTATAATTCAAAATGGCTCACAAATCTTATTACAATTTAATACTTCCTTGATGATATTTTATGGTGAAGATGCCTTATCTATTAAACACTAAACAAGGTCAAAGTGACAGCAAGACATTCTCTGACTGATTAAATGACATACCGATACTTCCTCTTCTGCTGCAGTGTCCATATGGCTGTGAAAACTGCATCTGTCATCATCTTCATCCATATAAACTGGAGGTTCATGAGATGTCATGAAAGTTGAAGGTTTGAAAAGATGTTTATTTAAAGGATGCTGCCGTCTACTTGATGACTACAGTGAAAAAATGGTATATTTTTAAAAACATTCCTTGGCTATTATGTAAATAATCCTCATTGATAAAACTGCCTGGAATTTATTCTTTCACATTAAATAATCTATAATGTTTCCAATTACTTATATTTATATCTCTGTATCACAGCTGCAGTTCTTCTCCCCCATAACAAGTGGAATCCAATGAACAGTGCAATACTCTGGTAAAAATGCAGCATAAAACCCCAACCACCTAAACAGGTGAGACTGACAGCAAGACTAAAACACAAAGTAAGGCTGTTATAGTTTTGAAGACTGAGGACCAGAGAGCAAAAATATTAAAAAACATCCAACAGTGTGTGAGACTAAGCAAGGAAGTAATTTTGCACAGGTCCAAGAGACAAAAGGTCCAAGCTTGACACTTATCAACTTCTTGTACTTGTGCCTTAGAAAAAAAACCAAGTCTAGACCTATTGTCCTAGTGCAGGAGAGAGAAAGCAATTCATTGCAATAAAAAGAGGATTCTAAGAGTTAGAAAGAACTGCTCCCTAAAGGTTCTCATTTCCACTGCAAGAAAAAGGAACATAAAAAACATTAGATGAAATAAATTACTCCATTAGTGCACATCTAGAAACTTTCAACTTTAATGCTGTCTGAAGGTGTAGAATGATGACAGTTTTAAAAGAAGTTACTTAAAGGCACTCAGCCCCTATTACTTATTCCCCAGTGACAGAATATGAAATATCAAAAAGAAGAATTTGGGGTGAATGAAACTGACTCAACCCCTTACTTAGCTGCTTTCCAGACTAGCAGTTTGACATTTAATGTCAAAACTTACATTCCTCTACTTAAAAAAACCCTACAGTGTGACTCAAAAACGTAAACATGAAAAGTGTTTTTCCTAACAATCATAAAAGTGAGGATTGTTTTACACAGTGCCTAGCTGCCCATACAGCTAAAGTAAAAGGAATACTTGCAATAGTTAGTACTTTCTCCTTTTTTAGCAAGAGCTTTTACCCCAAAAGGTTCCTGCATCAGTTACAAACCTGTAATATTACAGTACAAGCTTTTTCTCTAAAGAGGGATGTAGCCTTATTTTACAGTTGTGCACAGTTAAAAACTAAAGGCAGAGATGACACCAATTATTTAGATGGAATGCATCTATGCAGACAGAAGTACCAGGAGGAGAGCTCTGTTTGAGATTAGCTCTGTTTGGTCTTAATGGAAGAGATGAAGTCTGTAGTAACAACTGGAAGGTGGTACCTCTGATCTGCAGAGCTACTGCAGGGCAAAAACAACAAGAATTTCTTCTAAGACTACTGTACTAGATCTATTGTGTTGGATTTTTCTGCCTTATGATCACCAACTACCTGAGTTTTGGTGTTTTTATGATTTCCATTAAGATTTCAAACCTTTCTAAAATACATCCATGTATAGATGACATTTCAGACTGAGCTGACACAGTGATTTACATTTTTTGTTAACAGAAAACAGATCTGCATTCAATACTAGATTTGGAGTCAGGAAAGGAAAAGTGTGACTATGCTTATACTGCAGCACTGCCAGCATGACAGTGCTGTGACCTACAAATTGAACTCAGGATTTGAATTATCTTCCTTTGGTGAAGAATGAACTAAAATATTACTTAGACAGTTAGAGATCATTTTCCCTGTGGGAAATATATCTCTAGATTAGGCTTAAAAGCAGGTGCACTAATGATATTATATAAGGATTAAATTGAAAATGATAAGCTATAATTGAAGAACTGAATACTAGAGTCCTAAGTCTCTGATCCAGTTTTATTTTCACCAGCAGTAGGTAATGGTTGTACAGGAAAATAAACTGATGCATCCTGCTTAATTTCCAGTATCATTAGTTAGAAGAGACATATGTCATATGAGTAGATATACAAAGTGAACTTCAACAAGATGTTCAAAAACTGAACAGGTTTCTAACCTCTCCAGTAACCATTTTAAATAAGCATCCTGAACAATCCCCATGGAGAAATGCAAGTATTTTCTTGTGAAGTATCCCTTTTGACACAAATCTTTACCTGAAAGATATCTATGTTTCTTATTTTCCCATAGGTATGTGCTTTAAGTATTAGCATCCAGTTTCAAACTTCCATTACTGGCAGTAAAACAGATCCACTGCAGTTACAGTTACTCAATATCAAAATTAGGACAGGCATGACCCAGGCTTCCAACAGCCCTTGCATTTCCTTTCTGCCACACTATTTCCCCACTGGAGACCTGGGAGCAACTAAGCTGGTATGGTGCTGTCAATCTGTGCTCTAAGCAGACAGCTCTATCAGCAGCCTGAGAGCTCAACTTCTCCACATACACTGTTGGTTTCACTTTTTCATCTGCTTTATTTCTTACACAAGATACAAATATAGCACAGGGATGCTGCTTAGTAGAAACCAGGGCAGAACGACCTTACTCTTATGACCTGGCAATGAGGATGTGAATCACACTGCAAAAACTGACCTAAGTATTGGATATCTTCTAGATAGAAGCCTAAGAAAAATCTGTGTGATGGGACTATTACTCTTGCAATGTGAGAGTGTTAAGAATTTTACACAAAATATGTTTTGCTCTTGATTATACTGGGTTTGCCCACAGTGCAATTACTATTCAAATTAGTGAAAAATACAGTTAAAATGTCCCACATCAACTGATTAAGTACTCCCAATGTTTATGAAATACAGTGATCTGCTGCCTGAGAACATTACACACATTCTGTAATGATGGTCTTTCCAAACAAAATTAACAGGAAAGAACAAAAGGTTTGACCAAGGTAATTGTAAGTGGTAGAGTGACATAAAGAACTCAAACAACTATAATTTCCAGAACTAAATTTTCAATGCCTGTTGAAATCAGCCACACAGTATTACTATACTACAGAAATTAACCCCAACCACTGATGTAATCTGGATTTCTGACAGATGAATCTCCACAGTATTTAAGGTATCACTGTTTCCAGCTGGTTTTTTGGTTCTTCTGCCAGAAAGCACTTTTCCAACAGACAAGGTGGCAGACAGTCATGCCTCTGTTTACAGAGCACAATAGTAGATTAAACCCTGGTGAAAGTAAAATGGTATTACCATGATGGATGGCAAACTGGAAAGGCTCCAATACAAGCACTCACTGTTTGCAGTAACTTCAGAGATTACCTGGAGACAGCTAAGGGTGTGTAACACTTTAATCATTACACACCAGCTGTGGTAATCTTGGTATCAACCCATGGACAGCAACTTTTGTTTCTAACCTTGCAAAGAACTAAATCTGCAAATTTGCCTTTCTGTAGAATCAATGGAAAGTTTATGATTTATCAGAAAACATCATGGATACCTGGATGCAAACCAGTATGTTACTCCACAAAATGCCACTGTAAAGGGTTTTGAAGAAGTTTTGTAAATATCGAGGTAACAAAAAAAACACCCCTAAATCCAATAAATAAAACATCCATGAAACTTAAGACTGTTCTCTTTTACTCTATATGGACCTTATTAGTACCCAAGAGCACCTTAAAGATCATTTAAATCAAAATATGTGACTGATCACAGAAATTTAGTCTTTGCTTCTGTAAATTAAGATTTTTTGGGACCATATCTTTTCTCATCCATTCCAAAATCAGAAAAGCTTGTATTTTAATGGACATTTTGGCCTTAAGCCTAGGCCTGAGCTAATTCAGCATGCTCAGTTATACATCATTTTCTATGGCTTTACTAACTAGGAGATTACTGTACAATATGAATTATAGGGCTCCTTATCTTCTTCCAACAGGGTTTTCATTATCACTTCCTGACCAGTTATGGTAAACTCACAAATGAGGAAGAAGTACCCCAAGACCATCACTCTACCCTGCCTGTTCAGCTGCAGTCTGAACACTTCACCTTCCCAAGAGCTGCCACTGTGAAACCAGAATTAACATCCAATTTACTCCACAGTGCTACTGGCAAAAGAAAAGGATTACCTCATTAAGTAACTTTATTAATCTATTAAAGTATTACTGATTCCAACTCAATTTCCACATAAATGCAAACAGAAACACAGGATTCTGTAATATTGACTCACCTTTTTGGAATATAAATATAAGTTTGGTGTTCTTCCTGGAACTGGAATACCAGCTTTAGTCAGTTTAATAAAATATTTCTGCACTCTACTGGCAACCTAGAAAAAACCAACATGCAACAACTCAGTGTCAAATGAAATGCAACTGATCTTCAAAGTTTTGCCAGGGTTGCTACATTGATTCAGAATAAGAAGAAAAGAATTCCTCTGGATTCTCCTTTGCAACAGCTACTCTAACTGGTACCTATCTTGCAGTGCTGCATTTGTGCTATTTCCAGACACTTTGACAGCTTTCAGAGAAAAAAATTACCCTTCTTTAAAAATACAAAGAAGATCTTGCAAAAACTGTGCTAGAAAGAACTTTAGTACTAGTTTACTTCCAGTTGCAGCTAAACTCCTTCTTAGCAATGCCAAATACATTATCCTTGGTTAGCACACAGAAAGTAGGTTTCCATTATGAAATCAGCATGTCTATTTTTTCATGTGGAGAAATATAGATAAGATCAGAAATTAGGAAATCCAGTATACTGAAGTACTGAATTATATTTTTATCTGAAATATACAAATGAAATAAATGAAATTAAAATACTGTAAACACAGAACATCAGCATTTTTTACTTCTGGTCAAAATGGAGAAATCTTAGGGGAAAAATTCCCACAAGTTAGATGCAGAAATACTTGGTGTCTCCTCATCTATGTCCTTCTTCTGTCTGTGATATTTACATGTCTGCCCATTCTAGAGTACTGAGGTGCAGGAATTTAGGCACTACAGTGTAACTCAGTCTGAGCACAGCTGGTGTCACTGCACTTGCTGTATAGAATTAAATTCATGCTGTCAAGATCTAATGAACAATTAGGTTTGGCTTTGGGGCACATTTCACATTCTGTATTTGAGATCCATTGTTATTGGTGAAATGCAGGCCCTGCTGCTACATTCTTAAAATGAAGTGATTACTGAAAATACACTGAATTTTCTGTAGTGATATCAAAAAAAAAAAAAAAAAAAGTGAAGATAAGGGATCACTTCTGGAAGTGTTTCACATGTTACCTGCTTTGCTGTTCTATTTCCCAGCTCATCTGCTATCTTCTGCCACCGTCGGGACTCCACCTCCTCTGGTGGATACTTCAAAAGCAATTGCTCCAGTTTTTTCTAAATCAACAGCAAAAAGGAATAAATACATTTTTCCAAGTACAGTTATGAGCTGTCAAATATCTAAATACATGTTTCTGATCTCCCAAGTGCTATAAACATTAACACACAATTTGCTTTTATGCTGATGTATGTTGCCACAGCTACAAAATTAAAGAGTTTCCTGTTACCTGTTCCTCTACAGTCCACAGCTGGTTAAAAGTTTCAGGTTTGGTCTCATCACAAAGTCGCCCTCTTATCATCTGCTCAAATACAGGACATAAAATGGAATATCTGTTTAGAAAAATTATAGCTGGGATAACTGATTTGAACCCTCTTCCTACTTAAGTTAAACCAAAACCAAACCAAAGCATGAGACTTCAAAACAAAATTTGTCGAAATCAAAGTTTAGTTCCAAGATTTGAGTAAAGGAATGGCATGTCATCACCAACTTGAAAATTTGAAGTAACAGCTAAGACACACTTCATACTCAAAAGAGGAAAAACAAATTAAATTTACTATTTTGCAACTTCTTTTCTTTCCTTTTGAGCAACTACCTGTGGACGACTGTTTGTGGAACCTTCTGGACCATCACTTAAAGGCAAGACAGAGTACGAAACAGACTCTCCATCCTTCTTGGGATCCAAAGGACTTTTTGGTCTTGCAGGGATACCTACTGTGAGCAACACAAAGGGAGAATTATTGAACTCCCACACTGGTCATTTCCTCCTTGTAACAGAAGCTCACTTTCTTTTACCTTTGTCAAAAATCAGCTTCACTCTCCTACTGTTACGTTTTCGGTTTTTGAACTCTCTCTCGAAGTTTCCAAGGCTAGTGGTGTATTGGTCCCAGGCAATCTCAGGGAGCTGAACAACTCTCTGAGGAAATGGAAGACCCATATCAACCTGAAAAAATAAGAATGAAAAGTAAAAAGCAATATTTAATGCAATCACTTTATATCCAAACTAAAACCTACAAATATCGAAATGCTCCAAAACCCATTGCTGCTTTTTATTTGACAGAAGAATGGAAAATCAGAATTTCTGAACTGCCATGCAGCACAGTTTTTTTTATAGAGAAGATGAGATCTTTCAAGAATTATACACAACAGTGCATATAAAATATGCAGCGGCACGGTCAATGATGGCTTATTGAGCATAAAACTTTAAGGAGTGCATTTCACAGCTGAAATCAGGTGTTTGACACTTCAATAACCTGTTTCTGACTGTCCTTTATTAAACATACCATTAGCTGAGAATGTGCACCTTTCTTAACCTAGGAACCCAAAAGATTCAGAGTTTTATCACCTGATAGCTCAACTCCTCCCATCAGAGAAATTTATGCCTATTTTGCACTGATTTTGCTGTCTTCTGCCTAGAACAAAACTGTTGCAAAGCTCACCTCTTGATTTAAAGGTCAACTGCAAGACTATTATTCCTTTGGTCCTTTTTGGACAGAAGTACACCAGAATACTTGAAAGTGACCTTAGTATCTCCCCATAAAAGACTAGCAAATGCAACATTCTTACCTCATTTATGCCATTAACTAATCTCAAAACTTAAAAGAAAGACAACTACTGAAACCAAGGGGCTTACTTATGCCCTAGGTATCTACAGACCAAGGAAAAGAGAACCATAACTTCATTCTTCACTGAAATATATGTTGCTATCACACTAGAAGGTCATGTGTTTGCCAGTGGTAGATGCTGCAGCGATACAGGATTCAAACTGAAAACTTTTCTTCAGTACTCCTGTTACTACAGGGGTTTTAAAGCTTGAAAACAAAATGTTTCCTTACAGGAATGGATTCTCCCCTATCAGACAATATTAAATTCTGTTATCTGTTATCAGGTATGTTTTCTAGTGTTCACTTGGAGTTTGGAATAAAGGCTACATCTCCTGCTCTTTAAACATGCCCTACCAAATTCATTCCAAGCACAACATTTCATTTCTCAAATGAGAAAGATGAGAATTTTTTGATCTGATACTCCCAGTCATGTGTAGACTTCAAGTTGTCTTAAATTAGCTACACTATAATTCAAAATTTAACAATTTCATTTCTACATACCAAAAAGAAGGCAAGGAAGCATAGCTGATAAAAATCATTGAAGACCTATGTCTTACAGATCTAGCAAGAAAGTAAAGAGCTATTTTTGCTCAGCAGTTAAAAGATTGTAAGCTCATAATTTTTATGCAAGTATATATATATATATATATATATATGTTCTTCAATTTCTACAGAGCCTGAATTACTAGTTATTAAAAAAAATCCAAGGAAGACTTAGGAAAAGTCCATAGAAATACCTTCTTCTGGAGTCTTTCCACAAATCCAATAGGATCTTTCAGTGCTTCTCTCTGGTGTCTGCCTAAACTTTCAAGGTCTTGAACTGCTTGAGTACGTTGAGCCTCGAGTACAGCAATCGTCTGTAACAGTCTCTGATAACTACAGAGACAAAGGAAAACATCTCACTGCAATTGCCTTTAAAAGTGACACCCCCCACCTAGCCGTGGTTATCTGCCAGAACCTACCAGATTTCATAGCTTATCTGAACCATTTCATAACATTTTTACTGAATTAAAGTAAAAATACATTAATTTTAAGACTACGTGAATTTATATAAACCCATAAGGGAAAATATATATTTAACTCTCCAGTGGCTTCCTTTAAACCTGTAAATTCTACAGCAGCTGAAACAATATGGTATACTATATTCATATTCTCAATAGCTGTAACCAACAGACTTTGCTTACAAAGTTAAAATACCACAAACAAAATGAACTAATTTCTCTTCAACATCAGCTTCCTTCTACCCCAATAGAAGTGGCTACCACAGAATTTTAGCATTTCCCTGAACCATCCAAACACTGGACAGGAATGGTCTATAAACACAGCATTTTATAGAAGCCCCATCTCAGAGCAGAATATGAGAATCATTTTTGAATTGTAACAACAAATCAAGGAAAAAGTAATTTGCAAAATAAATTCAAACCAGATTCCCCTAAGAATACAGAAGCTGAATGAAAATGTCAGAGTTCCCTCAAACGTGCCCCCCCAGAGTCACAGACAATGTGGAGTGTCTATTTCACAGACATGTTCAAGCATCACTGGTGGGACTGACATGCCTGTACCCAGTAATGGGTGCATTCCAAACTGGTTTTCAGAAAGCTAACTCAGACTCTGGAAACCATAGGACATTTTAACACAGCCTTTAAAAAAGTTAACTACATTTAATACCTTTTATTAGCTTTAAAGTAACAGTCGCCCACTTCAGTTTCTGAAATACCATAGCTACCCATGGCCCCTGTTGTTGCAAATTATTATGTATTAACTTTTTTCATGCCAGTATTTTCTGACATTTCATATTACAACTGTAATTTACTTCAGCACAAAATACACATACTAATATCAGGTAAGAGCAGTTCACTAGTACAGTATTTCAGTATATTTTCTTTCTGTTCCCTTATTGTTAAAACAAAGACAAGCCTGGCACAATAAATTTCATGTATACTACAGAAAAGATCCAGAGTTTACTGAGGTAATTCAAGTTTTTCAACTGACTGCACTAATAATTGGGTAAGGCTTGAAGTAGATAGAAGTAAACAGTCTCAAGGTAAAAGACAGGATTTGCATCTTCAAATATTTAAGTTTCTACCTGGACATTAAACTGCTGCCTCTCCATGAGAGAAAGTAATCTTCTTTCCACTCAAATGTAGCATTTACAAAAATTTATAAAACATTTCTATAGTTTTTGAAGTTTGAAACTAAAATACTGAGCTTGGTTAAAAACAATAGGACAACATTCTGTTATGAATTTATTACTATGTACATTTGTCTGCATATATTCAGGTTTTCATGGAACCAAGACCTAAAATGCTTGTTTATTAGGCCATTAATATTGAACAGTATTGAATATTTTCACTACTGGGAAAGTACTCCAGTTTCTTCTAATCAAAATAACTCTGCATAAAGCAAGATAAGTGATGTGGCTATTTTTCAGCAGGTGAAAAACTAACTCCAGGAGCAGCAGCAGCAGCTTACAGAAGTGGTGACACAGATCAGAGCTGCCTGGGACAGCAGCAGGGCTCGGGCTGTTCAGTGGCTGTGGATGAAGGTTTGTACCCAGACCCTGCCCACACACGTGTGAGCCCTGCAGGCTCCAGGGGATTCAAACAGGCAGGATGCCAGCAGATGCAGCTGGAACAACACAGAACAGCTTACGGATACCTGGGGAGAGGATTTACCCTGGACAACAAAAAGCATGTTTCCATCAGCAGGTGCCCAAACTTGTGCTAACAGAGCTGCAGTAACAGAGGCTCAGCAGCTGCACAAATCTGCATCTAAAAAAAGGCAGGTATTTCACTCCTCTTTCTTGAGCCATTTTACTTCGTTTCTTCAAATTGTATTAAGCAATTGATTTTCTAAATGAAATTGAAAAAAGTAATAATTTCATTTAAAACATGTAAATACACAGAAATAAATGTAACTAAATGTTGGAGATTTAAATGAAGTGATAATTTAATAATGATTCACATGTGTAAAGGGAAGAAAGAAATAATCTTAATGAGGTTGCCTTAAATAATTTAGTCAGAATGGAAAGAGATGAATTTACATTTGGGGAAAAATAACACAAATCCAAGAATATTCAACTTCAGTTACTTCCCTCATTAAAACATTCACATGACCTCACTGAAGAGGTCTTTGTGGAATTAAGTAAAAATACAAGAATGTCAGGATCATTCAAACAACATTATCACATGATACTGATCTGTTGCTACAGAGTAGCACTATAATTTGAGAAAAGGGGTTTTTGAACCAATTGTTCAGAATAAAAGGTTTCCCAGCATTTTTTTGTAGTAAGACATGGATTAACTTGGAGCTATTTACTTTAACTTCCATATTCAGTTTTTATGCATTAATATATCCTGTAAGCCCAAGAATAAGACTGCAGTTTTATCAAGTGAGTATCAGAAGTACTGAAATACACAAAAATAGGGATTTTGTGATATTTCACTGCCCTGGGAAAAAAACCTGAAAACACTAGTCCTGAAATACACAACCTGCACATTCCATGTTCTGGTACTTGCTGCAGAACTGCATTCTCCCCAAACCACTGCACATCCCTTTCAACTTCCACAGGACCTTTTAGTGAGATGTATGTCTGCAAATGTTCTTTTAAGTTTTGAACAATTGCTATTCCGACAGGTTTGTACAGGCTCTCTCACCCTGTATGACTGTAACAAAGCCAAGTATTTCTCTGAAAAAGCAGCGAGCTACATAAAAACACGAACACCCCAGGCCCTTTCTTGAAGCCTCTGTCAATTCTGGCTTCTTAGCCTCAAATGCTACCAGAATGCTCCTGCTGCATTATGCAAGAGATCATGTGAATTGATAATTTCCAGGAGTATTCTGAAAAGTGGCTAACAATACTACTCTCTATCTTTCCAGACTCTTTGTAAGCAAGCACAATTCTGATCCAAACTACCTCCTGCAGTTGTGTTAAAATTCTCCAAAACTGAAAAAGTCTTCATTAAAAGAAAAAGTAGCTCATTAATCTGCTGCAAACCAGCTCCACCCTTGATGAGGCACTCAAAGAGCAACCACCTCTACAGTTCCATCATTTTCTCTGAAAGACCTGTCAGGAATTACCAAGGAAAATTATCCCATAAAATTTGCCAAAACCAAACAGTTTTGAGTAAACTCACAGACAGGTCCCTTCCTCTGACTGAAGTTACACTTTCCTCAGTGCTAAATACTAACTTGTTAGCACATACAGAACCCAAAGCAGTTTTCTTTGCAGGAAAACTTTCACTCCAGAGAATGTGATTCTGTTTCCACAATCCCAGTATGGAAACACTCTTGCAAGTTCTTACATCATGTTAATTGCCAGGAAGCTTCTGGATGAACACTTGAATCATTCCCCACAGCACAAAACAGCTTCAGAATCTCTGCTGAAAAACCTTGATTAACATAGGGTTTGAGGGACTGATATTTCAAAAAGGAAAGCTGCTTCTTACAGATTGACAGTGATCAGCAGAAATTCCTGCTGATTCAGTTTTTCTTTTGCAGTGACAAGTGTTCCACTCTTTTGGACTGCTCCATGAAGTCATTATCACAGAGCAGAGCCAGATTTCTGGAAGTCATGCTGTAAGCAATTAGTTCTTACACAATTAATTTCCATGAATCTTGTTCTAACAGTGATTAGGGACACAGCAGCCTCCTCTCTTGTCTGTGACAAAGCTTGAGAACAGCACAGCTATTGCCTTAGTGAGACCTACTTCCATTCTGATCCAGTTTGCTGAGATCTAACTTTCAAAATGCCTCTCCCCTCCATTCTTTCCCTTCTAATAGCATTTACATTTCCCATCAGAGTCACAGATTTTAGTTTCTCTGTGTCAGTACCTAACAGCAACCTTTAGAAAACACTATATGAATATGGAATCAATCTGCCTTAACAATTGCATGTTTCTTAAGCTAACTCTTTTTTTCTATACTAAATAACTTGGCACTGACCTATAAAAGGGGCCACATCATTCAGATTTTGAAAGAAATAATTTCATTTCTACAGTAAGAGTCTGTCAGTCACAGTCTCTCCATGCTTTCTGCAGGTTTCCTCTCCCTTGAAGAGAAGACCATCCTCAGCTGAATGAGGGATGTGAGCAACTGATTTAGCTACCTAAAAGATTTTATCTTTTAGGTAGCTAAATCAAATTAGTGGGGAAAATAAAGTGGCTGTCGATAATGTTCACACCAATAAAAAAACAAACAACTCTAAATCAATATCCAAAGTCAGTTGAAAGTACTTTGGCAGCTACACTTGCCTTATATCACTCAATACCTTGCAAAGATATGTACTTTGATGCCTAATTAAAAAGAAGTTATTTATCCTCTTGACTTCTAAAATGCTGTGTAGCTGGTGGTCATCAATTTCCACTCCCAAAACTAACTGCACTTCTCCAGTTATATAGCTCACAGTATGTTAAAATGCACAGTACCATCAATTCTGGGGGGCTCTGACACTAAAAATGAGTACTGTAATTTAGAAGTAGTCAGTAGTTCCTGTGCAGGTAGGAACTGTTTTACATGAGGGTGTACATCTAATAAAACACAGCTAATATATACATATATATAAAATCCTTGTTATTTTGTATTTCCAAGAGCTCTGACACAAAACTGGTTGTTAGTCACCAGGAGGATTTGAGCAAGTCTTTGTTTCATTGCCATCTGCTGGCAAAGTACAGATTACAACCTGCTCAACCCAGGTCATTTATTACTCTAGTCTACTAACAGCAAGTTCAAAAAAATTTTGGCATCCTTCATTAGATACCAAGAGAAAGTATTGCATATTAAAAATGTAAAGACTGTAAATTATGTAGGAAGAAGGAAACATTATTGCACTTAGAATTTCCAAGTCACCCAAGGAGCTGTACTTAAAGAAACTGGCTCCTTGGAGAAACCTGTGAATCAGATCAAACACAACCCTGTCATTTCAAAGAAGTATGGTTTTTCATTTGGGCTTATTTTGTTTGAGCTCAGAAATAACAGAAAATGCTCCCAGCTCCTAAGCCTGGCCTGAAATCTTTGCCAGTGTCACAACACAGTAATTAAAATACAGTAATTTTGACACTGCAGGGTTTCTTGCAAATTATTCTGACGCGTAACTAAGATTTTAAAAAATCTCTAACTGCACTCTGGAAGAGCCTGGGATTCAATGCTGGACGTATAGAGCACAACAGCAATTAGAAAGCACAAGAGACTGATGCAGAATGGCCCTTCTTTGATCTCCCTTCAGAAACAGAAGAGTTTAAGGGTATAATCAATAAGAGCATACATATATCAACCCCTGTCAGGGCTTGTAAAAGCACCCATGCCTGGAGGAAGCAGCACATGGTGGATTTTTACCTACCTAATGCTTAGACACTATAAGGCCAAGGTAATCTACTTACAGGCTTTTCTGCAACTCCTTATTAAACTGCTTTCTACTCTAGCTTAACTTCTTTACACATACTGTCATTTACTGCACTTTCACCATGCATATTTAATATTCATACTTCAGACATCTTAAAGTAGTTCAAAGGTAAGTAAATAATTAAACTGCATCTCTGTGTTATACATTAAACAACTAAAGTACATATTATATGGCTTCTTCAAGTCTACTGAGCCAAGAACAGAACACAAAGCACTATTTCTGAATGTCAGCCTCACACCTATTTAAAACAAAACAGAATTAACCCAAAAAGCACATTTTAAAGGACATTTGTTAAAACCCAACAAATCCTAAGGCAAAAAAGTAAATTGTACTGCAGTAATTTACCTGGATGCAAAAAACCCATTTTCCACTCAAATTTTACCTTTCTTTCAACAGCTTCAGATTTTGTGTTTCAACCACCTGAAAAGTATTTTATTGGTCATTAACTTGTGATGTCCCCTTCTTTGTGAAATTTCTAACTCTTCCCCATAAAGAGAACACACACTCATATATTTCTAGAGGCCTCATTCTCATCAAGTCCTGTCCAACACACTTAGCAGGATTTCATTTTAGCTGCACAAAAGCACCCTTATCAAATACTCACATTTCCAGCAACTTTCAAAAATTTTAGTAGCAATTTAGGTCTCTGTGCCTCTAAAAAAACACAACTTGTTTTAGTCTTGTCAACAAAACAGCACCCATCAGTCCTCTCCCAGTTAACACAGTTTAATACAGCTGTTTGATATTGACAGCACTCTAAACCATCTGCCTGCAGGACAGTGACATTCAGTAGGAAAGAAGATACAGGTCCCTGTCATTCCTCTATTTTCCAGGCTTGAACTGACATGAGATAATGACAGAAATTGTTTTCTTCACAAATGGCACAAAGACAGACTGACAGCACACTCCAAACTTTTTCTCCTTCCCTCTCATCATCTTTAATGAGAATGGTCTCAGTTCCTTTACTGAGGGAAAATATCAGATTCCTATAGCATGCCCACTTGGATATTCCTCTCTAGAAAGATGCTGGGGAAAGCAAACAATCAGAAGGAGCTTTATTCCAGAGACAAAGTAAGAGTGATCCATGTTCCCTTGAAAATGACCCAACTGCACAGAACTCCTCTGGTAAAACAAGCAGAGAAAGCTGACAACACTGATTATTGAACTCCTTCAACTCACTCTAAATTAGTTTCTGCAGGTTGTCACCCAAACAAGACACACACATACACTCAATTATTCAGGTGTATGTTCTTGCTATAGGAACAAATTAACAAATTCCCCTCAAGTATCTGTTACAGTGATATCTGAATATTAGAAATAAATTACAAGAAAAAGATCTACAATCATGAGTGGCTGAATTTCTAACAGCAATACAAAGCATTATTCATCAATATTTTTTGGTGGAACAAGTGCAAAAAAAGTTAGAAATAAGGAAGAAAATTAATAAAATATGTAGTGCTATTAGTACTCACTGTAATAAACCATGGACTAACACAGCTGGTCCTTGGCTTAGGAAGCATGAAACTTTCAAAGACTGCTATACAAAACAGCAGCAACGTTTTTACTTTGAGCTATCCAAAGCAAAATAAAGATGTGCAATAACAAAAAATGAAAAATCAGTTGGCTATTCCTACCAAGAACAAAGTTTTAAGGAAACCAAAAAGAAGGAGCTTTTTAAGTCTCAAATGCATGAATTGTTGTACCAAAGGAACAACTGGATTGATCAGGACTCCCTGCTGACTGAAAACAGCTAGTACAATATGCAGTACTTGTGCAATTTATTTTCAAAAGATACTGCTGGTCAGTTTTGCAGTTCATGCTGGAAATGCTGTTAAAACTTCACGAAAGACCAGAACAAAAACATAAAATTAGTCATGAAGCAATTCCAGGCTGGGTTAGTTAAAACTGACTAATAAAGACAATCCATTTTCAAAGCAAATGGCAGTCACTTTGGTTCTTGTCTTCTTGGTGGCATCATTATGCCTACTAATATTTTAGTGATCCCTACCAAGTAGGCAATTATGGTAGCATTAATTTATTCCCTGTTCCACCACACAACTTTACACTGACATAACTGGCATAACCACAATTTACTGCTTCTGCTTAAGTGTCCTTATGTGAGCAGCCAAAACCACAGGCAGAGCCTCACTCTCCACACAGCTGTGCTGGGTCAATACATTACTGCCCCATCTTTCCTTGGCTTTCTTTCTTGCTCTTTTTTTAAAAACCAGGACTGTGATTCCTATGGCATTTGTTATTTGTTTCCAAGTGGTATTTCCTACACCTCAAAACCATTTTTATTATTTATTGATCCTTAATTTTCCAGTTTAGATGAATTTACTAATGAGCATTCTTAGAAATGTTAAGCACTTCCAAATGAACAAGCAGAAAAACAATTTTTTACATTGTCTTGTATTAGAATAATAGGTTTCTTATTGTTTGTGGCTGGATTTTTAAAAATATTTGCATATTCTTCCCCTCCAAGATTTTTGGTCCATGTTGACCAAAGAAATTGGAAAGACAAACTGAATTCCTGTGCATTCTCCAAAACCAGGCAGCTTGGAAAGGAGGTGAGGCCATAACTACTGTCACTAAAAGAGACAGGCAAGCAGAATTCAGCTGTTACTTGTCACATTCCCCCATCAATCCATCACCCCACAGATCCAGAGGTACCACACCAAGGCAGCCAACAAGGAACCATCTCTGCACTGGAGAGCTCACACTCTCTTCCAGGAGTGGGCTGCTGCAACAGAGGACTCTTGCTGTGCCTACATAGATGCAGGCAGAAAAAGGAGACAAATAAGGAAGGAGTTCAAGGGGTAAAGGACACAAATCCAAAAGAAATCAAGCTTTACTTTCCACAGGATGCACTATTTAAGTGAGGACAGGGCTGTTCACTGGGATGATGCTGTGGCTGCCAGCAAGATGCCTCTGTTCAGGGCAGAAAAACGAATGTGACAAATGTACCTGATATTTAATGGCTCCCAGAGTGTGCCCATTCCTAGGCAGCAAAAAGCTGATGCAGCACATGCCCAAGGCATCACCTCTTGCAAAGTAGCTTGTACTGAATAGCTTATGTAATTAAAAAATATGATTCTGTGATTACAATATACTGGTATGGCAAGGTGCACCAAGTCCTATTCTACCAATTCAAGTACAGTCAGATGAACTTTTATACAGAACTGTTTTAATTTGAATTCTGTAGGCAGAAAGTTTATGACTGAGTAAAATATAGAACCTATACCACAGGAAATACTAAAAAGGTTTTTCTTTCTCACATTCATATAATATTTAAGGTGGATCCAAAGACATAAACAGTATTATCATCAATTGTTAAGTATATGTAAATCTGATTATTGAATGATCCTGCACAGTTGCCTGTATTTCCAAGATCTCTGCAACAGTACAACCCATTATAGGTAAGAATCTACAAGACTGGGTTTTAAGAGATGTATTAAAATCCTCATTTGATCTATCTTCACTTTAAATGCCAGTGCAGCTGTTGTAATTTTAAATATTATCAAGTAATAAAGATGCATTAAATACCTATCTACTGAACAAGGTCCTAACTCTTAGAATTAAATGTCTGCAGGGAACTGCTCATGCCTAAGGCTTCTTTTTCAGTGATCTGGCTCCAGGTCTAGGTGGATTCTGTAAGGCCAACTGCAGTTTATAGAGTCCTAGAAATGCATTCTATAATGCATTATATGCTTGTGACACCTCAATTCCTCAATCACAATTTCATCTATAACCCAGGACTAAAAGTCAAACACAGATTGTGCCTTTGTGCAAGCTAATACCTGCCAAACATTACAAATCTCCAAAGGAAACAGAAGAAGAAGAAAAAAAAAAAACAAAACCAAAAAACCAAAAAAGGGCACTAAATGAAACATTGGGCAAAGGCAGAAAGTACTGGGAATAAAATGCTGCAGCAGACAGAAAATGAAAGTAAGCTGCTGCAGTGTGAGATAGAATTACAGCATAAAAAGATACAGCAAAGAGATATGAGAAATGCCTGAGGAAAGACATATGCAAAATACTAAGCACAGCTTATAAAATTCAGCAGTGTAGAAAGTTTTACATCAGGAAGTTCAGTCTTGATGAAAGTATCTCAGGAGAAAAGGCAAACATTTCTGAGCTAGAACACAGAAGCAAAATTCTCAAATATACACTAAACCATACTTTTCTGAGAGCAGTTACAATACACAAAAATTCCAATTATGTGTGTAGCAACAGACAACATTAACAACACTTCACAACTATACAACCCCCAGATCAGTCTGTTATCTACAAAAATGTCTATGTTGTGATAAAATTTCTGCTTAGAGATCTCATCTCTTTGTAGAACAGATCTATTTTAATAAAGAAGTTGTGAGAACATCCATCATTTCAACCTTCTCTCTGAGAAATAGTATTTCATAATCTGTGATAGTTATTTTTCCTATTATATCATCCAGTTTTCCCAGAAACATTAATATATGAATATTGCTTAAACATATTAATATTCAAAAAGCATCAAAATACATACAGAAATACAACAGTTTACATTTAGGGGTTTTTTTCTTATAGCAAGTCTTATCAATAGCTCTTAAATATATCAGTATATTCATATTTCCTCAATGTCACAATAATTTTGTGCAGAGTGAAAACGAACTGTATGAATACATATGTCACCAAGCTATGTAATGTAACAAGAAATAGTATAAATTTACAGCCATATAAAGTACTATCTATGACACAGAGGAATATATTTTTTATTTTGCCATGGAACATCTGAAGAATTATACTAATGCCATCCTGGAGAAATCTGCCTCCTCAACCTAGCCAAGATGCTCATGTCTGAACTGGCTTTTCAAAGAGAACAGAAACATAAATCAGACAAAATATCACCCATAATAATCCCAAAGTGATGAAGGGCAGAAAACCAAAACCTTACCATCTGAAGATGCGACATGCAGAACACCAGAACATCTGGCTTAGCCAGAACTACCACAAGCAAAGTGAATATCCTTTACCTCCAGCTGAACCTGCATTAATAGCATTAATAGGAACCCTGGAATGTTTTGCATCTGACCCATCAGGGAATACATTTCAGATAAACTGGCAGAGTTTGGTTTTTCTTTTTTAGTTTTTTACTTTAATACTTTTCAAAATAAGTACCAAATGATTAAACAAGGGTATAATTAAGACACTATTCAAAAACTGTTACACATGAATTAAGAGCATCCTCTAATGAACTTTGCTATTTTTAAAACTGGACATAGAGGACATAGTGCAGTGCACTTGATTTACTCTTGAAGCATGAAATTCTGGATAAATGACAACTGCACTCATATGTGAAAATACTGACTTCAGTTCTTTAGAAGGATCCTATTACCATGCAGAACCATCAATATACCAGGCTTATTTTCTTATAAATGTAAACAACTAAAAAGGATGGCTGTAGTTTACCAGTTCTATCAATTTTTTTTTTTTAAATGAAGAAAAGATAAGGCTAACACTCCCTTCCCCCCTCAGTAGCATGCTTCCCTTTGGGAAAGTAGAAACACAATACAGAATAAAAACAATAACCACTTTTGGAATTCTGCATTCAGGCAGCAAGTTAGTTGCAAGCTACCAAGGCCTACTTGCAATTTCAAAAGCTCCCCAACAAGGTCTCACAGACAGGCTGCCAATCTGAACAACCACTAACCATTTCTTCACAACTGGGTATGTTCAAAAGCTAACAGTAGGGCACACACCTGGAATTTCCAAGGACAATTCAGATCTGTGTTTAAGAATAGAAAAAACTTCTGCTATTTTTATAGTATTTATAATAAATATGACTCCCTACACCAAACCACATTACTAATGAATCTGTGTACTTCATCTCTGATGAAGTAATATTTCATACAGATCCAAAATCATCCTAAGAGAGTCAAAAGACAACAGTCTATTTTCCCCATTTGTAATTTTCTTTCAATCTACTGGGAAAGTGCCCACTTTGGACTGATGGCTGAAGCTGCAAATATTTGATCATTATTTTGAAATCATAGTTTGTCTAACCCATGATTGAATTCAAAATTTTCTGATTAAAATTATTTATCCATATCCAATACCAAATAAAATATTACTATATAAACAATGCAACTTTAATATCAAAAACCCAGTCATACTGGATTAAACAATCACCTGTGATTTGTGCCCCACAGTCACAGTAAGTGTGCTGTGAACATTTACACTGAACTACTACCAGGGCTTCAACCCTTCACACACGAAGCAAACAGAAGCTCATCTGCACTTGGCCTTTCAGAACTCACAACAAAATACAGAACACCTACTAAAGAGCAAAACACAGGAGTCAAAACAGCATTACAAAGACTGAAATAAAAAACTGTGTCCTGATCTACTACCTGAAGACAAATTTTCTCCATGGAAACTTTCTTCAGTGAATCTCCCCTTTGTTTAAAAAGCTCTTGCACATTTACCACAGGGCATGGTTACCACAGTACTACTCACAGACATTCAGATGATTAACATCAAAATGACTCAGAGCATAAAAAGAACAATAATAACAATAATTATATTCCTATATTGACATGTAATTAATATAAATAGCAATGTAGACACAATTTAACTCTGGAGAAAGTTGCTGCATTTGTTAAATTCCTCTTCCTGAACGCAATAATGCTGAGTTGTCTCCCATGACATGAAAAAAGTATCTAACTTTTTTATGTACAGCAGAATGACAATTGTATAAGCTTTATCTGCAGTGTCCATTGGATATGCTGATAAATTACTGAAATCTAATTAAAGGTTGTAATTCCTTTGTTTTTCCTTCTAGCTAGTTCTTAAGAGAAAATAAATAGCAGATGCATTTTTAAAGAAACAAATACCCAAAGAAACTCAAAAAACCCAAGTTCTGTCTCAAGAATCCTGATTGCTAGAAATGTATAAACCACATTGCTGTACCATACTGCATATTAAATAGAGTTTAATTTCGTTTGAGGTAGAAACAAGAAAAATGAAGACTGAAGAGTATGAAAATTATAAAGCACTTAAATTTTTGTGGAACTATGTTAAATACTTAATAATTTTTGTAATAATATTAACTTTTTGTAAGAAACAAAAGCAGAATTCATGGTTACCATAGTTACACATACTCTTTGTTGTGTTTCAATGCCACATGATCTGATTCAAAGTAATACACATCAGGCTCTTCCTCATCCTCCTCTGCAGTGTGGATGTTGGCACTCTCTTTGGCAGATGGTACAAATCCAGCAACAAGCCTAGACTCAGAAAGTGGCTTTCTTAGTCCATCACTCCCATGATCCCCTGTATTACTATTTCTCTCTTTTTCATTCTGTTTGATTTCTTCAGACTTTTTGGGAGATCCATTGATATTATTAATACCTACAGGTACATTCTTTTCAGTAGGACTAAGATTATTTTCCTCAACCTGTCCGTTTTCTCTGCAAGGAGAGTTATTTTTAGGAGGGCTACTTCTGGCAGGGGCAGCCCTTCGTGGTGAAGTTCTCAACGTGTATCTGTGTTCTTGGAGTTCCAACATATTTGTCATCTGAGCCGAAACACAGTTCAGCACTGAAGAATGTGGTTCAGGTTCACCTGAGATTGATGCACTGTCTTGGTGAGTATTCAGGTTGCTATTGGTGTTTTCAGCACACGGTTCCTTAGAGGCACTGCTATCTCCTACAACATCCACCTCCTCCTCCGAATCCCTTAACAAAGATGACTGGATTTCAGAAAAGGACGCTGTAGCTGGCTCAAATGCCTGATTAGCATGCTCCTCAGGCAAACAGTCATTTATTGGTTTGTGGTCCTCTAACTTTACCTGTTCTTGAGAGTTTGTGCAAGGCACATAATGGTCTACAACACTGTCCTCTTTGCTGCTATTAAGCAGCAACGAAGAATGGGCAAATGAGTTTCCATTTTCTGCTACTGTTTTGTCCTTGGGCGTATGGGAACCAGCACTGTTCTGCTTAGCGCTCCCATCAACCTGACAGTCATCACAGTTAAGAGAATTTGAGTCTCTCTCACCAACTCCATTGACAGTCTGATAACCTGCAACCTCCTCAACCACTGCAGAATTATTAAACCCTTCTGCACAGACATTCACCTTTTTAACTTCCCTTTTCTCACAATCATCCAATATAAGACATCGACAAGCTCGCTTAGTCCCCGTGGAGGCTGCATCATTGTCCGACACCAAGCTTTTATGCTCCAATGGCTCCTTCTCTGCCTTAGTGGGCAAGTCTTCCTCAGAACTGTTGGGTGCCTCTGAACGTAGGCAGCGTTTAATTCTTTTCAAAACTGGTGAAACAGGTTCTGCTTGCTTTTTTTCACTATTTTCCACAGTTTGTTTATCACCATTATCTTTCTCCGAAGTGGACAGCCCTCTCTTTCTAGGGCTCACCCATGACTCCCGAGCACTCTGCTGTTTCAAATCAGTAGTTCTGCCACCGTTGCTGCCCTTGTGAGTTTGCACAGACTCTGGCCTCTTCTTTGGTGACCTGGATCGGATCTGAGGATGGGCTGAGACCTCCTCTGGATGAGCAATACTGCGGTTCCTTAATGTTCTACCACAAAAATTTTCATCCAAACCATTTAAACCCACTGTAGATCTTGTAACACGAGTAGATCGAGAAGCAGCCATACTATGGCAAGTCCCTAAAGTATGTTCATTGTGATCCACTCACTGGGAAACCTTCAAAAAAATGTAAACAAAACAGTCAAAAAAAATATTCAAAAACACCTAGAGACAGAGCAAATGTGAAGAATGTATTGTCACAAATGTTACCAACGTCAAACTGAATATAAATTCAATGTATTCATACTGCTTCTTTCTGTGCTTTCTGTGCTTTAGTGCACTAAATTTTTCCATCTCAGCTACAAAGTAGCTGACTTGGTATTTGTGGTTGTTCTGGCTTTAGTACTTGTGTGAGTATTGCTCATATTTATGCCTTATGTAAGGCTGGAATGTCCCAGTTAGGCACTAGTTACTAAAATACACTATTTTTATGTATTGTACAAATATTATAATGTATTGATATTATTATTTACATTTTACTGTTCAAGTTAAAGTTACGAAACTGCATTTTTAATATCCCACAGTTTCCAGTTACATGGTTTCACAGACTAAGAAGTAAACGATTAAAATTGCATTTGCTTACTCAGTTGTTGCTTAAAGAAAAAACAAATCTCTCATATATGACAAAACAGAACTGCAATTCTAATTTAGCAAGGAATTAAAAAAATAAAGCACACCACTAAAAAATACTTACAGTTATTAGTAAAAATGAAATAAAACAAAATTTCTGAATCAGAATCATAAAATCATTCCAGCTGGAAAAGCCTTTGGGAGGCAATTCTATCCAACCTCCCATTAAAATGAACATAAGGCGTAAATTGAGATTTTGTTTCACGGAATATTATCCAGCTGAGTCTTGCAAAACACTGAGTACAGATATTCCACAACTTCTCTGGGCAACCTGTTCCAGTCCTTAAAGCAAAAATATTTTTTCTTATTTTCCTTATTTCAGGTGGGGCCTCTCCTACTTCTTTATGACTTCTGACAACAAAAGCCTAACTCCATCAGGAATCTCATCTGAGGTACTGGAAGGCTGTTTCAGCTGGTGAGATGGATCTCCACTCAGATCAGATTTAAGTAAAGTCAGACTCAAAGGTAAGTTTAAAACATCCTATTTAAGAATGGCTGTATTTCACATTTCAGGGTGAAATGTAGGAGTACTTGACCTGCCCAGCATCTCAAAATAATTTTTAGGAGAACTCTGTTCAGTCTTACCCTTCTATTAATTTAATCTTTATAAGTTCAATATGTCAAACTCCATATTGCCACATATCTGTCATAATAGCCTTGCTAATTAATAGATTCATCTCACATTTGTGCTAATGGTACATCTTCCCTTTTTCATCGACCCAAATTCCAGATTATACAAATCCTTTCAACTGTCATATGATGTGAAGACTACAAATTTTAAATATGGAATCAAACCTTTTACACATTACTTAGAAATGCTGAAAATAACAAATGGAGAAAATTGTTTCAAGAGGCATTTTTCATTTTCAGTGAAGAAGGGGAAAACAAGAACATAAATTCATAAATTCTCCCAAATCTAGTATTTAAGTGTCAGATGGTCCTAGAACAGAAAAGGGAATGGGACAAGACAAGAACACTCTCATCCAATACAATTCTGTTTAACAATTACCAGTATTTACTGTATTGTGTGTTTAGAAATTCACAATGCAAGCAGTATTTCTTAAGGAAAGCAATGTATCCTAACAGCATTGCTTGGTGTAGTTTTGGACAAAACTGTAGAGGAAAGCACATTAATTTTGTGTACATATGGTATAGCTCATAAACAATGACAGCACATCATTTTGTGCAACAAAGAAAAAGACAATTATAAAGTGAAAATTTCAAATGTTCTCAAAACTGTGATTCATTTGTGCTGCTACAACCCTCCTGCTTATTAGCTACTCCTGCAGCCTCAGATGAATGCCTGGAAAGGTGCACTGTTTGTATTCCTGAAAATATTTCTAAAGAGATGCTGCAGCACTAACTTTCATTCTGTCCACTTAAAAGTAAGTAAGTGTGAGCCCTCCAACACACTCTGCCTTAAGAGAAAATACAAATAATATGTCAAGCAGCAAATGGTCAAACATCAGCAGCTGACTGAAGAGAGCAAAACACTACGTGTTCTCCATCATGGTTTTTACACCTATTTTCCACATGGGTAGACTTGCCTGCATACTCTCCCTCTTTGCATGCAAATACCATCTGGAGAGTGATCCCATTTGGGGTTGAACCCAAACATTATTTACAGATTCCATTTCCCTAGGTTGTTCTAATTAAAGCTAGCACACATTAGGGGTGAGTAACTGACATTTCAAATTAGTACCAATAAAATAACTTTGACCAAATTCAAATGTATACTTTGGTTAGTAATTACTTCTGAACACAAGAGACTTTAGAAATCATACGAAAGAAAGAAATCTTTACTGATTTGCTGATATGATACTTTCTCAAGAAATACACCTTTTACATGACAAGAAAGAAAGTTATTATTTCCTTAGTAAAAATATAAAAAGACTTACCATTGCAAAACTAGAAGAAATGTAAACTTCTGGCATTTCATACAGCAGACTCTTACTGTACCACTCAAATAATATCAATCACCATTGCTGATATCCATCATGTAATCCAAATGCTTTACTAGTTTATGCCATCACATTAACCAGATTTTGAAAACTGTTGAGAAAAAGACAAAGATATCAATAAAACATTCAAATTACCACACTGGAAAAGAAGAAGAATGCAACAGGACATATAAAGAGTAACAGCTTTTTAGAGAAGAAAGTATCAATTTTAAAAGTGTCCTACTGAATGAAAGATTAATATGCTATGAAGTAATTAAGTATGTGAAATGTTAATTTAGGTTTCAAATGTAAATGCTTTCCTTAGTAGTTTCTTAGTGATTCACTGTATCACACTAGATGTGCAAGCAAATGAATTCACAGGAGTCGTGTTAGAGTGTTCAAATTTCAGAAGGTATTTGAAGAGACGTAAGAAAACAAGTTGTGACAGGTATTACTACAACTAATGAATTATGAAATGTGCTGTATCTTATAATTAGACAGTGAAAAACTCTGCTGTTTAATTTTAATTAACTGAGCAGACCTCTAAACTTACATTGGCTCCAAATCCCTGAATCGACCAATGGGACTAAAATGCTTTCTAGAGTTCACATTAAACCTGTTCTTCATCCAAGGAAAACAATGTATAGCACCTCATTTGTAGTGGAAGTGAAATATTTTGGATATTGAAAGACAAAATACTTCTACAGATCCAAATGTTACACAATGCTTTCAATAGTATCCAATCTGGGCATCTGTGCCAAAGACCAACTTACTACTTGAAAAAATACACCAGCAATCACATTTAATTTAAGAACATCTAGTACTGTGAAGGCACCATAATTCACTACAGAATAGTGGTTATTGAAGCTTTCTTCATATTCTATTGACTTCATACAAGTGACCTTTTTTTCATCTTGACAATTCAAATCTTCATGATCTAAACCACAAGCTGACAGATAATCCTCCATATTCTTCATTCTACACAGTTTTTATATTTAGATTACTGAAAATTGTCTTTACTTTCAACCTAGTTAGGATTTCATACTGGTAAGAACAGAAAATTAATTCACCATTAAGTTGCAATTCAAAATACAAACTGAGCTGCATAAGAGGAGAAGAGATTAATTATGTCTAATTGCAGTGAAGTTCAGTAACAGAAGATGTTTCTTCAGTAATGCTACATGAAGTGCCACAAATTCTATTATGTAGATTACTAAATCAAATCAGGTTTCATTTATTCAGTGGGATTTCTCAATTTAGCAAACAGCAGAGAACTATCATTATAATAAGACAAACAAAGAGTGGAAGAAGAAGGCAAAGACAATCACTTGAAAATGCATGGTACTCTTAATCCATATTATTGCCTTTCCTAAAGATATCTTTAAGTGATGCATCTGGAGACACTAAAAGCATGACAAAGTTTGACCAATTTTTGCAAAAAACCAACATACCCAATAAAAATACTAGCCCAGTAACTTTGGTAAAAATACAAAATATATTTAAACAAAAAATATTCAAAGAAAACATTTTAACAAAATATTAACAGTGAGCCAATCAGAAGGTGGCCAAATCTCATAATTTTTAATTACTTTACCAGTCCTAAGTAAAGAACATATGAGTAAGTTGTTTCAGGAATGGCTGGAATAGCAATGTCAGTATTTTATCAGATTTGTACACCTCGTCTCTCCTGATTTTCTTTTGCCCAAAACAAGCTCACAGTAGGAAAGACACAACCCCTGCTGTGTCCATTTGCCTTTGGGGACAGCTGAAGCATTTTAGACACAGCAAAAAGACTGCATAAATATCTTCAGAGAAGAAACCAAAGTGGGTAAAAAAAGTTTTACTTAGTCAGAATTTTTTGTCTGGTAGCAGTTTGCAGGGATGAAGGAAGGAATAACAATTTACAAAACCAGGAAACTTAAATCAGGATACAGTGAAATGACAACACCTTAATTATGCTTAAAATGTAGAAAACAACATTCACAAGGGCCTAACAAGTGAACAATTATATAATTTTTCACTGAAGCTTTCTTGGAAAAACTGTCTTGAAAATTAACTATTATTCCTTTACATTGCATAACCAATTACAATGACATTTTTCACTTAGAACAACCACATCTTCTGTGGCAGAGAAATTCAATGGAAGAGTAATTTAATATTTTGGACACCACTCATTTCAGCAGCTATTTATGAGCTGGAATAAAGAGAGCAAGGGAAACTAAGTAAGCTTTTGGTTCTAAAAGACTTTCTTCAGGGAACCACATCAACATTTAAGAAAGAATACTGAAACACTGCAAAAAAGACCAGAAGTTTGAAGAGGGATAGTCAGCTAAGAAACAACACACTCTGGTCTGCAGAGCCCACTAAAAATTAAGAAGTTACAGGTTAAATAGAGTGTAATGCAGACAGAATTTGTCTCTTGTGGGGAAGGACCTGTGTAAGAACCAATAACCAAATGCTGCTGCTGAAACCATCCAGGAAATGGTCACACATTAATCAGCATGGACAACCTTCAGAGTGAGACTGAAGCTCAATTGCTTGCAAAAATTGTCTGTGCATCTTGCATACAATCAAGCATTTGATGACAATATAGCATGCATATCTGGGTATGCATTTTTTGCACTTAAGAACCCTTAAACTTACTCAGCTTTAGGCAAACTCTACCAATACATATAACCATATTCACATTTTGCTATAATTTTTATTTTACTTAGCCACAAGCCTATTTAGCAAAGCTACTGAATGCTGAACTGTGTGCATGAAAACTTCTAGCAACAAAGAAACAAATTTACATGGAGATGAAAAACAACAGGTAAAGACAGCAGAATAAGGAAAACCCTTCCCAAACAGACAGAATAACCAACTTTTCTTCTGGATTATGCCAGTACTGTCTATCTGAGAGTCAAGTGCAAGCCAAACTGCTTAAAGGAACTCAGAAACATGGATGCAGTTACAAGTATGTTCCATGTGGCCCTAAGCCAGAAAAGAGGCAGTGAAAAGAACCAGTCAATACCTGAACATACTGGGTGTATACCAGACCTGAAACCAGCAAACCAAGAGATTTGCTCTCTGCTATAACTGTGGTAGAATTATATATATGGAACTTAGGATGGATAAATTAATACTACATACAACATTAAACAAATTTTTTTAAAAGGTGTACTGGGGATGGGGGAGAACAGACTGTCAAGAGAAGTCTCCAATGATGAAGTCTCTTGATGTCACCACTTGAGGAAAATGGGCAATATCTAAAGTCTTTCACAACAATTCAACCCTAGGAAACAGAATAATGTGTTCATCTGATCTAGAGTATAATGAATCATTTTCATATTGAAGAGAAATAATGTGTTTTCTTTCTTCTGAGTCTCATCTGACAATCAATATGCTCAGTGATAATACTGCAGTGATAGAAATTCAAATTTTTCCTAGTGGTCAGATATGGCATTTGTGGATATCTGATAGCAGGAGCACTCTCTAGTACCATACCTCAGTAAACCCCAAATTACTTCAGAGACAGTGTCTGCTATTGGCAAAGTCACCATTTACAAGAGCAAATGTGACACACATATATAATTACCCAAAGTAATAAACTGGTGGATCTCTGTGGTATGAAATAGCAGTTCTTAAATTCTCTGCAGAGCAATGCAATGTTACTTACAACAGTACATCTTCAAAAACTGAAAGCAGCAGCTCTTTATGCAAACAGAATCTAATCTCTTACAGAAGTACTTGCCCAAGACAAAAAAATTAGCACCTCTGAAAAGATGAGAATCTGCACAGACACCAGATTATCAAGATTTTGGATTATCTCCACATAAAAAATACATTACTTCCTAACAAAGTAGTATTACTAAATTAGGGATGAATTACATTTAACAAATCATATTCAGCAGTCTATCACATCTAGAGTATGCCAGCATCTCTTCCCACACACACCAAGTTTCACAGAACTACATTAGCAAGAAATCAGTTTTCTGGAAACAGCATTTTATTCTTCTGATTCTACATGAATCAAAACAAGCAGTACTTTCAAATGACAGAAATAACCTCCACCAAAAGACATTATGAAGATCTTACTTGAAATAATATGTAACAATAACCAGCTGAAAGCTGTAACAGAAGCTTAAAAGAAATATAAATTAATAAATGTTACTGGAGTTATTCTGAGATTTCAGCTGTCTCTGACACAGTAGGATTATATTGCATATGGTCAAAATATAGGCTTTCAGAATGGGACTACTTCTATTAATCTTATATATAAAAGGCTAGTAAAATAAAATAAAGAAAGTAAAAGAAAAAAGTAGAATCATATGGAAAAATAAGTCAACTGGTTTTAAAAGCTAGCAAACTAGCAAGGGAAAAGTTTTACTCAAAACTGAAACTGCAAAGAACCAGAATGGATAATTCAATATGCTATTTTTCCTCCTTAAAAGAGATGGGTTCACTAGGCTAGACAAACCTATTCTTACATAAGACGAAAAAAACTCTTAAGAAAGAATCTTCTTGTGGAAATCTATTTCTACTTCTTTCTGGAAGAAAAAAACCCATAATGGGCAGTGAAAATGAATTGGTAGTTAAATAATGGGATGTATGAAAACAAACAAAAGCTCAGCCTCCTCCTAACACAGTCTTACTCTTTCTCTAAAGCCACAAAAAAAGGCTGAACCAGAAAGTTGCATGGCAACGACCAGCAATGCACGTCTGCTCCCCTGCTCCCCTTCCACTCAGCAGTGCTAGCACCACTGCTGACAGCTCTGCTACTCCTCACTCTTCTGGGCTACCTATGGGAGGAAACTTACTGGGAGGGTGGGTGTGATATAGCATCACCCCTCTTCCAGCCAGACATTCCAGGATAGGACTGCAAAATTACTTCACATAAAACTAAATATGAATTATACAAGTGTGACTTTACAGCAGAACTCTAGAAAAGCAACAGTGGTTGCTTTTCAAATTTCTTCTCTTTAAAGCCTGAAACACTTTAACTGCTTTCAGTTTCTTGTATCCTGGCCAAATTAGAGTTTGTACTGAAATTATACATTGAAGCATCTGTCTCAGACTGATATTCCCACCCTGCTGTCTCTCTCCTGAATTTTCAGTCAAAATAATTACTCATTTCTGTGAACAAATATGAAAATTATTTTAAACCCTTCTTGCTGCTTAAGATACATCTGACTGTTTCCTCAAGAAGGTTTTCTTCCTCCATATTTTGGAGTAAGAAATTGGGATTTGGCATAGAGAAGTTTGCCTGAGAACAGAAATCCTGGCAGAGCTGTGACGAAGGCAGGCTGAGGGCAATGCTAAATGTGAATGCGCAGGTAAGGAGAGCAGCTACACTGGCAAAAGGAGTGGATGCTGGCTGGAGAAAGAGACACAAGGAAATCCTGAGGAACTGCTAGAAGACAGAAAGAACACAACTATAAAGTCACTACTGTCTGATAGAATTAACTTATGAAGAAAACTGAAATCAGACTATGTAAAAACTGAAGCAGCAGCTATTTATGCTATATTATTTAAGTTATAATAACTTCCATGTCCCAGTTTAAAAAAAATATGCTTAGCCTCAATTATTATCTATATCCTTATCACCACACCCACCCAATCCACTTTATCAACCTAGGTGAAAGTCCCACTCTAAATTATAATATGGCTTTTTCATGTGAAACCATTCAATTGCTAATTAGCTGTCCTGTCATCCAAAGAGTATCTCCTGTGCAGGATTACCAAAACACATGACTTACATCTTTGAGATATATTAAATCACACAGCTTCCTGAAAAGCTCATTATAAAATTAATTACACTAACTTAATTACAGCAACCATTTATCAAACTGTTACTCTAGGAGAAAACTCCAATAAGATTTAATCTTTTAAGCAAAGAACACAGTTTTACATAAATAGGAAAACTATTATTTATTCCCTGAAGAAGTTATTATTACAATATACAGAAAATCTAGCACAAAAAGACATTGCTTTTTCCCATAGGTAGGCTGCAATTTTTGGAGTTCATCAAGTACTTAATAACCCTGCTAGCAGTTTACAGATGAAAAGCAACCTGATGGGAGAAAATCAATGCTCCTATATTTTTTTCTTAAAAGCCAGGATAAACCATTTGCTCCTTTTTGTACAATATTACACTGGAAATTACTATTCTGTCTGATTTACTTTTGGAGCAGTGACTATGAACATGCTGCCTTATGAAGTAAACTGTAAAGTGCATATTCTATGAAATACTGTCTACAACATATTTTTATCCCAGACGATTTTCAGTCAAGGGCATGCATCTGAAATGCAACAATTAATACAGCTTTTTATATGCAAAATTACAGTATCAGCTCCACAACCTCACAAGGCTGATGCCGAACTCAGAGCAGCACCACACACACAATCAGGTGCCCTGTGTGGGCTGTGCTCTGAAGTGCTCCTGCATTATATTAAGGCAAACATACACCCAGAGTTTGGAAAAGGGACATGTGAGGCAACAGTTCCTGTAAAACATTTTCAATGTTGTTTTAGAATTAAAATGGTTTTGTTCTAATTTTTTCTTCAAAATTTAAAATATGCCCTCACTTCCCAGAGAAGCAAAAAGTGAGAAGGGTGTTTTTCCAGCTATCTACATTCATGAAAACTGTTTTAACCACTTATTTTCCATCTGACAATGACCTCAGTCTAGGCTTTTTCCCCTATCTAGAGGAATACACACTATTCTAGAAGCAGATCAGCAATGGGCTGGCTTTGGAGTCCTAAACGTGGCACCATTCTGCCACATACCCCACACCACACCTCCAATGTCCTGAAAAATGTCATGTTCCTCCCTCTGGCCATCTCCAAACCTTAAGGATGGTGAGACAAATTCCAACCCATATATGCACTGACTAGACTGCTTGCAAACCATGTATAGCAGGTGGCTATTGGGCTCAAATCCCCCTTAAAAAGGGGGCTACAATTTTTGTGAAAGCTGCAAGCTCTCCACAGCTCTGAGATGTTTACTCTCACCTAAATTTAGAGGAGTTGCTAAGCTGGCCTAAGGATTCAAATATTACTTAGTGACAACAGTAAACAAATAGAGGGACATCTAAACAGTTGATCTAAATCACACTCCAAATGCTGAAAATGTATTCTGGACAGACTGGGGGCAGTGAGGGCATGCAGAACTATCCCCAAAACAATCAAGCAAAAAAAATTGCAGCTTGTCACAGCTGTGCTGTGGCCATGCTGTGTCTTCTCACCCAGTGCATTTTCATGCTTCCAGAATTACAGGCATCCCTTGGCACACCAGCTGATCCTGTGTATACAATCATAGCACCAGCCACCACCAGCACACAGATGAGTTCTCACATGCAAGGGGCTAGGGAAAGTAATGGACAGGCTTAGAAGCCAAATATGCTTTAAACTTGAATTTAAACACAGTAGTAGCCTGCTACCATAGAATCACAGAATCATTTAGGCTGGAAAAGACCCTTAAGATCATTGTGTCCAATTGTAAATGACTTGCCTTATGTCACTCTTTGATTGGCAGCTATTTTTAAGTGCCCCAGCTCTTTTAAGTGCTCATGTGGCTCTATTACAACTGACTGTGACATATTAATAATACTGTATTACACCAAATCATTTCTCTGGTGAACAGCCAGAGAAACATCTGTTTTCCAAAGAAATTGTCTGAGGTGCTACAGCTGTTGACATGTTTCAGCACTGTACTCTATGCTAGAACCTCAATATTATGGCAGTTCTCAAAACAGTGATCTGCAGTAAAAAGACCCATCCCTCCTCCTGCCTTCCACAGAGGATGTTGTTTATTTTCATTGCCTCATGCTGCAGTTTGGTCTAATACACAGCACAACTGCTACAGCCATATTTAGCCATCCGTGACAGCTTTGCACTGCAGCCTTTCAAAGCAGCTCCGAGCACGTTCCTGCTCTGTGAGCTGCATGTCAGCATCATCCACACCAAGAATGTGCCTTCCTCCCCTCAAGTACTTGAAGACAGACAGAAATTTTCTCCCAATGCTTGGGTATCCTGACAAAACTGCAGATATCAGCACCTGAAAATGTTTATTCTTAGATGCTGTCTAAATTCTGCTTTGTGACTGACACTGAGCTGGTTAGGCAGAGAGGTTTCAATACACTCTGTAGCCTGATGTTCTCACTGTATGCTCAGGCTGTATTTGTGTTTTCTGAGTAAGAAGAGTGTTATGCATATTTCAGTCTGCTTGGCTTGGGAGTTTCCACTGGCAAGTACTGAAGGTGTTTTAAGTGCATTAGGAACTGTGGTTTTTAAAAGCTCTTAAAGGGGCAGGGAGCAGCTGCTTTCTGTTTTGCTGCTGTCCTGTCTGCAGGCACAGGAAACAAACCAAGATGCAATATGAACAATATCACATACCCATCCTTTTAATCACAGCACATCTACTGCTAAGAGAGGCCTTTATTTAAAAAAGTACTGACTTTATTGTAAGACTGCTCCCAGTTCAACTAGTACACTACCTTTTCCTAGCTGCTACTGTTCATATCCAACTACTTCCAGATAGGACAGTTAGCACAATTTCCTTGATTTAACAGTACCCTGGTAGCCCAATTTACTTTTCTAGTGTAATATATACAATTCAAATAGAACTATGACCACATCACATGTAATTTTGTTTTACTTGATTGCCACTCTGCTTTCCTCTCTTGCTGTGCTCAGAAGATCTTCATAGGCCAGCACATCCACTGATAAACAATATGCTGCTTTTTATTTACCACACTTTCTGTGTTCTGTCTGGCCTATGCTTACAGCACCAACTGGAAATACAAAGGAAGTTCTGTCTAGCCTACATTTACATTTAAAATAATAGCCTTTTAGTTACTCTTATTTTTTCAGTATGAGTATTTTTTCATTTGAATACTTTGGTATTAAATTTTATTAATTGCTACCATAATTGCCCTGTAAGAATGCAGGGAGTTGCTAGTTCTTTTCCTACAGGTTTTGCTTTTCCTGTGACCACTGACAAAGAACCTTTGGCTTGCTCCACTTTCATTTTTCACCTAGATGCAGGCTGACTCATAGGTTTTGCAGCTCCTACAGCCCTTGCACAGTAAAAATTCAGAATAGTCTGATTCACACTTTCTTGATCTTTCAAAGTCACAAATTTATTCCCTTGAAAGACTAAGCTGGGAGAGTACAACTTTTCATACAGCACCACTACTCATCAGCTGTTTCTTCTCCAGGTATCTTATTAATATGCTAAATATACATATTTGATAGATTTAAAATACATTTCAAAGCATTTCTAAGACTTTACACCGTTACTCTAAACCCACAATTAACCTGTCAACACACTGCTGAAATACAACTACAGTTTACCCTACACATGCTTTTCTTTTGGCTTCCTTTATTCAACTTTGTGATACAAGGAATACCCAGATATTCTGATCTGAATTTATTGTTCTTCAGGGTTTTGTTTTGCAACACTCAGTTTATGATTCCTTGCAACTACACGAGACAATTTACTTTCAAAACTATGCTCACTGTTCAAGTACAAAATGAAAGATTGCCTATGAAGCGAAAAATTTATTCTGATTCTGTTATCCTGTCCCAGCAGCTGAATACTTTATCAAGGACTTTGTAAAGATCTTTCTTGATATTGAGATGTTGCACTGCATTTACAGAGCAAAAGGGACGTACTTATTCCTGCCTAAGCACATGAGCATATCTGTCACCTATGCACAGAGACACTTGATTCCCCGTGCATGTTAATTGACTATTCACTTTCAAAACTTCTCCCTCATTAAATTTAAATGCAAATGAATTATGCTCAACATTATTAAACTTCAAGCCTCTTTTCTCACACAGAGCAAAGCCACACGTCTCTGCAGTCAGTACTTTGTCTCCAACAGCCGTGGTAAGCAGATGGTTAGGCAAGAGCTGCTGTGTATAATACCATTATAGCTTCCAAATATTTTTAGCTCAGAGTCCTCCTAAGTCATATGTCATAACTATCTATTTTCTAAACTTCACTGAATTTCTCTTCCATGAATTTTCCTTGTCTTCCCTTGAGCTCCCATAAGTTTTTTGCATTTAGGCTATCACTGATGTTTTTATAAAAAGAGAATTCTGTATTTTCATTTTTACAAATGGGTATAAAGACCTGGCAAAAAAGAAAAGGCAAGATTAGATATAGATACCCAATGCAACTCTCACAGCAACTTCATTTTAATTCTTTCTCCATTCTGCCTTCAATTGGCTTTTTCCTGTTTTGCTTTGTCTTTTTTTATTGGCAGAATAAATTTTTTGTGTTTTATTTAGAGCTTCCCCTTATACTTCAGTTTTTCTGACTTTGTCTAGGAAACACTTTCTCAGGGATGAAAACAAAAAGCCTCATGGTATTATTGATGATGGAAAGCCACTACATGCATAAAGCATGCCTTCCCAACTGTAATGTCATAGATGGTGTAAATACATACACTCAGCTCTAGTAACAAAGGTGCATGTTTGCAGTTTTATCTACCCTAATAAAACACACAAAACTTCAAGGCTTTAAACAGCATCTTGCCTTTTCTCATTTTAGTTTTCTGAAACTGAAGCAATTTTTCACAGATTTGACTTTCCTCTTTTGTCTCAAGACAATAGGATTCATGACTATGGTAGTATTTAATGGACTTTATACTTCATCACTTATTAATTCAATAATTCAGGGCAAACTCTGACTACATTTTAGTAGAATAGCAATTAGAACATTTAACCTTTATATAAAAAATACATGTCTGGTTATGGTATCTAAAATTCCTGATAGTATCTATTCCCATAAATAAAAGAGAGACACTCATTTTACCATTCCTTGCAATTGTCCTGTAATATCAGGTTAAAGGACTGAAGAAACATTAAAAGGCTATTCAAGTTCCAGGTTCAGCCACTAGAGAATTTCTTGAAGCACAAGAAAAAAGGAAAAAAGAAAAGAGATACCTTCAGCACATTTTATCACAGATTCAGGAAGCAGGAAGAAGCTGCCAGAAGGTGGGTCAGAGAGTGTGAATTATGCAGTTTCCATACCTATCCTGAGCAAACACGAGCAGATTGCCAGAGTTCAGACACTTCCCTAAATGGCCAACCCATCACTGCAGTAAAAAACCTGCACTTGCAGTTAAATTCTTCTTTATGGCTTTGTCTCTGAGCTGCACACCAGGATTGCTCACACACTGTATCAAATGACAACACATTTAGAAAGTTCTCATTTGCAGGAATTAGATAAAGCTTAGACTAAACGGTTACATTATTTACTATGGGCTTAGATACCCACTCACACAAATACAATATAAAACTGACTTCTCTCCTACTTTATCCCTCCAAAACATTCAGCTACAGAGACAAGATTACTCCAAATGTTTGTGTCTTACAAGACCAAAACCAGTATGACCAGCAGCTTTCTGAATATGCCATAGATACAGTTAGGAATCTTTAGGGTATGAATTTGAAATTAATCAATAAAAGCAGTTACAAAGTTAGAAATCATAATGGTTTGCTTTTGCACATTTACATTTTTAGAGTAAAGATATCAGGCAGAAGGCTTTATAGATGGTTATTTTTAATAATACATAACTTAAGAGTTTGCCAGTGATGTCCTAAAAAAGCCTAACTGGCTCTTTCTAAGGCACAGTTTTTACAAAGTAGTCTAAGGAAATTAACAGCATTATAGCAAAACAAGCACTGTCCTTATTCCTTACTTAGTACCTCTGAAGAGCTACCATGAAATATTAAGTAAGGATGAGTTTGACAAATGTAGTTTATATACCATCCATAAAACTGCTTAACCTTTTAAAAAATAGAATAGAAAAAAACCCCAACCCCAATCGCCAGTTATCTTTGAGAACATCTAAAATTTCTGTAAAAAATACAAAATTATTCAGCTGTGAACAACTGTATTACTCAGAGCACAATGCTGTAGCCATAAAAGAAGAAAAATAAATACAGTAAGAATATATCTCCTAGGCAGCCTTTGCTGTATCTTGAACACACAAAGCCCTCATAACTCAGTGATATATTATCTCTCCTAGGTCAATAAGCAATTAAACACATTCCTTCCTTGATAACAGTAGGGAAAAAACTCTCCATAAAACTCTCATACCTTTAACAATTAAGTTTCACAGTATCTGAGGACATACCTTTGCTGTAAGATCCCAGAATTAATGGTTACTTTATCTGGTTTATCTCCTTGGTGTTCTGCATAAAGAAGCTATCCCAAATTTTGATTATTCTTATTGCCCTTTTCTGCATTAAGTCTAGCAGACAGATCAGTGTGGGATAATCATATTCAAAGCATGGCCTATGTATGTCATAGATTTTTACCACAGAATAGTTAATATTTTATGTCATGACCCCCTTCTATTAATACTCAACTCTATTTACTTTATTTGACAGTGAAAACTGAATTGATGTCTTTACAGAAATGTCTATCAGAAGACTTTCCTGAGCACTAATAGCTGATTTCAAGTCAGGGTTGGGCTTTTTTGCATAAAGTTCTTTTATTCTTATGCATTACTTCACATTCCTAACAATGAATTTCTATTTTAATACCCATTTGCTCAGTTTTTTCAGATTCTTCTGACTCAAGACAGTGGTGAAATAAAGAGTCATCAGATTCATATCACCACAAGACTAGAGAAAGGGTTTTCTTCTGCAATGACTGAAATAAAAGTATTGAAATATCACTATCAGTATTTATAAAAATTGAAATTTCCATCTTCTAAACATCTGCCTATTTTGACTTAAAATGCCCCTCTTAAATGACATGCCAGCTAAGGTGGGCACTGCTTCCTTTCTGAGTTCTGCATGCATAGTGTGGATTGCCCTTGCTCAATTAAGGAAAGTATTATTTTTTTTAATTGTTTTAAGTGATAAGAAAGGAGCAACTCTGCAATGTATGTGTATTTAAAAAGTCACTACGGAAATAAAAATGCAAATCCATGTGTGAGACACCAGAATCATAATTAAAAATACACTGGTGAGTCCAGGGGCCTATGTCAAAGGTTACCCATCCATCAACAATGAAGGTCACAAAGACAGCAAACAGCTTTTTTACAGACTGAACCCTCTTTCAGCAGCTGGTCTGACTTCCAAAGGTTTTCACTGCCACTCCAAGAGGGTAACTCTCACAAGGATCTTGTAATTTTGCAGCTGAACTACTGCAATGGTGCTCTTTCTGCCCCTGCTCAATTACATCCATTTAGATACTTCCCAAAAGAGCATTTCCTTCTTTATTGTTTTGTCCAAGACACCACTTTCCCTCCACCTTCCTATCACAGCAATCAAAACCACACCCATCAACATTCCCACTCCTTTACCAACAGGGTGGATTCACAGGCTGGTGGCGAGCCTTCAATCATTCTCTCTTCAATTTTGCAACAACTGTGAGGTTTCATGTACCATGAAGTGATTTAATCTACAAAAAGAGGCAATCCCACTCCGCTGTAACTCAGGCACATCATTCCTATTTTTCCCATGCATTTGCTTTTGTGTTCAATCCGAGCTCACAGTGAGCTGATTTGGAAATCACAGGTCCCTACAAAAGAGCCATTTTTGCTCTAGTTTAGCTTCCTAGACAGGCTCCCTGTAATGGTGAAATAAGCACAGGTGCCAGTGGAAAACAGGGCTTTGCATTTGGTGACAGACAGTCCTTGGATCAGGTTTGCTGTAATGTGAACCCTTCTCTCAGGCTCTCCCTTATGCTTTGTAAGCCTAAGCAGCACGGGTGCTCCTCTTATCTTGGAATTCTAAACTTCCATGCTGAGGATAGAAGTGTTTTCTAAATGATGCACAGCACTAATTCCAGCAGGTTATTGTTTCCATCTATATATAGCTATATATCCAGCTATAACCTGTATTATTCTGGAATTGTGAATGCTGGGGAAACATTCTTCATGTCTGTTTCCACACAGCAGAGGTCACAGCATCGTGTTTTACTCTATTTTCATTCTGTTAACTGTTCAATTTAATACAAATCTGTTAAAACTCTATTTTAAACTTAACTGAAATCCAGCTGATGCAAGTCTTCACTAACAGAATCTCAGGCACAAAAGAGAGGCACATCTGAGGGGAAAAAAACCCTGCAAACTTTCTGTATTCTTATTTGTTACTGATTCAAACCCCTGGACTCTTTTTGACACTTCATCATGAAAAGTATGGTCAGTGAAGGTCAAAAAAGCAATAATTGTCCACACTTCAACAGAAGCTAATTTCTGAGTAATAGAAAAGCAAACTTTCCTTTCAAGGCAGTTGCAGGAGTGAACCAAGCAGGGAAGCCATGCTACAAGCCACACAAAGGAAGGGCACATTTAAAGGAAGAGAAGCAAACTCAACTTAAACTGGAGCTCACGCCACGTCTGCAAATCAGGCCTGCTGACAGAACAGACAGGATGAGAAGAAATGTCCACACGATTATTTGGTACGAGTCATGTAACAAAGCTGCAGTGACACATGAATCCAAACTGAAAATGGTACCAAGAATATCACACAGCAAGCTTCTCCAGAGCTCTGCTGTTTCTCACAATCACCTGACTTTTTGGGATGGTTTCTTCAAGGGAATTTCTTTGGCCAAGTAAATACAGACATACAACAATCTAAAAAGTTTTTTAAAAGGGTAGCTGATCTAACTGCAACTAATTCAATTATGAAATACACCCTAAAAGCAGAACACAAGGTCTGATCACCAGAGTTACCTCTCAAGTGGAAAATCAATGAGACATGAGTCACACTGGATAAAATGACAGTAACTGGCCTGCTTTTACCTCTAGAACCCAAGAGAGGCAAAAAATTCTCTCTATATATTCAGAATTCTGATCAAAGAAAAAAATAACCTTTCAGGTAAAAGGTGAATTTCCAATAAAACTGCTTCTGGGCTGGAATCAACCAGAGATGTTCTCAGATCATGAGAGATGTAACTGAAATTCATCAATATTAAGAAGAAATTTGTTACCAGTATTGTTGGTGAAGGTTTCTGGTTGGTTTTTTTTTTTTTGAGGTGCAGTTAGAACAACAGAAGTCTTCCTATCAAGATCTTAACAGCAGCAAACCTGTTCCTGTACACTTGTATAACCTGAATGGTCCTGACAGCAAACTGTACTCCAAAAAGCAACCCATTTATGAGAATAGAGGATTCTCAAGGATTTGCAAAATTCACTTTGGTTCAACAATTCAGATCTCCAAAATACATCCAAAACACAGTCAAGAAACCTGAAAAAGACAGACTTCACTTTGAGATGGGGGAGGTGTGGGCAGCTTTATTTGCACTAGGACATCATACAAGGAGTGAGTGTTTCTCATTGTCCTTTTCAGCACTGGCTGTCAGACAGCAGATATATGAAGAACCTTTTTCATCTGAAGTATTTTAGGAATCCTCTTAACAAAGGATCATTGAATTCCCATGATCCAGAAAAAGTCTCACCTGACCTCACTTAGGAGAAATTATGTAACTACGCTTTATTCTGTTAGAAACCACTTCCTCACAGGTCCATTTAAAACTATCCACACACATGAAAAGTAATTGCACTGTAGCAGCCTCTGCAATAATACTGTGAATAAAGATTTTTTTTTCAGTCTGCTTTTTTTAGAATGCACTGAATATAGCAGAATTTCCAGAAAACTGATGCAATAAACATCACAATTCCACTGAAAATAAAACACTGTTTAAAAATAAAAAACCCCATAAGCTATACTGGCTTCTCATTTTGCCTCTTTTCCCAAAATTTAATAAATAAATAAACAAAACAGAAATGTTGATAAGTGAGGATTGAGAAGACCTGAGAACATCTAGTTAGCTTTCTTTCTCCTGAAGTCTAGCTTTTAAGGAAACCCCCAAAGAACAGTGCTGGCAGCATAGCAAGGCACAGAAATACTGTCAAACCTTTTCAAGTGACAATTAGATTAGCTATTAACAAAAGCAATACAGTCATGTATCCCTAACCAGGAAAACTTGCTGCTAGTTGTACTCTGACTTTTAGAGACATGTACATAGAAAGCACAAGTTAATGAAAAGAAGGTAATGGGTGGAAAACATGTACTAATATATTCTAATTTCAAAATTACTAATAAGATAGAATTTTTGAAGTTGCCAATTTTTTTTTACATTGGATATAGGAAAATAACCCGAAGCAAAGAAACCATGGCACCTATTGAAATGTTAACAGCTTTCTACTCCTCATCTTTAGTCAGTCACCACCCATACACCACTGCAGCCAACTCTGCAGGAACTGCTGCTCCAAACTCCAGGGTAAAGCAGCCTTTTCCAGCTGCTCTGCCTGACAATTGCACCTCAGTTCCAGCTCCTCAGGTGCATCTGCCTAAGACTTAAGCCTTTGTGCCCTTACTACATGAGACACCATGATCCCTTCATAATAGGCTACAAAAAAGCCTCTGTACTGCAGTGATACATAGAAGGAAAATCCCTGGAAGATATAAAATACTTGAGAAAAGGAACAATTCCTTTTCTGACATCAGTCTAATATGGTGAACAGTGTTTGCAATCTTTATTGATTTCCAGATTTATATAAGCAAACACTACACCAGGATCTAAACCCAGTGCCCTGCCAGCAACACTTTGTTTCTTGATGGTTTAGTCACAATTTGCCATCAAGTATAACAAAGACAATGCTGATAGCCTATGCAATGGAAGTACACATAAACTTTAATCTGTATAAATGGTGAGATGGGAAAATGTACTAAAAGTCTAATTACAATTAGGCTGTAATAGACTGAAAGCATCATTTTATCTAAACCCTCTGCACTCTTTTGAAATGGCTGAGAATGTGACATTTGTTTCCCTTTAACCCCTTCTCTAATTCCAGAGCTCAGACATATGTGACTCAAAGCCTATCCTTCACTTGCCCTTAACCCTGAGGCAGCTTTGTCAAATTTCAAAAATCAGAAATGCTTGAACAAGGTCGTATGGGATGCAGACAGTTGATTTTGAACAGAAAAAATGGAGAATAAGGCATTAAACTGAATTTAGTTCAAAAAGTTCTATCAAACTGTTCAGTACTTTTAAGTCTAAAAAGCTTTAACTCATTTGTAACAAGGTTATCTCTTCCAGCGTAATCAAATAATTTTAAATCACCCCAAAAAGTCCCAAAGGAGAAATTTTGTATAAAAATAGGATATGTAGTAAACAAGGCACATTTCTGTTCAAGCTTATTTATACTGCTATTACATAACAATGGGCATGAAAGACTGAAATCTATTCCTAATACATGGAACACAAACTGATTTTAAACAACAATATATTTATATAACAAACCCTTCAGGAACCTTAAGACTTGATCAGTGGTGATGAACCCCCAACATCCATGTCTCAGATATTCACTGTAATCTCCATTTTACAGAGAGGTGAAGCTGCATGGTGTGCTCTATTTCAGAGCCTGGAATGCACCTGACTCCCTGGCTCATTAGAATTTACCTTCTGAGCTTTGCTTCTCCTCAATGAAGTCTTCTCAAAGACTTTGACTCTAGCTCACTTTCTTCCTTTTGGATCACTAAAACCACCTAAAGGCAAGTTTAAGATATTAAATCTACAATGAAAGCTCTATTAAAGTTACCTTCAATATTACATTACAGAAGCTTTAATAAATACTTCATAAAAACCCTTTAATGAATATATTTGATAGAGGTTTTTTTACTAAATCTTGCAACTGTTACATCACTAATTTTTTTCTCCACCATGTTGTTTTGTTGTTTTACTCTTTTAAATCATGGCCAACAATATTACAAAAATCTAAAAATGAATAGAGATCTCATGGTAAAAAGTCATCTTCTATGCCAAGGACAGAAAACTATACTTCAATCACCTCTAACAGGAGGTTATTTAACCTTTTCTAGAGCACTTTCAGCAATAGATATCCCATTACTTCCCTCAGATATATAACCCTGTGATTATCTGTCCTGGATAGATAATCTTTCCTGAAGCTGGAAAGTTTTCCCTGACATCAAAATCTCTTTTAATGCTCCTCAGGACTATTATTTCTTATCCCACCTAGAGAGAACAGTTTATTACATTATTCTCTGTTGCAAACTTTCTTACCACATTTGAAGCCTATTATTATGTCTCCCCATGTCTGCTAAAGACTAAACAAGTCCAATTCTTTCAGTCCTTTCTCAAAGGTCATTATTGCAACTCTTCTCTAAATACTCTCAGCTGGTCCAAATGTGTTGGAAGCAGAGCACCAAGAACAGAGACACTGCATTATCTGAGGCCTTACACTGGGGCTGCAGAGCAACTTCCCTCTCACATGCAACAATCCTGTTCATAAATCCCACTGGGATCCTGGTTTTCACAGAATGGTCACAACTCCACTGTGTTCATTTTGCGATACAGCTGCTTATTTACAGAACTGTTGCCCAGCCAAGTGCTTCTCATATTTAAATTTATTATTTCTAGCTAAAGGTACTATTTTGTGTTTCTCTTTACTGAACTGCAACCCATACAGTTCAGGTCATTGATCCAGTTTTCCAAGACTATTTCACACCAGCGCTTACATTCACTCCCAGATTTGTCCTCCCCAGGCAATTAAGAAATCTGCTTTGTTCTATCACCCAGACCACAAAACAAAAAAATAACCAGGAGTAAATTCATAAAATACAACTGCAAAAGACACACCCATGCCTTCAATCTCCAATGTTCTTAAAACATTTATTTAATAAGCAATTAAGCAGCATGGCAGAACTCCTCTGACAGTATCTATCTTTGGTGTTTCGGATTCCTTGGCTGTGGAGATAACATTCCTAACTGCACAGGCAGAGCATGTTTCAAACACAAACATACACAGGAGGCTCTGTCACTCTCCTCCCTCTTTGATTCATTTCTGTGTGGCACAGTAACCCAGTTGCATAGCTTCTCCAATATGCAATTTGGGCTCCCTGGTTCTCCTTCCTAAGCTAGAGATTCTTCAGTTCACACAAAAAACCCTGCACCACTAGCTCTGAAAAATTCAGCTCTCATGGACATATATATATGTTAATAATATCAACAATAAATATGCTAAAATATCAACAAAAAGCAGGATGTTATAATTTATGTACCAACAGGTAAACTCTCAGGAACACTCCCTTCCTCTCTGACTTTCAAACTTTCTAACTTAAGTGTTTTAAACAAAATCAGAATCATTCTTCTTAGGCAAAAAAAATCAGCTACTTCTCATGATAAGATACTATTAAAATCCCACTTCTCTGCTACTAACATATAAAGATGAGCTTTTACACTTCTTACTGATACTTGGTCAGCACATATGCACCCCCCAAAAAACCAAATATTTGTGTTTAAATACTGTATTTAAATCTGAACTACTAGCAACATCTTTAAAATCTTGGACAATCAAATTGTCTATCTTGCCCACATTCACATTCCTTTGTCCTGTGATGAGGTTCAAAAGACCAGAAAAACTGGAGAGCAGCTAATAGCAATCCAAACCACTGCTACAAGGAGAATCAACTCTTTTCTGAAGTAACAAGAGACAAAGCAGTGAGCTGTATGCAAAGCAAAAATACTGAAATTCAGTATCAGGTAAAACTTTACCATGGGGTGAGTGATGGAGCTGCTCAAACAAGCAACACAAGGAGGAGCTCTGCCATCAGAGGCAAGGATCCTAGGGTGCTTCCAAGGGCAGGGGATTGGACTCACTGAGCTTTATGTTTATCTGTGTTTCACTGAATTCATGATAAGCATCAAAACACTGAGGTAACTCTAAAGAACAGTTATTTTAAGTTAAGCTACTAAGCTTTTGCACAGAAGATACCAACTGCCCGTATAAGGGAAAGCAATTAAATGCAAACTGTTAACTAATACTCAAATTTTGAATACAAACCATACAAATTATCAACCTACAAACCCTAAGTATTTTGATTACAAAGCTGCACTCCATAAGGAAATATTTTTAAAGGTCTTTTTGTTTGGAACACAAATGTCCAATAAGACCACATCATTTAATGTTCAGCTCTGCACTTCTGAAGTGTCTATAAGAGTTACTCAAACAGAAGGAAGGTTTTCAGAAAACTGCAACTACCATGATGGTTCTTTACAACCACAGCAGTTTTTCAACCACAACCCATATTTACAGTGTTCTTAAAACTGGAACAATATACCCTTAATTGTTAGAGTAAAGTTTACCAGGAGCAAATTCTTATCAGCAGCAGCATGACTTACAGCAAAGAACACTTAATTTGGAAACTTAAAAAAAAGGCCTTAGTACAGAAGTGAGAAAGTTTCTCAGTTTCTGCAACTTCACTCACGCCTACAGAATCGACAGAATTTTTCTTCTTCAAGGTTTCTAAGGACAAGGTCTACAAATATCTGTCTGGAATAATACAATTTGTTTTAAACCAACCTGAGAGGAAGGGAACAATAGGTCCTACAGTACTGCATTTCTAGAACTGTGAGTGCAATCTCTATATATGGATGCAAGTGCCAAATACCTGATGAATAAATTCTCTCTTGCAAATTGGGTTCCTTATGACCAAAGAGACCTAAATCATCAGTTCCCACACAATGCAAAGACTTTGGGAAAACCAAAACAAAGCAAACCTCAATAGATTAGTCCTAGACATCTTAAAGAGGGGTTGGGAAATGTGAAAGATAATTTAAAAGAAGAAAAAAAAAAGCAAAAAAACCAAGAAAAAAAGCACAACTGGAAGCAGGGCAGACTGCAAAGACTTCTGTTCCAGCTTCCCCAGTACTTTTAGAAATGTTAAGAAACACATTTCTTATTTCCCTTACGGTAAAACAGCAGAGTATAAGTCTTTCCACTTTGTATCAACCACACAATTATTATTGATCACAAGTCAACCTAAGTACCTAAAATGATCTGGAAGAACCAGTCACAGACAAACAGACCAAAAAACCCAAGCAATCAACCAAAAAAACCCCACAATAACTTTAATCTCCTGGAAATGGTGTGAGTGTAAAGCCTTCATTCTGTAGGAGACTAAGGACAGCATATCTCACTATGTAATCTCACTACACAAGTATGTTAGAAACACTGATAAACATCAGAGCAGTCACATGCTGCTCAGCTGTAGAACAAAAGCCCTTATTAGGACACATTCCCAAATTCTGTGAAATAAAGATCTCGTTTTTTTGCACATTAAGTCCATAATAACATCAAGGCAAAGAATCCCATTTGCTATTTCTCTTTTTCCAGAAATGTTAAAAGTGATGAGACAACACACACGATTGAGCTCCATCACTAAATACCTCAATAATGAAGCTATTTAATACAGCCTCTCACTTGGCAATGATACACTTGGAGTATGCAAGGCAAAGGAAACATCATTTCACTTAGCAGTGGTACAACTGAGAATTGCAACAACTATCTATGAGAGACTAAACACCAGAAACAGAAATGACCAGCAGTATTTCAATGTAAGGTCATTCACTGCTGCTCCTCACTGACACACACGGTTGCACTCCTCACAAAAAGCCTTTAAATTCGAGCCTGTACATTCAAAGCATAGAATTTTTCTGTGGAATAAACCTGACAGTGCTGGAAAAAGCCTGAAAGCAAAGTTGTTTAGGTTCTTAATGACTTGCTAGAAGTCACATGTCAAACTGACTTAACTGCTAAGCCCTTCTAAGGTAATGGGAAGTTTCTTCACTTGAGTGACAATTTTCAGATGACAGGGGTTTTTCTGAACATATTTCCTACATACTCTTTAGAGAGATGCATTTTCCTCTGCTGCTGTTTAACATATACCATGTTTTTTCCACTTGTGATTAAGCAAGTATTACTACTATTGATGCAAAAGACAGTACAGTAAGATTAAAAGATGCTTGAAAACAAACTACAATAGCACCTTGGCAACTTCTTTTCTCAAAAGTTACACTTGCTTATGTAAAGAATCAAATTTTCCTAAGCCCAAACCTACCAGTCCCTGCTAATAATCCTTGGAGCAGCTAGCATGGGAAGCCAGTATCCAACCACAGGTTAGAAATACACCCAAAAAGCATGTTCTTAAGAGGTTGCACAAGTCAGTATTTAATGTAAAATACAGAGTACACGTAGAGCTTCACTTAAAAGCCTCAGTAAACAATCACTATGTAGTGATTAGTACAGTATAATGACAATATCAATGGAAAACATGCAAATATATGTACAACCATGGAAGAACTACTAGTTTTTTTAATAACTGGAAACAAATTTACAAAATAAAATTTGGACCGTCAAAGCCTCAAAAACATATCCTTTAAAAAAATTTAGCAGATTAGCAAAATACTCCAAGACTACAAAACCTGCCAACGTTACTGGATAAAAACAAGGATAGAATACAAAACACCATAAGGAAGAAGAAGAACCATATGCTCTCCCTTAAAAGAGATCAGGATTAGGAGACAAAGGGAATATTGCTGAGCTGGGACACTTGGATACGACTGGAATAATTTTTTCTAAACACAAGAGAAAACAGAACTGCATGTTACAAGTTTGTGCTGTAACGGGACATAAATCAAAGCCTCCATCTAGAGCAGACTTGGGATGTTCAAGAGCTCTCTTTCGGAGCTCTGCATCCTCAACCATGAGCGCCCGTGTCCCTGCGGGGCAGGAACCACTTGGGCTGCCCGGGAGAACCCGGCCGGGAGCGAGGGCACAGCCGGGGCAGGGCTGCGGGGCAGGGGCGCAGGGCAGGCCGAGCCGGCGGGACACCGCCGGGGGCCCGGGGCCGCGGGGTGGCCGAGGAAGGGCCCGGGAGCCCCGGCTGTGCACAGGGGCCGGCAGCCAGGATCGGGCACGGCCGGGACAGCGCGGGGAGCTCGGGGACAGCCGCTGCGGGGGTGGCACGGCGGGGGAAACCCGAGGGGCTCTGTGGGACCCGCGGCTGGCGGGCCTCGGGGACGGAGCAGCGCGGGGGAAGCGGCGGGACGGGGAGAGCCCGAGGCGGGGGAGGGAGGGGGGGCGGCCGCGGGGCAGGCACGGGGTGATGTGAGGTGAGGCGGGGCAGGGCCGGGGCGGGGGGAGGAGGCGGCGGCGCGGAGCCAGTGGCGCTCCCCGGGGCGCGCGCCCCGCCCGCTCCCGAGCGCCCGTTCCGCGGCGGGAGGGGCGGCGGGTCCCGGTCCCGCCCCCGGCCCGGTACCATTACCCAGCGCGCCCAGCGCCGCCGCCATCCCGCACCCGGCACGCTCCCGCGGGAGCCGCGCGACCTCGCGAGACTTCCCGCCTGCCTTCCTTCCTCGCCCGCCCCTGCCCCCGCCTCCCGCCCCGCGCGCACCGTGCCCGCGCGCGGCTCAGACGCAACATGGCGGCCGAGGCGCCGCGCACGTGCCCCGGGGCCGCCGCGCCGGGCGCGCGCACACGTAAAGCCGGGGGGGAGGCGGGGCCGCCGCGCACGCGCAGGAGGCGCCACCGCGGGCCAGCTGATTCGAACGGGGCGCGCGAGCCGCCACCTCCTCCCCGCACGCGCTGGTCACGTGGGGGCTTCCCCCGCTCGCTCCCTCCTCCTCCTTCCCCCTCCCCGCGCGGGTTCCGAACTCGCCGCCGCCCGGGGCCCCCCTCGCCCCTTCCCCCGGCGCCGGGCCGGGCCCTCACCTGGCGCCCGCTCCTCGGCGCGGCCGGGCCGCGCAGCCCCGCTCGCTCCCTCCGTGCCGCCCGCACCAGGCGGCGGCTCCGCACAGCGCCTGCTCCCCTCAGCGCGGCGGCGGCTCCTTCCGCTTCCTTCCCCTCCCCCCCGCGCTGCGGCGGGACCCGCTCCCTGCAGCTCCCCCTGCCGGCGGAGCGCGGCGGCGGCGCGGGCCGGGAGCGCGGCGCGGCCGGGCAGGTGTCAGTCAGTCTGTCTGTCTGTCTGTCTGTGCGCCGGGGCGCCTCGAGGGACGGGGACAGCTCCGCCCGCGCGGGCGGCGGCAGCGGGAAAGCGGGCGGCTCCGGGCGCCCCGGCACAGCCGCCGGCGGAGCGGGAACGCTCCAGGGCTGCCGGGACGCGGAGCGCGGCTCGGGGGCAGCGCTCGCTGGCTGGGGGTGATCCTGCCCCCAGTGCCAGCTTCGTGCCCCCAAAGCGGGGCTGCTCGGCTCGCAGCTCCTGAATAATTTCCACCACGGTGTCCCGACTGAGCTCAAGCTGTGCCGCACAAACAGGCTCTGTGGGGTACTCCAGCCCTCTGGGTTGTGACTAAATATTAATCGATTGTGCTTTCAAATTTCTTCCTGTACTGCTGCTTGGTTCTCAGCCCACCGGTGTGCGATCACCAAGAGTTACTACTGCTTACCGCCCACAGCCTGCTCTAATACATCATTTACCTGTACTCCTACAGAGACAACAAAACTACTGTCTGTCTCTGACTATTCTTGAACTTCTCATTGTTTTTTTCCTGAAACACCACAGTTAAAATGCATTTGGAAGAGTTTTGTGTAGACAAGAAACACAGAGACTCACGTTTTCTGTTAAATGCTAATGAAATTCAAAAACCTTTCTCTTAATAATAATGAACATTTCTAGATTGCTGGAAAATCCTTAGGTAAAACAGTTTTCTGTAACAGAGTTAAGTATTGAGGAATATTTTCAGTTGCTTTTAAAGGTAGCTAGTGACTGTATTCAAGTGATAGATACTTTTGTAAAAAAAAGCACATTTAATAAAATCCTAATTATCCATATTGCAAGTCTAGTCATACAGACATTCCTTCTGCAAAGTCTGCAGAAAAACCTCAGCAGCTTTTTCCACCCTCCCAAGCAGTTCTCACTTTTCCCTACATCTTGCTGACTTGGAAGTCTTCTGTGATCAAATTCAAACCAACAGAAATCCCACAAGAGAGAGAGAGAGAGGGAATTTTCTCTCGATTCTGTGCTGCTCTCTCACAGCCCCGCTGTGCGTGTGCCCGACAGGAGCGGTGCTCTCATTACTGCAGGAGCACCTGTGTGCACTAAAGCGCTCTGCCTCGCAATCCATTTAGAAATACGCTCACTTAGCTGAACAGCTGCAATGGCTGAGGATATTATTGCATTGCAGACAAGCCTTAGTGCTTCCACAGGAGAACTGAGTCTTCTGCTCAGCTGCTTCTCAGCAAAATCGATTGGGTGTTTTGATGGTGGGGTTTTTTTCAGATTCCCGTGGCCCTGCAAAGACGCAGTTGAGCAGCAGACCTGACCGACTCCAGGGGCTGCTGACACGGGAGGCAGCACTTCCCCCATCCCTGCCCCGCAGTCTTTCCCACTGCCCACTCTGCTGCTCATCTACACACACACTAAACCAGCTGGAATTCCTAAACCACCAAGAATCTGTTCCTGTTTCTGGTGTGTTCGTTTTCATCTAGAAATTAAACTGCACACCACAGGGGTGACAAGAGCCAGCATGAGAGACGGGGGAGGGAATGCTGCCAGTAGAGGCGAGGAACCAGGCAACCCTCCTTCGGCACCAGTAACTTTCTGGCAATAGGATTAAACCAGTCCGACTATACTGTAACCACACCCTACACCAGGATTTGCCTTCAATTCACACTTAAATATTAGGTTCTGCCATCTTGCCTAAGAAGCAGGGATGCCTAGTGATGGAAGGTTAACAAAGACCTGCTAATGGTGGATGTTTGAGGTCATGGTTCCTGCTAATGAAAGGGATACTCCTCAGGCTCTTGCCCCACCTCTGCGCCCTCCCTGCTTTTCCCTGGATTTAATCCAGCCATTGTGTACCTACAGTGTAGTTTGGCTCTGTTAACCTTCCAGAGGAAAATTAACAATATGCAAAGAAGAGAAAGCAGCCCATGTGTAGTAATGCCTGAGATCAGGTGCACTAACACCTCCACCCAAAAGAATTTACATTAAATCCTGGAGAAACCGGCTTTGTTTGAAGCTGCCTCAGGCTCTACATCTACTCGGATGTCCCCACAGTTCAAAATCTTTTTCACCCACTCGTGCTACCCTGCAGCCCCTTCCCTTCAGTATCCTACAGCAGCTCTGAAATAATTCCTAAGTGTAAAGGAATATACTGCCTAGCAGCACCACACTGCTTTCTCCAACACATTTTCACTTCCAGTTGGTGTCCCTTGTTCCTCATATACTCTACCCAAACTATGTCACCTCTCCAGTTCTTGTGGCTGCAGCTTCCTCTGTGCTACAGCATCTATCTTGTACCAGTAACTGCTACTGCATTTATTATGGGCAGCCTTACATATTACTCATTTATAAGGCAATAACAAATTCTCATCGATGTTGGTAGTGGAAAAAAAATCCCAAACCACAACAAAACCACCCCCTATTCTGATCAGGGGATAATGGTGTTAATGACAACTTTTCCTCAAGTTACAATGGGACAAGCTATAAATTAGTAGATCAGACCCCTCCCAAAGAAGCATTTTCTACAAGAGCAGAAGCTTTATATCCCTCCGTGTTTGTGGGATGCCTCAGCTCACGCTTGTGCATGGAGAGTTGCCAACATTACAAGTTCCAGCTTTGATGAAGCTGTGACACAGCTCCTGCTTTCAGCAGCAACATCACTGTTCCCACCCATCTCAATCCTTGAAATTGCTTAATTGCTTCTCCTATTATTAGAGCAAATAATATGTGATTGTTTTATTCCTGACAAAAGATTAATGAAACCCACTCGCTGGAACTCAGCACAATGGAGAAGCTGAGCCTAAGGACATCTAGGTTAGTTGTGACAGCTGCTCTGCCCTTTCCCCCGTGCCCTCCAAAGAGCATTAACAAGCTATTACTGCTTCCTGCCCCAGCTCTGCTTCAACGGGGCTTATGTCCTTGGCTACAGCTCTGCATCTACACTGGCTCTTCAAGAGGGCACGCAGGACAAGGGAGATTATGGCTCAGTTCAGCTCCAGAGGCTTATTTCATCTGACTCAAGCCTTGGACAGTGAGAATTTTCCTAAAGCCAGATTAGGCTCTGCTGGGTCAACTTCCGTGGCCCAAACCTAATAAAGCATCCTGGACTGGATGAGAGCTGGCTCAGCACAACACTTGGATATCTCTGCATTAATTACTTCATCACCTCAATAATTTTGTCTGTAGGTACTTTAGGGGTGGCACTTTGGAGAAAGAGAAGAAAAAGTACTTGCATTGTTGTAGTTAGTTACAGAAGATAAAGTTATTGAAGGATAGTTTTTGTTGAGACAAAAGGAAACAAAAAAAATTAACAGAGTTTAAACAATTTTCTGCTTGAATACATGACATCCTTACACAATCATGTAACATTGTTATACGTCCTCTGTTTTGCTCAGTTCTGCCTGCTCTATTCCCTGGAGACCTCCACATTCTGATTTTTTTTCCCCATTAAAGCTGCCATATATAAAGAATAAATATGAGAAAGGCTAGATTGCCCTCAGTGAAATGTTTCCACTGGTTTTACCCGAAGCAAAATCCTTTAGAGAAACAATTCTGGTTTGTGTCTAACCTTTAAGAACTATTCTGCCTGAAGACATACTCTACTGATGCATTGAAGTGTGGAATGCCTGGGTTTTATGCCTTTTTTTGGGGAGGGGTAGGAACAAGGTAGGGGGAAATAAAATTTCAGCCCTTCATTAAAGAGAACTATCTCCAGTCACTGATAAAGGGTAAGTACATTAGACAATTCACGAGTCTTGCAACCCACACAGATTATTGCAGATTTTACTTTAGTTACTGAAATTAGTCATATTCCATGTTGAAAAAGCAAGTTACCAATCACAGAAGTTAATTGAATTTTGGAAGTTATTATTCACATTTTCTGTCTGTATATTTAAAGTAGAGCCAATCTAATCCAAATTGGTCTAAGAAGCTGCAGTGAAGTAATCTAATACTTGTTTTTAATAACTGAATTAATTAGACTATATTGAGTACTATGCATAAATACCCCTCACATATGAGGTATTCCCATTTAAATGGCTTTTTCTAATTTCAGTAGAGGCTTCAATGTCAGGTCGATATGAAATGGCAGCAAGATTGTAGTGCATTATTAAAAAAAACATTCTAGATTGCAACCCAATAAACATAAAAGCCGCACACCAAAAGGAAGATCTTTGTTTTTCAGAATGTATTATTCTTCTTAGCTTTTACTACTCAAGAGTGGGTTTTTATACTTCCAAATAGAAATATTGCTACCTTTTTCAACCAACTGTATCTTTTTTAATTTGCTTCACTGCAGTTTCTTCGAGCATGTTATTATTGTAGTGTCTGAAATGTGACTCGGGCTTCAAGAAAACAACAATTCAGAGAGTTCCATGTTCTGGGACATTTTACCTGTGTGAATCAGGGAAGTTTTGACTAAACAGGATGAAAGGGTGAGCTGGACCTGTACAGGCACGGTGGTTTTGCCTGAAGCCCACATCACCTCCATTTACCTCCCTGGAGCATCCCCATCAACACAGACTCGGAGTGAGTTTTGTCAGGGAGTTTTAGTCCTTACAGATGTTTTCAACTCCTGTCCAAACAACCCCTTTTATCTTTCCTCTCTCCTACAGAAACATCCCTTTGTTACATGTTTGGGAGCACTCTCAGGTAATAGTGGCTCTGCATTAATGTTTTGAATTATGCATAACCTACATGAAGGTGCATCAGGTCACAGAAGATGCCTGTTACTATTTTGGCTACCTTAATATTCCTTCAGGTCTTACAATACAATACTGTTGTTACTCTAAACAGTATGTAGAATGTTCAATGTCAGAAAAACATTACATTAGCAGTTTTCAAGTACGATAGAGGTGTCTAAATAAAATAAATAAATAAATAGGCCTGGCACATTTCTGCCTAGCCTTTAGGCCCATTTCCTCCAAACAGAAAAGCTCTTCAGTGACAAGCTTGTGAATTGGGCCCTCTCATACAGGATGTGAAAGATTTAAATAAAATTTCAAACAAATTGCCATCACACAGGAGTGAACCCCAGCACCACTGACAGTTTAAGAGATTCCTGTTCAGGGCTCAATCCAGAATGACAGCAGACCCTTTTCAGATTTAACTTAAAGGCAGAGCAGAAGCACAGACTGTCTCTATCAGATGAACCTTTTCCAACACCTACAGAAAGAGCTTAGCAAGACCAGTCTCTGCACTTGAGTGTGCTAAGGTAAGGTCACATATGAAGCTCAGATTCCTACTGATCAAGTTCAAAAGACAGATTATCTCCACTACCCTGCTTGGTTGGACAGCAAATTAATTATACTACAAGCAAACGAGGTAAAAGAGAGCATATTTCCCTTACTAAAAATTATTCAGAAGACAGGGCACTCAGAGTTCATAGCTAATACATGTTTTATTTCTTGCCTCTACAGTTAAATTGTAAACCTTGGTAGTACACGAAACACTAAATTGAAAATACTGTCTACGTGAATTAGTAGCTGCCAGTTCATTAGCACTTTGGCATGCACGAGCGCATTTCTTTTGTTATAAATGAAAATCTCAGAGAAACCTTACTTCTGGTGCTAAAGAGACACAGTGTGCAGTGGTGGAAACAAACATGAATTCACAGTGTGAGCAAGTGCTGCATGTTCATTTGGGTTTGGCATTTTAACAGACACCCAGGGGAGGTGGGGAAAAAAAAAGCAGTGTATCCCCATGGTAACCAGGACATCTTTTTTTATAATGTTTAACATGTTTAGCATGTTTAACATTAAACACACCAGACAGAAAAAAATTAGTCACCTAGAGAAATATTCATTTCTGAGAAAAACTATTCATGAACAATAAACATGAAAAGCTCTTGGCTGTATCCTGTGAGATATGAAAAAAAAATTGTTATTTTTCATTTCTGGCAGCTGACAATTTATTCTAAGCTTTTTTCCTACACCTATGAATCAAATGCCTCCTCTCTTCTGCCCCCTTTGTTCTTCTCAACAAAGTACTTTTAGATTTACTTTCTCATGTGCTAAGTTATTCCAAAACCAGATCTTACTAAATTTTTTTATGTATAATAAATTGTTTGTGATCTCCAAGTGAGGAAGGAGGAACATATCTGGAAATGAAATCTTCTCAACTTGATTTGTGTTATGAAAATATTTTGTGGATGATGACTCCTTTACTTTTGTACCTCCCATGCTCCCAATGACTAGGAAGAAAAGTACTTTAAGATTCACTACCATTGCATAAAGGCATCTCAAAACTGCATAACAAACCAGTGTATTCCTATTATGCCAGCTTTACTTTTTTACTGATGGTTCATTTTATACTTGTATATAAATCAGCCAGTCAAGTGTCAGCTGTATTTTTACATGTCCATTCAACAATCAGAACTTGAAGTTTTAGCTAATCAACTCAATCTTGAACAAGTCAGAACAGAGAATGAATTATTTACTTGCTTATTCATCTGATCAACATCCTATTTCAGAAATCAAGTTCTTAATGCATTTTTTAAAGCCCACACATACACCCATGTGCAACCTATGTGGGAAACTTGCCATCAAGTGACTTTGCATGTTGTACCACTATCAGTCCAGGTGCAGAAAACCTACTGGACACTTTAGTGATGTGTTTCTCTCAAATGGACTTTCTTTTTCTAGCTGCATGTCTGAGCTGACACACAGAAGAGAGAAAAGTTCTGAGACAGAATAAATAATTCCAACTTTCTGCAAAAACCACGACTCTGCCATTGTAAGCAAACGTGTAACATGAGATGCATAAGCATATTTTACCTTGCTGTGGCAGTGTTCACTGGTTTCTATGGAGAAGCAGACTTGTCACCTTGCTGAATGGCTTAAAGCTAGCCTGAAGCTTACTCTAAGACAAGGCATATGTTTTAAACAGAGATATATATGTAATATTTATATACTAGAACATATTCAAGAAAACAAGTTACAGCTTTCATTGTTAGTGAGAATAGCACTTCTAAAATTTTACTGAACAAGGCTCTTTTCTAATCTCCTAAGATTCTGAAGGCTAATATAAACCAAGTTTGTTTGTAACTGGAGTAATTTCTGTGAATTAACACTAAAAGTGGTTTGTCTTTCTCTGTGACACTTCAGAAACCCAGAAGTCTCATTTTGCTTCCTGCTATTAACTGTCAGCTCTGGATGGCTTAAGTATAGAGGGAAGCCAGAAAAGCCATCTGTTAGGAAGAATGAGAAAGCCTAGTTGTTTTACTCATTTCCTGGGCAAAATGAAGACTGAAAGGTTTTCAGTGAGAAAACTGCTTAGACTGCACTAAGCCAGATGTATATAGGGAATTCAAAAGGAATAAACAAAATAGAATTTTCTTAGTTCAGTATAAAACAGTTGTATGGTAAATATGAAGAAAGCACTTGGTCCCTTTTAAGCAGATAATATCTAAGTTTTTCAATAAAATTTACAAATCCCAGGCTTGCTTTTCCAAATGAACTTATATTATGAGTAATGGGGTACTAAAAAAAAAAAGTCAAATGTTAGCAGTATCATCAAAAATAAGTGCCTTCTGCTTTAGGAAAAGTAGGATGTATAGTGCTGGAAAAACCCAGTCACTATGTAAGTTCTGAATCTGAGAAGAATTCTTAAATAATGCATTAGCATAGCACATCAAATTACATTAGATTTCATAAGAAAAATTCAGGACTATTGAACTGTGGGCATATTGAAATTTTGCTTCACAAATGAAAACCTCTTCATCCACATTATAATACAGCCAAACACATTTCTAACATTTTATGCTTTTTTATCTTCTCTTGAAACAAGCCATTACTGATGGGAGGGCTGACAGCCACTACAGCAGTGAACTGAGTGTAAACCAACCTTTACCAAATGTAGCTACTCGAGGTCACTATTCCAGCATAAACCCCAAAAGAATGATTGCAGTGACTCTAGCCATAGTTCAATCTGGAGAAGTAGATGTTGTGCATTTTTATACACGTTTATATACATACACATAACTTTTATATATGTATGTATAATATAATTATATTAATAGACCGAAGTATATGTGTATCCCTATAGACAGGACCAACTTGGATGATCCCTGCAGAAACACCTTTCTGGACTCCTCAGTTTAATCATTCAGCAGCCAGACTACTTAGCTCTCACCTTTGAAACACATTACAAAACTGCATTATTTTACTACTGAGTAATTCAGCTCTTCTGCTATTCTTTTTCCCTCCAATTACACTGTTCAGCTACATTACACAATATCTGAAGCAGTCTCCTCAATATTAGGTTTTCAGATGAACAATTAGTTACATTGATTGCAAAAAACCTTCAGAAATTTAGAGAAATGAAGCTTTGAGCTGCTAAGTCCCTGACACCCACCACAGTTTTCCCCAGAAGAGAGGATTCAAGTTACCACACTGAACTGCAGGCTTCTAACAGCTCATATCTGGATTTCCAGGCCTACAACAAGGAGTCCACTGGATTTTTCCCTTCTTGAAGTGACAGTTTCTCTGGCACACAAACACATTGCTGTGTTTCCTCAACTTGAAACAAATGAACAATAATCCAAATAGTCTGGTGAAAGGCTTATGGAAAAAAAATAATTTCCACAGGCCCTTCCTGAGATGCATTCTTTCTTGGCTACGAATCATGACAGCTTTTCCCAGTAAAGGCCTCTCCTTTACCTATTCTCTGAATTATTGCCTTCCCTCCAGCTACACAGACCATCCATCTGGAGTTCTCCCACACTGCCTTCCTTGAAAAAACTACTTCCATTTCTGTGACATAACACCCCTTGTAGAGCTCTCAAAGGGCTGAAAGCAAGACAGTCATCCCTTTGGAACTGTCTTAAAACACATCTATTTATCTCTGCAAACAGAGGGGTTTGGTTTTTTCTAAGTATGACAGAGTTCCAGTGGGGAGATGCCTTTTTCCACAGTGACAAAGGCATTTCACCAACTCGGCTGCTGTAAAGAGCCTCCTTACTGATCTGTATGCATCACAGATTATGTTTGACTATGGTCAGACACTCAGAAGCAAAGACCAACTAGAAGACTCCCAGATTCCTGAAATCAGCTTCCTAAACCCAGCACATGTCCCTACTGCTAAAGCTGAGGCAAGTATCTTTGCTTATCTCAGAAAAAAACTGTTCAGTATTAACCAGCAATTATTTACACATTGGAAGTTTTGCATTTTCAGCATTCTTTTAAGGGAGAAAAATACTTCTTTTTCAACACTGAGTCTTGTTGCTTTTCCCTTAAATAATCTCAACTTCTATTTATCATCATATAGCATTCAAAACTGGGAACAGTACAGATGAGATCTCAAACCAAGCACAGCACCAAGTAGAGCAGAATAATTACCTCCTGTGCCTCACATCTGATGCTTTTGTTACTATTACCCAGAACAGGTTTTGTTTTGGTATCACTGGGTCTTAAGTCTTAGTCTGATCTGCTGTAATGTTCAGAATACTCAGCACAGAACTGCTTCATTCCCTGACAAGCTGATGCCCCTAACACTCAATCCATTTTTCCCTTACAAATTTTACAAAGCCAGTCTGTTCTACCATCCACTACTAATGAAAACACTGAATAAATTTGTAAACTTGATCACTGTACTGTGCTTTAGCCAGAGAAATAGTTCCCGAGTTTCCAATTTAGAATGCTGTTTAAGAAAAAATCTTCTATTCATTGTTCTTTAGTATGTTAGAGAAACTTAAATCAAAGAATTTACCAAAAAAAAAAAAAAAAAAGAAAAAAAAAAAAAAAAAAAGACTTGAAAACTTGAAATCAGACAGTCAGATAGTAGCTCACAGGCCAACATCAGCAAGTTATTAATGTCTGTCCATAAGCAAGTTAACTTTACCTTAATCAGTAACACAAGTCAGCAGTAAGCACTTGATGCTTTGCAGGGGTAATGTGATATTAGCTTCAAGTTGCTCTATCTCCTAACATCAAATCACATTTACAAATACTTACTGTTAGAGGATATTCTCTCTAGGGCTGTTTGATAGATGACTTTTGAACTGGAATAGCATGAAGTCATACAAACCAGTATGTTTTTAAACTACATATAGAATTATTCAGAGGAAGGTTATGTCAGCATTTTCTTACTTTGGAACTAGAACTGTCAACATCATTGTCTAAACTTAAAATGGTCAAAAAATAATTGTATGGGTGTGAGAGCAGTACCACAGCATTACTTCAAAGGATTTTGTATTTATATAATAAATGAAAAACATCTAGGAAAGCTCCCCCCACCTATTCCACAGTTAATTTTGGTTTTTTATTGATCCAGTCTTGAATAATGCTGCTTATTTGGTAACAATATCAGGCAAAAACATGAGCAAGTGTCATTCTGCATTCCAATATGAATCATTCAATAAAGTTTTGCAATATATACATTTTATCCAGCTTCTGACATTAAAGGTCATCATGCCAATGAAAATTCTTAACAATACAATAAAGTCCTTCAAATATAAATGCTTACGAATGTAATTCAAGAGACCAGACAATTTAATTTTCTGAAATTTATATCACTCATATCCATAATAATTTTACATTTCACACTTCATGCTCTCAAATGTTACCCTAGAGAAGACTAAATCTTTTTGCCACATATACTATTAAAGACACTAGCCAGGTTTATAGAGTTACAGAAGACTATAATAAGATGTAAAATTTAGTAGTAATAAGTTATGACATTTGCTGACTAAACCATTATTCAGTCTACCCTAATGTTTGAGCCACTCAAATACAATAAGTATTTGGATGTTATATACTACCCATTTCATATACTTACAGTGCAAAGTAAAAGACAATTTTTTCCTGAGCATTTAGGAAATGAAAATCCTTTTTCTTTATGTTTGATCACAGTCCATTTAAAATATACTCCTCACATACCTAGGCTTGTCAAGACTGTACAATTAAGACAGGCAAAAGTTTGTAGATATCAGAAGCCCAATCAGGAATCAGAAGGGTTACTGAACATCTCTAAAATTTGTCCCTGTTTTTCAAGTCTAAGGATATAATAGGATTTTGAGTCTTAGCAAAAAATTCAGAAATTACATTTTTCCCATAGACCAAACATTCCAAAATGTACAAACCACATGCCTTCCAAAACAGAGAAACAGTCGCTATTTAAACAAATTGCAATACATATTTCAACTTACTATTCTGTAGTTAATGTAATGCCCAGTGAGCTGTGCCTCCAACAGACATAAGAGAATAAAACTTTTAGGAATGTGTTTTGGGCATTTTGTAAGGAAGCTGGATTCCTTACAAGTTCATCTTTTCCTCAATAGCTACAGACCATGAGTTTCTAATTCAATCTTCTCTTCTGTTTGCAATATATCAGGTTCTACTGGAGGAACAGGTGGTCTGAGTATAATCTCTGGACCTCCACCATATATTGACTGAAGAAAATTCCAAGTTTCTTCTGATATTTGTCCAGAATCTGCACCTGAAAAATTTTTAAAATTTAATTACTATTTAAATCTTTATTGATTTAAGTCCAGAACAGATACAAAATGGAAAAAAAATCCAGATTAAAATTTAAAACTGTAAGCATTCAGATCCAAATTTAACATCATAACCTTTATTTTTGCTTTATCTTGCACCAGCTGCCAAAACCAATTACCTATTTTGTGTTAGTTTTGTACTTCTTGATTCTTACAACTATCTGCTCTAAATTATGCAGTAATTGCAGAAAACACATGCAAATTCTATGATAAATATCTTATCTAACATCTACCAATCAAGCTCACAGCCAGTAAATCTTGGGACTCAGGAAACAATGACTCATATTATTATAAGGACATCAATCACATCACTTACACAGTAAAGTTCAAGGACTCAAGATTCTTGCTTCATCACAGAAATTAATACTGATATTAAAGAACAAAAGTATGAGAAGCACAGTGAAATTCCCAGAGACAAAAGGACTATTATTAGGACAATGAGAGCTCCAGCAATGCTCCTGTAGCACTGATGGGTCAGCCTGATTTCATTCACCGGTTAAAGTCTTTGCTTATGATCCCATGCTCTGGCTAGAGGTCTGTCTCCTGTCTCAAGCCAGCATCCAACAAGCATTGCTGATTGTCCACAACTTTTTCCAGTGGCAAAGACAAGATGCATCAGCACGTCCCCCCTCTAAGTTTTAATACAATGATCTGTCAGATACTGAGTGATTTCCTCACATTAACCCACAGAGAGATCACATTTCTGCTCTACCAGAATAAGCCTTCTTTTCTTTTAGCAAATCAAAACCCTACTTGACAGTTTTCCCTGACAGCCTTATTAGACATTATTAATTTGTCTTGTTAAGCTTGTTTTAGCACCCTCATACTTTAAAAAAAGGAAGTCAGCCCTACAAACTTCTCCTCCTACCTCCTGTACTTCTCTGTCCTCATCACCCGCTGCAGTGGTGCTTTGTATGTTTAGAGTTTCTAAAGGGGAAGGGTACAAAGAGCTGCATGTTTGTTTAGCTACACAAACTCAGCTATGCAAAGCTTCCCCTGGAAGTCACCATGCAGATCCCATGCCAGTACTGATGATGTTATGCCTCACTTCTACTCTTTTACCTTCAGGCTCTCAAGAAACAACTCCACCTCTGCAGGCACAGGAGTAGATCTTCACTCACTCACTCATCCAGACTGCAGCCAGTCAGGTTAAACTGAACAGGCACAGTGAACTCAGGCACTGAGTCACAGAAATGTGTAGTACTGGACCCTATTTAGGGGCATTCCCACCTCTTACAAGTTATCAGAAAGATTTTCTACATCCTACTCGTTTTTATTTCTACGCAAGCTCTAATTTGTACCAATGTAGCTGAAAGTAAACCAACAACTGGCCAATTTGCTTCAAATTTAATTACATTTCAAATTGATTCAATTAATTAAATCATTAAAATGCACTAAAAAACTCATGAGTCCCAAAACTCATTGTTTTTAAAATAAACTCTTGACATTCTACAGTTGGTGAGGTTTATGGTAGGTTTATTGGTATATCTAGTGTATGCTGAGGCATTAAGCAAAATTGGGAAAAAATCCAGTTAAATAAATGTTAATCTTATTGATGCAGATTGTTCTTTTAGGCTGAGCTGAAATGAATTTAAAGCTTCCTAGAAAGTCTAAAGACTTCCTAAAGCAGGACATATAAGAATGTTTTCCTCTGTAGCTATGAATTCCAAATAAATGACATTGAGCATTTAAATCTGAAGATTAATGAAGAAATCTGTATATTTGCAAAAACTTCACTAACATGCAATGTACAGTATCAAATGACTTGCAGAAAAATGAGCAACAGACTTTATGTACAGTGGTTTTTCTCTCTCTGTGAGATGTTTTTCTATTCAAATTAGGTTTCAAGATTCAAATAACTACATACAGATATAGAACAGTCTCCAAATTTTGTTAAGAAAACCCCCATCAAACCAAGTGATGCAAAGCCAAAGCACACTTTCTCCATTTTCAAGTTACTCTTGAAACACCTCCTACACTCTCAACTGCACTTGGATTAGTCTATTGCATATAGTAATTCTTCATTTTAAGAATAAAATGGTTACCCAAAAATGGGCACAACACAGATTAATTAGAAACTGCCATTCATTTTATTGTAACAATAAATAAATTTTTAGAAATCATAAATTTCCCAAACTTCCAGCAAATGCATAAGGCTGCAGCAATATTGGACACCTACCTTGTTTCAGCACAGCATTGCCACATTTTGTTACTGCAATCTTAGCATTATCAATGGGGCCAGGAGGATCTAGTGCAATAGAAAAATTATTAAAATTGGGAGAGCTGAAAACAAACAGCAGGTTGGAGGTTCTATTTGCAAAGGAAAGGAAAAACAGATAATTTGTTTACTGCTTGTTCTTCTACAGTTTAACAGTACATTCTAAGTTGTTAAAAGCTAATCACATTTTAATTAAGAGCAAGTTTTCCAAAGCATTCCTGATTACAGTTAAGTCTTCAAGCAACATAAAACACAAATTAATCCTAATTTTTACCCTTACCAAAGCTGTCCCAGAGCACACTCTGATAAGATTGTAGAACAATTTATCAGTTTCCATTTTAAAACTTTAGAGGCATCTGAAGTCAGCTAAACTGACATCAGTACAGTTGTTACTGAGCTGAGTTTACATTTGACAAGGTCACCTTTCCTCCAGAAGCTGCAGCATCATCCATCAGTTTGCACAACAAAATCCATTCCCTCCTGTACTTAGAGCCAATTTTCCTGCTGCCACTAACAGCAAACATCCTGCAAACAAGCAACATTCCTCCCAACACCATCCCATTATCCCACTGCTGTAAAGTATTTTACTATGTTCTGTAACCTGGATGCATTGTAACCTATAAAACCTGTGCTTAGATATTTAAGAGCTTTCTTTGCCTTTGCTATCTGCTCTTCCTACAGTTTTCTACCAAAGCAGGAACAAACAACAATACAACAGAAGATTACCTAGATTTTGAAACGGAGCACAACTTACCACTGTCTTTACCCTTTACAAAGCCTTCCCATTCTCTGAACCAGTGCATGCTGATGCAGTAAAACGTTGATGGAGATTCTTCTTCTTGGAATGCTCTATTAAGCTACAGGGAGAAAAAAAAAAAACTCTGGTTTTCTGCCCTTTCATTTCTTTAAACTACTGAATTCTTTGAACTGTGCTAACACCATACCATTACACTGTAACAGAACATTTTAAAGAATCACTGACCATAAAAAAAGTAAACACCTAGTGAACAGGTGAGATGAGATTCTGAAGCAGTGGTAACCTTCATATTAAAAGCTGATTTACTGTTTTGTTGAGAAATTACTTTTGTTTCCTAAAAACAGCAACAAGTTCTTCTTAAGCACAAGTGCTTACTCATCAAACACTAATAGATAATTACTGTGAAGGCTGAACTTTCAAGTCGCAAAAAAAGCAGAGATCTTATTTTTGTAAAATGAAAGTGGTTTGAAAATCTTCTTCCATAATTTTATGGAAAATTCTTTGTGTGATGAACTGTATCTTCATCTGTGTTTCTTTTTCCTCAAGTATTCTGAGCAGATGGCACTACAATTCCAAGCAAGGCACAGTGAACTAACACACTGGGATTTTTCATGACTTACAGATCTTTTTACAACGTTATGAAGAAACAAGCAAAAGGTCACTTAAACCTTCAAACCATTATCTTTTTAGCTCTGTAATAACACAGCTACACTTCCCCTTTGAAGTCATAAACCTAAAGCATCAACACAACTTCTTGAGGTTTCATATAGAGTAAGTGTTGCAATCATTCCCTAAAGCCATCTTTATAGAGAACAATAGAATTTTCTGTGTACTAACCAGTAACAATAGTTGCACAACAGTGCACATATAATCACTGCTTTTACTGGGAAGACACTGACTGCTAAAAAGCAAATGGGGTTGACTCAATGTCATGAATAATAATTTCTATCCCACGATAATCCAGAGTAATGAAAATTTCTAAAAATTTTAGAAAAACATGGAAAATATGAGAATCTCTGAAGCGTGATTAAAGGACAAACAGAACTGAAAAAACAGAGTCAGTTCTATTTTTCTTCCTTTCATGAGTTGAGATAGCAGAAATGGAACTCCAGTATCTCTGCAGCTATTTTCAATGAAAACTTCAAAACACATTTTGGTTTAAGAACATCAAAATCATTACCTCTAGTTATTTTACTATTCAGACTCAAGCACATAATCCTCTAACCAGGGAAAATATAGTAGCTCCTTGATATTAATTTTACAGATCCATGACAATACCAACATATTTACTTCACACTGAATCACTTACGTTTGTTTACATTTCTAATGCCTTTTCTTTAAAATTAGAACTAATGATTTCCATTACATTTTTCTTGGCACAGTATTATTACACTTAAACCATAGCAGGCTGCACAGAACAGAACACTGGCAGTGTAACTGCTCACATGGCTGTTTCCATACTATAAAAAAGCAATTTAAGAAATACATGAAAAATTTTCTCTACGTACATTTTCACCTAAGAGTTATCTGGGATTTCACAAGAACACTACTGCTGCCATTAAGAGAGGTGGGGTGGTATACAGGTATAGAGATATTTAATAAAGTCCATTTGTTACAGGAATCCCTTGTGCAATTCTAGTAATCCCTTGGGTCTAGTCATGAATGTCAGGTGCTGGCCAGTAGCAGAATGGATAAATGTGTACTGTTTTACCCGTATAAACATTTCCAATTCATTTTTCCTTCTTTTTTCAATTCTTTCAGACTCTATTTGGCAGGTGTGACAAACATACAGATGGTTAACAGCTGGTCCTCCTCCATATCTGCAGAAAAAGTAAAAAACCCCAAACAATCAGCCTTGTGGAAAACATCATGTAAAAAGATCATGCACCTGCAGACGTGGCAAATGTTAGTATGAACAGAAGGCTGACACATGCCAGTCACAGTGATGCCAATAGCCATAGTTTATTTTCTTAGTAATATTCTGTTCTCCATCCTAAGACCATCTTGCAAGTTCTGACTGCCTCATGCCAGTACAAACCATCTCAAACTCATCACAGACTTCAGAAGGAGCTGCTATGGTTAAACATGTCAGTGAGCAAGTATTGTTCAATATACACCAGGCGTGATTTTACCAAAGAAGATTCTAATTCTATTCTAAGAAACAACCTATGGAAATTCCAGCCAGTTCTGTCTTAAACATGTTCCTAAATCCCACTGCAGACTCCTCATTAGCTTTGCTACCTCCCTGACCCCAGCCTATAAACTTATTTATAGTCTTGTTCTTAATAGGTTATTCTTGACCCTTCCCTCAGGTTTTTTTTGTGTGAAATTATATCCATGGAAGTCTGCAGGGGCACTGCTCCTGTGAAGGCTATTTTTACATACAGAAAATGGATAATGGAAGAAAAATCCAGTACATCTAGGAAAAGGGAAATAAACTGCAAATACCATTGTTTTTATTTTTTACTTGTGTGCACCAAAACTTTAAAACATCAATAAAAAACTCCCCAAACCCTCAGATGTATCGTTCAGGTGGCAGGAAATTAACAGCTAAAAATATTTCATGCAAGGGGAATACAGAGTGTTGAAAGCCATCAGCAAAGCTCTTCTGCAGCTTTTTGTTACTTTGGAATAAGGCATAGCTTGTAAGAATTCCTGCTTTGTAAGCAAACACTCAAACCTGACTGACATTAAAGTGTGGGGCAGTAACACAGAACACTCAGATATAAGTTATTTTGAAGCAGTACTGGCAGCTGAGGCTATGGATTCAAAGCCAACATAAAAGAAAAGCTGTCTGCAGCCAACAAGAGAACAGGAAGCTGATACAGAGAGCTCTTTCAAAAAACCTCTGCAAAGTGTACTTTTGCTGACCTACTTTGTGTTATTTCATACATACCATCCATGTTTATTGCTTTAATATTGAAGCACTAACCCAATAACACACTACTCTCTGCAGTCTTTTACTTTGCATAAGGAAATGATATAAATTGGCTGTTTGCAGCCCCTTCACTCAGCTGGGTGCCCAGAGGGCTGTCTTTTTCCTGAGCCACTAATTCTAAAGTCTGATGCTTGGCTCTCAAACTATCACTGGATTTTTCCCAATTACAGCTCCAAACTTACCTGCTGTACAGATTGTCCCATATATTCTGAGGTAGCATTACAACAAGGTCCTCTATGAAGTTAGCTTTGTGTGGAGGAACACCTGCAAAAGGAACAAAAACAATGAAAAAACACTTGTGGGTTTTAGTGAGGGGAGGAGACCATGTTACAAGTCCATAAATAAATAACAAACAGAACCTTTCAAGGAATTCAGAGAAATTACATTAAATAAATTTTACCTAGGCAGAATCTATTACTGTATTTAGAGACACCACTGATTTTAGTCTTTTATGAGGCTGAAAAACTTATAAAAAGCAGAAGCAAACTATACGAATGGCTGAAGTTAAAGGGCTAGAATCCATTTTACATGATGAGTTCAAAAAGCTTCTTCAGGTATACAGTTAAAATGTCAGGATTTTTTAATATCTTGATTATGCATGTAAACACTAACAAACTGTCTACTCAAAATTCACTTATTTGCTGCAGACCTTTTGGAATTACTTCAAACAGCATGAATACTTGAGAGAAATTTTGAGGAAGGCAGAAATGAAGGGGCTCGCAGAATTAGCAGTGTTGAGTTGAAGCACATGGTAAACAACAGTGGACTATGCAGGAATTCTTGGGAACAGAGAAAATCAAGTACTTGGGCACTTGTACATCAAGAGTCAACTGCTGCAGCCCTGCAGAGGGAAAGCCAAAGGGCTCACAGGTACTCTGCAGATGGCTACAGGGACACAATCATCCTGTGTTAAAATTTTGGTTCAGCAACAGGGGCAGCACCTCCATCATCCAATCCATTGCAATTGTACTTTTATTAGAAAATAGGTACTACACAGTAATGGTTTCTTGGATTGTTAGCACTCAAATATGGCTATTTCCCCAAATGTGTTTTGCTTAGTGCAATGCTCTTATTTTTGGTTGTTTTTTTTTTTTTTTTTACATGTAGCACAAGGTAAAATTTTTATGCTCCTATACAAAATACACAGCATTACTACTTGATTGTCACACTGCTATGTACTGGATATGCTGCATCAACTCAATTTCTTCCAAAGCAGCTTTCAAACCTTCTCACTGCTTATAGCCCCAAGCTGAGAAAATAATTTCAATTTGCAGATGAAAGTATTAAGGACGATGATATAGTGACAGGATGTTTTAAAATGTGAATATACATGTTTAAGAAGCAAGCAGACAAGAGGAACTGTTCCTCCTTAAGAATCAAGAAAGTTTATAAACAAAATCAAATGTGCAGAGAAAAGAAAAAAAATAGGACAACTTCACACAGTATAATTTCTACTTAGTCAGCTACTAAAATAAGAAAGAATTTACTCAGAAGTTATAATTTACCAAAGAAATTATAATATGAATTTAGCATAGTCGAATTCCTTTTATTAAAACAAGTATACACCACTGCTATAGCTAGAAGTTGACAAATTATTCTTAAATGATTCACAGTCTCACCTCCATGAATACAGAGAAAGTCATTATTTGAAATTGGTCCTGGCTCTGCAAAAGTCTTGAATTTATTTAACCACTGCCTGGAAACATAGAACTGCAGAAGACTTGGTTCCATCATATTCAGCAGCCCTGATATCCTCCGTCTCTCTCTCTGTGCTTCTTCACTGCTCTTTCTAGTACAGAAACAGAAATCATTAAACAAATACAGATCCTGTATACAGTGCAGATAACTTTTATGCAACTCTAACACAATGTATTTTGCAGCCAACTTTTAGTGGAAATTTGATCTTAGTACCAGAAATTTAAAATCTGAACACTGAGTTGCTTCTATTATCTCAAGCACAAAAGTTCCCTAGACTGAAGATGGTAATAACATGACTTCTCACCTTTCATTTAAATTCTCAGAAACAGAATGGCCTATAAATAGCATTAAATTAAATGCATAATAAAATGTATAATACAATGGATTAAATTACAATACATTAAAACCTCTATTTTCCTACATCCCATCCATCTGATAAATACTTTGGACAATTCTGGTTAGAGCTCTAACAGTTACAAACTTTCTGTGTGCAAAACTTCCCTGTGTGCAGAATTCCCTTCCTCTAACTGGAAATAAGGTGGCTAGTTCTTAATTGATGCTTCAAGTTCTCTTACTATGCAGATTTCATTTTCATTTTAACATTAACACTTTAGCTCTCACAGAGCAAGTGTTAAGGACATAACTGAAGGATTAAGTTTTTCTCCAGCATAGGCTTTTCTCATTGGTCAAATTGTTCCATTATAATTCCCACAGGGCAGCTAAACCTGAAAGCTTAAAAGGTATTTACATACATAACTCATAGGGGTATGATTGTACTTTTGATGTCTTCCTTACCTGTAGAAGAGAACATAAGCTTCTGCATTTTGCACTGTGGATTCTGATACTTCTGTGACACTCTGGTCATCAAACTCATACCACAAGTTATTTAAATTGTTGCGACAATAAGCTATGTAATGTCCACCTAGGGTGCAGGAAGCAAGAGTTAGCAAAGAGGGTCTAGAGCTGCCATTTTACTCTGTAATACATGAAAATGAACTAAGTCATAATAAAATCCCCAAGTCTTAAATGGGAGAAACAGAATTGTTAGCAGATATGACTTTGAAATTAACTCCTGTTAAACTCAACATCAGCTTTTTTCTAAATTTCTATTAGCTAGTGGTGAATTGAACTACTTTCAGCACATTCCTGCACTCTTCAAGCAGCATGCTGTTTAAAACAGTCCTGAACCATGACATTCAGTGTAAGATTATCTGAACAATTTACTCTTGTCAGTTTTCACAACAAACTCTTTTCAAATCTTTGTATGCTTTAGAATAGAAAATAGAATAGAAAATAGCACAGATATAGAACAGCTACATGATACCATGATCATAACTAACTGTGTTTCAAAGACTATTCTTAATACACGTAAAATTATTACTATTTTTGAATTCATATTTAACTGCTAGTAAGTAAATAATCAAATATCTGCTAAACTGATTAGGTGAAGTGTGACTTAGCAAGGACTAAATAGAAGTTGAAAAACTATCCAGTAGAACAAAAATAAAGGGAAAAAACCTCAAACAATGGATACTTTAAGTCTGAGAAGTATGAGGGGGTAACTTCCATAAAAACCTATATAATTTCTGGCTTAAATGTTTTCTTTCTCCTATTTTCCAAATCTTATAAATACTGAAATCACCTAGGCAGAAATTACCTCGACATATAGCAATAAGATGTTATTCAGCTACTCTTCATTACCCACAAATAGCAGTTACCACCTGTTTTGGGGTTAAATGGCAGTGATCATCCAAAAGAACATATTTTTAAAAAATGACTGGTATCTTTATAGTTCTTTGTAAACAATTTCCAAATATTAAAGCATTGACACAAACAGCAGTTACATAGAGCAGCTGATCAACTGGTCATATGCTGGCAAGTTTATTTGTACATTTATGTTGTTCAATAGTTTTCTTTCTTAATATTCCTGGACCTGTTAAATTTTTTCCACCTTCACTTTTATTTAGGTGTACCACGTAATTTCAAAGATGTGCCAACACTTTCAGAGCAAGCCTTAAATCTTCCAGATCGAGGTAAAAATCACAGCATTCATCTTCCACTTTCTAATTACCTCTGTTTATCTATTTACCCTTCAGTATACAGTTATCACCCTTGAAGAAGAGTGCTGATGTAGCAGCTGCAAAGATAAAACAATCAGCCCATACTCACTGCTGGCAGTCCCATGGTGGCAGATGACAGACAGGAGATCATAAGTCACGATTTGAGCAGGACTGTCCTTTGCAAGGAAAGGCTGAAGGTCAAGGCCTTCCAAGGGAAAGGACACATGGGTCCCGATTTTTGTGGAAAACATGAGCTCATGTCTGAATCTTTTGAGATGAATGCACAGAATCTGTAAGGATTGACAGATTCAGTCAAGAACTATACATGCTATTTGATATTAAATACCTAAAAACTGTGTGCACCATCTTTTCCTTTTATAATCCCAAAAAGGATAGTTTTCCCTATGACTTCAAGCATATTAAACTCTGTGTTTTAATCAGCTGTGGCTACTAACACTGATGCAGCACTGAAAAATGTACCTTTTCTCAATGCACATATTGCACAATCTTGTAATGGGGACACTAATTCCTCCGGATTATTGCACATATCAACTCATGCTTTGAAGTGTAACACTGGATTACTTTCTAAATGCAAAGTTACAAATGTTACTATAGAAAAGCTTTTCAGTCTGGCTGTGGTGTTTAATTCTGTGAACACAGTATAAACAGTAGAATATATGCTAACACAGAACAGAAATGCTGTTACTGCCTGCAGACCAACAGCAGTAACATAGGGAAATCCCATTCCTGCACTTGTCATGTACAAGATTCATTTTCTTACAGGGTGAACAACCACGTTGCTCACATTCTTAACAAATGCCAATACAAAGGTAGACTTCCATCACACAGTATTATATAGACAATTTACTCTGTGCAACTCATTTACTCTTACCACGTTCATAATCATGCAGAAAAAATGCTTTAAAGTGCATATTGTAACAGTACCTCAGGAAATTTTTGTACTTTGCAGAATTTCACTCCATTTCTTAACCTAAGCAAAGGAAAAACCAAACCAAAACAACCAATGATTAATTCTGAAAAGGTTTTACTTTATTGCACTAGATCAGCAAAAGCCTAAGCTGAACATTGCATTAGTAAACCCAAAATATTTCTGGAATGTAGACTAGACATGGAGTAGCCAAAATGATACAAACAATGATGGTTCATAAGACAAGACAATCTGTACTGCTGAAAAATTCAAAACAGCAAGTACTATCAAGTCCCAACTAGCTAACAGTTTCTATTAACATAGAGGAAAAAACTTGAGGCTTCATGAAAGCTGATTATCCAGCAAAAAACAAAAAAAAATGAACTAAGTTTACTTCTAAGAAATTATCTACAGCACATACAAGAAGGAATAACGTTCCTGTACCATAAAGGGCTTCAAGTAGTCTTCACACCACTTCTGTTTCTTGGTTTTTTAGTATTTAAAGCCATATATTATTTATTTAACACACCTTAGTGTCCTACTGCATATCAGGGGAAAGCTGCTAGTACTAGAGAGAGCTAAAGACTTTTATTTTGTCAAACAAAACCAATTTACATCTAAATTGGAACGGCATGAGAAAGAATTAAGCACATGTGGTAGGGTAAGTCGGTGCTTCCTTGGGAAGTATTCCTTGGGAATGCTGAATTTCTGACAGTCAGAACACAGGATCATATCAAAAGATGAACAGTATTGGGACCTACCCAACAGAAATAAATGTCTCTTGACTAACAGAAACAGTAAAACCTCAAATTAAGACAGTAAAACAAAGGTAAAAGCCAGCTTACTTTTTACACCTTCCACAGCTGTACATGTTATCACCTGAAAACATCAGGGAGAAGAAAACCAGCCATCATTCTCTAAATCCAAACAGTTATCCTTTAAGTGTGTACATTTGATAGAAAAAAAGTGTCAAGGGAATTTAAGCTGCATTCAGTATTTAATAGTCATAATAGTGTTGACATAGCAACTACAGGAGAGGTTCTTAGGTTTTGTCTTCAACTATGAAGCAGTACAGTATAATCTGAAGAGATGATGCTATATAATTCAAAAGGGAAATAATTTACTATGTCCAAATTGAGGTTATAAGAATGAATATTAATATGGTGGGTTTGAAATTTTTATGAGCCTTCAGTTGATACAATTTCACTAAACCAAATTCAGACTGACTTGACACTTCTAAAGCAGCTTTCATAGGCATTTCTCTCAAATACTCAGTTGAATGAGAAGCTTACCTTTCTGAAATGAATGATCCCAAATGAACAAGGACTGACTGTATTACACCTTAACAGGTGGCCTCTGCTTAACTGCATTAAGCTAAGAAGATATTAATCATCTCATTGTGACAGGAGGAAAAAAACACAGAAGAAACATGTTCAGGTAATTAACCTCTTACCCTTGAGCTCATCTCTGGCGAAAAAGGCAGCAAGACAATCTTGTAAGGTTACAACTGGACCCCAAAACCAGCTAGGAACACATGAGACAACAAACCTGAAACATCATTGACAGAAAAGAAAGAAAACCAACAAATGTTCTGCCAGAAGAGCAGAAACTAGAAGTTCAAAATAGATAATTGAATCAAACAAGGTAAATATTATTTACCTTTTGAAGTATTCCATAAAAAAGGCTATCCATCCTTGGGGGGCATATGCTTCTCCACATGACCCTGCCTTGACCAGAGATGTCTGATGACTTGCAGAATGGAGTTTAGCAAGATCTTCCTTACCTGGAATAGGCAAGGACAGATCCTGAAAGGTCTCCAGGGTTACAGACAGCTAAGGAAGAAAATAAATGAAACACAGTGGAGTTAAGCTTGAAGAGAAAAGGTTAATTAAACTGAATTCTGTACAATTCACTAGTAACTACCAAGTCACTGCATCACTGAAAATTCCACTAGGTAGGAAATTACCATTAAAAAGCACATTTACAAGAATTCATTTTTTAAAAATCGGAACCAAGACATAGCATTTTAAAATTAACTTGCACATTGTTATCACGAAAACATTTTTTTAGGTCACTATTACTTTTCTTCATATCAGTCCTACAAAGCACTATGATTTTTGCTTCAGGCTGTGTTACACATAATAGTTTCAGAAAGCTTCACTCCATTGTTTCTACAGCATTTTACTCTGACATTATATTGACCTGATGCAACTGGACACGCTGCAAGGGAGACCCATCTGTGCATTTTCTTGCTCCTGTGCTTCATTTAGTGATCACATAGTCACAGAGTCAAACATCAAACACATTCTAGAAATTTTTGTTTGTTTTTTGAATTTCTTCACCAGATTACCCTAAGACAACTTCACAAAGCAGTCAATGATTCATATCATTGCAAAAGTTAGTGTCTTTACTTGGATTTTTTTGAAAGACCTTATTTTGTAAGTCTCAATCTAACTGACAGGACAGTTACAGCACTATATTAGATCACTGTCTCATCTTTTCTTTGAAACATCAGGTAGCATGTATACATTAGGATATTCAGAGCATTACTAAAATCTAATGAGACCTAAATGAAGTTGAAGAGCAAGCTTCTCTCTTCATCCTTGCTGTAAACCAATTCTCAGAATGTTTTTTTTAGCTATGAGTAAATATTCAGCTCAATGAATACAAGCTATTCTAAACACAAAGTGCTGGTAGAAGCTACTATTACAATTTGAGAGAACGAGTATGAAACACCCCAACCTTCTGAGGAAATCTGCCACAAAAGAATATAAAGTTACCAGAGAATGACTGTATTCAAAAAGCAGTAAGAAAAGAACATGTTAAAAGCCAGAACTTTCTCTTCTTACCCGATCACAGGTCAAGCACTGGACTGAACTTATTATAGTGCCATCAAATATATCAGAGATAACACTCCTGTACTTCTTGCGCTTCTTCCTTTTTGGTGACGATACCGTTGAAACTATAAAATGACAAAAGTAAAATGCTGCAGTAAGGCAAAGTACAGTGGATTCTGATTACATTTCAACTTTGTGTAATATAATTAGAAGTCTCATGTTCAGAGTAAAATTATAAGCCAAGCCCTGTTTTCTATTTACTAAATATTTCTTAGGAATGATGAGATCACATTACTGCCATCATAGGCAATTATTGTGGGTTCCTCAAGCCATTGGGGACAATCACCAGAAACATTTGCCTCTGTAAGTAAAACTCAAACTGCCAGTCTTGAAGTCTACAGCCTATTGCGACATGATGGATTTATCTTGGCAGGAATCCCTCAAGGTATAAAAAGAAACATTTTATTTGACACTTAATTTGATTAAGTGTCAATTTAAATCTTCTTGGGAAGTTACAACCATGCTGGGCTGAAAGGCAGCATCTCAATATTACTGTATCAAAACACTGATGACAGAGGATTGAAGTAGACTAAAGGTACAACTGGAGTCCAGCCTAACAGCTGCTTATTAAAAAACCCAAAGTCTCTCAACCTCTCCTGGGCAAGCACCAGTGACTGAGCACCTCTTCTGACAGACTCACTTCAGGTTGTCTAAAACCCTCCTGTAATGGCAAAGCCACAACTGGAGACAGTAGCACAGATGCAGCGTCAAAGCTGCTGAACAAACCAGACAAGGAGGTCAATGATTCAAGTCCATTAAATCACTGTCATGCAACACCAATGCTAAAGCATTAAAAAGATAATAAAATGTTCAGAACTTATCTGCAAAGGCTATTAAATGAAGCAGGATCATAATATTAAAGTTGTATTTGTTTTTTGATTTGGTTTGATGCAATGCCTTAAAAGCAAGCTCTGAAAGACAAGCTTTGCTTAAAGTAATCTACTGTTAGACAAATCAGGGAAAATAAAATCATATATTGTTCCTCATGCCCTAAGGCAGCACTGTCTTATATGTAAAGGCAGTAAAAGTCTAAATATTCCAGATGCTCATAAAGGCATCCTGCTGCAGTGCCAAGAGAAACACTCAGCACTGCAGGGACATTAACTACCATGAAGCAGCCAGCATTTACAGGTTTATCTACAGTACAATTACACTTTGCTCCTTAAACCTTAATTGACTAAAATGGTGATTTACTGAACTTCTGCTGAATAACCAATGAGCTTATTCTCTGGAGAGCATTACCTTTGGGGGTACTAACTTCTCATACCTTTCTCTTCTCTCCAAACTGGTACTACTGAGAAAATTGTCTAAAAATAATATTCTGCCTTCCTAAAATAGAGGCAAATACTATTCATGCTTCAAAAGAATCAGAAGATTATAGAAATACAGGGAATAATCTTGCATGTCCAGCTTACAAAACACTCCCTTTTCCCCACCAGCTAAAAGCCCCTTAGGAACAACCCTGCATTGTTACACAAGACATAAGAAACACAATGAGAACTATAATGTGGAATAATTCAGTACCAGGAAGGAGCAAATACAGAGCCTCTACCTTTTTTGTGGACCTGTGCCAGTGAAGAGCACGATGGGAATGACTTTGGAGGGCTGTTTGATAAGCGTGTGTTCATCCCTTCAGCTGAGGATGGTGTTTGGGCAGCAGATACATCATTCATGTGAACATCATTGATGTAATCTGCAATTCAGAGTTGCACAAATTCTGTCAAAAAAAATTACTGCACAATGAACAGACACAGTGGTCATGTAACTTATTTAACCCCACTGTCAGGGCACTGGACATTCAGGTATGTAGCTTCAGTTCCTTTGAAGTTAAGAACAAAACAAAAAACCCACTCTATCTGAAACCTTACCCAACACAAACAGCTAGCTCATCAAGGGAATTAAAATCAAATTCAGAAGATCTAAACTGAAAAAATTAACTAAGTAAGGACATGGTTTACAAGTAAAACTACCTACCTTATTTGGCCCATACCTCTACTACATTCTATAACTCACTTCTACTCCCACAGATATTCTGGCTAAGATTTTGACTATTTCAACTGCACTTTAGCAATGCATTACCAGAGAATCTGCTGTGTATCTGTACTTTGACAGTTCCTTGGTTATTTAAAAATTCAGTGGTCTCTGAGGCAGTGTTTGTGTCTTTTTCCAAGTCTTCCATAGAATTTGCTCGTTTAAGTTTGTTGCTTTTTTCTTTCTGCCAGTCTTTGGAAGTGACTGAACTGTTATCATCATCCTGAATTAACATGGTTGTTTCTGCAGGATCCTCTAAGACAGGTTTGAAAATTGTGTCATTTTCTGTTTTATCACAGTTTCCACAGGATTCACAGGGCTGAAAGCTTAAGTCTGACTGGCTCTTATCTTCTTCCATACTCTCTTCAACACTCATAGGCTGGGCATCTTCCAGTTCTACAACTGGTTCTTTAAGTTCCTCATGCAGCAAATCCATGAGACAACGTAAAAATTCTTGTGCATCCTAGAATTTTAAACAAGTTTGACCATATTACTCTATTTTATCTGGAAGATATTCACAACAGAAAAGATACAGATAAGTGAAATGAAAGCTGGCTGTTAATGAAGAATGAAGAAAGTTCCTCTGTCCCAGGTCTAATGTTCAAAACCACTTTTCACTTCCAGACCATGTCTGTTTCCTGCATACATTTCTTGCACGTCACAAATAATCTTATAACACAAATTTCCTCCCAAAATAAGCTATTTTAACAACACCAGCAAAAATGTTGTCATAGGTTACTGGAACAATAAACATAACTCAAACAAGTACCAGCAGCATGGTCAGACGCCAGCTCTGCTTGTACTGGAGCATTTTAGAGATAAAATGCTCCATTAAAATCAACCAGAGCCTTGCTTTCACTGGGTATGAAGTAAAATTACTATGATGTGACTTAGCCTGACTTTCCAATGCATCACACTGACAACAATAATACAATTCTTCTAAAGCCTCAACAAGATTTCCCAAATGTGTTCCCACAAAGAGCTGTAATACTACAAGTCTGTGTTTGAAAACATCCTAAAAGCCACCAAATTTCATCAATCAGTGCAGTATCTATTTCTATCTTGGCAATAGAAAGTATCCAATAAAGCAGGTATGTGAGAAAACAAAAGACTCTTGTTGGCAACTGCTACTGCTTTTATTTTCTTCTGTTTTCCTTTTTGTATTCTGGTTGTTCATAATAGTAATTTTTGCTGCTCAACGTTCCCATCTATCATAACAAATACTCATTCAGCTCAAAACTGCTGACTACAAAAACATTTCTTTTCTTAAAAATTGCAACTTACAGAACTGAGTTTGGATTTGGGTAATGAAAAAAAACCCCAGTATGCCCACTTGCTGGCAATTCTTTCACAAAAAACCAAAATTAACAAAAACATTTAGACATCAATTAAGAGATAAACATTCTTCATTGATCAATGTAATTTTCTCCCTGAAGATTGGACATGGCTGCCCAGCTTGCTCTAGGAGAGTGCTGGCTATGAAAGCCCTGCTGTGTTTTAATTGTTGCCATGAAACCTGCTGAACACACAACTGAACTATGATCCAGGCATAACTGAAAAAGGTTCTCATTAAGTGTTGCTCTGCATGGAAAAAGATGTTTTCATCAGCATTCAAAGCTGCAAGCATACAGTTTCTTTTTGGTTTTCAAGGCTGAATTTCTGCTTTTTCAGAAAGCTAGGTGGCACGTCAGAAATTCATGAGCAGATTACAGAACTTTAAGCTTAGTATTTAAACACTGACTTTACAGCTTCATGCAGCAATTGAACATTAAAACATGTCCTAATCCTTCACTCCACAAATATGAAACATAATGGAACAGCAAAATTCCTATTAATAAATGCAGATTCCCAGAAGACACTAGTAAGCTTTTCTAATTACAAGGTTTAAATTTTTCACCTAGTCCTAAAGCTTTTAATGATAGTGCTCCACACTGTATGAATGCACCAGATATTGTATGAAGCAGCAACTGAAGAATGCCTTTCCTATAAAATGAACCCTGCCCATTTAACAAGCTACCAACCTGAGGTTCCCATAACACACAAATGGTGGGGCTTTTTTCCAAGACACTAAATGGAAACTGCATACTGTGTATTTTTTTTTAAAACATCATTAACAGACATATATTAAAAATCTGTTATATTAACCTTTTTTTAGCATCTTTATTTTCTGAGACTGCTCAAATATTAGCAGCATTATTTCCCACAAAGGAGAAGCTCAGATATTATTACTTGAATTTTTCTGGAAGAAAAGGAGTTATTCTACACTGAAGGCTTTTTGAGAATTTGATATAAGTAAATATAAAACATGACCTAACTACTGATTATTCCATTTCAAGTGATCTACATTCAAGTTATATTAACTAAAGTTTATGTTGCATTTGCTTTAAACAAATACAGGAAGTATGGTATCTTAAGCATTAGATTTCTGATTAAGAGATAATTTTACGGCTTAGGCAGATTTAAAAGGCATCAGAAAGTTTTACCTGTTGAGAGTAGCCTCGAAACATTGGATTAACAGTTTTAATTCCTTGAAATAAGCCAGTAGGGACAACAGATCCAGGCCTACAAAAAAAGTTTTAAATATATAAACACTGAAAAATATGGAATTTAAATGGATTTTTTTATCTTTACTGGGATCATACCATTACCTGCAACTGAACACCAATAAATTAATCTTCACAAAACATAATATTGGCATTGAATTATTAATACATGATTTTTAAACACCAGTCACCCAACTGAAACAGTGACTGTATCAGGCCTTTTATGGCATATTTCTTGTCAGACAATCAGACAACAAATCAGACATACTCTTGCCTCTGTGCATAATTACTGCTTTACCTTTGTTTTTATATTTTGAAGTATTTTCTTAGCCAGATATTGCACAAATTCCATATAAGGAAATAAGAGAAACTGATAACATATTGATATGGAACAAAGGATACAGAGAGGATAAAATAGCTAAATATTTTAGATGCATTTCTGGCAAATATAAGTATTTTTAAGAGCTAAATGCTTGCAATCCAATCTATTTCTTGTTCTATCTTTGGTATGTATGAAAAATAGCAGGTTATAAGGAGTGCCTAAGCCCTGCAAGCCAGTCTTTCCTTCCTAATTTTTTTTTAAGAGGAATTCTGTGAACACATAAAATAAAATTAGATACCTAGGACAGATTTATGCACCCCTCATGACTCTGGAATTTATTTATTATCATTTCATCACCAAAATGATTTAATACCTGCTTTTGTGCCAGAGTTCTGTCATCAGCTTGAGGTAACTTTTACAAATTGCAGGTTTCTTATCTGTTCGGGCTAAGCCCCCGCAGTCAAGAAAAAAGTGTGTCAAAGGTGGGCTGGATGAAAAGAAGAAAACAGTCATTTTTTCAGGTTGTTAAAATACAAGAGGAAATCTGCATTTCATACAGGATTACATCATAAAAGTAATGCTGTTCTATGACTGAACAACTCCACTTCCTACGATCATAAATGCTGCAACCAAACATTTCCTGGTAGGACAATTTCAGCAGTACAGCCACACTCTGATCCTAATATTTCTTTTCTTGAATTAAGAGTTTATTCCTATGCATTTCCTCTGATTTTTCTGTAGATTTTTTCAGATTTTCTTCTAATCTCTAAAACTGCATATATTCTTATTTAGGAGGCATTAGAGTGAAACAGAGAAAAAGCTGAGTGACCCATATACCATAATAAATTGTTTCCAGTATACAAGACAGATTCAACAAATATATGTCTTCCTCCATGGTACTGCACTTCTTAAGTCCATCTGGAAAAAAAGCATGCATAAGCAAATATAAAATTGCATTAACTATCATTTTCCTTACCAGTTGGAAAGAGCTTGTAAAGCTGCATTCATGTAACAAGTGTTTCCAATATTTTTTAATCCTGTTAGACCTGGAAAACAGAATAAATACAAATCTGTTAATCCAATAATTCCTAGAAAATATATACTGATCAGAATACTCATGGAACACTTGGGATGCCAATTACAATGCAGAATTGCAACTAAAAGAAACACAGGACTCCTAAACAAACACCAATCTAACTAGAAGTAGTAATGAAGTGTTCTGATCTCAACTGAACTAAAGAACACTTCAGAAAAGTGGACTGTATTTCATCTTACTCACTTTTCATGGTTTATGATACCTGCAGATTTTAAATTAAAATATGTTTCTCAACACCAAAGTTTTACTTCAGCCTAATGACTTACCTGTTCAGTTAAACTGTTGCTATGCTGTATTTGTAACTAATCACATCACCAAAAGCTTCTCTAAGATTTCACTCTTCTGTTCCAAATTCACACTAAATCAGATTACATTCAATATTCAAAACCTACTCAACATGTGATTATCCCAGGCTAGTCCTGCAATTAGCCGTTTTGTATTCCAATGATACACCTTTATTTTTATTAACAGATTGCTCAATTCAGACTTTCCTACATTGTTTATTTTCTAAGTCACACTATTTACATTCTTTACAGATAGTCACATATACCTTTTCCACACACATGAAAGTTGTAACTGACATATATTCTTTCCATAATTATGAATTATGCTATTCATGGCTACTAAAGCATTACATTATTTAAGTAATATATCAAAATAAAATTGATTTTGTGTGAGGGAACAGTAACATTTCTAAGCAAAGAATCAGTAAGACCCAAAAATTAAAAATCATGACAAACACTCAGCAATCAGTACTCATGACTATGCAATTCCTGAAGTCTAGGAACTCTCCTGGTAATTTTGTATATGGCAGAAAAAGAAAAGTTACTAATAAAATCTTTCTACATCTGAAAACCACTTGGGTTACTTCAGTTACAATTTCTAATAGACAGGACTTCAAAATTAAGTTTTACAATGTCCTCTTGTCTGAATGAAAGTACAGTCCTGCTTCCTGTATCAGAACATGCATTCCAAACTCTGCTACAAAGAGAACAATTATTCTTATACTGAAATTGGAAAGCAAGAACAGTTTGAAGATTTTGATTTTCTTTCAGTTTTTTTAGAAGCAGCACATGCTTCAGGAAGATACTCTCGCTGCATTTTTCCAGCCTGTAGTAATAAAAGGAAAGTTTTCAAACAGACTTCTTGTGAAGATATATTCTAATGGTTGCTTCATCAAAAGCATTTCAAAAGAAATTTTAGGAGTAAAGTTAAAACAAAGCTAAAGAAGATTCTTCCTTTCAGTTTGAATAAGTTTCTTAACAGTCCCATCATCATTACTGGGAACTTTATTGCAATTCTAATTGCATATTATTTCAAGGTAAGCTACATTCACCAAAATAATAATAATAATAATATAAGAAGAGATAAAAATATACAAAAGACACATTGGTTGGAGAAACTAAGTAGGAATAGAACACATGGGGCAATGATGTAAGGGCAGATGGCAAATTAGTAGGGTGGTGTCACATCCTGTCAGGCCGTGCCAGACAACAGAAGGGACAAGGCAGGTTTTCTGACCCATGCCAGCAGACTCAGCAGAGGGAAAGCTGGTAGTAGGTGAGTGAAGGAGAAATGAGAGCCATTGCTGTGGTTTAACTCCAGCCAGCAACACAACACCCCAGAGCTGCTCACTCACTCCCTCCCTCCCTAATGCTGGGATGGGCAGGGAGTTGTACAAGGGAGAAAACTCATGGGTTGAGAGAAAGACAATTTAACAGGTGAAGCAAAAGCTGTTTGCACAAGCAAAGCAAAGCAAGGCATTCATCCACCACTTCCCCAGACAGGAAGGTGCCCTGCCCTCTCCAGGAAAGCAGGGCTCCATCATAAATAATTGTCAAGACAAACACCCTAACTCAAAGTCCCAATCTTCCTTCTTCCTCTCCCAGGATGCCACATGCTACGGACTATCCCCCTGATCACTTGGGTCAGCTGTCCCAGTTGTGTCCCCTCCCAACTTCTTGTGCACCCCCAACCCACTCCCTGGTGGGTGGTGTGGGAAAGAGAGAAGGTTGACTGTGTGTAAGCCCTGCTAAGCAATAACTGAAACATCTCTACATTATCAACCTGTTTTCAGCACAAATCCAAAAACACAACCCCATAGCAGCTACTCTGCAGATAACTAACTCTTGCCCAGCCAAAAGTGGCATATGCATAAATTAGAATAACTTTTCTCTCATCACTGATGGAAAACAAACTGCCTTGACATATGCAATGGTGTCTCAAAAATAACAGCCCAACAATCTGCTAGTCATATTTTTCTGAAAAATGGTACTTAGCAGTATTTTCTTTACCATGAAATACACAGACAGTTCTTAGAATGATCAATAATAATTAGAGGCTTTAAAGAAATAGTAATTATTATGTTCTCTTATGAAATGAAAGATTAAAGCTTCACTGCTTGGGATTAGCTTTGCTGCTTAGGATTTCATCACTTTAATTTTCATTTTTACACTAGATTTAGTATTAGGATGGGGTAATCTCTGTTATGAGAAAGCTTGGCAGTGCATGAAATCAATTACGTCAAGGAGAAAACAAATAACCAAAACCCCACACTAGGATACTATAGGCTCACAAAAGGATTACTCAAAATGAAGGAAAGTATTTAAATCAGGAATCTTTTAGGGCAAAGAGGCAAAACCAGTAGAATAGATTTTTTAAAAAGCCTACTTGAACCAGAGTGGCTACAATACCAACTGCACTGAACATGCTTTGGCAATAGCAAAACTCAGGCAACAGCCTCTGCTCTGAAGGTAAGAAAGATTGCTCCAAGAAGGGCAAAACTAAAAATAAACACCTGAGCTGGAGCAGAAAAATAATGCATGGGGTTTTGCTTTTATTACCTCTGGTCTTCAATTCATCTTCTTCCACTTCTATATCTAAGTCATCAAATACAGCTGCTAAAGGAATCTTCAGCGTGGGATTACTGGGTATTTTAAAATCCTTAAAAGGAGGAAAAAATATTTACTTTAATTCATCACTTTTCTACTTAATTAAGCCTATGTGTAATTTTACCAACAAATCAAGAACTGGAAAATTATGTGAATGTATTTTGAAATCTCACTGCACAGAAGTGAGAACACCAGGATTTCACAGGTACCCTCAGAAGGTTTACTAAGAACTCCCTCATGTTTTTGTTACCAGATCCCTGAGTGATTTTTAGAACAACAGCTGAAGAACCAAAACAAAGCCAGGGATGGGACTTATTCCCCCTGGATAACAAAGCAGCCAGCATGGAAGAGCTAAGGCAGGAGTTATCACCTAAGCTCATGTAGGTGTTTTTGATGTGCCACCAGATGGCTCACTACAGTTAATGAAGACAAATTAAACTCTTGAAAGAAAAATGTACAAATAGAGAAACAAACTAGTAGACAGGCAGCCATTTATTGAATTACAGGCTCCTTTTGTGAGCACATAAATAAAAATCCTGAACAAAATGCTTCATAAACTTCGTAAGTTCCACTGATTTTTCTGCGTATTATACCTGTTTCCTTGGAAAACTAAAGAAGGTTAAATATAATAGAACAGAAATTCAGAAATCTGAACTCAGCTTTATATCAAGGGACAAGAATTTTTAGACAACAGAATTTTTTAAATTCCAGTAGTGACATTCCAATTGAGCTGCTGGCAGTTTATGAGAAAATGATCAGATTACATTAATATTAAATACGAAACTTTGAAGTAAATATATTTATAATACAGACTGAAAAATGGTCCATCTTTCTGTTCAACCTGTGCATGATGATCTCTCTTCTACTGCTCTATGTCTCAAACAGAACACATTTAGAAATCCTGTGCTTCTGCCTGTGACTTTTAACTTAGTTACCTGTTAGGTTATGTAACTACATTACACACACACACACACAAAATAAAGAAATAGCACTTCTTTTTTCAGCTACAAGCATTATTCCAAACAATTGCAGTGTAACTTTTCCCAAGACAACACTTATCTAAGAAAAAAAAAGATCAGAGTGAACACTACTGATGCCAGTAAAGCCAAAAAAGTTTTATGAAAATATAGAGGAATTAACAGAAAGTTCAGCCACAAGAATGGAGGAAAAGTTAGTCTCTCACTTAAGAGAAAACATAATTTTTACTGCAAAACTACAGCTGCCTTTGCTCCCTTGGGTTAAAAAATACCTGCACACTGTTTTCTTGTGCTTGGTGAGACAATCTTGTACTCGGTAGTGGAGAATGAGATCCCAATTTTCTGTCCAGGAATACTTCCTTACTACAGGCGTAACACCAAACACGGAGAGTGGTGAGGTTGACAGTCAGACAGTGCTTTGTCTCCTGAAACAGAAAAAAAACCACAACTGGGATTCAGAAACTGGGAAAAACTAAACACTGCTACATGCAAGCTAGAATAGATATTTCAAAATTCTAGGTTTTTCAACAATGAAACAAGTATGCACATTAGAATATTGAAAAAGAACAATTCCGTTACTAAATTCTAACACAAACATTCATTTTTAGAACAAATCACTCAAACTAGTAATAAGATGCAATCAGAATCAAGACACTGCAATATCTAACATGCCTCTCTGTAATTAAAAAATAAGAAGAAAGCCTTCTTATTCTTGTTAGAAATGCTACAATTCACAATGAACCAGTTTTCAAGGAATATCTGTAACTGGCCACAATGGGAGCTACCATCTCTACCATGTTTATTTCTACTGGTTTGCTGCAAAAATTCAGGGACCATCTGGTCTCCAACTACTCTAGAAACACCTCAGTTCTCAGTCTGTTGTAAAGGCTTTAGAACTGTGATTCAGCGTTAACAGTGGATAAAGAGCCCGTGAAGGTATTCATATAGATTTACATTAATGCAATATCTATTTGTATAAATACTCTTTCTTCTCAAGTTTCTGCTTCAAAACAAAACAAAACAAAATCAGGAGTGGTGGTAAAACCCAGTCATACCACCACAACTTCTTGTAAAACCCCTGTATAAACTATTATTTCATTTTAATATTCACCAAGGCTTTTCAGTAATTGTAGGGATCAAAAATTGTTCTGTGTGGAACTTTAGATGCATTTACTGACCAACTGTAAACTGGTGGCAAGACTTTCATTAGTCTCCAAGTCAGCAACTCAGAAATGCCATGTTTATAACACTGCCACCTCTCTGTGCCCAGAATACCTTGTTTTGGCAAGTGTTGCCCTTGCACACGTGTGTGCCCAGAACACACAGTGAGTTTAGACCCAAACCTATGCAGAGAATGCCCAGCCCTGGCAGAACTTGGCATACTGGGGACAGAGTGCACACACTCCACTGCTCCCACCAAGCTGGATCCAAGATCAGGACAGAGCAGGAAAGCAAATGATCAGCTCAGCCTACAGTTACTTCATCTGTCACAAGGAGCATATTGCAGAAACAAAGCAACTCTCTCTGGTAATTTATACTCCCTATCTTACACCTCTTCAGCTGCCCATTAATGCAACTTTCCTCCTCCTACCCATCAGGCAGCCTCAGTCCCAGAAATTTAAACTGAAGTAGTGAAGTACTAGACATAAGCTGAGGTACTCAGCAAATCTTTCATCTGTGCATCTTGAAAATCATCAGTATTAATTGTCCTTTTTAATTTTAATTTGCACCATCTTCTTTAGAAGAACTGGATAATTATGCAGATGCACAAAACCTGCAAACTCACATACTCCTAAATTAGCAAGATCTGCTTCTATAACATGAAAAACAATTACAGCTAATCAAACCTCCACACAGCTAGCTAACATAGATTATTGACTTCATTGAAATAAAAGTTCTTTAACTCCATTGCTTCAAGGAACTGTGTTACCAGCAAACACATACCTGGGAATGGGTGGTACTGTGATCATCATGGGATTCACCACAGCCAACATATGTACACCTGTTCTGTTGGGCAAGATACACAGAATATAGAGAATTAAAAAGTGGTCTCAAACAGGTTTACAGAATAGGAACATACTGCCAGTCCCTTTAAATCCACTCAAATTTCAAACTTGTAGGACTTGAGTCCGACACAAACCAAGAGACATGCACAGAAAACAGTGGAATAAATATCACTTAAAGCAAAAAAGAATGCTGCAAGATTTAACTCAACTTCTCCTACTGATGAGCAATGTGTAGAATCTAATTTTTTTGGCAATGCCTATATATTTATTCATATTACACAACATGTATTTTTACAATTCCTTATTTGGTAAATATTGTTACAGAAAACACAAAGTTAATCCAGTGTCTGAGTGGTGAAATACTGAATGGCAACAGCCTCAGACACCTTTATACAGAAATCCCTGCATGTCCCTATCTGCAGTGCCTACTCATCAGAGCATTACTTCACAACTAATAAGCCTCTTCACCTTTACATAAGTTTTCAGCACTATATGGCTAAGAACTTGCCATGTTCTAGTTATAACATGCAAAATAATTGTCTATTTTAATCATTTTGCAATGCTCATTACAAAACATATTTGGCTGAGTTGAGTGTGGAATCTTGCAGCTGCTATCTTCAAGCAATTTTTGCTAATTCCTCATTTGCATGAGTCAGGCCAATCACACAGGAGGGTACAGCAGGTTATCTGTGTAACTCTAAGCATGTTAATTTATACAACCAAATAGTCACTGAACACAGCCAATTTCTATTAAATGATCTCAGCTATTTGATAAGTTACAGATTGTTTACATGCTGGGATCTCACCAGGTTTGTCTACTGAAAAAGGTGAAGACAAGATGCCAATTCATCCAAGAGGAGAAACATCACAGCATGACATTAAGTGTCCTACTGCAACTACAAGACTCTCCTATGGAAACGTGAGTATAAAATTTAGTTTTTCAGTAATAAGTCTAAGAGCTCTATGTGAAAGATAAAAAACATTGGTTTAAGTTTCACAGCATTTTCCCACCTGCCAGGTAGATGCATCCCTGAACACCTCTTCCCCACTCCCAAGAGGTTTGTTTAAACATAATTAAAACTTCAGGCCATCTAACAAAAGACATTAAACACTGCTTCTTTCCCCCTTCATCACTGTTATTGAAAGAAGGAGCAAAATAAGATGATCTCTTAATTGTTCCCACTGTCCACCTCAAAGGACACAAATGAAGGGCAGTTTAAGATGCTCACACATACACTTACAGGGGGCATTAGCCTAGAGATCCTTCTGACAGTACTTAAAGAAAAATTGCCATTAAATGAAGTCAAGCCTACAGGGCGAAATTTCAGTCTCTGTAAACATCTGCAAAAAGTCCAAAGAGCTCACAGGACATTTTAAAAACTAAGTTAACTATATGCTTTCCAGTTGGGATCATAGATCCCTCATGCAACATATTTGTATTTTCTTTAAACACAGTGAAAATTACAGTTTTTTGTAGACAGCAAGGAGAGTCAGGCAAAAGCATATTTATGGCAGAGCTATACCCAGGGTAAAGACTGTATGAAATTTGTACAAAGTAAAGAGAATGCTCATACAAGATTATGCAAGTTTCAAATAAAGGAATTTTTATTTGTTTTCCTTAAGAATAAAAGTTAGAGTATGCATTATTCTGTAAAATGTCTGCATTTACTACTAGATGTTATGACTACAACTGCTAAGAAAGGCTTATAAAAAGTAATTTAATTAACTCAGGGATAATATATTATTTTTTAGATCTACCAACCCACGGAAAAGATTAAAAAAAACCTTCAAAACTTAAGAGCTAAAAAGTATCATAACTCAAGTAAAAACACTAATATGCTATCTTCCTTCTTATAAAAAACCCTCATTTTAAGCATATTATTCTTAAATTACAAGAAGTATGCACCCAATAGAAGGTAAGTTATCTAAAAAAAAAAGAACTACAGAAGAAATTTTGTTTTTAAATGATAAGTTAAACAAACTAACTTCAAGAACTTCATTGCAGATGTTTCTTTAAAAAAATTCTACCAACTTTATCTTTACTAGAAAATGACTCTGCTGCAGAACAAGAGAACAACTTACCTCTAAGCATGCCCAAAGGTTGGGTCCTCTGACTTTACAGTCCTGACAAGTGCCCTGGTAAAGTTCAACACAAAAGCAAGTTTTATTTCACTTACTTTCACCAGTAAACCACAACTTCAGGACAAAATGAGAAAAAATACTGTAAAGCTTAGTATCAGATTAATACCTTTAAGACTTTAAAGTTAGCTTTTAAAAAGGGATATTTTGATAACCAATCCAGTTTTTGCTTCCCATAATCTCAAGATCAGCATATTTTTTGACTAAAATATCAGATTTATATCTGAGTTTTCATCTTAAACCAAAAATTGCTTTTCTAAGGCATAAATATTACCCTATCACAATCCTCATAATTGGTCTTTCCTATAAATTTAACATAAAAAGAAATTATAGTGATAGAACTTTTAGTAAATTCATATTGTTTCTTGCAGACACCACCTGCAAAGGTTTATAGAAACAAGATGTAACAGGAGGGAAATGCTGTTCTCCTCAGCAGCAAATGAACTGTTACAGAAATTAAGCACCATGGACAGAAAAGTTCTCACTTTTCATCACCTCCCAGCTACTTAAATAAGCTACAAGATCCTTCCTTGTTCCATTTATTAATACTAGCTTGAAACAAAGATTTCAGGGAGGGGAGGCTTCTCATACTGTGGCTTCTCCATCAAAAAGAGAACTGTGACCCAAGTAAATTCAAGCATAAATGTCTTTGTTACAGTTTCTACTTGAAGTCAGTTGTGCTATCTTACACGGACAGTCTGAATAACCAAATGCTGCAATGGCAATGAAAATGAAGTTCAGCTTGGTGTTCTGCTAACTCTAACTAATGATTACAATAAAACATCAATTGTGGCAAAGGTGCTCTTTAAGTGCTGAAAAACAGATTTGCAGCTTCATCAATCCCACAATTCTTCTCATACTTTATTTAAACCCTGCTATTCCAGCAGAGGAGCTTTTACCCATGCTTGACACTTAAATGAACCTTATAACTAATAATACACTAACATGTGGACCTAAAAAACCTGATCAGTTAACAGTGATAGGAAGAAAATGAATTGCTACAACTCACATGAGATTTCTGTATCAATTCCTCCTTTGTTATCTCACCAACTGATTCCAGGTGTGGGCAATTGCTGCTGGGTGATGACATGGCTGAAGCTGTATTTTCTGAGATGCTGTAGCTGTAATTTTCAACACCAGAGAATCACCTGTCAAGAGAAGTAAGAATGAGTAAAACCCAATTCCTTAGACTAGACAGCAATACTAGATATCTAATATGCAACATATACATAACTTTTAAAACAATGTGCCTCTTTAGACTAAGTTAGTATAAACAACTTTATAAAGAGACTCCAATAGCCCAAAACTATTGCTGACTTCTAAAATGAAATCCTATGACTTATAAGTCAAACAAAAAGAATTCTGAATGGAGCAGAGGTGATTTGGGTCAATTATTTAACTTTGTGGACTCTGCTATGGCACCCAAATGCTACAAACATTGGTTTTCAAGCCAACCTAGAACTGACAGTGGCTTTGCCTGTATGTTCTGGAAAAGGATCTTTGCAACACTGCTGAAGCTGTGAAGGCTGAACTGCAGAAACACAAGACTCGTTTATCACAGGATACAGAAACTTTATCTTGGTTTTATTTATTTACAAAGACACATTCTAGATTCAGACATATTATATATCAAAAGGAGACAAACTTGTGACTCACATGTAGCACTAAACACTCAGCAACACTTTTATCTTGTTCTCTTTGCCCATCCAAGGTCTCTGGTGTAGACATAGAAACTTACCAGAAATAAAGAATGCTACATACAATCACTTTGTTACTATTATTTCAATAGTTGCACAGAAAACAACAGAAGGAAAATTAAAATACTAACTCTGTAACGTTCTTTTTATATAAATACTCCAACTGACCCATTCGGACAGGGACTATCCAATAACTTTGTTTCAGTTTTGTCACTTAAGCAATTACTATTGATGACTCAATCTCTCTAAAGGCCAAAAAAATTTAACTTGTTCTGCTCAATTATTCTGCCCAATATCTGTCCAATGTAGCACTCCTTTATCAAGACTTGCAACTAAACTTCAACTCAGTGATGTACTCTCCTTGTTCTGTCTGCAGCCTTTGGCACTGCTATCAACACCTCTTTCCACTTTGCCTGTGTGCTTTGGCAGCTTTAGGTTTGCTCCTTCCACTTACAGGACCAATCACTCATTTCAATATCAAGCACCCAACAGCTCTGACAGAGTGGGGAAATCAAACCTTGCCTAATGGACATCTCAGGCACACTCCCAGGTAAACTCTCAGCTTATCATGTCTGACTTTTTCCTTCTGTTGCCTAGCAGTAAATCCCTTTGAATCAAGAGCCATTTCAGCTCCCTTTGGTCATTTTTCTATATAAGTGTGTGTATGTGTGTAAATAGTTTGTTTTATTGCTATAAACATTATTATACAGGTAATATTATTGAAGTATTACATCTTATTTGTTATGGAAAATTTCTTCATGTCCTATTACATGCAGGTATGTACACACACACATATATATACACAAATACATTTTATATAAAAATAATCACCTATATAATAATATAATTATTAGATACCTAATTGTATATATGGACTCATAAGTATGCGTATATATGCTTCAGTCTTTTTAATATCATGTTAACAGTTGTTCAATAAGGTATTTCAGAACTTATCTCACAAGACTGAAAATACTACATTTAGGATTTTTTTTCTAAATGAGATCTGAATTCTCTCCCAGGACCAGTGGCATGACATTTAAAATGCATTATTCTAAAACATAAGCTCCAGCTGGAGAAGCACTTCCCCAGTTCAGTGACTGACTATAATCTATATGCACTGTTACTGAAAGACACTTCAAATCAGGCAACAGTTTTTCAAGCCAAACCTCCTCAACTTCCATCATATTAGCAATTCCTCTTTGAACTGCAAGGTTCCCTTCCAGAACAGAAATGGCAACATGAATGCATGTTACATCTCCCACAGTTTGCAAGGTCTGTTAAAATGTTTAAAAAGGACAAGTGAGTTTCAAATAAAGCCCTGAGCATGTTAAATGCAGTGAGATGACTTAATACAAATGCTTTAAAAAGACTGATATAATGGATTAGTAAAGCTTTAGGCTTTTTTTTATGGCAGAAGCTTTCTGAATGCACTATTACAAGTAATACAAGCAATGAATGGAGACTTCACCTCATGCTGCCAGATTTGTATTTAATTTGTATTTAACTTTTCAAACACAAAACTCCACAAAACCAAACCTGCAGTCCTGAACAAACCCAGACCCAGGAGCTCTGCTCATGCCAGTTTCTGTTTCTTGGTGCAATCTGCATCCCTCCTCTAACAATGATCAGAAAGGCCAAAGCTGTTCAAACTCATGTCCCTGTGGATGTGGTCCCTATTCCTGTCTTATGGAGAGCATCCCTTCTGGAAGTGTAGTTCATGTTACAAATTCTTCACGTGTCATTATATGAACAAAGCTGAGTGGCAATTCTTTCACCTTTTGTTAACAATTTCTTTACACACCTCCTTCCATCTTGCTGCACTGTGATAACTCTGCCATAACCTTGGTAGCTTAATACACATGGCTGCAGAAACACATTTTGTAGAATTTTATGTTAAAGTCTAAAACTGTCAAATTAATTCAAAAGCCATGACTCATCCTTCACCTAAGTCCTAGCCAGCCCAGGGTAGCCCCTCCCTTGCTCAGTGACCTTCCTCCATTTCACCACTTCCTACTCTATGTGAAGAGATTGCCTTTCTTCCCCTGCAGCTCATTAGCACATCTGCTTTTACACCAGCTTCTGCATTGCATTGGCATCATCCAAAAATTGTTTTTCTGCATTTTCAGTACTTGAAAAAAAACCCCAAAATAATCCAATAGGATTTGTAGTTTCCTTTGCATTCCACATTATACTCCTGTTCTGAGGCTGGAGCATATCTCCATTTCATGATCCCATGAGATCACACAATCATAGCATGGTTTGGGTGGAAGGAACCTTGGAGATCATCTGGTTCCAAAGCCCCACCATGGGCAGGGGTGCCACTCATCAGATCAGGGTGCCCAGGGCCCCATCCAGGCTGGCCTCACACTTCCAGGGATGGGGCATCCACAGCTCCTCTGAGCAGCCTGTTCCAGTGTCTCACCACCCTCACAACAGAGAATTTCTTCCTAACATCTAACTAAACCTGCCCTCTGAGTCCAAAGCCATTCCCTGTCCTATCCCTGCCCTTGTTAAAGTCCTGCTCAAAGTCTTTGTGTAAGGTCTCCCTCTGTCCCCTGGCTGATCAGCCCCAGCTCTCTCAGCCTGTTTCCACACCAACTGCTCATGATCACACTCATGCAATAAGGTTTTCAACAAATGCTTCCCACAGGTCTGGGAGAGGATTTCTCTCCCAGTCTATTGCCAGCTCTCCCCATTGCTTCCCCTCAGAGGCTGCAGCTCACCTATCTCAATGCTTCACACCACCCCATCCCATGAAGTGAACCCATTCATGCTCCAAAGCAGGACTCATCAACAGAATTTTGCTTTGAGCATGCACAGACTCACACTTCAAAGAAAAAATGCTCTTCAAGTCCAGTCTTGGAGGGTTTTTTGTGTTCTTGACAAGTCTTTTCATTCCCCAAGTAAAACAAAATTGAGCCATCAGAGAAATGTGGACTACAATTCAAAGCATCATGACCAGCAACCTGCTTATTATTCAGCAGAATTCCAGAGCATCAGACTTGTGTGGTGCCTACCATGGAAAGCCTATCACACCCACAGAAAACTCCCATCAAACACTATGGAATTCACCTGATCTCCAAAATTATCTTTGGGTCATGTAAGGAACCCTATATCTCCTAAAGAAACAAAACAAAATTTAAATTATTTCAAAAAGTTTTGGATTAATGATTTCATCTGCCCAGTTACAGTAGTTAACACCTCAACAGATACTGAAAAAAAACAATTGTATGTTTTATGTATTCCACTGATATTCTAAATATGGAGCTGTTTCAAGAGATCATTTTACAGAGTTCAGTAAGGGAATGCTGATGGAAGATTTTAAGAATAAAAGGATTATTCTGAAGACATCAATTATATGAAGCAGCAATTGTGTCTTCATTACAGGCTTTTATTATTGTGTCAGTACAGCTCTGAATAACAGCATCTCAAACCAGTAATCTGTAAGCTCAGGCTCCTTCATTGCACTCATGGTTATTTTACCAGTGATGCACTGGAACAATTTCATTTCACATTTATTTATATTTTATAGCAACAAAGCAAGAGTGACACAGAGTGCAACTTTGTACCTGAACACTTAATTACTTAGAATACTAAGGAGGTCTGGAAGTTCAGTAATTACTTATCCTATTAATATTCTTCACATTCACAAAAAACTCACCAGCATTCACTCAGAGCTATAAAAGCACACTGAAGTGATAGCCTTAGGCATATACCAATTGTTAAGATACATAATTTTTATCACTTTTCTAAAAGTCTGCATTGTTTTAATTAAACTTTAAGGAAATTCCTTCAATTGCTTTTGTACATGAATGACATTTTAACCAAACTTAAATGAGTCTTTTTACTGTGTCAAATTAAGGTTCATCTTTCCTATTTCTTGACCTAAGTTCCTTTATATTCCATCAATCAATAGGCAGTTTTGAATTTTATCTCCCATCCCTCCGTATTTTTATCTTTTTTTAACCTATCAACAATAAACAAGTGCAGCCCATTTCTTGAAAAAATGACACCACCAATTCCAGCTCTGGTAGAGAACTTAATTTATATATATTTAGCCTAAAACCTGGTATTTTCCCACTAGATGACAAAAGTGTACTCAATAACCACGTCAAAGGTACCTGCTCTTTCTCCTCAGGCACCAAGAGCTACCCACTCAAGCAAGACACAAATTGATAAGTCACTTGCATTACATTTCTTTTCTGCACTTATGTACTGTTCCCACAGAGAAAAGACATTTTAAAATATTCTGGACTTGACGGTATATCCTCTTACAAGGTTAGATAGTTTTTATTTTGTATTGGCTTTCAGGGCATACAGGCCACTCTTTCCTTTCTTCCTTCCACCACGCTAAATCCTAACTATGAAACCCATTAGCTAACCTCTATATTTCTAAGAGGATTTTCCTACCCGGGCTTTGCCTAAGCGCAGAAGCCTACAGTGATTTTCCACTAGGTGATCCCCGGGACTCTTCCCGCAGGCTGTTCCAGCCCTCATACCGACCATCCATCCGCACGGGTGACTCGGGGAGCGAACGGGGCCATTGCTCGGTCAATTCCCGGCTTTAGGGACTGCGCGGTGCCCCCGGTACCGCTGCCGCACAGCCGCACCTTCAGCGGGGACCTGCGGAGCTCTGTGGCCGCTTCCAGCCGGGGGCAGGCCGGTCCCGCCCCACACGGCCCCGCTGCCCCGGGCCGGGCACCGCCGACCTCGGGCCCCCGCCCAGCCCTGCGGGACCGCCGGGACGGCTCCCGGGCGGCCGCCACCGCCGCACCAACGCGCCTCGGGCTGTGCGACCGGCCAGGCACACGGCCCGCCGCGCTGCCAGCCCCCGCCAGACCGAACCCTCCGCCGCTGCCCGAGCGGGCCCTTCCTCTCTTACCGGAGCAGCCGGGAGGATGCGTCGCGCACGGATCCCGGAGCTCAGCCGGGCCGTGACCAGCCCCGCGTCTCGCCCTTGCCTGCGGGGACAGCGGCGCTGCAGCGGGGCTGCCGTGGCGGAGCTGGGCACGCCCGGGCCGCGGCTCCGCCGGTGCCGCCCCGCACACGCGCGGCCGGGCGGGCGCGGCTGCCGCGACGCCGCCGCGGACGCGCCCCGCACAAAGATGGCGGCGCCGAGAGCCTCAGCCGCTCATGTGAGCGCTGCCCCGTACAAAGATGGCGGCGCCGAGAGCCTCAGCCGCTCATGTGAGCGCTGCCCCGCACAAAGATGGCGGCGCCGAGAGCCTCAGCCGCTCATGTGAGCGCTGCCCCGTACAAAGATGGCGGCGCCGAGAGCCTCAGCCGCTCATGTGAGCGCTGCCCCGCACAAAGATGGCGGCGCCAGGCGCGCACCCCGCCCCCGCCAGGCTGCCCTCAGCGGGAGCTGCCCGCAACAAAGATGGCGGGCGCCGGGTCCTGACGCCGCAGGTTTCCCTCACGTGGTAGCCGCTCCTCCCGGCCGACAGCGGCCGCGTCTCCCTCTGCCGGAAGCGGATCCCGCCGGTCTCCGGGCAGCGCCGGGGCTGGAGCGGAGGGAGCTGCCCGTGCCCCGGTGCTCGGCGGACAGGTAGGTGACAACTGCGTGCGGCAGCTGCAGCGACCCGGCCCGGGCACGGGGAGAGGCGCGCCCGCTGTGACCCGGGCGGGTGCGGGGAGGGGGCTGAGGAGCGCGCAGGGCACCCGGTTCTGCCCGCTGCCCGCCCGTGATGCCGGGGCTGCCCAGGCTGGAGAGGGCTCGGGCGGACTGGGCGGAGGTGGCTTCTGCCCCGCGGCCTCCCGCCGTGCCGCGGTTGCGGTGCCGGGGTCGCGGTTCGGAGGCTTCGCCTTGTGTTGAGCATCAGGGAGCGAGAGAGGTGTGCCTGCGGCGGGGAGATTACGTCAGGCTGTAGTGGTTGTGTCTCGTGGTGCGTCTGCAAATAAACGAGGCGCTGAATGAGATAAACTTTTTCTAGCTGCTCGCAAATCTTTTAATTCTTTCAGGCGACAGATATGTTCTTCCAGCAGTCGCGGTTTCCGAGGCAGGGTTGTTCCGTGCGTGGTTTAGAGGCTGTAGTACGGGAGCGGCCGCTAATGAAAGCAGAGCGAGCCCTCCTTAGTGCTGGGCGTTGGGCAGCTGCACATCTGCCCACAGCAGCTGGACACACGGGGCCTGAGCTGAACCAGCAAATCTGCTGTCACCACATCAAGTCTTGCCTCTAGTCAAAAACATCAATCGAATAAGTCATGTACTGTGATTGAAGAGATTAAAGCTCGTAGAAGAAAAATGTCCTGGGCTGCTATAGTTTTGCATCCTTCTTTTAGGAAGGATGCATCCTTCCATAGTTATGCATCCTTTACATCTTCATAGTATGTATCCTTCTTTTGCCAGAATATTCCAGAGACCATCTGTGATTGTTTTCAAGATAGTTTCGCTTAATGAGGTATGGGAGAGAAGGAGCCATGTCAGAAGAGGCTGTTACTGAGACACGATTTTCTCTGAAGACAGTAGCTCTACGGGTGTTTCATCTTCCCCTTTCCTGGTATTATTCTCTTAACCAGGTAATAAATGCATCTAAATTTTGTTACTTTTGTTATACGTTTAGAAGTTTATTGCAGTGTTGTATGTGCTCTTGTGACTGAATTAAATTTGTACAAAATACATTTGGTTTAGTTGGTTTATAACACTGCACTAAATTAAGTGTGACTTTTTGTCTTTTTCTGCTAATAAATGCTTAGCACATCATCATATATCTGCTTTACCTGAAGTGTCTGTGTATCTCCATTTTGTAACAGTGCAGTGATTCTCAAGATATCAAAATTCTCAAATTGTCTTTTTTTCCTTGTAGATTTTTTTGTATTTACAAGCTAAACATAACTGTCATTAAACTTTGAATAATAGTATTGAGTTCTGCTTTTCAAATCAGGTCTTTAATATGTTTGTATTGAATCACACACTTATAATCAAAAGCTATGTCATATTTCACAGTTCCCTGTAAGTACTTTACTACATATAAAACCAGGGTAAGATATTCTCAGTCTTAGCTGCATATGCTCATTTCCACTTTTTTTCTATATATTAAATACTTCAAAACTCTCACTGCAAGATCACTCTTTTCATGTCCTTTTTAAATACCCTTATGTGCAACTATTAACATTCCTCTTTTTAGAGGCTTTCATTTCACTGTTAATCAATTTATGATCATGTTTGTAGGCACACACAAATTTAGAAAAATTATTTTGCAGTTCTTTGAAACTGCAGTGTGCTAACATTTAATTTTGTGATCTTGGAGATTTTAATCTCAGGTGTTTGGTTGTTGACTCTCTTCTGTGAAATGCAGTAGTCTTTTGTAAATTTTGTAAGCTCTGTGTTGGTTCTGTGTTCCAGGCATTTCCTTTTCCCCGTGGAGCACAGTGGTAGTTGTAGACCTCAGTCAAGGCATGGTACCAGGAAGGGCAGGGTTCTCAACAAACCAAAGGTGCTTGACTTGTTGACTGTAAACCCAGTGCAGAGAGAAGCTTTCAGTGTTTCTTCACATTGCACAGTGGTGATAGTCTTTAGCAACTGCACAGCAGGCAGGAGTGCCAGCGTGCTCTGTGTGCTCTCTCTGGTATGAGGAATCATGTTACACAAACACCATATGAGGCCCGAGGACTGTGGATCTGTTTTTCTCTCAGCATTCTGTTCCTCAAGCAGCATAAGTTTCCAGAAGATTTTATGAATGTGAACTGTGGTTTCCAGTTAAATGGCACTTTCCTTGTTATTTTGCATGTTACAAATTTTGTTAATAGCTTTTGATACAAGTTGTTTGTATTTGTGGCTCATATTTACTAATTTAAAACACCTATACACCTATGACTGAAAGAGATCCAAAATAAAATACAATTTTTTTTTTCAAAACCTAATTTAGAGAAATGTGTTTAAATACATGTTCTATTCAAATTGAAACACCAGAGGAATGTTGGCATTAGAATCTTCCACTCTTTCACAGTGCAAGAAGTAGTGTAGTTGGGAAAGGCAGGTTCCTCCTCAGTATTTTTTTGCTGTTAGAGATTTAATTGAAGTCCTGCATTGTCCTGGCATTAAGAAGAAATTTAAAAACCCAAATCTTTATTTGAAAGTCATTTGCTTAGATCCCCATAGTCTGTGGGTTTGCAATATACCTTATAGTTCTTTGTGCTGCAGTCTGTCTCTCAGTATGTATATTTGCAATTAAATCACATTTTTATTTTCAGATAAAGCTTTCCCCAGGGTTAAAGAAACTTTTCACAGTAACAGCAGTGAGTGCAATATCTGTGATTTTTCTGGCCCATCACTTTAAAAGAAGACGTGGAAAGAAAAACAAGAAAGTGCCACCATGGGAGCCAGCTCATCTTGTATTAGAGTGTACCAAAACAGCTGCTTCAGAAAAAGGTAAGGCATGGAACCCCCAAGCTGGGGTTCTTTTGTTGTTTTCTTGGAGAGGGAAGAAAGTTGTGTGAGGGGATGGGTATGCATAACTGTAGTAGTAAACCAAACTATTTTCCTTTGACCATGGGATAGTTTGGTTTGGAAAGGACCTTTAAAGTTCATCCAGTCCAACCCCGGCATTGAGCAGGGATGTCTTCAGTTAGACCAGGTTGATCATAGACCCATCCAACCTGGCATTGAGTGTTTCCAGGGATGGAGCATCCATGACTTCTCTGGGCAATCCATTCCAGTGTTTTAGCACTCTCATTGTAAAACCTTTCTTCCTTGTTATCCAGTGTAAATCAGCCCTCTTTTAGTTTTAAAACCATAACCCCTGATCCTATTGCAGCAGACCCTGCTGAAAAGTCTGTTTCCATCTTTCTTATAGGCCCCTTCAAGTACTGAGAGGCTGCAGTAAGGTCTCCCTGGAGCTTTCTCCAGGCTGAATAACCCCAACTTCTAGCATTTGCTCAGAGGTGAGGTGCTCCATCCCTCTAATCATCTCCATAGGATGGAACATCTGAGTTGGTTCGAATTTTTAGACTTTGAATTTTGAATATGTCAAATTAGAAACTAAATTACAGTATCTTTCTTTTAAAGAAGCTGGGCTTCTTGTCAAAGGTGAAGTTTTAATCATGAACCAGGATTAAAACTCTTTTTGTCAATAGTATGTTAACAATGGGTTTTGCCATTCTTACATGCGTATCTCAATATGGAGAAATTCACATCTGATTTTTTATAGAATAGGCAAATTATTAAGGTAAAATGCATAGTTATTGTTACAGACAATGAATTCTAATGTGTAGTTTCTCAAGTAGAACTGTAAATAAAAGACTAATTGTTGTTTGCTTCTAAACTGGATTTTATTGAAAAGAGTAAATGCAATTCTTGATAGATTTGCACAAGAAGCAATATTGAGTTTGCAAGAACTTTAAAACAAATTTGTCTCTTAGGTTCTAGTTGTTCCAGTAGTCGACAAAACTTGACTCTTTCTCTGAGCTCTGCCAAGGAAAAAGGATCTCAGTCCTGTATCTATGCAAATGGAGGACTTTTCAGTAAATACTCTGGTTCAGTTCAGAGCCTGGCCTCGGTAAGTAAAAGTGTTTTAAGGCTCTTGAATGTCTGTTAACTTGTATTGGATATGCATCTAAAGGCTTCACTGAGCTGAAGGAAGCTTCCTGAATGAACTGCACAGGCAGCCAGAGATGCTGAGAAACCACTGTCCTTCCCACAGAGTGAAAGCAGTTTCTAGGCACATGGCTTGGATGTGGTGTACTCAGGCAGGAACGTGATTTTAAGGATACTCTCTTTTATTTTTCAAGGTTCAGAGTGCCACCTCTTGTCACAGTTGTGCTTGTGCCAATTCTAATTCCTGGGATAAAGCAGATGAAGATGACCTTAAGCTTGTCAATATTCCAGTGACTACACCTGAAAATTTGTATTTGATGGGTAAGTTGTAATAAGAACATCCAGCGTCTGCTTACAATTAATGTAAATTATTTCTTGGCTTTATGGTAAAGTGACACAAAATATTACTGTGTTCTTTCTCAGTGTCCCGTTGGCAAGTGTCTGAGAACATTTCCATAAAATAATGAAATCATACTTGATCTAAAGTTAGTTTTCTAGAACACTTTTTCCTCCACTATTTGCAGTAGTAATCCTTAAAATCAAGCCATGACACATGGGGAAAATGGCCATGTTTCTTTACACAAAAAGAAGGTAAATATGTACTGGCTGTATACTGATACAGACTGGGAAGTGATGTTGTTTCAGCTTACATCTCTGTGATAATGATGCTTGGTTTAGCTACGTATTTTCCTGTGTCTGTAACGCGTGAGTGCAGCTGGAGCTGTTGCTGCTCTGCCCTAGGTATGGAGCTGTTTGAGGAGGCCCTGAGGCGCTGGGAGCAGGCCCTGACTTTCCGTAACAGGCAAGTTGAGGATGAAGCAATCTGTGGTTCCATTAAGCTGGGAGCAGGAGATGCAATTGCAGAAGAAAGTGTAGAAGTGAGTACATCCCATCTGTAATCTACTGGTGCTGCTCTGACAATTTGTTCTGTGTTATTGCCTGAATCTTTGCAAATTCAGTTACCAAACTTGACAATTGATTCAATTTCCAGTTTAATGGTATTGTATTTAGAGGAGATCTGAGTTCATTTCTTCTGACTTTTTTGGTTGGTTATGTGGAGGAGGGCATGGGAAGGGAGCCAACATTATTTATCTTTTGGCAATTGCTGATGCATCAGTGTTTGCTTCTGGACAGTATTATCGAGCTATCAAGCAGACAACTTCCCTGCCCGTAATCCCTTGGGTCCTCTCTTTCTTTTATGATTATGTGAGAGGGTATCTGCTTGCCAAAGATAAATGTCTCAGGGAAAAATAATCAATTTGTGCATATTCACAAACAATGTGCTTAAACTTTGATTGTTTTCCTCCTGTCTTATAAACGAAATGCTAAAAAATATTTTGAAACAAACAGGTATGTGCTACTTTCATTATTCCTAGTGCAGCAAACATCACAGATAATTTTAAATTATTTTAAAATTTAGATTTTATTTTTTATTACTCTAAATAAAATATGTGTGTGTTCTGAAAAGTGTATCTATTGTGGATGTTGAAGTTTTCATCTGACAGTGTCCCTGTGTGGTTTGTAGGAAATTAATGTGTCACGGTTTGTTCTGTGAAGGCTTAATATCCTTGGACTTTACAAAGGAATCTTACAGGCTGAAAGCAAATAGAAAAGCTGCTAATGTCTGTCTTCTTGCAGGATATCATTAGTGCTGAATTCATTCATAAGCTTGAATCCCTTCTTCAAAGAGCTTATCGTCTTCAGGAGGAGTTTGAAGCCACCCTTGGGGTCTCTGATCCTGCTGCTCTAGCTAATGATATTGGTGAGTACTGCTACTTTACATCCCTTTTGCTTGTAATTATGGCTCTTGAGGGGAGGAGTGAGAAATCCACTGAGCAAAATTGTATTTATCAGTAAATCAACAACAACAAAAAATCACATTCTTTATGTTATTATGTTGTGTTTGATGAAATGGTTCTATTTTAGATAACAATGGATTGAAAGGCAATTGTTTTCTTTGTAACTTATCAGTATTTAAACATTTATACAGCAAGAATATATGGCATTTTTAAAGCATGGGTGTTCAGAGGTCTTATGCATCCTCTGAACTATGAAATTTGATATGCTTTTATCATAATTTTTTTATCAAAATGGAAAATTAAACTAGAAAGACTTAATCTGAAGCAGATGTCCATTAGCAAAGGTCTTATCTCTGGTGGTGAAGTATATCAATTCTGAAGTGCCTAAGCTGTTACAACAGTGAATATAATCAGTAGTTGCTGCCTGACATGCTGATTAACTACAGATAGTTTGATTATTTTTATTGAAAGAATTGGATATTAAAGATGGATGCTGTTGTACCCTTTCATAATTCAAGATGAAGCATCTGTTCTCGAGTGAGTGTGGAGTTTGAGGGCAGAGCACGTTGTGGCTCAGTCTGGCAGGAGCCGTGGTGCCTGGCACGAGGTGGCAGTGCAGTGCTGTGCTGTGCTGTCCTCGCTTGGCCTCCCTCCTGCATCACCAAACACAGCCTTGACAAGGGGGCAGTTACATTTGGGTCAGAGCTGGCTCTCTGACTCATCTGCATACACCTGGAAATGTAACCCTTAAAGCAAACAAGCGTTTGAACATTTCAGTTTGGTTTCATCTGAAGCCATCAGTCAAGTTGCATTGTATATCCATTACAATTAGAATTTCATTTGTGATTTCTGTCTTCAGGCCAAATTAATAAAATGGTACTCAAAGGACTTCATGTGATTGCTCAGTGTGTTTAGTTATTACCAATGTGTTTTGTTGATTACCCTGGGAGTATTTACAATTAATATTTCATTTTTCAGATGTGATAACTAAATTCTTGTTTACCAAGAATGTTCTGAGAATCTGATTCCTTTCAAACGTTCTTTATATAAGTAATTTGTGATCTCTTGAGTTACTTTATTATTTAAATTTTATTTGTGCTGGCCCAGATGAGAGAGGAAAAAAGTAATAAACTGGTTTAATGAATACTGTTATCTTTGTTTAGGATTTGGAGCTTTTCATCATTATCTTTCTTTAGTTTTTGACTTGAACAGCAAGTATATTAAAGGATGCTTCACTTTTTCAGAATGTTTTAATAAAAAATCAGAAGGACCATCTCCTGTGAAGCTCTTGTGATGCCTTGAAGGGTTCAAGAGTCACAAGAATAAGCAAGTCCAAGAAAATGATTAAATCACAGTGGTCAAAAGAAATAAAGATAGTACAGCTTTCTTTGCACTACTAAGAATAAGAATAATACTCTACTGCAAAATACAAACTATGGTTCTGAACAGAAACAGAAATGGAGGGTCCTATGCTATGTAGGAATGACTATAATTTGTGGCAAAAGGATGATTTATACCTAAAATTTTCTTGGTAGATTTATATCTAAAACTTCTTAAAGAAATTAGATAAAGAAAGCATCCTTATCTACCATTTACTATTCATTATCTTGGAAAAAGAGAGTGGGAGTTGGTTGTTTGTTTGTTAAGATTTTGAGATAAATGGGCATTTCCCAGTAATTTGGAACAATCTCCAATATGTCATGCCTGTGAAACAAGAGTTGCTAATTTGCAGTTCTGCTACCACAGCCAAAATAATACAGTATGTAATTAGTGCCAGTTGATACAATTTCAAAGCAGGTAAGTTTTCTTGGACTGTAGGTTTTTGAGAGATCTGCAGTTTGATGTATTGGTATAGCATAAATTAGGTGATAATATTTAGCTCACTGACGTGAACATTTATTTATATTTCTGCCTACTGTTAAGAGAAAGATTTACCTTTTAGGGAAGATATTTAGTTAAATGCTGTAATTTTATCAACTATATAATTGATTTTGAAATCATTGTAGAGCTGGAAGTTGATAAAATTTATAATTTAGGGCATTTAAAATATTGAATGAACAAAAAGCAAAGATTGCTAATAAGGATCTGAATAGTCTCTTTAAATAGTAACTAACTACATTTGTACTACCAATCCTTCAGATATGAACTGTACATATAAGTGAGAGATTTTAAAAGAAAAATCATGAAGAAACACTTAAGGAAAGTTACACATCATAATCAGTGTAAGCTCTTGGCACATTGCTGCAGAAAAAAACTTTTCTAACCTTTGGCTGTGTGCAAAGGACAGCAGCAGCATAGAGGCAGAGATGCAGTCTTGGTTGGTGTGGTTTTAGAATACTGTGTCCAGTCTCTTGGTCATATTTCAGAAGATTGGAGATTGTAGACAGCTCAAAACAAGCCATAAAAATTTCCCATGTTTTGGAAAAACAAGGTAATCTGTGGTTCATGTTGAGCATGTCAGCTCCTTATTGAAGAAAACACTGAGAGGTGACTGACTTGTTCTGAATAGCTGCTTACACATGGAAAAGGTATGTGGTGCTGGGGGACTTGTAGACCTTGTTGTCAGAGTCATAACTAGATCAAATTTCTTGTTGTTCAAGTGAAACAAGTGAAGTTCTGAAGCAAGCTACCCTCAACACACTTCAGAGGCAAGATTTGTTTTTAGTGCTGTTTTGAGGGATGTTTCATTCTTTGGGGAAGATAGAAACCTGGGGTTAAATGGTCAGTGTGGTCTTTCTGGCATTTCAGCATTTCCCTTTGCTACTGTTTTTCCTTCTTCTGTGAGCCTTGGAGTGAATAAGATAAAGCCTTTGTCCTTAATATATTAATTCATAATTGCCCCATCCATGGAAGTGCTCAAGGTCAGGCTGGACAGGGCTTTGAGCCACTTGATCTAGTGTTGGCAGGGTTGGAACTGGATGGTTTTTAATGTCCCTTCCAACCCAAACCATTCTGTGATGACACTTACAGCTCATTAAAAACATTTATAACCAGCTCATGTGCTTCAGGGTTTCAACTGTTCACCAGCTCCAATAATCAGAGAATGTTTAGCTCTGGTTTTTTTCTCTTATACATAGGAAAGATAGATATGGTTTGTGGATTTTTCTTCTGTTTCCTCTACCTGAAGTGCTTGTGATCAGCCACAGCTGGAGTTGAGGCTCTGACAGTTGGACAGATGTTATCAGGTGCTACATAAATGCCTGACAGGCACTTCTTGTTCTCCCTTATAAGAATGGAAGATGTTTATAATTTGATTTATAAGGAACTCCAAATTTGTTCAGAAGGAAACTTAGAGAGGTGAAAATTTTTAGCAATTTCTCAATTTTGGCTTTCTCTGTAAACTCTTCTATCAAACTTCTGGAGCTCCTGAAACCTCTCTCCTGCTATTTATCTATGGTTCAGAGATGCTGCTCCTTCCCAAAACCTTTAAATGTTACTCTTCCCAACATTTCCCTCTACCAAATCAAATTTGGATCTTAGTGCTGCCATTGATAAATCATACCACGGACTTGCTTTTCACTTTGTGATCCCACTTACTATTTTAAGATGGTTGTGCATGATAAACAATTTGCCGAGCAGGAGCCTTCTAGAGGAGGCTGTGGTAACATGTCACAAGGGAGAGTCAGGAATGAGTTACCTGGGGGCCTGTTGGAATACAAGAGCTCATCACTGCAGCCACTGTCTGTCTGTGCCTGAAGTGCCTCTCTTCTGCCTGCTAGGACAGCTACTTCTGATATTTCTAAATATTCAGCTTTCAGCAGTGCAGAAGACAGAGGTATAAATAAATAAGTTTTCTCCCTGTGAGTAGAATACTATTAAGAGTAATAATAATAAAAATAATTACAAATAATAATTTTCAACTTGGTAAGCTGTTGTTGAGTTATAAATTATAAAACCACTCTGGAAAAGACTTGCATTTTAAATAGATGAAATAATGGAATGCCATTGTGTTCACTGTTGCATTCTCCGCTGGACTTTTTGTGTTATCCTATAAATCAGTGAGCTATAATAGGATTTCTGTGGAAAAAGCACTTCTGGACATGAAAATAAATAAATATGTAGGGCTGAACTGTGGTTGTTTCTATGCTGTGCCTCTTTTAGTACTGTGAACCAGCATGGAAAGTCAAAGCCAGGCTGTCGTGAGGCAGGCATGAGGCTGCACTCCCAGAAAGGAGGCAGTTGGCACAAAACCGTGAAACAAAAGATTCATCCTGTTATTTCTGAGTGATGAATGTAAAGGTGTGTAGAGGGTTAAAAGCTTCCAGGACTTTCAGTACTCTGCCCTTGAAGAAAGCTCTCTCCAATTTTTTTTCCTATTTAGAACTTTTCTAGCAGACTGAAATGTTAGTCGAGTTAACTTGGGAGGAATGCAAAGAGTTGGGAGAGAAACAAAAGCTTTACTTACAAGCAGAATTTCAGGTCAGAGGGGAAAATTCTCAAATTGTTCCTTGTCAGTGCTAAATTCCTAATACTTCATATTATTATTTTAATTTCTACTGTAGAAAGGAATGCAGGCATTCAAACTGATGGGGACTTGTGTACACTGGCCCTTAAACTTTTTGCCAATATTAAAATGTTTTAGTGTTAATACATTTTCATTTTTATAATACTTACTTTTTATTGTGTATCAGTTACGCAGCTTAAAACAAATTAAGTGTTTGAGCTACCACAGTAAAATCTGTCACGAAGGTCTGTGCTGTTGGATGATTTTGTTGAAAGGTTTGTCTGTTTCTTTTTTTAATTTTCTTCTCACACTCAAAGATATGCCTGGCATTTTGGAGAGAATAAGCACAGCCTTTAACCTAGTCTCAAAACTGTTTGGAGAACTGATTTACATATTAGGAACCTTTTCTTCAGCAGCTCTTAAAACCAACAAAAATCTTTGCATAATCACTGAAGCTGTTGAAATCTCATTTTTATATAATTTATTAACACAGACTTCTCTAATGTCTTCCTGTCCATGGATTAATATCTACAGCCTGTATTTTGTTCCTTCCTCTCAATGTTATTGGAAAAAAAATATTTTGAGTGTATTTTATTTGCCTATATACAATAAATGTTTCTAGTTATAATTCCTAATCTCCAGGAGCAGTTTAATACTTCACTTAGGTGAGCTCTAGTATTCCATACTATGAAATAACTTAGAGTTGTGTAACTTTTTATGTTAGCTTGGAAACTTTTGCTTGCTTTGTTCCTTCAAGATAAATTTCCATTAAATAATTTCTTAATTTCTTGGAGATGGCCTAACCATTTTTCTAGTGGCTCAAACAGGATTGAAATTGAAACAAAAGAAAACAGCTTTTTCTCTAAGTGTGAAAATGTATTCATCCCAACAAATGAGGGAAAAGGAAAGAAAACAATATTTCTAAGTCTGAGGAAAAGCCCAGAGAAGTTATTCCATTCCTATTTTTAAAAAAATAATGCATACTTTGAACATAATTTTTACCTCTTGCAGTTTGTTGAAGTTCAGTAACTGCTAAAACATGAGGTCTCTTATATTACAACTTACTGCTGCAACTCCTTATTTCTGACACCCAAGAGACACTCAAAGTGCAGATATTTGAATTGGATTGCATTTCTTCCCTAATCAGTAATATTTAAATCTTCCCTTTAAAGGCATTTTGTCCAATATTAATAACACTTCCTTTCTAAATGGCTGTCCATGAAATCCCTCATCACAAAGCACTGAGGTACAATGCTTGAACAGAGTAAGATTGGTCATTAGAAGTTCAGTCTAATACTGAAGCAAAAATACTTTTGCAAACGTTTTGTCTATAAAAATACTATAATGCTTGGCTTTCTCAGTGATACTGTTAGTTTTGGCAGTACTCTACTAAAAATGCAAAGTGGCTTTGCATAGACATGCAGAGAAGTTAGTGCTGCTGGAAAATATTGGTATTCATAATATGTATCATAGCTATTTGCTAACATGGAGTGTATTTTTATGTTAATCCTAGAAACTGAAATCTTTTCAACAGTGGCTCAAGAATTTCTATTGTACTCTTCACTGACCCAGCAATGGAGAAGTCAAGGTCACTTACTATGGTCAATTAGCTTGGAGATTTTTCCAAAAGCACTTCCAATAAGATGAGAAAGAATGTTTCTGGTTTTTGAGGACTCTCCTTACTGTTTGCCCAGCAGCTTTGCCATTAGATCCAGCAGTGCAGGCTATTTATACACCCCACTGCTTTCCCTTAAATGGCATCCCCGAGCCCTGTCTTCTTTCTGTCCACACCAAAACTCCTGCCTAAGCCCTTGTCTCTCTCACTTCTTGACTCCTGCCATGTTTTGTCTTGCCTTGTCCATTTAAAACTTGCTTGTCTGACATGGACTTAACTGTTGTTTATAAAAATCACCTTTGCTCATTTTTCTGATCAGATTATTCCTCTCTTAAGAGGTCTCTTTCCCTTGGGAACTTCTCTTCAAATGAAATACAAGCTGGTCCTCCTTTTAGCTCTAAAAGCTGCTTACTATGGAGCCACAATCCCCCAACATGATTTTATTTCCCAGACTTTGTTCAGTTAGCTGTTCCTGTGCATCCCTGCTCAGGCCTCCTAACACAAAATGCATCTCAACTAATTCTGCCTGTTCTTTACAATATGTGTACAGCTGCAATTTTCTCTTTCTCATTTTTTAAAAAACTATTTTAAAAGTACATATTTACCTTCTATTTGAGTAAAGAAATGTAATCATTTTCCTCACGTGTCAGAGCTTGAATTAATAACTGCTTGCCTGCATTTTGAAGTTACATAAAAGTGGTAAAAGGCCTGCAAATGCAGGAGGTTGGTTTTTTTTTATTTCTCCTCTCTCATGTTTTTATGATACATTCTTAACAAGTTATAGTTTGCAGATTCTTTTTCTTACTAGAAAAGGTGTACACGCACTTAACTTCTATTAGTTTGTATATATTGTCTAGAGGTAGGAAAAATCAAATAGATGGCAATGAGTGAGGGTGGGATAAGTGTTTATTTTTCTGGCTGGAGTACTGGCAGTGTGAGGTTATAGAAACTGATGATCAGGAACATGTTTTGGTCCATAGAGCCAATTCCCCTTTAGATCTTCTCTGAACAATCTCTTTTTTGCATTGCAGTATGCTTTTAAGAGAGGCTTGTCTGAAACATTTTTGGGCAAAATGAAGAAAGGGGAGCCAGAACAGGCTCAGGGAGATAAAGGCAGTGATAGTTCAGAATTTGAAGAGATTTCTAAAGAAATCAGCTCTCTTGGCTTGGTAGCTTAGTCTTGGACGTGCAGAAAAAACACTTTGAGCTTTCCAATTGCTTTGGAGAGCAGTATCAAAATGGAGTACTGACAGATTCATAAAATCAGCAAATACAGATCTCTGCACTATAGTTTTATTAATTCAGTAGTTAGAACTAAAATAGGTACACTTCTGTCTGCAATTTATTTTCAAAGACTTAAAATGAAATTAAAACATTGTGTGTATGTACACATACCCAAAAGCTAAGAACTTTTCTTAGTGAATGTGTCTACTATGTTTAAATCTTGCTGCTCTTTAAGTGGAAAACTCTGACCCATCAAGGTGGCATAAAAGATTGTGGTATATCCACACAGCACAGTCTTCCAGAATTGCTGTTAAATTATTATCTAGCACTAGCCATGCCCCATCACTACAGCTCTGCACATTTATTTGCCAAGCATTTACTTTGGAGTGTGATTTTTTTTTTTTAATTGTTTACCCTGTACCTGGAAGGCTCAAGTAGCTTGTGTAAGCATTTCATTCCTAATGGCCTTTTAATATCTTACAATTTTCTTAAACTTCTGTTTCAGCTTGAATGCTTCAAAGTTGAAACTATGTGGGAGTAAATTTATTTTTGTGGCAAGTTATAGCAAAAGTGAACAGTAACAATGGAGGGAGTAAAATTTATTATTTATGTGTTATTTTTCTCTCATGCTTCTATTTGTGCAGTAATTGCTAAAACTCTTAGAAAAAGTAACTGTGTTTGAGATGTGTCTGATTTCCCATTTGATAGTTCAAACTGCAGGGTGTTTTTAAAATAAATTACTGTCTCTAATTCTCTGTGAGCTCTCTGGACTGTGCGCATGTCCCACCTTACCTAATAATCCAGTTTTGTAGCAGAGAGCTGCTATGGTGTAACTGATTCAAGAGCACATGTCGATCACACCAGGCTTTATTCTCTCTCCTGCTATTTAAAGCTGCCCTTGTTCTACATGGAGAAAGGCTGTGAGTATTTAAAGGTAAATGTATGCATATTTCCACATGGCTTGGCACTGATTAGCAGCTGCTCAAACAGATGCAGTTAAAGTTGCTGTCTAGTCAATGTATTAGTTATCTGTGGTAAACCAGAGTAAGGGAAAATAAAGCAAGGCTTGAATAATAATGTACATAGCTTAGGTGATTGGCAATGGTCAGGTTGCTTTAATAATTACTTGCATTATGATTCAAGCATTAATATGTCGTTACCACTGCATTTGGCAACCTTATAGTGTTATTAATTTGGTTTTTTAGTTTAAGTTTGATAATTTGTCTTATTTAGTAAACGAAAGATTCAGAACTCTACATAGAGTACAGCCTTATAGGGATTCTTATCTCATTCTTTCCCATTGTTGGGGACAAGTGGAATACAAGTAGGTTCCAGTCAGTGGGGCACTCCAGATATTCTTTAAGTCTTATTGCTTAAAGTTAAGCATATGTCTTAGAAATTTAAGTTGTCAAACCATGTCTGTGTGCAGCTGGGTTTGCAGAAGCCAGTCACATTCCTGAGCAGTGTCACTGGAGTCTGCAGTGTTCTGTTAAATAGTTCTGCCCTGAAATTGAAGGGAAGACTGAGATTATTAGGCTGTTCTTACAGAGTTTTTCTGTGTCAAACATTCTGAATACAGTCTGAGCCCAAAACACACATTTATGCCTGTATCTTTTGGTGTTTATTTCATTGAGGATCACCACCTGTATAGCTGGTTCTGTCTTTGTTTGATAATTCAGGGATGAGAAGGTATCAGATTTTTCTGATACTGCCTTCATACATGTAAGTGGAATTATCAACTGCTGGGCAGCATATGTTTATTTTAATGGAATAACAAATGAATGTGTGGGTTTTCCTTTTGTCAGGCTGTCTTTCTTGCTTTGAAATATCAGCATCCCTATGGCATGATGTACTGGCCAAAGAAAAACCTTCCCAGAAATCTTAGTTTGACAAGACCATCTTGGATGGTCCCATACTCTTATGCTCTGGCCAGAAAAGTAGTTTTTGTGCCAGAATACTGCAATGTTTGCTCTTTTGGGTTTCATATAACATGTTAAGAAACTGATTTGAAAAAAAAAGGAAATTGAAGAAACAGTTAGAAACACAACAGGTTTCAGGAGCTGAGCAACAGTTGCTGCTTATTATTGTCCCTTTTCATCACTATGTGTGGTAATATCTCTCTTTGAAGAAATGTGTGGTGGGAAAGGCAAGAAGGGGGCAATGAGAATTGCCTTGGAAAAAAGGAAGGGATAACATTGGTAAAGCACTGGTGTAAACATCCTGCTTTTAAGTACCCACTGACTCACAGGTGTGGAAGAACTGAGACCAAAGGGAGAAATTCACTTTTGAGATTCCTCTGTCAGTCTGGTGAGAAGATCTTTCTACCTAACCTGGTTATGCAGGCCTCTGGCGTAGGAAAGGTACTGAAGGTAGTAATTTCTAGATGTGGAAGCCTGAAAGTTAACCTTGTGCTTCCTTTCTCTCTAAATGTGGCATTGTATCTTCAATCTGCTCTGCATCCCCATGAGTTAATGTACTGTCACACTGAATGGGGTTGAACAGACCATCCCATTGTCACTAGAAGGTGGCTGTACAAAAATAGCGGTAGGTTGCACTTGGTTTGGAGAAGTGAAGAGCTGAGAAAAGGCAGTGACGTTTAAATCTGATGACTGAGGTGTCTGGCAGGCTCCACAGGGCTGTGCTGTAAAGCCTGGGGCCTCAAAGTCTCAGCTTTGAAATAAGCAGTGCTGGAATTCAAACTGGTCTTTGCTGTGGACAGCAGAGATGTGGTGCTTTCTGAGCTGCAGGAGAATGGAGTGAAGAGCAGTGACAACTTTGTGCTGCACATCCACCCAAACGGACTCTGTCTGGATTAGACAGCTGAGCAAATTCACTTGGTTGCCAGATCTTTTCTCTCAAATCAAATCAAAGTACAGAAGCTGTTACCTAAACTATTGGAGTTGAAAACAGTAGAGTGCTCAGAAGCAAAACTTTTCTATAAAGAATAGGGATTGAAACCTTAAAATCGGGGAAGATATTTAGGTTCAGGGTAAAGAAATTGTGAAAAACTGTAACCCTTTGTAAGTGTAGAACCATATAATGTGCAGTGTTTCCATTTTCAGTGAAATGAAAGGCTGTGTGATAGGGAAAGACCTCTCAGTGACATGTAGTTTACACAAGATATATGTCTCAAATCTGCTTCAGGATCATATATCTGCAAAGTAGAGAGTCAGAGAGGTAAATCAGAGAGAAAAACGCATGCATACATCTATTTTGTGTTTACTAAGCTGATTTCTCAGCTGTCAGCACACATGATTTGTTAATTCAGGGTATAAAATACATATCAGATGCTGCTTTGTTTTCTTAAAATTCAGATTTCGGCAATGTAGCGCCACGTGTGTTTACTCTGCCTCTTCCTTGAGATCATAGAGTTTCTCATGATGAGGTCTTTCCATTTTGAAATGTTGGTTTTACAATAAATCTGCTATGATGATTCAGACACAGCTTTCACAAGCCACATTCTCTATAATAAAACTATATTTTTAGCCATTTGGTATTTTCTTTGCTTAAAAAAATAACTATCAGAAAATATTCCAACTCTGTTATCAAATTTATGGAAGAATGCTTTAGCAGATTTAAATCTTGAAAGAATCATTTTATTTATCACCATTCCAGAATATCAAATTTATATAGTATTTCCTAATACTTTTCTCTAATTTGATGTACCTGTGTGCATGGATTATGGGAAATAAATTGAACTTACATTCCTTTCTCAGGTACACTTGATTTTTACATGAAGAGACTAAAATTATTACACATGTAACTTTGTGCTGTTTATTTACCTTTGCAGAATGAGAGCAATAGGATATAAGAGCAGTAGCCATGTTGTTTTGCTTTATACACCATTAAATGTGGTATTCTGCAGGTAATATAACTTTATGGACAAAGTCAGCATGAATGTCTGAAAATAGTCAAAGTATTATCAACATCACAGAAATTGTTATTATTTCTTTCCAAAGTATTTGGAAAATCTCTTGAAGATATGAGATTATTTTAGGCAAATTGTATCTTTTTCCACATGACAAATATTGCAAATCAGTGCATCACAGTTTTCAGGTGCATTTTATTGCTTATGTATGTAAACTGAATGGATTGTACTATTAAATTTTTATAAGCATTCTCTACTTATGAAGAATATATTACTGTCATCTATACATGTGCTTTTAATTCAGCTTTTAGTCAGCTGTACTACTTTTGTCTTAATAACATCCAAGTGATACAGAACGCAGTGACTTTGCATAATTATCATTATGCAAAACCCAAGAACAACATCTTGGGTTTTGCATAATGATAATTAGGTGAGAACCCTGTGTCTTGGAGAATGGACCTTTTCTTACCTGTGTGAGTGTGTTTTTAGTAGAAGGCTTTTATGTGAACCCTGAATATTATAGTTGTGCTTGGAAATAATTATGAAAGTTCTGTTAAGTCGACTTTTTCCAAGGAAGTAAGATTTGGCTCTCTGTTCACCCATAAGCAGAAGGTAATTCCCTGCATGGAAACCACTGAGGTTTCTGTGAAGGATGCATTTGAAGGCTCAGCAGTAACCCCAGCCACAGCTTACCTTGACAAAGGTCTGAGAGTTCTAGGAGGAGGGTGAAGTTGCAAACGCTGAGTGTCTGATGCTCTCCTGTGCTCTTCCTTCTAGGCAGCTTTGGCTGCTGAGTTCTGGCCTCACCCTGGTGAGCAGAAGCTCAGAGTTAGAAGAGGGCCCTGCTGGAGGTGTGAGCACCCACTGGGAGCCAGGCTGGAGTATCTTCTGTGGCTTGGTGGGCATGGAAGGAGTGTGGCTTTGTTTCCTAAAGGAATCTGGCACTTCAGTTTGCATCAGAGCAGTAGCAACAAAGAACCATGAGACATGTTGAACTTTGATACATGCTGATGTACTGGTAGAGTGCAAGATCTGGGGAGATATTTTTAAAATACCCTGACCTGAAATATATTTTCATGCTGAAGTCATTAACAGCTTTGGTTTCATGTGGTTAGATGAGGTGCCTCCAGCTCCCCCAGATATTTGTGTTACTGGAGAATGTAAACACATACTGCAACAGCAGGATCCACAGTGTGGGTACCCTGCTCCAATATTGGCTTGCTTTTTTAACTTGTGGCTGTAGGACCCAGTCATCAGAAGGGGGCACCTGAAGGCTGAGATTGTTTTCTTTTTATAAATATGACATGATGTAAAATTCGCTGTTTTCTGGGTGCATCCTCTAAGACTTCATGTAATGCTTTAGCAGCTACTTGGTAGAAGTGATGATCAGCACTCTCAGAGTTATGAACTATTTATAAATGTAAATAAAGCTGCTTTTGGATGTTTCAGCAAGGGGTGACAAACTACTGTGCCACTTGTGATTAGCTAGAAGACTGTGGCACACTCTCCTGGGACTGAACTGATTCATGCTGCTGTCTGAACTGGATTATTGTAATTCCTTTCACTGGACAGGAAGGCACATATAGAAGGGCTCTGAGCACACAACGTGGGCTGGCAGAACACTGGGCCCCTGCTGCTCTGAGGGTGCCGTGACTTTTCATAAGTGGTTCCTTTGCAAGGTTTTTTCCTCTTCAGACTCTATAAAGTTTCTACTTTCTCATCTTGCTTTTCTGCTTGTGATGTTTTAACTGCATTGATTTTCCACTGAAGTGGGAGGGCTGGGCAGAATGGGGAACCATGACTTTAATGGTGGTGCTTGGAACTAAAATCTGTAACTCCCAGTGAGTTCTTTACTAGTGGGTAAGTGCTTTCCATTTTGAAATATGTCAGCTAACTGCCAAACTCACTTGTGAACTTCCTGCCATGTTTCATTCAGGGTTGGCAGGAAGATAACATGGAAATGGTTTTCAGAGTTTTAAAATGTTACGGGAAGGTGAATGCTTCCCAGTTGAATACTAAAAAGCTGATTTCTGTGCAGTTCTGAAGGTCAGATTTTGGTCTGAGAGTTTAGGGGGTTGGCTCTGTGCTCTGTATTACCATGAAAATGTACCAGCACAAAGACAAATAATTATTCTGGATTAGTATTTGTAAATAGATGTGAAAATAGCTTGGTTCTGGTCTCTTTTTTAAATCTTGTTTAGTTTTAAATAGATAGTTGTTTGCAAAACATTATAAAGCTAGGAGTAATTTCACAAGCTTTAGCAGTCCCCCATACTTTTCCATGTTTTTAACACTGTAATATAATTTAGGGACCATAGATACATTTTAAGGCACTACAATCAAGAGCCATGATTGTAACATCTGACACTCTACTTCATCCTCTTTACAAATAGAAGTGAACCCAAAATAACTCCTTGGCTCCTCAAATAGGTGAAGTATATTTGAAGCTCACACACTTGCTAGTACTCCCCTCCTGAAGTTATTAGAGTCCATAAGAAGCAGGGATGAGTGTGTGAGCAGTTGCAGGCGCTGGTGGGTGGGTTCCTCTTGCAGCTGTTCATTCCAGGAGTCTCTTTGTGCCACTGTCTCTTTTTTTTCATGTTCTTGTGTCTAAGAATGTTCTGCTGGTACTTGCTTGGTATGTACTCCAGCTGTAAGTTAATTTTCACCCCAGTGAAATTCCATGGTGAATTTTCATAAGAGCGTGCTCCCTTCACAGCCTGGGTATTGATAAGCACCTGCTTGGCTAAGGATGTTTCAGGGTATTAGGGTGGCCTGAAAGCCAGAAATAGCTGACAAGGCTGTTTGGTTTTCTTTAGGGAGGCTGTGCTTTGTGTGCACATATCACTTGCCAAAGGTATTATTTCACTCAGCATTTCCAACCTTATTTTTAATCTTTTTCTTCCTCATAAAATGCAAATTTTGTGTCTGTTTCTGTAGCAGTGAGATTTTTTATTTTGAGTGAAAACACAGATACTCCATATTCAACTAATTAACATGTTAAAAGCATACTGGCTTGATGATAGTTTTAGGCCATATTAGAAAACTTGGAAGTATGACTTTTTCAACAAAGATAGATTAAATAAAAAATTTGTTAACACTAGAGCTTCATTTAGTCTTTAACAGGCTGAATACAAGATCTGTGGAAGAACCCCTGATTCTGTGTTGTTCTGGGCTGTGATTCCTTCATTTACACCAATTATTTTTTTAACGTATGTGGAATACATTTTAGTTAAACAGCATTATTCCCATTTATATGTAATCAACCACATAACCCAGAGTTAAACTATTTAGAATCAGTGTGGGGATATGTTCTTGTTATTGAGCTATAAACTCACATGTAACAGTAAAAGCAGCTTAGGCAAAAGGAGAGGTTGAAAAAAGGAGAGCCAAAAAATCTGCAGCCAGTCTATAATGCTTGTACTATCCTGGGTTTAACAGTATTATTGCAAGTGCAGCAAACTCTTTTGTGAAAAAGTGATATTAGAAAATCATCTAATGTAATATTAGAAGAGAATTAATGCAAATAGTGAGTTAGAAATAAGAAAGAAACATCATGTTACACATCCACTCTAAGCAGACCTCAAGCTAGTGCTTTACAAATCACAGTTTGCTTTTCTGTTCCAGCACTTCACATTTCAGAATGTGATTGTTTCTCGACCAACTTTTAAGCTCCAGTACTTTTCCTCTTGGTTTTAAGAGGTCAGAAAAAGAAATAGTAAGAATGAGCTAAAAAAAAATCAGACTGCATATGAATAGCGGTGAAGTCGTGATTGCAATTTGCCTAACTCGCTCTAGTAAAATCTTTGTCCAAACTCTGAATCATTTTTTCCCTCAGTGAATACTCCCAAGGACAGATATTTGTTCTGTGCAGGTTTTGAGCTGTCATTCCAAGTCCATAACTAATAAAACCATAACAACCACCAAAGTAATAGTTAAGTAATGTGGCTTTGTAGCATTTCAAGTGATGAGTAAACCATCCCAGTAAATTGGCATTTGGCCACTCTGCTGTGTAATGGAGTTTTTAGTGAAGTATTGCCTTAGCAACAAGCCTGGATGACATTGGGTAGCTGGTTGCTGCTGACTCTTGGAGATAAAACAGGCTTTTAGGAACACATGTGTAATGTCTGAAGGTAAAGTAACCCAAAATAAATGTATCTGCACTACTGGGAATGTAGGATGGGTCACATCAAGCCAAAGCCTGACTTACCGACTTACGAATTTAATCCTTCTGCGAAAGTGTTTCTGTATGGTGAAAATGAAACCATCCCAGAAGTGCAAGAGTTGAAATCTGAGAATAAAGTAAAGCAGAACTGAGAGAAACTGTATTGCAGAAGATTTGAAGAAAAAATAACAGTTATTTTAAAGGCTTTAAGAATTCTTGTACTGTAGGAAATACTTCTGGATGTGTTATTTCAGTGATGAAGCTTTTTGAGGAAAGAGGATACAGTGAAGATTAAAAGCTTCACTTGCTCTCCAGAAGAACCAGCAAGTGAAAAAAGGCATGAAAAGTAGAAAGTTAAGCAAATTCAAGTAAAACTAAAATGTGGTGGTGTTTTTTTTATTAATAAACTTTCATTTAGAAAAGTAAAAGTGGTGGCTAGGACATGGAGCAGTTTGTTACATAACACAGCCAAGTCAAAAACTTGACTGAGGATCTAGCTCAATGTAGCAAAGTAATATCATAAGATAAAGAGATCATCAGTAGTCTATAACAAAAAGGCCAAAACCTTTGCCAAGTCTTTTTGTCTTCTTCCAGTTCATTGTGGATGATATTTGAAAATCCACTTTAAAGGCAGAAAAGAGATAGTCACATTTATATATGTTAGTGGGTCATAAAAGAATTTACCCTTACAGTAGTATAATGTTGTGCCTTCCAAATGAAATACTGTGTTAAAGTACACATGAAACATGTTTTCAAGATGTAAATGGAATTTTTTGATTGTCTAATAAACTTTTTTTTTTTTAATTTTAAAGATAAAAATACAGACATTACTGTAAAGGATAATGGGGATGATTTCTGCCTTCGAGATACATTAAGCATTGCATCCACGGATTCCTTTGTTTCCACAGCTGAGGTAAGACTCTTAAAGATTGCTTTTTTAAAGATTTATTGATCTATTTCAACAGTGAACAGAAGAATCCTTATTTTTTGCTAATCATTGTAAGCCAAAATATATTTCTCTTGTGGGGAAAATAGAGCTTTTCCAGGCTTCATTGCACCCAGTTGTTTTGGGTTTATTTTTGTGTACTGGCATAATGCATCCCCTACTCCTAAACAGAAGTTGCTTTTGAAAAACAGATCACATTTTCATGAGTGAAGAAGCAGTCAGTTGAGGCTATAGTAGTTCCTTTCACCATGATTTATATTTTTCTGTTCTTTTTTCCTATTGCTTTACCATACTATAAAGATGTATGAAGAAGGCTTTGTGTTGTTTAGACCTGGAGGAGTTTTTTTTTTTGGGAGGAAATTGTAAGAAGTTGACAGCTACCTGTTCTAGCACACTCCATGCACAATATGAGGGCAGCAGGTTGAGCTGTTGCTCTGTTGTTGCACATGATGGAATGACTTAGCAGGAACCAGAGGTCTGAGGCTGCTCTGGGGCCCTGGGCAGAGCTGGGGGAGCTTGTGTGGCCCTGTGGGTGTGCAGGGACCCCCCAGCTCCCTGCAGCCACCACGGGAAGGGGCCTTGGGCTGGCAGTGACAGTCCCTGGAGGTGCAGTGGGGCTGCAGGGACCCTCCTGACTGGCCACACTGGGAGGCTTCCTTGGCAACGTAAAGTACCTGATCTAACTCACTGTAATCCTGTGGGACAAGAGCACAAAGGACACGTGGTAATCTCTGGGTAACAGCCTGTTGGCTGGAGTCTGCTACAGCTCCCTTGAGGTGTTTGAAAGAGACTCATGAGCAGTGACACACTTAGTTGAATGAGGAATATCTCCTTCTGTAGTATCTGAGGAGCTGCAGTGATATTGAATAGCACTGTTCTCCAAAAACCAGGAGAGGCAGCTGGCCTCAAAAGGTCCATTTTGTGATAGATATTGCTCTCCTATACACACCACAACTAAGCTACTGAAGTCAGTTGCAAAAAGAAAGAATTGCACACACATTCTTTGCAGTTGTTTTGACTGTCTCTTATGGGGTTTGTTTTTCCATAACACAGTTACCTTGATTTAGTAATTGACATTAAATAGTGATTTCCTTGATTTAGTAACTCACATTGAGTTGTGGTGCCCAACATTCCTAACAAGGACTGTATCCATAGAGACTGGTTTCTCTTTGCTGTAATTTGGACGCCACCACAATTCAAGCTTGCTTCAGCTCTACCAGCTCATGAGAGGAGCTGTAAACCATTGTAGTTTGTACATTTTGTATCTGGTTTGTTTTTGGGGGATTTTTTCACATGAACTTTCATAATGCTTTTGCAAGTATGTGAGGATGGGAACAGCCCCTTATGCTTATTTGTGCTGCTTGGCTTTAAAGAAAAGGAAAACCAACCAATCAACCAAGCAAACAGAAACCCCAGGATGTGTCAGTGGAATTATCATCCTCTCCTGAAGCTATATTGTCCCAGTGTCTGCAAAAAAACATTGGAATCAAAATTGGACATGTAATTGTCTTTAAGTGTCCTGAAAATATTCTCCACATTTTGATACATCAAAGCCACTTGTGTCAACTTGTTCTTCCAGGATAAAGTTATGAAGATTCTCTCATCCTTTCCAGCTGTTCTAACCTTTACCAATAGAACAAATTCACTTTTCTCAGATTTTATTGAAGAATCTAGTGAAGTTCTTAGGTGACAGAAGTCCTGAAGATTAATAGAACATGAGCAACTTGCAGTTTGGTGTTTGAGCCAGAGCACCATCAGTGTTCTGGGTTAAATGGGAGCCACTAGGCCTAAACTAGAGGGTCAGCTAGCTCGGGAGTTGTAGCTACAGGGCATCGTTGTGTGGTGCAAAAAGAGAGCTGTCAATTGGTGTTCTGGTACAAACCCTCTGCTACCTTGATTTATTATTTTGTCCATCCTCAGGAGGGTGTGTGGTGGAGAAATGCTTCACATTATGGCAATGAGAAGGAGCAGCAGCAACTTCCCCGTGTATTCAGCTGTTAGCAGAGAGCAGTAATTGCTTTGATTTAACAGGATTACAATTCACATACCAAATTCTTTTATTCTAGACATGATGACAAGTAGCTTCCTCTTGCTTATCTACTTCTTAATTTTTTTTCTTGCACTAGGGAAACAGTGGAATGTTTTAATTTAGGCTAAGTGGTCTGGGGCTTTTCCAGCTTCAGATTTGTCTCACCTAAGGGCCAAATAAGGCAGTTCCTTCATCATAAGCTCCTTGATTGCAGTTACAATAGCAGTAACTGTCCTAAACTCCACGTCTTGATTGAAATGTTTAGCAACATTTTTAAATCTGAAATTCATAGGTGTGATTATGCCCTACTGGAATTAATAATTTCACCTTCCAGGAAATTAGAACGTGGCACCATTTTTTGTAGCCTCATCATGCTGCAAGCTCTGTGTTGACAGTTCCTTGGCTTCCTTCTACACTGTATCCTGTCCCAAGGAGCAGGACTAAGTATTTTGTGTGACTCTGATTTTGGAGACTGGAAACTGTGTTCATGTTTCAGCGCTGACACAGTCAGTCAGATTTAGCTCCCTGCCCGCAGGAGAGAGAACATTAATGAAACAAGACACAGATAGATGCTTGAATGGAAATGGATAGGGATACTGCTCAGGAGGCAACAGGAATGTCGTGCTGTTATATTAGAACAAAATATAGGAAAGAGCTGTACAAAACTGGGACAGTTTGGCAGGGCTTGTGTCATGTGCCCTTTTGATGAGCTCTACAGGATAGCAGGAGGGTGAGCCAAAACTGCATCTGGCTGTGGCTGGTGATCAGGAGGGTGCTGAGGATCACTTATTTGATGACTTCTCATACAGAGTTGTGCCTGTCTGGCAGCTACAATATACACAGGTGCCTGAATCTTTGTAGAGACAATTTAGACACAGTTGCCCTCCCCATAACCAGACAGGCTTCTAGTCTTAAACACACTTAGGCTCTAGAAGCATTGCAGAATGGGTGGTAAGCACAACTATTGCCCTAATTAAGTTATTAATACCACTTCTGTGATAAATAGTGGTATTTTCTTCCCCATTTGAGCCTGGCTGCCTTCAGCTTGTGTTGATGAGGGTTAGTATGCTTTTCATAGTCTTGCTTTCCCATCTACTGTGACCAAAATAGCTGCCACCTTTGGCAACAATGCAGCAGTGAGTGTGCCAAATAAAGGCCTCTGCCCTCTCTTTCCTGGCTTCTTTTCCATCTTCCTAACAGAACCTCTTTCCTGCTCTCCCTGACAGTGAGCTTTGTTGCTGCTTCTTCATTGTCAGTGCACATGCATTTATCATGTCTAATTTTTGTGTTTTGACTAGTACTGAATCTGTAGGTCTATTATCAAATAAACTTTGCTTTCCTTAGTCCAAAGCTTGGGAGATTTTTTAGACTTGTGAATAAAGCCTTTGCTGCTTTTTATCAGTAACAGCCTTCCTGTTTTCTTCCAGACCTTAGGTGGAACACACCACTTCATCATTTCAATTTATTAAAATGCCATCTCAAAGGTTTTTGTTACTAATCACCATCACATCTTCCAACTCCCCAGATATGTTTCACTTTCATCCTGCAGCTACTTACATTTTTTGAGGAAATCTTTTCTCTGAATGTCTTTATATTTTAAAGAGATTATCATCAGCTTTTTTAATATATGGTAAACATAATTTCTCAGAATGTAAGGAATGCTGAATGTGCCAGTAAAGTGACCGCTCTATTAGGGGAAGCAAGCAAGAATTCCTGAAAGGTCTAGCATTGTTTATTTTTGTTACATTCATGTAGGTGGTTATTTTAGTAGTCAACAAGGTCTTGATGCACAGCTGAGAATTTTTTCTATTTATTAAGAAACAACTTGTGAGGGGCAAATGAGAGTACTGAGCCTGTTCCTTAAACCAAAGCAGTCAGAGCATCCCAGACCTAAAAATGATTGCAAGTGGCAAAGGTTGGATGCTTTAGAGCAATGATTTCAGCATCTCCTTACTGCAGATACAGCCCTAAAGCTGAAGTTCCAGAGAAAACTGATGAGCATCTGAACAGTGTCCATGTTGGAATCCTCAGAGGCTGCTCTGCAGCACAGCAGAGCTGCTTAGACACAAGTTACAACTACAAGCTTTGGAGTTTTGAAGAATGTGTTATTTTGATGTAATGATCTTAGGGCAGGCCATCAGAAATGTCCTTTTGGTGGTCACCAACAGGTCTCTCTTTCTGAAGCCTTGAATGGATACAAGCAAAGCCTTACAAGATGAGATTGCTGCTCTAGTGTCAATCGTCTTCTATCTCTTCTATGTCTGCATTTTCATTTTCTTCTCCATGTACCTCCTGACACTGAGGAAGTAGCAGACACTTGGGGCTGGCACATCCAGTGCACCATCACAAGCCTCTGTGCTCCTGGCTGCTGCCAGCACTGGGGGTAGCTGTGACACAGCTCCTTGTCATCCCTGGAGGGGTGTGAGGAGCCTCAAAGTGGCAGTGGCTGTGTGTGCACAGAGGGGGCCACTGCAGAATGGCAGGAAGGGACTCTGGGCGCTTTCAAGTGTCCAGCTTGCTTGTGATGCCAAGATGTTGGATGCTGGAGCTTTCTGGGAACTTGTGGTTAGTACCAAAGCCCTGGTGAGGAGAGTTATGTGGTGCTTAGGGGTACACAGTGAGGTAAAATCAGGTACTTCAATAAATATCATGAGCACATGCCAGTTGATACAAGGTACTTAGAGTGAGCCATCTAACTGAAAACCAACCCTTCTGCCCACCTTATCCTCAAAGGCAGCAAGTCCTCAGAGACTTCTGCCATGAAGAGTTCATTTTCCTTTTGATGCCATCTTGGGAGGTTCTTGTCTAGAAAATGTTGTGTGCTCTGAATCCTGTTAAATATTGGATATAATTTGTGAATTTTCCTAGTAGCTGAACTCTTCTACATTAGAATTGTGGATGTATCTTTACAAATCATCTCTAATGAGTTTTACTTTAAGCAGGATGTTTATATAGGCAAGCATTCACCTTATTTCATCTCAAAGAAGGTCCCCTACTGGTTGCAAGATCATTTTAAGCATAATAATCTGTGTTACATCTCTATATTGTTACATCTATATACTTTATATGTTTACGTATAAAATAGTGATATAGCAATATATTTCTAAATACTAGAAAGCATCAAAAGAAAATTTATAATGTCTCCATGAGCATTAATGGTTCAACTTCAGAGCCTGTCTAGATCACCTTTTCTAATTAAAAATTTAGTTTCTGGTTTACTGTTTGTTTGTTTTTTCTCCCCTTCACTTTTTGTGTGCCAAGAGAAGTCAGTGGTAGAGGAATTTGCTCCCCCTTTCAAAATATTATTTGTTGGAATTAATCTGTAATTAAAATCATCTTCTCTGGGGAAGAACAGTTAGACCTTTCTCTCATGATATTTTATTTCATCTGGTAGCCTGAGAGGAATTGTTGTTTTCTTTTAAAAAAAAGCTAAATATAATCAAGGGCCTCACCCAATTCCCATGTATCAGTTCATGTGCTAATCTGTGACCTCAAAGGCCAGAAACATAGAAACCTAGAAACACAGGTTTGTTTGCCTCATGAAGGATGTTGGAAAAAAAAAAAAAAAGCTAGAATTAGTTTTCTGGTCATTAAGTAAACTGAATGATGTGTAAACATCAGATTTTGGTTTTATTATTAATAATATAATGTAATCTTTATAGTGAAATTGTAGCTAGACATTGTTTTGTGGGTTGAACATGATACCCTGTAAACAGGAGTTCTCTGTATTATTTTTGTGCTTTGATTTATGGATCTGCTTTTTTTCTTTCTCTAAAAATGTCTACAAGTTCATGTCTACAAGTTCATGTTTATTTCTATGTTAACCATAGAATTAACACTGTCAATAATGAAAACCATTTAGGGAGCCTGTAGTATAAAGCACTGAATATTTGTGTTTCATACAGTATGTTTGGTAACTGGGAGGCTTATTTACCAGTGAGACTAAAACAGAGGTGGAAGGATGTTACTATTTCCAGCTTCCTAAGGAATTGTATGGTGCAAGCATTCTGTACTTCGTGTCCTGGCAATTATTTTCTTTTAACAGCTTTGAGACCCATTATGGTATCATTTATTTTAACTAGACAATTCAAAAACTTAACTATACAAATTAAATACAAAAGTAAGATGCTTTTATTTCATTAATTAAAGGTTTTGAAACTTGAAACTGTAGCTTTCAGATTTTAGGAGTTAGTAAGTTAAGTCTTATGACCTGGTGTATATGTTCTGTTCACTTGTTAATTGTTACCCCTGTGTTTTAAGCAGATGCAGTAAAGGATGCATCTTTCATTAGAACATTAGGAAAACTTCTGTAATTTGTTTTATCTTCACAAAAATTATATCAGCAAGCTCTTTAGTGAACTTCCAAAACATGTTGTTTCAGCTTTCAGAGCACAGAGAGATTCGTAGCACGTATGGTCTGGATTCCCTTTGCCACTGCCCCCTGTATGAAGAAGCCATGCACTTAGCAGAAGAAGGCAAAATTTATTCACGGGTGTTAAGGTATTCATTTTTGTCTATTTAAGTATTTCCAGGAAAAGCAAGAATTAAAGTTTAATATTCTGTCTAGAAATCACTTTTTAGAAGTTACTTGTACTAGGTATTTTTTTCTAGCAATTAGATTTAGATAGATATTCTTGTGCTGCTTTTTTTTAATAGTCTCTGAAAACTTTTCTATTTGCACAGGACTGAAATGTTTGAATGTCTAGGAGACAGTGACTTCCTTGCTAAGCTTCATTGTATTCGACAAGCTTTTCAGGTAAACTGGAAGGAGTGACTTGTCTGTCTTGTGCATGGCATTGAAACTGACTGTTAGTCTTTGTGCAAGCATTTTTATAATGTAATCTGTATTTAAATATTTTCTTGTTGCTTTTACGTTTTTATCATTCTAAAATGAGATGTATTTGCAGAGGAGTCCAGATTTTATAATTAGCTTTGTAACCTTTGCACCCAAGGCTTATTAGGAACTTGTTAACTATACTAAAGGTGATAATTAAAATTGATTGAAATGTTTAAGGTCATTTGGTATAACCTGTGAATGAACCTGTCTATATTTTCTGAACCTTTTTCTAGATCATTCTTTCAGAAACATCAAACAGAATATTTCTTGCTGAAAGTGGAAGAAAAATTTTGTCTGCTTTAATTGTGAAAGCACGAAAGGTAAAATCCCTTTTTTACCAATGTTTTGTTGTTTATGTAACTTCTACCTGAATTCACTGTCCAGGGGAAATCAACCATATCTCTTTTTACATTTGCTTGATACTCATTGCTTTTACTTTACAGAATCCAAAGAAATTTGAAGATGTCTTTGATGAAATGATATATTTTTTGGAGCAAACAGATCACTGGGATAATACTGAAATGGAACTTGCTGCTAGAGGAGTGAGTTGCATTTCTGAAAAGTGTTTTTACCCTTACTAATGCCATAGGATCTAAAAATAATTTTTTACAGTTCAGAATTGTGGGAAAGGCAACTCTTTATTGTTTATATTGCTGATTTAGAGAAATGGCATTCACCAGTTTAGTACCAGAAACTACACTTTTTTTAAACTTCTCCTTTACTGACAAAGTATTTTTAATATTCATTAAAAACAATTGCAAATCTGCAAATTACAATATGGTGCATGCTGAATTCCACTGCTGAAAGAGAAACTAGGTTACTTAGATCATGTTCTCATTTAATATAGGTGAAAAATCTGAATTTTTATGATGTTGTCCTGGACTTCATATTAATGGATTCATTTGAAGATTTAGAAAATCCACCAATATCTATACAGAATGTAGTAAATAACCGCTGGTTAAATTCCTCTTTTAAAGAAACTGTAAGTATTCATGTGTAATTATCTTAATTGATCTGTAGTACATTGCAGTGTACTGAGTATGTACCTGAGATCTTCCTCAAAAGAATTTAAAAGATTGTATTATCAGGTTTTTCATAATAGGAATTTAAAAGTTACAGGTTGGCCCAAAACAGAGAATGATCTAATGTGTTGGAGAAAATACTTAACCTTGTCCTTCCTTTCTCTGAGAGAGTAGAATTTTAGAAGGGAAGTTTCTGTTAGCCACATCTTAGACATCAGGTCTAGGTTTTGGTTCATAGACAGAGATTTAGCAATAAGGGACAAAGGTACAAGGAAACAAAAGTAAATTAATACAATCCAGGTATTCAGCTGTTGATTGCAATTAATGTTTTTTTCATGTGTGGCTGTTTATTTGCCAGATAGATCTCATCCCTCTGTTAGAGACACAGGATAGTGCCATGGTCAGCTGGTACAGAGACTACTGTCATTTCATCCATTTTCATCTGTACACTGCAAGTTTTCCTTTTAGTTTTGTTTTACAATTGAAATATTCCCTCTAGAGGAAAAGAATAAAGATAACATGTATATATTTTTGTAGTTTCATGGATACAGTGTGCTTTGTGTGTATTAAACTCTCTTTGCAGTGCTGAGGGGAGTCGGATGAGGATAGTCAGAGGCTGGGAGGGGAAAAAGTCCAGTACTGATGTTGGTATATTGTATTTCACAGTCCATATTTGGACAAAGCTCCATAGCTGAATCTGAAGCTATTGCAAGAATGTTTTTGCTAAAGTGAAAAAGTACATTTCAATGTGTTCACATGCCACTTAATACCTAAAATAGTTACTGATGTCTGAGCACACACTTTAATATACAAGACTGGTCCTCACTTAAGCCCAGTAGTGTTGCTAACTGTGGTAGCTGTAAAATCAGTCAAGGATGCCAAATTACATTTGAATTGAACTAAGAAAAATGTTGCAAAGATGGATCTGGAATAGCAAGTATGAAGTACATATAAACTTGTTATTTGTATCAGCTGCTGTTTTATGGTTTGAAATTTTATGTTGTCACAAGATTGAAACTGAAGAAAATACATGTCCCTGAAATGTAGAATATAGAAATACAGTATTCTGCAGATGAGTTCTTTTGAGTTGGAAAATTATTTGAGGCTTGCTTTATTTTTTTTATTTTTACAATTAGGCTGTGGCTTCAAGTTGTTGGTCAGTACTGAAGCAAAAAAGACAGCAAATGAAGGTAAGCTGCCTCTCAGATTATATGGAACAAAGGTATTGATCATCTCCTAAAAATTTGAAGTTCTTTTTGTAGCTTTGGCAAAATAAATGAGTGATCAACCTTTAGTCCTGTAGACTTGTTAATTTAGACAAGAGGTTTGCCATTTGCAGAAGTTTAGCTCCTGGGGCCCTAAAACCTATTTTTAGCAAAAAGCCTTAACTGAAAGGTTTTCCCAAACCTAGTTTAGGTTCTCTTGGTGGTGGTGTCAGTCACCTCTCTGACTTCCTGCCCCTCATGCAGATATCAGAGTTCTTCACACCCAGGTTGTGATTCTTGTATCTCACCTGCTTGTGCTGGAGCCCCAGCTCCCTCCACGATCCCGCAGCCAAATCCCATCCAGTCCTGCCCTGTTCCCTGCTTGAAGCACCAGGTTCCTCACCAGCACCAGGAATTCTGCTGCAGCCTCCCCTCAGCCCCTTCTGCATCCTGACCTCTCTGTGCAGTAGAACTCTGTGCCACAGCTCCACACATTTGGGGGATTTTATTAGACCAAGGCGGGAAGTGCTGGGCTTTTATGAAGACTTAATGCTGAACAATAGAGCTGTATACTAAATTTACTGTGTAACTTTTGTCTACAATTTTTACATCACTAGGTGCCTGATGGATTTTTTGCACATTTCTATGCTATATGTGAACATATCAGCCCTGTTTTGGCTTGGGGCTTTTTGGGCCCTAGAAATTCGCTGTATGATCTATGCTGCTTCTTCAAGGTTTGAAACTTTTTTTTGATTACCACTTTTATATATTTTTTTAAATCTTTCAGATTAAAATAAATTGAGATTTTATTTATTAGTATACATTTGCATTTTCCTAAGATTAAGGCTAACAGTAAGAAACCATAAGAGGCAAGTAAGTACTTTCATATCAATGTTTTAAGCCTGGAACTGTTTTGCAAAGGCTGTTTTAGCACACTTCTGTCTCAGCACCAAAATAATACATAATTGGATGCTTTTTGGGAACATGTTAAAGAAAGAGCTGTTAGCATTGCATACTTTTTTTTTTCCTTTTTGTAACTGAAAACAAGTTCTTCCTTTTTCTTCCCCCCACTAGGATCAAGTGCTTTTCTTCCTCAAAGACATTTTTGATTTTGAGAAGGTGAGGTACTCAACCATGGAGAGCCTGGCCGAGGACCTGACGCAGCTGCTGATGCGGCACACGGAGCTGCTGCTGGCCTACCTGGGGGCAGACTCCCTGAGGCACGTGGGGGCCTGTGTCAGTGGCCACAGGCCTGTCCTGACCACGGGGCTCCTGGAAGCAAAAGTACAGTAAGCTTCAATCCCTGGCACACGGCAGGGAGTGCACACAGATGTGCTCTTTTCCACCCTTTTCTACTGTGGCTGTTACTGAGCAAACATCTGGGAATGCATCGTGTTGCTAAGTATGGAAAAGGACTCAGGGAGGTTAAATGTACATCTGTGAAAAGAGCTGGGGAGTGTATTACTGTATATACCTAAATTAATTTTGCAGCTCAGCTGTCGCTGTATTTATATTTCATGTATCCCAAAGCTTTTTTCTGTAATATTCGGGTAAAGTTTATTTATGAAATACTGTACTTTTGCACAAATAATTCGTAAGTGAAGCTGATGGAGTTGTTTCCTTTAAAAGCTTATAGTACAAAATGTTCATTGCAGAGTCTCCACAGCATTAGGTGTCTAGATCTAGGAGGTGTTTTGACTGGGGTGTCTGCAGTCTCTGATTCATGTGACACGTGCAATAAAGCAATCACACGCACAGAACTGAACATGTTGCCCCTGCCCCAGAATTCCATTTGTGTGGGTGTCAGCAGCCATTTTGTACTACAGTGTGATGGAGCAGTGCAGGAAATGCAAGCACCATTTGGGCAGGAATGACTGCCAGTATGCAATTTTTACTTTATTTTTATTTAAAATATCTAAACATCACTAAGGTGTTTTAAAATACTTCTTTATATTTGAAAAGCTAGCTTCACCAATTAATTTAAAACTTTCTTGTTCTAAAACCATTACTACTCAATATGGTGGTAAATGAACCAATGTTAATCTCAGTTCATATGTAGCATTTCAAAATATATTTTTAATAAGTATGTATTATAAGATTTATTAATAATGAAACAGAATTGAAGGCAGTGTTTTATAATTTAATAATTTGTGTCTTCCTCCCTTCTTTGTGGGAAGTCAGGTGTCTGTTTAAGAGGAGATTTGTGCAATTGTGGCCATCTCTGTGCAGTGTAAAACTGTGGCTCAGGCCATGGAACCCTGAACTTCAGACAGGAGCACAGCACCTTCAGAAGGTATGAGGCACCTTGCAGCAATAGCTTTTCCTGTTCCAGAGGTGAAAAATTATGATGATCTTTGAATTTCTGTCAACTGAAGCAATGCTTCACAGTTAGTTTAGGCTCTAAAACTGCTCTTCCATGCCTTTGCTACACAAAGCCAGCCCACAAGAATCTATCCCATGTCAAGAAATACAGAGTAATTCCAAATACTCAGATACTTGAGAAGCATGTTGTTAAAATCTAGGATATCAAAACAAACTTTGACTAGCAACATTTCGAATTTCATGTCAAACACAACCCAAAAGGATGCAATTCAAAATGAGGGCCTGTGTAATTCACAGATTTCACTGGAGCCAGCATTTTGCTCCTTTGTTGTACTCACTTGATAAATACAAAAAGTGATGAAAATGTGTCATATTACTTGTGTGAAATGCCAACTGATTATAGTTTATTTAACAAAAAAGAGTATACTCTATATGTAATAAACCAGAAATTCCAAATGCTATTCTTGGCCTATTTCCACTGTTTAACTTGCTGAGCTTGGCACCATCCTCCTTGCTGTATTTTTTTTTCTCTGCAATGTGTCTTCAATACAGGCATGTGAAGTTTTTTTCACTCACCTCACTTAAGTTTTGAGAAGATAAATATGTTTAAGCTATGTGCATTTTGGCAGCTTTTTGCAAGTTATGAAAGAAATTATATTTAACAATAAGGGTGTCTTGTTGGATTCAGAATCGATAGGAATAGCTGGAAATAGAAGGAATAGAGTAAGTGTTCTGCATATTCTACAGCAAATGTATGACCTGTAGGTAACAGAGCAAAGTGTCTGCTGTGATTTGTCTGGTCTAATTAATTTGTATGAAGAAAACTATACCTTAACATGTATCACAAAGAAACAGAAATGCACTTCTTCACAGAATTAGAGGTATATTGAGATTTTTGTATTATTTACAAAAAGCTCTTGAAGAAATGGAGTTGCAGATGAGATTATAAATATTTCCAGACACTTGGAAAAAAATTAAACCTGGAAACTTGGTCTTCTGTCAAAAACAAAAGGATTGTTTTAAACAGAAGAATACGAAAGGTCTAATCAAACACCAAACTATTTAGAAAATGGGGAGAATTTCATAATATCTGATTTCAGCATTTGTGTCTCTTTCAAACAGGAGCACTTCTGTACACTCACAGAGCTCAAAAGTCCACAGAGTTTGATTGGAAATTGAACCAATGTATTTCCCATACAAAATAAGAAATACAGGATTTGGTTGTTGTAAGATGCCACCAACAAACATTTGATTGAGAAACGGCAAAAAAACCAAAAAGGAAGGCAGTAGAGAAACAGGGAAATGTCCAGGTACAGGTGGGAAGGCTTTTGATCTCCTTTGAGTCTTTTTCAATCTTTTTCTAAAAAATCTATTCTGAGTGTGTAACTAGCTCCAGAGAGATGCCAGTTTCAGCTCTCACAGCCTGCCCCTTGAGCTGGACACAGCATTTGTTGATAACCAGCCCTGTGGCTAAAGAATTCAGAAGTGCACCATCTCTGCAAACACAAGTGCCAGAGCTGCACCACAGCAGTGATAGCATGATGCAGTTCTACTCTAGTTAATTCATAATCAGACTCAGAATTTACTTTATAGTGTCTAAATTTAGGTAGTTTTGAATGATACTTTCCATCCTAATAAGAGCAAACTAAATTTAAAAGCCATCCTCTTCTTCCATAACGGTACTCCTAAGATTAGAAATGTTGAATGCATTGGGATTATAAAGAATCAAATATTTATATCATTTGTAATTTAGTTGTAATAATAATTTTACTTTAATTGTGTTCTTAATGATTATTATTCTTCCTTTTTTAGTGTTTGGTTTCTGTCAAAGTAAATGTGTCAAATCAAGTGTCAGTAAGAGTATTTGTGACCTTTCTATTGCCTAAATGAACTGCAGCTGTGTATATAAAATAAAATATTTCAGTGAAACAACTGTTGTTCATATAACTGTATCTGAAACTTAAATCTGAACAGTTCTTGAAATCTAATGCAAAATCATTTAATATGGGAGGAATTTTGATACCAGTTAGTCATCCTGAAATTGGAGTTTTCTGCCTGCAATCAACCAAGAACAACTATTAAAAAATTTATTATATAAATTTAAAAAATATTGTATGGGAGCAGCTTTTGGGCTGTCCAGTTTCATTGTATACAGCTGTTGTGTTGTAACAGCCAAGCTGTTGTCTCTCCACTTGTTTTTAGGAGATCAATTTTTTCAGGCTTATTTCCAAGCCAAACTGCCGTACTGAGTTCCAGTTGTGGATTAAGACCTCCTTTATGGAGTAATGTAAATAATGAAGTAGAGGACATAAAGAGTTTAACCCCTATTGCTATGGAAGGGCCATGTGGCCGTGCTTTGACCTGGCCAGATTTGTTTTGTGTGTTGCATGTTTGTGTTCATCTGCTGGCAGCGGGTGGGTCCCTGGCAGTCAGGAGCCCCCACGCCGCTCCTGTGCTTCAGAACGGGGGTGGCACTGGGGGAAAGTGCCTGCTCTGTCCTTCAAAAGGCAAGCGCCTTTCGTGTCTGAGCTGTGCTTCAGATCTGCACAGCCTAAGGTCATGTGCTTATTGTCCTAATGCTGATAACCCGGCTGGAAGTTGGGCTCCGGTCCGGCAGACACAATACAAGGGAGATAGGAAGAGGAAAGTTCTGCACTGGAAACCTTGCAGCTGAACATGTAGGAAAAAAGTCATCTTCGAGCAGGAAAAGGAATGTGTTCAGATGTAATAAAATCACGTTTCTGCTGCTGCTTTGTAAAGTTCCCAGCGACAGGCGCTGCTTTGAGCCACCGCGCTTTGCCTCTCGCAGTCTGGCACTAGGGAGATTCCTCCCCGCTCCATCAGCGGACTGTCACATTACTATTATTAGTTGATCGCTCTCCATGTGCCATTAACCGACCCGGCTCCGGACCGCCGTAGGTATAAAACCCCGCGGGCCGGCAGAGCCGGGGCAGCGGAGCGCTCCCTGCGTGCGGGGCCGGGGCTGCGGTGAGTGGGGCTGACCCGGGGCTGCCGAACCGGCGCAGCCCCGCCGGTACCGGGCCGGGGGAAGCCGCGGTCCTCGGGACGAGCACGGGCAGGGCGAAAGCGGGCGGCGGGTCCTGGTGGGGGCGGCGGGTCGCGGTGGGTCCCGGTGCGCCCGCGGAGCCCCCGCTGCCCTGCGGCAGGGCCGGCACGGCCAGGGACGCGCAGCTGAGCCTCGCCGCCCCGGTTATTTATAGCTCGGTGCTGCTTCCAGCCCAAAATTAGCCTGTTGGCCGAGTTACTGCCTGCGGGAGGGGGGCTGGCTGCGCCCCCCGCGCGGCCAGCGAGGGGCCGGGCACGGCGCGCCGAGCCGCAGGGCCGGGGACGAGCCGGGCCGGGCCGGGCCAGCTGCCGCGGCGCGGGGCTCGCCTGGAATGCGGGCGCCGGGCGCGCGTCGCGACTTTTATGGAAAGTTGCAGCGGCGGAGCGGTGGCCGCAGCCAAGGGGCGCTCGGCAGCGCAGCCCGCCCGCCGCCGGAGCGCCCCGAGCCGCAGCGCGGGCAGCGCACAGGTAAGAGCGGCTCCGCCGCCGCGGGGCACAGCGCGGCCCGGCCCCCCCGCCCCGCTCCCTTCCCCGCCGCCCCTCAGCCGGCCCCGCTGCCCCGGCTTGCGGCGGGGCTGGGGCTGGGGCTGGGGCTGCCCGCGGCGCCCCTCGGCCGGAGCCGCGGCGGGAGCGCTGTCTCCTCTCGCCGCCGAGACCGCTCCGCTCCGCCGGCCGCCGATCCCAGCACTGCCCGCAGGGCTGCGGGGCAGCCACCCGTTCGCACCGCGGCCGCGGCGGGAGGGCCCGGGCCGGGCAGCGCCGGGGGCGGTGCGGCCGCAGCCGTGAGGGAGCGGGGCCCTGAGGGCGCGGGCCGGGCGGGCGCGGCCGCAGCGGTTTAACCGAAGGCGCCGCCGTGCGCGGGGCTCTGCCCGCCCGGCCCCGTGAGGCGGCCCGGGGGACGCGGAGCCCGGGAGGGCCGTCCCGCCCTGCCGTGAGGGACTCGCGGGTGAGTGATGTGCGGTTCATTAAAGTTAGCTGAAAATCCCCGAAATCCCCGATTTTCGGAAGCCGCGTGTCTCTAGGCGCGGAGTTCAGTTTTGTTGGTGTGGTATCAGCAGCGAGGGCGTACTGGATGCTCCATTGGTTCTGCTTCACTATGGAGTGATGGCTGTAAAACAGAGGGGCTTGGAAGAAATATTTGGCTTCTGTGACAGGTTGCAAATTAGTTATTATCACGTTTGTTTTAGGTAAATAAGGGCTTCTTTTAAGCTGACAAGTATTGAAAAAAGCATGTTTAATTTCAAGCATGTTAGAATTTCAAGAGTTAATCAGCAAATAGTTGCATGGTAGAAAACACTGTACTCTTAACCTTAGATCTCAGGTCTTAAGAGACATTAGCTCTCCTAGAAAATTGTCCAAGTAAACGAAATTATGAATTATAATTAGTCCTGTAGGAGGGCCAACTGTATCATTTAAGGAGCATGCAGAAGTATGACAACATGACTGGCCTATGCAGAAGGCACAGTCTGGTGATAGACAAGAGCTGGGTAGATGGTAAGACATTAGTAAGGAATACTTTGACTGCATTTGGAATGTATTAGATGAGTAGTTTTCTCAGTGAAAGAAGCCAGGCAAGCATTGATGTGGTTATCAAGCTTTGAAACTCCTTTAAGGAGAACCAGTGCCGTGGTCAGGCTGGCTGAGGGGAGGCAGTGGGAAAGCTCATGGCACTGGGAGAGCGGTGCAGGAGGCGATGGAAGCGACCCTTGCTGTGCACTGAGGGCAGCTGTGCCTGCTCAGGCGAGGGTGCGACACGATGCAGCTCTTTACAGGCATCAGCAGCAGCAGCAGCGGGGTAGGGCTGCTCCAGGGGAAGCAGCAGCCTGTCTCTGGGAAGCCCTGGAGACCTCTCCTTGGGGGCAGAGGCAGAGCTCAGGCCATGGCCACTGTGGGTGACCAGCCCTGCTTCAGTCTGAGCTGGCCAAGAGCATTTCTGACAAGAGGCAGAAAGGCTGTGTCCTGTCAGCAGGGAAGATACAGATTGCAATAGCACCTCGTGGCCAGCATTTGTGTTTCCTTGGTCTCTGGAGTCCTGTCATTGAAGTCAACAGAGCACTTGGTTCATCTTCAGCTGCCGGACACAGCGGGGAGTGGAGAAACTGTGGCATGGGACAAAATACCCTGGTTTATCTCGTGGCAACCTCAGTTCACAATTTACTGCCACTTCCATTTGGATGAGCAGATACCATGGAACATGAAATCATGGGCCAGAAGATGCCAGCAGGGCTTCCTCACTACCAGAGCAGTCTCTGAACCCCCACTATGTTTGCTCTGGAGCCTGTGTACCCCATAACAGCAGAATAGAGCAAGGGATCAGCAGACCTTTTGTGCAGAGAAGGGTGATCACATTTTTTAACAGTTGGGCTGATTGGCACTGCTGCTTTAAGAGTGTTTACAGCTGTATAAAACATAGGCATCCTTTACAATGCATATGTTTTTATAAAGAACACCCTATCTGCAAGGAGTATTCTACAGCAAAATAAGACTCTCAATAAATGTCAAAGTGTGATAAATTCAAAGGTTGAGGAAAAGATTGTAAAATTAACTGGGCCACTTGTTGGTAAGCATTCTGATCTTTAATTATGAAGGCTTAACGAAGGAAATACAAGTAAGTGGAAGTAGTCTTGCATTTTGTATTTATACAAAATGAGGAGTTTAGACAGCTGGTATTAATTGTCATAACTCACTGGCTGCAGTGGAGCTGATGGTTGATGCCAGCTCAGGATGTTCCTCTGTGCATGATAATTTTAGTATCTACTTCAGTATCTGTAATTTGGTACAACAACTGGCAGTGTCATTCCAGAGCAGTTACAGGCAGGACATAAATGATGGCCATTTCCCCTCCTCTATCCAGTTCTGTTTAATATTTTATTAAATATTCCAGTGCTGTGCACTGTGTTTGCCTCTGCTTGGTGCTTTGGCTGCAAGCAGTGAGTTTCCAACTCTCACAGTTTGGTTTTCTTATATATAATGGAGACTTCCCTGCAAGTGGATCACAAAGGGGGGACAGATGGTAAACGTAGCTGAGACCGTGCCATGAAGGGCTTATTTATAACCCACAGTACCCAGGAGGAGAGCAGGGGGCCCTTTGAAAGGAGAAATCACAGAGGAACTGGACCTTTTTTTCAAGTCCTGACTTCATACTCCTATTGTAAAGAGTGCTGTTTGGTTCAGGGAAATGATGGCATTTTTTGTGTCTGTGAAGATGCTTATCAAGCCTCTGAAAAACAAGATTTTTAAAAAAGAAAGCAAGTTTTATTATTTATGGGAAGGTTTTTTATTTTTTAATCTGGTTAAAGTTGTACAACTTTTTTTTTTTTTTTTTTATCAATTGAGGACTATGACCTGCTTTCAGAAATGGAAATTAATTAAATTTAAGGAGATAGATTTTGGGACTTGTAAGCCATCAAACTTCTGTGTCCCCTTAATGGTTTTCTTTTTTTACTTTTCTTCCCCAAAGATTTTAGGGAGGCTGCATGAAAAGTTGAAGAAGTGCTGTGATCATAACAGGTCAAGGCATATCTGAGCTGATTGCTTGTCCATTTACAGTAAATGAGTAAGATGTTTGAGAGCAGTAATTTATATTTTACAGAACATTTCTGATCTGTTCCTGGTTTCCTATGTATTATTGCTTTTGTGTTAAATTTTCACTTAAACTTTTCACTCTCTCTGCATAACAGCCAGTCAAATTAAGTGGCATTTTCTCTTTTTTCCAATTCCAGAGTTAGGACCATTGATCACTGGGTGCAGGTGAAATTTTTCTTGAGGAGAGGACCCTTCAAAGGGACCCTGCAGTCTGGTACTTTCAGTATAAAGCTCCCAACACCAGACTGACTTTATCAAAGATATGACATTTAATTGTAGGAAAGATAAAATGTGGAGAGAAGAAAAAATTACACTATTTTCAGGTGAATGCTGGAGTGATGAGTTTGGGACGGCAAAGGGTAACAAGGTGAACTTGTTTTTTTGATCATGGTTATGTTCAAAATTATCATCTGGGATTCTTTTTGAGTGGGAAGCTTCAATGAGGAGCTCTTACAGCTTCTGCTGGGGAATGTTGATCTTGGGGAAGAAAAGAAAAGGTGAGACTGAATATTAAGATTGGACAGCTTTGTAATATGATAAAGAGTTTCTGAAGTAAGGAGCTAAACAGGCAGGCTCGTGTTGCCTCAAAAAATAAGAATGGCCTTTATTAGATGAAAATACAAAACAAGAATACATACATATAAATAGGTGATTTAATATAACTAGTTCATCTCAAAAGGAAATTAGTAGGTCAAGGTTTCTTGGGTTGGAAAATCTATTACTGCATATTTCTGCAGAGCTATTGGCAGATGGGGAGGCACTGTTCTTCCATGATTTGTAGGTGTCAGGGATGCAGCCACTTGGGTGTTCTCAGCACCAGTTCATGGACTGTGAGCCTCTCCTGATGCTGAGGCAGATGCAGAGGAGCTTCTGTCTGCAGTGGTTGCTCCTGAAGCTGTGGTCATTGCCTCACAGACCCAACCCAAAACTCAAGAGTTCTTCTTTTTTCCTTCAATATTTTGATTGTCTTTATTGGAAATGACCCATCTGCCCCGAGGGGTGCCCGAGGCAGGGTCCAGCTGCTCATCCTGCTCAAGGTTTAATGGCCATGCAGAGGGCTGGAAGCGCACACATGGGTGCTATCATGTTCAGCAGTGTGCTGGTGTTTTATATCAATATCTTTTAGCATCAGAGGTGGAGGTAGGATGACTTGCAGAGGCAAAATGCCTTAGAGCCAGCTGGCTAACCTTCAAACATATTAGAGTTAGTGATGCCAATGAACTGGAAAGTAGCCTAAAGTAATAGCAGATATGGCAGTATTCCAAATGGCAGAAACATATCTGCCATCTTGGAGGCCCACAACCTGTTGGACTGGCACTATTTTGGAAGTTCAGACAGCAGGAATTTGCAAAGATTTCTTCCAACTTTTTTTGCACTTCTAAGAAAAATTTCAGATTTGTTATCCCACTGTTGGGGTTCAGGTAATTTGAACTATCAGAAAGGTTCAAGACAAAGTCTTGACTCAGGAACATCTTCTTACAATTAATTGCACTAATAAACCAGACTTTGGAATAGTCATTTTTCAGATGACTTTAAGATGAAGCCCTATCCATAGGGTACATTGCTGTGGTCACAATTTGTGGCAACCTTACCTTGAGGTGTTGAGGTGAGGTGGAATTCCTTGTGACAGATTATCTTTGAGTGTTCTCTGCTCCAGCCCCATGTCAAGGGTAAAATGTGTCTGTGTCCCAGGTCACTTCAATGCAGGATTGCACCAATTCATGACATTCCTTTGTTTTCTGACGGGTTCCTGCAGTCAAGCTTTGAGTCAACTGCTGGATGTTTAGTACAAGGCTAAAGGTTGCCAGCCCCAAGTGGGGAAGGAGCCTTTAAATGAGCAGAGTAGCAAAAGATGAGAGCAGAGAACTTCCTCTAAGACCTGCTTAGAGAAATAAGGGAGTTAAAAGATTTGCAGTAGTTTTAAGGTTCCACTGATCACAGTGGGGATTTTACTTACATGGATAGAAGTCAGCTAAAGCTTACAGAGCTGGGAAAATCCTGCACAGTGTACAAATGGATGGCAAAGCCTAGGGAGACCGAGTCCACAGAATGCTGATGCAGTTATCTGCCTTTCCAGACTCCACACAATTCTAACATGCTATTGCTGACCTGAAACAATCTCAATAGGAACTGCTACTTAGTGATTATATGTTCATGTGTTCACAAGTGAGAAACTGAAATGCCTTGGATTCCTATCAGTCTACAAATGAAGGAGTGGAGTGAGGATGGTGTGACTTTCCCTGCTAACTGGTTGAAAGGGAACACCAAAGTGCTCTCCAGAACATCCCTATTGAAGCCAAAATTGAGGAGTTTAGAGCTTGTAAATCAGGGCAAGTGTTGGTAGCTAAATGCTCTGGTTTCATATGTTGTGACTGCTTTCATTGGGAAAAACATCCCAAGATCTCCAAGAATCCCATTCCTTTTGTGTAGCTACAGCAGTGCCAGCGAGCACTGGTGATGTTGGTGTATTTTTGAGGAGTTTACATAAAAAAAACTCTTACTATTAATTATTTTAAAAAGTGCATAAATATTTCTATGTTTATAATCTGTTTGCAATTAACACTTAGAGAATTTGAAAAATAAGAGCTTAACTTTCTGTATCATGAAAATCCCTGACTTCAGCTCCTCTAAACCATGAGTGAGAGGTCCCTTCCAGTGCTAAGCTGCTTTTCCAGCACTTCTGCTTAAAATCTTTGAGCCCCTTATTTGCACCATGTTTGGCACACTGAGTTTAGGCTTTCCTGGGACTCAGAGGATCAATACAATACAACAGTAGCAGCACTGGAGTCACATCATGATTTCCTTCCTCCCGTGGGCTCTGACAGATCTGAAGCTGAAAAGAAGAGAAAAAGAAGAGAAAGTGCCTTTCTGTTAGCTTCCTAGTATACAGTGTACTTTAAAATTTCGAACAATTTTCTTCTGAAAAATGCTATGTAATTTCCAGAACACAACTACATTATACAATTGGCTTACCTATCCCATTTCATAGCTTTTGCCACTCCCTTTCCCTGGAGAAGGACAGCGTGACTCGGTGCCGCGTGCCGGGTGAAGGCCGGGGTGGCAGCAGGCGCTGCCCCAGCCCCTCTCCCCTGTCCCCTGTCCCCTGTCCCCTCCCGCAGCCCCATCGCGGCTCGGGCCGGGCGGCACCCGGAGCTGCGGGACGAGCCCCGGGAGCCGCGGCTTGGCAGCGAGCAGCACGGGCAGCCCGAGCTTGGCTCCGAGTTTTGTTGTTTTTAAAATGGAAATTAGAACCCAATATCTAGGACTATATAGAGGAGTTATGAGCATGAATAGTGAATCATAAGCTTGTTCTTTTAATTACTGTGGCATACTTAGAACCTATTCATGTCTGCAAAAGCCCCAGCGGACCAAGTGAAATTGTGATCCATCAATTTCAGCCTATGCAAACTTATTTACAGGAAGATGGTTAAAGCATCATTTAAAAGGAAAAAAAAGGAATGTAACTACAACTGTTTCTTTTAGGTAGAAACTGAAAGCCATCTTAAACATACCAGGTGCAGAGCACAGTACAGTAACCATGAATGACATTGCACAGAAAACTGAGGTATGTACCAATTTTAAAGTAATCAAGGCAATGTAATAATTTACAACTGATGCTTGCAGAAGTACTAATTACAAATAATTGTAAAAGACAATTATACTGGAAATCTGCTGGTATTTTTAGACAATGAAAGGGGTTTTGTTAAGTAGCTTAAGATGTGATGGAATCTGTGAATTATGTTCTTATTAGAAAAACTCGAAGGAGGAGGGTGAAATATGGAAAAGGTTTTAAATGTTGGTGGCGAAATTCTGGGCAACATTTACATCTGATGCTAAAATGTAAATATAATAGGCTACTTCAAGTATTTCCTCTTCTACATAGACTTACTGAGCAGCAGGAACAAAAACTTCTGGTGTAGCTGGGAAAATATGAAACAAAGCATGTTTTTAGCCAGTTTTCTCAGTATTATTTTATTGAGAACATTCCCGTTGTCATCACTGTAGAAAGACAAAACTTCACAGTAGCTCTGAGAGTGGGAGCCTTTGGTGTTTGGACACCCACAGAGTAACCATTGGCAAAGAAGTTCCATTTGCTGTATCACCATCAGAGCCCTGGTGGTCCAGTGATCTTTGCACTTTGTAACATAAAATCTCTGGGCTCCTGTTTTTTTCCAGATATTGAAAAAGTAAGCATATTGCAAGTTTTAAATAAGAAACACTACTGCTTATTTAAAAACTATAGATGGCTGTTGAAGTGTTGCAGAAAAACTCTCATATGTATTGTATTATGTATCTATGTCTTTTTATCTCTTTTAAATGTTGGGGGGTAGAGAGTCTCTTTGGTGACTGCTTAAGATTGAAAGCAACAATAAAAAATCTGTATCTAATTTAATAGTTTAATATAATGCTGAATGTTGTTTTGGATATTTTACAATTTATGACTATTTATGAACAAATATAATGATGCTTAACTGATGATGGCTCATGGCACCAAGTTCATAATCTCAATTGCACTTCTTTTTTATGTTCTTACATTCTTTCTAATCCAATCTATCAGAAATATTCTGTCCATCTGTTTCACCTTTCTTTTTCTTATCTTCATTTCTTCTATATCTTCACCAAGATTCTGCTTTCTTCATCTAAACCCGTCCAAAAGTCCTATGTGCCCAAGCTTCACAAGGGTGATGTAAAGGATAAATTTGAAGCAATGCAGAAAGCAAGGGAAGAAAGAAATCAAAGGAGATCTAGAGATGAAAAGCAAAGAAGAAAAGAACAATATGTTAGAGAGAGAGAATGGAACAGGAGAAAGCAGGAGGTTATTTTCTTTGCTAATATTTTTGTGTTATAATATTTATTATTATATCTGAAAATCAATTCACATTATTTGAATACAATAATACTGGGATTTCATTTAAGTTATAAAGACATTTTACTTTCTATGTTTCATCAACTAGATGAAAGAACTGCTTGGATCTGATGAAGATGATGACACCAAACTATCTAAAACAGAAAAGGGTTATGTTCCAAAGCTCATAGGTAAGAGAGGCCTGACTTTAATGGCCACAGAATTCCCTGGGTGAGTGTCAGATGGAACTGCTGAGCTGTGCATTTCATGTCCACAGGAACTGTTAAAGGCAAGTTTGCAGAAATGGAGAAGCAAAGGCAAGAAGAAGAAAGAAAAAGAACGGAAGAAGAAAGAAAGCGCAGAATTGAACAAGATATGATTGAGAAAAGAAAAATTCAAAGAGAATTGGCAAAAAAGGCACAGGAGGTATGTTTATCTGATCCCAACAGTCAGGATGTAATTGTAAACAACAAACACTAAAAATGTTTTGTATTGATCAGAAAGATTGATCTTAAGATTTCTCATAGTAGAGATTTACATGGGAGATGCTCAGTGGGGTGGAAGTGAGATATAATGTTCAGTCTTCATTTCTTTACAGTAACAATTTTCTTGTAAGCTCCAAAGTTGAGTTGCAGATGAAACTGCACAGGCATAAACCTGTTAGAAACCATGCACAAATTTTGGTGTCATATGCATATAAGTTTACTAAACTAATTTGAAAATGTTTCTTGTATTTTATAAACTCTTACTTTAGACAACCTTTCCTTGTAAGTTAGTGGATAGAGCTCAGTGATACATGAACTAAGGCAAGCAAGAAGTAGTAAAACACCAGTGGCAGGTAAAAATGAGACAACACTAATGCAGTAAAAATAATAAATCATGAATATCCAGGTCATGTTTTATTCCTTTGCCATTTTGTGAATCATCATTGCATATATATATAACATATGAACAGATTCCAACTTTTATTGATGCCAATAAAGCAAATTCTGTCTTTTGTAGGATATCAAACTTAATTCCTTTTGCAAGTTTTCTTCAGTGCTGCAAGTACTGCAGTGAGAGTAAGCATTTAAATTATAGACTAAAAACATATGCAAATTTCTGTTTAACCAAATGACAGTAGTACTTCATTTAGGTTGAATTTGTAAGAAATGAAAAGCAGTGCTATAGGAGAAGTCAGTTTTTGGATAGTCTTTTCTACTAGAACTTCCAACATGGTTAAAATTGTACTTTTAATTGGCATTGTATCTAGCATTTATTTAATCTACCCTGCAAGGCAGAAGTGCTTACATGTAGAATTTTAAAAAGTGTGTCAGTTTTAGGTCATAGCATAGGCACAGCATAGGAAGCAAACACAGCATTAGGCTTTTTTCAGGAGCTGAGGGGAAGACAATGTCACTTGAATCAGATATAATCAATGACTTAGCTTTAGGGTTTTTTTTAAAATTTTTTTTACATAATTCTGGAATGTTTAAATGAAGAGTGGACATCTGAAGTACTGTTCTTGGTTCAGCAGTGTTGAGAATGCTTTAGCAGACTTTGTGTGGGATGTTTTATGTCTTGTTGCCTCTTCCTCGACAAGCTGACCTATCTGAAGTATTCCAGCAGAGCCTCGCTCCTTACCACCTCTGTGAATTTATGTGCTACATACATATCACTGATACAAAAAGAATTTCCAGTTCTATGTTTGCAACTCTAAGGCAAAGAGCCAAATTAATGTAATCATATGAAATTCTCATTTAATAGATTGATGACTTTAACAATACGGGAACTGAATCAGCAGCTGAGGTAATCAGATTTTTTTAAAGAAATGTTCACCTACATTTTTATTCACTTTGTTTTATTATTGTAATTTGGGTTGGGAAAACTCAGAAAACAGCACAGAAATACCTAATTAAAGTTCAACCAAGGAGTTAACAAATTTTTAATGTATATGGAACTATCTCTATACTTGAAGTCAATATAATGAAGTCTGAAACAGAGCCTGCACTATGAATATTTTGTGGCTAATTAAGAACATCTAAAATGTAAATATTCAAAGCCACCAGAATTATTTTATATATATTAGGGATTCTTTTCCTAATATATACGTATATTAGGGATTCTTTTAAGTCCGCTGGCTTTGCAAAGAATTATCTTAAAAGCTCTTTGCCTTAAACTTGAAATTAAAGGGGGATTCTGACAATATACAGATGTTTGAACACCTCACTCAGTTAACTTTGTTATTTTTTTACTAATATACCATACGGGTTTTGATTTATCTTGCAAATAAATGTTTCATTTCAAAAACTGGGCCCAAAGGTCCTATTGTCTTTCACTAACACAAGAAAATCACACTCCTACTACAGTTTTGGAAAGAAAAACTAAACCAGCAAATTCATCAGTTTTAACTTATTTGGCAGGAGGGAAAAATATGAGAAAATTATATTTTGGCAAATAAGTTGTAAATAGAGAGTTGAAGCAGCAACATCCTTCAAGAAACAATTACTGTACCTGACAAATTACATATTAAAAATTACAAATTACATATTTCTGTGTTGAGCTATTGGCTTATTCCAGCTGCAGTTTATTATCATTTACATAATAAATACAAAACTGGAAGTAGAGTGTGGTTACAATTGTTGTATATTCAAAATTACACCTGTTCTTTCCCAAACCTTGAGTTTTTTATGGCAAACAGTTAATGAAAATCTATAAAGGAATTAAGGAGCTTGCCAGCCATTATTTTTAAAATATATATATAATTCAGTTCTTGATACTCTTCAGATATTAGAAGAAAACTAGTGACTTTATTCTCGTGGGTAATATTCAATACAAGTAAATCTTTTGGAAGCTTTGGTGCACACACGTTAAACAGCAGCTTCATTAAGAACTGAGGCTACCTACAAGTCAAGTGCCATGAAAATGTAATAAATATCTTTTTGGACAGGAAGGGGATGATTCACTGCTAGTTACAGTAGTGCCTGTAAAAAGCACCAGGACATCTGGGAAGATGAAAATAAACTCTGAGAACACAGGAAAGGAGAGAGCAGTACAAGGAAAGATACAGGATGAAGAAATGGCGCTAAAAGATGAGAAACAAAACCAACTCCTTAAGGAACCCAAGTGCCTTTCATTAGTCCAGGTAAAGCAGTCATCCAAAAATACCTATATAATAGATATTTATTGGCTTAAGATACAAGTGTTTCATTTTCCTTACCCAGGGTGAAAATGAAAACAGTGAAACTCAAGATGCTCTGTCTCCTGGTAAGCTGAAAGTGACATTTGAAGAACTGGAAAGACAAAGACAGGAGAACCAAAGGCGGCAAGCAGAGGAAGAAGCAAGGCAGCGTTTGGAAGAGGAAAAGCGTGCCTTTGAAGAAGCCAGGCAGAGAATGGTAAGCACACGTTTTGTTCATGCTGGTACACAATGTGCACATTCTTTCCTGTATGTGATTCTTCTCTTTTCTTCTTCCTTATCTCTATTTCAAGCTGTTAAGAGTCTGGAAATGAGTTTTTGAAAGACATTTTTGACCTTTGCTCTAACTCAGTAACCACACTGGCATAATGCTTTAGACATTCTTTTAGTGAACCAAAAAATAACAGTGTTTTGATTTTGCCAGCAACTCAGTAGATGTTTTATCTACACTTTGTAGTATCTTAAGCTGTAAGCCTTCAAGAAGATGAGTGGCTGTCTGTTTTCTCTGAAGTAATGCTGCAGATGGTTCAGTAATTGGTTTTTGATGTAAACATTCCTTAGTAACAGAATGCTGTTTCTTATCCCCATATTTATTTGTATATGTGATAGAAATACACATCAATTACAACTCTCCTCTTATGAAGAAAGGCAAAAAAAAAAGACAGATCAGCTCTTTTTTATGTACTAACATAAACAACAACAAACTATAAATTACTAGAGTGAGTCCTCCAAATTGTCAGAAATGCAGCCCACAGATCCTGTTTTGTATTACATGGAAAACTGCCTCCATATGTGTTCTTTATCATAAGTCAGAGCTAGATCAGCTATACACAGAGCTCACTGTAGTTTGTTCTTGGATCATACTGAAGGAATCAAACACTTAGTATTAACCTAAACTAACCAGATAGTTTAGCTTAGCTTATTTTTCCATACTCCATTTCCCCTGTATAGTCATGATCACTATGACTTTAATTCACACACAAAATTCACGTACAAACAAGATTAACAAGAAATGAGATTTTAATCTTACATAAAAACTTGGAAAATATTGTTTATAGGAAATTTGCTAGCTTTAACAGAGTATAATTATGCATGGACAGTTTTGGAAAACAGCTCTAGATCACTATTTTGATTATATTTCCAAAACATTCAGGATATTTATATTCTACAGAAACAAACTTAAACAAAACCAACAACACAGAACTTCTAGAAAGCAGAAACACACAAATTTCCAACTGGTCCATATTGAGAGAGTTCTAGGTTTAGGCAGATACCCAAACTGTGGTTTACTTTTTCATCTCCACCTCCAATAAACTGCTGTTGTTTCACACCAATAACCTTGCCATTATGTCAATAATGGACATTTTTGGGGTTTTTTTGGGGCAAGAGATTCTAGTGAAGGAGAAGAGTGAAGAAACTGAAGGAGAGTAAATTCCATGAAGTCACTTAGGTGTTCTAACTGAAAATTAATTCACATCTCCCTTCCTTATGCTTACGCATTTATTTATCAAGTCATATGAATTAATTTACAAATTCTCTACATCACAAGAATTTTTTTTTAACATGAAGCTGTACCTACCGACCAGTGGTTGTCAAAATTTGAAGTGAACATTTTTCTTAAGAATTCAGCAGTTAATTTCCTTAAATTCTCTCTTTTTTTTCCCTTACAAATTTCAAATAAAGATTTCTCTAATTCCCTCAATGGGCTATCCCACATACCAGTCCCAGGGCTGCTCAGAGTACAGAGATCTGGATTATCAGTACTCTGACAGCTCCCAGTCACTCCCTCCATGAACAGATAAAATACTCTGGGATGTCCTCTGAAAGGGGCTCTTGATTGCAGCTTGCAAAGCACAGGCTTCTCTTAGCACGTGAGAGTTCACTGGAGAGAAGCTATAGTGAGGAGACCAGAGTATCTCAATTCCTTTTCTTCAGTGATGATTAAATGTCTAAAAAGAAAAGAAACAAAAATCTCAGTCTGGAATAACAGTAAAATGCTAACTGATTCAGATTTGCTATAAGACTGTACAGCATTTCTTTAAGTGGTGCACTGATGAAAGCAATTTCTATACAAACAAAAAGACCTGATGATATAAACATCTACGAAAATGATGTAAATAAAGAGAATAGAGAGTGATTTACAGTAAATGATCCAACAATGAGACCATAAAGTATGTTCTTAACTGTTCAGTCTCTTCCTGGTAACACACTGTTCTTTGAATTACACACTCAACACAGTTTTAAAAATTATAAAAGCTATGTGTAGGATACTGAAAATTTCTTTTCTTGCCCCCCTGGCTAGAACAAAGATTTAAATGATGCTCACAGGAACCTAAGTCTTGATGCATTTTTTCCCCCAAAGAGAAAACAGTACTTATAAAAGATCAGAAAGGAATGGAGTATTTATTTGCAATAAAGAATATTTTTTCTTGTTTGGGTAAGTGCTTTCTACGTTTTCCTCTCCCTATTCTCTTAAGATAAATGAAGGTGGTGATGAAGAATCTGAAAATGCTGTTAAAGAATTCCGCCCTGGTAAACTCAGACTCAGTTTTGAGGAGATAGAAAGGCAGAGGAGAGAAGAGGAAAAGAGGAAAGCAGAAGAGGATGCACGACGACGCATAGAAGAGGAGAAAAGAGCATTTGCTGAAGCAAGGAAGAACATGGTATGGTATTTTGGTTTAGCACAGAATTTAATTTTTACCTAAATCCTAATCTGGAAAGAAACTCTGGGAAAAACAGTTAAATAAAGTCAGTAATACATGCTTCAACTCCTTCATTAATTAGTTCACCTTACTATTTATTCTAAGGTGATGGGGTAAACTAGTCAGGTTCATTTACCAAAAGTAATCAGAGAACAATCCCTCCTCACAGCCAGCCTAGAGAGGATTTCAGATAATTCAGTCCAAACCAGGTATCATATCCAGTGGGTATTATTACACTAGATGCAACATACTTGGGAACCAAAATGTTTCCACAAGGAGGGTTCATTGTTTTGAGTTTTTTTTTGGGAAGAGAAATTTCTTTTACAGCTCCAAGTTTATTCCCTTACCTCTACAGGGTGTCCACTCTTACTACTAAAAGCACTACTAATTAATGACATAGTAGAAAAATGCTCACTGCAACTATGTATCTTCCAATCATCTGTGGCTCTTCAGGGAGAAAAAATGAAAAGGTTGAGCTCTGCTACTTGATGTTTTTAATGCTTGCTCAGGGAAAAACAAAAAATAACTTGTGGTGTTTACCATTAGAACACTTTGTAATACTATCTTCCCTTGACAAACACAGATTTCTGTCATATGCAAGGACTTCTAAAATTTGAGTTAGGATTAAACTGGAGAGAAATTTTCAGGGGGTTAGGACTGACATACTCTACCTGAAAGCACAGAAAGATGCCTGATTTCAGGGGTTTGCAACTACTATTTATAATTAAAAAAAAAAAAAAAAAAAAAAAAAAAAAAAAAAAGTGGCCACAGAGCTTTTAACTGTGGTCTTCATATACAGTTAAACCACTTCAAGATTCAGCAGGCTTTTGGGTATAAGCCAATTACTTATTGGTGGATATCAGGAAATACAGCATTCAATTACAAAAATACAAACTAGAATGAAATAGTGTTTGTTTCAAAAGGGAGGGCAGGACCTGCCAGTCTAGAACTGTGGAATAACCCAGGCATCTGGTAGCACCTTCCTACATCCTCTGTGGCTGAACTGGGGAAGGCCAACTGTGTGCCCAGTAACATTTTCTCAATCATTCAAAGCAATACTTTGAAAACTTTGTATGAGTACTGATACAGCCAGCAGGGCTCCCTCTGCCTGGAAACTGGGCCAAAGACTTGTGCTGAAAGACTACCTAGAGAAGCTACAATGTGAATTTATATTTGATGCTGTACTGAAAAATAGTGTCTGTCTGTATCTCCAAAGACAGAAAACAAAACCTAAAGCCACTTAAAAATACCCTCAATCCAACAAAAGAATGCTACTGGAGACTTTTTATGAAAAGGCAATAGAGAACTAAAGGAAGCCCAGAAAGTATGTGCTTCTTCTGTTTTTTCCTGCTTTCTTGAGAAACTTTTTTGGCCTCAGTGTAGCAAGAACCTAAACTCAAAGTGTCCAGGCAAGAAAAACCTCACTGATCAACAGGGTGTAATCCATCATACCAGCACAGTGGCTGTGACTGCTCTACTTGCAGACAGTCAAAGTGGTCTGTAACTAAAAGAAAAAATCCTGAAATATATTTTTAGCATTTATGCACTTGACAGTTCTCTATTAAGTAGCATCCTGAATATGAATACTACATTTTCTACTATTAACAGAATATAATCCTCTGTTTTCCTTATTTCCCACTGCTACAAAATGTAGCAGCAGTGAAGATTGTCCTAAAATGTTTAAAAATATAATAGTCCTCCCTTTCAAAGGCAGTAAAAATGAACATTAAATTGTTATTCCAGGAACTTTTTAATGTTCATTCATTTTAATTTTGTTTTGGAAGTGGTAGAAATGGTAGTTTTGTGGCTGGAAAACACAAATGCCACCTCCTTTTGGATCTCCCTCTTTCACATTTCCCTGTGCTATTTCCATGCTCCCCAGCATCAGTGTGATCACTTCTACACCGAAATCTTTCACCCCCATCAAACTTTTTCTGGTAGAGACTGCAAAAAAACCCTGTCTTAGCACAAAACCCCCTAAACAAAACAAAAAAACTTTTCCTGTTGACTATGCTACAAACCATGATTGTTACAGGAAAGTTTCTCACTACCAACCATTTCCACTTTGCAGAAAAAAAAAGTATGGCCTAATTTCACAAAATATGGCTAAAATGTTTACTGAACTAACCACAGAGGTTTTGTGCATGACATAGCTCAACTAAATCTTTGTGGTTTTTAACCAGGGAGAAGGTGGCTGTGTTTTCATAACTTAGTTAGAAATACAGAGACAGCTGGTAGTGCATGCACAGATTCTGAATTCCCTAGGGCAAATTCTGAATTGATGCTTCTCGTGGTCACTTAGGCTTGGTATCTTCTTGAAGTCATGAGCTTATGAACTAATGCACCACCAACAAAAGAATTTCATGTTGCTTTGCTAATTTAGTTATGAGTAGCCTCTAAAAACTGTTGGGGCATAATTTTCACTGTAGGGAGGAGTTCACAGCTTTGGTTTTTGACTTCACTTCTCTATTAACACAATTTCAACAATTATGCTCATATTACACAAAACAAATGAAGAATGGAAGGAATGGTGGTGCTGAAGTCCAGTTGTAAGTTAGAGGGAAAATCTGAGTAAAATCTGTAGAATTTGAGTGGGATTGGGCTAAAAAACTACTGAAAGAGCTGTGGCAAATAAAGAGAGATGGGCAAAGTAGGTCAAGAGTGTGGTATGAACCAAGGTAACACCAGCAGCAGAGCAAGGTGTGGGTTACAGTGGCAGTAAGCAGCAATAAATACAGGTAGTGCCAGAGGCTCTTACAGAAATGCCTATTCTCTGTCCCTTTACAGTCAGAGCACTTGCTCAAAAGGAAATATTGCTCCTTTAATTATTGCTATCATTTGACTGATTACTGCTGTTGGAAATGCCTACAACTTAGGGCACATTGAGCTCTCCCATGTTTGCCACAAGGCTTTTCAAACCTGTGCTGATCAAACAGTGCCAAAAGCCACATCACCCCCCAGTTCAGTACCTGACCTCACCTCACCTTTACCTACATTCCTGTTGAGACAATCTGTTATAAGCTGATATAGTTACATACACATATATTCTTTTTCATAAACTTCCATTAAAATTCCTGTATAACTCACTGTCACTACTGGCTGCTTTTGTAGTGTTCAGATTCATATTTTACTACTTCAACAAATTCAGTCTGATAAAATATTAGTTCTTGCACTTGCTGCTTTGGACATAATGAAAACTGCCTTTCCTAGGCCCTACTATCTTACAGATTAGTCTAAAAGATAGGCCAGCTGCTCCCAATGCCAACCAGGCCTAACCCTGCTCTGAAGCCATTCAGGGACAGGGAAAGGAGGAAACCCCTGCTAGTGGGTGTATAAATCAATAAACTAGCCACATAGCTTAACATAAACAATTTGTGCAAAAAAAGAGCTTCTTCTGAATGTTCTGTTCCTTTATCCTTACTGGGAAAACTAATACTGCTTTAGAACACAAACGTAATTCAGATTGCTTATGAGAAAGCTTACAGATAAATGTACTTCAGTATTAAGAGCAATGACATTTAAACACAAACACTTTGTCTGAAGTAAACAAGAATTAATTGCTTTAGGTTCTAAAGGTGCATTTAGAGGACACCCTCCCCTACAGAGGGAAAATACTGCACTTTAAAAAACCACCTAATCTTCATTATAAAAGTTTAGTGCTGTAACTAAAGTGAAATACCAACCCCCAAAGCACTCCCTCCCACAGCATCAGAGGAATGGCCACACTGGCACAGTGCCCCTGTCTGTGCTGGGGCAGATGTGACAAACAGTCACTCAGCTTTATGTACCACAAGTGTCTGAACAATGCTGTGATTTCATCACAGATATAATTAATGCTCTGAATTTCCAGCAGGTGCTGGATGATGAATCACCAGAAATGTTTAAAACCTTTTCTCAAGAATCTCTCATACCTGGTAAACTGGAAATTAATTTTGAGGAGTTGCTGAAACAAAAAATGGAGGAGGAAAAGAGGCGCACAGAAGAAGAGCGTAGGCAAAAGTTGGAAATGGAAAGGCAAGAATTTAAACAGCTGAGACAAGAAATGGGACAGGTTTGTACATCAAACTATATGTTAAGTGTGCTCTGAGTAAAAATAAAATTTATCACTTTGTTACTAAAAGTTTAAGACTGGAAAGAAAAATTCCTTTGAAAGAAGTTTTAAGTTAATGCATTCAATATTATGTGAAAGGGAAGAAAAATAGAAAATCTTATTTGTAAAACATTTTATATAATGACTTTTTTGTCACTAATCTATCAGGAAAATGTGTTTATCCACTCCCACCTTGGAAGCAAGTACAGTTATGAATTTGTAGTTTGGTTTTGCAATAATTTCTGAATTTCTGGATGATTAGTAAAATGATTAGATAATATTTACGATCTTGGGAGAATATCTAGTTCCCAAAAGACAATACAAAAACAGAAGTAAGAGAAAGGGCAATATTCTTGCTTTTCCTTAGAGAGATACTATGCTACCTAATGAGAAAAATACAGTGGGCTCAATTTTTTTCTAATTGGTGTTTCAAGGGTTTGAAGACTGGCACAGTTGATTTTAAAAATCACACACAAAATCTGCTTTACATGCCAATGTTTAAAACATCACACTGATGAACTTTACACTTCAGTGTGGCTGTGGGTGGCAATTCTTTTATTGTTCCCTTTTGAATGTTAAAGAACAACATTAATTTATTGTTTTATTATTTTTGTTGCAAAGCTTGAGCAAATAGTAAAAGCTCTAGTTTGTGATGTTCTCAACAAATCCTGGGGAAGCAGGGAGAGACAGGGACATCCAGCTAAAATGCATGTACATCTTTACAATTAGGGTCATAAAAGGAGGGAGAAAAAGATCAGTAATTACAGCCTCCCATGTGGTTTGACTGCGGGATCCACAACTGCCCTTTCTTTTCCAGTCACAACATCTTGAAATGTCATTTACTTTTTCATTGAATTAGGAAAAGATAAAAATGGCGGTATTTTATTTTTAACAAAATAGCTGTATTTTAGAGGATTACTTCATATCATATTACAAGCAAGTAGAGGTGAATTTTGGACTCCAGCTAAGTTTTTTGTATTGGTCTGTGTCTGGTTTTCTGAATCCAAGAAGGGCAGTTTATTGACAGCAACCCTTGAACAAATGGGATATTCAAGCAAGGTATTTTAAAATCTGTATCTAGTTGAGATATGACACAAATGCATTCATCATGAGATAGCAAAGTAAAAGAAATTACAGGGGAAATTTCAAATAACTAACAGAACTGTAATGTATTGAATTATACCATCTGGAGGGAGAATAGGTAGTAAAAATAATGAGGGTATTTTCCATCTTACACATTCTGTCATTTCTGAACAGCTGGAAGAAGAGGCTGAAACTTTTGAGTTAAGCAAAGAATATGAAGAATTGATGAAGCTAAAAAGAAGCGGTTCTATCCAGGCAAAGAACTTAAAAAGCAAGTTTGAAAAAATAGGACAACTGTCTCAAGAAGAAATACAGAAGAAGATTGAAGAAGAGCGGGCAAAGAGAAGAGCCATGGATAAAGAAATCAGAGAAAGGGAAGCTGAAAAATTTCAAGAGGTAAGTTGCATTCTGTGTATGTTAATGATCTACTTAACCAGCACACTAATGATCCAGCAGTGGAAAATGCTGCTGCTTTGATAAAATTTTGCTGTTTCCAAAATTATGTTTTCCCTTCTTTCCTGTTCCTTCCTTTGGATGCTTAAGGACATCACACCTCAGCATCCCTTAAAGGGACAGCACCAGTTTATTATCAGTGATTTGGTCAAGCAGAGTTCTTTTTTTCTGCTCAAAGCCCTACAGCTCAGCATTTTAACCTGAAACCTGCCAGTCTGAGGGCTTAAAATATCATATCTGAGAATTACCTATTAATCATCACTTGAACTGCTTCTCCTTCTGAACTCTTAATTCATTCTCCACTACATGAATGGAATAAAAAACTCAATTACCCAATCCAGACAATACCATTTGAAGATCAAGTCTCTGTGATGTACACTCACTCCTCAGGGTAGAGCAGAAGAGGGTTCCTATCCATCTGTATTTCAGACCAGAACCTTCAGTTTTTCAGAGGGGAAACCCCAAGAAATGGAGCTATCAGTGCCAAAGTGGTCTGGCATCCATATGCTCAGTGTGAGCTTTTGTGATGAAATGTAAAACCTTAACAGTACTAAGCCTGATCTGAACTTCATTCTGGCTCTTCTCCACAGGAGTCACTTCAGCATCAGCTCAAAGTCTATTTTTGTCCTATTTGTGGGCTTTTAATTTAATGATTGACACTCATTGTTTTCATAAGGTCAACTGTTTCAGTGTTAAACCCAATCCAACATCATGGCAAAATAATCCAGTCACCGAGGATGTACAATTGCCAACAAGTGCTCAACTTTTATATGAATAAAACTTCTGCAATATCTTCTTACACAGAACTTTTGAAATTACTTTTGCAAAAATCTTGTCCTATCCTTGGATGAACAATTACAAAACTCACCCTACACTCAAACTTCTGATAAAACCAGGTCTCTGTGTGGCTCTGCTAAGTTAAAAAAAAAAAACTCTGGGAACACAAAACTGGTTTTGCTATCATATATATGTCTAAGGCAATAAATAATAGTTAAGCCATGTTTTTAATTATTATTTCCCAAGGATGATGATGTAGATGTGACACCAGCCATGAAATCCGAGGCTCCATTTACTCACAAAGTGAACATGAAGGCTCGTTTTGAGCAAATGGCAAGAGCCAGAGAAGAAGAGGAGCAGAGGAGGATTGAGGAGCAGAAATTACTACGCATGCAGTTTGAGCAAAAAGAAATCGATGCAGCATTACAAAAGGTATAAATTGCAAAATAATCTTCTCCAGTTGTGTCATTTAACTTAGCTTCTAAATTACCACTGTAGGCAACACTACCAGATACAAAAGGAAAGTTCTGCTTCTTTTAGCAGGTGCTAGGAATTGCTGAAATAATATAAAATTGCTTTTGGTGTTTGCACATACTCTCCATGGAATCAAAGAATGGTTTGGGTTGAAGGGGCCTTAAAATCATCTAGTTCTGACTCCCCTGATGTAGGCAGGGACACCTCCCATGAGATCAGGTTGCTCAAAGCTCCATCCAACCTGAATACTTGCAGAAGAGCGTGAGACACTGCTGACATCCTGTGTCAGAGTATGTGACATCCTGTGAATAGTCTGAAAATGGAATTGACATTCCTGCCTGTTTTTTACACCAACATTCCAGCCTCATTAAAATGCATTTTACTGCCCATGGCATGCCCAGATTGGGTGCATTGTTATGTATTGAGGACAGATGTGGAATTTCCTCTTCTCAGAAACACAGTAACTTGTAATGAAACGTGTGTCACTACCAGACATAGTGCTATTGCTACTTTAAATTCAACTTATTTTAAAACAGAAAAGGGAAGAGGAAGAAGAAGAAGAGGGAAGCATTATTAATGGTTCTACTTGTGAAGATGAGGATCAGGCTCGATCTGGAGCTCCCTGGTTCAAGAAGTCACTGAAAAACACATCAGTTGTTGACGGCGAGCCAGTGAGATTTACAGTTAAAATTACTGGAGAACCAAAACCTGAAGTTACATGGTGGTTTGAAGGGGAAATGTTGCAGGACTCTGAGGACTATCAATATATTGAAAGAGGAGAAACCTACTGCCTTTACTTGCCAGAAACCTTCCCAGAAGATGAAGGGGAATATATGTGTAAAGCAGTCAACAATAGAGGCTCAGCTGCTAGCACCTGTATTCTCACCATTGAAAGTAAGAGCTAGCATTTTAATTTGCTTACATCTCAGTCTTATTATCTTTCCTGTTATGAAAATCTAATTTCCTCTCTCTCTTAACCCTCTTTCTGTTTTCTAGCTGATGACTACTAATGCTCTACTTTAGCTGGAATCTTTCTTCCCCTCAACTTTCTTACTGCATCATCTCTTTCTCTGATGGGGCCAACTAAAGAAAGCAAGGATGTGCATTAATTTGTCATTCCTGCATCAGATAAGAATATACCCTTCAAATTGTGAGAATTCCCTACTCAATGCAAAAACTAGTATCAAAGGCTGAAACTAAAAGGAATCAATGCATGAAAGATCAACCGAAGGAAAAAGCTGAATTATCACAGTGCTCCAGCATTTGAAGACCAACTCTTGTGTAAGAGAATAAAGCTGAATACACGATCTGGAACTTGTGTAGTAGTGTAAATCTGCTGGTGTATCCTGCATGAGCACTGAATATTTATTTAAGCTGTTTTACCTTATCCCAGAGGCACTGAACTGGCAAAGGAAATACTTCCTGATGATTTTCAAAAACCCAAGTGTACTATTTTTAAAGAATAAAAGATGACTTAAGTGCTCACCATTGTTTGAAGCAGCATAACTTCTTTTGTTTTAAAATGGGTTTACATTGAAAATGTTCTGCTCTGATTAACCTATGCAGCTGATAATCTCAAATAAAAACCATCTCCTTTAGGTTTATAGTAGTCTTCAAAGTACCAACACCTGCTTGTAAGACTCAGGATTTTTTTTCATTGATCGAATGACACCGAAACAGGCGGTGACATCTATGAGAATATTTTCACAAAGTGCCTATTTTCTCAATCTTAATGCAGTAAGTTTATTGCCACATCTATAAACACTATTTTCTGAAGCCTACTGTAATACTTTTTTCTAAGACCTCCTGACAACAACACTGATGTCACTCTGCTAACACCCACCTGAACCACAGAGATGAAGCTTTGGGAGGAGTAACTTTACACGAAAAGGTCACATTTTCGAGTACTTGTGTACAGTACTGTGGCTCAATCTGCTTTCTTTCTACAGTTACCTGCTGCAAGTCACTCTCTGGCCTCATTAACAAAGGGTAACGAGCTGCATGGTGTTTTGAATCTAATAACTACATGAACATTTAACTTCATTTTTTGTGGGTGATAGTCATTCACAGAAGTACAGGTTGATACAATAATTTTGCTCTGAAGCTGTAAGCTCAAAATAACAAAGGCAGGGATAGGAGCATAAAAAAGACAAAACCATTGCTATTATTATTCATCAGTTTACATTTATTGAGAAAAACCATACAAAACCATTATACAGTTAATGTGTACCCATATTACATACAATGTCAATGCAAGCTCAAAACCACATTTTTGTAAAGCATTCAATTTACCTCAAGTCCAAGCTGCATCTCCCTAAGACACTGTTCCCATCACAGTTGCCTTTTAAAGCCAATCTTCTGTTTACACACGGGTAGTTTCTGCAGAGAACACTTTTCTCAGGACGAAAAGGCATTTCACATGCACGCAAGAGAAATATTTGTGCATACACAAGAGTTTCATAAGCTAGTACTAGGGAAGAGGGAATCCTGTCAACTGTTTGCTTTCTGAAAAGCCCAGTCCTCCCTTTCTCCCCCCACTTCTGGAGAAAAAGTAAAATGGAAAAACTTTTAGCATGCAATGGAAAACTTAAGAATTACTCTGGAAAGAAATGGGGAGAAACAGTTTCTACCATCCAGTAAAATATCACTAGTATAAAGATGAAATAATTCAAGATAGGCTGTGCAAGTGAATCGTGATCCTATCTGCCTGACAAGTGAAACAGATGACTTACAATAAAGCCACCCTAAAGAGAATCCACCTGGTATCTTATTCAATGTCCTAATTAAGTATAGGCTGCAGAAAGTGATATGAAAATTCTTTTCCTACTTGGAACATAATGCTTGCTTTTAAAACTTTTCTTACTCTTCACATTCACTGTGGGACACTAAGAGGTGATGGGTGGGGTAAGCAGGAAACATTTCAAGACACCTTTTGGACAAGTCCACTGCATTTCTAAGCAAATTCAGTTATCTTTTTTGCTACTGGGGTAACTCCAATAATCTACTGCTGTCCCAGGAACTCTGAGTTTGGAGACAAGAGTTGAAACAGAAAAGGAACACGGTGCTCTGCACAAACCAGCATGCCTGTAAGCCCTGCAGTGAGAAAGCTGGAAGCCAATACACCTCAAATGCTACACAGAAAAAAATCTCACCTTCCACACTAGCAACATCCCAATACACTGGCTTTTTCTTCTCTATCTCCTCCCACAGGCTAAATTAGCAACTGAAAGACTGTTCAAGATATTTCAGGAGCAACAGTTGAAGGAAAAAGTACCATGTAAAAAGGAAGTGAACAAATGACTCACCCCCACACTAAATCCACAGTATCAAAATCCAAATGGTACACACCTACCCTCTTCTCACATCAAAAATGAAGTTACATGTTAAGCTGCAGATGAAATACTAAGTGGCTTGAGAAACTGAATAACAACTATTAATTCAGTTCAAAAATTAGCTTGACTGTTTAGAAGAATATAAAGTAAAATAGATGGTTTATATTATTAAATCACAGTTTAAAAAACTATAACAGATTATGGAACATTAATGGTCAAACAAAGAATACTTTAAAGAATGAAAAGTGATCAAAACAAAAATTATACCCTATATCATTATGTATGGGATACATTTCAAATCTGTTATGCTTTTGCCAATTTTACCTTCTACATGGAGCCCTTCTACGGTCCATGCTCATCGGCTCACCAATGGCATACACTCAAAGGATTCCTCTTTACTGGTAGTAACTATCTCAGGACCTGATTCTATGAGCTATGATTTGGTGCTTGCAGCATCTTCAGCACTGTGTGTGAAAATGAAGGCAGTATTTTTGAATATTTTTCTTTGATGTACAGATAAGCAGGACTTTTGAAAGAGGAGCAGCACATTTTAGAAGCAGAATAATGAACAAAACCCAAACAGATGCTGCTTTATGTTAAGCTAAAAAAAACCAACAACAAAAGCTCAGAATAAAAACCTGTACCAGACCATCTGTAAGACATTTAACATTTTATACTATCAAAATATTCAGCAATTCAGTTAAAAATATCAAGAAACAGCATACACTGACTGCTATAGCAATAAAATATTATTTGCTGTACTGTTAACTGGTGCTCATGCTTGTTCAGTTAAAACATACTCATCTCAAACTGCAAAATCTCTTTTCCTACCAAGTCAAGTATTAATAAGCAAACTCCACTAACACACTAGAACTGTAAGACAAGTTATCAAGTTCAGTGATAACAACAAGAAGTCATTCTTCACATTTAGGTCTTATGGATTAATGGGAATAGTGCCCTATCATAAAAAAAACATTTGTGAAGGCTGTTGACATTTCTAACCAAAGCAATTCCTGCACATTTTAAAGGTTTTGATTCTTTAATTGCAACAATTATCTATTTGGGTAATATAACAAAAATTACTTATTCTGATCAAGTTCAATTACTGCAATCTAACATTCTTTTCTAAAAAAAAAAAAAAAGAAAAAAGAAAAAATACATATTGACCTAGAAATATAAACAGTTGTTTAAAAACTCAAGATTTTCCACTCAAATGGAACCGTGAGTAACAATGCATTTGGGGAAGCAGCAGATTGCTTTTCAATACACAACCACAAAGATCTCACAGGGACAACATTAATGTACTGAAATATATTAATTTATATACTTCCTTAGGTTGTGCTTACCTGTTGCTTTTTTGCAGCAGAACCTAAGGTGGAAGGTCTGGGAAGGCACTGTGAAGTATAAATAATTGCACTGTTTGCAATTAATAAAGATTTTATACCTTAAATGAATCAAAATCAACAGCCTCCATTTTGCGAATGATAAAGAATCCAGTGAATTTAATTTTGCTCACTTTAGTACATAATAAATGCACCATTCTGTAAGGTTATCTACAAAATACCATGCAAAATACCTGAACTATTAAACTTAATACCCTACACTAAAGATAGCAAATACTGTCCTAGCCTTCTTCAAGCTACCAGCAAATTCCTAGCTTTAAAAGGATAAAAATAATTCCTTCTATTTCTACAGCACAATGCATACATTGCTGATTACCTGAAAAAACTACTTCAGTTTTCAAGCCTTAACTTTTACTTCTCTGTGCAGCCACCCTAAAAAAATTTAATTCTCAAAGCAACAACATGGTGTTCCAAAAATTAAAGCAATTAACAGTTATAGAATTATTTAAAACATACCTACATCACTACATATCTGCAAGCTATCTGGAGACAAAGACAACTCGGTCTAACAAGTGGTTCCAAAGACTTCAATGTTATGATATGCATACTTTATAACACTGAATGACAGCTGTCTCATGAGTACTAATGAAAGAAACTCTTAGATAAACAGACACATGATTTTCTTTAGCTACTGCTAGAAGTTTCAGAAATACTTACCCACAAAACTCAGATTATGTGTATGTATATATATAAGCAAACCTATGTTTCTGAATTAAGAAGCAATTATGATTTCCTAAGATACCAGCACTGTATTCCAACATAATATCACACAAGCACAGCATTTGCATTATGTGGAACATTGACAAAAAGATACTGTTGCAGTTCATCAATTTGTCATTCTGATGTACTTACAGTGCAATGCTCCTTGAAGGAACAATCAAGGATGATACACAGCACAGTCCTCCTCACCCCTATAGAGCTAGTTCTATACTGGCTGGATCAAACCTGCACTTCAACAGACAATGGCAAGACAGACTGTAGTGCATGTAGTCTAATATATGCAAAGAGCCAATAAATATGCAAAGAGCAAACACAGGATTTCAAGAGAATCAGCTTTTTAGTATGAGCATTAGAGCAATAAGAAGCTTCAAGTATATATAAAAAAATAATCAGTTGATTCAAATACTTGAATATTTACAAAAAGAGAAGTTATCTGCTCTGCAGGAAGTTCTCAACCACTCCCATCACTCCAACAAAACAGCGTTTTAAGGACAGACGCAATTTTTGTAACTACTATGCATTACCACATTGACTTTTCTACACTGAGTTTTGAAGTGGAGTACTTTAAACTGAAGGCTTAAGCACATTACACTTAAAGCAGTTTTATAACTAGTCTGAAAAAATCCATAGAATAGTTATGCAGGAACAGTTTTGAAGTATTCAATTAACAACAAAAGTTATCTGTTATAGCAGCTGCACAGGTCTGAAACAGTGGTCATGTATAAAAGGAAATTTCACTGTTAATGCAATGGAAGTATGCCAAAAGATCATCTTCTTAAACACATGCAGTTTTAATCAAGTAGAAAAAAAATTAAGGTATTGAGATTACTGGTGCTAGGCAGCAAAATACAATGAATGAAAGAGATCCTCCATCTACAGCTATTCTGCAAGAGGGGAAAAACATGCTAATGACAAGTTTTTAAACTCAGCAAGGCTTATGGGGGGGGAAAAAACCCAACTCATTTGTGTAGCGGTACCTTGATTCAGCGTTGCAAATCAATCCTATAATCAATACTGCATATACCCACATATCCAACTTACCGACACAGGAGGTTTCATATTATTTATTGTAAAGCACAAAACAGGCATTTTAAAAGTGATAAAGTATACATTGAAAAAGTACATTTATATCACAAAGCATTGACCACATAATTGCAAATACATTTGCTGGAATGTGTACATCTACACTAATACTAAAAACAAACCATTTTTTCATTTCTACACAGAAATATTACCTCCTATCAGTAGTGATAGATATTTTGTACATTTTCAAAAACACTATTTTTTTAAACCAAATTTAAGATCTTCATCAAGGCGTCTGCATCCATACATTTAACAAAGGTTTTTTCCCCCACACAATGAAGCAAATACTGTATTGTCCACTTCTTATTATTGGCCCTGTGCAGAAGAGATACATAAGAGATACACAAAAAGTTAAAGAAAATCCTTTAAATCGAGCTAACTCAGGAGTGAAGCCTTTAAGAAAGAAAAATTGGTTAATGTAAATGGTGGTGGCTTCTTGCATGGTTTTCAAAACCCTGGGAGGAGAAAGTTTTTCTTCTTTTTTTTTAATAAAAAAAACAATCACCAAACATATGGATAGATACAGAACTCAAGTTATCAGGTAAACAAAGTCATCTACTCATTATTCTGATAGCTACTTTGCTAGAAAAAAAGATGCATACCCCAAAGGAACAAAGCAGGAGACATGCAAAAAAATATCTACAACCACTGAGACAGAAGCCAGCCAAAAACCACTTCAGGACTGTACCTGTGGTGCTGGAGGATGCTGTGGCATTCCCTGGGGACTTGTCTGAGCGTAGTACGCTGCCTGCTGCCGGTAGTACTCGGCCCACGCCGCGCTGTAATCTGGCTGCCCGCCCGGAGGAGCCCCAGCAGGGGCAGGCACAGCTTGACCTGCAAGGAATTGCAATTGCACAGCTTTGATGTTGCAATAGAAATGAGAGAATCTCAACAAACATCACCTAGCAATATTCCTCCAAGGCTCTGAATAAACTTCTGGCTGCCTCTTTCAGCCTAAACACTCATTCTATTACTTTAATGTAATGACTCCCATGTAAATCAAAATTAAGGACAGTTTTTCAGCCTCTTGATTCATAATCATGAATCATGTTTAAAGCCTGCTGACCTAAACAACAGTAGTATTTAAATACACACCAAGAGGCAAAACTTTTTGCAATCCACCTAGAGTAATTTTACCTTATTTTACAGACTGCATTCATTAGCTCAGCAGATGCCAATTCATTTACTTCCCCAATGCTGGCATACTTCATTCAATTTTAAAGTTATTGCAGGTTACATTTTTCAAAAAGTGCAATAATTTTTGTAAACATTTACTCCACTACAGAATACAGTACTGAAATGTGCTTCCACACTTTGTGGAAGTTCTAATCTCTAGAAACAAGAGCATGTACAGATACACTCTCAAAGAGAGCTCAGAATTACCTCTCCTTTCAATATAATCAACTGACAGACTACAATCCCAGTGCCAGACTGATACACAGGGACTCTACAGCATACTAAAAAAAACAAGCAAAACAATAAAAGAGAATTACAGCCAACCTTTTAGTTATGCTGTTCTTCTACAGGAGATATGTCACAGACATCTTTACTTCCTTTTTCCTCCAACTTCAGAAACACCAAATACACCCCCCTCTTAGTACCACTAATCTTTACAATTTCTGAGAGGTGTTTTTGCAATTACCACTACAAAATGTGCAAGACTCCAAGCAAAGCAACACTCTCTATATATCTGTCCACACACACTTGCAGGCATCCAAACAAAAGGGTTTTATATGTACGGCTTTATTTCAAGTTTCCTGAACTTCCAAATCAGAACTTTCATTACTGTCCTATGAAACTTACTGATTTATATTCTTAACGGATTATTTTTCAAATCAAAAGTTCTAGTCAGAATTAAGATATTACCAAAAAAACATTACCTCTGCAATTTTTTTCTAAGATACTACGAAAAAAACCCTCAAACCCAATAAAAACAAATCACCACATCACATCACCCCACAGGAAATAAACCTAAGCAAAATGCAAACCTGCACCCTGTACAATTCCACGTGCACCCAAACTGTCAATTCTGTTATGGATAGAAAGGGGCAGCTCCCAAGCTCCCACATGATGAGGGCTTAAAGTTTCCTGTTCTACCTGAAACCAACTCACTTTTTATTTGAATACAAGTCCACTGAGCAACTTTCTAAGGAACATGGTATCAGAAATTCTAAGGGAGTGTTTTCTAGAGTATCAGACTGAAGGTTGGCTTTGTTTGGTTGTTTTTCTTTAAATACTTAAACAAAGAATCCTAGCTACTCACACTATGCCTACACATGTGTAATCTTTTAATCCTCTGAAAAACAAAGTGTGAGCAGAGAATGTGAGTATTTGGCAAAGCATGACCCTGAAAACCATCAAAATACAACCTTTCATTTTCCAACTCTCCTTACAACTTAGTTTTTTCTACTTACACTGTAGGTCTGAAGTCTATCCATCTTTTATTTTCATTTATACAGTAACGGAATTTGCAAAAAAAGTTACATTTTTAAAAATCTTTAGATCAGTTTTCACATTTTACAACTTTTAATGTACTACAGCTTACAATTTACACTTCTGATCAATTATTTTAACAAAAACTACCTTTAACAGGGTACACTCTTTCCAATTTCACCATTACTGTGAGATAATATCTGTACTTATAAATTACTGTCACCACAAGAGGAAACATGAAAAACACAGAACACATCCCCTTTAAGGAGGGCTGAGAAAGGAAACACCAGAGATTTTATAGTTCAACATTATCAAGGGTGATTCTAGTAAAAGTAAACTGCTTTGTTTCTTCTTTCCACTACAATGCTAAGCAATCTTTTAAAAACTCCTATTTTATTATTGAATCCTTTAACTGTATGTCAAGCCCACAATATATGGGAATGACTTTAAATAATAAAGTTAAAAATTCTGATAGTGGCATATGGATCATTTACTAATGATCACGACTTCATGTTTAAAGGGAACTGTTATCCATGAGAGATTTTTCTGAGTATTTGCTACTCCAAGCAGCAGCCCCTGAAACAAGGGTCTGAAAAGGGAGATGGGCTTTGCCACTGTATTTCTGACCCAGGTGAATATTCAAGTCACTGTTCAGTGAAAAATACAGTGAGGTGTTCCCCATGACTAGCAAAGTCATATCACACCAGTAGGAAGCCACTTTGAAAATCCTATTATTGTTTGGATGGGCATATTCTGCAGTTTTTTACCATTTTCAGGTCACTCATACTTAACTAAGTACAAGTAAATCCAAAACCCCAACTGCAATATCAATGGCAACTTGTTCAGCTTCCCACAAGGATTATCAAACCAGTTTTTTTCAGCAGCAAAACCAGAACTGACAGGGCTCAGCAAGTCTGAATTTCAGTTCAGCTCTCCCTAACAATGTTTGGTGAAATCATTCATCTGTGTTATGAAAAACCTGAGTCTTCAAAGAGCAAGTGACTTGTAATTGCCATCCTCTGGCACAAGTTCATGGGGACAGAAGTAACAGCACTACAGGAAGCACAAATGGTACTGGAAAGCCTGGAGAGCACCAGAACTTGCTGGTGGGCAGCCTTCTTGTCCATCAGGTCTTCTACTGACCTTCTACTGTTCATGAGGTGGGGAAAACTGCACCATTTAGCATTATGTCAACTCCAGCTGAACTCCTCTTTTGCAAGTGGCTTTGAAGATAAATGGTATCTACCACAACAAGACTCTGCAGCAAAAAGTTCTCATGATTTTAAGGTAAGTTATGTAGGCGCAGCCATCAAGAGCTCTCCTTCAGGCAAACAACTCAATCTGAACTAGAAAAAGGAATTAAGATGAGAACTGGCCTTGTGTTTTTCCTCTTATTTGACTGTCTTGGCATTTCTCACATTTTACATTTTAAGACCAACTATTTTTTATCTCCCAATGTGTTTTTTCCAACTCCTCTTTGGAATTGCTCCCATTAACTCTATTGCTATTTTTTAATCTGTGCAAGTGCAAGACTAGTGCAATCCAGACTCTGCTTTCCAAGACAGCAAATTAGAAAGATAGCAGAGAGCCTACCAACAAATCACATTATTTAAAAAAAAGTGAAAGCCTCCCACAAGTCTGCATTTCAGCATGTGAGCCAAACTAAGAGAGACAATAAATTGAAAAGAAATAGCTGAATGAACCAGAAAGAAGAAAAATGGGAAGGCATATTATCTTAGAAATCACATGTTTGGGAGGTGTAATTGTCTTAGTCTGATACACAGCTGTTGAACTAAATACTCATTATGTATTTTCTGTAGAATTGATCACTTATACTGTGCCAAAATAAAAAATAAAGATAGTTATGTCTTGGCAAAGCGTTATCAATACAGCAGAAGGCTGGTAAGTGGAATTATGCATGTTATTTATCTTAAATCTGAATGCTTTTAATATTCCATGATACAACAGTGCAATAGGAAGATGGCAGAACAGGCACCAAGCTCTCCCCTGCAAACAAAGATTCATCCCAATGGTGCTGTATGTGCAGTCAGAGACACTGGGGAAGCTCTGGCATTCCTTTGTGTCCTGCAGTATCCAGGGCAGGACACCACAGACAGAACACAACCATGATTTAAAAGGTAATGACACCTTCTGCCACATACTCTCTCCTTATACACAAAATAATGAAATAATAAACCAGCACATTAATTTCAGTTTTATAAAGAAAGCTACCCACAACATATAATCTGCAGTTTAAAAACAGCTCTCAAGTGCTGCAAAGCAAATATTATTTTAAAAAAGGCACAGTATCAATGATAGCTAATGATGATGCTTTAGTATAGTAACTGGAAACACAGAAAGCAAAGCACAAGGAAAAAAAAATCATATGTAATCTGAAGAGAATTGGAAAACAATTACCAAACATAAAAAGATAGCTTCATAAAGTAGATAAAAGTGAACTTCAAAACTTAGGAAATGTACTTTATAATATTCAGAATGAAACATTTAAAAGTTGCTGTTTCCCAATGATCAAAGATATCTCATTAAGTCTGAAGCATTTTTGTAAAGCTGATTACTAGTCTGAGTACCATGAAGTGCCTAAAAACAACACAAAATTTCAAGTCTGTTTCTCAGCAGTATTTGGTTCAGAAGACATGACTGTGCATTTCATTTTTTTGGGGGTAGAAGCCCTCATCTCATCCAGAAAAATAGACAAGCCTCCTAAAACATTCCACTGTGAATGTGGAACAGAAAAAACAACAGAAAACCCCCTGCACACTTACCCATTTTTTTGTAGTACTCCTCCCAGGCCTTGGTATAGTCAACCTGCCCTGCTGGTGCTGGATTTGGCTGATCTCCTGAATTACATTAAAAATAGTTAAACTAAAATTACTGGGGTTTGTTTCACACATAATCCAAATAATAATCCACTGAAATACGTGACATGACTCAAATCTGACACTATAAACCTTTGTGGTACATGCTACTACAATTACAAACTACTAGTAAAAGAAGACATGTTTTCAAGATTCAGGAAGTGCATACCACTGGCAATTCAAAATACCAAAATTCAAGTGGTAAGCCTCAGCCAGGCACAAAAATTAAAATAATACAACTACATACCACAACTGTAATTGTCCCAAACCCACTGGAAGTGATGCAACCATTTAAGGAAATGACAATCAACAGCTTAGCTCATTACATTTTTATTTATGACTGCTCTGTGTAGTCATTAAGTCAGCCCACATTGCAGCAAAATTCTCCCTGGAGTTTATTCCAAGATAAATACATTACCCTTGTTACTACTGAAACTGTGAAAAGCAATATTGAAAGCTACAAGCAATAGTTTTCCAAGAAATCCAGCTGCTTAAAATAAATTTACCTGACACAGGAGGACAACAATAAAAAATAATGGGGTATTTACACCTCCAGCAATGAGAAATGTGTCCCTTTCACTCGATATCTACCTTGTCCATTGGTTTGGGTTGTAGCTGGTCCACCAGGAGGGGCTGCAGGTGGTGGCTGTGCTTGCTGCTGGTAATAGTGAGCATAATAAGCTGCCCACGCTGCTGAATTGGGATCTGTTCCTGGCTTACCTATGAAAACAGAACACAAGCATTTATAATAGCACTACTATGAACAGAATGCTGCCCTCAATTAATCCTGTCCTAGCATTCTTATTATCCTCCAAGGAAAAATCCATCTAAACAAAATATCCATGTACATCCTTCTAGTATTTTTTCTTTCTAGCATAAACTTTTGATCAGGTTTAAGACCAATGTACTAAACAAACTGTACTTTCATAGAGCTGGAGAGATAAAATAACTTTAGAACCTTTACTACTACAATGCCACTTATTAATCTTACATGTGGTAAATAGAAACAGACTTTTAAAGTTTAAATAAACAGTCATGTCAATAAATGGCAGCAGCAATGAATCACTCTAGCACCAAAGGATTTCAGTGGTTTTACTTTTGTTAGAACCTCACGCTAATGACACTGGCACCGGTGGAGGAGGCATGCCAAATACATATTTCTGAAACAGAAGAATACAAGACTTACTAGGTGTTTGCAATGCTTGTCACTTAAACTTTAAGGTAACAGTAAAATAGAGAAACACACAGCATTTTAAGAACCTGAATCCACATACATGGCTATTAAGCATCACTGTTTACTTACAACTTTTTAGTATAAAAAAATAATAGAAACAGTTGCATCTATCTCCATGACTCATTATTCATCTACATCTAGGTAGGCCAATGATGCTGCTTCCTGGGGTTTTATTGCTCTGTTTCTCACACTTAGCCTTTAGGAATGGCTTATTCTTGCTGATCACAGATTAAGTACAAGATTGGCAATTGACAATACCTGAAAATCTACTATTAGACAAAATAATACATTTTACACATCCAGCATATAATTGCAAACAGTATTTGCAGTCTTAAAGAATAAAAGTATCTGCAAAGAAACTCAGCCAAGTGAGGAAAGAATTCACAAAAGGACATGGACAGAACTGATACTTTAGAGTAACTATACATGGGAATGGAAATACAATCCTCCCTAAATGTGAAACAGGTAAGGCAGTGAGCAATGGAAGATGAAGAATTCCCCTGAAAAATGCATTCAACAAGAACCCAGAGCAACAAATTAATGCTAAACGAAATCCTGTGACAAAAATCAAATGTAATCACTCCAAATGCACACAGAAAAAATGTTAACACACTACTTTCTGTTTAAATTGCACTACTTCCATCAACAATAGTGGATTTAAAATAACACTTCCTATATTCTAAGGTTACCTGCAAATATCAAATAAGCCATTGCTCAATTCCTCCCCCTCCTCCTTAGCTACTTCTCTAGAGTAGAAGAACACAGAGCTGGGTTCATTAATTTCCAAAGAAATTTGACTGTAGTAACTAGCTCCACTTTCACATGACAAGGGCAAGCACAGTTCTGGAGAAAGCACCTCTGAAAACAAAGTACTGAAATAACCCATTTGTTACACTGGAATGAGTAACTAAGTGAAAACTGTAGAAAAATCATTCAAATAAATGCTAGTCAAAAGAAACACCAACTTCAACTGCACATATGAGAACTTCATTAGATTTTGAAGGGAAGTGTTCATAAAAAATACAGTTACAGAATCATCAAGATGACATCAAGGGAATATTTGCCATTGTTTCTTACCCAGCCTTTATGTAGATAAGTGAAGAGTAAAAAAGGTGGTGTGAAACAGGCTGTAACTTTTCAGCAGTGGTTTTGCATGAAATACTTTGCTATGCTGATACTGAGTCACTTTGAGCCATTCTACTTCTAAATGAAGTCAGCAGCATTTTAAACACTGAACTGAGCACATGCAGAGCTACCTTGTGCAGAAGTCTGGGAACTAAAACCAGCAAGGGCTCTTTGCAAAGAGATAACGTGATACAGACATGGAGTCCCTTCTCCACTAACAGAATCCATGGCAGGAACAGTGGCTACCATAAAATATCTGTCATTGATAACATAAACAGAATTGAGATCTTTTGGCTCAAATTGTGAGGAATTACAATTCCACCTCAAACCAATGAGGTACAACAAACTCAAGCATCTAGCCTTACCATGCCTTCTGTGGCTGATGTTCCATTTCCCCATATCCTCTAGTCCAACCAAAGGATGTAAACTTTAAGAAAAGCAGGATGCTACAACTTTGGAAGTTGTATTTAAGTAAGAACTCCCAATCTCGACAAAGATAAACAGAAATAGAAGAAACAAATTCTACAAAGATAGGTTTCAGAAGAAAACACAAAACTATGATAAGCAAAAGCTCAAAATACACAACCCTAACTAGTTTTACTCTATTAACAGCAATTCACCAAGGTTTTAGCCCTCAAAAGGGAGTCAACAAAATACACTGGAGCATCAGACTTTTAAAATTGTAATAGAACAAAACCTAGAAATATCATAGCATTAACTGCAAAAAGACAAATCAGTAAAGACTGTTTAAAATAAAATACAAAAGTCATTTACTATTAAAGACAGCCTTACTACAGAACTTTATGCAAAAACATTGATTTTAAGAAAACTGAATTGCACAAAATCAGTGAACCAAGACTTGCAAAAAGTATCATAAATAGTGATGCAGTATCAGTAACATTTGTAAAAAAACATACTCCAACTGTAACAATTAAATTTCAACATTTCACAAGGCACATATGGAAAGTGCAAAACATAAGTAAAGTGACAATCAGTGAAAAAAAAGCCAGAAAAAACAGGAGCTTTTCAGCTTTAGGAGTGTAACACAAGTAACTGTACAATGCATATACTTGTAAGGACAGAATGGATGTACCTGAAATATTCCAACACTACAGCACAGCTGTGCATTTCTTACCTGGGTCTGGTGGGTTTGGTGGCTGCCAGTGTGGATAAGCATTTCCCCATCCCTGTGGAGCATATGGAGCTGGAGGACCACTAGAAAAGATCACACACACACAGTGAGAGGCAGCCCCAGGGTCACCCCACACAGAGCAAAGGCAGCTGAGGCAATACTCACTGAGGGGCAGGACCAGGAGGGCCTGGGTTGTAAGGAGCTGGGTTGTAGGGTCCCATGGGAGCACCAGGACCTGGTGGCCCAGGAGGTCCATGTGGGCCAGGAACAACACCATGGGGACCATGGGGAACCGGGGGACCCAATGGATTCACTGGACCCTGTAACAAGGGTGGGACACAGATGAAAATACACCTTGAGCGTCTCTATTTTTCAGCATTTTAAAAGCATTTGTCTGAACACTCAAAGAACATCTAAAAGGTTTGATTGGTTTTAAAGACAGTTCCCTGCAGAAAACAGGCTATTTAAAGTTTGATTAGGCTTAGAGGTAGTTAGAGGCAGCTGTAGCAGTAATAGCAACTAAAAAACTGCATTTATTTCAGCTCCTTCTTGAGAAAGTAAAGGATTTTACAAAAAAACCCACAGATTTTTCCACAAGTTACACTAAACTCCCCACACTCTAACAAGACTATCAGTTTTAAAATAAATCAATACATCTAAACTTGACTAACTAAACCTGCTTGTAAGATTAGGCACAAAAAGCCTCTTGTAAATTTAATTACATGCACACACACAGGAAACAAAAACACTGTGAAACTGAAAGTGTAACTTTGATTAGAACTTTACCCAAACATAACTGGACTGAAAAACCAAACATGTCACTAACATCTTTGAACTTAAGAATTTTTTCATATACACAGGATTGGCATTTTCAAGAGCACACTGTATGATGCTGAAGAGATAAACGGTTTCCATTTCAATATTTTGTTATATTACTTTAAATCCAGATGACCATTATTATCCATTTATTATCTGATTAATTTAATCTGGGAAGTGAAAGGAAAGAAATCTCCACAAAGGAGACTTGCTTTCTGCTCTGTTTAGCTGTAACAATAAACAAAAAAGCAGTCAGTTCTCCACTCACTCCAATCTTTTCCTCTATAAGTTGTCGTGCATAATCTATTTGCTGGGGTGTCCCACGGATAGTAAACATCTTCATGTTTGGATCTGCATTAGGTGGAGGATTTCTCTGAAGTTCTATTCTAGCACCAGACTGTTGGCTTATACTTTTAATAGTTTCACCACCTGCAATGCAATACAGAGTTTTTATGAGGTGCATCAAAGCAAAAAATACTGATTCATATCAGAGAAAAAGTCAACTGCATGGAAGCCAAAAAGACATGAAAAGGCACCTATTCTTATGAGCTGTTCAAGAACATTTCAAACAACTCAAATAAAATCTCTTCAGTGTAGCAGAGAGATTTAATGGCAATAAATAAGTAAAATAAATTTTTAAAGGGTTATAAAAAAATTACTCAGAAATGTCAGCAAAGAATTCCTACAATCTTGTATATATTTTTATTTATGTAAACATCTAATATTAAACATTAATAACAACTGACAGACATGGTTATCAGTAAATATAAGCATACAACCCAACCTCCCTATAAAAGGGGCAAGGAAGCCCAAATGACAAAAAAGCCCCACAGAGGTACTGGCCACAAGGTAACTGGCTCCTTCTCTTACAGGATCCAGAAAAGTTATGTGTACCATTAATATATACAAAGTCTCCAAAACAGGGGAAATTGGGCAACCAAAATTTTTTTAAAAAGTCATAGAATTACAAAATATTCTGAGTTGGAAGGGCTCCACATGGATCATGGAGTCCAACTCTTTAAGAGAAAGGCCCATATGGGGACTGAACATATAAATTCAGCATTATTAGCATCAGACTCATCTTACATCTCTGTAGCACGGCATTTGTCCAAACAGAGAAGCTGAGTGGTTTTTAAAGTAACATACAAGGTACATATATAAGATACATTACCTTTTCCAATGATTAATCCAGTTTTGCCAGTAGGGACAATAAAATTGAACTCCTGTAATCCACCAGGAGGCCCCATGTTCCAGTTGCCTTGGCCTCTACCCCGTCCTCGACCACCAGGTCCTGGCCCACCAGGGTTACCAGCCTAAAAAACAGCAGCAACAAATGAGCATGTTCTATAAAATTACTGCAAACAAATGCAAACAAGTTACATTACATTATTGTTAAGAAATAACAGATTCACTACTCAAGTTTGGTAGTTGAAGCAGTACCTTTTATGGAAGGCATAAATTAAATTCTAAAAAATGTTCTGTACAATTCTGCATATGAAAGATGAAGGAGGAAAGGATATAGAAGCAAGCAGAAATTTCACACACACAAAGATGTCATTTTTGTCTGCCTTCTGTAAATGCAGCAGTGGGGCCCATCTAACAACAAGCTTTTAAACACTGATTACAACCAAAAGTAAGAGCATATTAGCAATTAACACAAAACAAGGACCAGCTCTAAAATCAGACACATCAAGAAATGCCATGACTTTGAATCAGTATGGTCACTTGCAAAACTAACTGTAAACATTCATATTCCAGACCAAACTTTGAAGTAGATTCAAATGGCACAACTGAATTATTTTTTCTAGTTACACACACTTTTTGAAAAGTTTGGGTCTTTCCAAAAGGTGGGCAGGAGATTTTAAACACTGAACAACATTACCCAACCTGAACACTGCGAAGGAGATCTGTAATAATTTCTGCAGCATGCTGACATCTGTCAGGAGGCCCTGTGATCTGGGCTATTCTATCTGGAGTTGTTCCATCATCTGGAATAAAAACAAACTATTCCAGTATATGCATTTCAGTAAATTCACAGTAAAATCACAAAAACTTATGAACATGTTACAAACCTGGCTTGAACTGGATCCTAACACCAGCATCATTCTGGATCTTCTTAATCATCTCTCCATTTCTTCCAATTACAATACCTACAGCAAATCGTGGTATTGGAACCTAAAAAAAAACCCAAACCCAAACAAGATGTTGATGGCATAGATATTACTAAAAAAATCCACATAATGAAGGGGTTAGAGTTGTTAAGTAGGGCAAGACCAATGCCACTTCAGGCTTTTTTAAGGATGGATTTTTTATTATCAAGTCACAAGCCTAGCACATACTGGGACTAAACCATTAAAAAGAAAGTGATTCTATGCTTTAGAAGTTCTCATAGTGGTGGCAATTGCAGAGGATTTTATGCCTCTCAGAATAAAAAAGAAAGAATTTATAGAGTATCTAAAAGGCAGATTCCAGCAGATGAAGCTTTAAGCCTCTCCCTGATGAAGTTACTAGCTTGTGACTTGCATTAACAGCTGGCCTTAAATAAGATCTGTAAAGGCCAAAGTCAATTTTCAATAATGTTGTAACATGATATACTTGACCATAAAATTTACTTGCTTATTTGATAAAAAACTCCAGCTACTTGAAATTATTCATAGCTGCTGGCAATGTAAAGTGAATGCTGCCCATCATTTTAGTGTTGTAAATTCAGCAATGATCAAGTAATACTTACATGCCACAACCAACTTTTTAAAATCTGGTTAAAAGCTGTCAGTGGTATTACCCAATTTAACATTTCAAAGTGAACATCTCAAAATACAGTGAACAAGTTTTTCAACCATGCTTACGTCTATCCCTTCATTTCCTCCTATTCTTGACCCATACTCGTTGCGCACCTCTCTAAAGCCACCTTGGTCGCGAATTAACTCCAGCACCATTTCCTTGGCTTGCTGAAAGAACAACAGAAGTTTGTTCAGCTACTGCAACATCCAAACAGATTTTAAAATGCATTTAATTGTGAGGCACTTCTTACTTGAACTTTATAAGGGTCTCCAGTTATCCTAAGGGGCTTGTCTGCACCAGTGTTCTGTGGGCCATCCTGAATCATGACCATTTTGACACCTGCCCGCTCCTATTTGACAAAGGGAGGTCAGTACTCACTCAAACCCACATTCAGAACCATCATATTTAAAAGATGATACATATATACCTGTAATTGTTTAATTGTCTCTCCACCTTTCCCAATAACTAATCCTGCTTTACTTGCTGGAATCATAATTTCTTGGACTGCATTTCCAGGTCCATCACCGTGATGAAATCCAGGTGCAGGTCTTCCCTTTTCAACTATCTGATCAAGCAATCTTTTTGCTGACCTGTGAAAGAAAATACACATTCATAAATGTGCATCCCTGCAAGTATCTCTTGCCCCTATCTATTCTGCTTGGCAATTTTTAAAATTTGCATAGTGTCTGCAAAAGAATTATGGCTATTATCACTAAGAAATATGAAGCAATCTCAATCAATCTGCAAAAGTAACTTTAACTGCAAAATAATAAAACCACTGCAATATTGGAATTTAAAAGATGGTCCTTTACCAATTGTATTTAATGAAGTTACCTCCTCAAGGTCCTTGAACACAGTTACACTCATCAAAGCTTAATTCAGAACAAAAGCTGCTGCTTGATTCAGCATGCAAAGTAAGGACATTTGTACTTGTAGCCACTACAACAATGGACAAAAGCAAGTATACATTCACCACATGTGTCAGGTCAGCTGCCATGAGAGTAAAATCATGATTACAGTCCTGATATCAGTTAAAAATACTTACTGAACAGACTCTGGTGTCCCAGTTAGCATACATGATCTTTCAGGCAGGCCTCCACTATCTGCAAACATAAAATAAAGCCAACTTATCAGCAGTGTTAAATCAGAAAGAGATTATGAAATTAACCATAATACACAAACTACTGGATTTTCATACTCAATGAAGTAGAATAATCATTGTATCCCATTTTGCATTTCTTTAGCCCATCACAGTCATGATTAGCCCAAAAAAGTTCACTTGTATCTTAAATGAAGGTTCAGGCAATGAGAAGCAATGAGCAATCTTCTGGACCTCCTACCAAGCACCTCCCCATTCCCCCAGACAGACAATTAAACCCCCCACATAACAAACAGTTACCGGGTGCAATCTGTATTTTGCAGCCAGACTCCTGCTGAATGCGTGAGATCTGCTCTCCACCTCTGCCAATGACTTGGGGAAAGAAAACACAAAGGTGATTTGTACCAACAGCCTCTGCCAACATCCCCCACCATGCCACAGGAGCACAGCCATGCTACTTACTGAATCCAACCATCCCATCTGGAACTTTGTACTCCTCTGTCATCACAGACCTACAGCCAACGGCAAACAAAGTCATGACCATGCAGAGAACAAACCAGCATCACACTTACATTTATCCTCCCATTAAACTAAAGCAAGCTACTGCCCCACCATCAGCCTGGCTTACTTGCCTCCCAGTAACTTTAAAAGTCATTATGCAAGCACAGTTCTACATAAGCTGACAATACACAGAAAAAACCACAAAAAGTTCAAGTGTTGTACAAATCAGTCAGAAGTTTCCTTCACTCTCTTAATTAACAGACGTGCAGTACAGAAAAGGTTACTTTTTGGCAGCATTTTAAGTTTCATCTGTATACCATCAAAGGATGTTGCAAATTTTGGTATCTCAGAAGTGTCCAAAGCAAAAGAATAACATCTGGATGTAGATGTTTAGGTAAGAAATGAGTGGAGAAAACAATGAAGTTGTAGTCTGAATTATTTTGTTTGGGTTTAGGTCATTCAGCTTTGTTTTTTGTTTACAAGATGGCATCACCTTTCTCTTCAGATCTGCTTCCAACTTCTAGCTATGCTACCAAGGCTGAAGTAGAGAAATCAGCCAATATATTTTTCTTTTATTAAGCTCAATCCACAGCCTAGGCCGTGGAGAAAGAAAGGGAGAGCAAAGTAGGTACATTTCAACTGTCTGACTTGGGACTTGCTAAAGCTGAACTTCAACAGATCATAAAACCACAGAATAAATGCTTCATGTGTTGATACTATTTTTTCAAAAAAATTGCTTGAAACTGCTTTGTTTCAATAAAAATTCTCTGTAAGATGTAGTGTAAAACCCTTACCTTTGCTGCTGATGCATCGGTGGTAGCTGATTTCCAAAAGCTATAAACAAACATTGTTAAAATTAAATTCAAACAAGTGGTACAGCTTACAACTAAGCATTTCCTTTGATAACAAAACTCAATTGTATCAAACTTTAGTCCAAGTTTACTTTTAGGAAGTGTTATCAAAAGGTTTAAAAGCTATAAAGACTCTCTATTGTTGCTACCCCCACTGTCAGTTTTACCAAGCAGACTCAACAATGCAAGACAAACCCCCAGCCACACTCTGGGTCTCCCTTATTCAAGGGTCACCTACCAGAACACTTTCAAACTGTTGTTCTGACAATGTTACACTTGTTTAGGTTTTTTTGGCAACAAAATAAAAATTACTTACAGTCATTCTGGGGAGCAACTTTCTTAGCATCTGGTTGATCTGCAAAATTAAGATTTTTTAAATTTTTTTTGCCAAGAAATTCAGGAACTCTTTAAGCCTTTTAGTGTGAATAGTAAATTTCCAGTGCATTTTAACCCCCTTTTTTTTTCCTCTCTTTCCTCCTCCAATTTCAGGGAGTTGATCATCTGAATAAAAGAAAGAATCTGACGAGCACTCAGCACTTGGTTAGTATAGCTGAAAAGGTGTTAGGTTTTTCCATGTATCTCTCAGTTTAACAAAAGGCAGCTTTCAGAACGCACTGTGTGTAGATAGCTCACAGATACCCAGTCACTGAAACTCAACTAAGACAAGGAACAAAGTCCAGCTTTGTTGGCTGCTCAAGCTAATGATGCTTCTATAGTAAAAAAAGAAAAAAAAATCAAATCCATACAAAAATCAACAATAACTTAAGAAATAATTCAGACAATGACCACAAATCTAGACCAAATATCTGAAAATACAACAGTATCACATGGCAATGCAATCTCAATCTGAACGCTGATATGAAATCCCTATCCAAATATCAAGCATTTCATAGTATAAAACTTCAAAAAAAAAAAAAAAAAAAAGCAGATTCACAGTAACTAGATCACTACTGTCCAAATCCTTTCTGTACAGTAGAGAAATAAAAGGCATCATGAACCTGTATCTGTAAAAATAACACTTCAGATGCTTCCTTCCCACCCCAAAATAAAGGCTACATGAACCACCATAATTTATGTGCAGCAAAAACTCAGCCACATATTCCAAGAAATATTTGTGTCAATCCAGAAAGATCCACTAGTTTATGTCATGTTTACATACTAAACACAGGTAATAAATAAAAATTCCTGCCTTTAAAAGGAGAGGGCATTCCCTCCCAGTGTGTTGTACTGCTCGGACTTGTCCAAGAGCCATCTACACATAAAATAAAAAGAATACATTACATATATCATCTGAAGCATCATTAGCTCATTTTTGTATATTAAAAACCTCACCTTTAATAGAAAAAAAACCTTTACTGTAGGACACAAGAAATCCTGATATAAAGCCTTAGTTACATTCTGTAGACTGAGTTTCAATCCTCTTAAAAGAAAAAAAAAAAGGCATTTCTCTTTTGTGAGACCTATGAGAACATTTCAGCAAGTTCAAAGATTTCTTCCTGTAATTTAGATAGGATTTGGTGTGTACATTAACCATATCAAACCCTGCTAAGTTCAAAGTGGATGCTCTGTAAGAGACAGAAGAGGACACACACACATTTCAGGAGAAAACTTTACTGCAGTGCAAGGCAAATCGAAAAAGCTGCAACAAGTCAGAGGATTTAAGTATGATCTTATCAGGGTTCACACGTGCTGTAGGCTGAACTATTACACTATACAAAAGTGTCTTCAAGGCAGAAAATTCACTTCCCTGTGTTTTTTAAAGTCCTATGCTTTTACAATGAAATGCATTAATACTTTTATTTGAAACAGTGCAGTAATGCAGCTAATGAAACAATCCAGCACTTCCTGCCCTAATTGCAATTTATGAGTTGTAACCAATCCCACAAAACCACAAAAGACTTCAATGACACCTGCATAGGCATTTTGCAACCTGAATATTTCTGTCCCTTTCCCCAGCATGCATTGTTCTACTTGCAGCACTTAAACCACATTTAAAATACTGTAAAATAGTCTTACATTCACTTCAGGTTACAGCACAACGATTTAAAAAACTTCCCCACTAAACCGAAAATGAAAAAATATGTCATGATCTAGGAGGGGAACAAAATGTTTTAATGCTCTGCTATGGAAAAAAAAACGCCGAATCCACAAACAATCTTTCTAGCACAGTGGCCATGCGCCACGAAAAGAAATGCAGCAGGAATGAGTGCGTACCTCCATCCTCGAGAGGTCTTTTCTGCCCTCCATAACCGTAGTCGTTTGAATTCATTGCTGTGCCAGCATCTCCTCCAATTTTCGCTGCAATCTAAACAAAAGGCAGATGTGAGCCAAGGAAAAAAAGTAATTAATTCGGCCCATGTTCATTCCACGTCTTCTAAAAGATTTCAGGGATTTAAACAACGCGCAATAAAAAGACCCCAAATCGTTAAACAAAAGGCCAAAACCAGTTTTGTTCATAGAGGTTTTCTTTTGCGATTTAAGGACTTGTGCTCATACTTCAGCAGCAAAGCCGCCTCAATATTCCTCACCTACAAAAAAATTCCCAACCGAAAACTTGGCCTTGAAACACCAAAACCTTTTTCCTACACGGGAATTTTCTTTCTCTACGCCTTCTTCGCCAAACACCGCGGTATCTCACGGTAAAGCCTCACCGGCCAAACAATTTCAAAACCCGACCACACCGCGTCCTCTAATACTGCCAAAACCGCGACCGCTTATTAACAGGCAAGGCGAACATTTCGCCCGAGAAACGACGAAAACATGGCCCGTGGTGCAGAAGCCGCAAATAAAGCTGCGGGATAAAAAGCTTCCGCGAGGGCCGCCCTGGCCCCGCAGGCCGCCCAACCGGTCCGAGCAGGCTGCGGGCGCCGCGGGCAACACAGCGCGGCCCGCGCCGCGGAGCCGCCGCCCTCCGTCCGTCCCTCCGCCGCGCCGGGCCCGGCCCGATAACGCGCCGCTACTCGCCCGCCGAGATTTGGCCTCCCCGCCGCCGGGGACGGAGCCCGCGGGGCCGCTCCGCTCACCGCCGAATCCCCTCGGGCCGCTCCCGGCGCCGTTCGCGGGCAATGGCGGAGCGGGGCCACAAATACCTCGCGGCCCAGGGCGGGCGGGTGGCGCAAAGGGGGCGTGGGGACGGGACAAAGCTCCCCCCAATTCACACTCACTCACACTCGCATACACACTGACACACACACACACGCACACTGGCGGAGGGGTCCCGCTCCCCGCAGCCCAGTGCGCAGCGCCCTCACTGTTCACTGTTCCCGCGGCTCCGAGACCGCGGCCTCCAGGCCCCGGGACCCCATTGATTCGATGGAGCCACACACACCTGCCTAGCCCTCTGCAGCGCGTCTTTAAAGGCATCGTTCACTCCTCCAGCCCCGCCGCCACCTCCCCCGGGCGCGCCCGCGGCAGGAGGGGGCACCGTGGAATAGTCCGCCATGGCCTCCCCGGCGCCGCTCCGGCCGCTGCCGCTGTCTGCCAAGAAAGAGAGAAAATGGCGGCGGGCGCGCGCCTTTCACATTCCTGCGCGGCATCGTGCTCGGGGGGAGCGCGCCGAAACCTCGCGAGATCTAGGGCGGGATTTCATTGTGGGCGCCGGAGAACGGCGGAGAAGCCTCGCGGCGTTTCTCCCGGCCCCGCCCAGCCGGCCCCGCGGGGCCGCCGGGGCCGCCTCGCAGGGGGTGGGGTGAGATCGCGATGTTTCCACGGGAGGCGCGAGCGCTTGGAGACGCTGCTGATAGGGCCGGGAGAGTCACGTGGGGCGAAGGGAGGGCAGCGCGCGGGGGGGTGGGGGGAGCCAGCGCGCAGTTCTCGCGTCATTCGCTGTGGAGCCGCGGGTGCGCGCGGAGGAGCTGAGGCTGCGCTGCGGGGGTTGCCGGGAGCGCGGTCGGGCCTGGGCTGAGGCGGCGGCGACGCTCGGTGAGTGCGGGGGGCGCGCGGGACCGGCCCAAACTGCGGCAGCGCCGCCTGCCCGCGCCGCACTGCGCTTTAGGAGTGCTCTGCCTTCCCGGCTGCTGCCCGGGCTGTGGCGGTGACAGCGGCGGCGCTGCCCTGGGCTGAGGCGGGGTCCGGGGTGCCGGGCTCTCTTCCCGCCGGAGCGCGACGGTGCCCCGGGGAGAGGCTCCCGCGGTGCGCGGCCGCCGGGCGTTGTCACAGACAATAACGCGAGCGCCGTTTCCGGGGGAGCCGCCTTGGCGCCTGGCGGGGCAGCCCGGGCGGCAGGGACAGGGGCGGGGGGCGGCTCGCCGGCCGGTGCCGAGGCGGCGGAGCGGCCGAGCCGTTGGGCCCGGGGCAGGGCCCGCAGCCGACCCGTCCCGCCGCTGCTCGCGGCCCGCTGCCCGCTGCCATCCTGCGGGCGCGGCCGCTCGTTTCGAACGGATTTTTGGGTCGTTCCACACCCCGCGAAACGGGACGAGCTCTCTCCTTTAGCGGAGCTTCCCTTGCTTCGTCCTGCGGTTGTCCATGGTTGTTTATTCCATAGCCGAAAATGTTCGTTGTTAATGTACGATCTTTAGAGCTGGGGGATTGTGGTCTTGGCTGCACAAGCACAAGCTTTAATGAAAAACTGGAGTGTGTAATGCTTTAATCTGGGTCCTGTTAAGGTCCTGTGACCCGGTGGGGATGAACTGTCGTGCTGAACAGGGATGACGGTGTTGTAAAGGCTTCACATCAGGATAAGGTCGTAGAACATCTCCTTAGGAATCCTAGCAATAGAGACTGCATCATACCGGAGCGGAACGGCTGTACGACGGCGTTCTGAACCATTCTGAGGAGATGCCTTACAATTTTTAAAGAATATTTCTATGCATTCATTCGTTCCTTTTTCATCACGACATAAATGTTATGCCTTTTTTTAAAGCATACCTGCTTTGAAAGTGAAGCGTGGCAGATCTCTTCCAGCCTGAAGTGAGTGTGGTCTGTTTGTGGTCAGTGCTTTTACTTGGGAAGCTGTTGTTTTGGGCTTGGTCTGCTTGGGGCTGTGTGTAGGGACTCTTGGATTCGCGTAAGAAAATAGCTCTCAGTGTTTTCCCTTCCCTGTCCTTCAGTGCTGCCTTGTAGCTCCTTGCTGCCTTAAGGCGATTGTAATTGGGATGAATTCAATAGACGATAAGTCACAGTGTTGCTGAGCTCAGATTATCCTGCATTCTCTAGTGCAGGTAACTTCACTAAAGGAAGCTAAGAAATTGCTAGATTTTTAACTCCCATAATACTATCGAGGTAGTGCAGTTAAGAAAGGTTATAAGAGTAATACATTCCACAAAGTTAAAAATTCCTGTATGCTTCTAGGCAGATGACCGTGTATTGCTACAGCCAGGTGAAACTCGCTGCCCTGAGACTTTTGCTGCAAAAGCCTGTACATAAGAATTAGCTTATACTTTCCATTAATGTAGCTGTGTTAGCTGGAGGGATTGGGGAAAAAGTTAAATTACTCTTGGAGTGTGGGAATCTAATTCTTATGCTTGGCTCTTTGCTGCTGTTGCTAAACACTCTTTGTTCATTCTTTTAGCTACTAATAGTTTGACTGTGTAGCAAGTAGTTACTTGTATAATTTGAGTTGAGCAATAGTAGTTGACTGTGACACATTGAAACCACTCCTGGCCAGTGGCTATGTGTTTTCTGGCTCTCTCCTGCCTGGATGAAGGGCAGCATCAGTGTGCTTTGCGTTTTACAGTTACAAAGTGTGCTGCTGTTTCTTTGCTAAGTTCTGTGGGACAAGCCAGTAGCCATGCAGTGCTGGTAATTTTTAAGCAGTCATAACACCTTGGGCTAATACAAACACTCTTGTCTGCTATGGTAAGTGTTCTAGGTGAATTCATAAACAACAGATGATAGGCGAATGTTAATTTTCAGGGTTTTTTATCAGCTTTTTGCTGCTCTTTGAGGTGATGCTTTATTTGAAGGCTGAGAGTGATATTTAGTATGTCTGTTATTCTTCGATCTTCTCAGTTCTTGAAGTCACTGTAGGCTTTGCAGTCAGAATATGAGATTTAGCAAACTGAAGAGGAGAACGATCTCACAGTATTGTACGCTATATAAATATTTTGCCTTTACTTTCACTGTTCCTAAGTTGATCTAATGACCTTTATTAACACTTTAATCTGTCTGTATTTCCCATGATGGCACTTAGAACCTATCTGCTAGAGAACCACATCTCTTAAGCACTCTTGTCTTCATTTCCCTCTATTAGATGATATTTCTGTTAAGAAAATGATCCCTGTAGGATTAATTGATTCTGTTTAATCTGTGAGTGGAGTGGGGTGAGGATCTAACCCCTTCACAGTGCTCACTGCAGCATTTGTTCGATGTTGCTGGCATGTCACAGCAGGATGTCCTGCCTTCTTACTTGCAGGGGTTGCCTGCACTGCCTCTTTCCTCCATGCCTTCTAGGAAGTTCCATGTGCTTGATGTAAGTAGTTGTTTGCTTGGGCTGCCAGAGCCTGAGAGCATTTGTTGTGCAAAATAAGGTTCACTTCATACAGTAACTACTCTTACTAAAGAAGGATGAATAGTAGAAAAGTGAACATCTTACCTTTCAGAGTCTAGATAGATCGATAGATAGCTGGCAGTATAAGAAGTAGAGGAATATGGATTTTTTTAAAGTCTCTTCACTGTTTCTTTTAGAGATTGGAGGATGATGTCTCCCTTAACTGAATTTACCAGATTATGACATCCCCCGTGGTTTTCAGGATGTAATGGTTGTTTTTTGCAGTAATCATCAGACTAAAATATTCTACTGGATGTATTCACTGAGAAACAGTGAGTGTAAATATCTGACAAGTCAGAAAACCTTTTATTTGTGTGGGTTATCAGAGATTTAAGTAATGGATGGTTTTGAGGAAAAAAGTAATCGTATGCTGTGTGTGAAAGAATCATTTTATCAAAAGGTCCTCAGGGTATTTCTATATTAGTTCAGGTATTGCCAAAGCATCAGTGTAAAAGTGTGGAACTGACACAAATCATCTGCATAACCAAAGCCACTTCAGTGCATGCATGCTTTGAGTTCTTCTGGGTTGATTGGGGTTTTTTTCTCTTTTACAATTCACTTCAACTTTGCTCTGTGGTGACCAGACCAGAAGGTAAGGCTATCCTGAAAGAAGTGCTTCTCTGGTACAAGTAAGGAGGCATCTCACAAGGCAAATAAGTAAAGAATTGCATTTCTCATGAAGCTGCCTGTGCAACCCTCTGGGTAGGATGTTTTGTTTAGCTCTGCCTCAGTACCCTGAACGCCTGTGTAGAAGTGCTGATGTTCTCTGAGAGAAGGATGACCACTGTGATCGCTGTACCTGTGCCTGCCATGCTTTCTGCAAGGCATTGCTGCTCGGCTGAAATCTGATGATTTCCTCACTTTGGGAGGTGTGGATCAATGGATTCAGATCCTGTCAGCTGCTGCTCCTGCACCGGGCAAAGTGTGTCCAGGATCTGCAACATTATCAGTGGGAAACTCCCTTAAATAACTGCTGAGAGAAACAACTGTTGATCTGTCATGAGTTTTTGTATTTAATACATGTGCACTGAAGTAGTAATTACAGTTTTCAGATCCACAATTTGGTAGTGTTTGGATAACTTTTACATAGAGAGTTGGAGGGGAGGATGTCATAGCTGGTGGTTTTGGCTTACATTTAGTCATTCTGCCTTTCCTAGAAAAAGGTTTTAGTGTATTAAAACTTCATATAGAAGCTGAGTAAATGTAGAATCTTTAGAGCTCTTCCCTTGCACATTTTACTCTTGTGCATCTCGTTTGATATGTATTTGATATAAAATTTTGGTTACCTTCCAGGAGGCTCTCAAATGGCATCAAGCCCCCGTTGCATTGGGTATGTCCGATGTAGGAGGATAAGTCAGAGAACACTCACTCCTTCCTTAGATACAGCTGCTGTGCAAAGAGACGGGATCCTTCTGTAGAAGGAATGCTGTGCCAAAGGCAGCTGGATAATATTAGTCAGCGTGATCGTGTCATCAGTGCTCAGCACTGACTTGTTCCAGGGCATTGGGTGTTTTTGTGGCCATGTCATGGGAAAGAAAGCTTTGAGAGCACAGAGAATTTGCTGTAAGCATCTGAAAAATTCTTCCCTGATGGGGGAGAATAGTGAAAGGCCTTGCATGAAAAGTTGGGCGGTGGGGCTGTCCTGGAAGTTGCATATGAATAGGGATTAAGAGAGGCTGAGGTGGGGACTGAGAGACTCTGAAAGGAGAACAAATGATTAATGCAGCAGTAGCTGTAGAGGATGGAAGTGTCTTAAAATATCCCTCTGCAGCAATGCACTGAAGAAAGTGCATTTAAGACCTGTTAATTAGTGAGTAAGTACTGTATTTAAGGCATAATTAATATTCAGAATTCTCTTCTTGAAGTGGGAAAAGCTTGATTGCTCCAAAGCTTGATTGGTGTACTTCCTTATTACCCGGGCCTGATGTCTGGTAGTATTCTTTCTGATACTGTTTAATTAAGCTAACAATTGTACTTCTTGATTTGTGAGTCAGAGCATCTTCTTTTTAAACAAACTGTTGGTGTATCATAGCATAAATTAAAAAAAAATCCCAAACACAGAAAGGTAAATCTTTTCTGAGTCTGCATTCCGATAGTTTCTTAGTAGAATAGATACTGAAATTTGGTATCCCTTCAGAACACCTAGATATTTTCCTGCTGAGTTGTACCTTCCACGTCATACCTTCTTTACCTCTTAGCTAGCTATGCACTCTGTAATCTAGAGGAATAAAGTAATTTAAGATATTAACTGCAAAGTAGTTGCTTTTTATCTTGAAACTTTCCTAGGCTGATAGAGAAGGGGGAAACCAGTTATGAAACATAACTTAGCTATGGGATGTGGTTAAAACATTGCAAAGAGTAGTGAGCAACTATTTTGACTTCTCTTCCAGCAGATTGTAGTAAATATAACTAGGGCTGCTTGTCTTTCTGTCTCCTGTAGGTGAAATACATTCTTACTGACATCTGTTCTCCTTTCACGTTGAGCAGCATTGTGCTGACATCTCCTTTTTAAATTCCTGTCTTTGTACCACCGTTCAGTGTGTGTGTTTTCAGCCTTGCATGTAAAACTGGCTGCATGAATCAGAGCTGCTGGGTGGGATTTTGACGAGCACACTCTGGAAAAAGCATCTCGTGTGAGCACCTTCTTTTGCTTATGTAAGAGCAGTGGGATCACGTCCACAGCAAAAATGTGGGCAGTTCCTTTTTTGGTAGTGCATTAATAACCTTGATCTTGCATGAGTGTAACAGCAATTAAAACAGTGTAGCTGAGCCGCTTTTCAGCTGGATTTATTGTGTTTGCAGTTCATATCTTCATCAAGGCTGAAAAAATAGTTCATTTTCTTCTGGAAACTAATAACTTGTGACATTATTACAGTGGAAGAAACCTCAAGAAAACAAAGAAAATTTGCATGGGGATTGTGCAAGCATCTTCCACCTACCTTCCACCCACCCTATCTTGTGTGTGGCCCGTATCCATCAGTTGTTTCTCATTAATAGCTTTTTAATTATGTCAAAAAAAACCTAATGCTTTTGCAAGAAGAAAAAATAATTTGCAGACATGACTTCTGTCTGTTCCTTAGTCATGGAACATGACAGAATTAGTGATAAAATTCTACATGAGTTTGTCAGCCTTCTGTGTAAACCTGTAGAGTATATTCATCGTTAGGAAAATATTTCTATGATGTGTTATGTTTCACTAATGAGTGTTCCAAACTGGCAGTGTGGTGGGACAGTGTTTTTTTTTTTGTTTGTTTATTTTTAATAGAACAAATCCAAGTACCTAATGGTAGGCTGAGAACCACTGGAAGGACAGACTTCAGGCTCAGATCAGGTCACATCTGAGTTGTGTCCGTGCCAGTCACAGAGACGTTTTTGCAAGAGCTAATCAGCGAGGAGTATCTTTATTCTACAGGTGCCCTGATTCATTATTTCCATATCTTTTTTAAGATAGCAAGTTATTACTTGTATTGTTTGGTGGAAAAACCCCACTGGGTTACTTTGTTATGCATGAAGGAGTTGCTACTGTGCTTAAGGTAAACAGTAAATAGTTCCAGGTGGTAGAGACCCTCCTTTTCCTAGGCCAGAAGAGATGATGTGCTATACTCCAGCCATCGAAGTAGATATTTAATAAAACACACTGCCCGTCCTAATGTTTCCTGGGGGATCAGAACTGTAATAACTGACCTTATGTAGGGTGTTGAAATAAATGCCTTCTAAACACTTTCTTCAACTCGAGTTTCTTCAAGGAAAGTCATCAGGGCTTATTGTGGAAACTGGTGCTGGGTTTTCCATTGTCCTTTTGCTGTTAATCAGTGCATAGCACTGGCATGAGGTCACAGAAGTTCTCCTGCCCCGGGATTCATGGGTGGAAGATGTGGTCGGGAGCCAATGCAGTTCTCAGGTCTGAGCTGCTGCCCTCGTGTCCAGCCCCGAGCAAATGGAGCTTTGGGCTGTGCCAGCTGGCCCTGGGCTGCAGAATGAGCTGCCCATCCTGTCCTTATATTTTTAGAGATATTTCTGCCCCTTTTGTGTTGCAGGAGGGGGGCTGAACCTCTTGACTGTGAATGTCAAATTAAGCCTCAGTTTACTGAAAACATCTTCGCAAGTGCAACTAAATGCCTGTTTATAAAAAGTGTATTTCTTTGTTTATAAAAAGCGTATTTCTTGTAAACACCACCTCTCTATTTGGGTGGAAAACATTACAGATATACTTATTATAGTATAGTATACTTATTCATTATTTTCCAATATTTGTATAATAAGCACATCTGCAGGACAAATGAGTAGAGGTCCACACATTTTTTCAGTATTTTTTAAATTTTCTGACATTCCTGCTCTGGTTTTTTTGTTAAGAAACTTGCAGTGCACATCTTTTTTATTTATTCAGTGTCCCAGTGAATATTCTTATTTATTCAGTGTCCCACTGACATCATTATTGAGTCTCCAGTGTCCTTTGACAGGGAATCCTATCACTTACAGAATTTCTTCATTTTATTATTTAAACTAGCTTCTTCTGATTACACTTTGCCTCTGGCAATGGATATAGACTTTAAACGATTCATTTCCTCCTTCCTCCATCATTTGTTGACCTTGCAGACCTTAGTGACTTCTGTGTTTTTTGGAGACTGAAGAATTCAATCATCTTCATTTTCTCACATGGAAATGCTTACATTTTTTTATCTGTTATGGTTATCTGAACATTTTTTATTTTAAATAATACACATGGTTGGGGGGGGCAGAACAGCTGAGTGTTAACAGTGTAGATGGACTCTTGGTACTGTAGTGTTTACATGAGTAATGTTTTCTGGGATTTTTGATCCTAGTATCAACTAATACTTGTTTTTTTTGTGTGTGTTTTTTTTTGGTTTTTTTTTTTTTTTTCTGGCTACCAAGCAATCTTGTCGTCTTTTTGTCACTGATCAGAATTAATCAGTACTTTTAAAACCTTTTATAAACAACATATATTCTATTAAGTGGTGTAGTCTTCATGCTGAGAAAACAGTGTGGGGCATGGAAGCCCCAGGCTATGTATAAACTATATGTACATCCAGTAAATGCAGTAAATCAGTCCTTTGTGATGGTATTGGAAACATTCAGTGTGTTGGCACTTGGGAATCTGAAAGAGTTGGATTGCAGCAGTATGTTTGCTTAAAACAGTTAACAGAAGGGCTGTAAGACTTTTTACAATCTAATTAAAAGCAGCTAGTCTTGGAGGGAAACCGCACACACAAAGCATTAAGCTGTTCATTCTGTTAAATATCTTTACTTGTTATATAACCAACATGGGAAGGTTGGTGACACGTGAGTCAGAAACCTGACTAGTACAGTGTGATAAATATGTGATTAAGTCTAACTCTTAATTTGAATATGGCTATTTCAGGACAGAATTCCTTCAGGCTTGGGCAAATTCCTGAGTGATATCCGTCAGAGCAGCAGGTAGTTAGGACAAAAATCCGGGTTTTTTACATGTAAAACTGAAAGAAAGAAGTTTGGCTTCAGTATTTCTGTTTTCTTTGCCCCAGACTTACAACTTAAGTAGTGAATTGTGCAGAACTTGTTAAAATCATACATTTTCATGGAGGAAAGAGAACTTCAGCTTTGTTGTGAATGGGGGGGATTTTTTGCTAATAACAGGAGGCATTTCTCTGTACCAAAACACTGCACTTTTCCATACAGATATTTACAGAAGAATGTGAGAACATTCTTAACTATTGAAGTTCCCAGTAGTGTGTTAGACAGGCACAGTCAGCTATGGGAGAGAACCTGGTGAATGTTTTGCATGATTGGCATTTTTGCTGATCACCACTCAAACTGAGCAAGAATCCCTTCACAGAAATGCGTGGGTAGGGATTGAAATGGACACAGAATCTGAGTAAGGAATTGAAAAGCACCTTTGGAATGTGTATTCTTGTTTGGAATGTGTATTCTTTTAGAAGGGCGAAGTCTTAACTTGTAGATGGAAATTCTTGGTGTTGCTTTGTGTGGCCATACTTTGGATGGTTCCTTTTGAGTTTCCAAGTGCAGTCCTGTGTTTTCATCAATCTGTACATCACTGCTGAATCCCAGGAGCTCTGCTTGCTTTCACATAGTTGTTCATTCCCTCTTAGTTGTGAAAAGTTGAAATGTGGATGTTTATTGCAAGAGTATTTTTGTTTTCCAGCCATAGTAAAGATTGTGACTTAGTAAACAGGAATCAGGTATGAGATGTAAGTTTGCTATGTTCTGATCAGTGTGTAATGGAAATAATAATTTCCTGAGGAGAGGAACCCAACCCATAACTTAGCATATTATAAACTATAGTAAGTTTTAAAGTGTGATGAATATTTTCAGTTGTACATTTTCTTTCTGACTTTTGGTCTATTGTTACAAAAAGTAATAAGAAAGTTAAAACTAATTTTAAAAAATTACTAACATCTTGTCATGTAGTCTTTTCCAAATGAAATTGAAGACTATGTGAATCACATCCTTAAAAATACATTTTTGGGATTCAGAAGTGGTAACAGTGTATCTCTGGTTTGAGATTTTACACTCAATAATTCATGTAATTTCTGGAATGTATATTTTAAGTAAGCTTTTCCACAAAAGACCTTAAAAATATATCCTTTGGCCTGTTGGCAGAATTTAATGTATGTTCCAGTAATATTATAGACACCGTTTTAAAAGACATACTGCCAATGAGAAATATAAAACAGATTTGTTGATACTAGGACTGTAATCTAAATATAATGAATTTATTGTAAGTCATGTGGCATTTCACTTTGCTTTTATGATTATTCATTTAGCTGTAAAGTCAGCCCCAGAATCCTTATGTACAGCTAACTTTTTACTTCTTTCACAGTAGCAGTTTCCACAGAGAACTCAAGTAAAAATTTGATAAATTTGGTTCTTACTGTGGTATGAAGGGCATTACTAAATTAAGCTTTTCTTTTAGGGCCATCCACTAGAAAGAACTGTGATGCTCTGCAGGTTTCACTTTGCATTTTATGTTAGATATATTTTTTATACTAATTATTGCTTCTGTTGTAAACTCCAAAACTTATTTCTGTGTATGATGAATAGTTCTGTGGTGAAACTCGATTTAATTATAGAGTTCATGAATGGGGCTTGCATGTACCAGGTCTTATTCACAGTATAAATTGTATATAAAGACAAACATAGCTCAGGCAGCAGCTACATCCAGTTCAAGATGGTGGGGAGAAGAGTTGTAGGATTTTTTTTTCCAGGTAGACAATGGATGATGTTACAGGAAATTATTTTCTTGTATATGGGTGTGCTTTCTTCAAACCATTGTAGATGAGTATGAATTTATTCCATTCATTAATGTGGGTTTGCAAATATTGTGCACTTAATTGTGAAAGCTTTTCCTGGGGAGGGATTTGGCTCCTGTGCCTTGACATTTATGTGCACATGTGTATTTATAGTTGTGATCTGTCTGGAATTTGCCTTTGTGGTTTTGTTTGCTCTTGAATTTGTTCTGTGATCTAGTCCTGTCTTTCTCAGTTTGTTTCTGTGGTTTAATAAGTGAGCAGTACAGAAGAAATGGTTTAATTTAAGGCAAATAATGAGCATTTTTATGAAGCTTGAGGGAATATTGACACTGTTCTGCCAAGAAGCTTTTCCTTAACACGCTGGTGCTAATTTATGATTAATCTATAATTTGAGTTCAGTATGTTATTATGAATGCTTCCATAATTTCTCTCACTTGTTGTGAAGGCTTTTTTAAAGAAATCAGCTGATTCAAAGCTGATGTCAGCACTGCTGTTCTTATGACCCTGCCCCCACTTTCTGCCAAACAAGACTTATAGCTCTTGGCCTATGTATGTGAGTTAAACTATAGTTGTTCTGAGAGAATAATGGAAAAGACATTTTAAAGCAACAATTCTCAAGTGGAATGCATTAGTCAGGCTCTGTCTCTGAAGTGCAGCTGTTGAAGGAAGAATTTTCAGTTTCCTAATATGTATTTCATACACACTTTAGATGAAAAAAGGAAGTCTAGTATTACAAGTGAGTGTCATAGGTTTTGATCAAAGCACATAGAAAATCTTCTAGGTAAGAGCTTGGTTATATTAGGCAAGTTTTGCATGTTTTCAAAATTCTATTCTGTTTTCCTGACAATAACATTTTTAATAGTCTATTTGGCATTTTAGTAGTTTGTTACATTTGAAAATGTACCATTTTCCCCCCTAGTCAATGTTAAAAAGCTTGAACTGAAATTCCTTCCCCCCCCAGTTTATACTGTAACAAAAACCAGTGATGTAAAAACACTGGACTAATACAGGCTGTTGGCTTTCTCAGTACAGAATAGGAGCACCATGGCATTACCCTGAAGTGGCTTGTAAGAACAGAAAGTCACGTCTGAGACTGCCTGCTTTGGTGGAAAATTGTTTTACAGGGTTGACTATAACCAAGAGTTCAGAGATCCCACTTGATACTGGAAGGATGATAACTTTTTTGTGTATGCTTGAAATGGAATGTAGCTGTTGTATTTGAAGACTGTATAAACAACTGATTATGTAAAAGGTTTATTGAGTCATAATGTGATATATCAGTTGGAGAATTAATGTGGTAGAGTGAGGAGGAAAGTTAAGTGATGGTGGGGGGGGTTTCTGTTATGTTTTTGAGGTGGCTTCCTGGCCTGGTATGTTACTGGATTTGTACATCTGAGAATTTCCTTAGCTTTCTTACAGAATCATGCTTAATCAAGGCTTGGCTTATGGCCTTACTAATTTTCTAGCTGTGTAGTTTAGTGCTTCTGGAAGGCTTGAGTGATTTACAGGACTCACTGCTGCTGGTTTGTGAGGGCTGTGCGGGGCCCGCCGGGGGCTGTGCGGGGCCCGCCGGGGGCTGTGCGGGGCCCGCCGGGGGCTGTGCGGGGATCGCTGGGGCTGTGTGGGATCGCCGGGGCTGTGTGGGATCGCTGGGGCTGTGTGGGATCGCTGGGGCTGTGCGGGGATCGCTGGGGCTGTGTGGGATCGCTGGGGCTGTGCGGGGCCCGCCGGGGGCTGTGTGAGATCGCTGGGGCTGTGCGGGACTCGCTTGGGGCTGTGCGTGGCCCGCCGGGGGCTGTGCGTGGCCCGCCGGGGGCTGTGCGTGGCCCGCCGGGGGCTGTGCGTGGCCCGCCGGGGGCTGTGCGTGGCCCGCCGGGGGCTGTGCGGGATCGCTGGGGCTGTGCGGGATCGCTGGGGCTGTGCGGGATCGCTGGGGCTGTGCGGGATCGCTGGGGCTGTGCGGGGCCCGCCGGGGGCTGTGCGGGGCCCGCCGGGGGCTGTGTGGGATCGCTGGGGCTGTGCGGGGCCCGCCGGGGCTCTGTGCTCTGACTCCTGCCGGGGCAAAGCCGCGAGCTCCCAGCCCAGGGGCCGCGGTTACAAACACTGCAGGGACCTGTGGAACTTGGACACAAAGCAGCAGGCTCTGAAATGCAAGGATTCTGGGAAATGGGCATACTGATGGAACACATCAAGGTAGAAACACTGGAAGGAATCTAGTAAATTCTATTTACTAGACGTTGGAAAAGAAAAGATAATGGTATGAGGATTAGGAGGATGACGCAAACTAAGAAAGTGAAAGTAAAGTCCCAAATCTTTTTCTAGTACTTTCTGGCTAAGGAAGCATTTTCTGTCCCTTCTTATCAGTCTCTTGTAAGTTTGAGCAGGTTCTAGAAAATGGCTTCAAATATGCTCCCTGAGTCAGAGGATTAGTGAGTTTATTGTTAGAAGGAAGGCAGCTGAGCTTAATTACCTCCTTCATAATTCAGCCTAGAATTGTTTTCATACAGACAACGTCTAAGTATGACCCAAAGTGTTGTATTCTAATACTTTGTTCCAGAGAGGAGTAATTTTTCAGTTGTGGTTATCTGTCATGTGGTTCATTGCCCTACTGATAAACGTAGCTGATTTTTTTGACCCATAGCTCTTAACAGAGGTACGAAAGAAATCTTGCAGGCTAAAACTTCATAACATTTTCTCTATGGAGCATGAGAAATACTTCAGTAATAGAATTTGTTTTATATATTTTAAAAAAACAAATGTGTAAGAACCAAGTATTTTTCTGTTATTAGCATCTCATCAGATGAAAGATATTTGTTTGGTATATTGCCATACTTGTATAATAATCTTGGTAATTCCTATTCCGTAGAAGAAGGCTGAGACAGGATTTACATTTTGATCTGCTTTAATTTAGTAGCTTGTTGTGGTAAACAAAGTGGTATTTTTTTGCTCAGATTCCTTCTTACTGCTTAATAGTACATCGCTATGGTCAGCTGTGGTTGACAGTGGCTTAATTTTATTTTTAAAGAAAGGAAATTTTGCTTTCAGAAGCTTTGTCGTTGATACGGGTGTAAAATTCTTCATAGCCTTTGCTGGAAAGGGTACAGCTCCATGTTGATATATTTGGAAAAGAGTTATGTACAGCTGTCTCTATAGAAACAGAACAGTGAAGTAAAACGCTATAATTACTCTGGGTGGGTTTCAGGCTGTCGCCAGGGCCAGAGGAGCCCCGGGAGCGGCTAGGGGCTGGATGTGCCGGGCTGGCCGCGCCGGGCTGGATGTGCCGGGCTGGTGCAGGGCGCAGTTCCCGCTCCGCGTTCCCCTCAGCTCCGCTCGGGCGCTCCGGGGCCGGGCTGGCGCTGCTGCGCAGGCGCGGGACGGCGCGAGCCGAGGCCGGCGGCGGGGAAGTGACGTGAGGGCTTGGGCGTTCTAGAAAGAGCGGCCTGCGGGGGAGGGCGCTGCGTGCCCGCTCCGTAATGCTTTATAAATGAGCCACGGGGCACGGAATGGAACAGGACAGCCTCTCCGGGCTTTGTTCATGTAGCCTAGAGTTTGTTGTTTTGTAGCAGCTCTTGTTTGTTTCGATTCAAAGTTTGATTTTTATTTTTCCTTCTCTAGCATCTCCACCTTGCTAAGACACTGGACGCTGCTTCCTTTACAGCAAAGAAAATCTGAATTCCTCCAGCACTCAGGATGGGGAAAGATTACTATTCTATCCTGGGAATTGAAAAAGGGGCTTCTGACGAGGATATCAAAAAGGCTTACAGAAAACAAGCGCTGAAATGGCATCCAGATAAGAACAAATCTCCCCATGCAGAAGAAAAGTTCAAAGAGGTTGCAGAAGCATATGAAGTACTGAGTGATCCCAAAAAGAGAGATATTTATGATCAGTTTGGGGAGGAAGGTATGTATGTCTTTGTTATGCTTTGGTTGGTCACTTTCATCATGTTGAATGAAGCAAAGTAAACATACGAAGACATAGTATGTGTTCTCTTTAGACAGCATATTTACAATGTATTTGTTCTGCTCATAAGATTTTAAGTATAAAATGCATTGCTGGGCTTTAATGCTGGTAAAGTTTAATTTCCTAATTTAATGGGGCTTAGTACAAACCCCAAATACATGACAGGCAAAAAGTTACTAAACAGAATAAGTTTCTTTCACACATGAATAGCTTTCTGTGATCTCTGACTGCTGCCTTCCTCTGCCAGAGCAGTTTTTGAGATGCAGTTCAAAAGGCTTGTATTCTTTTTTAAAAATTTTGCTTAAGGCCAATCTGCTTGATCTAGGCAAAGCAGTCCTTCTGAGCAAAAGCCCAGGTGTCCAGCCTGTAGTTGTCCTTGGCTTTGTGCCTAGAGAGGAAAGAATTTGGCTGATGTCATGAAATACCAGAACAATTTTTTAGCTTTAATTGTAAACAGTGATAACATGCCAAGAGAATGAGGCCTCAGAAATGTCACATTTATCCTAAAATGGTTATCTGGAGAGGATGATTTTTTTTATTTTTTTAAATTTTTGACCGACATGACTTTCAGTGTTATGATTGAGCAACAGAGGAAGTCATTAACATCCCTTTCCATAAATGTGTATGGTATCAGAAATTCCTTTTAAAATAACAAGTTCCGTTGTGACAAGTAGGCCTGCTCATTGCTATTTGCTTGGGGCCATGTTTTTTACAATTATTTTACAGTTAAATAGCACTATTTAGTATTTTGGGCAAAGATATAAAGTATGATCTTTTAAAATGTTGAATGTGGGAATATCTCCTGATGCCTCAGTTGTTCTCTAAGCTCTTCTGAGAGGGTTTTAATGGAAATGCAGAGGGTTGGGGTTTGTAAGAAGGAGGAATCTTCAGTGTTTTTGCAGCCAGGAACTGGATGTACCTTCAGTAACTTCTGGCCAGCTATTCCAGGAGGTGTCCTTCTGCTATCACAGATTGAATCCCCTGATCTGCATATTTGGCATTAACAGTGTGTCAGAAGGATGTTTGACATCAACAAACTTCAGTTTAAGTACTTTTGCTCTGGTATTGAAATGTCTGATGTTTTAGCTGGTTAGTGTTGGTACCTAACATTAAGGTTATGCATGAGAACACTGAGCTAAAAAAAACCCCTACAAAACCCCTCTTTCAAATTTATAGAATGCCTCCCTCATAATGTAAGCCTTCGTTTTTCTATGGTTATAAAAGTGTGATAGCAGCTGTAGTTTTGAGTTGTCTAAGACTGAAAAAAAAAGTTTAAACAACAAGCATTTTAAGTTTAAGACTTTAAAACTGTTTACTTTAGGACAAAAGTATCTTAAGAAGACTTTCAGCCTTCTAATAGTCTGAGAAAGCACCCTGAAATGGTTAGTGCAGAAGAGCACCATTACAAGGAAGTAATTGATCACTGATTGGGAAAGAGGCATTGAAAAAAATTGATTTTAGCTTGATTTGAAATGGGAGCGCAGGAGGTACAAGAGAATTTTCAGTGAGAGTTGTTGGCATGAAGAAATGAGATTTAGATCTCACCATGTGAAAGATAGAACAAAACTGTTGAGAACCTTCTGATTTTTAGCACGGACATGGTGATAGTGTATACAAGGGGTTTTGTATCAAATGGATCTTAGTAAGTTCCATGATGCTTTTATTTGTGGCTGCATTGAAGAGACTTCCTATGCTTTGTACTATAGGAACACTAGCTGTGATAGTTTTGGGGTTCTAAATTTAATATTAAGGAAGCATATATGTACTTGACTGTTGGCATGTTACCTTTTACTCAGAACAAATTGCAGGAAAATGGGTAAAACTAATTAACAGTGAGTTACAGCTGAGCTGTAGAGGCTATGGAATATGTTGCATATGATAGTGAGTAATTTTCCCCAGCAGTGACCTTGTAGAAGGATGCAATTCCCAAAACACTTTGCAGAAGAAGAAGAGTTCAAATCAAGCAAACCTGTCTTCTGCCCTTAAGATGCTAATTGATTAAAATAACTGGTTTCAATCACATGAAGTGAAATTGCCAGTGTCAGAATACCTGTTCTTCTGAAGTCATTCTAGAGCTTCAGAAACCTTGCTGTTCAAGCTGTTGAATTGCTAGTTAGTACCTCGCATTCTCATGGTGAATCCTCCCTGAAAAGCAGACCTTTCACTCTACTGCAAATATCTTTCTGACTCATCAGTCCTGATATCATTACACTGTACAGCAGGAAAGCTTATACTAAGTCCCAATTTGTTTTTAACTTGCCTTGTTTTTCCTGTTTAGGCCTTAAAGGAGGAGCTGGAGGATCTGATGGCCAGGGTGGCACCTTCCGGTACTCCTTCCATGGAGACCCACATGCTACATTTGCAGCTTTCTTTGGTGGCACAAATCCTTTTGAGATCTTCTTTGGGAGGAGGATGCCTGGTGGCAGAGACACTGAAGACATGGAGGTGGATGGTGACCCGTTTGGATCCTTCACTAGTTTCAGTATGAATGGTTTTCCAAGGGAAAGGAATACAGTTGGCAGCCAGTTACGTCGTAAACAAGATCCCCCTGTAATCCATGAACTGAAAGTGTCCCTGGAAGAGATCTATCATGGCTGCACGAAAAGAATGAGGATTTCACGCAAAAGGCTTAACCCAGATGGCAGAAGCGTCCGAACAGAGGACAAAATCCTCACTATTGAGATCAAAAGAGGATGGAAAGAAGGCACCAAGATCACTTTTCCAAAAGAAGGCGATGAAACACCCAACACGATTCCAGCTGATATTGTTTTTATCATTAAAGATAAACCTCACTCTCATTTCAAGAGAGATGGATCAAATATTGTCTATCCTGTTAAGATCAGCTTAAGGGAGGTAAGTTTCTCTTGTGGTAGAACTCCAAGTGTTTGATGTTATTACAATATGATACAATGGTTAAAGCTGCATGGTAGCTGTGTGTGTAAGGTATTTTTTTCTTCTTAATTAGTATCGGGTAGAGAAATAAACTCTTGATTTCATTATGAACTTCGTGTAAATTAAGCTACCTTAAGAAATTCTACAATAAGTGTGAAGTGAGGTGAAGCACTTAAAGTAGTGAGGGAAGGAGAAAAGACAATATTTAATATTAATGTGGGTAATACAGTTCCTTCACAGATAAAAGCCTGTTTAGACTCATTGCATTGTTATGTAAATTGGACATTATCAGTGTATACTAAGTGTGCTGAATCAGGTGAAGTTGCAGGAATCACAGTCTTACTCTCAGAGATCCTAGTAATGAAAATAAACTGTTGGATAAAGCAGAAGGTCTGTAATGGTCAAATTTTGGTGCAACAATATTGTTGTTTGAATTTCTTTAGGCACCACAGATATTCACTTAAGACAGCTGTGATTCTAAATGCCTCTGCTTATAGACACTCAAATGTTCTAAAATTTGATATAATAGAGGTTGATAATGTATTAGGAAAAAAGTCCTGTGCGATGTAAACAAACAAAAAGTGAAATGGGATTCTAAATTTCCAATGGAAATTTCCAGTGGAAATTTAGAAGACTGACATCTGTAGAGAGGTATGAGTGAGGAATTCATTTTGCTTAGCTCTCTTTATTAATTGATAAAGTCTTTGAAGGACATAAAAGCTCAATTACCCTCCAGTAACCATTGTGTAACATTCATAAATTCAGTGATATTCAACGACAAATTAAAGTTTTCTCTTTTTAAGAGAGGAACACAGTATTAAAATTTTGAAATCTGAGAAGTGCATAGGAGAAATGGTATTTAGAATGCTAGTCACTTTTAAATAATCTAAATTCATTTATAGGTACAAAAAAGTTCTGACCAATTTTTTTTCTCATATTACAATCTTTCTTTAGGCTTTGTGTGGCAGCTCTTTCAACGTGCCAACGATAGAAGGAAGAACCATACCCATGACAGTCAATGAAGTGGTAAAGCCTGGGATGAGAAGAAGAATTATAGGATATGGTTTGCCATTTCCCAAAAATCCTGACCAACGGGGAGACTTAATTATAGAGTTTGAAGTAATTTTCCCAGATAACATTTCTCCAGCATCAAAAGAAGTACTTAGGCGAAATCTTCCAGTTTCATAAAATGGAAGACTGTGTATGTCAACAGATTAAAATAGGACACTGGAAATGCAGAAGACTGGCGAGTCTGCTTTAAAAGTGCAATCTGTAACACCTAGTGGAATCTTTGGTTTTTTTTGTTTTGTGGGATGGGTGGGGGGAAAATACTGTAATGCTGCATGAGAAGAAAAGGGTTTAAGTAGAAGTCCTACAGATGAATTCTGCAGTAAAAATTACAGGGAAAACCACTCATTTTGTTTTACATCTTCCTAATCAGCAATGTTTAGTCATTATTTTGCTTAATATAATTACAGTAATTTTTTTACAAAGTCAGTGCATATTTCTGATACAGTACTTGAGCCTCCAAGTACATTATTTCTTATATCCTCACCGTGTCTATAACATTACACATGTATACAGAAATTTTAAATCATAGTAGAGATACACAAAGGTATAAATATTTTAAAGAGCACATGAGAGAGATCATTTCAGTATGTTGCCTTCCACTGCACAAAGCATAGGCCAGAAAAATCAGCTTGGATTCCTGACCAGCTCCCCTGTGCAATGAAAGCATGTTCTTTATTGCCTCCAGAAGTGTCAGGACTGCATTGTGGGTGTGGCAAAGGGCACATGGCCTGAGGAGCCAGAGTAGCCATTTGCTGTGGGATAGTTCCTCAGCCTTGAGGCAGAATAGCAAGAAGGGTTCTTCAGGGACAAGAACAACAAAGATGAGCCTGCTGTTGAATGGGGCAGGGAAGGTGGTGACCAATGACATGGCTGAGGTACTCTCTGCTGCCTTTGCATCAGTCACTACCAGTAAAACAACCGTGCAGGAATTCCAGGCCCCTGAGACTAGTGGGGAAATCTGGAGCCTTGGTTGGTGGTGGAGGATTGGGTTAGGGTGCACTTCACCTGGAATTCTTGAGCCTGACAGATTGCACCCAAAGTGTTGAGGGAGCTGGCTAATGCCATTGCAGGGCCACTCTTGGTTACCTTTGAATGGCCAGGGGGATTAAGAGATGTTCCAGTAGACTAGAAAAGAGAAAATACCACTCTTCAAGAAAACCAAGAAAGAGGATTTGGGAATCCACAGGCTAATCAGCTTCACCTATGCCCTTGATAATATGATGGAAAAGAATCCTCCTGGAGAGCATTTCTAAAAGGTGGTCGGGGTAGTCAGCACAGTTGTACAGCAGGGAAATCTTGCTGGACCAGTCTTACTGCCATCTCCAATAAGCTTTGGGGATTTGGGAGAACAGTCTGTGTTGTTTACATTTTACATCAGTAGGCAGACTGGTGAAGTACAGGTTGGATAAGTGGGAAGTGAGATGGATTAAAAGCTGGCTGCATGAGGGGGCACAGGGGGTTTAATCAGTGGCACTAAGTCCAGTTGGAGGCAACTCAGGGGTGGTGTACCCTCTGGCTGAGTACTGGGGCCAACACTAGTCATCATCATTAATGACCTGAATTATGGGATGGGGTTTACAAACCATAGCCACTGGGAGGAGTAGCAGTGCCACCAGCTGATGGTACTGCCTTTCTGAGGGGCCCTGACAGGCTGAAGAACTGGACACAGGATTCTCACAAAGTTCTGTAAGGGGCAATCCTCCACTGGGGAGTAACTGGCCAGCAGACTGTCAGTAAACTGACTGTGAGCTGGCAGTGCAGCCTTGTGGCAGCAGAGGCCAAAGCTTTGCTAGCAGGTGTGGGGAGGTGGTCCTTCCTCATTACTCAGCACTGATGAGCATCCATCTGGAGTGCTGGACTCCCTGGTGCTTGAAGGATACAAACTTAGTGGATCAGCTCTAGTGCAGAACCACGTGTGAGAAGCTGAGAGAGCTGGAACTTGCAGGCATTGGGAAGAAAAGAGTTGGGGGAGATCTTGGCTCCTGGCAGGAGGGAATGAAGATTGAGCAGTCAGGCTCTTCTCAGCAGCTTTCAGTGAATGGACTAAATGGACACAGTTAGGGGTTCCATCTGAACACAAAGAAACAGATTTTTACTGAGAGGATGATCAAACACTGGAACAGGTTTCCTAAAGAGTTTGAGTTGCTATCCCTGCATACTCAGCCTGACTGGACATTGTGCAGGGCAGCCTGCTCCAGCTGGCCATGTGTGAGCAGGGCCGTTGCACTACATGATGCCAGGAGGTTTCTTGTAAGCAAAATCATTCTTTGAACTTGGCCTTGGCATTTTTTGCTATGGGTCATGTTCTGTAAATGAGTTTTAGCCTAAAGATGATGCTCATGTGACAGTCCCCTAGGGAGCAGGTCTGTGCCAGATTGGAAAGATGCACAAAAAACCCTGTAAAAACATTTGGCTAGGGCAGATATTTAAGGATCATGCTGATCACAAGTATTCTTTATTTTCAAAGGCCAAACTTTACTCCCATGTAGGAAAAAAAAGAGCTAGGTCGTATCTAAAGCAAAGTTTAGGAGTCAGTGTGGGATAGGGGTTGCCCAGAAACTTCCTATGCTTGAATTGAGTTACTGTTTTAAAATTCAAATATTAGTCAGTTGTCTTTAGAGTTCAAAAGTGCATAGAGAGAGCCCTCTGTAATAGTCTAGTTTTATAATACAGTAATAGGGCTGGTTCCCTTGGTTGCAGCATGGATTGGTGGAAGAAATGCCTTGTGGGCATGCTTTTATTACTTGAGTTTAAAACCATAATACAGTGCTTTAACAACACTTTTCAAAGGGTTTGGGGTTTGGGATTTTTTTGTTGTTGTTTTTCATAAGAAAGTATTTCAAGGTTTGCTGTCAGCCTTTTGCCTGTGGAAATTTAGAGGTTACCTGCTCTGTTGGGTAGCCTACGAAATAGCAGTGTTGTATATGTGACTGCAGAAAGTAAATCATATGGAAGTTGGGATTTAATTTACAGTAATTTTTACATGAGTGTAAGAATAATCCCATTTTTTTAAAGGAGTAGAATTTCTGTGGGTTATTGTTCAAGTCAATTTTTCAACTGCAGATCTCTTCATGCAGTACCAGTTAGTTGTAGTCCTAAATCTACAGGAAGTAAACAATTGCTGGAGCAGTATTACAAAGAAAAAAAAATTGCTGCTTAGTGCTTCTACATATTGTTAATACTATATATTGTTTGTTGAAAAATTTCCATTTCAGTATGTTCCGTATTGCATTTCTTATGTGGTTTTTAAGTAAAAAGTGTAAAGTTGGTTTTTAACTTTCTCTTATATTTTGTTATGATGGCAAATGCTACAAGCTACACGACTTTAAAGCATATCAACCTAAAATACCTATTTGTCCGTTCAAAAGCTAATGGAATCAAGCATTTTGTAATCCAGAATCTTGTAACCATATCCAACTTGTAAAAAAAAAGTTACAGCAACTAAGACTATTTTTTTTGTAACCATCTTCAGGTAAGAGGAGTAGTGTTAAATTGAGGAATTGCAGTATCTTGTGTATTTAGAGGTTTGTATATATATATATATATATGTGTATAGCAAACTAAACTTTTCCAACTGTTTTCAAGCTCAAAATACAAAACTTATAGAACTGGTATGAAATAAATGCTTGTATTTCTTTTCTTATGGAGAGATAAAGTATATGTTTCAGAAACCAGCATGTTAAATTACTTCAAAATATGAGAGGAAGCATTAATATCTGTCTAATCCAGGATTCACAAAAAATATTTTTCTAATCAAAAATGTGCTTAAAAGCTTATGTTTTAAAACCCACTTGATTATTTAATAAAGCTACTTGGGAGAAGGAAGCAAATACTCAGTCAACTACTATATTTGTAACTACTGAAATACATGAAAATAAAATGGTCATTCATGAAACTGGGATGGGTTTTTGATCTCTTGAAGATTGCTTAGGTGCCACAGAAAGTAGAAGTCATTACTTGCTTTGGAATTCATCCAGCAAGTCTGAAAAACTCTGCTTCTAAAGATCCTTTTTTAATCTCACCAACATGAAGCCTTAGGATACCCTCAAGCTGCTGGAAGAGTAGGTCAAGCTACATTGCAACCCTTTCTCCTTCCTGCCATGCCGTGGTGCTCTGCTTGCTCCACAGCTTTCTGCTGTCCTGAGGGGGTTAGCATTCCATTCTTTCACTCAGCCATTTTGGAGTGCTGGAAGCTTCCTGAGGCCTATTTGAAGAAATGCACTCTGTTCTTTTCTAGTATGTGCATCTTATATGCTAGTCTGACTCACCAGAAGCAGACTTTTTTGGGATCAAATAGGTTTTCGTTAAACAGTGAAATTTGTTATAACTTAGGGTGAAATTCTGAACACTTGAATTCATGTGCTAGACCTAAAAAATATGTGCCATGAACATGATACAGTAAATATAATCAAGAAACAGGTTTACTTTTCCAGTCAGTAAGTGCTAGTCCTCTTTTGCAGCTGACATGAGTAGTTCTTACTGTATTGCTTACTGAACACATCCTACAGAACCAGGGAGTTTGTTGTACAGCCACTTACTGTTCAGCACCCAAACTGGGCAGATAGCAGCACTAATCTCCTCATGAAGTGCAGAATCTCAACCCTTCATTTGTCAGATTGCTCAGCACTTGACTCTTGGATGGCATGATTCGTTTCCTTCGGGCTTCTCCAGTTAATTGCTCTATTATTTGAACAGTGAAAATAGAGATCTGTTGTTGATCCCCTTGGGTGTGGAAGGGGAAATGCCTTGTGCTTGTTGCCCTGGAAATTCTGGCTTACCCAAGGGAGGAGCTGTAAACAACAATCTTGTTTAGTCATGCCCGATTGCTTTATCAAGGACAAACTGCCACGTTCACACCCTGCTGCCCTGCGTTCAAAAACCCCTAGCACCACCCAACCAGCACCTGAAATACCTACCTGAGTAAGGGTAGGTAGCCCATGTGTAGTGAAACACTCACTGATAGTGGCATTTCATAGCCAGCAAGGTGACTGTTCCACATACATTCTCCACAATCTATGGTTGTTGCATGCCGCGATTTTTGCATCCCAAGTATTATGTGTGAGGAACTGAACAACGGGGTAGCCTGTAGTGTGCAATATACTTGGGATGAAAGGATTAAATCAATTTTTCTTTTTTTCAAGTACACGGTTTATTTTTCTTTCTAAAACCAAGGCTAATAGCAATTTTATTTCAGTTGTTAACTCTCTTCAAAAAGTTAATTTGAAGTAATTTTTGGGTCCTTAGTATCCTGAGTTGCTGGAGGCTTATTTGGATTGATTGGTCTAGTGTGCATTAATTAGTGTTGGCAGATGCTTCCTTAGAAGGTGCACATTCAAGGGAGTCTGAAAATAGGATTTCTTGTAGTTGGAGAAAGTGTCTTCTGTCCATTACAGCCTTTTCATTGAGGTCCTCCTTCAGGAGACTAATTTACAGGTCTGCAATCCACTCAGCATTGTGTTATGGTGATCAAGTGTAATTCATTGAAACTGCTAATCCATCATCTGAGCAATATTAATTAGTAGTACTTGTAGATTAGGAAAAAGAAGTCCATGGTAATAAACCTTTTCAGTAGCGGAGATGAACATGACTGTTGAACACTTCTTTACCCTTCCTTCCAAAGCAGGGGACTGCTATGGCAATTTCATGTATGTGCTTTTCTAGGTTTGGGTTTTGAAAATAGGCATGTGTGCAGTGTCATCTTCCTCTGATTTAAATGTCACACAAAAGGTTTCATTTCACTTGTTACATCATGTAACAAATGATGGCATATGCATGCTCCATACTGTTTGTGTCTTCAGTTTATTTGATCAGCTCCATTGGCCTCATCATTTTTTCTTTCCATAGTTAAAAGCTGATGCCATGGCTCCAAGCTCTAGGTAGGATCAGCATAGATTTTGTACCAACTTCAGCTGTTTTTCTCCATCCACCTCCACATGAAGCATGGAAGTACACTTGCACTGAAGAAAGGTTTGCAACAGATAGCTAAATTAGGACTGTTCATGTCCCTGAATTATTTTTTAAATGAATCCGCACAAACTCTGTATATATGGAAACTTGACTGTGTTCATTTAGTATTAATCTCATGTAGTATAAATCTCATTAACAAAATTATTAATAAACAGTATTAACTGGGTTGTAAGAGTCAATTACCTTTTCACAAGAAAAGGAATGAGTCAAGACAAGACATAAATACTTGTCACCAATTCCTTTATAGTACATGTTAGTAAATGGGAAAAGTCTTCTTCTTTTAAAAGAAGTTGCTTTTTTAAAATTAAAAACCAGCAAAACCCCCTGAATATCAAGATGAACATGAAGAGTTTGGTACTGTTAGTTAATATCATCTCATCTCGCTGCGATGTGATCCAGTGAATGCCAACATGCTGTGTGAATTTGATTCTAGTAATGGGGAAAAAGTACACACAGTTCTACAATTTCAGAGAAACCTTCAATTTAAGTTCTGTGGTTTCCAGCTGAACTGGACAATCAACTGTTAAAGTGTGGAGACAAGTTTATTGTGCAGTTTTGTTAGATTTTTTATTGATGGAAATTCCTACAAAATTAGTAACAATGTTGAATTCGATTGTCTTCAACTAGAACTGGATAAAAGCCAGAACTGGATAAATTTTTGAGTATTCATTTAAATCGACTACATGCTATCTTGGAAAAGCTGAAGTCAAATTGGCTTCAAACGTTTTTAACCTCACAGCATAAGCAGTTTAAAATCTGTACATAATTTCATGTAATCAGAGGTGCTCTGATTAGATCTGCTAAGAACTTTTGACTCAGGGCTGCCTCACAGTAATTCATTGTCTCTGCCTGCCTGCTCTGACTCCATGTGCCAGAATCCTGTTAGTCTTTTTTTATTGTGCAAGTCAGATGTGGCAAGGCACTGCTGCTTCTCCCTGTGCCTTTCGTGCAGTTTCCTTTAGAAGTGCTGAATGTTGCTCATGAATTTTGCACTCATCACATCCTGGGTGGATTCAGTGCACTACTGAAAATGGAGCAGTTCCACTGAGGTGAGCGTGGTTACTTGGGAGCACAGATATCTCCTCTAATGTGAACTTCCGACTACAATATGGAGCTCTATTTCACAGTAGAGGAAATATTTTGAATTCGTTAAGTGTTAGAAAAACTTGAGAAGTGTATTTTCTCTGGTAAATCTCAGTATTTCAGAGCTGTTGCCCAGTACAATAGGAAGTCTCTTATGTTATGTTACTGTTGCTTCATGAACCCTTAGAGATTTATAGTCTGTGATAAATGAGAAAGAGTAGCCTGAAGTCCTTGTATACTTCTGGTTTTCTTTTATGTGCTGGATATAAATCTATACTAGTCGGTACTCAGTACTTTGCTCTTAGCAGAAATGAACGAGCGAGTGGAAGGTGGGTACAGGACCCCTGTGTGGTGGCGGCAGGAGCGGTCTGAGGGCAGCGCCGCTGGCCCCGGGCTGCCCGGAGGGGGCAGGGGCGGTTCGGGCTCTCCCGGCCCGCAGCGCTCCGTGCCTTGGGCGGCCGGGCCGGGCCGGGCCGGGCCGGGCGGGGCGGGGCCGGGGCGGGGCCGGGCCGCACCTGGCGGCCGCGATGGCCGCGGGGCCGGGGCGGCGCCGCGCCGGGGGCAGAGTCCAGCGCGGGCGGCGGCGGCCGCAGGAGCCCGGGGCCGGCGCGGAAGATGCCGCTGGGGCTGAGGCACAAGAAGAAGGACAAGTCCAAGGAGACCTTCAAGCTGGTGGAGAGCGAGGCGGCGGCCCCGGCGCCCGCGGCGGCCCCGGCGCCGTCGGCCAGCGCGGCGCGGCTGCAGTTCCACACGCAGCTGGCGCACGGCAGCCCCACGGGCCGCGTGGAGGGCTTCGGCAGCGCCCGCGAGCTGTACGCCCGCATCGCGGCGGCCTTCGGCATCCACCCCGCCCAGGTAGGGCCGGCACCGCCGCGGCCGGCACCGCCGGGCCTCCGGGGGCGCCAGCGGGCGCTGGGGCTGTTCGGCGCCCTGCCCCGGCCCCCTGCCGCCTGCCCCGGCGCCCTGCCCCGGCCCCCTGCCGCCTGCCCCGGCGCCCTGCCTCGGCCTCTGCGCGGGCCCGTGGGGACGGCGCTGCTTTACACTGCTGGGGAGGAAAAACCCCCTTTGGCTATTCCAAATGAGCGTTACCGTGCGGGAAAAGGCATAAATGTGGCTGCATTCAACTCTTGCATGGTAGAAACAATGGTCCTCATGACCCAAACTCCAGGGTCTCGGTTAACCTGTTGGCAGCTGCTGTTTGAGACAGCTCTTAGGCCCTCCTTCATTCTAGTTAAAAAAGGGACAGCGGATTTATGGGGCTAAATACCCAGAATGAATGCATTGGAAGGGTAAGGCATGTGGTATAATGCCCTGAATCGTACTGCCTTTTAAAATTTCGGCCGAAAGTGATGTTTGGAAAGTTTTCTGCTTTGTCAGGTAATTATTTTTAAAGTGTACACTGTTCCAATGGAGTTAAATTTAAGTCTGTAACAGGATTCCTTTTTAAGCTCTGCTGCCTTTTTGATCTTTTTTTTTTTCTAAGCCATGTTCTAAACATTTGTTTGGATAATGATTCATTTGTGTTTGTAAATGCATTGTTTTCTCTTAGTTAAAAGGTAGTGGCCATATCAAGTTCTTCCTATGTGGTTCTTTGAACCTTAACCTCCGAGTGGCAAGTTGAAACAGAGGGCTAACATTTCATTGTGCCTACGTGTGGCTGTACAGCTTTACTTGTTTTCTTCTTTGTAGATGACTTTTGAAAAAGTTGTAAAGACTACTAATACTACAAGCTTTGTTCTGAGTTTGCTGTGGCCTGACATAGCATTTCAAATGGTAAATTGTAAAGGGGAAGTGGCGGTAGCAGTGAATACAGTTTAATCAGTCAGTGTTGCATTAAGTAATTAAGAGGCAATGCATCAGTGTCCCAGACCTCCCCAGCTGCTTTCTGACCTTCTGCTCCTTTGTTTTCTTTTCATCCTGTGCTGCTGTTTGCCTTTTGTTCTGTTCCATCTCAGTTATACCTTGTATTCTCAAGTTATCATAATCACCAGATTGTCTTCTATTTTAGTTTTCTTCCTTTCACTGTTGAACTTTTGGCTCCACTGACTTGAGAAAGAACAGCTTTCACAGAGAAATTTAATTTTGTATGAATGGTGTGCTCCTGTTTCTCCTGCTAGATGTATAATCTGACACTCTCAGAGGTCTTAGAGGAAGCACCACATATCATGGCATATATTGCCAGCCATGTGCTAGACTGGAGAATTTTCTTATTTCCTTTTTCTCCCTAGTGCTCCATTCCTTTAATTTTTTTTTAATGTGGCTTATTGCTAAAAATGGATGGAGAATTATTGCTGGAGGCACTGAACATAAAATCTTCTACTCCAGAAATTCAGTTGGCTTTAAGAAAGTTGTATGATGTGAAAATAGTGAAGAAAAATATTTCCTGATGTAAAGGTGGCAGAGTGAAGAATTCAGATCAGAGAGTCATGCACGGAAACAGGATAGATCCGTGAACAGCCAAGAAATGTGAATTTATTAGAATTTATTTAAAATTGTATTATCTGTTCATTAAAACTGCTTTTGGACAGATAGTCTGGTGTAAAGAATAATGCCAGGAGCTACATCTCAGCGAACTGCAGGACGCTCGGGTACTCAAATGCCATTTGTAGGCGTTACCTGTCTAGGAAAGTTTCAGTGACCCAGCTCTGCCGAAGGCTGCGGGCAGTGTGATACCCACACGTGACAGCCTTTGGAAACAGCTCCTATCGCAGGGATCTCCGCCCCGCAGCGCCCGGGCTGGAAAATGCTGGGGGGGAGCGGAGGGGAAGAGCTCAGCTCTGTGCAGACAGCATTCAGATGCCTTTTGCAGAAGTGAATACATTTAATATGGGATGTGAGGTTACCGCAGGGCAGGCAGCAGAATGGATTCTTGGATGAATTCCTGCCTAAGTGTTTTAATACCGCTCTGAATGAGCTGTACTTGTAATCTGTCGCTTCTCCTTTTGACTCCACATGCTTACAGCGCTTCTTTTCCTCTTTGGATCACACCTCCCGGGACCAGCTGAGTTCAGTTGCTGCTGGAGAATCCATTCCAGGTTCTGGGATTTACTGCCAACAGTGACAGAAGTTTATATAAAACACAGTATTTGTTGGACAGACAGAAACTTGTTGCTGACAGAAACTTCTGTGCAGACCTGGATCATGAGTAGGGGAGGATGGGGACAGGATGGGTACAGCTTCAAAGGGGACGTATGTTTGCTGGGTGTCTATGAAGGAGTGAGACATAACAGCTGCTTTCTGAGGCTTTTCCTGCACTCATCCTTTCTTGTAGGTATTTTATAGATCTCTTACCCCTTTTGAGCTGAGGGGTAGGCAGAGGTCTCCCTTTCTGCCCACCTCTCTGACTTTTACAACATCCAGCACTTTCTCTGTCCAAGGTGATTGTTCTTTTCCCCAGGGAGGAGGAGTGAATATCGCTTCTGGCAATACATTGTCATTGACACCAAAACTGCAGGAAAAAAGATACAGACAAGCCCAAAGAAATTCTTGTTTACTGGTCTTAAATTAGGCAATGCTTACTATTCGATCTCCTATTGCCTTCAGTTGATTCGATTGATCCCTTTGCTAAGTTGGTCCTCATTCTTCAGTTCTCTTATCAGTCTTTTCCCAGACCAGGTATCTCAGGCCTCACCAGGAGGTGATGATGGGGAGTAATGGTCGATAATGTTCTCTTATCTCCTGTGTACCTTCTGGCTACTCCCAATCTGTGAATGTTAAAATTTTAAATTTTAAACCCCGGTGAAGAGTCTTGTAAAGAGAAACTTCAATTCCCTTCTCCCTGGGCAAAGGAGAACAAACCCCTTGCTAAAGTCACGTTAAAAAAAAAAGTAAGTTTTATAATTTCCAGCATCATTATTATGTGTTGTTTGAGGTACATCACATTTAACTTGATTACTTCAACAAGCTTTCAACAAGAAAGCACAGAGCTAAAAAAATAGATAGATGCAACTCTTAACTAAAAACACAACCCACACATCATTACGTGTATGTTTCTGTTTGTATAAATAATAGAAATATCTTCCCTTATTTTTTTCTATGGAGGTTGAAGTAGGAAAAATAGTTGGAAAAAGTATTTATGTGTAGCTTTGGCCTTTTAGGATTACTACTCCACTCTGACTATTGGGAATGTAGCAGGGAATGTTCCCCATGAGGGTGAAAGTGCTGAGTGCAGCCTGTATGATAAATAAATGAGCACTGGCTGAAGGACAATGTGGGTCTGTTAAGGCATTTGGTGGTGGTGTGCTCCTGTGAGAGCACATGGTAGGGCTTTAAAGTATTCAGAGTAGCTAATCAGGCACTGAGAACGTGGATATTAAAGTCCAGCTGTAGCTGGGCTATTTCTTGATCAAACGAGAAGGGAGTGGTAACCCATAGAAACTGTGAGGACTTCTGGTTTGCCTACTTGCAATTTGCCTTTTGATTATTTTATTTGCTTTGAAAGGTGAAATGTGGTGGGGCTGGTGAACTAAACTTAATGCCCGATGGCTGTGCCTGTCCAGAGCCCTTGGAGGTTGGGGTTTCTTTCACAGTGGGAGGAATTTTGTATGGCAAGGGTAATTCAGACCTCTCTGGCTGCAGAAATGCAGCTCCCTCTTTCTCTTCCAGTAGCAGGAGTTCAGCTGCTGAGCTTTGTGTGGGCTGTAGTTGCACAGGCCTTGCCTCCTCATGCTAAAACAGTCAAGTATACAGTGAGGCTGTGCCACATTAAACTTTCATAAAAGTATTTGATTTAAACCTGTTCAGTTTAAAGTTTTATGAAAGGCTGCTGACAAACAAGCCACTGCTGAAACTTGTCTTTCTGAACAAAACTGCCCTTTTAATAATAAAAAATCTGAAGTGTGTTTTAGAGAAAAGGGTTAGCTTGTGAAATCCTCATCACCAAAATGTTGAAAGTTTTATTGTTAAGCTTATCTGTTGAAAGAAATTGCTCACAATCACGCCTACAGATGGAATACTTTAAATGAGCAAACTTAACACTCCCTACAAAACACCTCCTCCCATCCCTATGGCAAGAATTGTTTGCTTGCTGTTTCCCTAAGCAGTGCTTAAATGTCACACCCATATTGCATGTGATGCTTGCTGTGTCTTTTCCAATACTTTCACTGAAAGTATTTGAAATATTAGTGTGGAAATAATTGGATGGAAAAATTTACACTGTAATTACTTGTGTTCACTGTATTACATTGTAATACTTGTGTATAAAAAGACCCAAAACCGAAAGAAAAAAAACGCCAACCAAAACCCAAAACAAACAGCAAAACATTGAATGCTTGTTTTATAAGCCTTTGAATGTATTGACCAGGCTGAATATCTGACAGTACCAAAAGCTCACTAGAACTTGGAGGAGCTGGTTACTCTCTTCCTGTTGCTGAAGCTGGTCATAGCTCACATTTTCCTTGGGGAAGATAAAGTGAGTGATACCTAGAAAATTGCGTTGGTGATTTCTTGATATGACATCTACATATATAGGGAAATCTGTCAGTGGGTGTTATATCTTGCTCAGAATTAAAATTCCCAGTTCCCTGCCTCTTAAACAGAAAGTGATTATGGTTCTCTGTAAAGTTATCTGAGATTTTTAATACGTTTTCAATAGCTTCTGAGTATGTAATCTATCAACCAACTCATTTTTGAGTTCTTCTCAAGGTGTCAGCTCAATATGGAAGATGAGAGTACAGTTAATGTATAGAACATGCAATATGGTACTGCATATATAGTTTATATAACACATCATGTAACCCTCTTTTTCTTAGCTAATACCATTTCTTTACATAACACATGTTTATATTTCTTTATATAGCCCTGGTTTTGTTGGCTAATGTGGTCTCTTCCAATTGAAAATATGGGTACAGGGAATGATCTGTTAGTAATCTTATTGGACAAATCTATTTTATAAAGTTGTGCATAAGCCCCTAGTGTCCAGCAACATGGAATTTCCTTCTTCTGAGTGCTGCAGAAGATGGTAACTCTTGGTGAAGGAGGTATCCTAGATACTTTGTGACTGATGTAACAGTTCTGATTTATAATATCTTGCTAAAGTTGGCATGAAATATTCACAGCACTGGTATACTGAGTTAGGGACCAAATGCCTATGAAGGTTTAGGGTAAGGACAGAAAAGACTTAACCATGAGAACTGCACATTGAACTTTTTTCTTGTTTCATTTTTGAATACGAAAATTACTATTAAAAATATGCAAAAGTTTGAGGGAGTGGAAACCTGTTGTTTAAGTATTCAAGTATATAATCTGGCATTAGGTCCCAATATTTAACCTATGTAAAATCTATGAAAAATACCATTTCTGAATGAATAGGTCTCAGCTGTGTACAAATAAAGCTATGCTATAACTGGTTGATGGTGTACTGGTATATCCTTCTGGGTAGATACATCTTTAGTACATTACTCTTTGCATATATCTCTTCTGAGAAAAAGCAGTTGTTCACTAAAGAGGATGAAGAATGATTTAAGTTTTATTTTTGACTAGCTGATGCTCTCTCAGCCTTGTGGCTAACACAGAACTGACTCACAAAAAATTCTGCAGACTTATAGGCTGTAGTAGGAATGCCATCCAGATGAAGATCTATAAAGAGAAACTCTGGATCAAGTTTCTAAATATCACATTTCTGCTCTGTTGCCAATTTTATCTATTCAAAGGTGTGACAGTATTTACTAGATTGTCTGTTTGACAAGGTCAGATGAAGGATGCTAATGTCTAAAATGTAAAGACAGTGCTTGTTATTCATCGCAGGAACAATGAACAGAGAACTGAGTTACCCTTTTAAACTGGCAGTTATGTAGCTTGAGAGAGCTGAAAATGTGTATGTGAACTTGATATAATCTGTTTTTAATTTTTTTATTTTAAAAAAGAGCTTGTAATTAGAGATTATTATTATCATTATTATTATATTCAAATTTCTACCTAAAACCAGATTAATTTCTCTAGGTGTTGTTATATATGGAGTATTGTTTAACTAAAAACCTTTGCATTACCCGAGCAAATAAAACTAATGTCTGTTAAGGGTGTGCTGTTCCGACTTTCATTGTTAAATAAGGTGTTAGATTGCAGTGGATGTTTGATGGATTAGATGAGATAAGCAAGTAGCCATTGAAGTGAGGCTGTTTGCTGGAGGGTTTTTATTTGTTTTGTTTTCAAAAACAGCAACTAAACAAGACCTCTATCAAGAAACACAATCTCTCTACTAACTTTCAGTCTTTTAAGATTAAAATCCCCATAGTTACAGAATCTAAGTCCTAGAAAGCTCCAGAAGCTTAAATGCTCTTTGTGAAATACATTAGTAAAAGTATCCACTCTTCTTTTGACCTGGAATCAATGTAAACAGGTTGGTTACTTTCATTTCAGTTTTTCTGCTTTCATTCAGTGATGCCAGGAGGAAAGAAAAGGGCATGTGTAGTGTTGTGGTGTGGAAACCCCATGTCTTTGCCTCAGTCAAGTAGATTTTAGGGACTCCCCAAGTTTCTCTTGGAGCACAGAGTCTCTGGTTTGGCTGCTGCCCTGTGCTCTCCGTGCTGCCCAGGAGGAGCTGGGCTTCCCTTGGCCCTCACTCCTCTCCTGCTGCAGCTTGGAAAGGCTTGGGCACTGTCATTACTGCAGCTGTGATGGCTGTGCTGGGCTTGGCACATTCCTTCATGCAGCTCCTGGTGGGCAGGAGCATCTCTGGTCCCAGGCGGCACAGATGGATTGCTCTCACCCTGCCTATGGCCAGGACAGGAAATCTCCCTGCTGAGGAGCTGGCATCAGTGTAGGCAGAAAAAGGACTGCCTGATATCCAGTGCTGAAGGGAAATCCCTCAGAAAAGCTGGTTTATAAGGAAGCAATTTGACTTTTTTATTAAGCCTTGCTTATACTGGAACAGGGATGACCCCAGCTCATGCTGGGGAAGAGCAGGAACTAATGAAGCCCACTGGAGACAATGTGCTCTGAGCTCATGAGGGAACACATGGGCAATACAAACCATTTCATGCTCTCTTATGACTATTTTGTTTTGATAAGCTCTCTTTTTTTTTCTTCCCATTAAACTGCTTTCAACTAATCAAGTTTTAAACTAGTTCCTAGTGATCTTTGGATCAGGTGGAATTTGAGGTGGGTGAATGATGAGGCAAAAGATGGCGATGGCTCTTCAGTTTGCTTACTCTGACCTGGTGCAAGCTGCAGCAGCTCGAGATGCCTCTCTCAGGGCTGGTGTGCTCAGACAGGCCTTGAGAGGCTCAGGGAGGGCTCTTTCCTGTGTTCCCTGCCAGCTCTCACCTGCACTTTGAGCTACTGATGCTTTCTGTGTGCATGGAGACTGTTCCTTCTCCTGGCACAGCTGGAGAAGAAGGGGGATCGCTTAAGCTATGGACCTGTCACAGGGCCTGAACTGTGCTCTCATTTTGGCTTCCTGTCAAACTCATCAAGCCTAATGCACTGTTAATGTGTTTGCTTTCCCTCTGCACAGATCATGTTTTGCACTTTGAACACTCATAAAGTTGATATGGACAAGCTCTTAGGTGCACAAATTGGCCTTGAAGATTTCATATTTGCCCATGTGAAAGGACAGCGAAAAGAAGTGGAAGTTCTTAAAACTGATGATATGCTGGGACTTACCATTACAGACAATGGAACTGGCTGTGCCTTTATAAAGGTAAACTTAATTACCAATGAAATACTTTGTTCTATAGAAGCTTCTGTTACTATAATTGGTTAATTATTGGTTTCATGATCCTTTAGAACTATCTTTTATTATCATATATATGGTAAGTAAAGAATAAAGTTGCTTTTCTTTAGGTACATAATTCAAAATTAGTTCAGCTAATCTGTACTGCATGTCATTCAAAATCAGTTCATTTGTTCATTGCTTCTGTAATGTGTATCAGCTTTACAATGAGACCATTGTGTCTCCTGAGCTACCCTGAGATGGTAGGTGTTAGATACTGCTTGCATCTGCCCCCTCCTGTTTTAAACTGATTTTCTGATGTCATTTATTAGATGCTTATAGAACTTCTGTCACTCATGTGATAATGAGATCATGTTCTTTCAGTCTTTGCCTGTTCCTAAGGCAGAAGCCTTTGTGCTGTACAAGAGTAGGGGCAAGTACAGTGGTTTTTTAGCTTTCCTGTGTTGTTGCCTTGGATAGGGTGAATTTACAAGGATGTGGATTACCACAATTTACCACAATGAGCTTGAGTAGCAAGTATGGGCAGTAACATACTCAGTATATTAATCATAATTGCTTTCCTTCTCCTCTTCTGTATGACCTAGAGGCAGTATGTTTTGAGACAAGTAGAGGCTTATGAAATGATGCTGCCCTTCTTGCTAGACTAGGTATTAGGAACCTTAATCACATTTTCTGCCTTTTTGAGATTCTTTGCTCTTATATATTCCAGTTACCCATTATTAGTGAGGCATTAGCAATTATCTTTGATTACTGCTGCCCCAATCGTTGTTCTCACTGTAAACAGAGGTTTTGTATGGAGAAATTGTATTTTCTGTTCATTCCTTAGCTACCATGGCTATAAAACAAGACAGGGTTTAGGAATCGGTTTGCTTGTCTTTGTTGTGGAAAAATGTGACTGAGGTCATGTTTGTGAAAGTCAAGATGCAATAAAGGTTTCACTAAGCATTTTGGCAAAATCATAGCCTAACTTTTATGTTTATAAAGAACTGTGAATTTCTAGTGGTGGCATTTATACAGCCCATAACATTCAGCCATGCTGCTGCTTATGTGGCATTTTAACAGAAGGCATTGAAGCAATGCTTCAGTGAGCAGCGTTCACGAGTGCAGCCCTGTGCAGTGACACTCCCTTTGTGCTTGCTTGGTAACAGCCCTCACATAGGCTTCTGCACAATTGGAGCACACTGGAAAACCCTCACAACATTAGCCAGACAGGCTGTAACTTCCAGTAAATTGTGTAAAAGTCCTCTGAGCAAATATATATTATTTTTCCTTGTACTGGTCTAATAATAAGCATTGTAATGAAAATGATGCGGTCTTCATGGGAATGAAGGTGAAGTTTAAAGGAGTTTCTAGGAGCATACTTTGTTGTTGTTGCAGATTTAGCTAATGAATCTTTTAAATCAGCATAGAAAATGCTGGTTTATATATAGACACATATATACAAAAGTAAAGTCTGCATCTTTTTTATTACTATATTTTCTAGGTAAATGACTAAGCAGAGACTGTCTCTAAAGTGTTATTGATTTTTTTTTTTTTTGCTTATATACATATATTTTCCTTAAAAAATTGTGGCTGTGTCCTCTTCTTAATTAAAAATTAAGACTGAATTTGCTGATTGGCAGGTTGTTGAAGGTTGCTATGGGTTGTAGTTATTTTACTGCATTTTGAATAACACAGAGGTTTCTAGGTTTGATGTGGTAACCCAACCAATTTTAAACCTGACACTGAACTGCAGGGCTTTTTCCTATGAAATTTAATCTTGTTTTGCCCTACTAAGAACAAAACCTGGTGTCGTTCTGCTTTCACAAATTTGCTTTTGGGGTACACAGGCAGGTGGGAAAAGGTATTATGGAGTCAAATTGGCATTCAAAGAACAGCAGTAGAACTTGAAGTATGACTGAGTGGTGTACAAGGAGACATTATCAAATGGAGTAGGCATTGCATAGGAAATATAGATCCTCATAGCTTCTCAATGGACTGTAGAGCACTTGAAATACAGGCAATTGCATCTTAATTACTGTAACAGTGTAGCTCGACTGTCTCAGCCAGTTAACTTGGAGTGGTGATAAAAAGTGACACAAATAACAGCCAGTGAATATTATTTCAACAGTTTTAGTGTGTGGATCCAAGTGCTAAGAAGAAAAGCTAAATGAATATTTGACATGTAGACTAAACATTGATTGAAGCTGTGTGGGACAGGTTTTGAGTCCTGGTAACAGGACCGCATTTGGCACATTTGGTTTTTGGTGTGTACAGTACCACATCCACAGTCACCACCAGGCTTCTGTTTGGGGCTAGAAAGAGTTAAACTGAGGCTGAAGCTTCAAATGCTGGCAGTGCAGTGTGTGGCAGTGAGCACTCACACTCCCACTGACTCTCAGATGGAGGCTCATGCGTGGGCTCAGCCCCACGCAGGGACAGGAGCAGCTCCTGAGCATTGCACAGCCGGGCTGGCTGCTGCAGTGGGAGGTGGCAGCTGCTTATCTGCCTTGTCTCACTGTTATCTCACACACAGTTAGCTGAGCCGCGCCAGTCTCGGCTGGAAAGATTGTTCTTCAGGAACACGTTAGGATGAAATTTGTACCTGCAAAATAAAAGGTATTTTACTGTGTCATGGCTTGTCTATCCCATAGCTATATAATAATGGCTTAAGTGATGTATGCACACGATGAACCAATATGGCAGTATGTAACAACAATAGACAGATTCACTGAAATTTAAACTGTCATAAATCATAGAGATATTTTAAAGGTTTTTCCCCATACTTTTTAAATTACACTTCATTAAAGCTGTAACTTCTGTTATGACTTTTAGACTATTTGTGTTTTCCATGAGATAGCAGTTAAAAGATTTTCTTATTCTTTATTATTTCAGAGGATATCCTTTAATATACAGCTTACAGTATAGCTTAATGAGGAGAACAGTAGTTTCAGCACTTAGGATGGGTCTTATTAAGATCAGCCCTTTACAGTATGTAATTTTTTTACTAAGTCCCTGGACTAAACTTGAGAAGAGAAAAATTTGGTTCCTATGCTTGTCAAGCTATTAAATAGAAAACCCCCAAAAACTTGAATAACCATTCACATTGCTGAGATGTCTGTAAACAGTTTTAAAGCACAAAAATATTAGGTTTTTCAGAATTCCTTATTTCTAAAGTGTGGTTGCATTCTTTTTTTCCCTGTCTGATTGTATATTCAATGCTTATTAAAACACTTTGAAAAATAATGCTTTTCAAAATATGTTTTATGATAATCTCATAGACAAAACACACTGCTGGAATAATAAGCTCAGTAATACTGATATTGCTAACTAACATTCTTGAAACTTGGTGGTGTCACCTTTTAAAAAAATGTTTCTAATTCTGGTGGTGTTTTTTTGTTTTTTTTTTAATAGCGAATCAAAGAAGGCAGCATTATGGACCAAACCAAAACTGTCTGTGTGGGTGATCACATAGAGACCATAAATGGGAAAAATGTGTCAGAGTGTCGGCATTATGAAGTTGCCAAAATGCTAAAAGATCTGGAGAAAGGTCAGAAGTTTAAGCTGGAGTTGGTAGAGCCTTTGAAAGCATTTGGTGAGTGACCTGACTGTCCACCTTGTTCAGTAAAACACCTTGATAATAAAATCCCATCCTTGCATTACTTTGTGGGTTTGTTTTCAGAGAGCAGCCAGGTGTCCACATGTGGTAGCATAACTACTACAAGAAAGTACATTTAGTTTTTTTTCTTTGAAGTGGAAGATTTATGAATGGATTGTCTTCCATCTTGTTTTGTCCAGCAGTCATCCTGGTGTGGGTTACCTCACCTGAGCCTTACTCAGTCTCTTCTGCCACTACATGATGTTGCAAAATTAGAACAGGGATTGTTTCATAGGTACAGTTTTAAAGCATGGATCACTTCCTTAATGTCTGGATCCTCAAAACTCCTTTTTTCCTCTATTGGTACATAATCCCTGTTGTTCTGTGTGTCAGACTTTTCTATTTCTGTACCCTTTACTGGGGTCTGTGCTCTCTGATGCAGAAGGAGTCTGCAGCAAGCACTGTCTGGGGTTCCCCAGAGCACCTCCTTTGCTGCCTGCTTGTTCTCCCTCTCCCCCTCCCCAGGCTTTTGTGGATCTCCAGTCATGCAGCAGGTAACTCAGAATTGGAAGAAAGCAGAATTGCAAAGCTCTGTCTTTGCTTGCCACCTGCGTGCAATGATAAGTGCTGCTTAAATAGGAGGAATGCATACCTACTGTTAATTCTTGTATATATAAACTCTTATCAATGTAGAAAACAAACAAACAAAAAAGGGAAGTTTTGCTCAGGCAGTCAGAATAGAGACCGAGTTACAAATTTTATTATCTCAATTGTTTGGTTTCTCTCCCCAAACCATATAGCATTTTCCTGTAATAAAAACTTCAAAATAATGCTAAATCACAAATCTGTATGAGACCTTCTGCACACCTGCAGTAACAGTCAATTCAATATCACTGTCTTCACTACAGCAGCAAAAATTTTTAATGTTTGTTTTTCAAATTTTTTTATGTGTTAGTAGTTTACAGCTACTGTCATACACCAGTCTTGACACTTGGTGTCAGAATAGTAGCAGAAATTGAAAATGAGAGAAATGCAAAGATATTTTTTTTTTGCTTTTGGTGCTTCTGTGAAGAAAGGGAGTTATGAGTTGATCTCTAATGTGTTTACATGTAAGTTGGTACTGCTGTTAAGTAAATGTGTATGTTATACATTATGCTAAAGAATTGCATGTGTTGTCCATCACAATTAGTAATGCAGCAATACCTCTTTTTAATATGGGCCTGTAATTTGTGTTCAATGCTAGAAGTGTTACACAGTCTGTTTGTAAAGAGCAGGGTAAATCAGCATTTGATTGATGACTTCAGTCATAATTTAATAGTTTTTACTTTAGTCAGGTGACTAAGATACCTTTTAGTCTGCCTGTTGATGTAGAGGAGAAAATGCACTAATTTCATGGCAATCCCCTTTTTCTGCCATTGATTTAAAGGCAACCAGAGCTTTGTGGAGAGATTTTTTGAATATGCACATTATTTTTTACCCTACAGAAATTCACTTGCAAGTTGCAGTGCTCAGTATGTTAAAAGTCCTGCCTTTAGCCTTAGGTACAGTTAGGCTTCAGGCACAAAGATAATACTTAAGCTGCTGCTTAAGCACTAAGAATAGCCCCAGAGGAGATGACAGACAAGGTCCAGATCCTGCTCAACAAATGGGTGCTGAATTCCTGTTAATTTCAAGAGAATTTGGTGAGGGTACAGAAATAAAGAGACAAACCTCTGTGTGAAATTATTTCTATTTTTCTTCCTCTCAGTGAAATGTGAAATAAGCATAATTTACTGGTTGGACATCCTTCTACCATGTACACACAGGCTGTCTCAGCTCCCCTAGGCAAGGCTTGTAGCACAGAATAAAAGATTTGTACCAGTCACAAGTGTCTGTGAATTGTGAAAAATGACTAGAAATGAAGCAAAGGCAGCATAACACAAACTCTGCATTTTAATTATGTGAACATGAAAAATAGTTTAGTGATACCAGAGTGTTTTGGTCTAAAGTACTGCAAATGAAGGTTATCTCAAATCATGAGTTCTAAGGTGATCATGGTGACAGAATTTGAAAAATATAGGAGTTTTTTATCAAGAATGACTTTTTGAAACAAGTCTAGCAGAAATGATGACAATCTTAAGGATGTTTTAAACTGTCCTTGAAGCAATAAAAGGATAAAGAAAAAGTGTTGATCCTAAGGATATATATGAGACTTTGACATACCTAGTCGTATCATGAAAGCTAATAAACTTTACTTTTCAAACATACTGTTCAGCATAATAATCTAGATTTGTGACCACTTATGCAATAATGATGAGCTGAAGTCTATCTGAGCAAAATTAATATAACATGTTAAAGAAGAGCTTCTTAGAAAGGCCTGCTATTAAGAGGAGGAATAATCTGTTAGAGAAAGCAGGACAAATAAAAGCAGTTCTGCAGAATTGTCTCCTCTCTTCTAGCACTTTCCAGATTCACTATGTAATTCCCATGTCAGTAAGTAAATTAAAGCCTTGCCACTCTTGAATGTAAAATTGCATCCTGAAATAAGAAACCCAAACCTTAAATGATTCCGTGCTCCATCCACTAACTGGAGTGCCCTTACCCAGAGTGAAACAAGAAAGGCTGAATTCAGGTAAAGGAAACTTCGTGTAAACCAGATACTCTTGTAGAGATTTATCAGCTGTGAAATGAATTTGGTGAAACCAGTGGCAAACCTCCTGCAGATCTGCTTATGGCCACTGCAGCTCTGTGAGTGCTGATAAGCAGATTGGTAACTCAGCTCAGGGTGGCTCATCATCACCTGCTTAGCAGCAGTGCTGGCACCATTGCATCAGTGAAAGATAGAAATGTTGTAGTGCTGAACCTGCTATGTGTTCTGTCTGTAAAGACCCAAATAAATCAGCAGTTGGCCAGTGACTTCAGCTGCTATCTAATTTAAAGGTATAAATGCTTCTCTGCACAATAGGGAAATCAAATTATACAAGGTACATATATGAAATGAATGCTACAGGCCTGCTTAGATACATTGGTCAATTGTTCTAGCCTCAGTGCAGTTGAGCAGATTTACAATTTGAAGACAAGAAATTATCAGCAAAGCTATACTTAGAATAGTTAATTTATAACTAGATTTTTACATAGTCTAGATCTCTATCAGGCTAAATGTGAAGATACTGTAATAACCAAAACAGATACCTCATATTCTGTTGTACTGTATATTTAGTTTTGGTTGGTATTTTATTTTTGTTGGATTTGTTTTATCTTTAGAAAAGCTGGAGCCAAGGTCCAAAGGCAAAACTCTGTCAGAGACTAAAATCTCCAAAGGGAGAGAGACACTTCGCCTGAGAGCCAAAGGCCCTGCTACTGTGGAGGAGATGGTATGGTGGGGAATGCCCCTCAGCAGTTTAATCACCCAGCTTCTGATTTATTCTCCCCCAAGGATGATAAGTAGGAAGGAAAAATGGGATGTTACAAAGCTTGTGGGACTGAAGAGAACAACTAAAGTTGATGACTAGCAGGGACAGGATGGGGCTGAGGAACCTGGAAGCACAAAACCCAGATTTCGAGTTCATGGACTGCATGGATGAATTTAGATTAGACCAAGGGGTGCTGAAAAGAGGGAAGGGGGGAAAAAAGAGGTGGGATGGTTGTGAAGAATTTGTTCTGTTTCTGACACCGAAGTGTACAGGGTTGGTGTAAGGGTTGTTGTTAGGAGAGGCTGATTAGATACACTGACATGAATTTGTGCAAAACTAGGATTAGAGTTTAGTGAATAAATATTATTTATTCTGGGCTCTTCTAAAGCTGATAAGGATTTGATGGAGATCTGTATTGTCAGGAGATACAAGGCCCCTGTTCAGTTTGAATGCATGAGTTGTGTGGCTTGGTATTAGGAGGAAAGCTCATGTTTGTGACAAGAGGGAAAGAGAGTGGAATAGTGTGTCTTGTCTGTAGATTCTGTAAGTCTAGGGGGCCAAGGTGGGAGTAAGGATAATCACTGACACATTGCTCTTTATTTTGAAATCTGCATGGATATAATCATACCTTTGTTCTTCTCTCCCTTTATTCCAACAAAGCCAACTGAAGTTGAAGAAAAAGCAATTAAAAAAGTGGATGAGCTTCTTGAAACATACATGGGCATAAGAGATATTGAATTAGGTGAGTTTGTAGCAGATACATTACTACAAGAGTAAATAATTTCTCATTTTCTGTAGTCTGACGTTTATTGAGTACTTTAGTCTCTGGATGTAAGTGAAGCAAAATTTGTCCAGCCTGCAGTCTCAAAAACTTGCCTGTATTTCTACAAATGTGTTTTTCTGATAAAAGAATCTCCCTCCCACTTTTCAAGCCTTTTGATGTAATTACTCAGTCAATCCTCTATTCTTTCTGCACATTAGCTATACACTGTTGCATGAATTTTTTAGTTGTTTGCTATAACTGTCACCACTGTATTCTTTCTGGCATATATTTTCTAGTGGATCTTGTGTGTGCCATGGTTAAGAATTCTTCAGGATAAGTATGTTTATTTGCTTTTTTGCCCTTTGGCATAGACCCATCAAAGTTGATTGCTAAGGTTTGATCCTGAGGTCTTCATCAGTGAACATGTAGCTATTTAGCAAGGCAACTGACAGAATAATTACACAAATTTATCAAAATCTCTAAAACGTGTGTTCTGATGAACATGAGAAAACTTATAGAATATTTACTAGTTATAAGAATCGTTGATTTATAATGAAAGACATTATGTAACCCCAGTGTCATAAGTTCCATAAAGATGAACCAAACTTGTCCTTGCAGCTGTTGCCTTTCTTTGTTATTCTGACAACAACTAAATAGGAATTTCTATTTGTGTGGGAGGAAGCTGCAGTCTGGCTGTTTTAGCCTGCTGTGGCTGGTGTAATCCTCCTAGGATCTTGTGGAACTGCTGGTACTGAGACAAAGAGGAAGGTATTTATTCTTATGGTAATATCTTAAAAGAACCAGCCAAAAAAAAGGAAAGAATTGGCTAAATAGAAAGAGATCTTGAAAAGAAACCTTTCATGAGAGAGAAGTGGAAAAGGCAAAGCAGAAGAGAAAATAGGTCTGGCATGAAGCTCCAGGGCTGGAGGGGCAGCAGTTAGCACATGGAATGAGAACAAAAGGTGGTTATCTCAATAGCCAAAAGGCCTTTGTTGGGTGCTCCTACCAGCAAGCATCTGTTTGGCAGATACCACTAGTTTTCTCACAGGAAAAAAATGTAGGTAAAACAGTATTTGTGCTTCAGTCTAAGGCAGAATTGGGCTTCATGGCATAGAAGAGAGGGCAGAGCTGCCCAAAACTCGAGTTCTGTTTTGTAGGTTCTATCTAAACTTTCCAATTCCCGGGAATCTAGAAGTTCTCAACATTTCTGTTCCCAGGCCACTCCAATATGCGATGCTGCTGCCATGCAGTGCACTCCTGGGAGGCCTGTGTGCTGCTGAGCCATGTTTAGGTTAGGGAGGATTCCATGTCCCATCTCATTCCTGCAACCTCTGTGCCTCAGTCTGGCTCAGGCTTCAAAGCTCTGGGTGCCCTGCCAGCTGTCCCTCTGGGAGCTGTTTTTGTCCTGCAGCTGTTGCATTCCTGGCTCAGCCTGGGCTTCTGGAAGCTCCTGTCCTTGCAGGTTACCTCCAAGGCCCCCAGGCTCCTTGCCCTACAGGAATCAGCAGCTGTGGGTGCTCTGCTTCTGGTGTCCATGGGAACAGTCCTGTGGGAACTGGTGTTCCCTGTATTTTTGGCTCTCGGTACTGTAAACAGGATGGCTCTTGCACACTAGACTGAGAAGTTCAGCTTTCAACGCATATAGTTGAGTTAATGGCCAAGCACCTGGTAGAGTTTTCCCATGAATTCCTTGAATTTTTTTCCCCTCAAAAGATCTAATGCCCTTCATCTTTCAGTATGTAGTTTGGAAACTTAAAAAAAAAAAGCCTTAGAAGAATACTCAAAGAAGGAAGAGGTCTTTGTTCATAGAGAGGCTCTTTTCTTCCCTGCTGGGTGGTTGTTTTGTCCCTCACCTCTTCTTTTCCTCCCCAAAAGGTAGTGAAACCAAGAGAAGCTGTCAGAAATCAAAGACTGTAGGGTTCATGTAGCTTTAGTTTGCACCTTTGAAGCCATATCTTGAAGTTCAAATCTAAGAGACAACAGCCAGTGTTTATGACTCAAATCCCCCAACTTTACCATTTTAAAACAATTAAACAGCTCAAGGGTTCTTTAGGAAAGGAGAGCTAATCACCTGTCACAAATCTGTTCAATTAACACATGTCAGTTTTTCACATACTGGATGTGATCAGTCACCCATGAAAGTGAAATATGAGGAAAAGATTCATTCAGAGGATGCCAATCACCACTTAGCTCGAAATTTCTCTCATTACTCAGGCCAGATTAGTTGAAAATGCAAGTCATCACAAAGTGCAGCTGACAAGTGATTAAGATCTCAATCATTGCTCACTTCCATGCACTTCTGTTTGTCAGAATCTTTGGATGTCAGTTAATGTTACTCTTTCATCTCCATTAAAATGACACTTCCATGGTGTGATTGAATTCTGAAGCAGTGCCCCAGTTTTAAGACATAAGTTAGAAAGAAAGGAAGGAAAAACTAATGTTAAATTGCAGACAGGATTAAAGGTGAGATAAAGCCCTTAATTTTTGCTTTGTTAAGTATCTTGACAGTTTCAAGAATGGCTGACTAAATCTACACACAAATCCCTAGGCTGGACCAAAATACTTGGAAATTGTTAAAGAAAATGCATGCACTTTTTTTCTGGCACAGTTTTTAGTTTTTATTTTCAGAGATCTAAATGCTATTGAGATTTACATACCTGCTTTTGGATGCATTTTTACCTTTTTACTTCCTTACCCCTTTGTACTGAAAACTGTATGTAATCCAGAGAAGGGGCAGTTGGCTCTGGAAATATATTCTTCAGCCATTTTATGGGCATAATAGAAATTGAGCCAAGATTTGACTTCAGCATTCTTTAAAACTTAAATACACAGCTGAGAGATAATTCAGGTTATTTTAAATTCTACGAGTGCTTTCTGGTAAAGGAATTTGAGCAGTTGGTTAATAGGAGCTACTCAGGAAACAGTGCTAGTTAAAAATATTGACATTTATTTTTTTAAATCAGTAAGACTTGAATTGCTATGGACTGTATTTAATCCCAAAAATTCTGGGTGGGAGGAAGCCTGGATCTAACCCCAGAATGCCACCGATGGTAAATCATGGCAAAAGGGCTTCCTGTCCACAGTTTTTTTTTAGCACCTTTTGGCTTCCTCCACTAGTATTTTGTTCCCCTTTGTTCTGTTTTTCTGCTTTTGGCTGATTATTTCCTTTCTGTTGCTCTCTATAATATTATCAGGCATGATGTATCACAGCATCATTAGGGTTGGAAAAGAGCTCTGATATCACCGAGTCCAGGCTTTGACCAAACACCACCATGCCAACTAAACATAGACTAAGTGTCACACCCAGTCGTTTCTTGGGTACTTCCAGCTGTGGTGACTCCACCACTTCCCTGTGCAGCCCATTCAGTGCTTAATCACCCTTTCAGTGAAGAAATGTCCAACCTGGACATCCCCTGGTGCAGTCATGGGCTGCCAGCTCCTCTGGGAGAAAGGTGTGCGGAACGGTATCCAAGGCGTTGCTGAAGTCCAGGTGGGCACATCCACAGCGTTCCCCTCATCCTGTGGGTGGCTCATCTGGTCATAAAAGGAGAGCAGGTTGGTCAGGCAGGACCTGCCTTTCCTAAACCCATGCTGGCTGGGCCTGACCCCCTGTTTGTCCTGTCCATGCTACGTGATCGCAAACAAGATAATCTGTTTCATAATCTTCCATCACTGAGACCAGGCTGAAATATCCTTGCATATTCTGTCTTGTCTGTTTAAAAAAATTGGACTCAACTTCTCCATTTTTGAATTCAGTTTTCAAACTTACCATCTAGTCAAAATATCTTAACAGGTTTAAAACTTTTCTGTTACCCAAGCTTTTTCTCTTGGCTCGCAAATCCAGCCCATCAATATTCAGTAGATGTTTTTATCTCTAAATGCTTTAACTGAAGTGATATTCTCCCTGAATCTGTTATTTTCTTCTCCTTCTGTCACCAGACTTCCTTTCCCACAGGATTTTATTGCATACATCCAGGAGTATATTGTTTACAGCTGTTCATTTACTCTGAAAGAATAATGGGAGTTTTTTTGATAAAAGATAGGGCAGCAAGTCCAGTTAAACAAAATAAACTTCAAGAAGAATTAGTACTTAAGAAAAAGGAACAAGCAGAAATATTTCTGATAGTTATTGAGTACCAGATCTGACAATGTTCAACATGAAACTTAAACCAAGTAATGTTAAATACTGTAAACTGCAATACATGCTTCATTTTCTGATTTAGAGTGACAGGATAGAAAAATATTTGTTACCTTTTGATGAAGACAAAACTTCTAATGGCATTACAGCTAAATAAACATTGAGGCTCCTGTCAGGACTTCTGGAAAAAGCTTTTTCAGAAGTTACAGTACAGGATATAGGTAGCAAAACGACTGTGTAAGGTAGATAATAAGAATGGCAGGCAGAAGGTAGATTCCATGGCTTGTGCCCCATGTGTCCATTAAAAATGAAAATAAGGATTTTGTGAAAGATCACTGAGATTATTTAAAGGAACTGTATTTGAAAAGCCAACATATTACTTTGTTCATGTTCTGGGAAGCTTGACATTAACTTCTCAGTTAAAGTTGATGAGACTTCTAATTCCTTTCACCACTTTTAAGATTGCTGAACTTTTCACATTTTATGTAAAAATCAATCAGACACTAACATTGCCTGAAGTGAACTGAAAAAAGGAAAATCTGAAAACAATTGAGGCTCTCTTGACTGTGGAAAAATATTCTTTTGGAATAAAATTCCTGTAAGAGCTGCACAATAAGTGATTACAAGAAGCAGTGGGGAAAAGGGAGGGGAGTGGAGACAATCTGGCACGAAGCTGTCACCCTCTGAGAACCAGCAACGTTTCCTTCAACTGGCAAGTATCTGCTGAATGCCTCGGCAGTCAGCGGGCTTTGATTTGCCCTGGGAATTGCGCATCGATTCCGCCAATGTCACCGTGCCACCGGGCGCGTTCTGCCATCAACTCCGCCAATGTCACCGTGCCACCGGGCGCGTTCTGCCATCGGTTCCGCCAATGTCACCGTGCCACCGGGCGCGTTCTGCCATCAACTCCGCCAATGTCACCGTGCCACCGGGCACGTTCTGCCATCGGTTCCGCCAATGTCACCGTGCCACCGGGCGCGTTCTGCCATCAACTCCCCCAATGTCACTGTGCCACCGGGCGCGTTCTGCCATCAACTCCGCCAATGTCACTGTGCCACCGGGCGCGTTCTGCCATCAATTCCACCAATGTCACTGTGCCACCGGGTGCGTTCTGCCATCGATTCCGCCAATGTCACTGTGCCACCGGGTGCGTTCTGCCATCGATTCCGCCAATGTCACCATGTGACCGGGCGCATTCTGCCGCCCTGGGAGCACTGTCCCGCAGCTGTGGCAGCTGCTGGGGAATCAGGCAGGGAATGGGGGCTGAGCTCTCGGGCTGGCACGGCAGCTGGCCCGCAGGAGGGCAGTGCAGGGGCTCGGTCCATGGCAGAGCCCGGCGGTGCCGCTGTGCCCGGGATGCTCCGGCAGTGCGGGCGGGCGGCGCTGGAGGTCAGCACCGCACTGCCACCGAGCCTGGCTCTGGCTGCAGGAGCGGCTGGGAATGCCGCTGTGCCTCAGTCAATACACTGCATTAAATGTGCCCTGCAGTGCTGTGCTGGTCACACTTACTCAGTACAGGTGAAAATGGGGTTTTTTTTGAGGCTGCTTTAGCGCGGCGATGTTCTGATTCTTGCTTGATTGGGTTGAAAGTTGATCCGCTAAGTTTTTAGTGGATTTTGTTTTCAAGTTTTGTAAATCTGTAATGAACCAGTTTTTTAGAATCTATTTAGTTATTTGGGAATGTAAATCGTTAAAGAAAGTTGCATTTGAAGTTCCACTTTGTTAATGACAGTTTGTTATGTGCAATTCTGAAGCTTCAGCCAGAGCAGCTGGACTGTGATATAATGCCTTGTTGTCTTGTGTTATTGCTGCTGTCTGTGTCATAGGGTTCTTCCATATCTCTTGGCCAATTTATCTTAAAACTGGCTACATTCCTGCTCCCACCCTGCTTGAACACTTGTCTAGATCCTTACTCTTTTGATTTCTAAATATCTGGTGTAACAATCTCTTGATGTGTTTGTTCTTACTCCACCTCGCACAGCTCTTTTCTCTCCACCCTTCTCCCATTGTCTATAACAAGTAAATTTACATCCAGCTTCATATCCAGAAATCTGTGAAGTTTCAATTATACCCTTCTCCTCATTATCTCCAGGCTTGCTTCCCTGTAAGTACCTTCTTGTGCCCCATTGTCAGAAAATAGAGAGTGATGTTGTAGAACAAATCCTTGTGTTCTACTTACCAGGAACAAGAGTCCCCTCTTTAATGCCCATTTCCCATCCAGACTTGACTGAATCAGAGTCAGAGGAACTTCACAGGGGACACAGAGGGAATCAATGCAATGGGGATAGGGTTTCTTCTGGCAGGGCCTTGAGGGTCCTTGAGAACCACTAGTGTTGCCTGGGAAGCTGGGGTGCACTTGTTTGGGGTACACAGCAGTTTATTTGTCAAGATTTACATCAATTTTCCTTGCACAGCTTTGTGTAGTTTGACACACTGGGATTGGAGCCTCACAGCTGAACACAGTTAAAACCAAAACATTAAGTTTCCTCAGTTACTGTTGCTGACATTTACAATGTGGAGTATGGCTCACGCTTGCTTACATCTTGTTACATGTTTGCACAACAGCAAGTGCTGTTTGCCAGAAGTTCAGAACTGTCAATAAAGTTGAGCTGAGTTTTAGATCAACAAAATAAAATAAATTTAGTAAAACTTCAGAACAGGGAATGTTTGTTTTTATTTTTCTCAGAAAGATTTTGCTATGTTGATTCAATATGTGTATGTGGTAGATAGCAGACTGTCCCAGTAAAGATGTTTTCTGTGGCTTCAAAACTTCCTTCCCTTTCTCAGGCACTATATTATGTGTTTTACATTTGGACATTTCTCTAAGAAAAGGCTAGAAGCTATCAAATGCTTCAGTTTGACACTTGACTTTGATATGCTTGTGAAGGAAGTGGCAGGTATTTGGTGTTTAACAAAAGATGGAGGACATCTAGCAGTTCAAGGCAAGGGTATAAAGTAATCACAAAATGAAGTAGACTTTGATGTTTCATTTATTGTACTATACCATCATTTTCCTGTGAAGAGAGGCTGTGCAGCAGAGATACAGCTCAGAAAATAAACTGTGTTCAGCAGTGCTGTTTGTGCTGAGTGTGTCTTACAGAGCATTCTGCCCTCAAACCATTGTAGCTTGCTGCCAGTGGTTCTCTGGGCCCAGCTTAAACAGGAGACATTTCTGTGCTGACTCTTTTCACCCTTGATGGAGGTGCAGGTGTCATGATCAAGAGAGGTTTGCATTTGCTCTAATGTCCATGGGTTGGCAGCATCCAGTGTTTGGGATAGATTTCTGTGATCTCCCAGAGTCTGAGAAACTGTAGTGGCAAAAGGCGAGGGATGAGCACAGCAACTAAGGAAGGAGTGAATCCTAAGCTGCAGCTCCAGTTTAGCCATTTCTAAAGTGTGCTCTGGCCCTTGATAAATTCTGATACTTCTCTGGTAAATAAGAGAAAATTCTAGACAATATTGGTATACAAGATATCACAGTTTAACTCCATTGTATCACTCCTCTGTTTTCATTCTCCTGGATGCCAAGATGTTCCTTAGTGACTCCAGTTTCTTGTGCACAGCAGCAAAGCCTTTCTCTTCCTTCTGCACAATTTGACACACCTGGCTGAGATTTTCAGAAATAACTTTTTCATTTTATAGAGGCACAAGCACAAACTTTAAGTGCATAATTTCCTCTTGAATCCTAAATTCACCTGGTAAAATTTGCATGTCCCTAAGCTGACCTCACCAGCTGTTGAAAACAGACATCTGAAATCCCATCCATCCCTATCTTGGTTCTGTGTGTTAGCTGTCACTTTCATGATAATTACATTCTTTTGTTTTGTTGCTTTTTAGCTGCAACAATTGTGGAAGCTGGAAGAGACAAGAAAAACCCAGATGAATTTGCAGTGGCCTTGGATGAAACTCTTGGAGACTTTGCATTTCCAGATGAGTTTGTATTTGATGTGTGGGGAGCAATAGGTGATGCCAAGCAAGGACGACTGGAATGAGAACTGTGCAGTTTGTCAACCCCTGTTTGGAAATACAAAATGATTTGCAAATACATCAGAATGTTACTAATTTTGTTGATGTGAATTCAGAGTGCTCTGCATAAGTATTCTGACCTGAGATTTTCCTTTGCAAAGGAAGGTTTCTAATAGAAATGAAGGTAAACCTGAACTTCTGACAAATTCATCTGGCAATTTAAAACATTTAATTTATGTATAGAAGTCACTGTGAGGAGAGTGTCAAGGTGATATATTTATTCAGAAATTTATGAAAATGAGGTAATTTTTATTGTACATACACTTTGATACCAATAGTCTGAAAAGTGTTAGACATATGCAACTAGGAGTTTGGATTATTTTATCTATTTAGAGAGGTTTATAAAGCTGTTGAGAAAGTACCTAGCTTCATGCTGCAGTTCCCTGGTTTTCTGCTGTTTCTATGTATTAGCCTAGAGCCTTATGTTTTCTTACAGTTTGGCCTGGACAGTGTTTTTACTGTAGGCAAAGCTGGGAAGAAGCTACCCTGTTTCTTTAGAACCAGTATTCAGGGAAAAAAAATTTCCTCTGAAACATGAAAACTAAGATATTTGGATGAGAAAGGCTTGCTTGCATTTGAGTCATAATGTGCTCTGTCTGGGTTATTACTGAGATGAGTAGAAATGCCTAAACCAGGAAGCTGCTGCTTTATTCAGATGCCATAATATTGCAATAGGAACTGCACAGAAAGAAATAAATGTTAATTTTGATTAATATTAATGCATTTGAATAATATCTGGAGACTGCACTGGAGACTAAAGTGTATCACTAAGTGCTTAATTGATCTTTGCATATGCTAAATGATTTCTTGAGATCCCATGGAGTTCCTCTCTTGTTTCTGTGTTTTTTCAACATGGCTACACAAGAGAGATACTGAAGGTGTTAAAACCCAAAAGATATTATTGTAAAGTCACAAAGAATTGTAGTTTGGATGACAGTGCATGCCTAGACCCTGAAAAATACGTTAAACTAATCTTAGATGTTAGGTTTTCCAATGATATTGTACATAAATGTTTATTTTGACTACTAATTTTTTACTTTTAAATCTGAGATTATTGCAAATGAAATTGAATGAGAATGTGGGCTCTGGCCTGGGAAGGTGTCATATCTTTTTAGTATTTTTATATTTGCATAAGAATATAAAGTAATAATTACTACAAAGTTTTTTTCTAAATCATTACCTGAAGAAAATGTCTTTCACTGAATTGCAGAGATCTCTTTAAAATAAAGATTATGCCAATAAATTTACATGTTCTATGTCAGTGTTGTTTTTTTTTTTTTGTGTGAATCTGTGACACTTTGAAGTATCATTGAGCGGACAGGTTCTTATTCTCATTACTAGGTTATTGAAGAAGGATTCTAAACTCCACTTCAGCAAATTTTTGTAAAGCATGAAAATAAAATTGAAGAAACTCTAAGGAGATGGTAAAATTTTGTACATCTCATTGCTCATTTGAGCCCTCAAGGATGTATTACTTTGCAAAAGGAGTTTGAGCATTTCTTCTTTTTCAATAATTGCAAGTCTGAGCCCACAATCTTCTGTTGCAGTTGAACACACTCTGTGTCTTGTGCAGGGCTGCTTTAGCTGATTTACTCATGGTAATGAGGGGTTAAAGTGTTGTGGGCCATATAATTTGTTCTTTAAACTTCTAGGTGAAAAGCAAAAAGGAAATTCCAAGAATTCCTTGTTGGTTTCAAAACATAAAACTCAAATGTCAAATTTTGTGGATGTGTTTATGTACTCTACTGTTAGTTACCAACATGCCACTGGTTATAAAATGTATTAAAATGAAGAATTCCTTTAAAAAAAGAGAAAAAGTACTATGGATAATGCACAAAATGTTGCCTGTAGTAGATAACCACTTGTGTTTAGGCCATTCATTTTATTTTGAGAAATTAATGTTGTTCAATCAATGTATACTCAGGGAATAATTTGTCTCATTACACTGATAAAATAGTAAGATAAATATAATCTCTGAAGCTGTAATTCTACAGAGAGCTTCCTCTTGTCACAGTGGCCTATTTTTGTGGAGTTTATTTCAGGCCTAAGATTTAAATAGTGATTGCAATTTTACTAGCATTTACTGCAATAAAACATGTCAATATATCTTACTTTTTCAGTGTTCTCAATGCACTCACTATTTTCAGCACATAAGACAGGTACCAGTACCTAATCTGGTAGATTATTTGCATTTTCCATCCATGCATGAATAAATTGTCACATGAGAATCACACTGCCTTATAAAGCATGATAAATACTTCTCTCTCTTTGTAGTGATTTGTGTAGCAAATTAACGTTGTTTTACTAATAAAATACAGCCTTTAAAACCTAACCAATAATGACACTAATGCTTTGTACAGTGAAAATGTCATTAAATGTCACTACAAAACTCTCCCAGGTTAGTTAGACAAACTAATTCTAAGACATGAGCTCTATTTAAGTGCTGATCAGAGAGGGACTATAAACATCTTGTTAGTGTGTGCTGCACATGGAGGTGAATGTTGGGGAATAATCCACTCAAAATCTGAGGTGCAATGGCCCAGAACAGTAACTCAGCCCAAACTCAGCTGTTCTAAAAGTGACTGATTCCTTACTTTTATAATTTGGTGCGGAGCCAGCAGAGAGCTGGCAGACAGATGCAATTTGTGCCTTTGCTTCCAGACTTGCTGCTATGTTCAAGACAATGGAAAACACAGCTCTATTTTCTTCTATTTTTGCAGAGTCGTTAGGTAGTCTTTAGATGCAACAAGGGGATTTAATGAAATCTGGTGTTCATAAAGTTCTGAGCTCATCATTTAAAAAATATGATGAGCGATGAATATTTTACACTTTTAAAGGAACAAATTTTGCAAATTACAGGTACATCTTTTGTGACACCTTTAATATGCCAAATTATGCTTCAGTTAAACCTGATTTTATGCAACCCTATTCATTCAGCTATTATTCAAAGAGCTATTAATATAATCAGTCTAATTAGGAAAATCGCGTCTGCTAGTCAGATTTGAATAATGCATATACTCTTATTTCTTTATATAATTTTCATCACAATTTGTCTAATTTCTCTTTTTTTGAGATAAATGTAATATAAAGCTTTGAAAACCGTGGGTTTTGTGAATTTGAAAGTGCAATATTAATGTTAAAATTAAGCTAATTTGTAATATTTTGTTAGATTTTTTCTTCCTGCTTTTTAATGAGAACTTTTCCTACTTCTCAAATTAAATACTGTTTTTGATGAAAAGAGTTCTGAGAATGTCTCTTCCAAAGTCTGAGTATTGTAGTAAGATGATATATTATGCTTTTATTTTTCCTTTTTTTTTTTTTTTTTTTGCCAGGAGATATTTCAGAACAATTAAAAATCAGAGCCTTGACTCTTTGAAAGAAAGGCATCTTTGCCATGAATTTCAGAACTCAACTCTAGCAATAAGAGCTTCATCTGAAATTTATATTCAGTATTGTTTTCTCGTCCAATTCTCTGACTCAATGTTTGTAAGGCATTCTGCATTTAGATGTTGTAATGCATTAAAAGATCTCTGATTTGGTTTATGAAAATGTGAACAAATTTACAGACTTGGAAGTCAAAGAGAAAATCCTCAACGTTTCACGAGGATACTCGTACATAGTAACAACTTTGAATGAAAAGTATGCAGCCTGCAGTACAGACTTTGTCCTCAGAAAAGGAATGTTTAATGTGTGAGATTCAGGCACTGACAACTAAAATAGATTGAGACTGCATAAATGTACAGAAAAAATATTTTTTTCACCTATTGCAACATGCACTGTCATTAAATAGAACACAGTGTCTGAATGCAGCAACAGAGTTTCCGTAGATTGAATAGAAGCAATGTCCTGATATATTGATATTGTCTTTATCTCTCCTGCTGTTAGTAAACAGAGAGGTTGGGAACAGCTTTTTCAGTTTTCTTTAATGGCACTCCTTACCTAAATCTCTATTGTGATGTCTGAGCTCTTTCAGAGAAATGTAGCTGTTGGTTTTGTACCTGGATCATTATTTCCTGGGGTTCTCCCAGTCCCCTGAGAACTAATGCAGGTTTCCAAGTTGCTGTAAACTGATTTTACTATAATATTTGAAGGAGAGGGAGAATCAGGGAGAAATAAATGTCTGCTTTTCTTTGAAATGAAGTCTGCAGGTCAGACTAGAGGCAGCAGTTCAATGTAAATCCCTGACAGGATCAGTGTGGAGGTTGGGTGCATGGCCCCAGTGGTTCTGGTCAGCAGAACTGCTGCTGTGGTTCTTGGCATGTTTGCCAAGGAGCTCTCCTGCCCTGATAATGTTTGATAGGAATGTGGGCTCATGAATGTAGTATAGAAATTATTGCCTTCTTTTTGAGATGAATAATAAAATATTTTATTGTAATTTTTTAGGGGTAAGGTTTTTAGCATGAACTGCATTAATTGACTATAAGAAGGAAATAAGGTATTTGAATTTTAGATGAGATCTAGCTGAAGAAACGTATTGCACCACAATATCTAATAATGCAATTTTCTGCTTACAAAAAATATTGTTTTTTTAAGTTTTTCCAAATCTTTACTTTTTAACAGGAAAAAAATGGTGAACAGTGAGGGAGGAGACTTCTTAGTTTAGTGGAAAAAGCTTTTAATGACAGACTTAGAATTACAAGTTGTGCTTGTAACACAGCTGACCTGACAGTGATTTGTGTAATCCTTTCACTTGACAGCTCTTCCAGTAAAGGCATAGATTTGTACTTTATATATATAAACCTTCTCTGGCTTGAAATGGGAAAGCAAGCATGGTAAATCCATTGCAAGTCGCAGTCTCCAGGCATTCATATCATAGTATTGAAATCTCTTTTAAAAGCCTTCACACATACTTTCCAAACATTCTCATTTTTACAATGTGGATTTTGTTTCCAATGAGTGTTTTAAGAGATAATTTTACTTGCTGAGCTTAAGTTTTGAAACCAGTAAGCCTTTTTTGAAGCATCTCTAACCTAAATAAGCTAAATTTTTAATGATCAGATCAACCGATCAACAGAATGACATAAATCTCAGCTCTGCTGGTAACAATACCTGAAATGCCCAATGGATGTTTGCCATTAGCATGTACAAATTTGATAGTGACAAAATCCTAATTGCAGGATTACAAAAGTGGGGTTAACCTTGTCCTTCCTATGTCAACAAATTAAAAGTGCATGTTGTTTCACAGTTGATATGTTTTCATTTCATTATCTATAAAGCAAACCTGAAAAGAAAGGGAGTTACAAGTATGACCTCTTTCCAGGAATAGGAGCATTGTGAATTGAGGTGAATCTCTGGATAAATATGCTATAACTACTTTCTCCTTTGGTAAAGAACAAGCTAATTCCCTTCAATGTCAAGGATAAGTGAATATAGCTATGACAATATTTGTCTTTCAGAATTCCGTGCTACCAACTGAATGTGCAATTTTCTTGGCAGGGTTCTTGGTTAGAGGGAATTGCTGCAAGGGAAAGGTTCGTGAAACTCGGCTCAGATTGGTGGTTTGGCTCATCAAGTCCAAGGCAGATAATACATTGCCTGTGAGAGAACCAGCTCTTTTCTTGAGCTGTGCTAATTGTCACACTATTGAGATAGTGAATTTACCAGAAGACTTTCATAGAACTGACCTGAGGGATGATTTCTTTTTTAAAGAGGCAGAAAAAAGACCATGGCACAAAAAATAGGCTTATGTTAATGAGATTGCTGAGGATACAAACTGGGAAAGATGACATGACAAAAAAGATTGTGGTTAAAACTTGTCCAACAAGTTTGCCTTTAAAACTTGACCAATAGTATTTTAATAGTTCAATATTTTAAAATGAAAGGTCATAACTTCAAATTTTAGGGACTGAGGGAAGTTCTTAATTGGAGATGCTACATGGAAAATACCTTGATGCTCTAGTCATTGAATGACTAACCCACCTGAGGACTGCATCTGGGAAAAAGTGACTGCTGTGCATCACAGGGGGGAAGACAAGGAGAAACTTGGAGGCAATGTTGCAACCCAGAGCAATTTTTATTTTTATTTTCAACCCTGTGCTCAGTGCAGGCTTCCCCTGTTGTTTAAGCATTGGACAGATTTGGAAAAAAGGCCTAATAAAATGATTATGAGAATCTTGAAACATCAGACTGAAGATCCTGAGTTCTTTGGTACAGCTAAAAAGAGTTGGTTAGGGTGACAAGAATCTTGGAGAGAGGAGTTTTTCAAACCAATCAACTGCACTGCCAAGAATACAGGTGTGGCCACAGGCTGCCTTCGGTCTGGAAACACTAAGGAGGATTTCTAACACAAATGGAACAGCACAAGGGAAGAGTATGGAGACAAAATCCAGGCTGATTTTAGGGCAGAACTCTAACTTTTATAAAGAGAGGCTGTATGAAATGGTTGCTGGAGCACCAGCAAACAAGGTGTGATCCCACAGTAGGTTCCTTTTGGTCCCAAGAATTGTTTTATCTGTATTTAATGGCCAGGTGTTTTGAACTCTCACAGTTTGAATTGAAATGTGGACAGATTTGGAAAAGGCAGGTAGGACTGTAGAGAATTTTTTAAAACTGGAATGCGGGAACTTGTCTTTTTGACTGAAAAGCAATGCCAAAGCCCTCCTGAGGTCTCTCTTCAGAGTAGGTGGTTTTGAACGTTGGCTTTTCTTGCTTTTCTTTTGTATGCTAAATGTATGGAAGCTGTGTCAGGGGAGGAGATATCTCTGGAATGCTGAGCTTGCTACTGCTGCTGGAAGTCAAGAAGAATCATTTCCATCCACAGCTACTGGACTTTTCTTTTGGTGTTGAGAGAGAGGTCTTGGTTTTTGTGTGGATTCGGTGTGCTAAACTAATTTTTCTATCTTTGAACTGTGTTTAAAGCCATCACTACAACTTTTGAGTGTGGAGAGGGAGGCTGCCAAGGTTTCATCCTATCCCCAGGAGCAGGTGAGAGAAGTTCTAGTCTTCATCTAGAATTAGGTGTAGGCACTGAGTTGCCCAGAACATGGGAGGGGGCAGAGCTAAGCTCTGTTCATCTTCTAGCTGTGCTTGACTGAAGAAAGGCTGCAGACAAAATGGTGTCTGTGGGTTGTGCTGCAGACTGTTGGTTGGGACTCTATTTTTTCCATTGTCTTGATTTCTAGTCCCTAGTAAATAAAAAAATGCCTGTGATTTGTACCCTGCTGAACTCGCTGCAAAATGCTCTCCTCCTGTATTTCTGGCCTTTCAAATTTGTGGTTAGTCTCTTGAATGATCAGGGGAAAAGGGATTAGTAAATAGCTTTGGCATTAATCTGTATTCAGCTCTGTGTTGAACATCCATTATTTTTATGATTATAATAAAATGAGTAGCAGTGTAACAGCTGCCTTGGGTTTTCAATTAAATACATTAATACATATGCAAGAAAATAGCCTGTCTCAGTAGTATTTATAGGGAAAAGAATATTTTTCAAGATTTGTGGCAAATCATTATTATGCCTTTTTTTAATATGGCATTTGGAAATATGAGAGTGGAATTGCCAGCATGCTGCTTTATTGCTTGCAAGTGGAATGTGTGATAATCAGCCCTTTGCAACACTTCTTAATGACGACAATTTTCAATGCATAAATACCAGCTTTATAACTTGATGAACAAGTCTGGAGTCAGTGCCTGGTTTAGTAAGAACATGGTTAATGCTTGCAAAAGGTCCTAAATGCATAATTACAGTTTTGCAGAGTTATTTGTAAAAGAAATTTTGATGGCATGAGTGAAGTGTGTAAAATCGCTGTTTATTCCGATGGCTTGAGAGTTGGAGGCATTTGCCTCCCTCATTGTTTCCAAACTGCTTTATTTTCTTCATCTTTGCTCCAAGTCAGAATGATGCCTTTGGCAGTTTCATTTGCTTGCAGCTTACATTCTTCTCTGTGCCTGTTAGCTTTGTCAAACAACACTGAACAATAAGGGAGTCACTTTTCCAGCCAGCTCAGCTTTTGTCAGACTCTGCACTCCAGCTCATTCTTCCATTCTTTCCAGCTGTATCTTGTGTCTGGGGCCTCATGTTCCTGCCTATGAGTCTGAAAGAATGGTCTTATCACACTCTTTTTACAGATGTTGTTCCTTCTGTGGGAGCAATAGACTGCCTGGTGTCCATTAATATTTCCACCATAACAAATGCAAGGGCAAAAGTCACCCTGACTTTATAGCATAGAAGTTGAGTGATTAAAAAAAAAACCGCCAAAATTACCATCCTGCTATATTATTTACTTCATTTCTAGAGCAAGTTTAGAAGAGTTTAAGAAGATCTCTAAATCTTCATTCCCTTATCCAGAGCCAGCAATAAAGCCTAACAGATAATAAGCTCACCAGGATTAGTATGACAAGTAGTGTTATGTGCATAATTCAGTCATTTTACTCATAGCACTAAACCCCTTTTATTGAATTGTTTCACTGCAGAAGGATTTTAATCTTCTATTAGTAAGAACACCTGAATAAAATAATGAATAACCTTGAACCAGTTGGACTGTGAATCTTGCAGGGCTGCCATCTCTCTTCCCAATGCTCCATCTCATACCCAGGATTCCTGGGCTTTCCCCTTTACCAAATTGCTGTTTGCTGATTTACACAGGAACAGAGGCAGGTAACGCAAACAAACAGGCAGGTAAGAGAAATATTTGTGTAGAATTGTTGCAAGGGATCCTCATCCATCATAAACAGTTCTCAAAACACTACCCTCAAAATCATCACAGAAAGTTCTTTAGAATCCAGGGCAACTGGCTCAAAAGCCTTAAAAACAAACTGGAATTATTTCTACCTGATACTGTCATTGTGGTAGATAGAAAACAAGTCCTGTGATACATTTAAGTGGACAGACAGTGCAGATTTCATGAATTTAATAAGTTTATTTTCTCCAGCCCATCACTGTGAATGAAGGGGGTCATGATTGCTGAGAGGGTTAAGTAAGGAGAAAAAAAAAATTTCTATTTACACACTTCAGTTTATGGACAGGAATGTATTTCCTTTCTCTGAAAGGATTCTTTATTGACTGCAGTTAATAAACCTGGATTTTCATAGCAGGTTTTCACTGTCTGAGGAAGTACCTAAATCTACTCTCAAGTATCTGTCCTGAAAAGCATCTTATCTTAGCTAAGTGTAGAAAAAGTCATTTGTATGATCAGCTCTTGGTAGGATTTACAAGAAAAAAGGTTTTGTATTTGCCTACAAGCAATGTGGGGACAAAGACATGAGCTCTGCTTTGTCAGAGACCATGGAGAGACAGGGAAGGATTTGTCCTGGAAAATGTGGAATGACACTTCTCTTTTCAAGATTAAAACAAGCTTTTCAGCAGTTTCTGCTTCCTGCTTCTTCCCTTGGATTAATTCCAACCAGCTTCTTGCAATTATCTCCCCATTATGTTCATGTGGGGTGGGAGTTTAAAAGATGACATCACTCAGACACATATTGTGATATGTATGACTAACCAGTAGTCAACAATGCAACAATTAATTCCTCTGTGGCATTTTATTTGTCACTTAAAAATATTCCTTTGACTCACAGAGTAACTCATACCGTGCAGGAAAAAAAATCTCAGCTCATTAGAGCTGATCTGCAGTTATCACCTGGCTGGTCTCTCCACTGACTCCACTCTCCTCATTTATTTTAACCTTGATCTGAGATCTCACCTCTCTTTTTTTTATTTATTTTTTATGTCCATTTATTTGCAGTGGAATGTCTGTCTTGCTTCCAGGAGAGCAAAGGAATAAAAAAGTATTATTAAAAGGAAATAAAAAAGTTAAAAAAAAAAAAGCCTTTCTTCTTTCTTCAACAAGCCTTGTGAAAAGGTACAAAAATGGCTAAACTAAGGTATGTCCCTGTGTGAATGTTTCCCCTGAGCTCTAGGCTCAGTGCAAGAAGCATCAGTGTTTTCCACAGTGTCCTCATTTGCACTTTCTTGCTTTTCCTTGAGATCAGACCTGCTTGTAGTTCCTCTGCGGATTTACTTATTCTTTGGGAGTTCATCCTCACAAGAATAAAATTTTTCCCTCTTTGCCTGAATCTGTTTTCAGCATAGCTCATGGAACTGAGAAGCCAATGACATCTGTTTTTCTGAAAAAAATAAAAGTCTCAAGTCTTCTCTACTGGGTTAACCTGCACAATCTGCACAGATCTTTTGAGCACTTTTTTCATTTTTATTTATAATGAGAGTTCCAAATAATGTGGTTTTGGCTGTTGTGAGCCTGAAAGCATGAATGAGGTTACGTTATAAGGTGTTGCTCTATAGGAAATCTTGTTAAACACTCATTATTGTGCACAGGTAGTGAGGGAGTGAATAGTCCATTAACAATCTCACAGAGGCAAGCAGGAGGAAGCCGAGGCAAAGCAACTTTTACTATAGACAGACCAAACATGAATTTTTACTGCCAAATTATGAACCTATTTCTAGAAAGATGAAAGCAAAAGAGGTTATGGATGGATTATAGATGTTAAGGCAGCAGAATGTTTAAAATGCATGCATGTAACTACTGTGTACAGGCAGTGCAATTCCCTGTAGGCTCTAGAGGCAATGGTGATTTGGGAACAGATCTGAAACAGGCTGAGGGGTGGAGTGCAGCCTGTCTGAAATGATAGTGCGTGTGAGTGTGCAAGAGTGTGAACGAGTGTGAGTGGGTGTGCGTGAGTGTGAGTAGCGTGCAAGAGTGTGAGCGAGTGTGCGTGAGTGCGAGTGTGCGTGAGTGTGAGCAGGTGTGCAAGAGTGTGTGTGAGTGTGCAAGAGTGTGAGCAGGTGGGCAACAGTGTGCAAGAGTTTGAGTAGTGTGCAAGAGTGTGTGTGCGCAGGTGTGCATGAGTGTTAGTGGGTGTGAGTAGTGTGCAAGAGTGTGAGCAGGCGGACAACTGTGCGTGGGTGTGAGTGAGTGTGAGCGCGTGTGCAAGAGTGTGAGCAGGTGTGCGTGGGTGTGCAAGAGTGTGAGCGTGTGTGCGAGAGTGTGCACAGGTGTGCATGTGAGTAGTGTGGGGGTGTGCAAGAGTGTGTGTGTGAGTGTGAGCGGGTGTGCAAGAGTGTGCATGAATGTGCGTAGTGTGCCAGAGTGTGCATGAGTGTGAGCAGCGATTGTGCCCCCGTGTGCCCGCATCCCTCTGTGCCGCGCCTCAGCCGCTCCCGGCCCCCGGGTCTCTGCCCTGGCCGGGTGAATTCCCTGCTCTCCGTTCCCAGGTGCCATTCCCAGCCAGGCCCTTCTGTTCCCATGGGTGTCCCCCTCTCTCCCCCCTCTCTCCTCACAGGGAGCACTCACAGATATGAACATCCCGGGTATTATTTAGCCCAAGACTATGTAGGTAAAAGCTGGACATTATTTGAAAGACTGAGGATTTCAAATATTTAAAAATATTTTAAGTATTTTCTCTCAGGAGCAATACTTAGAGAATTTAAAGACCATTAAAATGATTATTGGAGGAGCATTTGTCTTCCACAGAATGATTTCCATTAGTCATGAAGAGTGGCTTTGTTTGTCAGGTCTTAAAATCATGTTGTGGATATCTACAAAACAATGAATATATAAAAGCTAATTTAAATGGTAGTGGAGACTGAGAGTCTCTTCATGTTCCAGACATTTTTATTCTGCAGAATTTCCAATTACTTCTTAAGCCCATTTTATATCTCTTTCCTAAATGTTTAAAGACAATAAATCTTGTTTTACTATTTTCAATCCTTTCTTCTCTTCTTTTTCAAAAGAAATGTTAATACACCAAACAACATATAAATACATTAACATGCTGTGCAGCTTTATCTAGAATGACAAATACACTGGCCATTAATTGAATGGAAGGACTAGGTATTTGGCTATTTCATAAATATATCAGGACTGTGTGGTGATTCATTAGTCCGAATACATTTGAAACAAATAAACTGAGATTTAGTAAGTAATTAACAAAAATGCCAACCAGTCTACTGCAGATGCTGCATTTTCTTTCCAAATTCTTTTTCTCACTCCCATATTTTTTCCCATTCTTGCAGAAATGCATTTTCATTTACTTGTAGATTTTTAAGATTGTAGTTGAGGAAAAGCTTGCTGAGCTCGTGCTTGAGTTACCTATTTCTATCAGCTCTGTCTTCAGTAAACACTTTGCAGCAGATCCCAAACCATCTCGTATCAGAACAACAATGGTTCTAAATGCTGTTTGAATTACACTTGTGTGCTCATGAGAGCCCTCTGAACTTTCCTTCTGCTGGGGCCACACCAAAGAGTGAGGGAAGGATTGGGAATTGTGTTTCCTGCAGCCAGGTGGGTATCTGGGGGCATGGCTGTGTCCCTGAGCAGCCTCTGCCCAGCCCTGGGTGAGCTGTGCCCCCAGCCTGGGCTGATGTGCGTGGGGCTGCTCCTTCACAGGCACCAAATTCTTGTGTTTTGCCCTTGGTGGCACCAAACAATCGGGGTTTGGTCAGGGAATCCTTAAAATCAGAGGGTTTTGGGGAAGCTGCAGAAGGCAGGCCTCAGAAAGAGCAGAATGTGATTGGAGCTGAGCAGTAGCCATGAGATTGGTCAGCAGAAATGTTCTGTGAGATGTAGAAAGGACAAATAGAACAATGCTCTGTGTGTTAGCCCTTGGCTAGAATAACTCCCTAAGCTACAGAAAAGTATATCTATTAGATATTAGAGAGTTCTAAGCTTAATGGAGCTCTGTGCATTATATTTTAAGGCTTACAAGCAGGTACTGTATTCAAAATAAGCAAGCATTGTTTTAAACAAAGGTATGTGTGCTTATGGTGATTGGATGGAACTACTGTCAATGTGCTTTTGCTTTGTGTGATTGGTCAAAAAACTTTCAAAGTGAGTTGTAACTGAGTTCTTCAGCTGCTGCTGGCATCTTCCCATTGTCATAACCATGTCATGAGACTGATGCTGGAAAATAAACAGCTCAAGACCTGTTCCCCAGCAGTCCCATCCCGCTGTGACTCTGTATATAAACCTGTGTTAGGCATTATTTGGTAGGGCTGGAGCTGAATCCACGCTGCTGGAGGCTGAACAGGGAAGGGTTTTTCTGTGAGGGAAAGCTGTTTTGGGGAGCAATGACAGAAAAGGGCTCTGGGGGTGAGGGAGCTCCCAGTCCTTCCCCGTCTGTTCAAGCTGTAATTACCCATGGTACAAAGATTACCTGAATACCACATTCAGATCTGGAAGTTTTTTAGTCAGGGAGGTGTAAGAGAGGAACTAAGAGATTTAGAAACCTTTCTCTGCAGCAAGATTCAGCAAAGTTTATTAAAGAGAAGATAAAGGAGCATCTTGCCTTTATGTGCAGCATAGATTTGATAACAGCAGCTCTCCTGTCTGGCTGAAAGAGGTAAAATGGGAGCCATGCAATTAAATTTAAGACTAGGCAGTTTAGATTCCAAGCAGGCACATCTTAAACAGTGTGAGTGATTTGCCAGTGGAATGATTTAATAAAGATTGTAATAAATTTCTCCTTATTGAACATTCTAAAATCTGAACTGGATGCTTTTTGGAAGGAAATGCTCCAATTCAAACAAGATGGATACATAAGTCTTATAGCACAATTTGTTCCAGGGGTCACACAGGAGGATTGTATGATCCAGTCTTATCCTTCTATTGTGCAAAAGAAATCGTTCAGTGGTTGGTCTGTGCACTAACATTGTGTGAAAGGATTAATTCTCTAGCAGACCCAAACCATATCAATTCCACAGAGAGCTCTCAAGTCCACTTTGGGGACTCCAGCTTTTGTCCTAGAAGGAATGGTGGCCATAATTCCTTTGGTTTTGTTGCCTTGAGTTAGTTAATCAGACCAAGAGCTGCTAATGTGTTTAATGTTGCTCATGTATCTTGAGCCAGCATGAGGCAATAATGAAAAAGGCAATTACTAGTTTTATTTTCGAATTTTAAAAATCTACGGCAGTGGGACTGTTGTGCTTTTGATTTGAGGCAATATAAATGAGGCTTCATAGAGCTGATTTGTGGATAAAGTTAATTGCTGGTCTGTGAGCTCTTCCTGACTGCAAAGTCATAGGGAAAGAGCAGGTTGCTGCTGTGGCAGAATGCAGATGTACACAGTATTTCACCCTTCCTTAATGCATTGCTGCTCCTCTCTGCTTGGTTTCTCTATTGGAATATAGAGAATAGGTGGATACTAAAATAAAGCTGTGCTGTTGCAGAGCTCAAATGGAAGTGATACTAGAGAAATTCCTCAAAACAGAGGACACTGTGGCAAATTTGGAAGAGAGATGGTTATGCTAAATAAATGTTAAGGACTTTTTAATTGGATAAATTTACTTAGAATGGACTAATTAATGTCTAAAATTTATATAATTACTTGAAATACACTTGATTTGATACTCTAAGCACAGTTTAATGCAATTCTGAATTCATGTTACTTTAGGAACTAATATTTAATACTAGTGATTCTCACACATTTGCATTTTCCTTAACTTTCTGAACTAGACATGTGTCAGCATGCAGGAGACATTGCTGCCAGGCATTTCACACCTAGAGGGAGTTCTCTTTATTTCTTCTCCAATAAAGCTATTCCTTTCTTAGTGTCTCATTTCTAATGAGCCCTGCTGTTATTGTTGTTACAGTTTTTTGGGTTTTTTTCCTTCTATACCTGGTACAAGGTGAGCAGATGCTCTAATCTGCCCTCAGTGACTACCTCATCCTCTGCCTATGTGCTTGTAATCCTTGTAGAACTCCACAACATGCAAAATAAATTGGTAGAATTGTTAGTAGTGCATCAGGTTGTGATTTTGGAAGCCTTTAGTTGGGAATGTTTGTTCTCCTAAGTGGTTACAGCTGGCAGACTGCATCCTCCATGCCTGTTTGAAATTTGACTCAGGGTTAAATTCTGTGTTCCTGTGATTTGCCAGGGTTAAATTCTGTGTTCCTGTGATTTGCCATGCCTTTAATTACCAATGCACTACATGTTATGGAGCAAACACCAGGAAACCACATGCCTTTATTTGTTTAGATTTTCCATTCTTTCCATTTCAAGGTAAGCAAGAATTATGTTTTGAAATGGGTGATTCACAGGCACAATCATTCCAATTTGGCAATGATACTGAACCATAGTGTCACATCCTTTAAATACAGCACAAAAAAATTGCTAGTCTAAAGAAAATGGCTCTGTTTATATCACTGAAACTTCCTTGGTCCTATCATAGCTCTTCTTTTAATAACTGTCTTAGTTTCCTCCCCTAATGGTGCTATATATTCAGATAGCAATGAAGTCAATAAATCAGACTTTCCTATTTAGTCAGGTGTGCAAATATACTTTACTTACCTGAAGAGCAAAGAAAGGGACATGGTGGATGAGCTGACTCACTACAAGAAGATTTCTTCTCATTTTTTCCTTAGCATTCAGTACTGCAATGGCAAAACTACCTCTGATTTATTCCTACAAAAGAAGAGCATACCCACAAATTGCTGTATTCTACGCATCCAGGTTATTTTGTAAGGTTATATTTTCTTGCTTTATTCTTTTCCATTGATTTATTGATAAGATACAAAGGTTTTAGAACTGAAAGCAAAACTGCAGATATATTTACCTTTGGAACATCTACTTTGAACGGCAAATGATTTGTTTGCCTTCCAGAGAAGACAAGCTTCTTTCATTGCTTCACCCTCCATGACCAGCAGAAAGCTCAGAGCTCAGCAGGTGGCATAACTTTCTGAAGGGTTATTTTTTCACCATAAATGCTCAATATAATAGTGTTTAATTGCTTCTGCTAAGCTTTTTTTAAGTGGAAAGCAAGATGGATCTCAGAATGATGGGTGAAGACGGGATCTAATGTGCATTTTCAGGAGACAAATGCCTTGCTGCTTCATCCTCCCTCACTCTGGCTCAACTTCCCACGGTGTTTGACCAGCTGGGCTGTTCTCAGCTGGAAGCACTGGATCAACAAATGCTAATATTGACTCTCTTCCTGCCTAATTGGGCTGTCTCTTGAAAGGCTACTGTGATTTACATATTGAAGGTACAAAACATTGTTCAAGATATGGCCACATTGAGCACTGGTAAAAAGAAAGACAATTCAAAATCCAATTCACAACCCAATCCAACTCAAAGGCAGCTCAAAGGTGGTTTCTATTCTATCACAGGGCCATTTGGGCTGCATGAAAAACACTTGGGAAACCTGCCTGGTGCTTCAGACTTGTCTCTTATCTCACAAAATGCAGAGGAAGCAGAGCTCAGCAGCAGGCCAGAGACAGAATTATTGATGTTACTTCTGAGCACTGAACTGCACTGGGAAGGCAGCTCTTATATATCTCTTTTAAAGACAAGATAACATGGTTTATTTTCCAGAAATGTCCCCAAATACTCTGAAGTTTTCATTGTTGTTCTTTAATAAATATTTTCTTTTTATAATTCTGAGTTGCCTACTTTACTTGCTTAAATTCCTGTTTATTTAAATGAGTGAAATTGCTTTGCAGGTCTGTCTCTTGTTGTCTAATATTTCCTCTTTCTTAATATGTCTGTCTTTGTAAAACGACATTTCTTTTTAGAGTCCAGTAGAGGTTATTTCATGAAATATTTGAAGTCATGAGGTCAGATATTGGAAAAAATATGTATAAAAATATTATTGAAGAAATTCTGACAGAAGAACTATCTGTGCTGTGATGTTCATGAGGCCTGGGGAAAAAAATGCAGTTGCATAGTTACAGCATGTATCACAATACAGAAGCTGAATTAGGCAACCCTGAATCTGGCATTTCTTAACTTTTGAGAGTTTGCAACCTCTGTGTGTAGGTCACCTCCTGTTGTCACCTAACAAGGAGAGAATTATGATACAACAGATGTTTAACCAGAATGAAGTCAAGGGTTCCTTCCAGTAAAGCTAACTGAAGTAAAGAAAAGCTAAATTACGGTAATATCCAGCATAAAATGCTTGTGTCTGTGTTGTCCTCTTTCTTATCCACACAGCTGAGTGCATTGGAAGGAAATCAGCAAACTTCTGCTACTTGTGTTAAAAACATATATTCTGAAGATTGAATGCAAAGTAACAAACTAACAGTGTGAATTCTCAGCTGGATATGTTATCTCACATGGATAAATTTATCCATGTTATCTCACATGGATAAATTGCCATGTGTCCATTTTTAAGTGAAGCTTTCAATACCGTCTCTCACAGGATCTTTCTGGACGAAATGCCCAGCGCACAGCTGGATAAACACATCCTGTGATGGGTGGGCAGCTGGCCCAAAGGGTCAGGGCTCAGGGGGGCACAAAACCTTCAGCTGCAGAGCCACTGGGGCTGCAAAGGCTCTCCAAGGTGAGCACTGCCCTGCAATAACGCTGCTCCCTCCACACCTCTCACACCTGGGCCACCAGTGCTTCAGAACAGCTTATTGCAGGGTGGGAGAGCTGCTGAGACAAAATAAATAAAATCAAAGCGTGCAGGATGAAATGGCTGAAAACTATTTCTGGGCACAGGAATGGTGGAAATCAGATAATCAACAACAAGACTAAGGTTGGCTAAGATTTCCAGAGCAGGAATATGAGGAGCAAGTTGGTTAAAATAGATGGGATGCTTTCACTCACAGTTAAAATGCGCTGCAATCAGCTACCTCCACAATTAAAAGCCAGTTAGGAAAAGGGATACACAGTTAAAGGACGTTTTACTTATTAAAGAATAAAAAAGGAAGAACAAAGCAAAGAAAAGGTTTCTTCTTTTTGGCTGTCTTGGTTTGACTGGGGACCTTACCCAGAAGGAACCATGAAACATCTGGCCAGCTGAGCTGAGTGCCCACTGCTCTGAAATGTGAAACACCAGCCTGGCCCGAGCTGTCCCAGCAGCACAAGAGTGCTACGTAACCAAAACACCAACAGAGCCCTGTGTGTGTGTGTGTGTGTGTGTGTGTGCTAGACTGGCCAGTGCAAAGAACAATTGCCTCCCTGTTTTATACAGGAAAATAAGTGACTTTCAAGAAGAAAATCAGCAGTGGTTAATGAATTGCTCAGTAAACAGCCTGCAGGGTCCTGGATGAGTCAGGGCTGTCCAGCAGCACAGCTGACACACAAAACTGCTCTACTTTCTCATCTCTTCCACTGTTTTTTTACTGCAGTGTAATGTGAAGAATCCTTATAAATCAGTTATTTACTCTGTTTCCTGTGTACTCTTTCTGTGGAAGAGACCAAGTGAATTCAGGGTGTCATTGCTCCCACAGTAACATCAGTTTCTAGGTCTGGTAACTCTTTTCTTTCATGACATAAGATTTGATATGTACCATTCTGGTTTTTTTTCATCATCCTTACATTGTCTTCAGAAGTGAATCTGTTCTCTCAGCAGTTTCTAGGACGTTCAGTATTTAGCTGACTCTTAGGTAGGTTTCATGACTAGCTCTTCATAGTAAATTGATGAAGCAGTACAGAAATTTCCAAGATGATGATGATGATGAGAGTCCTGCTTTATTCTTGCTTTTGCAGCAGTTGATGCAATAGATGCCAACTGACTGAGTAAGGCAATGGTAAATAAAGTTTCAAGTGTTTTTATGAAAAGTAACTTCCCAGACTGGATTCAACAATACTGTGCCGACAGTATTCCTGATTGGAACTGGAATATGCTACTTTTGATTATTGGTAATTTTCTTTCAAAAAACCCCCAAACCAAACCAAACCAAACCAAACCAAACCAAACCAAACCAAACCAAACCAAACCAAACCAAACCAAACCAAACCAAACCAAACCAAACCAAACCAAACCAAAAAACCCCTATGAATGGCAGTGTGGAGCCTCTGCTGGGATCTTTAAGATGGCAATTTTAGTGATCTCCTGAAGCTCTAACAGACCATGAGTTTCACAGGACTGGTCTGCTTGTTGAGCTTGTTACATTTTATATTTTGAAATTATTGTTTGCTGAACTGACTTACTTACTTGTTTCATTTTTTTTTTCCCCCCCAAATGGCCCCGTATGCATTTCTACTGCTTTTTCATAGTATTACCAACAAAATGGACACTGGTCCGCATTAATGCAAAGAGCTGATAAGAGCTTAGGTGTGGGGTTGGATCTGCTGATGCTGTTGCAGTGTGATGGTGTAAGAGAACATTTTTCAGCAGGAGGATTTGGCTGCATTTACAAAAGATGGCCAGTGCCCTTTGCCAGATGTATGGTCTTAAATTATACAGTAATGCAAAATATAATTTATGGCATAGAAAGGCTTATTTTGGCAAACGAACATTCATGAAAATGAGTGGTGTTTTCAATTTATTTTCTATTTTTTTAATTTATTTAACTGCTTCAGGTAGAGAGTCACAGTGAATCATTTCATTATTGCACAGAACCAGTCATCACATACCATATAGAGGAACTGGCCTTACTGCAGTCTGTTGGCACAAATAAGCAGCATCTTGAAAAAATTACCCCATTACTTCAAGTAATATTGTTTTATTATCCATGTGATAATAGTGGTTACAGTAGAAAGCAGAAACGTGGCACAGTAGAATCGTTATATTGAAGGTTTGAGGGAGACAAAATTGCAACTAGAGTGACTGTGTTTTGTCCTCTATATCCTCTAAGAAAATGTAATTGAAAAAATTACATTTTTTTTCTTAAAAACCCTGGCCAATGAGAGGCGTTATTAATTAAAATACTTCAGATTAGCTATTTTTTAAAGCTGTAAGCAATTACAGAATTCTTTCTTTCTATTCCAGGGCTTTAGAATCATGTAAGTTTTGTTAGCCTGGAAGAAATGGTAACTTTCTTTTATACAACATATGTGCATTAATAAGTTCAATGAATGGTGGAAATTTCCCAGCTAGAACTGAACACTGGACACTTAAATTGGTGTATAACTTTTGAGTAGTGTGCTGCATTCCTGGCAGGGAATTTGAACTCTGAGTGAAAGGAGAAATAAAAGGCCTCAGCAAACGGATGGAAAGTGGTTATTCAATGAAAATAAAATGCAACCAAAGATGAAGTGTTAGAAGAAAGCATCTGAGACTGTCAGAAGTATTTTCTTTCACTGAATTATATGCCATGCACTAAAGAGAAATTGGCATTTTCTTGAAAATACAGGCAGCCTGTCCTATTTGTAAAGCTTTCAATTACAAAGTGATTATGAGGAAGAAATTCTAGACATTGTCTGTTTATGGTTTACTTCAAATTGCTTCTTGCTTTCAAATTATCCTTCTCTTTTTTTAAAAAGAAAGGGTCATGTCATTTATGCAAAGAGTGACTCTGCAAATGATTCTTTATTTCTGTCTCTTATTTACATAGGAGCACAAGCAGTGCCATTAACTTTAAAAGGACAGTCATGCCAAATCAGCTGTGGGTTTTTTAGGACAAAACCTAAGTACAGGTTTTCATCATGGTTCTAATCCATACAACCAAACACAAGCAGTCAATTATACCCAAAATACAGGGCAATTCTAGAATGGTTTTAAGAACAAATTAGTGGGCACAGAGTTTGTGGTGATTGGGGGTGTGGCTGAGGCCAAGCCTCATCCCCAGTGGGCACAGCTGTGAGCAGCAGGTGAGCAGCATTGACTGCAATGAGCCTTGGAGTGCCCAGGGGCACCAAAGGGAACAGGGGGCACCCAGGTGTAAAGCATGTAAGATGAAGAACATAAAAAGTTGGGCTAAAGAACAAGGAGGGCAGAGGTTTGCAGCCTTCTGAAGTGGTGTGGCTCTGTATATCGTGCCTGTCTCAACTGCAACGTGAATTCTTTGCCTTTTTATTAAAACCAGAGGGTAAAGGTATGTGCCAACACATGTGTTTGATTTGGGTGCGTTTTCTGCTCTGGACCACCTCATATTCTTTGTTAAGGGCCAGGAGGGAGTGATCTCATGTAAGACTTTCCAAGTGGTGCTAATGAAGGACTTCCTTGCCAGGTGCTCGGTGGGCTCCGCTCCTCTTGCTTTCAGTTGTGGTGGAGGGCCTGCTGCATTCCCTGGGCTCCAGCCCTGTTGTTTATGAGCTCAAGTCAGCATTGCCAAAAGGAATACGATGAGAGAAAATAAACGGCACTGAGGTTTACTTTGAGGATCCCCTAAACTAGCTGGGTTTTGGTTTTTTTTACTTGGAAATATCAAAATCTACATCTGGAAAATATCAGTGTAACACATAAATACTCTCTGCCAATTTCACAGAACAGTCTTCATGTACAACTTGTGGGAAATCAATTTTATGTTATAGGAATAAGGATCTAAAGTCTCCTACTGACTTAAGGGCTCTCTGGAGCTGTAAGTAGCCCAGTTTCCTTCTTGTAACATGACCCAACCCATGTTTCAGAACTCCACATTGTGGCCTATTAATTATCATGTAGTTTCCTGATAAAGCCTCAAACAGGCTCATGCTTGGATATAATACTGTTCCATGTATCTGACTGTCACACTGACAGTATCCTCCAATCCTGACAGCTGCAGTTTGTGCTTTTTAATTTTTTAAAGGAAAAAACAGGTCAGAAATGTGAAATGTAGTAGGTTGTTCCCTTTTATTTTTTCCTTCTTTTTTTTTTTTCCCCAATTGAATTGTGTATATGGGGTGTCTGGGAATGAAGAAAGAGACATATTTTCAGCTTTAAAATTTTCAGCAAGATGACAACTTGTAGGGAGCGTATTCACAAGGGAAAAATCTTTCCTCTTATCCCCTGGGGATGTAGCCTGTGTTGTGGGAAATGAGCTCCTTGTAGGACAGAGAAGGGCAGGAGAGTGGAGATTTAAAGCTGTGCTGGTATCCATGGTCAGAGCCCTGCCTGGGGCTGTGGGTTACCCAGCAGAGGAGGCGCTGCAGGAAGGATCAGACCTTGGGGCTGTGCTGGAGTCAGTGCTGCAGATTCATGGCTGGATTATTCCTTTCCTTTTCCACTCCCCCTGTAGTCAGCAGACTTGCTAGTCTTCCTCATCCCTTTGCCTTTGGAGCCATGGCTGGTGCTGGAAAAGGAGCAAAGTGAATTTCCAGCCTTGTTTAACCCAAGAGAGAGTGACAATGCTCTGCAGTCCAGTGTGGGCTGCTCTGAGCCTTGGCTACTGCAGTCTTTGTTAAAAAGTCCTTCTTAAACTATCTCAGAGGGAGAAAAAGCTTGGTTTATTTGTTATGATGACAGGTTAATACTATCTTAAGGCTGACTACACTGTGCTTCTCTAAGGAGGTTGTCCCATTCTTCCAAATCATTCCTATTGTGTACAGTTAGAAGATGTACTGGCCCAAGGATTGATCCAGTTTTTTAGACCTCAAACTGTGTTTAGGTGAGTATGATAAAAGCTTTGTGAGTCCTAATAAAACATGAAAAGCAAGTCCATGTTAAGATGCTCAGACCAAAATGTAACTGTGTATTGAAAATGATAGAATGGCCATGCTGCAGAATTCTCAAAAAGCACAGGGACCACTTCAATGACAGATGGATGAGTTGTAATAAATTTCTAACAAAGGGGTAAAAAAAATCAGATGAGCTAATAATTACAGCAGCAGGTAGACAACACTGTAAAATTCAAAGTTTAAAAACCAGAATAATTAAAGAATATTTGCAGTGGCTTTCTGTCACTGCACTACCAGAACAGTTGTTAAATTCCATTTTCATGGCACTCAAAGCTTCACATAATACAGAAGTTACAGCAGAGGTGGCTGGTCTCTGTCAGTATCTCTGAGCAAGGTAAATTACTAAACTTCCTGGTTGAGATTTTTTTCCCTATTTTTCCTTATATCTTAGGAAAAAAGCCTAGTAAAGCCTACTCCCTCCAAACTATATTTTACTTTACTCTTCCTTTAATCTTGATGTCTGCTTTGAGAAGAAAATAGATTGCTGTATGAAGGTAAACAAGTTATCCTTGACAGGCAGCTTTATCAGAATAACCTCTGCATTTTTAAAATTCTTTAAACTTAGAATTAAAATACATTTCTGGGCTTACACTCTGAGGCCAGCACAGAGACCTTCAATGAACAAGCAGAGTTTCCATCAGCTGTGACCTCAGTGATGTTGCAACATTCTGCTGTAAAACTCAGATGCTATCTTAGGTGATAAATGCATCTGAGTGGTAGGAAAAGATTAAACTTGTCTGGGGAAGAGCAGCCTAGCCAAAATTTTGATTAAATACATGGGACAAACCCCAACTTCCAGAACACAGGATAAGGAGATTCAGATGGATCATCTCCTTTCAGAGAGCCCCTCTCTCCTCCAATTAGAGAAATTAACTGGGATCTAGTCTTAAAGTGTACTGTTTCAAATGATTACTATTAGCATTTTTGTTCTTGCCATTTTGAGTGGGTAGCACATCAGCTAGAGCTTCATATTCACGACATGATTTCACTTCAGCCAAGGGAGGAAGGGAGATTTTTGGCATTTTCTCAGCCACCATGTTGCAACCTGAAAAGCTCAGAGCTGCTGGAACCTGATCTAGTCCAAGAGCTACTGGGAGAGGCAGAGTGCTGCTGTGGGGCTGAGAGAGCCTGGGTTCAGCTTTAAATAAATGCAACTCACCTGTGTCACAAGCACTGTGCAAGTTTGCCCACAAAAGCTTCAAGGTTCAGTAAAATTTCTGCCTAGAGACTTTCAGTTTAAAGTAATGTTTTGTGATTGAGAGTTCACCTTCTTTGAGATGAATTATAGTAGTTCTGGTAATTTCATGGCCTGTTGGAAACCAGTCCCAAATTAGTGTGCATATTGTCCTGGTGCAGTACAATTCATATCTAAGGTCTGCTGAAAAAACATGTATAAAACTGGAGTTTTTATAAAGCACTGTTGAGGATGCAGAAGGATGATGTTGTTGTGTCAAATACTTCACATTTTCACACACCTGGACAAAGCTCATGTGCTATCTGTGCTGACCTTGAAGGGAAGAATTTCCATGAATATGTTCAGCATTTTCACACTGCCAAAGGAGGATGGCTGGCTGACTCTGGTCTGGGAGAAGCCTGACTGAACACTCCTGCTAAGCTTTTTGGGGAATATCATGTATATTTTATGATTTTTAGGGAGTACAGCTGAGTCTCCACAGAAGCTTGTCTTCCTAAAATGGGACTGGAGGGGAATATAAGTGCCTTCTTCAGAACCCTGCAGATGGTTGTACCTACATCTTTTAATTTCCTCCTCTCACGGGTTCTTTGATCAGACAGGAAGCATTGGCTGTTCCTCACTAGCTCTATTTCTGGTGACCACCACTTCTGGAACTAGTTTGTTTGATTAGCCAAGGATAAAATAGTGCTGTTCCTCCCCCAGGTTACGAAACCAGATAGATAACATGTGGAGAAACTTCAGGGCAGGGCTCCAAGGGACCTTGGCTGCATCAAAGGCAGGACATTACTGATGTGTCCTGGAATTTGAGTTGGGGCAGCTTCTGGGAGAATTTACCAAGGCTGGTGTCTGACAGAAAGCTGAGCCTGTGTAAAAGGAGTGTGCATCTCCCCAGAGCAGCAGTCAGCTCTGCCTTCACCTGCTGCTCCGCAGTGTGTGAAGGTCTCTGCGTTCTCAACACAACTTGTTCTTTCATGGTCTCAGCCTGCACAGAGCCTGACACAGCCCTCCTGGTTGTGCCTTGTCCTCAGCAAGTGTTGGAGGAGAGATAGGGGTGCTCTAAAAGGAGATGGACCCATTTGCATCTCCTTATACTCTTTTCCAAATGTCTGAGTCTTAATGCCATCAGTTGCTAGGAATTCCTTTCCTTTGAATGGATTTTATTATGCAACCCATGTGTGTGGAGGGTTTCTTTCCCAGAACTCTTCCTGGCTCCACCAGAAGCCAGGCTCATCGTTTGCTGGTTGGTTTGGATCCCCTCTGATGGGTCTCATTCTTTCCGTGGTTGTGGAAGGACCTTTGACAGAAAACTTGGGGAACAGTGTAGCAAAATCTCGTTTTATGTTCTACAAACTTAATTTAGTGAAGTGTAGGCTTTCCTTTGACTGTGTTTTAAAATTAGTATATACTTGATGCATTGATTAAGAAATCATAGAATCACAGACTGTGCTGAGTTGGAATGGATCCATGAGGATCATCAAGTCCAGCTCCTGGTCCTACACAGGACACCCCAGGAATCACACACCACGTGCCTGACAGCATTGTCCAAATGCTTCTTGAACTCTCACAGGCTCAGAAAACTCCATGGGAGCACGCATTAACCAGGGTTAGGCCTGGCTTGGTCCTTTGCTCTGTTTCCTGGGTTTGTGTGTGCAGTTTTGTTGCCCCTGTCCCTGTGTTGGGGACATTCTCTGTGCACAGAGAGCCATCCACCCCTGCCTCCCCGCACCTCTGTAGCCACAGAAACACAGCCTGGCTGCCACAGGTCTGGCTGTGAAATGCTGGGAGCCTCACAGAGGATGTCAGAGGTACAACGTTTAGTGAGAGTGTAAATAACTGGGTTTTGTTTAGGAGAGAATTGAGAGACTGGAAACAATCCCAGCTATATGGTTGAGTAAGGAAAAAGCAAGCCATTGGTTAATACAAGTGAAGCAGAAGTTTTAAAAATAGCATTATTTAAAATATTATCAGACCCCAGTTTTTGGAACTTCATGAGCTCTGTAAAGGAGATTATAGTAGTTATTACTGCAATGATTAATTTCATTTTTCTGGCTGGATCACGTCTGCAGCTGTGATCTGTGTATTCTGAAAGTTTGAATTCAACTCCATTGAGGGGAAATGCTCTTCTGAAGCATTTTGCTTCTTTTCAACAATGACACTATTATGTGTCAACTATACATGTTGCCTATTTTTATACTGCATTCTACTTTCACTGCTATAATTATTTCTTATGTGTTCACTGCTTGTTGTCTACTATGAGATGTTCAGCCTGCAGCTATGTTGTTAAAAATATACTGAATTTCACCCATTTTCTCCTTAGTTTGTCCTTTACTCTTCCTATCCCTTCATCTGCAGTAAATCTGTATTTGGTATTGTAAATTCATAGGAGAAGGAGAATGATGCTCAAACAATTCTGTTTCCTACAAGTGTAATTATAATTTTCAAATCTGAGGAAGAGTTGATAGGTTGATATTTTCAAGCAGTGTCTGGTTTTGCTATACTCAACATCATCGCTGTCTAAAAAGTTTGTAATTGTCCTTTTAAAAACTTTTACTAATGTATTCAATTATTATTCATTAATTTTCTTATTTTGGGCTAAGTTGGTGTGTACTATTTGATTCTATAATAATGTAATTTTTGAATGCACTAAACTAAGCTGGACAAGAACTGGAAAAAGTTAATCTGAATTAAATGTTTATGTGCAGAATTGCATTGGGAAAATAGAAGATATAAATTACAGCTGCTGCAGTTACAGTATTTTGGTGTATGTTTGTAAAGGGGAACTACAAAAAGCAATTGTTTAGAAGCATCTGCCATGGTATAAAATGGCCAGATGGAGATCACTGCACTTATTGACTGCACCTTGGCAAGGGGATTGTGTGAAAGCTTCTCATCTGGTACTGTGCAAATTTAGATGGCTTTGCTTAAATTTGCCTCCAGAGCCTTTAAGTTCATCTTCAGGTTGTTTAAGCAGTGGTATCTTTCCAGTGAAGTAGGTAAGAAATGCTCACCCAGCCTGCTATGGCAGATCAGGGTGCGGTGAAATGGAAACTAGCTTGGAGCAATATCCTCAGCTGTTTTAACCAGCTCCCTAGACAGATAATTTACTGATTTTTTTGGTTGTAGTGTTAGTTCTTGCTTGTTTGTTTATTTGATGTTCCTGTCTGTTAGTTTTGTTTTTGTTAATCACTGACTACAGAAATACATTTTAATGCTATCTGAACTTGTGTAATGGATGTATCTACACAAATCTATCAGACATTTAATATTTTATATTGGTAAAAATACCTTTCATAACTTATGGCCTTAGGTACTCTGTGTATTGTTTTGTAACTATGCATTATTAAAATGGCTCCACATGTGAGCTATATCTGTTTAATAGACCATTAATTTTACAGGTTAAAATATTGGATAATTGTAACGGAATTCAAATTTAATCTTGAATGTTCACCACTAGGCTGAGAAGATGTAATTTGTCTCAGCTGGAGCACTTGGTTTAGATAGATCACCATTTAAAAACTGAATTCACAAGGCATTTATTAAGCCCTTGAAGAATCCAGTAATTCTTTCCACTGGTGCTTCTGAGATGTCCCAAGAAAAATTCTGCACCCATCAAACTGCAGCTCCATGGAGAAAATAAAAGATAAAAAGTGACTTGCTGTCAACACAGTCTAATAGCTGAACATTTAAAATTTTATACTGTAGTCCTTTTGCTAAAGTAAGAATCCTTTCTTCTTAAAAAACATGTGAATGGAAAAGAAATGAAAACAAATTCTCAGCCATAACAGTGAGACTTCATGATGCAGATTTAGAATGTCAAACCCTTGCTCAAAAATCAGATAATTGCCTCATAACATCCAAATGGGAAATATCTTCTCTTATTTCAAAAATGCAAGCCATGATCTAGAATGTTCTTTTCCACCTTGTTGTTAAAGCTTATTTTTCACTAAGTTCTAAAACAATTTTATAGCTGTTCTGCAGAACAGCAGTTCCCTGAATCCCTAATCCCACAGATATTTAGTACATATTTAACCTCAGGCATATAAGGGACAACTTTTAGTAGCTTGAAGATAGGCCAGTTTGTAAACACTTCTACAGCTTTTTTTTTTCCCCTTGGGTTTTTAAATGGAAAAGCAGGAAAGACTTAAAAAAAATAATTACCTTCTGAAGAAGATGAGGAATCATGGCTTCATCACAAGAGTCAAGGGCTGCACATCAGACACTGAAGTCAACTGTATATTGAAGGCTCAGGGATGACTTTGAAATCTTTATATTCTTTGGCAGTGTCTGTTCTTGAAACTTTCACTTCCTGTACCTTATTAATGCACTGGTGTGGCTTGTTCATCACTTATTTATGATGCCATCCAGAGGTTAATTACCAAAATAATTGTGGCACGTGTAAGATCAAAGTTGGAGCTCATATTTGGGCTGGGCTAGGAGTGGCAGCAATTCCCTACACTGCAGACCCCAGCGATTTTCTGCAAGGTCAAGCCATAAGGAAGAAAGTGCAGGGCAATTGTCTGAATTAAAGTGGGAATTGTACCACAACTGTAGTTGGAGTGAGTGGTTCAAGAGCAATGCTAATAACTCTTTTGGTCTTCAGAGAAATGCTCAATTTACTTGACAACTCTTTTTCAGGGCCATATTTATTATAAACATCTGCCTCACAGGAATGCCCTTTACCTTAATAACACTCTAATTCAGTTGTGAGTCCCTGTTTTAAAATATTACTTAGACTGGGAATAAAAGGTTTTTGCAGCCTGTTTTTGTTCTTCCACCTTCCCTTAATGAGTCATTATGCCCTTCATTTCCCTAAGTCCTTATGCAAACTCTGCAATGAAGGAAAAAACCCATAATTTGAAGTTTTAAAACAATTTTGTGAAAGGATTTTGTTAGTACCTTGAAAATGCCAACTAATTTCTTCCTGCTTTCTTGATGACCTTTTCAAAAAAACCACTAAATTTGTTCTAGTACTTCAAATTTTTCCCTAGGCAAACTTTCCCACTGATTTAAGTGGCAATTTTGCTTGAAAATATAGTTGCAATTCTTTACTTTTTTTCTTTATTTGTTACTTTTAGTGGCTATAGTGATTTGAAATCTTGTTCTTTTTTTGCTGTTCCTGTGAAATTTATTGGTAGCTGCATTCTGTAACTCATTCAAAGGCCTTTGTTCCTTGGTTGCACAGGTTTTATGAGCACATTGTTTTTCTTTGAGAGATGTACTATTTGAATCTGTCTTTACTGCTGTCTAGACTTCCAGTCTGTAGTAATAAACGTATTACCTCAATATTTCACATGCAGTCTGATATTTCTATCTTTAACATGCCTCTGACTTAATTTATGGCCATTATTATTACATCATGCAAGGTAAACTAGCTACATAAATGAAGTACTCAGTTGATGAAAGCTAGCGTAATTTTTGAGGCTTTCTAAATAAGTCTTTGTTGGAAAATATCCTGTGTGTAAAGTTTGTGCAGGATTGTGACAAAGTGCTGCTGTGTGATGCCAGCTCCTCAGGAGCAGCACCCAGGGGCTCTTGGAGTTACTCTGAGTCTGCAGCCTGCTGCTGCTGACCATTTGGTTTGCTGTTTAGAGATTAAACTGTGCAGATTGCTGATAGTAATTTGTAGTCTAATCTGGTGTACTCATCTTGTTATTTCAGATTCCCAACTGTATTGAAAATTGCAGTTTTGTAGGGTGTCTTTTCAGTGAAAATTTGTCTTTGTTTGGGAAAGGTGGGCACTTTTATATCACATGAATTTTCAGGCATCAAAGGAAGATGCTTCTCTAAAATTTTAAAGGCTAAACAAATATCTGTGCTTCAGATAGGGCATGGGAAACTGCTGTGATAGTGAGATGTAATCTGATTTGTACCTAGACAGGCAAATTGTCCAGAAATTAAAAGAATCAAACATAAAGGTGAGGAGAGCATAATAAAATTATAGAATTATCAGGTTGGAAGAGACCTTTAAGATAAAGTGCAGCCAACAACCCAGCACTATCACTGCAACCCCTAAACCGCTAAACATTATCACTGAGAATGAGAAATGCTGAATGATATTGCTGGAAAGCTGAAGTGCAAATACTTCATGTCACTCTGAGGAGAGTGATTTCAGAGGCTGAACTCACTTCACAGTTTTTATGTAGCTCCATTTGTTATGAAACTACATGGGGATGTTGGGGCTTGCTCCAGAAACCAGAGCAGCACCTCCTAAAGATGCTGTGTGGCTGCTAATGGACTTCATGGGACATGTGTCAGCCTAGAGGTCACCATCCCATCATTGTCCTTCTGTTACAGGAGGTGGCATCTGTGCAGAGCAAATGTCTCTGCTATCATCCTTCTCCCAGAGACATTATAAAGTGGTAAATCTACACCTGTTCCATTTCCAGGTAGAAGCTGCTACTTAAAGGACTTGTTATTATGGCCAAAATGTGGCAAGTAAAGCCCTTCTCCTTTGTGCTCTTCACACCAAGTGTTGTGAGGGAAGCTGTCCAGAAGGACAACTAGGCTGCCCTGATCAGATGGGAGCTCTGGCTGGGGTTTTCAAACTTCTTTGATTTTCTGACATACACAGCCTGTGTGTAAAATAAAATAATGACGAGCCATGTCTGGATCAGGCAATTCTCTTTTTTTACAAGCAGAACAGAGCCAACAAGTCCTTTATACCCAGTAAACAACTTGGTTATTTTCCACTGTCCTCTTTGTGGCTGTCAGCAGAGGCAATGTTAATAGTACCAGGAGGATACTTGGGATCTGTTACAGGCAAAAGGGAGGGATATCAGATAATGTTCTTGTTTCAGGCAGTAATAACACATAATCTGAACTGTCTACCCAGTAAAACGATGTGAGGTGAGGTAAAAAGGCTTTGTGTACACAGAGTAGTTTCATCTAATTAGCCTAGCTTACAAAATAAGAGCAAAGCCAGGTTTTGACATGTCCAGTACCAAGGTTATGTATTCATTATTCTTGGAGAGCTTATATCATCTAAGAGTTGCCAGCACACAGTGATGTCTATGGCTACATCTTCAATGATGTGATAGCTGCATCCCAGGTGGCTTCTCCTGATGACAAACCTCCTTTTAACACAAAAAGACTGATGCCTTTTTATTTAATGATACACCAGAAGCTAAGAAAAAGAAGCTTTAACCGGTCAGTCTGGGATACATGCATTTTTAGGCTAGCAAAGTATTTCTGTCCTTCTTGTGGTTTTGTTTTTCTTTCTTTGTGTTCAATTTTATTAATGAAACACTGGTTTAAATTGTCTATTCCTGAGGAGAATTCCTGAATGCAGAATAATGTGAATAGCCAAGAAATCTGTAATTGTTCATCCTCCATAGTATTTGGATGCAATTCCTTCCTAAGGTCTGCCCAAATTAAAATGTTTGGCTGTAAGTTGATACGTTTGTGGATTTGAGGGAGGTTGTGGATTTTCAGTGACCAGCAGTGCAGTAAAATGCTGTAGGCATCCTGTCAGATGGACCATCCTGGTTCTGAGAGAGCTGGGAGCTGCTGGGAGGCACAGAATGGTGCTGCCGCAGCTCCTCCTCTGGCTCCTCTGCTGCAGAATTACTCTTTCCTGCACCCAGCTCTGTCTGCAGTTCTCAGGGACATCCAGCTTGGCTCTGTCTGATTCTCTGGCCTCTGCAGCAGTCAGCACTGGTGTGCTGCACTCACCTGTGACAAGGGAGCTGCAGAATTGGGGAACCAGCCCTGAGGAAGGGCTGGGTGATGCAGCATAGCTGACCCCATAGGTGGGAGCACACTGATGCCAGCCTGGACACTGGGACACAGCTGTGGAAGAGGATTAGCACAAAAAGCAAAGCTTGGTCCCTTTCTTCTAACAGAATTCTGTCTGGAGGGATGCCTGCTCAGTGCTGAGGCACTTTTTTCATCAGAGTGAAAAAACTCCCTAAAACTAGTAGCTACTAAGTATGAGTAAGAGCCAGATGTGCTGACTGGCTGGGGAGGGTGCTGCAGGGCAGCTGGCCTTCATAGTGTGGTTTGCTGGGGTTGAGGATGGAAATTCTCTGTCAGAGGGAAGTATATTACAATTTAGAGACATCTTTTCATTATTAGTGCTTTAGTAATGACTTGTGTCTTTAAGCTGAAATAGTGCAAAATGAAGCACAGGATGGGCAACAGTGTCACAGTGCTCCTTGCAACCTCGAACTCTTCACAATGCAGATTCCCTTTTATTATAAGTCCTTCTGACTAAATTAGGAAACCTACAGAGAAACATCAGTTTTTAAATTAATAATTTAAATTTTGATGCACTTTCTAAATGAATTCATTGCCTTTTTTATTGCTTTCTTACTTACCTCAATTACTAAGGAGTCGGTTCCAGGCAAATTTTAAAAATATCCTTGTGGCAACTTTTCACTACTATTTGGCTTTTATTTGCAAATGTCTAAAGAGATGCTGCAGAACAGTTTTATATAGGTGTATAAACCTTTATTGTTTCTTTCCAATACTGGCTATTCCTCCTAGATTTCACAGTCCTGATAATGTAAAGGCTGATGATGAACTGCTGGAATATTTGTCTGTGTTCTCTCTGGCAGCATTTGCCTTGTTGCTAAACTACCTATTTTTCCACTCTTCTTTAAGAGCACTTAATAAGGGTTAATGCTATTTCATGACTTGATTTCATAATCAAGTCCTGCCAATGCTAATCTGCTCAGTTCCTGTGCAATTAAGTGACCACACACTGCCTACACTTGTTAACTGAAAGTCAAGTGACTTTTAAAGATGGTCTGACTAAATCAAGTGGAAATGTGACCTTGTGTTAGTTTTTTTCTATACACATAACTCTGTGTTGTTCACTGAAGCTTTTTTTTAGTTGGTTTGGCAATTTCAAATCCACAATATCAAACATAAAGAAGTACAAAATCCTGAGCACTCTTTCCTTTATATTATTAAGCCATTCACCAAATTTTTAATGTGTTACTATGTCAAAGTTGCCCTTTTTATACAAAAAAGGAGCAAAAAATAATAATTTTGAAAATACTCAGTGATTTAAAAAATAAAATTAATTTTCCTAAACAATTTAAAGTAACATCCTGTAAGGATGATATTTTACATAAAATGCTAAAATTCTATGGATAAAACACTTCCAGCACCTTATGCTTAAATTTTTTTGGTCTGCTAATGGCTAAAATGTAAATAGTTGTTTGTAATTTTTGCATTTGAATACTCTTAAAATTCCTCTTTAAAAGAAGTATTCATCTTGCATAATTTATCATAACTAATATTTGCAAACTATGTCCTGAAATATCCACCCAGTTACCTTGAAAGGTGCATGATATATGTATATATAGATACATAGTGCATGTATATATATTTATAGGTGCTACAGCACAAGCCAGGAACCTCTTCAGTAGCAATTCTCTTCTGAGTGGAACCATAGATCAGCAGGTGAAGGCAGACACTGAGTGCAGCAGGGACTGAACCTGCTTTTATGGTCTGCACAGCACAAATAATATTTAGTGCTGGCAGATGGAATGGAGCGCTCAGGCCTCGGCAATAAGGAACAAGAGCACAGCAGATAAGGAAACCCTGAGTGTGGAGGGCATAACTCTGCAGCAGACACGGTGTTTGGATGAGGAGCAATATAACAAACCAATTATGTGCCAGTACAAACAGTCCTGGGCAGGAATGCTTTGAGCCAGGCTCTTGGAGCACGTGGCTCGTGCAGCCCAATTTACATCAGCTCGTTTCTGTGAGTGACTGACCACCTTACCCTGGAGCTGCTGAGCTCTGAGCATTTCTCAGACAGTCCCAAAAACTCACAGCTTGAAATGTTGTCACCTTTTCGACCTTTACAAAAGAGGACATTCCAAATTTGCTTTTGTCAGCTAATAGGAATATATTTATTACCAAGTAAAAATGGATGAAAATGAAACTGAAAGTTTTAGAGCAACCTCAAATTTTAAAATTTTATTCTGTGAAATAATACAATTGTTTTACCTCTCTGTCTCTATTAGAATACTTTAGCATGATTCATGTGATGGGAAATTACTTTTTTGGACAATAAGCAAATCATTGGTTTATCTTCACAAATTGGCATAAATATTTGTATTCTCTGGCTCTTGGAAATTTTCCCCAAGAAACTGCTCAATAAATCCTCATTTGAAGCTTCACCTCAGATTGTATTTTTTAATAATGTATTTTTTAATAATGTCTCATTACATGAACTTCCCTGTCTGCGCCTTTGAGTTCACTTAGACACACAGCAATTCTGTCCCTTTACTCTGCATTAACTCCTGTCACATAATGGTATGTTAGCTTTTTTTTTAAAAAAATATTATTTATTTTCTCTCCACTGGTATGTCATGTAAGAAATGACTGCAGAAACCAGGGAATTAAAACTGCCAAGATGTGGTTCCTCTGGTTGGAATTAAACAATTGAAAGAAAACGCATTCCTAAACAACAGTAAGAAAAAGAAATTCTCCAAACTTCAGGAATAGGATAAATGAGTAACTGGAGTTATGGCATATTTTAATGTGTACAGGAAGTTCTTTACTCATGAAGAAAAGAAATTTACTTTGTGATATCCCAAATGAGAGGTTTCATTAACCTGTACTTGAAACTGAATGAAAAATAGACTTTGAACTGTTGATTCAAGAAATCTATAACCTTTTTCAGTGTCTGAAGACTGCACAGGATTACTGGGTTCAATTTTTGTCTGCCACTGTGTATGTAATACCATATAATAACTATGTATATAATACCATATAATACCAAACTCTGAACCTATAGTAGCACAATAGGCAAATTTAAATTTCTATAGCTGTAGTTTTTTTCTGTACACTGTGGTTTTCTTATTGTGAAAATATGATAGTAAAAATAGCAAAAAAAATAAAATAATCGAAGAGAAGAAAAAAAATGCACTCTTTTAAATGCTATTTAATTTTCTGAATTCTGAATTTTGCCAGTGGCTCGAATGGGAGAGGACAGTCTGCCTCCTGCTGAAAAGGAGTAGGTTAAACTTTTATTGCAAGATTACCTTTAAATTTTATTGTGACTGAATTGTAGTCAGAAAATGTCCTGGTCAGTTTTTGTTTGTTCCAAAGTATCAGGCAGGTATTGGGGATATATCTCAGTAAGTGCTGAGACAGCTGAAAGGCTGCAAAGAAATTGGCTCTATAAATTCTGGCATTAGGGTCCCAGTGGGGTCCCTTGCTCTGAAAATAAGAGAGAGCTCACAGTGTGAGTGTTGTAAGTCAGAAGGTTCTTGTGGGTGTTTGGTGTGCTCCCTTTGTATTGTTTTACCTTCATGAAAGTACAACACATTGAAAAAGGATGGAAGAGACTGTACAACCTAACTGTGTTCCTGAGAATCCTCTACTTCCCATGTCCTTCCCTAACAGCTTGCTGCAGAAATGTTTGTTAATGTTTATTTCCAAACAGCTCGCCCTATATTGCCTTTAGAACCAGCAGATAGGGTGACACTCTCCAGGGGACAGGACATTTTGTGTGCTAAAGTAATTAAATTCAGACAGAAGTCATTCTTAAAACAAATAAATTCCACATTTAGAGCCATGTACTTGCCTCTGTGGGAGAAATTAAATAATGATGCATTGATGGGGGACCAGAGAGATTTAATGGAGCTATCTGCCAATAGTCCCTTTCCAGTTGCTGCCATTTCACTACAGGAATTTCAGGGTTTCTTCAACTGGGATTTTTTGGGTGCCCTTTAAAATCTTTTAGCTGAGATAACTAGAATATCCCTTTGGCTCTTAGTTTTTTGTAATAAAATATGAGAATGGAGGCCATGCTGTTTGAAGCAAGTAAGTAAGGAGAAAAGAAAATCAAAAGAAAAAAATGCAAAAATGTCACACAGTGAATCTTAGAGGATTCTTTCTTTTGTTGTTGAAATTTTGGTTTTGTTCAACAGTTTTAAATAGTTGCTTCATTTCCAGGCTTCAGAATCACAGAGAACAGTCAGTAAGATTTCTTGCATTTTCTATGTGGGAAATAATTACTTGCATATACACCACTTCCAGTGAACTCATATTTGTGGGTTGTCAGTGTCTCTTCTAAGGACTGGATGACTTTACATGCAGATTTTGAGAGTCTTCCAGTCTAGAGTATATTGCATTTTTTTAATGTGCATGTGTGTGACTAACTACAGTATCTATTGAGATTTTTGAATGTGATGCTTAAAGATTTCCAATAATCTCAGCAGGATTTACCAGGTCTAGAAACAGATCAGCACTATCTATGCAGAGCACTCCAAAATTCAGATACCCCAAGAATATGAGTTACTGAAGAGTTTCAGATTGGATATCAGGAAAAATGTCTTAACTGGAAGAGTTGTCAAGCATTGGAACAGGCTGCCTAGGAAGTGGTTTAGTCACCACCCTTGCAAGTTTTTATAAGATGTGTAGATTTGGCACTTTTAGTGGTGGATGTGGCAGTTCTCGGTTCATGATTGGACTCAATGATCTTACAGGTCTTTCCCAACTGAAATTATTTTATTATTCCTGCTGTCCTTTGCTGCCTGTTTTGTGTTGTGGTTTTTTTTTTCCAGATACTTAGCATGTTTATTCAAGACATCTCTACCTTGAAGTTTGTATCTCAGCTGAATTGAAATTTGATGGCTGAGGAGCTTAACTCAAAAAAAACCAAAAGAAACAAAAGATGCTAATTGTAGAAAAGGCTTGAAATCCAGCCTTGGTAGGGTGTGTTGCCCATTTTTTAGTAAGTAAAATGTTCTCTTTGTGGGTATCTTTGTTTACATAGGAAAGCAGCATTGCCAAAGGAAATGCAAAAGGATTTGTACAGAGAAAAAGCAGCTCTCTAACTGCTTATGAGTAGTAATTATGTGAATGGTTTAATGCAGAATGCAATTGTCTGGTGAAAGGTAAATGCATTGGAAAGGCTCAAGCTCAAGCAAAAGCCCAGTTCCCATTAAAATACATGTGAATGATACACCTAGAAACAAAAGAAACTGGTTTTGATGGTACAAAACTGGTAGCTGATAACAATGAAGGCATTTGGAGCTGCGCTTCTCACAAATCCCATCCCATTTCCCCTCCTGCCTGCTGCTTATCTCTAAGGCTGGGCTCCCACTCTGCATCATTACTGACTTCACCCAGAGTCCTGAACAATGGGAGAGCAGTGACAAAATATTCAGGCACTCACAGCAACTGCCAGAGTGGCAGCAGCAGAGGGAAGGGACCGAGCAGAGCAGGAGGAGCTGGTGCTGACAACAAGGACACATCTGACATCTCTCTGACATGGGCAGAGCCTGGCCAGGTCTGCCTGCCAGCACCGACTGTAAACTGGCACCCGTGCGCTGCAGAGAGGGGCAATAAATAAATAACATTGTTTTGTGCACAATGAGGATGAGTCAGGATGCTGATGAGGCAGGGGATGATTCATGGCCAGCCCTCAGAACTCCATCAGCTGGAAGCTATTTTGCTTGCCCTCAGGAATTCATTAACTGGGATGGGGAAAGAGATAGTTATTGCTGTGTTACTGTTGTGCTTGGCTACTATATGTTAATTTACAATTGTGCCATGTTCAAGGAAATTGCTGCTTATTCCTCAGGTGGCTGTAGCAAGGATACTGCGTGGAGTTGCATATTTTAGGATGTGTGTCCACTAGGTTGAATCCTTCTGCCATTACAAGCCATGGAAGTGAGCAACTAAAAACAAATTAACTGTAGTCTGACTTCTGCTCTGCCACAAGTGCTAATATTCCACAGTATTTCTGAGGAAATATTAACATGTTTTTTCTCAGTCCTGCACCTAATATTTTAATTCCTTTTACATAATTTAGTACCTTTTTCTTCCTAGAATGTGACAGAATGCCAAGGTCCCAAGCTACACTTGTCCTTCTCACTGCAAGAGATATGCAAAGCAAAAGTGTAGCTCAGTTTGAATTATAATTTCCTTAAGCTGTGCTTCTTCATGGCCATGAAAGAGCTCCATCCACTGCTGCATCCTGTTCTTGCACATGGATGGAGTTTGTTGGTCCTGTGCCTTTTCTTTGTTCATCAAGTGTAACTCTAAATAACACAAAAACTCATCAGATCTGTCACAAATGCCATGTGAGGGTGCTACAACTTGGGGAACAGAGGCACAAATTTAGAAACTAACTTGTGTGGTAGAAAAATTACGCAAGTGGTTATTCTGAGAGGCCACTAAAAACTCCAGGCTCATTTTCCTTACCTGGGAGGATTTGAAGGGAAGGTTCTAAAGGTAAAAGAAAATTCTTACGTGGCCATATGTATTGTTTAAAAGTTCTTATTTTTCTATCTTTGTTACAGCTTGACAACTGCGATTAGAAGCAAATGTCTAATTTGAGAAGGCAAATTGGGCAGTGTGGGATCCAGATGGATCTTTTTGCTGAGTCTGGGATTTTGTTTACAAATGTTCCACTCAAAAAAAACCTCAAAACAAAAAACAAAACAAAAAAAACCCCCAAACAAACAAAAAAACCCTTAAAAATTCCCTACATACAGTTAATATAGTCATTAAAAAATGCATTTGAATTTCATATATATTTAACACATGTCCTCAAGGTAGAGATGCTGAATTTTCCTGCTAGATTTTAACTTCATTTTAACCTTTTCTGTTCCTTGGTCTTATTTTCCCTTTGAATATGAATTTTATCATGCTGTCTGAGTATTTTTCTTCAGCTGAGCTTTTTTCCCATGTTTCCAAATGAAAAGAGCCTCCTTCTGCTTCACTAGTTGCATTTGTGTGTTACAACACGTCACTGCAGGAGGATTATGTTTGTCAAACAAAATTAAAGCATATTTAAAAAACAGACTTCTCCAGTGCTCTCTAGGCTCCTGGAATAAATTTTGTGACACAGGAGGCAAATTCAACATGCTTTTGACTGAATTTTAGACAGAAGATTTTTTTATATCTACTCAGGATGTTGCTCAGGATGGTGTGTCAGTGAACAAGTCTAATTTCTGTGGCAGTTTATTTTGTCCAAAAGTTTAATTTTAATAGATAGTGAAGTTTTTTATTCCCTTTCAAGTTGCATTTGATGCATAAGTTGTGTACTGCCTTACAGGTGGCATAACTTTTTTAGTAATGTATGGGAGAAAAAAGGCTGGTTAGTGGTAAAAAGAAGTTAAAAAAACATATATGGAAAATTATTTGAAAATTAATTATATGGAGGAGATTGCAAGAAAAAAACCTGGAGATTTGGTGGTCAGGACAGGGAGAAGGATTTGAGACAGAAACATGCAGAAGGAAATAGGTGTTAAAGTAACTTTACCTTTTACCTGTGTAATGCTAAATCCGAACAGGTGCACAATAATCTGGAATTTGGTATTTTAAAGATTGTGACATTTCTTTTCTTCATCTCTTTCTTTCCTAGATTAATGTCCATTGAGTCTGACCAACTTTGTGTGTTGGCTGCTTTTTTTGGGAGATTCCATTACTATTCATTAATCATATTTAGGCAGGATGAATTCCCATGTTCTTGCCTGAACAGTAAGTACATCCAAGGCTGATTGGACACCCCAATATAGCTCTCAAATTGTTTTGATCTGAGTTTTTCAATGAGTTTTTCAGTTTTTTGTATATTGTATGATTTGGGAGTTGATTGAGCAAGCCTGACTCAATGCTTATGTTTCAATTCTTGTCAGTGGAAAAAATGGAACAAATGATTCCTGATACAAACCAGAGTCTGCCTGGGGTCTAATTTTATATCACCATTATAAATGTTGCTCTTGCCAAGTCCCATGCACTCCCTAGAGTGGCCACTTGGTTTGCAATTTTGAGTTTATGCTTGTGCTGAAGGATTTCACTGTGTGCTTTATGGTGAGCCTCCAGCATTCCCATCTTTAAACTCCTTGCAGCAAACTCTCCCTTTGGAAAGCAGTGCCCATGCAGTGAGAGGTTAATCACCTCCTGCCACAACAGTTACCAAACTACAAGGTGGGAACATGCTCAGCAACTCTCTGTGTGCTGTAGGACAAAGGCAAACTGTTTCTGCAATGTTTGTTTATTTCTCCCGTGTCTGTTTAACAAATATTTTTGAAATATTTGTAGTCACCAGTTCTTCACGGTTATTGAGTGTGCTAACTCTGTGATTGGAGTCAGTTGATATTAGATTTCTCTGCACTGTGTTCCTTGTTCCCTTTTGGAATTCTGCAAGAATAATTCACACCTTCTGAACTGTCTGTAGATGCTACTTACTGAAATCCTCACAGGCAGGTTTCATGGTCAAAAGATATTTTCTGTGCTTTTTGGCTGATCCAGCCTACTGACCTGCAGGTAGCCCCTCCAAAAAGCCAGCTATGCTTATTACTCTGTCCAGATTTGGGGTAAATGGTCAGTACAGACATTAGGTATGCATGCCTGTTGGTTTTTTAGCAATGTATGACAAAGTTCTTGGTTTGATAATAGTTACTAGTGAGTGACTTCATAATTTAAATTTACTTAGATTTTTTATTTCCCCATTGATGTCTAATTGTTCAGTTGTTAATTGGTTGGGATATTATGTATCTTCATCTTGCTCTGACTCCATTTACACCTTGGCAGACAAGAGCACCACTAGTCCTCCTGGATCCCTGGGGTGCCATGGCATTGCTTTTAGGAGTTGGGGAAGGATTTTGTATATACAGAAGTAAATGGCATATGATCCCTGTCTTTTTTACTCAGCCTTCAAGGAAAGTGATGAACAAATGGTTGTATCTTGCAGGGAATGAGAGACCTTTTGCAGAAAATGGCTAGAGAAAGGTCAAATTTGTGACTATTGTATCTTGTGAAATATACATTGTGAAACTAATGAAAAACTTATGGAACTGGTTTTTACTGAGCAGAGGAAAAGCAGAATCAGGCCCACAGGGAGAAGCAATAAGTATGGAATACGAACAGTACAATAATTTTATTTACACAAAGACTTAGTAAAACAAGCTGTGTTATTTTAGCTGAGTCTGCCTGATTTGCTATCCAAACACAATATTAATGATACATAATTGGCACCCAACCAGTGCCACAGCAGAGGAATGCTGTTGTGCAATGTTCTGCTCTCAGACCAGCTCCATTTCACGGCGCGTTACCGGCAGGGGCTGCCACACAGCGCCGAGAGAGAGCAGCAGCCCCGCGTGTGCTTTTGGAAGATGTGTGGCAATCCTCTGCGAACATGACAAACCCAAGGTGTTTCAGGCTGCCTGTGCTCTGCTCCAGAGGCTGCTGCAGCCTTTGGTGTGAGGTGGATCAAGCACTGGATGCTTGCTCAGGTCCCAGATCCCCTCTGCCTTCTGCTGTGCTGGTTCCCATCCAAGAGCTCCAAGGAGCCCAATTCTGGCAAATGCCCCACAGTTCTGCAGGCACCACTGCAAAGGAGCACAGGAGATCTTGGTTTGCTCAGAAGCAAGTGGGAATAAATATGATCCTTTAATACTTCATTCTCTGACAGTAATTTTCTTCCATATTTCTTTGTTGATTTTTTTGCAGTTGTATTTCTTAATTTTCTTCCGTTTTTTTTTTTTGTACTCTTGTAATGCCATATTAATGGCATCCTTTAGAAACTGTGGTGTTCTCTGCAATATTTTGAGTTTTTCAGTACAGTCAGCTTCTATTAATATGTTACAAACACTGTGTTCACTCAAGATGATGGAAGGAACAACTCTGACTCTGTGAAAGGGCTGCATGCTGTGCTCACTAGCACTGATGGGGCATCATTCCTATTTTTACTGATATAACTGGAAACCAGTTATATCTGGAAAAAATAGGAATGATGCCCCATCAGTGCTAGTTATATACAGAGGCTGGCAAGCCTTCATCTTTTAAAAGACAGAGGTTTGAAAAAAAGGAGAGCTGCTTGCTAGAGGCAGGCTATAATTCTGCTCTTTATAGCTCAATAGTTCTGTTTAAAATATTTTAGAGTTAGCAAGTTCAGAACTTGCTAATTCTAGGCTGTGACTGGGACACCTTTAGGAAGCAGCTATTTGTGCTATGAGTCACTGCAGAGCTGGCAAACAGAGCAAAGGTCTAGACTGCTGCTTGTGGTCCTCCCAGGCTCCATTTTCTGTCATTTTCCTATTAGCTGAAACCTGACATATATTTCTGGGGGATACAGAACTGGGTTTTTTGGCACTTCCAACAGTTACAGAGGTTTGAATGTTCCTCTGCTCTCCTCCCTCCCACCCCCTGTATTTGGAACCTTTGCTTCAGTGTCAGCCACATTTGACAGTTGTTTCTTGCACTTCTCTGCAAGTACAGATGCATAACACTGCTGTCACCAGGAAAAATGTGGGGTTTCACTTGTGGTCAGAAAGAGCTTTGAAGTTCGCGTGATGCTTTTCTTTCCTGGAAATTTTTTTGTTCATACATCATTGTATATCACTGTGATTTTGTAGCACGGCTTGTGGTTTACTCTCAGGACACATTTCATATAGGAAAAGGTTTCCACAAAACTTAAGTGCTCTGAGGGACATAGATGGAGTAATTTCCATTTTCCTTTTAATTCTGGGTCACAATCAGGAGCAGTTTTGCTCTGCAGCTGTTGCTGGTTGGGTTAAATTCTGAAGCTGCTTCTTATGTGTATCATGTCAGTGGAAAGATACTGGAACTCCAGTATCCCACTCTACAAATAGTCAAACTTGTGCTTATTTTGGACTTTCTCTAAGAGAGAGCTTCTAGAGGAAACAAACTAAACAGGTTCAAATCCCTTTTGGAAAAGAAAATCTCTTTTAGATTACATGTAACAGATGACACTTGTATTTGCTCTGTTATAAATGTAGACAAATGAGCCAAAATCTTCAAGGGAACCTGTGCACTCTGGATGTAGAGGGAGAAAAGTAGGCTGGAAGGAGTTGAACTAGTGCTTATATGCCCCCTAAATAGATTATATTAGATCAGCCACTGGCAGCAAAGCCATGAGTAGCAGCTTACCAAATAAAAGCACTGTCACATAGAATAGTGCCTGTGTGCCTAGAGCTTTACTCGGTCTAGAGGATATGAATATGGGAAATATTGAGAAGGAAAATATTGTGTATTTTTGTAGTGCTCTTTGCTTTTATCTGTTTGTTTTGTATAGATCTAGGATATGCTTGGGAGCACCAGCCAGTCCTTTTGCACCACTGAGGTCTGGAACATTGACAAGTCCTCCCAACAGGGGTAACAGGTTGTTCACACAATAATACCAAAAATATTTTTCCTTAAACCATGTTTTTCCTGAACTCAGTCTTGGATCTGTGGGGAAGGGAGAGGAATGCAGCCGTCACTTCAAATCAGACTACATTAAAGATTTGAGAGCTGCAAATGGCTCTCCAGTTTCCCCATTTTATCCTAAGCTGTGTTCAGCATTTCCTGCACCTGAGGGTCTGGGTAGCTTTCCCTCACAGTAATGCCATCAATGTCAGCTGTCATTACTCAAAACTGTGGCCAAGCCTGCCCTGTTTGCAGACATGCCACAAAGCCACTCTGTTTTATTGACTCAGCCATTGATTATAGACCTAGGATGTTGTAGGCAATACTTGCATAGTTTAAAGTAGTGAAAATTGTATTATAAACCATCTCATTTCTAGTGTTCAGCACACATCAAACTTATTTCCATGCTGAGGGCATAGGCCATTGCACCAGCTGTGGCCAGTGAGTGCTGTGGGTGTGCACTACAAGGAAACCCACAACAAAATCTGCTAAATTCACACACACTCTTGTATTGAAGCAAACATGATCTCTGCCTGAGTAATGCTTTAAGTTAGATAATACTTCAATTTAAGTGCCACTTTGATATCAAAAGGCTTCTTTTCTATCACATGAAAATTCATAGAAGTCGTTCTTGAAATTAAAGAGGAAAATCATCAAAGCCTTCATTCCATATTGAGATAAATTCAACTCCTCATTCTTTAAGTTTGAAATGAACAGCAAGTCTGCTTTCTGCTTTTTCAATGCCATGCAGTATCATTTTGCATTTGACAGTGAGCCTGGACTGTTTATTCCACAATGTTATTGTGTAGCATCACAAGCTGCCATCTCCAAGTGCTGTTCTTCCATTGGTGGAACTTTTTTCAATGATGTAAATCACAATTACACCCTGGGAAGTGACACTGAAAGCTTCTCATGAAATACATTTGTTTCATGTCCTTGATCAGTGTACAACATATTTTGTCCAGTTCAAAGGGGCAAAGATGTTATTTTCTAAACAGCTGGTGTTGCTGCTGGGCATGAACATCTGGGTCTGGAGTTCTCTCCTGTTTGCAATTCATCAGCTGCCACCTTGGTCTGGCTGGGGCACATGGAGCCATTAAATGGGTCAGGTAGATGATGCATTTTAAATACATGAGTTCATATACACTGAAATAACTACAAGTAACACATTATAGAACTGTAATACACATTGCAAATATTTTCAGTCTGTGTCTTCCCAAGGGCATGTTGGCATTTTCTGTGCAGCACCTTTCTTTGAGTGAGTTCCATATCTCCACACAGGCTGGGATAGAGCAGTGCTTTGTATCTAGAGCCTGCTTCCTGCTAATTTTTTGGGATATTTAAAGGTCTTTTGCTGTGTTTTATTTTATTACTATTAAATTTATTACTAGAGAAAGCAATTACCTAGGAAGAAACATAATTTCTGAGCCCTGAAATTAAATGTCAGTTTTGGGAAAGCTTCCAGATAGATGTAAGAGAATTAATTGGAGATGGAAAAGACTTTTTATGTCTGTGCAAAATATTCCTCTGCCTCTTACCCTAATTCCTCCTGGTTATTTTCTGTACATTTGCTCCTATTGGCATTCAGAAGCTTTTCCACAGTTATTGCCATTTTATCTGTGCTTGTGTACCACTGACTGTAGCACTGTTTGTCATATCTGACCTGTGTGCAACAGGTTGCCCATTGGTGACATAAAGGTTTAGTTAATATAAATTTTATAGCTTCGTGAATGAAATAAACATGTCCTGATCAAGCAGACTGTAAGCCTGGCAGGATATAGGATGCAGGTAACGTGTGTTTATGCACCACCAAACAGAAGTATCTCTACAACTGATTGGATTAGTACCTTTGGGCACTAACTTAACATAAACATTTGATAAAAGTGATGAAACTAACTCCATCATATTCCAGCCACACTAAAAATGTAGCTTGGGAACACTTTTGGCATTGACCAGCTCTTTTGAACTGCTCCATAATGATATAAATGTTTTTCTGCACTGAATAGTGTTAACTTGTCCTGCTGGTTTTGGGTGCAAAAAGTGTCTCAGGTGGCCACAGGTGCCTACAGTTATCTGGGGCCATTGCTGTCTCAGCTGGGCTATAGGAACCAGATACACATCTTCACATCTTTCTGGATCAACCAGAGCTGCCTGCTGCCTGCATGCTTGACTATTACTGCTAAAGGCTAAGTGGGAAATATTCCACACCTTGAGCATGACAAATATGTTCTATCCCTCTGTTGTGAAATTCCAGCTGCAGATAGTGTGGACTTGAGGAATTACACACAACCTCAAGAAACCACAGCGTCATTGCAATATTTTATTTTATCTGTTCTGCTGTTTATCAAGTGGCTGCCAAGAAGTAGGAGGCTCTCATCTTGATTTCTCACTGAAATTAAGAGAAGTAGTTTGTGTACGTCTTCCTGAACACTTTCTGAAACATTCCAGCTGGCGTGATAATTTGTGAGCTATTCTAGCTTGCCTAAAATTCAGCTGCTAAATTGTTTGTCAACTGTATTCCTTCCATTCATTGTGCTCTGGTCTCCTAAATGAAACAGCTGTGGATGTATTTACAGTCTGAGAAGGCTGGAGCAGTGATGGAAGTCTGCAGTTTTAGTCATTGCTCATCAGCTGACGTAAAGGCAAAACCAACGGGGAGCATGTGCTTACATGCTCTCTAGTCTTTAATTATGCCCATGTGTTGCCATTTAATTTGGATGGCTCAGAGAAGTCATTATTCAAAACTTCTGATAATTCAGGTCTGTGGGGGCATATTAAATCCCAAAAATTATATGGAAAAATTGATAAAGTCTCCAGAAAGTACAGCTATGTATAATCATGGCTGTGGTGAAATTTAAATAACTTCTCAAACAAACAATGAAATTCAAAAACCAAAGATCACAAGTTATTTAATGATGTCTGTAATTAGAAAATCTAAAATATACTATTTTCAAGCATCCTGAAATTTTGTTGCCTCAAGCAGGCCTTCCCACAGATCCTTGTACAAATACACTTAAGTTGCTTCTGAAACTTTAGTGACGAAAGAGAAAATGTTCCCGGATTTGTATTTATCGAGAGAATTCACTTTATTACCACAAAGTCACAAATGTCTTTAGAATACTTTATTCTTGTGTTTGGTTTAGAAAAACAGCATGTAATTGACAGCAGTTATCTTAGAGCGTAACCAAAAGATGGCAGCAATCCAATATTTTTTTCTACCAAGCAGACAAGAGACAGTTTATTTACAGTTTTATGAACTCTGCTGTGTTATGGGAAGGGAAAGATGCTATCGATTGTATTTCCTATTGGAAAGGAAGTAATTAAAACAATTTGAGAGGTAAAATAATACTCTGTATTTTTTTAAAATTAATGTAAGGAAACAAAGCAGAGGATGAATGATATTGAGATGAAGAACTTGCTAGACTAAGAACAAATATCTTTTGTTTAAGTTCACCCTGGAATGACAAAAACCACAAAACCAGGCCCCCCTTGGATGTCCCTGGATGGAGGTGTGTGCTCAGCCTGGGCTCAGGGATGTCCCCAGGGGTGTCCCTGGATGGAGGTGTGTGCTCAGCCCTGAGTCAGGGATGTCCCCACGGGTGTCCCTGGATGGAGGTGTGTGCTCAGCCCTGAGTCAGGGATGTCACGGGTGGGTGTCCCTGGATGGAGGTGTGTGCTCAGCCTGAGCTCAGGGATGTCCCCAGGGGTGTTCCTGGATGGAGGTGTGTGCTCAGCCTGAGCTCAGGGATGTTCCCATGGGCTGTGCTCAGCTGGGGTGCAGGATGAGGAGCCATGCAGGGCATCCTCGCTGCCATTCCCACAGAAGTGTTTCATCTTGGTTAAGGAAACAGCATCCAATGACAGAATTATTATTATTATTATTATTATTGACAGAAAATCAATGCTGGAAAATATCACAATATTTGGAGTGGGTGTACAAGAGTGTGCCAGAGTGTGCCTGAGTGTGAGCAGGTGTGCAAGAGTGTGAGTGTGCGTGTTACCCTTTAACTGTGACCCTGCCGTGATTTCTTGAGTTAACCTTGCTATCTGTTCACTTTTCCTTTTGAGACATTCAGCACGGAAATGACTGGATTAATGAGCTGCTCTTCTCAGGCCTTCCTGCAACCCTGTGGGGTCAAGGAAAATGTTCCCAGTGACTCCACTTTTGTGTGAATCAGCTGCTGTCTGGTGGCATGCCAAAAGGGCCTGGAGTTGTGCAATGCACTAACATGCACCTTATGTTGAGTTTGGATTATCAGTTCAGTCAAGGAGGTGATAACAAAACAGAAGCTACAAAGAGAGTTTGGGGAGAAAATGGGGAATTAACTGTTTATTGGGTGTACAGTGCAGAAAAATTCCCAACCAACAAACCCTCAAATAATCAAGCTCTCAAACAAAGAGCCTTTACTCCCAGCCCCAAGGATTTTCAAGTTCAAACACCTCACAAATCATAGCGCATAACATCTTTCAAAACAGAAAATCCCTTAGGAAAAGGTTTCTCATAATTACAAATTTCCTTGCAGGAGATTGCTCAACAGCTCTTAAGCAACATTTCCATTATGTGCAAAGCCAACACAAAAGCTTGTAGTGTTCCAGAGTGCATTTCCTAGCTGGTGTAGCTGTGTGAGGTTACTGCTTTGTAGGGTCAATGTGAATTAGGGACACAATCCTGTGACTGATCCTCACACTTGTGAAGTGGCATTTTCACCTTATTAGGGGTTTTCATACATTTCAGCAGGACTAAGGCCCTGCTATCCAACTAGTGTGGTATCTCATTGCAGAAATACTTTGGGTAGTTGAAGGCTGTCCTGACCAGGGACCATCACTGATTTTAAATGATGAAAATCCCACTAACATTTTCCTTTGACTTAGTATTTATTTTGGTAGCTTAATGTCCCAGGCTGAATATGTGATATTCATATGTGCTATGGTTCCATGACATGTGATTCACACACTTTTTCTTCTGAACAGAAGTAGTTTGTTCAAAAGAAGGGTGAGTAGGACTTGCTTTTTCCTACATAAGGTTTTAAGAGAAAAACTACAGGAGCAAAGGGTCATAAAGACTTCAACAGCTGAAATGTAATGGAAAATTTGCCTGCTTTCAAAAACCTTAATCTTTTCTTTGTGACTTTTGACTTACCCTGATACTAGATAATTCTAATTATACAACTCTGAATTTGAATTGAACTCTGCTATTGAATTTTATTTCTGAAGGGAATTAATTCTGTTTAACCTCTTGCAGAAATTCAGGTTCTTTCCTTCATATCCCTGCTGTGTTTTATTTAGGCAGCTGCTACCTACAGCTGTGAAGGCACACCTTGTTTTGTTCACAGGCCTGCAATTTCCCAATCCTCCTTGCAATTACTGCAGTGCAATCAGTGTTGACCCAAATATTTACAAGCCAGGGGGGTTTGACATGAGCAGGAGCAGTCTCTGAAAGCACTGTGCAATGTGGCTCTAGAAGAGGAGCATGAATTCCTCAACCTCTTTGTTAAATAAACAAAATATTGATGCTTGTGGTGAGTTGAACATCTGCATTTCACTTCAAGCATTAAGTGAAAATTGAAAATGCAGTACCCTCTGTTTTTATTAAATTCAGCAGTTTGACAAAACTTGGCTGTCAAAAGTACTTTTGAAAGAAGTGACCAGTAAAGAATGGTGTCCTTTGTCACGTTGAAAAACCAGATGTACTGCATGTACCCCTCATGTGGATGGTGATTCCATCACTGCTCTTACTGAGTGTGTTACTTTTTGTCTATGTGGTAATTCATTTACTGGTTAAAATTCAAGGCTTTTCTTCTCAAGAAAAAGCTGCATAGGAAGAGGATCGTTCCCATAGTTCTCCTAAAGCCTAAAGATTGTTTATTTTTTTGGGAGGAGGTACAACATGAACAGACTTTTTCCCAAAAAAGCAGAAACATGAAAGTATTTAGAAATTTTTTATAACTTCTGGGAAGTCTGGACTATCGCATTGGTCTACACTAAACCCCAAAGGAGTTCAAGACATACAGGAATTTTTCTTTAATACCTTTGACCTACTGTTTTTAGGTGAACAATTTACTTCTCAAAGTACACTACTTCAGGCAATACAAGATTAAGAATATGTCATGGGACATGTGCTAACCAGGAGTTGCTCCCATGATGTCCCAACCTATTGCTCTGGTCTACTCATGGGATGGGTGAAATTTCCTCTAGGAGTGTGCAGGGCAGTGTTAATGCTCAAGTGACCCATAGTTTGGATGATTTTCCAACAGAAAAAGGTGAAACTTGTGAGTGGTGTTCCTCATTTCACTTGATCAAGGAGCAAAATGCTGCAACTCAGCAGCTGAGAAGAGGAAACTCTGAGAAGGTCACAGGCAGGAGGTGACAACAGCTCCCTGAGGCTGAGCATGTCACTTGTCCCTGATGCAGGCAGAGTGCTGGCCACAGCTGGCTCCTTTCCTCCAGAGAAGGGCTCAGAGGACACAGCAGCACGTTCCCACAAATCCCAGCCCTGCTGCTTTGCGTAGCCAGGGCTGGCACAGGAACGGTCCCTGCACTGCCTGCGGGCTCTCTGTGACCCGGGAGCCACGGGATCAGCACCTCTGCTACACAAAGGCTTTTTTTCTTAATGCTCTCTGACTCTGGCTGGCTGGTATTACTAAGTATGTCAGATTTATTTCTCTTTGAATGAAATGTTTTGTTTAATCTCAAATGATCTGTCTTAATTGGCTGAGTATGTGGAAACATTTCAGTTTGGGACAGACCCAAAACAAAAACCACTAACTTGTTCTTTTTGGTTGTTGTTGGTTTTGGGTTTTTTTTCTGTTGGCTACTGAACAACAAAAAAATATCAATTATTTGCATGTTTTCTGTTTAAACATCAGCTGCAGAAGAACTCAGTAGGATTATGCCTTTATCTGAACCTGAAAATCAATGTGAAATGTGATCAGAATCAAAGCAGACTTGGAGGAACAATTGGGATAGAGAAGACAGAGTACTTTGCTTTTTCAGGTGTATTTCTTTATGAAAAACTTGAATTCAAACTGAATTAATATTGGAATATCATTAAAGTTGATATTATTTGGGAATTCATAATTTCCTTTGATTGGGTATAGAAATAGAGCTACAGGTGATGCACTGTTCTGTTTCAGGATCGTGTTCACTTGTCACTATTTAATGTGAGCAGGTGGTTTAGATCAGGACATAATGACAGATTTCAAACCCGTTAAAATCAGTGGTTTTTCTGGACCAGGACTTCATATTTTATGTCATCATCAAAATTACAATTTCCAGACAGTATGAGCTTCAAAATCTTCCATTGGGATCTCCAGATCAGCTGCGTCTCAAGTGAAGGTAAAACACCATGTGGAGAAGCAGACAGCATATGAAAGACAGGGAAATAATTTTTCATGTTTGTCTTACAATAATGTGGTAAAGAATAGAAATGGAAATAATGTTGTTAGAAACTACCCAACACAAACAGGATTTAGAGAGATGACCTTTGGTTGCTGCAGAAAGGAGTCCAAGGTGGGATTGGAGGCCCATGCTGCCTCTCCTGTGGAGCAAAGCAAAGGCTGTGGTTTCTGCTGCATCTGCGTCAGTAGTGTTTGGCTCTCAGATGGAAAATAAGAATTAAAAAAATTCCATTCTTGTTTGTCCACACACAAATTAAATAACTCTAATTTTCTTTGTCTGCTGTGGCATTGGGGAAATGGAAATAGCTCACTTAGGTGCTGGCTATGAGGGCACTCTCCCTCTCTTCTTTCCCTTCCTCTTCAAGCACTTTGTCATTTCAAGCTGTCATTTGACATGCTGACCACCAAATTAAACACATACAACTACTATTATTTTGCATTGCTGTCACAGGAACAATGTTAAAGCAGTTACCCAGTAAACACAGCTTTGATTAGGTAAACAGAGCTGCCAAGAGTAGCTCATATGAAGAATGTGGTAAAGTTAGAAGGTGATGTTTTGGGTAGGCTAGGTATGTGATTAGGGTCAATTCAGGGGTTGCTTTTGGTAAATTAGCAAATTTTTTTTTTCCTTTACTCAATGCTGCATATCTTTGAAAAGGCTACACTGCAAAATGTAACTGTCTCAATTACACTTTGGAAGAGTTCCTGTCCGACCCACTCATGTCAGTCTCCAAGTACAGCGTGTCGGATCACACTGAGGTTTTCTGAACAGCAAATGGGGCTTGGAATGTCACTGAAGCAAAACAAAACTCAGCTCTGTGGAAAATAGCGAATAAGTGAGTTGCTGCACTTTCTGGGAAAGCTTTTGTAAATGAAAGAAGGAGAAACTAGTCAGCGAAAAGAATCTTATACTGTAAGGCAGTGAAATTTGTCTAAGCAGGTGTGTTTGTTGTGCTGGCTTTATGATCACACAGAAATGTTTGCAGGCACTGCTTGTGTCTGGTGTGTCCCCAGAGCAGGGGCACAGCACTGCCTGTCTGATGGCTCTGCTAATCTGGCTGCAGAGCTAAACTCTGGCAAGCCTTGGTTTCACAGCTCTAACTCTAGTTGTGTACACACTTGGTTTGTAAGAGAAGAGGCCCTGATGCAGCATTATCCACTGTTCCTCTGCCTTCCTATTCCCACAGCTTTGCTCAAAGTGGTGCTGTGACATTTACAACTACAACTGGCAAGGCAATGTAGTAATACCAATTTATCATCTCCTCCTTAGTTATGATTTCCTCAGTCCTACTTCTCAAACTTTCTATCCCCAAAGTAAATCCCACGATTAGTTTATTTATTTTTTCCCCTATGGTTATGCTACTGTAACTCAATAAGTCTATCAGTTTCTGCTTTATTTCCTATTTCCGCTTTTAGACAAAAGTGAAATCCTGACTAGGAGGCCAAACATGGTACAGAGGGAGTAAAAATATGATACTTTTTCCAATATATTTCCAATGTCTTCTCTTTAACTGGTCCAACTTCATTTTTCATAAAATGTCAATAGAATAATGTAACTATTCTACCATAACTAACTGAGATTTTTTTTCTCTCAGTGCCTGTAACAGGAAACAGTATAAATTTCTATCTTCCTACTTTGTCTAATTACGTGTTATCTAAACTAGGTAACAGCTTAAAGGGAAAGCAATATAAATAATTACCTAGGACTTTTAATTAAATTTGGACAGTTTATGATTTAATAGGACAGGGTGCTAGGCTATCTTGTCTACACTGTGTTTTGCCACAAAAAAGTTGGACCAGATGATCCTTAAAATCCCTTCCAGCCTGGTATTCTGTGATTGGAATATTGACCTTTGGTCTGAGTCATCACTTTCCACTATAATTGTGAACTCTGTTGGCAGTAACTGTATGTACAGCCTTTGGTACATGGCTAACAGATCTAACAGACAAAGAGGCTTTGAAGCTGGGATTAGAAATGTTAAAAACATCCCAAAAACTCATCATTCATGGACATGGACCAAAGTCTAGAATGGAACAAAGTATGTGTCTCTCAAGATTGGATCTCTGTTATGGAGCAATCACAAACTGGGCTGAGAGACTTCGAGCGCTTTTCAGCTGTGTTTAATTTTCCTTCATCTGTTAACCAGGAAACAGGTATTATTATTATTATTATTATTATTTCATTTTATACAGGGGGATCAAAACTAGAGAGAAATTTGTTTAAGGTCATTCAGGAAATCTACAGTAGAACAGAGGAGATCAGGAATTTCTGAGTTCCAGACCAGGACACTAACCATGGGACAGCTCATTTCCTCTCTGTAGGAGACTCTGCTGCCAAATTGCATTAGATGAGAACAAGTCCCTGTTTACATTTCTTTAAAACAAACCTTCATTAGGACTGGATTCAATACATCACAAATACATTATCAAGATTACCATGAACTGTTTAGAAATCTCTAAATCCAAAGGATAGGATTGGCTCGTGTAAATGAAAATGAGATCACAAGACTCAAGACAAAAGCAAGTAAGTTTTCTGAGGAGAAGAGTAAGGTTATTTGCTGATGTAAGGCAAATTAATTGAAAAAACTCAGAGAAGCTTTTCTCAATTGGGGAAAAAACTTGTTTGTGTGATTGAATATGTCAGAATAATTTAAAAGCCCATTTATTATGAAACCAAATCTGTTTGTTTGAATACTGCATCTCAACTAATCCCTCGAGGCTGTTTACATAAAAGCAAACAATCTGCTAATGTTAAAAATTTTACTCACTTCCCTCATTTCCCAGTTCTTTCTTAAGGAAAAAAAAAGGAAAAGAAAGAAAACCACTTTTCTGCAACATTCTTAAACTTACAGAGATTGTCCCTTTGCAAGAGCCAAGTGTCGCTGAGCTGCCATCATCTGCAAAAGATGTTGCTCAAGTAAGTAATGGAAAAAGCCTCTGCTTTAAAATCAAATAAAATGAAACTGTTTGTGCTTAGTATTATGGATCCTTACTGGATTGTAAGTATTGTTTAACACCTTGAATACGCTGTAGTGATTTCTTCATTTTTACAGTGACAGTGCATTCCTCACCTTGGTTCCAGGACCAACAGCTCCTGGACATAAGTCAGGATACATTTTCAGTACAGTGACTGTACAGACACAATTTGTCTTCGATCTTCTTTCAATTATTTTTATTTCTAGGTACTTATATACTTCAGTTACCATCAGATTAATTCCACAATAATTTCTGGGTTTTTCCTCACTTTTCAATGAAGGTTTTCTAAGCTGCACTAAATTTAGGCCTACATCTTGCCAGCATTATTCCTTCCATGCTCTGCTGCAGTGACAGACATACAGACTGCTCTGTGTTTTGCCTGTGGGTGAACAGCCATTCATTTATCTGCCTGAGTGCAATCCTGCTGAAGTCAATGGAGGTTCTGTCTATGATTTCCATGAGTCCTGACTTTCAGCCTGTGCCTCAAATAGGGTCAGAAAGTTCCCAGGGACAGCAGCTAAAGCCATGGATGTGACTAAATCAGTCTGCAAATCTGGCATTGCTGGTAACTCAGCCAGCTCTGCTTATGGGATGAGACAGGTGAATGTGTCTGAATGTGTCTTCTGGTGTCCAGTGGAAGCCACATCCACATGTCCAAACACAGGGCTGTCCATGAATTGACTACAATGGAAAATAATAATCTTCATCTAAACAATTTATAAATTTTTTGTTCAATTTTTTTTTGTGTTATTCTGCAGCCAAAATCTAGGCATAAAGAAACAGTTGGAAAAGTACTTTGCCTGGGCCCTTGTTGCTATTTCATAATCATGAAAACATGTGTTGTTTGAAAAATTAATGTCTGCATTCCTCTTGCTTCTCAAAAGAACATTAAATGCTTGTTTAATGTCTTTCAGGTAAATACAGATATTAAACTTCTTTTAGATTTTCATACATTCCTTTCTATTCAACATTGGAACATAGGGAAGAGTGAAGCTGGACTATTATTCCCATAATAGTCTTCATTATTGCCACCCATGTCCCTCCTTACCAAAATTCTGTAACCTTCCTGTCTCTGTTACTCTTCAGTTAAACACCACCTTGCATCACTCCTATCCTATTAATGTGGTCACTTGTCCTTCAATCCCTCTTCTCTTTCCTTTGGGAATGATTTTTTTTCTTTTTCAGATTTATCACTTCATAAAATTAAAAAAAAATGTATTTGAACAGAAATCAGAGAGGAACAGCTTTATCCTAAAGCAATTCTTACAAATCCTTTGAGAAAGGCAGGATGATGTATTTGGCCTAGGAATATACTGTTTTGTCTTCTGGCAGGTGAACAGTGATTATTCTAGGCTGGCTCTTTTCCCCATTTCCTTATCAACAGTTTTGCTACCTACACAATTTCTCTCTCCCAGCTCTTCAACAAAGCATAAGAATTCTTGATATGCATCATTTATCTCCAAGACTAATATAGGCTGCAATATCAGAATATTATTTCTCAATTTACCCATCATCTTCTTTTATATCAATCTTGCCAATAATTTACAGTGCTGCTGCATCTGTCAAGATGAGTCTTCTGCTGTGTTTAAAGGTGATATTTCTAATAATTCTTGAAAATGGCATGCATTTTTTGTTGGAAAAAAATAAACCCCAATCCTATGTCCATACCTGTTCTTTAATCAGATTTTTCTCTATATTTTTTGACAAGGTCAAAACAGGAGCTCATGATAAAGATTAATTATTAGCCAAGATACTGATGTTGTAATTGGATAGTCTGTTTTCAGCTGTGGCAGGAAATCTCAGCTCACACAAGGGCTCTGCTCTGCGGAACCTGCAAAGCAACACTGGCCCCAAACAGGTTGGGCTGGAATCCGAAAGGTGCAGTTTTTGTTGGCCAACAAAATCCTCCCAGCAGGGACCTCCCTCGTGCTCCTCAGCTCAGTGAGTTCCCACACAATGCACTGCAATTTGACTTCCCAGAACTGGGAACAGGGATAAAACAGTTTGCGCATATTGCAAACCCTGTTTTAGTAAATATACAGGATCTTTCTCCCTGGAATGGCTCTGGCAAATTACTAGCTTGTTTTTCAAGTGTTTCAATGATTTCACTGCTTTATTGCTATCAACTGTGATGAAAGCCAGGTCTTTGGTTTACTTGACCCCTTTTGAAAGTGAGACTACTTTCAATTTTTCTGGTAAGACTTCTTTGGAGATTTTGTGCCTATTGCTTGGTCCTGTGCTGCTAGTGGAGATTTGAGATTCTGCTCAGGTATAGTCAAAATAAGGTTGAGCTCATGCCTAATCTCTCAGAATTTTGTGGTGCTGTTTTCAGGTAGATAGTGAATAGTCAGTTTGGAGAATTTCCCCCTCAAAGAAAATAAATAAGGAATCTCTAAGTGATTGCCACAGAAACTCACAAGAAATCCACACCACAATCCAGGCAGTTTGATGTCTTGGTAGTTGTGTATTCTTGTGGGCTCTAAAGAACCTTCATGGGAAAAGAGGCTTCACTGAGGCTGTTATTAAGGATTTTATTCTCTCCTCCTTCAAAAAAAAAAAACCTTGGTCAGAAATAATTTCACAGAAGACGAACTTCTCATCAGCTCTCAGCAGAATTAAGTGCCACTTATGGAGACAGAGGAGTTAATGGAAGAATGAACTGCATTGTAAAAAAGGCTGCTGTAGCTCTTACATGTACCATTTCTTGATCATCCAAGAAATGATGGAGATTTCATTAGAAAGAAGAACATTTTTAGCTTTGGATAGGCAAACAATAAGAGACACACTTCTTTTAAAGAAACAATTGAATTTCCTTAAATTCAACCAGCTATTCTAGAGCCAGCTGTCACACTGATTACTTCAGTAGGCAGGTGATGATCAGAACTATTTAACATCCATTGAAATAAATACTGAGGTAGAATCAAAAATGCTTTCATGCCTCAACATTGCTTGTTACTGTTATCAAGAGGGGGTAATTTTTTAAGAAAAAAATCAGGTAAAGATGGATAGTGTGTTCAGTACTGAACTGCAACAAAGAAATAGTCAAGTAAATGAATTTGTTAAATAAGAAGTACAGTATTTATTCTGAGGCTGTCTCAATGACTATGTCTGAAGTGATCACAAGCAGGCAATCTGGACATTTAAACAAAATAAAAATGGCTGAGTCAGATGATCCATGGGAACTGTTTGCTCTCTTATTAGTTTGTGGCCAAGGCAAAGCATTGGATGTAACTTTTTCCCTGCAGAAAGGACAAAACCAGACAAGTGTCTGACCCAGATGACCTGCAGTTCTTTTGGCAGGAGGTTCAGAAGCAGGAGGTGAGCACTGTTTGCATTTATTGATGAAGGGTCCTGATCCTGCTTTCATGTCTCATGGTAAAGTGTTGGAGACAGCAAAATCTCAGCCTGCTGAGCTGTGAGCCCTGGTGGAGGTTAATTCTGTGCTCAGTGCAGAGCACCAGGCACAGTGCACTCTGTGACATTTCATCAGAATTCCAGGGAAAAGGAGGAGATGTAGACCACAGCTGCTCAAACCTGTTGGAATTACTCCTTTCCAAATGCAATCAGGCTCTCTGCTGAGAGTCTGATTCACAACATCCTCAATGTGATTCAAGTGTTTAGGGCTCTTGCATTCTAAGAATAAGGTTTTGTGTGAAGTACAAGAAGACAAGCAGCATGAAATATGAATGTCAGCTGTAACAGTGTCTGGCTGTAGAAAAAACTGATGCTGTGTTAGAATTTTAATTCCTTCCTGAGTGAATTACTCAGTCAGATTCAAGCCCACTGGAGAAAAGGCAGGAATCAAATTTCTGATGCAGATATGCTCCTGTCAACACCATACACATGGGAAAAATATGTAGTAGCATGACTTTGAGCTTTAATTAACTATATATCAGCATAATTGCAAATGTGAGCTGATTTAGGTATAATATTTAATGAAGAAATACCCCTTAAAGGTTACTAAAGCAAGTAATGTATTTTTGACCTCTATTTTTAGATCAGTTTTCTCAAAGGGGGAGGGGGTTTGGTGTATTGCTTGGTAGAAGTGATTTTTGGTGCTGCTTTTTTTTTCTTTCTCTCTCTCTCTCTCTTTTTTTTTTTTTTTTTTTTTTTATCTTGAAGCCTGAGTTCTCCTACAAAACAAAACCCCGATTGCTTCTTACTATTACAGTTTTCCCCAGATTTGTAACTTTTCTTTCTGCTATGTCTAACTGGTCACCAGGAGAACTTGAGCAGGGTCCTAAGTGGTCAAAAGTGCTTGACTTGAACATCCAGAGGGAGGGATCTAGAGGCAGCTCTGCTTTACAGCTGGATGTAACCTAGCTGATCTAAATGCTGAGTCTGCACAGAACCCTGTAGCACTGCTGACATTCAAATCAAGCACAAGGTGCAGTTCCCACACTTGTATCACTCCTGATTTTCTATTCCTGCACTCTCCCACCCTTTTGCTAAGAATTCTTATGCTGCAAAGCAGGTAGAAGGATTTTCTTATTTTCTGAGCCGAGAAGATTTAATTGAAGAAAATACTTTCATTAATAAATGAGAGTCACAGATGGTGCTGGAAATGGTGGTACTGAATGAGCACCTTTGGAATGGGTGAGGGAAACCCACCCAGTGCTGGGAGATGGATGCCAGCCCAGGGAAGGGGAAATTGAACTGCACAGCTGGAACACTTTCCTTGGGAAAAACCTGGTCCTAAATCTAGCCAAAAATGATATACTTCAATCTTGTAGTTTATAAAAAGTCACTAGCATATAGCCACCTCATTGTGATTATGTATGAAAGCATGAAAAATGTAACAAAATACTCTGCTACAGAATTGTTCTCATTAGCCCATATCCGTTAGCTTGGAGTATGATTTTTCTAGAGAATAGCTGATTAAGTTCTTGAATCCTGTACAGAAATATGTCAAGCAAGTTTTTTTCTTTCAACAATAGAGTGAAATACAGATTCTACATGCCCATAATTTCTCATTTAAATGAATATGACCCACAAGCTATAATAATTTTATTGCTGATTCGCTGCCTAAATTTCTGCTGTTAAAAAGTTGTTGTTGATGTCCTGCATTGTTAAACTAAATTATTTCTGTAGGCCCTATTTTATTGCCTGTATCCACACCTGAAATTCAGCAGCATGGCTGACTTTGCTCGTATTTCAATGAAGCAAGTTTTAATCATAGCTTCCCTCTTTTGCCTTTGCACCAGCAAGGCTCTTGGGTACAGCTTGTCCCCAGAAACATTCTAGGGAAATGTAACACGATTTTCCTCTGTTTTACTGAGGGCTTAATTGTGCAATGGTAAATAACTTAATTGCTCCTTTAGCAAATGGTGATGCTGCCTGCATGGTTAGATTCTGTGCTCCAATCTGTAACTCATTTTCCCTCTGACTCAGAAAACCACTAATTCTAAGGAAAATAGTTCTTTAACAGAATTTAGTATTTTTAATAGATTTTTTTTTCTGTTAGCAAGTCTGAACCTGCGGTGGTTAACCTGAAATTCTGACTCAGCTGTGTGACAGTGTGGCAGTCTGTGACAAGAGGGCTTTGCCATGCACAACAGAAGATTGTCACCACGTGTCCCAGCACCAATTCTGTCTGCAATTAGGGGTCCTCTTTATAGACAGTGCAGACTAATTTGATGTTTGCTCAAGATGATGAGGCATTAGCAGGACCATTTGTTTGGATCATTATGTTTTGGGTCATTGCTGAATTTTCAAAAAGAAGACAGTCCCACAACCTATTACTATTAGAGTGTTTATTTGATTTTATTTTTTTTAACGTTGGCTCAGTTAGGAAAACTTTTCTCTCTTCATGGATTCAGCTACAATTTATCTGCTCCCAAAAAAGATAACATACATTTTATGAAGGTGTTAACAACTCATGGATATTGATGCATTCCATTCACATGTGACTCTGAATATAGCTAAACTGCTACATAACTAATTGCTGAGGGCCTCAGCAATTTACCTCCACAATTTATTCTGTTGTCAATATGCCTCACCAAAACCAAGCACAGAGAACTTAAGCAAAACATTAAATATTACTTGCTGTAAACAGCTGACTAAAAGACCACAATGAATTTAATCAAAGAGGAGGTTCTGGTAAACAAAGGACACTGTGCTCAGTGATCTTACAAACCTCTGAGTCCCTTTGGCCTTTTCTCTTTTAATACTGTACATTGCTTATGATATCTGCTCCTCTTCCTGTGACTTTTACTGTACTGGCCTTGCTGGGATATTCTGCTTTCACATTCAAATTATCAAAATTTTTTTTTCAAAGCAAAACATGGAAATGTGATTTGAAAACAGCAACTTTTCCTGGCCTTTGATCATTGAAGGTATCATAAAAGAGTCAGTGGTTTCATGCAGCCATGTGTTTTCCATTTTTATTTATTTCATTCAAGTATGGAATTTTAAAAAGAATTATTACTCATTGATCTGTATGAAGTATGATGTTGTCATGGGATGTTCAGTCCCAGAGACTTAACAGTTCAGTTAAATTAAAGCCCCATGATTTCATTCATTGTGATCAATCAATCAACACATCTGAAAAACAGAGCTGCCAAGGAAAAATATTTCACAGTAATGTACTCAATGAACAACAAATAGCCAATTTAAAATAGATAAGCTCTTATAAAAAAATAGAAGTTCTGTAATCAATCTAAAAGTATAATATTGTTATGGGTGATTTTATATTTCTAATTTAGGATGTAGCTGTTTTTATTTAAGAAGTAGATTTAAAAAAAACTGCTAATGTTTGTTTTCAGAAAGTGGGAAACATTAGGTAAAAAATATTTTCTCTTAATTAAATAAACTGAAAAAAACCACTGAAATTAAATTTGAGCAGTTGAACTGGGCTGTCAGGTTTGGCTCTCCTGTTCAGTGTTGCATCAGCACCAGAATGCATCACAGCCGCCCACCTCTCATTTTACTGCATTCTTCTGATACTTCCTATTGCTCAATCTAGTCCAGTCAGCACCAGTTTTGTCTCCTTGGGCTTCACTCTTAACATTTTCTTTCTTATTTTGGTATTTCTGCTCATGTAGAATATAACTTCATCTCCCACTTAATTTCTGCTTAGCCAGGTCTGATTCATTTACAGCATTCCCTCCAAATTCATATTTTTCAGTCCAACCCCTTAATTCTTATCCTTACTTAATTCTTTTCAAATTCTTTATCTTCTGTGGTAGCAAGGCAGAGCTATCTAGATTTTTCTAGATGTGAGGAAACAGTAACATATTTTCCTAAATAATTCCTTATCAGCTTTTATCAGAGATAATGGAAGATCTTCAGAAGACCTCAGTAGGGAGGGGATAATGAGCTGTGAAAGCTAAGAAAAAATATAGGAAAAACTGATTTTCTTGAAAAATAAACCAAAGTCTGGGAAGTATTCAAAATGAAACAGGGAGGTTCACTGTCAGTTTTCACTCCTTGGTACAGCTCAGGTGCAGCAGGACCCACAGCAGTAAGGACTGAATGTTTCCCCTTCATCCTACAGGCTGAGTAACTCAGAAAGAAACAACTCTGATCTCACACTGGCAAATGAAAGTTAAAAAGGAAAGTAAAATCAAAGCTATTACTCAGGATGGGAGGAAATGTCCTCTTATAAAGGTCTGGATAATTGATTACTTTGGCAAATTTCAGCATTAATGGGACTTGTCCAGCAGCCTTACAGACTCATCCATTTAGGATCCATTTGGGTTACTTTTCTAACCCAAATCAGGCTATTCAATGGCTGTCTTGTTTCCACTGCAGTGCTGCACAGTGCTAGTATTATGGATTAATTCTGTACTTCTTTTTTCATTTTACTTGTTTTCATTTTACTTCTGGAAGGAAAATGGTTTTTACTGTTTTACATGTACTAAGTAACCAGCCCTGCCTAGCCCAGTTCCCTGAGCTAGAAAGTAGAAGTTTGATGCATAACTCCTTGGTTTACTATTAACCAGCTGTGACTTCAGGCAAGCAGAATGTTAAAATGCTATTAATTGTTTTGCTACTAATTGGAGATTTTAAATAAATAACCTCTTCTCTTTTATTTTTGCAACCTATAGTGTTACTCACAAGCTGCTGAAGAAGGCCAGTTACTAATTTAAAAGTCAGAAGCCAGACTCACACTTTCTGTGCTTGCTCTCACTTATACCTATGTACAAATTTGTGTTGCTGGCCTCTAAGAACCCTTAGGCCACTTTGTGTTCTGAGTCCATAAAGCCAAACTTTCTCATCAAGCACCTGTACCTGGAGAGAGTGGTCACAAATCTGGGGCTCACAGATGTTCGGTCTCTGCCCCTGGACCTTCAGAGGCACGTGGGCTCCACAATCATTACTAAATCCTTGCATCTGAAATTTGCTTGGTCAGTCCTGTTCTGTAGGGGTTCCTCACTGAACCTGAACACTTCCTTTGACTTAGAAATCTAGCCCTCTGCCCTTCAGGAAACAAAGCCAAAGAAAACCAGTGTGTTGACATGTACTGCATGTGAATTCCCCTTTGCTCTCAGGCTTTGACACTCTGGTTCCTCTCCAAGCACCTTCTTGTTCTTCTTTCTCCTCTCCAGTGAAACTCCACTATTGAAATTACTGAAAATATCATTATCTTCCATTAGCTCTCTGCTTATCAAATCCTGCTGTTTATCAAGAGTAACTGGCTTACTGAGATTTCACAGGTAGTTCTTCTGCTTGGCTCAAGCCTATATCTATACAGATTGTATTAATTTAGTAAGAGCTGAATGGTTACATGGCTGCCCATCATAATATTATATTCTAATTAAGGATATAAACTTGTTTACCAGATTTCTCTAGCACAGATATTACTTGTGGTAAGCCAGCACTGTGAGAACTACTTACAAAAAATTAGATCATTCTTAATTAAGTCTTTCCACAGAGATACCTCTCCACATCATAAATGAGTGTTCTTCCTTTTCATTAATGTGAATTTATTTCTTCATCAAAAAATTATCTTCTGCCAGGAAATTCGAACACTTTCACTTAGTTGAAAGCCTTGAGGCTGAATTCCTGCTTCTGGCTGTGGTTTGTTGTTGAGTCTAAAGCTCCTACTACGCTTTGAGATAAGTCTGATTCTAGGGAAAAAATAATGTTATGGAAACATGAAGCTTTTCTAAAATTAGATTTGCTTGCCTAAGTTGTTGTCTTACTCTAATTTCATTTAGTTTACTTTGGCATATCATAAAACTTATTTTTCCTCACTTTTAGATGATAAGACATTCAGGTAACTTTTTATTATTTATCTGGAGCAATGGTGTGTTTTTGTATCTGTATCAATCTCTAGCTGTGGTGGCATGGCTCAGGGAGAGAACTGTTTATTTGAAATGTACTCGTTGGCTATTCTGGGGCGGCTTTTTCTGCTAACCAGATGGTATTTACTTTGTTTGTAGCCTAAAACCTCTTGATGTTACTTAAAAGCTTCCCACTGCTTTGAAATGGACTTTAGATTTATATTTTATGGTACACTTTAAGAATAACAACGAAGTTGTTTTACTTTGGAGCATGAAAAATTATAAGAGGAGAATCAGAGGTCAAAAAACCATCAGAAAACCAAATGAACTTTCCCACTTATCAGGATATATCAGAACAGGACAGAATAGAATATTTCAGTAGAATAGAACAGAATGAAACAGAAACTGGAAGGGGCATAAAATGATCATACAGTCCAACTACCTGACCACTTCAGGACTGACCAAGTTCAAGCATCTTTTTAAGGACGTTTCCACATGATTTAGTTTTTGACAAATTTGGGGTATCAAGCATCGCTTGAGGAATAAATAAATAAAATAAGTTGGAATAATTTGAAGGAAATTATTTCTTTATTTAATTTTACTTGAGCAAACTGATCAAAAAGAATACTTGATGAAAGACTTCTTCATCAAGAAGTTTGTTTTTCCATGGTCTCCATCCTGGAGAATGGAAGAAGAGAAAAGGAGCTACTATGAAGTTAAAAGCAGTTAATTTAGTACAATTTGTAAGATGCTTGTTCTTATGTCCCCAAATACTAAAGAGGTAAGTGATAAAAGAGAAGATTCTGTCCCATATATTTAAAATAAGAGAAAATTACATTGTTATTTTTATGTATAGAACTGTACTTCCACTCCTGATTAAGCCCACTTACTACAAATTACCCCAGCCTGAACAGGCAAGATTCAGTCAGTAATGGCAATATCTGTCTCCTCTGGCCTTTTAAAAATTTGGGTCTATGGTAGTACAAAAAATGGATACTTTATATAATCATAAAGGAGATTCAGAACCCTTAGCTCTGAAACATCAAATTTAACTTTAAAACATATGTTTAAAAATGTTTAATCTGCTATTCATTATCCAGATAAATGGGTACAGAACTGCTACATGAAGCTTCCTATAAATCCTTGAAGGGAATGCTTTCACATTCATGGGTTTATAGGAAGAACATGCTCAGTGATACACTGCTCTATAATCACATTGCTATTATTCTGTTCATCTTCCCTCACTCCTAAGGGCTGTACTTGTACAAAGCAACACATAAAACTGCACATGAAAAAGAATCAACCCACACCCTGAAGGATCCTAATGATCTCCCATGTATGCCTTGTATTGTCATATCAAAAAACAAGGGTTCAAGAAAGTACAAGGTTTGCAAATGAGAAAAGGGAATTACTGCCCTGCAGTTCTTACTGATACAGCCAATTTAGTCACTATTTGTAGCAATCAGATAATTTTAGAGCAACAGTATGTGATTAAGATGAAAGTGTATCTCTAAGCAGGAATAAATGCAAATCAATAAACTGATGTAATGAAAGGTTTCAAAAGCCACTTCTAATATTTAGCATTTGTCATGATCCATTAGGGAATCATTTGACCAATATGAGGCATCTCAGTTTTTGTCCTAACGTAAATATTGCTCAGAACAAATGTGAATAAGGCAGTATAGAATTTTTTTTTTGTGGTTGTTTTGAATATCCTGGCAGATTGTAAATGTTCTTAGACTAGAAACTTCTGGGTTTAGTAATTTTTTTCCATTTGGAAATTTTGTCTGTCTTTGATAGCTGGATGATGGATACTTGAGCTCTCTCCTCCTCTGCTAACACAGTTTGGCAAGGATGACTTAGTCAGATGCAGTTGTTTCAGCAGTTTAGCACCTGAGTTTTGGGTTTGCTTATCAAGGAATTGCTTTGCAGGTCTGCTGGTATCTCAGAAACAATCTGCTTGGTATCAATAGTACGATGAGCCATTTGATGATCAATTCCTTGGTTAAAGGATTGCCTCTCAATGGTCTTCTTGGACCCTCTTTGTGAGATCACATTAAAACAGAAAATCTGTCTTCGCTCCTTCTAGTGAAAAGAACTATAATGCAAACATATTTCACAAATTGTAGCAAACCTCTGTGTCCCCTATCCCACCTCCAAACCTCACCAGGGAAATTGAGAATATTTCCTCCTTGTTCTGTCTACAGAAACTCTTACCTCATTTGCCAGGAGCTGTGTCTCATTATCAAGAAGCAAAGAATTTAACTTCCTTGCTGATAGGGATGTTTAGAAAATAAAACACCATTATTCACAGCTGTACTTCCAGTAAGAGTAAACAGTCCCTGTTCCAATATCAGCAGGTGGAAATCTCAGTAGAAAGATGCATGTTTGTTGTTATGATTCCTGATGACCTTTCTTGGTTTTATTTTGCTTTGATAGTGAATGCTTACTGGCATGTTGGTGGTTTTAACCTCCTGAACTGATCTGGGGCTGGTTGCAAAACACTATTAATTTATATTTAACTACCTAGGAATTTCCTCCTTTAGCTGCCTTGGCTGTGTCCCAATTCAGGCAGCACTTAAGCCACAATTTGTGACTGTTTTACAGCTTCATGGTGAGCTATGAAGGTCAGAGTGGTGGTTATCAGAATGACAAAGCCGTGGGTGAGTTGTCAGCTGCATTCTGCTGAACCACACTTCTTTTAACTTGGTGAATTGCCTTAACATATTTTAAAATGCGTATTTTGAATATGACAGGATGCAGCAAGTATTTTATGAACCCTCCTCAAGAATCAAGCAAACCCAGGATCCTGAGACACATCTTTAAGGAGACATATTCTGACCTCCATTTCTTGTTTCAGATACCTACATGGTCTGACTGCACACCAGGATGACTGTGCATGTGTTCTCAAAAAATCCATTTCCTAGCCTGGGCAGAAATTTACTGTTTTGTCTTAACACTATCAAGCCAGGATGTTGAGGATATGCTGCAGTCACATAACACTTAAAGGAAGCCTTATTTGCTAAATTTATATGATACTTTAAAAGGCTAGGAATTTGTGACATCCTTTATTGTGCACTTACTGCCATTTTACTATGTACATGATCACCTTCCACATTACTGACCTAATTTTCTGATTGCATTTTCTAGACAGGAGGCATAATTAATTTCTCAAGCAAAATTGGCCCTTATCAGTCTTATCTGCTTAATGAAATGAGATTGCAAATTGTCCTTCACTACTATACGATTTAAAATCAGTCTCTTTGAAAATCTGCTGTAAAATTAGGTTAACAATCTTAAAAAAGACATGGGAATAATTCCCCATTTCATAATGAGAATACTAAAAAAGACTACTAAAAATCCAAGAAGAATTAGTAATGCTGGTGTTCTTAACAAGTGACTCAGATTTTCCAAGACTATAATTTTTTTATCTCCATGTTTCTGCTGTCTGACTATTGCTAACTTCAGAACACAGCAAGCCTCTGCCCAACCTCTCAGCATTGCTTATTAACCTTTTGAAACTCATCATTTCCATGATTTTTCTTCTCAGCCATATAATACTTAGAATGGTATATATGCATAAAAATATGTGCAATCTTTCTGATGTAAATCCCACCTAGTCTAAATCTCCTTTGGTACCTTCAGCTGGATATCAGCTTTTTTTCTACATTTGAATAGCTCATTCATCACGTACAGCTGGACCTTTGATAGAAGCTGTTTTTTGGGTGGCAGGGCACTAATTCCAGAGGAGAAGGAAGTCCTGAAGGATTGCTGGTTTTGGAGAAATGGAAGTCAGTAACCCTAACCCTCTATGGGGATGGGTACTGTAGCATTCAGTGTCTGTGGCCTCAGAAGTCTCTTTTGTCTCAAACAATTAGGGGCTGAACAAGGTGGCATTTAACTGAAGGATTCTCACTGACAGCTTTATTTGACTGAGGTGCCCCAAATCTGATCCTATATTCACAGTTTCCCTCTAGAGTTATTTTGATTTACTACTTTTGTCTGTGAAATTTAAAGGCTTTTATATCACTGCTATTTCACTAAATGGAAAGATGACACTTAGCTCTTGTTATGCACAAAAAGGAAAAGGTTTCCAATGTTTTGCACCAAGAACTGTGAATATAATAAAAGTACATAGTAACTATCATTGAAGGCTGCATGAGGAATTTATGACTTGATGAAAAAGGATGAAGAGATATTGTTTTATTTGCATTCTACCAACTTTGTTGTTGCCACTGAAATGCCTACCTGTTCATTTACAGCAAGGTTCTTTGAAGCTGGTATTCAGTGAAAAATCAGTGCAACACTTGAGTAGGTTCCTGGATTTGCAGCAGGAGGCTTTGAGGACTTGATTACTGTACACTTCAGTTGCAAACCAGCAACATCCAAAAGTTCTCCATCCAGAAGATTTTGTCACATTTTCTTTCCACTCTCTGGTGACCAGTGTGTGGACTGCAATTATCACAGAACAAGAGATGTCTTTTTATCTCTGTATCTCTTTCTCTCTCTATATGTTAAACTACTCCTCTTGACTTAAACTCACTGAATGTGAGCAGGGAATTCTGTTTCCTTCATTCAAGTTGAAACCTGTGGCAAAAAGTGTATTTACCCTCCTGATTTTTGGAGTACACAGGAGTCAAGGGCTTTGGAACAAACACAAGCAGCCCAACACATCAAGAAGTGCTGAAGTCAGTGAGCTAAGCCAAGGCACCACCTCAGTTCTGCAGTCTTCGAATAGGTAGAACGAGAAAGGGTCAGGAAACACTCCACTGTGGCTCCTGCATCTACAGCATTTGTTCTCAGACATAAAAAGGAGTTGAATCAAACCCAGCTCCATAATGGTTGACTGTCAAATGGTTGAGAGGAAAAGCCACTGCCCTGCTGAAAATGACATTAATCCTTCCTCTCCTTTCCCTCAGCTCTTGGTCTGTGAAAGGACTGCTGGCCCCTAAGAAAGCAGTGGCTGCTCATTCACAACCCACAGCAGAGGCTGTGGTGGGACAACTTTGGTCACTCCTGTTTTCATTAGTAATAGGAGATGAAGGAGCTGACCATGGGTCAGTATGAAAAACAGTTCTGTTGGTGTCACTGCCAGTTTTCACCCCTCCAACACCTTCTGAAATCTCCATCCCACTTAGCCATAATCCTACAAACCCATTCCATTCCAGAGAAGTCACTATTTAAGTTATTCCTGTATCAGGAGCACACAGATGTGTACAGGGCTGAGCACCAGACATACCTGTCCTGCTTATGCCAATGCTTAACAAGCTGCTTGCTCACAGCACAAAACTGGGATGTGGCACTTTGTGCTCTTACAGCTGCACAGGCGCAGGAGCACTCTTCAATGCCTCTTGTCTGAAAAGCAAGTTGGAAGCTTGTATTTACTTTCCTAACACTATTTCTTGCCTTTTTTCTCCATCTCTGCAGCAACTGAAATACTGCCCCTCCTTTTGGCAGGCTACTGCTTTACCCAGGGTGTTTGCCTTTCCCTTACTACATTTTACAAGCACACTGAAACAGCTGTCTTGAGGTTTTTCTGTTCTTCCCTTTGTTTTGATCTACCCGATAATGCTGTTTCAGCTTCTACCACCCAGGCTGCAGTCTTGAAGTATGAACTTCATTGCTTCTTTTCAAGCAAAATTGCTCCCCATTTCAGGATCTTTGGGTGAAAAAATCTGGCTAGGGAAGAAAGGCATGGAGCTGTTTGTAGTTTGAGATCTCCATCTCCATTTATTCCTAGGCAGGGGAACATAAAATAAACTCTCCTTCTCTGATCTTTAATAGGTAACAATGTATTTTGAGATATTTTTATGTTTTACTGTTGTCTTAAAAAAGAACTTATGGGAATTTATAGGTCCCAATTAGACCAAACTGAGCATTTTTGCTCATTGTATGCTAAAATGCCAAAATCTGACAACAATTTTGAAGAAGGTCATCGTGTGGTGCTCTTAACTGTTTATGCAAGTGACTCTAAGTACTGTTTGAAGAAATAGATAAATCTAGCCAGTGTTTCCTCACTGGTGGATTACAGAAAGGCAACTTGTACCTGTACTATTCAAGATATGAAGGTAAGCAAAAACTAGTACATTTGAGAACGTTAATTTTTAAGTAATAGTCTTGTGGCACCAGGAACAGTACCACTCAAGACTGTGTGTCAATGAAAACAAATTTAAGTTCATCATTGTAGCCATGATAAATTCTGTAGTATTTTACAGTTTTGTTTCATAGTTTGACATTGATTTTATATTTTGGTTTACTTCTACAGTAAGAGTCGTGACTAAAATTCCCATTCAGGCCTGTTTGGTAGTCCTGGGCATTGATGGATGCAAGAACTTGAAAGTCATCTATAACTTCAACTGGTAAGAGCTTGAGCGCATGATGGGCAACAACCTCTGAATTTCCAGCCTATGGGTCATATCATTAATGCCTCATTTGGATGTGCTCTCACGGTGTTTCTCCAGTAGAGAAATGGTCCAAGGAGCACTGTTAGCTCTACTTGACCCGGGAGAACGAGGGCCGTGCGTCTGGGGCTGTGCCAGCCGCATCCCTGACAGCATTGCTGGGGCTGCCCCTTCCCGAGCTCCCTGCGCGCTGCTGACGGGCGCAGTTGGGAAGCAGCGTGCAGAAAGTGAAGAGGAGGTGAAGCGGTGCCTGAGGACAGATGTGGCCTCTCGGCTGCCCCTTGAGTTGCTCCGGCTGTGGCTGCAGCCCGGCGGGCGGGAACTCGCCCGTGGCTGTGATGTGACACGGCAGCGCGGCTCTCCTTGCGGGGACACCGCGGGCCGCAGGGACACCGCGGGCTGCGCCTCCCGGGACGGCGGGGCGAGGTGCGTGTGCCCGGGGCATCGGAACCGCGGCCCCGCCACGGAGCCGGAGCCCGTCCCGGGGGCGGCGGGCGGGAGGCCGGCTGGGGCGGCCGCGTGGGGAGGCCGTGTGGGGAGGCGGAGGCAGGGCGGGCGCGGGCGGCGCCGGCGGGAGGGGGCTCGGCAGCGCTGGCGGCCGGCGGAGCTCCGCGCTGCGCTTCTCTCCGGCCCCGCGGGGCGACGCGAACGTGAGCGGCGGCGGGGCCGGGCGGACACCGAGACCGGGGTAGGGAAGGAGCGGCGGCGCGGCGGGGCTGGCCCGGGCCGGCGGGCACCGGGGCACTTGTGCCCGGCGAGACGGGCTCGCTCCGCCCCCGGTGGCGGCAGCGCTTAAGGGAGAGCGGGGCGGGGGGCGGGAGCGCCGCCGCTCCGGCACCGGGGCTGCTGGCGGTGTGTGCCCGTCGGTGTGCGCCCGTCGGTGTGCGCCCCATGTGTGCCCGCGGTGCGGTTGCGGTGCGGTTCCGCTGCCCCGCTCCGTCGGAGGAGCTGGCCGGCCGCGCTCCGCTGAGCGCTCCCGAGCGGCAGAGCTGCCTGGTCCGGCTGCCCCGTTCCCGATGTAGCTCAGGAACCGAGGGGCTTCAGCGGCAGTTTGTAATACGGGCTGTTAGCGCCCGCTTTTTATTTTTTTCTCCCTACTTTTTTTTTTTTTTTTTTTTCCCCTACCTGGGGAGGTTTTGGTATTAGGAATGTCCTTGGAGTAGAGATGGGAGATAAAGCGTAAATAACTTCCAGAATTGGTTTCTGAATTACGGTGCGTCTGAAAACCAAGTTTGTGCTTCAGCGAGGGTACTGGGAACTTGAAGGCTTCAGTGCTGGTTAGGTTAAAGCTTTGAAACATGAATTTGTGGGAGGAGAATTGTTTAGAGGTACTAAGACATTGTTTTGAAAATAAATGTTTAAAAGTGGAGCGTGATTATGATCTCAAAATGCTTCAGTTTCAGTATTTCACTTTTGTGGTTGGGCTGGTTAAGTACTGTCATTCTTGGAGTTTGTTGCAAAAACATTTGTTTAGCTTAGTTTAACCAACAGAACTGTTTGTATTGTTTATCTTACTAGATGTACATAAACATGATATATTGTATACATTGTTTTGTATGTATTATGCATGCTGAAACTGAATTTCTTGTAGGCTATATTTGCATTGTGTAATGCATGCGGATAATTGTTTTACAATGTGAGTGATGAACTTAAAATGTGATGCCATATCATATCGCTCAGAAAAGTGGAAAATTAGATTTGTACCGCAGACTAATATTATGGAATTTCTGCTTGAAATGCCATTTGAACAGTGGTATGCCTTTTACAGCGTTGTGTATATTTGTTTTTATAATTGCAGATGCCTTTTGATTGCAAGACTGCTGAAATGCTTTGAGGGCTGCGTCTCCTTTCCTAACCATGAACAGTTCAAAATCACCGGGGCTGGCTGGATTTGGAGTCTTGAAAAACACAACGTGCCACACGGAGAAAAAGATTTCAGTTTTCTTCTCAATAATCTTCATGACGGCAGGAATTTTGTCCAACAGTCTTGCAATAGTAATTCTCATGAAGGCATACCAGAGGTTCAGACAGAAATCCAAAGCCTCCTTTTTGCTTCTTGCCAGTGGTTTGGTTGTCACAGATCTCTTCGGCCACCTCATCAATGGAGCCATTGCAGTGTTTGTGTATGCCTCAGATAAAGACTGGATTCGGTTTAACCAGTCCAACATTCTGTGCAGTGTTTTTGGCATCTGCATGGTTTTCTTTGGTTTGTGCCCACTCTTCCTGGGCAGTGTGATGGCTGTTGAACGGTGCATTGGAGTCACCAAGCCAATATTTCACTCTACAAAAATGACTTCTAGACATGTGAAAATGATGTTGACTATGGTATGTCTGTTTGCTGTTCTTATAGCTTTGCTGCCTATTCTTAGGTTTAGAGCCTACCAAATTCAAGCATCGAGGACCTGGTGCTTCTATAAAACAGAACATGTTGAGGACTGGGAAGACAGATTTTATCTCTTACTTTTTTCTTGCCTTGGGTTCCTGGCCCTTGCTATTTCATTCCTGTGCAATGCTGTCACAGGAATTACCCTCTTAAGAGTCAAATTTAAAAGTCAACAAAGACAAGGCAGATCTCATCATTTTGAAATGATCATTCAGCTCTTGGCTATAATGTGTGTTTCTTGCATTTGCTGGAGCCCATTCCTGGTAAGAGCATAATGTATTTGCCAATGTTTAATGCACATCACTGTATAAAAGTTACACTTTTTTGTCTCCAGGTTTTAAAGCACTTAAGTTGTGATAACAGCTCCACCCACTCAGTTGATATTCATTTTATAGCATATTGCCTATAATGTATGTACTTATGCATCTATAAAAAACTTGTAGTTATTCTCCACTTCTGATCAATAGCACAGTAAACTAAATACATAGTGATTGTCAGGACTGCATTTCCAGAGCTGTGGAGCAGACAGTGATAGAAGAATCACGGCTCGAATAATTGAGAAAACATTTTGAACTCTTCCAACAATTCAGTGACATCTAGGATTGGGAAGTCTTTTTACTCTGTACAGTGTAAATAATTCTTTTATTTATGGCAGTCTGTTTGCTGTTATTTCAACTGTTTACTGCTCCTTGTGAACTTTGTTAGGGCAGGTAACAGTTAAGAACCTAAAAATCCTCCCCTCCATTTTCAGGGTGTTAAGGGCTTAGCTTTAGGGTCGTATTGAAAACCAGTGGTTGGCAGTGGGTTGAAATCAACATTTGCTTTAGACCTAAGCAAGCTGGGTTTGTAATGCGGACAGAGGAGCAGCAGAGCTGGTATGGGACTGTCCCTGCTGTGAGATGGATCAGTGCTGGTAGTGCCTGCTCTCTCAGTGAGCAGGGTCCCAGGAGGTGGGATTGTGGTATGGGAAAGAATTTGACAGCTCCAACTCTATCATGGCATTAGAAAGCTGGTGTTAGCTTTTAGTGTAGCAAACTTGTCTGAAGAAATTTAGTTTTTTTGCTAGAGGGTTTAAATCGCAAGTAACATGGAACCTTAATTTCTTCCCTAGAGGCAGGGTCCTTTAGTTTTCCAATGATATAAATGAGGAATTCTGGATTGAACTAACAAATGCTGACATTTAAGTCTAAGATCTGTATCATATCCAGCTGTATTCCATCTGCTCACTGCCTATGGTACAGTCTGAAGTTACCTGAGTTAGTTAAAAATTAGATACTGACACTGGCCTGGCTGCAGCAGTTTGGTGTCTGGCAGGTAGCATTTAATTAATCCAGTATCATTGGCCTCAAGGTGAGTGTAGGTATGAATGTCTGCAATCACTGAAATGCACAAATACTCCTTCATTTTTGTTCAAATAATGGAGAATTTTTATAGTCTTGCTCTGCAGCATAGTTTAAATTCATGCTGGCTTCTGTCAGTGTTGTGGCTGTAGTGTGTGGAGCATAAACAAAGTTGTCAGAGCAGCAGAGCAAGTTTTGTAGGGAACTTTACAGTTATTTCAGACACCATCTGAAGTTTGGGGCATGCCACAGAACGGTTTTCAAAAAAGGATCTCATATGATGACTTTACTTTCCATGAAAAAGCAGCATTAGTATCTTCTGGTAACATTTATTTTCATTTAAATTAATTGTTCTTAAAAGCAGAGATTAATTTGGTTTTGAGAAACCCTTGAGTGTCAGAAGAGCTGTAAACTTTTTTAGTTCAAAAGAGACACTTCATTTATTCAACACATTGAGGAACACTAAATTGCAACTACTATGGTTGATTTTGTTATGCCATTCAGTTTTAATTATGATATTTATTAAAAGTATATAAAATTATAGTTTTAGAAATTGTGGCAATCTAATGAAATCGCAGCACTACTTTTGTTAAAATATTTAACTTCATCTAAGTGGTTGTTGAAGATGAATTATTCGTCTAGCAGGAATTTTTTTCTTCAGACCCTTTTTGGAGTTAGTGTTTGCATTAGGTGATGCAGGCCAGTGAACCAGGTCATGCTTAATTTTGGACTTGGTATTTTGTGGGACTGTCCTGCGGAGGGAAGTTGGTTCACAAGGAATTCTGATTCATTGGGTGGCAAATCTGATGATGCCTTTTGTGCCTGCTGGGCTTGTGATGCTGTGCCTCTGGATTTCTTTTGAAATGAGATGAGCCAAACTCAGCCTGGCATTATGAAAAATAGTTCTGCAATGTGCACAAACTTAGGTTAGAAAGGAAGGGTTTAAAAACAAAAAAAAAAGTAGATGTAGTGGGGGATTAGATTCTTGGAACGAAGTTTTAAGGAAGTGAACAGTCAGTGTTTTAGCCAGAGAGTTTCAGTGGGAAATGCAATGGGACAGGGTCCTCCGTGGGTATTTCCTTTTGTATATGTTAGGATCATAGAGTTTATACCAGTTAATTTGCTGATTTATTTACCCATTGCTTGTTTTGATAGCAACAGACTACAAACAGAATTACATGTGTGGTGTTAATTTAGCAAGTTTTTTGGCCTGCAGTAGAATAAAGTTTTGTCTGGAGCATACTGCTCATGTGCTACATTAAAGTGATTCAGGGTTTATCAAGTTACATGCTTTATGATTAACTGCTGATTCAAACCTTCTGATTGTGAAAGGTCTCAGGGCTTTTAATTTGTGAAAAGAGTGGTTTACATTCTATAATATAATCAGCATATACCAAAATAAGTATTTCTTGACATAAATATGAGTAGATGTTCATCGGTGAAATTCTCTGGAAGAGGGCATAAATACATGCTTGTTCTGTGATTTGCTTCTTTCATTTTCTTTCTCCAAGTTAAATCTAAAAGTCAGAATTTGAAGTCTAGCATTTGAATTGTGAATTCTACCTATGTTCTCTGTCCCAAAGAGTAAACAGAACAAAATGTTTCATGAGAGTCAATTGCCTCAAAGTAAACCAGAGTTACTAGAAACCAAACAAACTTCTGGAAGAGAAAGTGGAGGAAGGCAATGCGTTTTATAGCACATGTGGTTTGCAGATACAAGAGTTTGGATTCATTTGGTGTTGGGGGGGTTTAATTTATTTATTTCCCTTCTGTTTTCAATCTAGTCTGGTATGTCCATTGACATATGTGTAGGGCTACCATAGCCGAGTCTGTCCAATGCTGTAATCCAACTGCAGATTTACTTCACTATTAGATTTTAAATTAATTTTATTTTTTTTCCAAGTGGAGTTAATATTCAGACATTGTCACTCTCCTGTGATAAAATCATTTTCAGATGACGAGACCCTGGATTATTCTTTATGGTGTCTGATGTGGAGCTGAACTTGACTTCTGCATCTGCTCAGTGATAGTGAAGTTGTTTTGATGCCTATTTATGTATGTGTGTAAATGTTTCAATAGCTAACACTTAATATTATAAATAATAATATGTACTATTCTAATCAATCACCACCTCTGTCTTAAGATTCCTGAAGACATGGATGGAGCATTTTTCAAAAGCAGAGCCCATGGCATGGTGATGTGGAGCTCTCCCCATGGTTCTTGGACAGGGACCTCCTTCTGATTTCTTTTTTTTCCTTTGGATTTCTTTCCCAAAACTCCATCTCATCTGTTTTTCAAAATAAGCAGCTTTTTCACATTTTCTGCCACTTTGAGAGAATCTCCCCCTAATGAAGTATGAGAGGTACTCCCTGCTTCTTCCCTTATGGGGGAGCATTGATGCCTTTTGAGGAGTTGACAGCAGGAGAAAATTCACCAAAAAAATACCAAAAAGTGAAATTCATATGTTTTATAATAATATATGTAATCAGTGGTTTGCAGAGGCACATTTTTTCTGACAGTCCAAATAATTTTGTTTTGTGATGGGTAATTCCAGGTAAATATGTTCTGAATGTACCAACTTCAACTTCTCAGCTTTCTTCATTCATTTGCTAAGGGTATGCCAATTTTGCTGGATGAATTTGGTCCCTAGGGGTTGGATTCCCAAAGCAAATAGCTGGCAGGAGCATTTTGTGACTACACCTCTGATGAAATACATTGTTATATAAAGCTGTTTATTGGCTGTCACTTGACGTCTGGCGTGTCATGAAACAGCTTGGTTTGGAGCTGTGCTTGTATGAGCAAATTCTGACATCCCTGTGTCGTATTCTGTGGGGCTCAAGGGATAAACCTATTATAAAATTTGTTTTTTTGGAGTAGCAAAGAGAACTGTCTGTAACTATGGACAGGAGAGATTTATTTCAGAGTGAATTTATTTACAGAGTGAATTTATTGTGATACAGAGAAATTTCTAATCTTTTTCATGTGTGAAACACAGCCTGAGAAAAGTACTTTTACATTCAAATTATTCTTGTTAAAATCTTTTTTCCATGCAGTTAACTGATTAATTTCATTCCAGTTTTACCTCCCCTCTACTGCTGGAAATAGCCATTCCTGTTTTTATTGGAAAGAACTGTGTTTATTTCATAGGAATAAATCAACTGTTATTCAGTTGCTTTTTTTACTGCGGAGATTAATTTTTATCAGCCCCTTCCCATGTAATCTCTTCTCCTTCCAATTTGTTATGCTAATTGTGTCTCCCTGAACTCGCTCTGACTTTTTCTTGCTCTCAGACTGTCTCACGCAGTGGGGCTTGATGGCTGCTTTTTGTGCACCTAGGGCTGTGTTCAGCTTGTGGTTTATTGAATCACTGCAGCTCAGAGGCTGCAGGAGCTGCTCTGAGTGGTGCTGTCAGACAATGTGCTCTGGAGCTGGTGAGAAGCTGATGTGCTAGCAGGGAGGCTTTCACTGGAATGCCCTTACCCCATCCCAGCCTGGCTGCCCCACCAGCTGTTTGGGTGCAGGGCCAGGCTCAGGGCTGCAATCTGCTGAGGGAGGTCAGTTTGTTGCAGGTTTTACACTAAGTAACTCCTGGGCCACGTCCTTGTGTCCATTATAAGGTAGTTGGTTGAACAAGGCAATCCTCTACATCTCCTTTGTTTTTGCATGTATAGCCTTGTATACACTTTGTCAGGTGTTCATACCTGTGTTACTCTTGAAGTCTCTCCCTCATTCCTGTTTTCTGTCTTCTTTATTAAGGTGACCGTTTAATTTCTGTTGCAGTACCTTATATGTGCAGTGGACATCATATATATGAGCTGGTGGCTTTATTATTGCTGTTTGTATGCCTTCATTGCTGTTGTGTTGTCCCTACAGCTTAAGAGTTACTAAAAATTTATCCCTTGTGCTCTTGTAACTGGTGATTTCTCAGAATCAAAAAGTGCAGCTGAGGAGAAGCAGGGAGATGTCCCAAGATGCAGGTCCATGTGAGGATTCACTTCTCATGTGGGGCTGCTCTGCAGAAGTGTATTACGTTCCTGTTTATTAGTCAAAGCTGTAGAAGTGTGTTATTACCTTACTATTTATTAGTCAAAGCTATAGCTGTAGCTGTAAGCTTGTTGTGCCTGCACAGGCACTGTCAACAGGGAGAGTGATCTTTTCTTTTGAAAAAGAATAAATTAGGCTTTCAATTTCCACAGGTGTGTTTCTGAAAAGTGAAGGAGATACACTAAATATGTTCAGCTAACCTTGCAGCTTTCAGTGCCGTTTCAAGACTTTCAGAGGGGAAAACAACACTTACCTGTCCTTTTCAGGGCTCAGATTTTAAAGAAGATAATCAGTGATAATTACTATGCTTGTGCTGGCTTTTGTCATTGAGTTCTTGCTGGGAGGTTTGTGTGCTGACACCACACAAAGACAGGATGCCTTGTCAGCAGGAGAGGTTGATGTGGGGTGTGGGAACATCTCTCACCTGCCTGGGGTAGGGCAGGTCTCCCGTGGGAGAGAGAACTCTTGGGCACTGTCACTGCATCTCTGAGGCTGGGTGCAGGCCCATGTCAGGAGCCCACTGCTGTCACAATGCTTTAAATAAATGAACCAGTGTCATGGAGAAAGGAAAAACAGCTTTTGGCCAGCAGCAGGCCTGCTGGATCCACCTCCTTAGCTCTGCCTGCAGCACTGATGCAGGGATAGCTGTTGCTGACTGTAGGTGGTTATTTCTCTTCCAGACCTTGCTGTGTCGGAGGAGATCAGGAGGGCCAGTTTGAATGAATAAAATGCTCCCTAAGTTCCTCCAAGAAAGAATTCCTGAGTTTGATTGTCTTGTTGAGCCAAATTAGAGGAAGGGCTCCCACTCCTATCATGGTCCTTTGATTGCTTGCTGAGTTTCTCAATAGATCCGTTAACTCTGCAAATTCAATTGCTGTTCTTGCTTGAGTTTCTCCTAGCATCTGATAACTCAAGGTTGAATTGCTGAAAACTATCATTATCTTTGCTAATATTATGACCCAAACGGTATTTTGAAATACATAACTCATTTTACAGGTTAAGAGGAAAGAGAACACTCATTTTGATGGAAGTTTTTGTTAGTCTCAAGACAGAAGTTTCTTTCCAGCTTAGTTTCCCATGGAATAAGATTTATTCAGCAGCTCAGACAATTTGAGTGTGCTGTTTTTCCCCAAGAAAATAGTCCTGGAAAGAATTTGCATGTGTTGTCAGAGAGAATAACAAAGTTTAATACAATGTGTTTGAAAGTCCAACCCACCTGTTCAGATGTGTTTCTATGAAACCTTTGGGTAAGATGTTCTTAGTATTGATGATAGAGAACTTTCTTTAATTTTGTATTCTTAAATGGCACAGCTGTCTAATTCCACCAGGTTACATGAGAAGTGGAGTGACATTAATTTTAGACGATACCTACCTAAATTTATGCTGAATTTTAAAAGTGCTATTTTGGTGTTCAGAATTGGTCTCTTCCTATTGTCATCTTTTTACAGTACATAGAGATCTTACAGACCTTCTCCTTTCTGAGAAACATGAATCATTTTAACAAAAATGTTTACAAGCGTGGGCCAGCACATCACAGAGTGCTTAGAAAGTCTATAGTAATTGTGGCTATATTTGTAATTCAAGTGTTTACCTCCCTCTCACAGAAATCAGGGAGCTGAGATACTCTCAACAGGAAAGTGCTGGAGAAGAAATGGGCAGTAGTGGTAGGAACCAGGGAAGGAAGGAGGGCTGAGATTGACATATTGCCCTTTACCAGAGGCTTCAGGGGAAGCATAAATAGAGTTTTTGTTATCTATGTTTACTTGTGCTGTTTGGAAAAATTTGCGTAAAGGCTTTTCTAATAATGCAGTGCCATCAGAAGACAATGAAATTGTTTGTTTTGGAGAGAAAAAGTAAGGAAGGCAGGTTTCCAGTCATGTGAGAAAATGGCATTTTCAGAATAATGTGCTTCTGGTTTTCTGTCATAATTATTTGCTTCTTGATTTTTAAATTTAGATGTTACATACAGAATCAAACTATGAAACAAGTATTTTGTTTCAAATAGGTATCAGTGACTTTCACAGAAAATGTGGATTTGTTTTATTTTTTTCAATTTTGAAGTTGCCATCTCAAGAAATCAAATTCTGAAAACCTCACCAAAATAAACTTGCCATTCATAATCTTTCCTTGTTTATTTCACGTGGTTAAGTTTTTACATTCTGTGTTTGATATTAAAAAGTAAGTCAGTTTGACATTCATTCTATTGTTTGAGATAAGGGAATTCTTCCTGTTTCCTAGATATGACACTTGTTCAGGTATTTCTTACTTGAAAATATCATACACTGCATAACCATCTTTGGAAAATGTCATACATGGCATAGCCATTTTTGGATGGTTATTTTAGGAAAGCTGTCTTTCCTGGCTATCTAAACACTTTAAATGGTAAAGTTGTTGCTGAAAAATCTCAGGGAGTAATACACTCACATGGAAAAACTCCAGAAGGTCCTTCATCCTCCCCAGTTTCAATGACAGACATCAGGGTGTAACACACATTCATGTATTCTGTGAGAGAATGTTTATTATTATAATTGTTATGGTGTTAATTCACAATCTGCTTTGTGGCATGGTGCTTTCTAGCACAAGTTGCTTGTGTCTCTGGTGCTGTGGGATTGGTTGATGTGTGAGAGGAATTGCTGAGTTGCAGTTTGGGTTGAGGCTCCCTGAGGATGGAGGCTCCCTGTGTGCCCACAGTGCAGCGCCCAGCACAGGTTCTGTGGGTGTGCTTTTGGAAACAGCAGAGCTCAGGGAGCAGAGCTCCCTCTTTCTTAGGGATTCATTTTGGAATCGGGTGAGGTGAAATAGAGGAACAGTGGAATGAACTGGAGATGCTTTGGAGGTTCTGCGCCACCTCCTGCTGTCCTGGAGCTGCGTGCTGCCCCTCAGGAGGTTTGGGCTCCCAAAGTTACAGGGGTGGGGTAGGATGGAAAGGATGGGGTGAATCTGCTCAGGGGTTACCTGGTGATGACTGAAATCAGGACATGAGTATGAGGGGAGGAAGACTCTTGTGCTGGAGAGATGTGGCCAGCTGTATTCCCATCTGCTTCACTGCATGGAAAGAGAGAAAGAGAAGCAGGAAGGAGTAAGTGGTAGCAGTTTCTTTTAGGATTTAAAGTTCATTAGTGAATTGGAAATAAAATTGAATCCACCTTTTACCAGAGGTGTGCATTTGCAGAAGTAATGAGAAATAAAATGGAGACTTGATTTTTTCTTCCATCTTCCTCCTGAAAGGTGGTTGAACACAATAGCCCTTGCAGTTTATTTGCCAACATAAAAGAAAAAGGTAATTGCAAATTATATATTTCTATTTGGTAGATATATTGCGAATTCATTAGTTTTGATATTTCTGATCATAGCTGTTTAGTTTACTCCTTCAGAGTGATACACAGAATAAGTCACTTTAACAAAGGTGATATAAAAAGAATGACACAAAAGCAATGCATTGTGTCTTCTTTTGCCTCCAGTCAGATTCCTTCAGACACTGCAGATCAGACAGTACTGAGTGATTGGGTGACTGTGACTCCAGTCCATCTCCAACAAGGACAGGATCACCAGTGGAGGTTTAAATAGAAATTAGGAACACATCTCTTCATTGAGAGGGTGATGAGGCACTGGAATAGGCTGCCCAGGGAAGTGCTGGAATCTCCATCCCTGGAAGTGTTCAAAAGCCATGTGGATGTGGTACTTGGGCATATGGAAAAAGTTTCGTGGTGGGTGTGGTCGTGCTGGGGTAATGGTTGGAACTGATGATTGTAGAGGTCTCTTCCAACTTTTCCAGCCTGTTCTATGGCTATGGACCTCTGCAGCTCCTCTTCCCCCAGGCTGTCTGTACATTGTCACTTTTTTATTCATTCAGACAGTTCTCTTCCTCCCCAGTATCGTGTGTTATTTGTGATTCTTTCTTGGGATATTTGTAGGGTATTAGTGGGAGAAGTTCTGTCACTCCTAAACAAATTAAAATATTTATTTAACATTAAAAATATGATTTTTTCCCAAATGATTGTGAAAACCTGGAAAAGCAAAGTGACAACAGAGAAGTAATAGATAATTTCTAGGGTTTGAAGCTTTGTCCAACTGACACTAATGGAAGAATAAATAAACCCCAAATACTTACAGATCTTGCCTTCCTAAATGCTTAAGGATGGTCCTTATTATAGATACTAGAAATACTCTGTTGTTTTCTAGCCCTTAAAATTGTCTTGTAAAGCTTCTCTAGCATTGCTGGGTAAAGAATATTTTTATTCTATCTATAATTTTTTTTGTGCAAGAGGTTTTTTGATATAGGCTTTGTTCTTGGGCAGGAATACATTCCTCCTGCTGTGGAAACAGCCTTTCTTGCAGCTTTAAAGCATGTAGCTCAGGAAACAGGTTGTTTATTTGACTGTGGTATGGACGCTATGTCTTTTCGTTATGAAGTGAGTCATCTTGTGTTTCCAATGCTAGAATCTTTTCTATCCATACCCACAATGCTTTCCTTTCAAATGAGTTATCAATTAAGCTGTGAGAGTAATTGCATTGCTAGCTGGTTGAACTGAAGTATTTCTTACTTTGATGGCAGGGAAAGGAAATAAAGGTAGAGGATTGTTAATCCAAGATAGAAATATTTGGATTATTTAGGAGAAACAAAGAGGTGACCCTGAATGCTTTATTCAAGCCCAACATGAATTTATCCTCCTGAAAAACTGATGCAAGATAGGTAATGTCTAAGGGGAAAGTTGACAGAAAGTAAAAACTTCACTTTCACTTAATGTTTGCAAGTTCATGCACACAGACCTGCCCCTGCCCTCTGGTTATGAGGCTTACTTCATAATTTCTTTCCTGTCAACTTCAGTGAGAAATTGCCTGGTCACAGACTAGGCTGTGTCTGAGAAAGGAATATGAGAACGTTTTAATTTGCTTTGTGAAAACTTTTGTGATTTCCCATTTTCTCTCTGCTTTTTGGACTTTTCCCACCTCTTTCACACCTCTATAGGTTAACAATACCTTCCAAATATTTATGCAGTTCCTTTTTAAGGGGGGCAAATAGTGAGCCAGTGGATCCATTCTAAATTTTTAGTGGCATTATTATTTTATCACAGAGATATACATGAGAGAAAAGGAGACTCCCTTTTTCTCCTGCTACTCTTCTCAAGAGCTGATCCTGCTGAATTGTACGTAAGGAATTACTACATATGCTCTTAAAAGTACCCTCTGGGCTTTAATGTGGTGGAAAGCTGGCTCATATGTTTTGTTGTCTACCTTTTTAATTTGGCTTTTTTTAAGACAAATCATTATGCTCAGTTAGAATTTAATTGCTAAGCTAAGTGATCATCTGGTATATGAAAGTTGAAGATATAGTTAATGTTTTTCTTTCAGAAAGGGAAAGGAAAACTCTAGGGAAAAACCATGCAGATCTAGAACATAAAAAGCATTATGTGGCATAAGTAGAACAGTGTGTGTACTAATATTTTGATGGCAGAAGTGGTGCACTGCATATTGTTCTTGGAAGCTCTTGTTTTTAAACTGACTTGCAGAATCACATAAGAAATAAAACGAAGCATGCTCAGCTTTGTTGCAACAAATGCTTGGCTTGCATACTGCAAGATCAGTGTAGCAATGGTGCAGGCAATTTGCTGGCAGTGTTTCTTTTTTACCAGCACTGCTTGAGAGATATAAAATGGTACATAAAACATGAAGATATATGCCTTTTTATTTCTTTTTCACACTATTTTGTAAATTAATTTTCTTAAGGTCTGTGTTATAGAGTACTACAAAATGTCAACCTGTAAGATCCCTTGCCTGTTAGACTGAAGCTGCTTTTGTAAAATGAAAAGTTAAAAAAACTCTAGGAATTCAAAATAAGTGTATATTTTTTGTTTCAGTGGATTGGGACATAATCAGTAAAGTTCTGCCTTGAAACTTCTGTGGTTTAGAAAAAGGGGATTTGCACCTCAGGGTTTGACATTGACAATAGTGACAAAATAGAAGTGTTCTGCAAATACTGAAAAATCCATGGACTTCCTTCCGTTAATGGAAATCCTCAGAATGGCTTGTAAGGAAATCCCAAGGAAGAGGCTTGGGAGGGTCTGCAGGGTTCCCACAGGGGAGTCTGAGGGCTGAGCTGCAGAAGACAAGAATTTCCGATATTTGTCTGTTCTGCTTTCCATGTCAATCTCTTGGTGACTGGGATTTACCCAGTTTCCTGAAGTCAAGGATAGAACCTGGATTTAGAGCCTGTGAGGAGAAATGCATCAAAGTCTCATTTTTGTCGTATTTCTTAACTAGCTCTAAAGTCAGCTGCTTGTTTTGACTGGCTGTCCTTGGGTACTGACAGGAATGTGACTAAGCAGCACAGCCTTTGAGCCTATTGGTTGTTCTCGTGTAGATCCAATTGGAAGGAAAATTAAATTAGTGCTGTTTATGTCTGGAGAGTGGTGTGAAGCCTTGAAGCAATTTTTTTGTTTATTGCCCTGAGCTTTGCCCTTAAGGGAAATGGGAATTCTCTGATGCTGTCTGCTAGGTACGGAATTGAAGAAGTCAACAATTTCAAAATGTTTAAAAAAATTTTCCATCAGACTTTCTGGATCTTGCAAAGTGAGCTTTGGTTTTAATGAAGTTTACAATTGGACAAAAAGGATGTAGAAGTTTAATGTGTTGTGCCAAGTCCTTCCTTAACACAAATCTGATTTTCTGTATTTTTAGGAACACTGAATTCTCAGGTCCTTTCTTAAACCATTAAGGACTGGTATGAATCAGAATAACTTTATATCTTTCAAGCAGGTACCCTTGGTTTAAAAAATTGCTTTTAAAGTTGTACTTTTTTTAGTACCTTTTATAAAGAAAGTTTGAATTGTCATAGTTACATCATGTGATTTTTTTTTTTTTTTTGCAAACCAGGGAGACATACTACAGCTGTCCTCATATAAACAGTGTATAAATCAGCAGAGTGCTACTTGGACTCTTACATTTCTAAATATGTTAGAAAATGCCATGAGTTACGTGTATTATTTACCAGCTGGGGATTAATTTTTTGAGTCATGCTGCTGAATCTGCATGAATGTTAACTTCAGTTGTGGAGATCAGAGGTGATTAGATATGATGCAATGGTGTTGCCTCTTCCCCACTTGGGTGCTGCTGCCTACAGAGAACAGAATTCCTTTGTCATACCAGCCTCGTGGACCTGCAGGGAAAGGAAAAAAGGGTTTGAATTGGTTCCCTGACTTTGAACCAATTATTGACCTCTAATACTCAAATAAGAATAATTGAAATGTTCTTTTTGTGCCCATGGAGGTGGTCCCACTTTCAAAAGTCCACTTGGCACTGCACCAAGTTCTAGTGGCAATTTCGGAGCTGATGACTTTGAACCATTTCAGTGACAAGAGTTTCTCACACCCAGGGAGAAAATCCAGACTGTCTGCGTGTTTTGCTTCAACGAAATCCTTTATTAAACAGCTGGTAGTGTATTTTCCTTTTTATCAGCTATGGTTTCAAACTTGACTTTGGAACAGTATTTCAAGAATTCAAATTTAAATAAATAGACTGTGAAAATGTGAGAGAAATACTAATTTATATTAACTTCATTCCATTCCACCCCTCTTCTGCTGAACTTTAAGTCTTGTTCTGGAAATCAGTGGATGATTTTAGAAATCCAGAACAAAATCTCCTCTTTGCACGGGTGCTTGCAGTTTTCTTACATGATTTTTCTGAAGATGTGATGAGCCCCCAGAACAGGGCAGTCTTTTTGGAGGAGTGAGAATCTCTCTCAATTCATACTCACTGATGGCTACATGTCCTGCTGCTCTGCCACAAGTGCTTAAACATAAAAATGCTTCTACTCAGGGCTGCAGTGAGATTCTCTGTCTTATTCCATTTCTTATGGAAATCTTGGCCTCTCAAAACTTCAAAAAGCTTTTATATTAGTTTTAGAGATATAAGAAAGAAAATATTTTTTTTAATTTCTGCGTAATACTCCCAAATAGTGTTAGCAATATGGTTAGGAAAATCTTATAAAACAAAATTTGTAGATAATTAGATTTTATCTTATTATTTCTAATCCAGGGACCTACAGCTGAGTTGTTTAAACAAGTGTCTGTGTACATAAGCTCTACTTGCTCTTGTGAATTTAAATGGATTATTTTTTGTATGTTTGATGTTCAGAAGAGGCAACTGAAATATTCTGGATGAAGCTTCTCCAAGTCAGAATCCATAGTTATGTATCAGTTTTCTTTGTTGTCCTGATTTACTTCCTGCAAATCCATTATCAAAGCAGAAGTCGTTTATTTTGAACAGCAAATTAATAGGTTCACTTAAAGGTGATTACTTCTAAATGCAGATTACTTCTAAATGCAGACACTTCTCACAAGTGTTCTTGGTGTCATGAGAACATAAGTTTTACAAAGTCTGGATGGAGCTATTTTTCCTTATTCGCAACATTTAGTGCTTTTTTGTCTGGACATGAAATTGCATTGGATTTGGCATTTATTGACTTCAGAGAATGTGAGAGAGGAGCAACAAATGAATTTTAAGTACATCAGATTAGTGGCTTGTGTGTCTGTATTAAGTCAGACATGCTGAGTGGGATAAGGACATTGGTCTGTGAGCTCTCTTGAGCTGTCATTTCTGCCCAGTCCTGTTTGCAGAGTAAGGAGTATTCTGTCTGAGTTTGCCTTGTGGTATTGGACCTCTAATAAATAAAATGTAGACTGTCCTGAACAAACATCCCATGTGAAGCCAGGGGAGCTGCTTGAGTTTGGGTGGGCTGCTGATGTCAGAGAGGAATGTGCCCAGTGGTTGTGGGTGAGCAGCAGATTCAGGGAACTGGCTTGTGTTTGTGTTGGCCTGGTGCTCAGACATTCCTCCTGCTCCCCACACCAGCTCCCAGCTGTGTTCCTGCCAGTCCTACCAGCTTCCCCAGCGGTGTTCCTGGGGGCTTCCTTTGCTGCTCCCATGGAAGCCACGCGGAAACACTCCATCAGATGCTTCATCAAACAAGTTCAGTGTCCTTTTATGTGTTCACTTTGTGCCATTCAAGCTTATACTCAGATGTGGTGACCTGCAAGCTATAGGAAATATAGCTGTAGGTCTGCAAATAGAGAGAAGCATTTAAAAGAAGTAAAATAGGTTTGCTGGCATGTTGAGCTTTAGGTTTCTCTCTTCATTCATTATTATTTTTTAGTTTTTCTGTTGAGTCTCTTTTCAGTACATCTTTTTGAAATTACAACCCTGCGCATGGACAGCCTGACCCTACTTCTCATTGCCCAATAAATTAGTGTACTCAGAGCATCAGTTGTAAAATATCCTGTTTCTTAGTTAAATAACTGCCGTGCTTTAAAGGCTTTGGAACAAAGAGCCTTACAGTGTTTCATCGTTCTACCAAAAAAGTCTTCGTGTGGTTTTAACATTACTAAGAGGGAGAGATAATTTACCACCTTCTGGCAGATTCCTGGCTTGGCAGATCAGGCTTTCCTCACGCAGGAACTCAGGTTACAAACGCCCAGGGCAGCCAGCCTGTAAAGGAGGTGTCTGCAGGGCAGGAGTCCCAGTGGCCTGGGTTTCCCTGGGGCTGTGTCCCTGCAGAACAGAGGGGCCAGAGCCACACCTTGCTGGGCTGGTGGCCCTTGGGTATCCTCTGCTGGATGCTGCCCTGCTGAGCTGGTCTGGAATTCCTCCATGTGGAATTATTGGCTCTGGTAGTGTTGTTGCTGGTGGAGGTCTGTCCATGTGTAGCATTTCCAGAGGAGAATGAAACCTCCTGTGTCTCCACTGACAAGTGGCTTTTGTCACCATGGCTTAAATTTTCCTGCAGACCTCTAAATCCTCTGGTGTCAATAAATTGTGTTCTGCTGCAGCATAAAAAATGTTCTGTCACTCCTAAACAAATTAAAACATTTATTTAACATTAAAAATATTATTTTTCCCCAAATGATTGTGAAAACCTGGAAAAGTTGTGAATCTTTTGAAAACCTGTGAAAAATGTGAATCTTCTTGTTGAAGTCAAGGTACTGTGTTCCTTATGCAGCCTTTAATTAGGAAGATGTGAAAAAATAAATAGCTGTTACAAAAATGTGCTGACCTACAAGTGGATTCTGTCCTTGAGAAAATCCATTTCTGGAACAGTCTTGGCATGCTTTGTTAGATCACATTCTGGATTAAGGTTTTGCTTGTTGCTTAGATCAGTCCCTTGTTTTCAAGGGTGTTCCCTGGCAGGTTGCCATCCTCTGCTTAAAGTTCAGCAGAAGTAATTCAGGAGAGGCACGTGTATGTCCTTTGTGAAACATTAGAGGATTTCTAGGATGATGAATCCTGTATAGCTGAAAGTATTTACGTTGCAGTTTGGGATGCACTGATGCTGTGAAGATTAGAGACAGTGCTGAAATAATTTTGCTCGTTTACACACTCTCTTTGTTTTTTAACGTACAGTTTTAAAATACTCAATTTTTCAGGTTGTTTAAATGTGTGTTTTTTGATGCATAATTGTGAACCCCTGCCCTTTGCCAGGTGGCCATGGCCAGGATCGGGCTCAGGGAGGGCCGCTCGGAGGACGCGTGCGAGACGCTGCTGTTCGCGCTGCGCATGGCCACGTGGAACCAGATCCTGGACCCCTGGGTGTACATCCTGCTGCGCAAGGCTGTCCTCAGGAACCTCTACAGGATCACCAGCGGCTGCTGCGGCGGGCGCGGCGTGAACCTGCACATGTGGGAGCTCAGCTCCATCAAGAATTCTCTGAAGGTCGCGGCGATATCCGAGTCACCGGGAAGTTCCAAACAGATAAACCTCCGGCCTCTCAGCTCCATGGGACAATGAAGTTGAACTGAAAGTTAAACTAAAGTTTTAATTATGAAGAGATGATGGAGGCAACGCTCCTACATGGGCAGTACCTTAAAATGAGTTCCAAGGCTCAGTGGTTTGGCATATGTTTTAAATTGTCAGTGGTTTGCTGTTGTTGCTCACCAGTTTGATATTGCTACTCCAAAAGATGCCCTTGAATGTTTTAATTCACTTCAGTGAACGGAAGGGAAAAATATAGATGATTTAACATTCCAGTACCAGATTTGGAAGGGATGTATTCTAAAGTGAAGAGGGCTCCTTGTAACACTCCCCACCAAGCCTTTCACTTTAACAGGCTTTTTAAAAGGGCAGAAGTGATCTCCAGGGTGATTTTTAAAAGGGGTAGATTTTTTCCTACCAGAGATACCCTCAAATCCCTTGCAGAGTCACTTTTTTCTAGAATGAAGTCAAGCATCCTTTACATAAGGGTATTCTGTGCTTCTAGGCGTTGAATTTACCAATTGTATATATGAAAGACATGTTGCTTATGCCCAGTTTATTAAATGATCCACTGTGCTTGGTTCATTGACTTGATCTCTTAATTATTTACTGTTCCATGAGTTTTTGGGAGAGCTGTGAACTCTGCATCAGTGTTAGTGTTCCTTTCAAATCACTGACAAAACCTGAGGTTCCCTTTGGGAGCAGAGAAGCAGATGAGCTCAGCTTCCTTACAGTTATGTTCTGGGGTGTATTGGTGAGCTTTTAGTCCTTTCAGCAATTCTGTTGAAACTAACAGGCATAAAGCAGTGGTTAGTCTGTGAAAACTGTGGTTTCCCCCTCCCTCCCAAACTGAAGGATGATTCTGGCAGCGTTCCCCTGGTGCGTGTACTGAAATACCCATGCGGTACATCTGCTTCATCTGTCAAAGGTCACACGTGTGCCGTGAACATGTGTGTGACCAAATGAGCACCTCTGCAGGGAACTGCTTTGGGCGCAGGGTTTAGTTTGTGAGAGCAAACTGAATGCTCAGTTTTTGCAGGGTCTGTGTCTGAAGAGCTGAGAGCATTCAATAACTTGAAGGTTCCGGAAAATTTTCAGGACAGCTTCACACAGAAGGCCCTTCACCTTTAATGCTGCTAAAAGAAGCTTTGGTTTTTGTGACTGTATGCTGTTCAGAAGCCAAAAATGAGAGATATTGTTTTAAGATAGGTCTGTGTTATTTTTACCTACTTAACTTCAAATAACTACGTTAGTGAAGTGTTGGTATATTTGAACAAAGTAGTTAAAAACAGATTCACTAAGAAGACAGTCTGAGGGACCAAAACTATTCACAAAGTACAAATTCATATTGTATGTGAGAATAGTTTGCAAGTCAGAAAATAAAAACCCAAAAGGTTTAAATGTTTCTTTTTTTTTATATATTTTTTAAAGCTATTTCCTTTTTGTTTTAAAAAGGTTGAAAAATAAGTGGGTTAAATAACCCTGTACTAAAGTGGCTTTATTTACCCTAAAAAATTTCTGTATGTGATTTTTTTTCTGAGTCATAGGGCTGATAAATGGTGGACTGATTTGATGCTGGTGTAAGTTCTGCACTATTGCTTCATGTGAGTTCTGCTGAAATCTGGAAGCATTCAGTCAGTGCTCAACGTGGCTTTTTTATTTCATAGAATGTGATGTCAGTGTATCTGTTGACATAAATTATTTGTTCCCTATGGAAGATTGTTGTTTTAGCAGCTGCAAAATAATGTTGGTCTGTAAATTGTTGAGATATTTCGTTGGTGAATGAAGCTTGAAAATGTTCCATTTTGTTGTGTGAACAAATAAATGTAGCTTGTGTTGTTCACTCTGGTTGGCTTGTAAAACAACAGAGCAAAGTTTATATGTATATGTGATTTCTTATATTTTGTGTACTGATACACATTGAATGTAAATTGCAAAGCCTCATTAAAGTTACCATACTGTATCCTGAGAGTTAAGGTGTTTTTTGTGTAACCAAAAAGATGATCCTGAGTTATCAAAAATAATGCTTATGACAAAAAACATCACACTGGACTCAAGCCAACCACTACCATTCCTGTGTGTGAAGGCAGAGAGGGACCAGTGGGAATTCAGGTGAGAGGTACCAGTGCTTGCACATGGCCAGGGCAGGGTGGTCTAAGGCAGTTCTGATGACCCATGCTTAGAAAATGCAAATAAAAGTGGAACTGAGGCAGTTTGGTGCTTGGGATGTAAGTGGTTTTATCCAAGTATCTGCCTGTGTTTCACATACACTATGAAAAAAGTGAGTTTTGCTATTGCTATTTTGCCTTGCTCAGTGATGTGGTGGCCTGCAGAGGCAGCTCAGGATACAGTCACCCAAGGACCTGTTACCCTGAAAGTGATTGGATTGTCATTGCATTTCATTTCATCTCACAGAACAGCCAGCAACGTGCTGTGCTGTATGATTAGCGAGTTATCTGTTTTATGGAATATGAGATTATTAAAAAGCCAGTGGGATGGCTTCACATTAGGATGTGAGCATTGCCCAGGCAGGGAGCAAAGGACAGTGTGCTCAGGGTGTGCTGAGGTCTCTTCAGAAGCTGGCTAACGATGCGAGCAGTGGTGAGCTGCCCCTTTAGTGCTGGCAGTAATTAGTGCCTCCAGAGCAGGCAGGGGCAATAAGTGCTCTGTTGGGAAGAAAGTGAATCTCATTTGTGGCTAATGACCGAGGAAATCCTCAGGGTGGGAGAATATTTTAATCTAATTGGGATGTTAAGCAACAGCAGGCTATATAAGGGAGCACTTTATCCTGAAATGAAGTCCTAGCCTGGGCTGAGCCAATGTGCTGAGGAAAGAAACCATCAGTAACTAGTTGCTCATCACAGGGATTATGCAAATACCTGTAGTTTGTTACCTGGATACAAAGATGGAGAGCAAGGTTCAAGGTCTTTAGATGTGATTCTTGAGACAAAGGGTTCACCTTGTGGGTTTATTATCAGATTTCTGTGTATTAAGTGTTCCCATTAGTTCAGTCTGATATGTGAGCAACAATTTCAGGAATAACAATATGTACCAGTTCTGTAGCCATGGTAATCCTTTAGGACAAGATGTTGGGACCTTTCAGATGTGCCTTACCTGCAGTGCACTGCTCCAGGATGTTACAGGTAACTCAGCACTTCACTGAATTACAGCATAGATTGGAATGAGATTTAATTTTCTTGGGAAAATGCTCAAATGCCAAGGGAATTTACAATGCCTCTGGTGACTTTTATTGCTTCCATAAAAAAATCAGCTGCTTTTCAGTTTTAACTTCTGCAATCTGCCACCTTAAAAAATGGCAAAACTGGTCTTCCATTTCAGGCAAACAACTTTCTATTAAGGGTTGCTGCATTATATTGAGGAAAGTATTTTCTCTTTTAACAGATAATGTTTTCCTGCTGAATGTCAGTTAATTTTGATACTTACTAGGAAATTTTTAAATACTAATAGTATAATGCTGTTTCAATAGTGAGATAATAGAGGGGCTGTTGAAAGTGCATTGTGTGTTCTTGAGATAACCTCAAGTTTACTGCCATGGTGAGGAATAGCTGCAAGGAGAAAACCCAGTCATGAGTTCCAATACCCCGTGGCCATCAGCTTGTATTGAGGGTGTATTTCAGGTGGAAAATATTGCCCATTAAAGCTGTGCTGATTTGTTCAGTAACAACATGCTTTTTATTCTCATAAAAGTGACTGTTTATAGGTGTGTTTCTCCTTACCAGTGGCTGCAGCAGTGTGGTGAGTGGTGGTGGCAGGTATTGTGTGTCTCACAGGTTGTTGTCTTGGACATGAGCTGGGCAAACAGTGGTTGAAATATCACATTTGCTTCTCTGCATGGAACAGCCACTATTACAACTTGCTTTCTAGTGGCCACTAATACATCCAGTTGGATAATTTGGAGGGAGACCTTCTTATGCTTTAAACAGAACAATTCAAATTATCAAGTAACCTGCTCTCCCTACACCAAAATGTTTGCTGTTGGTTTTGGGACCCCATGCCCTTGGTGTGAGGAGGTCAGGCTGGTGAGCAGGACCTACACTTGCTTGTCATTAGAGACCCTTGATTGTAACTCGCAGATTGCTTAACTCATATTTTCTTTAGGCTTTTCCAAGCTTTCCTGGTTATTTCATTAGGTCTCAATTTTTTTTGGTGAAGGCTGAAAAGCAATGACACTTGCATGTCTTTACCATCTGTTATTGGTAAGTAGTAATCCATAATTTTTCTGTTTTCCAGTTCACTTTAACAGCGTCTGGGCAATCAAAGCACGTTTGCAGTCTGACCCTTTTGTAGCTGATGCTCAGCTTTTGTGCAGATGGATGCGATACACATATGTGGTCCACAATTTCTGGCTCAAGTATCTTGAATGCCAACTCTGAGTTTGTTGGTTTGGGGTTTTTTTTTGTTCCTTAAAGTGTTGCCATAGGAAAGAGTTCCATCTGGCTCTGGGGAAATGCTGAAGTGGTTTATGTTTAGAAGAGGTAGGCAGTGCAGTCGAGGAACAGATCTGCTGGTGCAAACAGGGATTTGAGCAGAGCCTGAAAATTGCACAAGCCCTAAACCATTAGGTCTTACTCAGTAAAATTTATTCATAAGAAACAGAAAACAAACATAATATTTGCAGCAAGTTACAGGAAGAATTAATAACAAAAATGCCAAAGGTTGAGTCAATGACAATTGCTTGCTGTAATAGATCCGACCCTCCTCGTGTGGGGAAAAGCTTCCTGTAAACACTTCAGGAACTCCAAGTGATGATGCTTTAAGAACAAACCCACTTGTCCCTTTCTACTGCCTCCTGTAAACAAAATGACGTCTGAAGTGATTGGACAATGGTTAAATATTCAAAATATAATTAATGCAATTTAAAAAATTGTTTATAATTAGGATAAGTTAAAGAGTGACAGATCTATGAAAGACTTGGTTTCTTAGCAACACATTCATGGAGTCTTTAAAAAAAGTTCAATGTCTGCAGGAATATAAACATGTATCTATCTAGCTGTTTAATTTCAGCACCATGGTTGCAAAATAAATACTTTCTACAGAAGTTTACAAAAATAAATCCATTTCAGTTTTTTTTTTTAAACTACCTTACTTTCAGTTGGAGGTTAGCAATTTAAAATACTTGAGGCAAAAAATTGTTACAGTATAACATCTCTAGGAAGCAGCTACCCTTCCCAGGGACATTTATGTGTGTGTATCTAATTTCTTCTGAAGGCAGCAGCAGAAAAATACTTTGAATTCTGTTGTAATTCATAAAAAAGATGTTTGTAATCTGAATCAATTTATTTTTTGGATTGCATCTTTCAGTCCTATTTTCACTTCATACATGCTGAAGGCAGAGCTGTGTGAAGTGAGGGCTCCAGCTGGGGAATGTGGAGCAGTCCATGCCAAAGCAGCCTGGTAGCCTGGAGTGGAGCCTTTGCAATGACACTTGGACAAGTGAGAAAGTCTTTAATTTCAAGATTCAGATTTATTTTTATAATTCCTGAAAAGCAGAGACTTCTGATAATTTCTAGGATACCTTTTATGCATGAAGTTCCCCAGATGCCTGAAACATTACATGCTGTCTGCTCCTGGTCTGTGTGACACAGGCTCAAGAGGAAGATGAAGAAGACAGAACTTTAATCCAAGATTGCCTGGAACAATTCAACCCCTGCTTTCTAAAATGGTAATTTGACATTTTTAATCTCTGTTGAAGATACTCTGTTTTGTCTTTAAACTGAAAGAGGGAAGATTTAGATTAGATATTGGGAAGAAATTCTTTCCTGTGAGGGTGGTGAGGAACTAGCACAGTTCCCAAGGAAAATGTGGGTGCCCCATTCCTGGAAGTGTTCAAGATCAGATTGGGTAGGATTCTGAGCCACTTGGTGTGGTGGAAAGTTGTTTTCTGTTTCTTGCGCGAATTCTCAGCCGTGCATCCGAAATCAGACTTGTCATCAGTGCAGCTAATTCCAATCTGTGCTTGTGGCAGGTATAACAGAATTTATTGTTGCTGTGCTTACTTGTTGACTTATTGTTGAAGTGCTTACTTTTCTTACTTGTGCCTTCTGACAAAATCTTTGGTGCACTCTATATTTCTGATAAGCTTTTTGTGGTTACACTTCTTGCAGCTGTGTTGCCTGCAACTGTGGGACTTCAGCAGCAATCCCCTTTAGTTTCAACTTTGAGCAAATAATCTCTTTGCACATCCTGAAACATTTAACAGAGCACATTAATTGTGCAGTTGCTCCTTTATTGTTTTACGTCATCTCCTAGAAGAGAATGGTCACTTTTATGAGGATTTGAGGGCAGTATCAAATTTTAAACAACGTAAAATAAAATATCTCCTTCAGATTTGTCTCCTCCAAATGCACTGAAGTGTTACATGATTCTTTGTGAATATTTTTAACCTGGAGACACTTTTTATGGCTCTACTGCAGTCCACAGAATGAGAAACTTGCAGACTAATAGTATATGGAAGAACAATGGTAAAAGTTTTTTGGGGAAAAGCTGAAATGAAAAACCCCTCATTTACTTTCTGAGTAATTTTGAAAATAGTCTAAGGTGTCTGAATCTTACATATAGCACCTTACTGTTCCTCTGCCTCCCTCATTTACAGCCATCATGCAGGGACTTGTGTTTTGTTAATGGTGAGGATTCTTGAGATATGTGGCAAACTCTCCAAGAAAGAAAAAAAAGTAAAGTAAAATTACTTTGTTAAAAAGTAATTACAAACTGCGTAAGGTCACGGCAGCTCATTGTTCTCTCTCCTGCCTGTTTGAGGAGCCAAGTGCAAGCAGCTCCAGGTGTGCTTGGTGTGGCAGAGCCACAGGTCCCTGGCACCTCTTGGGAACCCATGCAGTGGGTCTGGGGAGGAACTAATGGCTGGAAAGGAGGAAAGGAGGAAATTATTTAACCTGCAAAGCTGGACAGAAATATCAGTCCTTGTACATTATTCTTCTATTCCAAGGAATCATTAATCCACTTGAAGGAGGGACTGGTGTTTTACTGGTTCAGTTCCATGGAAGCAACGAAACAATTTTTCAGTATTTGCAATGTTTAGCATTACATTTTGTGTGGTTTGCCTACTGCAAGGCTGTTTCTCTTGTAACCACTGTCAGAGTTCACATTGACCTTGGTGGAATGGTTTTCAGTTGTAGAAGATTTGACAGAGCTGCTGTAGCAAAGCATTCACTACTTGAAGGAATAGATACATTTTGAAATTACTTCTACCAGATAATTTACACCTTGACACAAGATAATTCTACAAAATATCGCTCACTGCTTCATTGCACTCCCAAATATATGTTCACATTTCACCATGTTTGGTTGGTGGGTTTCTGCTTCCATAAGTGTCATCTTGGAAAATAGCTTATTTCCCAGGATATAGTTTACATGCTTTCAGTGATCTGAAGGGAATGCACTATATGATTTGCAAACACATAGAAAACAACGAGGTTTCTCCCCACAGTTTTTGCAAGCTATTTCAAAAAGTTCTGATTTCAAAAAGTTCTGATTTCAAAGAAAGCAAAAAAAAAAACCAAAAAAACCAAAACCTGCCAAGTGGAAGTTTGAATCATCCATACTTAAAAAGTTACTAAGTTACTTTTGTTCTTCAAACACTTCAGGTCATCAAGCATGAACTCTGCTTTTTGCTATAATTGAGCAGGGGTGGTTCTTCCAACTTGTGTCCCTCTTTGTTAAGATTATCCAACTCACTGTAACTAATTTTAGATTATGATATTTTTATCAAGGGAAAATGCATTATTGTTGCAGGGCTATCCCAGTAATGAGCTATCATCTGCTGTGTCAAAAAGCTGTACTCATTTTGGTCAGCAGTTTGTGCTGTGTATTGTCCTGCTAGTGCTGAAATGTCAGCAGTTCATGATAAATGGTCTGAGTTTAGGGTGGTAATCTGCAGAAAAATAATATCCTGAGTCAAAGCCTTGGTAAGGTCATATGTGAGTGCTGGTGGCTCCTGCCAGTGAGTAATTAGTGTTGTAAGATCATGCATGCCATGTGTTGCTTAGTTAATTTGTCTTTCTCAGATACAAAATTAGAAATGCCATTTTAATTTTAGAGCTGTGAATAACAGGAGACTCAACTCAGGATGTGTGTGTCTGTGCACCACGTGTTTTTCAAAGAAATACAGAATTACAATACATTTGTTTTGTAAAGGTTCAACAATGAAATAGATTAGGAGTTGCCAGTGATATTCAAAGTTATTTTTTGCATGCCTTTTTTATTTTTACATGGGAAAGGCCTAGGAAATGTAAATCAAATGAAGAATCATGTCATACTATTGAAAATACATGTCTAAGCCGGACCTCAGTGCTAGTCTGAGACTTGGATCCTGGATATGTTAATTCTAAGTGAGATCACAGAACATCTGGAAAAATCCAGGATTTTTCCAGGCAAAGCCAAGCCAATAAGACTTCATAGATTTTTTTTTAAAATAGTAAAACATTTCATTTGAAATACAGTTCTGTAAGAACCTGCTACCCAGAGGGCAGCACTACTCATTCCTCAGGGAGACTGAGGCCACTTGAGAGTAATAACTAATTATAAATGTTCCTACTTACCTCAAGTAAGTGCAGTCAGAACAAAGAAATTTCTCAAACAAGCCAGTTTGGAAGGTAGGGACAGCTCTTGGGAGCAGATCAGGAATTCCTTATTTACTTGAGGCACTTGGTTTTCCTGCCCCAGATGACTGAATAAAATCATTCTGCAATGTGGTCAGTGATTTCTTGTCAAGGAATTCACCTACAATGTAACAATGTCAGAAAGAGCTGAGTACATATGAGTAAAAAGTCTACAACAGTTCAATGGACATTAACATTTTCTGTGGGAAGTACTACTGCTACTTTTGTGAATTTGAAGGGAAATTAAATAAAGTCTGGGTGATTTTTGGATGGTATTTATTCTGTTATGTTCTACTTGATAGGAGAGAAATATTCTTTTTCATTTCATGTGTTATGAAAGTGGGACTCCTTTCTGAGGAGACCTCAGGTTCTATAAAACAACATATAGTAACAATGCCCCTTCAAATTAAGATTTATTAAATGCAAATTTTGCCCAATTGGGGCTGAATCAATTATTTTTACTCACATGAAAAAAAGTGTATTGTTAATTTTAGCCTAATACAGAAGAAACTACCACAAAAGCAATCCATTAGGAAGAGGAAAAACTACCTCTAGCACATTGTTCAGCACTCCTATTGCCAAACTGTCTTATATTTTTAATCTTTCCTCTATTTTTTATGCCTCTTTTCCTTTTTAATTTCTTTGTATTTTCATTGTCACTGGTGGGGATTTATGGCAGGAGCACTGAGAACTGACCCTGTTACCCTTCTGGTGCACTTTTGTGTCCTAGTTCCTTCCCCCAGCTGTCCATCTCTACTGCTTATCTCTGGGATGATGAAACGCTCATCTTCACTGTTTTCTTTAAAAGAGCAGCAAGATCAATGCACACTGTCCTTCAGAATGAGAAATGATGTGAAACCACTGATGACAGCAGAATAAACAGACTGAGAGCCACAATCAGGGAAATGCCTGTGGCAGAGCAGTGAGTGTAACACAGTGCAAGGTGCTCTTTGCACATTTGCACATGCTGTGCTCTCAGCCTGTCTGCTCTGCACACCGATGTCGCAGACATTTCTCCACAGAAATCCTTTCTTTCGGATTTCTGCGTCTTCTGGAGGCCAGAGGCTTCAGAAGACAAGGTAAACAATTATTATCAGCTGCTGGGGAATGCAACAGGGACACCTTGATTGGCTCATTTCCTATGTTTATAATTAAGGGCCAATCACCAGTGCAAGCTAGGGGACTGAGTCCTTGGCCACAACTTTGTTATAGATTCTTTTCTATCGATTCTTAGCTAGCCTAGCTGCTCTGCAAACCTCTCTCTATATTCTATTAGTATAGTCATAATGTATTTTATATAATATCTTAATAAATAAGCCTTCTGATTCAAGAAACAAAATTCACCGTCTCTCTCTCACCAGCTGCGACCCACTCAGGTGCGGTAATACACCAGGGAGACAAAGACAGGTGTTGTGGCCGTCACCTGCTGGAGAATATTTCTGTTTGGAGGGCACATGCTGGACAGAAGTAAGTCTCACCTGGGGGAGCATGGAAAGTGCCTGTAGTTGCAGACCCTCCTAGTGAGGGGAACAGCTTTTCTGCATTTCCTCTGCATTTACCACAGGGAACTACAGTGACAACATGGGGGGAAATGAGGACTGTGCCCCTGATTGAAGGACTTCTATGAGCTGTGCTTGCTAACTAAATTTTTTTTCCTTCCCCCTCCAGTATTAACAAACATTTATTGCTGCTTGCAGACGAAATGAGAAAGTCATAGTGGTCATGCTCTAAAAATGGCTTTTCCAAAGTCCTTTCAAATTGTCATAAACTGTGCTACCAGTTTTGAGTGGCTTGTTCTGATTTGGGGATGAGCTCTATTTACTGTGCTGGATTCCAGTGCTACCAGCCCATGATGATTCACATCAGAGCCTCTCATGCCCTGTGTCTGCTGGCCTCACTTTAATGCATCGAGTAAACACAGCCCACAACTGCACAGCCTGCCCAGGATAAAATAAATGTGTCAGTGGGGTTAGGACAGTGATGCTCACTAATGTCTCTTGTGTGGAAGACAGCATGTTCCAGTTGTGTCATCCAGACAAAGGAGGGTCTGGGTGAGTTCTTCACTTGTGGTTATGAAGGAAGCTGCTCCTTATCTGGGGAAGATGAGTGAGTGACCCCATTCCCCCCAGTGCATTAATTTTTGCTAAACTTGTTCAGTACTTGCTAGTAGCTCAGTATGTATGACGTACATGCCACTCTTTCACTCTTCACCAAAAGAATTAGGGAGTTGCAGGAAAAAATGCAGTCACAGAACACAGACTCCACAAGTTTGTGGCTGTTTGTGCACCATTAAAAGTGGACATCTCTGTCCCTTTTTTTGACTTGGCTCAGGTTTTTTTGGCTTGATAGAGCACAATTAATCTATAATTAATTATATATTATATTACGTTATATTACGTTATATTATGTTATATTACGTTATATTATGTTATATTACGTTATATTAGGTTTTATAACATTATATTACGTTATATTATATTATAATTTAAAATAATTTTTAATTAAAAATTCCCTACAGTTAGAGAGATCTGACAAATACTTATCAAAATCTTTGAAATTACTCTAAAATTATTATTTTTATAACAAAATCCCATATGCATTAAAAGACTAATCTGATAAGTGTCCTCTTGACACAACATGACAAAACATAAAAATAGATCCTTGGTTCTTTAAAAATATCCCAAGTCTGTAAATGAGCCCGTTGGAAGACTTTATTGTCTTTTATCCAACAACAAAGGACAAATGCCTTCTTCAGTGCCCAAACTGGATGTTGTTATGCAGACAGCTTCATTCCTCCAGACTGCATTTTTTCCTAATTTATTCAGAACTCTTTGCATGAGAATTGTAACTGACTTGGATCTTTCTAGCTAATAGTGTTGTGGGACTCTAAGCAGAAGGAAAAAACTAGAATTATGGAGTAGGTAGAAGAAGCGAGACAGAATGAAGGTTTTCTTCAGGTAGTTTTTAGAGATTTTGAAAAATAATGAAAATTAACATTTTTATTAAAAAAAACATTTTATTTTTCAAGTATGAATAGCGGGCACAAATTGCTATTCAGTCCCAGCTAAGTAGTATATAATAAAAAAGTTCACTAGAAGTTGAAAATCGTCATGTATTACTGTTTTTAATGGGATATAACCTGTTTGTTGTATCACTGTAGCACTCAGGGTAAAGTGCCAAGTGTAAGATATTCCCTAACTGTCCACGTTGTTTTTCACTTGTGAGATCTTGGGATTCTCAGTAAATGTAGAATGAGACACAGTGTTCTGAAAGCACTAGTGAGAATTCCTTTACTGGTTCTCTCTCTCTTTTTTTTTTTTTTTTTTAATTCTATTTTAATAGAAAAATGTGTCTTGAAATAACCTGAAAGGTGTGATACAGATTGATGTGAAGTGCAACTTCCCATTACACTTCAGAATTCAAAAATGGCTGAAACACAATTTATTTTGCTTTCTCACTTATTGGTTGGTGTGGAAATTCAAGTGTTGTCCTCTGTGTTGATGCCACATTTGTTTTTCTTTCTTTTCTTTTTCCTTTCTTCTAATGTGCCAGGAAATTTGGCTTTTGATTCTTTTGGACATTTAGGAGTATATTTGGGCACTGAAGCCATAGAGATCTTTTTTAATGATGATCACTCATTATTCTCAGTGAGAATATAAAGGGATTTCCTTGCAGTTATATGCCAGTAAATCTACAGATGCTTAATGATAAAGCAGTCAAAATAGGCAAAGAGACCCACGTGATTTTCATTTTTAAAGTATTATTCAAACTCAGCCATAAAAAGCCCTATGAGCTTTTATATTTGAAAGGCAGAAGTCCTGAGGAAATGGAGGGCTGTATTTTTAAGTCTCCAGGTGCCAGAGAACTCCTTTCACATCCCTCTTCAGTCAAAGTAAGCTCATCTCCCTGTTACCTTACAAGCTGTGGACACTGTGTGCTATGCAGTAAGGATGTGTGGTGAATGGAGCAGTATTTATCTCTCATGTCTTCAAAGAAAAAAAACAGCGTGAAATGAAAAAAAAAAACAAAACAACAAAAACTCTGAAAGTAAACGAAGGGAGACCATGTCTTCCTTGCTTAAGTTGTGTTTAGCTGGGAGGGACAGCCCCATTTGTATAAGAGCAGATTATAAAAGGTCAGAGTTGAAATTGTGAGAACAACAAGGAGCTGGAAGTGAATCCCTTATCTGGATGCCATTAGTAAATTCTGACTGCTGCCAGCAGTGTCTGAACACCTCAGCCACAGCTCCACTTGCTAAAGCATTGACTTGTACTTTATCTGCCTTTGAATAATTTGTTGAAGGCAAGAAATTACTTATTTGAGCTGGTACAATAAAGATAGGTACGTAAATAGGTATTAATATGCTTTTAAATGGCTATTAAAATGAGGGAGGCGTGATTCAATCTGCAGAAAGATTCAGTCTTGGATTTGATTCTGTTCTCCCAGTGATAGAAATAAAATGCATTTAATGGAAAAAGAAAACCACACCATGCAATTTAAGGCTGTGCCAACACTTCAAGCTCCAGTATGCAGGGGAGTGACTCCTTATCTAAGTTCAAATAATGTAGCAGGAATATCAGGAACAGTGCTCATGCAGTATGAAGCCTTGCAAGGCAGGCAGGCATTTTGAAATGGAATCCAAGAGATGGCCTTGAATTTGTTCAGGAAATTGACTCATAATAAATGTACATGGTTCAAATGAACAGGAAAAGAATCAGTATACTGTAAAATTGACAAATTTGGTTCTATGTTCTAGCTGAATTAAAATGATAGAGTTCATAGGTAGTCTAAGCTATATCCTACAAATAGTACACAATTCTATTACTTAGTAGCAGATTTAATAATTACAATAGATAAGATTTTCTTGCAAGTTCTTTTTATGTAATTTAATAGACCTCTTGTTAGGTTGGGTTATATGGGGCAGGAGTTCTGAAGAAACCTGCCTGTGTCTGTTTATTTCTTTGCCACAAACATGAAATAGCAGTACAATGTTGACTAGAGCAGAAAGAGCAGAAATATGGTTTATAAACAGTGGCAGCCAGGCTTGCTGAGCTCATACGTGTCACCTGTCTTGAGAGCCAGCAGGACACAGGGCACTGGCACAACTGAGTGAGGAACCAGAGCAGCTGGGCAGATCCCACAGGGGCAGGTGGCTCCCAGTCTCTCAAGGTGCTGTCATCAGCAGCTGCATGGGTCAGGCTCAGATGTGGGATCTCAGTCCTGAGGAAACTCCGTGTAATGTCCCTGATCACACACTGAGCCAGGGGAGGGTGCCTGAGCTGGGCAATGCCTGGGCCCTTGTTCTGCTGCTGAGTTCTCTGTCCCTGAATCCTCACGAGGGATGTTCACTGTCTCCAATGTGCAAGGAGGTGGCAATGAGCCCATCTGTGATGCTCCCTGAGAAGTCCAGTGCAACCACTTGCACTTGCTGAAGTTTGGAACATGAACATTTTGCTTGAAATAGCCACGTTGGATGGCTTCCTGAAGGGAGTCTTTTTGGGAAAAAATCAACTAAAATGGTTCAGCTGTCTGTGAAGACAGGACTGGGGAATGATATGTTATTTGGCTCATAGCCGGTGGGAAAAAAAGCTAAGGATTGTTTTGTGGTGCATATGTACATGAACCATAACATTTGGCTGCAAAGGCTGCCTCAAATATTAGGAATTTTCTAGTTTCTGAGTGCTTAATTTTAAAACCTTCATGTCTTCAACAAAGTCTTTTATTAGTTACAAATGTGATAAAAAACTTGCCTTCATAAAAAAACTTAATATGAAATCCCATGAGAAATGAACGGAGGTGTTCACTAGGCAATAAATAGATAATCATTCTTTGGGCTGCATCCATTCTGAACTTCTCTGGAATTGCTACATTTGTGTCTTTCATGAAGGGAGCAATATATGAAGATGCTGTGATAGGGACAGGTTGTAAGAGAAAGCAGAAAGTGTCGGGTGGGAAATGAGGAGGTTTGGAGCCCAGGTTAAAGAACAGCACGCAGCTCCTGCTCCTTGGAGTGCTGCTTGCTGGAAGCCTGAACTTCAGGCTGTGCACACAGAGATATGTATAACATGGCATAAAAGTTTTAATTTAAAAGAATTGAAGAAAGCTCTAAGCCTTGCTCTTCCCTTTATAATTATTAAAATGGTTTGTATGTCAAGAGAAGGAGCACATTCTGTGTGGAACAATTAATTATGTGAAAACAATCTGTATAAATAAAATACATCAATATAAAAGTGATCTGGTACTTATATTGCTGCAGAGGGAAGAACAAAACATTTCTGTCCCCTGTAAAAAGGATTCTTATTTGCATCATTTTAGCCTGGTGTATTATTATCCTTATCTGAAATAATTTTATTACATTTGTTGTAAGTTCACCTTGGAAGGTTGTTTTGACTCTGCACTGATTTCAATTTACCTAAGAAATAATTTCATTGTATGCAATTTTGACCATCTTTTTACTCAGTTGTAATTAGGAAATCACATGGGAAATGTGAATCTTTGCCTGTAGTGGTGCAAGGCTTTACATTGTTCTAAGTCAGTTTGAAATACAGGGAAAGATGATGATGTACTTATTCTTTCCTGCAGTCTGATATCTATTAATTTTGCTACTATTATTTCTAAATGAAACTGTTTGTTTTCCATTTTGCTGGTACTATCAGAGGAAAAATAAAATAAACCAAAACTCTGAACATTAAAATGCTGCAGCTGAAAACCCAAAACCTTTATCTTACAGGAATTTTGATACATTTTGAATCATTGTGTGTAATTCTGTAATTCCTTCAGCTAAATGTTGTTTTTCAGGTAAGCCCATACACAAATAATTTGGACCAGGAGCAGTAAGTTTGAATGTGTTTTGATTCTTTTTGAGATAAGAGGAATGATGATTTCAAATGTTTTTTTTTTTTCTGCAAAACATTTTATTAAAAATATTAAGGTTTTTTTTCTTTCTGAATCAATATTTTTAAATATGATATATTTCTAGCTACCTCTGACCAAATGGCGTTGGTTTTCCTTTTAATGTTGTGAGAAGTGGCTTCAGACAATAGGACTAATTAGCAAAGTGCTGGTGTGCCCAGCTCTCCATTGTGGTATCCCAAAGGATCTCGAAGGGAGTGCACTTGCACTCAGGAGATTGTACAGATAAAAATCCCCATCCCAAACCCAAAACAATTGAGTGTAATGTTCTTTCCTCTCTGCATTTACAATCCCAGCAGGGTGAAGTTCATAGCTGAACAGATGGAGTCGCTAGAAGCTATCACAGTATCTGTTAGATTTTGAAATGGTGACAGGGTGGTTAAAGCCCAGCTCTCAGCAAGGAGGACACAAACACTCACAGAGCCAGGGCCCAGTGGGTAACTCTGGTGATGCCTTGGGAGGCTGCCTGGAACAGAGGCTAGACAGTGTTAAAAGAATAAAGTAGGTATTTATTAAAAAGTGGGGACAGTAGAAACTTGTTACCCATGAGGAAAGATGAGTCATGAATTGCTGCTCCTGTGGGACCATCGGTTCATCTCGTTCGTTTTGCATCAGTGATAAAATTCCTCACGTGGAGTGGAGCAGCTGAAATCTGTCCGGGGGATTGCAGGAACAGCTGGAGATGTGCTCTGTGTCTCAGATATTTAAAAAGGGAAAATCAGTTTCTTTTTCCAAAGTCCTGGAAAGGTCTAGAACTGAGCAAGGAAACCAGCTGTTGGTCATACTTTCCGTCTGATCCGCAGGTTTAATGTGTAAAACAGGAAAGTCCCTCTTCATAAAATTATTCTCAAGCGTGCCATAAGCATATTGTATCATTTTTAGGATGACTGAAAAATTCTGTATTAAAACCAACCAACCAACCAACCAACCACCCACCCATCCACGTGTTTATGTAAAACAAAGCAGAAAAAAATATTTAGGTCATATTAACAATCCAGATTATTTTAGTAGACCCTGTGTCAACAAATCAAATGAAGGGAGGTTTGGAAATTTGACATAATATGTAAACAGAACTGTACCAGGGCAGATGGTAAGGAAATACTTTCTTCATCCATTTTGAAAGAGAATGGGAAAATCCAGTGTGAAATTACTTTAACTTAATTTTATTTTGGTTTTCTTTTGCATTGCCTGGAAACGACGTATCCAATATAATTCTGTCTTTGTATAGTTTCTGCATAGTAATGTTCCTGACCAATACAAGCCAGGTAGGGCCTGGGTAGTCATGTTAGACCTAAAACTTTACTGACTGTGTATGTCTTCAGGTTTCATATTTTACAAGATACCTATAATCACCAAGATTATTAACCAAATCTGACTGGGGGATGTCACTTGTTTTTCTTACCTCTCTGATTTCTTGAATGTATATGTTTGCTCTGGTATCTGAAATACAGGTTTGTTGGTAGGCATTTGGAAATGCTCTGCAGCTGAATTTTATATCTATAATAATTTGTGAAATAAATTACAAAAGGCTCCTTTTTGTAGCACATTTAGGTATCCCCTAATTGTTGCACATACAATGGCACATGGAGCTTTTATCATCTGGGAGATGCCTGATTGATTTTTTTTTTTTTTCACAAATTAGATAGCTTTACATTTTAAGGGAGAATTTAAAGACCAAGGAGCATATTAGTGGGTATATTTAAAAATACCTTTTGCTGTTGTATATGCACGACAGTAGTACAAGATTTAAGTGCAGATGCCTATCATGTGGATTTTATTTTTGCATTCCTTTTCATCTGTATTTGAATTTTCTCAGTAATGTGACCAGATGTCTCAAACAATATATTTCTGTTTTGAGTTTTTAGTTAAATATAACTTAGTTACTGACATTTTTTTGCTTTGAGATAGAGCTTTGTAAAGTTTTTGCAGTTTTTAAAACATTAATGAAGTTGATTAATCTACTTCTGTCAGAGAACTGGAGTAGCATATTTGAAATGACCCTCTGCTGAGAACTGCTTAAATTCATGCCACTGCATGACAGTGTGCTATCACATCTGGCAAGTTCTTCATTGTAGTGTCTTCCAGATTGAACCTATTTTTAGCTTTAAGGTGCCTGAGAAAAAGCGTCTGCTAGAATGAATTGGTGGACAACTTAATTGTTTATATTTATTGTGCAGGAAAAATATTATAAATTTCAGATAATGACAAGAAGTAGAAATGTGCAAAGATCAGATATGATCTGGAAACCTTTTGGCACTTTGGAATATTCCTTTGTCTTGGCATCTGAGTCTGCTTGCTGTGAAGCAAAGAATGTATGCTTTTAAATTAAAATGTTGCACTGCCTTTCAGATTGTAGTCCATTTGTCTTCTGTTGTAATATTATTCACCAGTTACTGAAAAATTCCTTGGAGTTACTGTTACTCTGGTCATCCTTTCTGTTTATGCTGTGAAAACTCTGTTGATATTCCAAAATTCTTGCAAAGTGATAGAATCCTTTGAAGTTTTTGCATCTTCCCCCAAATAGAGCAATTTGTTTAGTGGTATTTTACCCTTCTGTTTTGTTTTACAGTCTTGAAGATTGATGTTCAAATTTCTCTCTTTATCTCCCACATTATTTTGAATTCTTTCTTGTCATTGGTGTCAAGATTATATTTAGCTTTCAAACTTGACTAACTTTTGCTTGCCAGCAAATAATTCCCAAGATTTCTAGTCCTTCTGAATGTTCTTTGGTAGCCCCAAAATGTAATAAAGTCTGAAAGAGCTCAGAGTCTTTACTTTTAAAATAGTCACAGTTTAATTCCATTTTAGACTTTGTAAAAAGATATCTTGTAAGTTTGAGTGTGGTTGCTGTCATATGTCAGTACACAGTATCATAGTTAGCTGTCTGTCTAACCAGACCCAGGCTTACAAAAGCCAGTTTCAGAAATAGAAATACCCAGATATCAAAATATCTTCTGCTTGGTTTTTCCCTTGCTCACTCCCTTTGCTTGCTGAAAATCTGTGCTTCTGTTGCTCCCACATTTCATGTTACTTTAACGCTGTTGAGACATTAAAAAAAAAAATAATCTCAGTTTGCTTTTGCCTACTGTGATGTGTTTTTCCATGCTTTCACACGGTCTGATGTTGATTTTCTTCAAAGGATTTCTAAGTTGCAATGTCACTTGACACTTGCTCTTTCTGTCCTCTGCTGCTTTCTTCTGTTTTGTTTTCTGCCTGTGGTTTTGTTTTTGCTCACCATGCACAGGAGATGGGGTGACATGGGTTGATTTATGGGGAGACAACTGGCCTTTAAGACACAAATCTGTGCCAACCTCACCATCTGTGAGTGCTCCATGCAAAAAGGAGCAAATACGCACACCAAGTAAGCAATCCCCAGCACAAAGAATCTGCTGCTGACAAGAGGAATATAATGGAACTTGAGGAGGAGGTCAGACACATGTGTGAAAGTGACAAAATAAATTAGAAAAACCATAACAAGGCAAGCCCAACAGGAAATCACAGACACTGTGTTTACTTCTTGTCTCTGTCTGGAGTTAGAGGAGGAAGGTGGCCTCCAACTGCCATGGCAAAGGCACAAAACTCAAATTACAAATTTGTGCCATATGTTTTCTAATGCTTGAATATAGCAGTTTAACAAATTTGGGCGTGGAGGTTTTACTGCTTAATGAAAGGCTGCCATGGAGATCATCAGGTTTCCAACAAAAGTGAATCACGAGGGCGTGCTCCGCGAGCCGATGAGCGGAACGCAGGTGCCTGGAACAATGGCCCTTTGCTTGCTTTGCTTTGGCAATGTCATTCACATTTTGTGCAAGAACTTTCCTGGGTCTCTCTGGAGAGATTCCCTATGCCAGCAATTGCACTGAGTGCCTTTTGATAATAGCATATTTCATGTGTTTGGTGTGGCTGGTTCAGTAAGCATATTTGCTCGTTTTTGTAAACTATAACTGTTTGGTCCTTTCAATCAGCTGTGCAGACATCATCCTCAGCTAGCATCTCTCCCTTTTGTGTAGGGATCAGAATGAAATGAAACTGCAGGGAGAAAAATGTCAAGACAAACTATTTTTTCTTTCTGTTTAACTTTCTCTTGTCTCTAAATCTGTCTTTTCTCCTGTTTCATACTCTCTCTCTCAACTCTTCCCTGCTTCATTTTAATTTCTTGTTCCTAGGTGTTATAGTAGAAGATATGACCATTTTAGAGCAGTAGAGTTTCAGGAAGGATTCAGAGGACTCACAGTAAAGAAACTAGGCTCATTTACTGAATTCTTTGCCTTAGGACTGGCTTGAGAAGTGGAAGATAGGTTCTGTCATGGTAGAGAAACCTCCACTCTGTCAGTGAATTAATATAACAAGGTTCACACATCTATCTCTGAAAGAACTAACTGGATACAGGTTAAATTTGGCTTTCAAATATTTCAGATTCTATTCATAAAGCCTGTGTTATACAGCCTCATACAGATGACTTACATGGCTGTAAGAAAACAGTTTGTGTATTATACATGGATGGGAAATTAATCTCATGGAAGTGCTCTATTCAATAAAGCCATCAGGATAAACCAATTAGCACATCAAGGCCTAATGAGCAACAAGACCAAACCAATTATTATGTCGTTAATTAGTAAGGATTAGACTAAGAGGTGATAGAATTTTTTTCACCTGCCTCTCACAAAGCCCTTTGTAAGTCAGCATCCCTTTTCCTTAGGGAGACACTGATGTGCTGAAGGTCAGTGACATGAAATGGGAAATGGAACTTGGCTCTGCTGGGGCCCAGTCCTGTGCCCTGGGCAGAAACAGCCCAATTGCACTGACTGACCTTTTCTAGAAAAACATTACTAAAACTAATATTATGGATTGCTGCTGAAAAACATTTTGATTTCATAAGCCAATTCAATTTCAAATCCTTTTTTTACAATCAATAATGTTTGGTTTGCAATTACTGTGAAATTACTCTTCAGCCTTGGTCAGAATATTTGGCAGTGGAAAAATGATCTTTCATTTATTTCAGAGGACTTTCAAGATCTCACAAGCTGACATGGAAAACCCAGATGTTTTTAATTCTGAAAATTGAGAAATAGATTTTGAACAGGAAAGTTATCTTGTTTGGTGCGCATTCTCAGGAAGAAGGACAGCAGAACATTCCCCAGTTCTCTGCCAGGCTGTCATTTATATAAAAACATGAGCGGAAACAGTTTTGGGGCATCTGTGCAGAGCCTTAGGAAGATCTTGAAGAAATCAGAAGGAAATAAATAACCTCCACAACTCTTGCATTTTTATCAACTATTAAATCCTCTATCAGACCTCTCAGAGTAAATCAGACTATCCACATTCCTCAAACTCCTTCTTAAATAGACCTAAGAGGAATTACAAATATAACTGACCAAAATACAATCTCAAAAATAACACAGTAGTCAGGAAATGCTAATTTTAATTTCTGCAAAGATATACTTTATTTATTTATTTTACCCCTCTCTGTGCTGTGACATACTTGCATGCCATTCTCAGCAAACAACATTCTGGGATTTCATCAAAGTGTGGAGGAGACCACTGACCCTTCAGTTTTGGTGGTACTTGGTGTAATGGTACCTGGGATCTGAAGCAGAGAACTTCCTTGGAGGACAGCCTGCATATTGCAACCAGGTATGTGATATTTCCATATTTCCTTCAAAAATTTGAGTGGGAATCTGCTGTTTATGACTATGTAAAGATGTGGCAAAGGGTGTGAGGGACCAAGAGTAAATAAACATATTGCCATCAACTCTGACCTTAGGATCCTAATGGAAGGGGTTTAATCTGAATTTTATGTGGGAATATTCTCTCTTTTGGGTGATGTTGCTGTACTTGATCTTTAGAAAGAACATATGTAATTTTCCTGTTTCCTAACATATGGATATCTAGGAAATTCATAAGCCAGTATTATTTGGGTAGGGAATTTCCTTTTAACTTGAAAATATTTTTAGAAATCTGTTTGAAAGGCATGATTAAAAGTGGTGGCAGTGTATTATCAGATAATAATTTTATTTCATAGCGATGTTTTATCCTTGGTTGAGGGAAGGCCCTTTGGATTTCCTCCAGTACGCTGTGGTTTTCTTCTCATTCTGAAGGGCTCTAGAGTCACATCAAAGCCGTAACATATTACTGTAATTTGCTATAATTAAGCAGGGCTTCTGTATATTCAGTGGGCAAATCGTTGGCATGAGTGAGATGCTGCTGTTCCTCTCTCTAAGAGAGCCCCAGCTCTGGCCTGCACGCTGGCATCCACGCTAATCTGAGTTTCAGCTGATAAGGCCTGGCTGGGGGTGAGGGAATTTTTTGAAGGGGAGCTCCCAGCCCTCACCCCAGGTGAGTTGGGAGTCTCAGTCCTGCCTCACGGTCACACATCTTCTCCTTGTTTCTCTGTGTTTCATTTTCCATTCTGGTCACACAAGTCAGGAGTCCTGGAGTTGCTCTTCCTCCATTCTGGCTGTCATTGGTTCTGCTTCATCTTGGGTGCAGCTGGGGCTTTTCCTGAGCCTGGTTCTGCTGCTCAGGTGCTTCAGTGGAGCTTTGCTGGAGCCTGAGAGGGGACGGTGGTGCTGACATCCCTTCTGGACTTTGTTTCAGCACCAGAATGTGATGAGCTTCTAAAGAAAGCTTCTAAACTTCTGAACACCAAACTCAAAGAGACAGAATGGAGCATGGAAAAATCAACCAGTTTAAAACTTTAATGAGACAGGAAACTATGTCATAAAGGAACAGAAATAGTTTGCCAAAAATGAAAGGTGAAAGTAGATTCTCTTTTTTGTCTTATATTCTCAGTGCAAGCTTTTTTTTTTTTTTTTTTTTTGGTGCAGGAGAGCTACATTTCTGTAGAAAAATCCAATTTTCTACCTGTCTCTTTAATCAGAATGTCCACAATCTAATTTCCCAATTGCTGACGATTTTTTTTTTTATTTTCAGTTCACACCTAAGTCTTCAATACAATTTTTTTTTCCTCCATAAGTAAAAATCCTCACTGGCACTTCCTGAAAAAAAGTTGCTCTTATACTGCCATGTAAATTATCCTTAGCTATTTCCTTTAGAACTCAGTATTTCTTGCTGATAAATATTCCAGTGTTTTCTGCTTTGAGACCTGTAGGCATTGCCCTGTGAAGAAGTGAATTTCATCTTATTGCTCTTTGTTGTGCTCGTCAGTGAAAGGACCAAGACTGACATAATTGAACCAGAAGTATCCAGGCCCTTTCCTTACCATTCCCCTGTAAATTTTAAACTCTTAAACCACTCCTGGAATTGTTGCACACATCCTAGTGCTCAGCTAAGAAGGAAGGGTATTTAGTGTGCTCTGGTGTTTTCAACCCCCCTGAGTCCCAAGAATTTGAGAATTTGTTTTATTAAAACAAATAAATAAAGAAAAAAAAAAAAGAGTTAACTCAGTCAGATAACCTGGACAGTCCTTCCATGTATATGGAAAGGGGAAAAGTAGAATATATAAATGTCTGTTTAAAAATGCTGGAGAAGGCGAGGAATTTATGTATATAAAGCCTGTACTATGATGTGCCTCGAAAATCTCACTTGACCATTTTAAGTAACACTTGAGTAACACTTCAGCAAAATATTTTCCAGCTGTTATTTCTGTCTCTTCACTTCAAAATGTTATTTCTAGCAATATTATTCAACAATTCTGTTGTATGCTGTGAAAACCTCTCATGTTCTGCTTCTGCAACTTTTCATTTTACCTACTGTTTTTGCTTTTTCTAGGGAATCAGGAAATAATGTGGGTAGGAAGAGACCTCAGGAAGTTGCTTAATCCAAGCCATCAGTCTAAGTCGGTCTAACTTTAGATCTGGTTGCTTAGGGCCTTGCACAGTCAATTCCTGATTATCCTCAAGGAGGGAAATTCTAGCATCACTGTAAAATGCTCTTTGATTTCTGTGGTGCAGAGCTTGGCCTGAATGTACTTTAGGAGAAAAACCACTCTAATGCTCAACATTCAGGTGGGATTTCTGTGATGGATCGGTGCCTTGGAAAAGACCTCAATAAGAATGTGGATTTTAAAAGCTGTGTGGCCTCAAGTGGCATGATGAAAAAGTAGCACTCAGGACTGATGTTTTCCTGCAAAGAAACAATCAGTACTGAATAATTTAATCACTAATAGCTATCTCATCAGTATTGCTGCTGTGTAGTCCACTAACACCAGATTATTCTGAAAAGCCAATTTTGGTGTACATCTCTGTGTTCTATTTCATGTTTGAACTTTGGGGACTTTGGTTTCAATGAGATATTGTTGTAATTTTGAAGAGCATTTTAATATGTCTGTCTTTGCTGATAGAAATGAACCTCAAAATTGAGGTTAAATGGATTGAATAGTAGGACACTGCCCTATAATACTGTAAGATTAAAGTACTAGTATATGCTTTTTTTTCTTTATTTTTGGTAGAATGTATACTGGTTGTGCACATCTGGAAAGATCTCAATGCAGTTATTTATTCAGGGTTTCTTTCTACTAGCTATGTTTACACATCTGAAATTGTTTTAACACACAGTTTAGCTCTATAAATAATAGTGTACTAGATGTATATAGGATAATTGATTTAATAAATCTATTTCTACTAAGTTACTGTAAATTTCCATTAATGTATACAGTTCTCCTAAACTACTCTATGTTAATGTATCTTTTATAGAAGAACTAAGGCAAATGATAACACATTGAAAATCTTGTTATGCTTCTTCTATGCTGCCATGAAGCAAGAGATGGCAAAACTACTTCAGACACAGAATCTAATTTAAAAAAAAGTTACTAATACATGTTTGGTAATATCTTTGTTCTTTCAATATCACAGAATAAATCTGAGATGATGTTTCAAAGCTAAAACACAAATTTTGCTTTCTCATGTCTGTTTTGGAATTAGTTGTTTTCAGATGCTCTTTTTAGCAGTGGACAGGGTTCTATGGAAACAAACTTATTTCTTAACATTTTTCCTCCTGGGAGAGCTTTACATCATCAGGGTACCAGTGAGAGGTGGGACTGAGCATCCAGTATCAGGAAACCAGTCAATTTTACTGGGACCTGCAGTGTGGGAAATGTGTAGTCATATTGCTTTCCTAATTTCTCTGTCCTGTTGGCTTCCTCCCAAACCAGATTTAGGAAGAGCAGATTCATCTGGAAATGTACTTTTTCTCGTTGTTCTTGTTTTTGCCAAATTTTCAATTAAAAGTGTTCAGCAAGCCAAGAAACCTGCCTTCCTTCTCCTCTCCCTCCTCCTTTTCTTACTGTTTATGACGTTTTTGCTATTTGCAATATTTTTGTACTTATATAGCCTCACTTTGTGCATACACACATAAATATTTGAGAATATTTTCCATGTAAAGCCTTGATAGGAATAGTTCATAATTTTTAGAGAACAGAGAGAGATGCCAAAGCTCCTCTAATGGGACAGCTATGGAGTTTATGCAAGAATGAGATTCCAGTCCTGAAGAGCAGAGCAGGCCTTTAAACATGGATCTCTTCCACTCCATATGAACAAACTACCATGTGGAATGTATAAATCTGTCTTATCAGAAATCTCTGTCTTTTAGGAAAAGGGATTTGACATTAATAAATGTCAAAACCTTAAAATCCATAGCGAATGGCACTCTTGTCACTTACCAGCTGTACTTATTTTTCTCTTCTTCTTCCCCCATAATTTTTTGGCCTTTCCTAGGAAAATGTGAAAGCTTCCTTGAGGTAATTCAGTTTCACAGTGTTGTTAAGAGCACTGCTTTAAAACCCAAAGCATGTAATAACTGCCTCTGTAACAGCCTGAGACTGGTGACTTTCACTGTTAAATGAGCAAAGAAAAATGGATTTTTCACACACAAAAGAAAGCTGCATAAGTTAGACCCTATCTATCTGGTGAAAGACTCAATTTGATCACTGACAAGCTATTCAGGTGTTCTCTGTTCATTTACTTGTTAGTTTTTGAGGTAGAATTAAGTCATTTGAGCCATTGTGCTTCCTGTAGGAACAAGAGAATTTCCAAAGAAAAGGACCTGAATGTGAATCTGACCTATGGCCCTTCTTAGAGTGTTTAAATGAGAAAAAAGAAACCATGAGCCCCTCTGTCATCTTGAAAATGTTTAGAACTGAGATGTGCTCATGAAGTCCTTTCCCTCTGCACCTTGAGGAGAAAGGGTGAATGGGCTCTTTGTGTTATCTTTGAGTGAGAACCCAATAGTATTTAGCACAGGGATAAAATGTATACTGAGCAGAGAGGAGGGATGATTTCTCTGCCGTGTGTGATGTGAGACACATTGGTTAACATCAGGGAACTTGCCACAAAAAGTACAACTAGAAAACTGAAGGTAAAAAGGAAAATGAGCTTGCTGGGACTGGCATTGTAACACTCACTGCTAAGTGCACAAAGGAAAAGCATTGCCTAAAACACCCCATGCAAGTGGGGAATTGATGTTCTACTTGAACAGTCTTCTAAAAGATGGCTTATGCGAGGGGTTAGGGCAAAGAAAGCGGCTTTGACAAAATTTTAGCTTACTGTTTTATGTAGAAATAATTAAAAAAGGAAATTAAAGTAATACTTCCCACCCAGAATTAGAGTTTTGTTGTAGAGAAAATAAGACTCTATTCTATAGATTAAACCTGTGAATTGCCTATGTAGCCAGATGAAAGAGGCATATAGGATATTTGGATTTAATAATTCTATTTCTAAGTTACTGTAGGTTTCTACTAAGGCATACAGTTCTCCTAAACTGAGATGTGATTATATATCTTCGATAAAAGAACTAAGGCAAATGAGAACACACTAGGAAGTGTTGATGTGCTGCTTTCACTAGAAAATCCACATATCCTTGAGGAGGTGAGGAGGAGCTGGATCCAAGGCTGCAGTCTAGTTAGTCTAGCCTTTTTATAAAGGATTGCTATTAGGGAAGTTTGGGAAATTGGGGAAGGAATCTGTGGAATTAGCATTTAGTGATGTAAATGGAAGGACTGAGAAGACACTTTCAGAACTTAACAGTGTTCTGAAGTTCTTCATTCCATAATATATCTGGAGAGCAAGTTTTAGAAAACAGTGATTAAATAGATGTAATGGTTATCTTTGGGCAGCTGTTTAGCTGTGAGGAATGGTACAGCATATTCTCAAAAAGTGAGCCAGGAGCAGAGGCATGCGCTTCTCCAAATATTGACCCCAAAACATTTCACTTTAAAGCTCTGGTCTCTAGCTGTAAGGAATCTAGAATTGCAAACAGCAACACTGTGTTTCAAACTATTGGGTTTTTAAAGTACTTTTTTGTTCCTGTGGCACAATTAAGTCATATTTCTGAGCAAGCAAGAAGATTCTTTTTGCTAGAGAAGTCATACAGGAAAGGGCTGTGCATTTGGCTGTGAAGATTGGATCCCAGCAAAGCAAATCATGGCAGTACTGGGGTCTCCACTAAGCTTTCCAAACACAATTCATAGTTTTATATCCTTTATTATTATTATAATTATTATTATTAATGATTGTAGTATATAGTAGTGGTAGCAGTGGTTGTATGCTGTGACTTTCTGATGTCTTGTTGAAGTTCAGTTTCTTTCAGTCTTCTTGACTAATAAATATATTGGACAGAACAAAAAGCAGTCTGAGACTGAACCTCATGTTTGGCAAGGAGAATAATATGTAGATACAGATAGGTCTCAGGCACCTGGCACAGCCAGGTCAAACAGATAACACTAGGAATTTATTTCATCATGGCTCAGCCTCACTCCTTTAGCCACACCAATTCAGAGTATTCAAGAAGACAATGTGAACCCACTTTTGACATGTTTTCTTCATGTCTGTAATTGGACTGGTTTGCCTTTACTGCTCAGTGCTGGGGATCAAAATTGCATGGTGATGTGCAGGGATGATTCCCTCAATTGCAATGAGGAAATGCTTAGCATGCCCTAGGAGGACCTGCTGTGGTGGAGTAGAGTGTCTGTGTGTTTTTCTTGGACTCTGAGCTCTACAAAGTTTTATTCTTGTCTTTCTTGAAGTTCTTGTCAAAGGAGATTGCCCAAGATTTGGTAGAATTGAACAGTCACAAAAATGATGCCTTTAATCACTGTCACACAGGCAGATAAATAGCTTAATGCAAGAACACTGGGAAAAGAGAGTCTGGAAAGAGAGTAGGGACATTTATTGCAATTTAGGAAGGATAACTTTGAAATATTGAAACCAGAGTTCCCTGTCTCCCATATTTGATCTACATTAAAGGCCTATTTCAATCTCAAATGTGTTTCAGAGATCTATTGAAATGATGTGCCAGGAACTAAGGACAAAATCTCCAGTACATAAATGGAAAGTTTTTTTTTTTTTTTCCTGTAACTGCCAGCCTAGCAAATTAATTTTTGGCTCTGGAAGTCAAATCATGTTCTTTATTTCTATTTCATTACCAGTTATAAGTGGTTAACAGGTCAAATTATGCTCCCACAAAAGTGTATAATCTTTTCTGATGGTCTGGGAGCATCAAAGCAGAATTGGGCTGTTACCAGACACACCTCTGACAGCACTGCAGAGTAATGGATACCCTGCAGGAACAAAGGCTGGTACCGTGGAATAGGAAATGGTCTTAGGGCCACAGTGAACTTGTAGGGCTATGTTTTATAAGGCAAAGATTACTGATAAGTATATTGTTGCAGGAATACTGAAAAAGAAGCAATTTTTCATGGAGAGATGTATACATCTCCAAGATTTTATTTTTCACCCATCACATGCCATAAGGCAATGATTGGTACAGGCTTCTGCACACTTTTGCTGTTAATATGTGATGGTCAAGGGCTCCTGGCTGCAGCTCAGAGGGATGGCTGTCTCAAAAGGACATTTCATCCCAAGGGTGCTCTGCACCCCTCCCTCTCTGCCATGGCATGTTTCTCTCTGCCCTCCCCTGAGAGCCACCTTTCTGGGGCTTAGTGAAGCAAATTGTTTCTACAAGTACCCAAATCTGTCCCCAGTTCTGTTCAAAACCCTCAAATCTGAGTCTGTGTACCCCAGCAGTGCCTAAGCTCTGCTCACCTGTACTAGAAGTGCTGAAGAGGCTCTCGTGGCCCTTGTACAGAGTGTAAATCATGTCACTGCTGCACTCAGCTGCTTCCCAGAGCTGTGCCAGGTGCAGGGGCACAGGAACTGGGAGCTGCTGCTGCTGCTTTATTTGTTCCCAGCATCAAGAAGGATTTCTGTGATGGATGTTGCTGGAACAAATGCAGTTGCTCATTTCCACGGACATAAGCCACAAAAGACCATCATGCAACGCCAGAGTATGAGGATGTTTATATAAATATGTATACACATGTATGTGAGTATAGATTTTATATATATGTGTGTATGAATATTGCATTTCTTCACAGAAGTGAATATGGGAATCACAGAGCAAATAATTTTCAAGAAGAATCCCCAAATATCCAGTCATTCTACAAGATCTGACCTTAAAGGTGTTCACAAAGAATTATTGTTTCAAACTGGTTGATTTGAACAAGTACAATTTTGAGGATGTGGATTTTTAAAAGGCAGATTGTAGTTTTAACAAGTTCCAGTGTTTCTGAAAAGCTGTGATACTTTTTGCAAGAAAGCAGAATAATCACAACAGAACAAAGTAATAGTAATTGTAATTATATAATATTTTGACAGGCTGATCTTCACTGAAGACTCAGTCAAGCTGTTCAGTTTTCATTCTGATTTCCACCAACTTATGCTAATTTATTTGTAGTGTGCTTACATTAATTTTTAGGGAATTACTATTGATTTGTACTAAGGAGAGCTAGTGCATTAAGAATAGTGGATTAGTCAAAAAGTCTTCTCATTTAATGCGGTGAAAGATGAGATTTTGCTACCCTGTACTGTGGTACTCTGGGTGTGTGTTCAGGATGTTCTCCAGCTTCCTTCCTCTCAGATCCAGCCTTGTGCTGGGGTTCTCTGTTGGTGTGGAGAGAGTCTCTGTTGACATATACTATTCTCTCAATAGAAGACCTGTGTTAAAAACATCAACATTAAGAGAAATGGTCTGCAAAATGTTGGTGTGCGCAATATGATACAATGTCTAGTGTCATTCAAGACATCACGAGAAGGAATTAGTTTCAGTAGTTTCAATGAAATGTTTGTTCTAGCTGCCAGCGTTAGGCAATCATTTTGGATAACTCATGGTCTGGTTTCAGCAGCAGCAGAAGAGAGCTGTGGGAGCTGGGATGCTGAAAGCTGCTAGCAATGGCAGAGGTTGTCTTGGAAATTTCTCTTTTTTTTTCGAATTAAAGTTCCTGGGAATGGAATTTAATTTGTTGTTGAAACTCATGTCTCAAACAGAGAGAAAATAATGTAATAGGTTGTCTAAACAAGTTCTTTCAGGTAATCTAATTTTCCCATTGAAAATTGAAACTTGCTTCAGAATTACCTGTAATAGAAAGTATTTTTTTCCTTTCAAAGAAAAAATAATGGGTTTTGAAGAACATGTGTTTAATTCCTGTTACTGGTACCTATATGGATACTATTCATAAGAAAAGCCTGAAGTGATTTAATGGGATCTTATTAATTAATTAATAAGAATTATTTCTAGTTTTACAGATCTAAAATATATTGTTCTTTAATGGAATACAGTGTTTTCCTTTTGTGTTCAAGTTAAGTGTTGGGGTGATAATCAAGAAATAATAGTTCTAGAGTGTCTTTGATACTTCTGCTAAGTTTTCTGGAACTGCTCAAGGATGCATTTCTTATCCTTTAAAGAACTGATGTTTTCTTATACCTCACAAAAGCTTTTCATTGTACTGAATGATTTATGATCAGCAATCAGCCATGCAGGTGTTGGAAACAAATATACAGGTAAAGATAACCACTGCTGGCTGAATTATCTCTGTTTTAGCTGCAGGCACAGATCAGAGATAAGTTACAGACTGAAGCTGGAGAGAGTGAACCTGGCAGGATTGGCATCCCCAAAACCTCAGCACTCAAATTCATTGCTAGAAAGGAGGGAAAGACTTGCAGTTTCTTTTCTTGCCTTGTGAAATAGAGAGGTCGTAAAGATTGTCCCCACAGTGTGGAATTAGAAACAACAAAACATTCTCTAGTGAAATTTATAATGGTTTCTTTCTTTTTTTTTTTCAACTGTTCTTGTTGTCACCATTTTGGAGCACTGGATGCCCACAGGAAACAGACATACCTGACTAATATGTGAACCATAAGTTGTTGCTACTCTTTTGTTCAAGAGAAACATTTGAAGTGTGGTTGGTACCCTGTCCCATTCTGTGACATCCCTGTGCTTTACCAAATCAGCATCACATCATCCTGAGGTTATCCCAGCTCAGCTGGGCTGAGAAAGGGCTGTCCTTCATCCTGCTGGCACTCCTTGTTGTAGCATTTTACAATTTTGAACACTTTCAGTCAGGAAACTAGTAGGTTTATAGGTGGGAGGATATATATATATATATATATATATATAAAAATTCCTTGTCCTGCTTTGAATTGTCTTGATCTAACCTTTCAGGAAGCTCTCTTATGGAAACTCCCCAATTCTAGACCAGCAGAAACTTAAAAAGAGCTATTCCTGAGCCCTGTCAACACAGCTGGAGGCTCAGAATGTCCCATGGAAGCCAGAGACTGAAAGAAACAATTTTGTTTCCTTGCTTGACATCACTGAGCCTGATCATGTGGCTTTTGGGCAGAAAACACAGGAAATTAAACAATGCCAGGTCAAATATGCCTGCAGAAGCAATACCAAGAATCCTTGAGAAAACATGACAAGCAAGAGATGCAAAACCTCATGATGGGAGAACAAGGAGGAGCTGTGCTTACCTGGCATCTCACCTGGGGGCAGCCAGCCCTTGTGGTGGGGAAAGGACTTTTCTCCAGGTCTGTCTCCCAGGGGCCAGGGGTGTGCAGCAGCTGCACTGAGGGGTGTGTGGCCATGGGGAGGTGGCAGTGTGGGGTGACACCGTGTGCTTGGGGCTGTGCTGGGGCTGGGGTGCTGGGACAGCACAGCCACAAACTCGGTCTGGCTGCCCCAGAGCCTGTGAATTAATCTTACAGATTCAGGAATTTTGCTTTGTCTTCTGCTAACAGAAGGCAGCAGGGAGAAATAGACTATATCCATACATAAATAAAGTGAAATTAGAGTATTGCAAGCTATGCATCATGAATAAGGCAAGGATATTGTATAGCTCAGCACAGACAATATACCATGAGGGCCATCTTGTGGTCAGAGAAAGTTTATTCTCTGCGAGCCTAGGAAAAAAAACAACTTATTCCCAGGTTTTTCATTATGTACCTGAAGATACTGGCAGCTACATTGTGATTCTTAGAACCATGGAATGGTTTGGGTTGGGACCTTAAAGGTCACCTAGCTCCAACCTCCCTGCCATGGAAAGGGACACCTTCTGCTAGACCAGGTTGCTCAAAGTCCCATCCAACCTGGCCTCGAACACTTCCAGGGATGGGGCATCCAGAGCTGGTCTGGACAAACAATTCCAGTGCCTCATCACCCTCACGGTAATGAATTTCTAATCTCTAAATCCACTCTTTCAGTTTAAAGCCATCCCCCTTTGTTCCATCACTGCAGGCCCTTGTGAAAAGTCCCTTTCCAGCTCTCTTGTGCTCCTTTTATGAGCTGGAAGCTGGTGTTAAGGTCTCTTCAGTGCCTCCTTCTCTCCAGGCTGAACAACCCCATCTCTCTCAGCCTGTCTTCCTAGGAGTGGTGTTCCAGCCCTCTGAGCATCTTTGTGGGCTCCTCTGGACTGGCTCCAGCAGGTCCCTGTCCTTGTGCTGGGTCCCCAGAGCCGGGTGCAGCGCCCAGGTGGGGTCTCAGGAGGGCAGGGCAGAGAGGTGCAATCTGCTCCCTCAGCCTGCTGCCCACGCTGCCCTTGGGGCAGCCTGGACACAGTTGGCTTTCTGGGCTGCACGTGCACACTGATGGATCATGTGGAGCTTCTCATCCGCCAACAACTCCAAGTTCTTTTCCCAAGGGTGTGCCTGGCCCATTGTCTGCCCTACCTGTGTTTGGGCTTGGCATTGCCCGGTCCCAGATGCAGCACCTGGTACTTGGCCTTGCTGAACTTCTTGAAGGTTGCACAGGCTCACCTCTCCAGCTTGTCAGGGTCCCTCTGGATGGCATCCCTTCCCTCCAGTGTCAAAATTAGAAATTCATTCTGATATGCTGTAATGAATGGAGCTGCTCTGCTGCTGGTCATTAATCCTCAAGTGACACGCAGCAGGATTAGCTGTGATCCCATGCCAATAAAAAAAATAAGGTGTTCCATGGGTTGGGAATGGTGTTGTAGATCAATAACTAGAGTCAGAGTTTTCCCCTGATGAATTTTTTATGCCTATTTGCTTTGGAAATTTCTTTCATCCTCTACCTTGTAAGAAAGCTCTTTGAAATCCATGGATTAAATGCCATCACCGTGCTAGAGTAAAGAATGCTATTATTTATTGTCAAATAACAGTTCAAACTGAGAATCAACATTCTTTTCGTGACTATCATACAATGAACCCACTCTGTGAATCTGAGTTCTCAGCTGCATCCCTCTTTAGTTCTGTACCCCTGTGTTCTTGATGACAGACTAAAAATATTGAATTGAAAGGAGGACTGTCCATTCAAATTAAATGTATTATCCAACACAGATATGGAAAATTGAATAAGATCTTCTCTCTATTACCTGATCTATTCAGCATTACTCAGTTTCCCTTTTTTTGTGTGCTTCCCAGTGAATCCAGATGCCTCCCAAAGAACCCAGAAACTTTTCTTTACTGCTTTCCTAATGGGAACCTTCTGCCAATGGTGCTGGACAGGCACAGCTTTGCTTGGTTTATGGGACCATGATCCATGGTCGATTAACCAGGCTTTTTTGGTTCTAGAAGAGGTGTGTTTACAAAAATCCAGCCCCACCATCTGGTGCCATTGGCTGTGGGTCTGCTGTAGATCACTCACAGTGAACAAATATTTTTCTCATTTGTCAGTCAGCCTTTGTCCACACACAACTGACTTTTCTAATAACATTAAGTGTTCCTTATTGTACTGTTTTACTGCTACTTATGGATTATTTAATTCTTTTAATGGCTCTGCAATGGTTCATTTGCTTTCTAAAATTATTCTTTAAAGTACTTGTGCAGATGGGGATAGATGAAGTTGATTCCTCTTGCAAGGAGCTGTTGATAGATTCAGAGATGCTGGCTGCTGAGCACTGCTGCAAATATTCACTATCTCAGCTCTGCAGGCTCAGCCTCTTTGTAGGGTGTTTGGGAATATCTGACAGCACAGACTATAAAAGCAGAGCAGTGGAGAGCTGCCTTCAGCTTCCAAATGAAAATGACTGATTATAAAACCCCTATTTTAATGGCATTGTCTCTCCCAGGAACATTTGAAAGCCAAGCCAGCAAAGTCTCAAACAGATTTTATGGGCCAGGCATGTCTGTGGGTTGTGCAGGCACGTGTCACTCGCCGGTGGGGTGAGTACCAATGCCCGGAGTCACAGATTTACCTGCTCTGCCATCCCTGCCTGGTCTGCAGAGACAAGGAACCAGCCCAGCAGGGACCTCACCTGTGAGCAGCTTTGCCCAGCAGCAGCTCCTCAGTGCAGGCGCAGATGGCCTTGGTGTGAGCGTGGTGTGACAGCAGAGCCGTGGTGTGACAGCACAGCCGTGGTGTGAGCATGGTGTGACAGCAGAGCCTTGGTGTGACAGCACAGCCTTGGTGTGAGCATGGTGTGACAGCACAGCCGTGGTGTGACAGCACAACCTTGGTGTGACAGCACAGCCTGGCTCCTGGACACGCTCAGGGGAGCAATCCCCACCTCCCCAGCAGGGAAATGAGAGCAGCACCATGGCACCGAGTCCCCGTGGGGATGTCCCCATCCCTTGCCGGCTCTGCCTGTGCTGGGCTGCAGCTCCGCTGCTTTCACACTGCCCTCTGCTGCAGGAATCGCAGCAGAGCCCTCGGGCTGGCAAAGAAGGCGCAGCTCAGGAAGGCAGACCCCAGCACCGAAATGTGCCCACCTGCAAAGAAATCCCTGACACAGCAGAGGGGTTGTGTGGCATTTAAATGTATTTAAGAATTTTTGTTTTTTAAAAAAGCAGAAAGATTTTTTGCATCTACTTGTTAGATTACACAAGTATAGAATACTTACTAGAGATATTGTTATATTTCTCGTAATGCTGAAACACTAAGGGTTTTAGAGAAGGACAACAGAGTTATGTAGGAAGTGCCCTGGATGTATGCATATTATTTGTGTGCACAGCAAGCTTTCTTATGTTCTTGAATGGTTTAGTAAGGAATAATAAAAAAAAAAAAACTTTTAAGAAATTCAGATTAGAATTGGTTCAAATAAATTAGATTTTTCTTCAGCTGAAAGCACAAATATTGAGATAGATATGCATACATGCAAAGTTGATTGGTTCTCTCTTTTCCCCTGTAACAATCAAGATCCTTCAATTGCAAAACATCTGGATCCAAACTTGTTTGGGGCTCTGCCAGCACAGGCATGTGTGAGGAATTGAGGGGGCATTTTGACACATTTCTGCAGCTTTTGGAGGGGTAAAGGTAATTGGCTCCAAGGTCAATTTGCACAACCTGGCTTCAGGATTTTTTTCTATCTAGTTGAGGTTTTCCCCAGAAGATGGAGAAACATGATTTCAATTTTCTGAGGGAACCTGTGCAGAGGAATGGGGAATCCATGACCCTGCTTAGGGCAGCAGCCACATCTGACACCATTTGTGTTTGGGGGGCTTATTGTGAATGGACTGTGCTGCTGGGCTCTGTGTCCTGGCCAGGAGAGAGTCAAAGCAAGAGTCTGAGGCCCCTTTCTGACCACATCAACAGGATTATTAATTCCCTTCTGCTTCTTCACTGCATTGGAAGGGTGGCAGCACGTGAGTACTTCTCCCACTTGTTCTTTTCAATTTCTGAGAGCATTTGTAGTAAGTGTTGAGCACACAAAATTATAGCTCTGTAGTGGGTGAGAAAGCTGCTTGCTGCAATCAAAGTGAGACAGACTCTTGACAGCAGACTTTGGTGCTTGCACAGAAGTGCAGAATAAATGAGAAATGTCAGGAATTATTCTGATGACATGCCCAAAGCTTTGGGTGAATCTTGGCAGAACTCAGACCAGATGTTTAACCCTCCCATCTTCTTATGACATTGCCTCTTGTTAAGAAAGTGTCCCCACATAAAAAATATACAGGGTTTTTCCATCTGGGACTGTGCTGAGACATTTCAATGTTTGGTCTGTTCTTTGTAGTTGCATTTCCTTCCTCCTTGTAGGGAATAATTGCCCCTTTGCAAAAAAATACAGCTGAACATCTCTGTACTACTATGTGCTACACCCTCTAATGAAAGCCTCAAAATATTTTCATATCATTAGTAAAGAACAATGAGCATGGACATGTTCCTTCGTACTGAAATATTGGCAAAGTTAGGAAAAATCAAGACAGTCCAAGTCATGAATGAGGCCTCATCAAATTAATTGCTGAAATCTGGTTAACACTCATTGACATTTTTGATTATGCCACAGCTGGCTCATGTTTTACACAAGGATATTGTTCAGAAAGGGTTAGTGCAACTGATTAATTATTAATAGTTACTTTTGCAAAAGCAGACCATAATGTTATTTGTTACAAATAACATACAGGCAAGCAAATCAGTATTAGCAGTGTATACCTGTACCTGGTGTTTCATATTGGCTTACTTTCAGCTCTCTGGAACTCAAGAGTATTCATGTGTAAAACCTGCTCTTGATATTTTAATTAATTAGTTTATCTAAACCAGTAATAGAAAGTGGAACCCATGGCTTTGGTGCTGTCTGGTTTATTATTATCCTGCTACCTTTTTGGCAAACAAAGCACAAATTTCATGCTGTAATAACTCCCCTTGGATTAGCTAAGGAGCAGAAGGAAGGGAAACAAGAAAAGGTATAGAATGAGTGCTATGTTTGCAATTTGTGTTCACTTTTTTGTCCCCTGTGACAGTACAGATTTGATGTAATATTTAAATACAAGCAAAGCAAAGTCATTGATACAATTTCTTTCTTGTGCCATGATCTATTTAGGCTGAATTCTGTTGACAGCTGAGTAACACTGTTACCTGCCAGTGTGATTACAGCAGTGTCCGCCTTCATTTTCAAACCCAATTTGCATTTAATAAAATGAAAGATGAAAGCAACCTGGCTGAAAGTGCATCATCAGCACCAGCTTGCTGAATAATGGATTTGAAAGACTGGAAAGAAGTCACCAAACTAGTTACAACGTTGGAGCGAATCTAGGTCAGAGAAACTTCAGCATGACTTATTGCAAGCCCATGGCATAAATCATCCAGGAGAGGCCAGGGAAGACCAGCTCCTGGGCTTATTTATTGTGGGAAAGATTGGCATTAATGAGCTGGAGGAGCAGGACGCATCCATCTGGGCTCAAAACACCAGCACGTCCTTCAAGGGAGTGTTGGCTGTCCAGAAAACTCTGTAGCCAGCGTGTGCAGCAGGACCCTGAGCTCCAAACCAAGGGGGAGTCTCCTGCTGGCTGCAGTGTCATCCCAAGGTGACACATGCCTGTCCCTCCTGTGCAGCCCTGGAGAGCACCCATGGAGCTGGAGGGGCTGAGCTGTGGCTCAGCCGCTGCCCTGGCTGGGGCTGGTGCCTCAGCTGCTGTCACAGCTGGGCTCCTCTGGCTTCAGCTGCCTTCCCCCAGCCTGTCCTGGCTCTGATGGTGTTGCTGTGGTGCTGTGGAAGCTGGTGTGGCTACAGCTCACTGCCCGTGGCAGTGTTACACATTGTGGTGAACCAAAAACCAGCCCTTTGTGCTGATCAGCCCCTTCTCCTACTGTCGTTCTTCTTTTTGGGCAGAAAAAACATTTTAGCTTTGGTTGTGTGGGTTGAATTATTGCTGCTTGCTGCCTTTGAGCAGAGAGGATTGAAAGTTTGTGGGCTTGGGACTAGCCTTGACTAAGGCCTTTTTTCTCCTCTGGGGTATAAATATTTAGTGCTCTGTTGGACAGGGACGTTTTCCAGTGCAGTTCTGTTTTCAGCATGATTTCCATTTTAGCTTCCATTTCTAAATCACAAAATTTTGCTCTAATGATTCTGGATGCATGAGAATGGAACTAGTTGGACTGTGGGAGATTGGATATCATGACAACATACATATGTTATTTTCTTTCCTTTATCTGCTTTGCTTGTAAGGGCTGTTATCTAGCTGTCATTTTCCTGGCTGGATTTCCTGGTTTATGTTCTTGTCCCAGAGTATTTATTTCTCTTTTGTCTGCACCCAGTACTTGTAAGTGTCTTAATTTTGTTTTTTCTTTACATGCTCCTGTGATGCTTTATTTCATAAAAAAGTACACCTGGCAGGGAAGCCTTGTTTAGCCCATCAGTTCTCAAGAGTGTTTGTAGAATAAAAAACTTCCTGATGTTTCTGAAGGCGTAAATGTGTTCAGCCACACCTAGCATTCACAATTGCAAGTTATTTTAGTGTTTTTTATTCCAGGAAATGATAATTATACAACAGTAATTTCTTTCAAGTTTTGCTATTACATGTATTGCAAGGCATGGAGGAAACTCTTTGCTTTCAAAAATTTATGTATCTTAAAAGGGCTATGACTTTGCTTGGTTATTATACAGACTGCTGGCATAGTCTGTATAATGCCTGTCATTTTAATAAGATTTTAAAAGTTAAGCTGTATAAAACATTCTTCTGAAGCAAGGAAAGAGGACTTGAATATACCTAACCAGTGAAGATGGGCAGTAAACCTGCATAAATCTTACTGGGGAGCTGATGTAACTGGAACCAGGATGTCAAAACTTTCAAGGGCCTGACAGCTATCAGCAGGACCTAAAGTGAGGAGAAGCTTTTGTTCAGTAGAGCTGATGAACAGCTCACTGATGTTAATAGGACACTTTTCAAGTAGTTTGAATTTTTGGACTTTGAATCAGGTCTAACATTCTCATTGAAAGTGTGATATTGCAATCCTTCTGTTGTCATCAGAATGACACCTTCTTCAGAGGAGATTATTTTCTTTTGGAAAGGGAGGGAGCCATGAAGGAAATAATTGATAGTCTTAAATGCCGCTTTGAAAATTCAGGTTCTCTTTATAATCCTCAGAGAATGAGAAAAATTACTAGCAACTGCACAATACTTACAGCAGACCTGATAATAGAGTAATTATTTTACAGAAGAGCACATTCTTTATTGCAAAGATGAGCATTTAATTCTACCTATACACAGCTTTGCAATAAAGGTAATAATTTCCACCAGAACATGTATGATTAAATGAGCAACCTGGTATAGAGTTGTCAATCTTGAATGTTCTGGTAGCAAGGAAAGAACAAGGACACCTTGTCTGTGATTATTGTTATTGGGGTGGGGGTGGACAGAACGATCTCACAAACAGTGTCTCAACTCACCTTAGGTGTATCCTTTAGATCCACAAAAGAGAATGGGGGATAAAGCGAATAAAAAAGCTAAAATGACTGCCTGCTGCTGAACAAACCAGTCCCTAGGAAAAATGAAGTAGAAGCATAAGATGGGCAAAATGCATTATCTGTGCCTGAGGAGAATAATATGGAAGTAGAGAGAAAAAAATTAGTACAACTTAAAAGTTTAGGAGAATAACATTATCTAAAATTACAGTGCCTTGAAGGAAATAAAGATATTTTAATATATTAATTAATTTTGATATCTTTATTTTCCCCATTTTTAATCTGTGGGATTTTTTTAAATTAGTAAGAATTGGAAGAGTGAAGTTCTAATTAATTTTTTTAAATATGCAGGAAATTATGTTGTTATTTCTAAAGGTACGTATGTGTGGATTAGTAACTTAAAAATGATTTTATTTTTTGCTTAAACTGATAATTACATTAGTGGTTCATAATCTATTAATGGGAATGTAACTTTCATGTACTTTGGTTAAAAGACATGCTGCAAAGCAGAAAAAAAGCGTTAGAGACGTGCAGTACAATCCTCAGCGTGCTTGCAAAATACATGAATGTAATGCTGTGGAAGTGAAAGCAAATTTTTAGGAACAATTTGAACTTCACAATTTATACCAATGCTGTGTCTCTGGAGGGCTGTGGGTCACAGCAGCAGGAACTGCAGACCTGGGAGCATTGGGAAGGTGACCAGGGCAGTGCTTCAGGGTGAGCAGCATTTGTGTGCCCAGCACTGCACCCATCACCACACCGCAGAGGGGAAAGCAAGCTCATCTTCTCATCCCTTAGATTTGCATTGTGTGGCATGAATTCTGATGCGCTTTTGCCTGTATGTTGTGTAAGCAGTGGAACTATCTGCAACGTTTCAGTTTGCTGATGTCCTGTGGCATTGAATTCCTTGAATTCCAGAGACTGCATTTGCATGAATTTTTGGCTTCTAACTTTCCTGTTATTTCTCACCTTGAACATTGTTTTGGGAAGACAAAGGAGTGTGATCTCTGTTTTCTGAGCCTTGTTGCAGCAAGAGTTGTTTTATGGCAGCAAAGCACCTGCAGAGGACTAGGACAGGAATGTATTTGTTGGTGAGCACACAACTCCAGGTAGCAAAACACCAGGGGCTGTGAGCACTTTGAATTTGCTCATTTGTTGATCAGTTGTTGTCCACGTGCTGTCCTCTGCTGGGAAAGATGGAGCCTGAAAGAATGAGGCTTTCCATACTCCTGAGGGTCTCTTGACTTTTGAGGTGTTTGTACTTTGCTGTTTATGCTTACCCAGCTACTTACTTGTAAGTGAGGTGCCAATGAACGTGTGAAGGGACTCTGTGATCTGTATATATCGAGTAAGATGATGTTTCTTAGTATCAGGTGTTCTTATGTAAGAACATGTTCTTCTGTTCTTTTCTTGTACAACCTGAGAACATTTGCTGTGATAAAATATGCAATTTTGCGTATTTTATTATAAAATGTCTGTACAGATAATACTGATCTCTATTTAAAAGAACCCAAGCTATGCAATAGCATTGGGCTGGACTGGGCTGTGTGTAAATGTATTATCTCCCAACTACCAAACTGCTGAACCCACGTAATGAATACCTTTGTTCTTTCTTTGCAACTGGTATCAGTGAAAGCCACCTCATTTTGGCATCCTGCTATTCATCCTGTTATTTTCTGCCCCTTAAAGATGCTGGTGTTTTCATTTCTGTATTGAAACTTACAGACCACAGGGAAGTCCAGGATAGAGCCCAGCCCTCTCTGACTCCCTCCTGTTCATAGAAATATATAGATAAATGCTATAGAGCTGTGGATTTGAGGTTTAAGGAGATCTAAGTCTCCACAGTGCAAAAAGTAGCCTCTAACAAGAATATTTACCCCAAATCAGAGTCCAAAGCTGCAGACCAGATTGAGAGTGTTCGCCCTTAGATGTGTAAATTTTTTTCAGCACAGAGATGAAAGAAAACAAGTGGCATCCAGAGGAACTTCACAATCCTCTTTTTAATGGGGACTGCAAGGTACGTGTGAGAAGAAAGACAAGGGAGTCTCAACAAACCTGATGTCTTTAAAAACAAAATGGGTGAGCCAAGTCTATATAGATATTATATAGATGTGGAAAGGGTTGCATTTACATTTCATACTGGCTATGAACCCTTGAATTTTGTTATTTCAGAATCTACTTACATGTTTTAGTGTGTATAAATGCAAAGAATTGGTGATTGGGTCATTAATGTTACTGCTAGACACTTGCAGCCATCTCAGCTTTTCTGCATCCCATTCTCTGATCAGCCAAAATCGTAGTGAAAATCCCATCCATTCTCCATGCTTTTAAGAAGTGATGGAACATAATGAAACTGACATCTCCCAGTTTGTGCAGAGTGGGTGAAGACGCTTCTTTAGAAGCAAATATTGCATGAAGAAATACAATTTTCCAAAGAAGTACCCCTTATAAGGAACATTTTCAAGAAACACACAATGAGGTCTGTCAATGAATAGCTGAACCCAGTGCTTGTGTTTATGAAATCATGCTTTGTTTGTGAGCACCACAGTGATGGGTTTCAGACAGAGAGCAGGCACAAATCTCCGTGGGGAACAGTGGTGAGAGTGTAACCCCATCCCTTTCTCTCCATCTCTAGGCTAGGGGACACACTTTCAAGTGACAGTAACACAAGAAATTAAAACATTCGCTTGACATCAGAGACAATAATTCAGTCTTTGTTTCCAGATGAAAGCACAGGCACTTGCTTGCCACTGTGACAGAAGTAATTTCAAAACAAGTGTTAGGGAGCACTCCGTGGGCTATGATGAACTACAGGTTTATTGCCTTTTATATATTTTGTATCATTTTTATTCTGCCTGGATTTAGGTTACTCAGGGAGTATTGGAAAGATTCTTTTAAACTATCTGGGCCTGAGAGGAGATAATGTTGTATATATTTGATATAAAGTATAAGCATCCCAGCACATGAAGATTTATTTTTAGCATACAGGTAGATGTATTCAAAGAGGCCTTTTGGTAATACAGAATAAGAGATGTGAAAACAGCCTGACCCACTGGTCAGGATTTAGCAATCTGGGCTGTGCATACCTGGCCAAAAAAGAACAATAACCTTGTTTGTGAGATGTTTTCTTGTATGGCTGAACAGCAAAGATTTATTCTGGCAAAGCTGTCAGTATGGAAAAGAGCAAAGGGCAAAAGCAGGATGTGATAGAAAAATAATTCAAACAAGAAAACCAACACCTGGTTTGAGTTGGATCAACCCATATTCTAGTTTTGACACTCATGCACAAAGAGGAAAAGGCAAGTTGGCTTGAAAAATGCACAGATAAAGCTGATGAGCTCCCTAAGGATGAGGTTTTCTGAAATTCCACAATTAAAGAGGTTTTTGTAGACATAAAAATGTCAGTGCAACAGTCTGCTGTATGATCAGTCTTTACAGAAACCGTTATTTAAAACATGTCTATAAAATTTTATAAATAACGCAAAATATTAGTGAGGATGTAGATATGATTTTACTCATTCAGGGCTGACTAGTCTAGCAGTTTTTGATGCCTTTTTAATGCTTAATAGATGCAGAAAAAGTCATTCCAAAGATGAAAAAATCCTTGAAACTAGCTAAAGATTTGTCTTGTGTTTCTTTTCTTTAATCATAAAAACAGAGATAAAACCAAATGAATTTCTTTTACTCATTTGTCTTGTTTTTTTCCAACTCTGGGCCTTGAATTTCAAGGACCAAGATTTCTTCTCAGGCATCTCCCTGACCTCAGTAGCCCTGACCTCAGGCTGGTGTTTCCAAGCACTGCAGCTAAAATGATAACAACATTAATGTTACCAGTAACAGGCATGGCATCTGACGTAGGAATAGATCTGTAAATATTTTTTTCACTTTCCTGTTCAAGAGAAAAGAAGTATTTCTGAATTACTGGAATGTAATTTTTTATCTCTTCTTAATAAGAACAGTGTCCATGGTTACCCCACTGCTGCCAATCAAGTCAAGTGTTGTTATCAAGGTCTGACTGTTAGCAGTCCTACATAATAAAACTGATGCTGTTTATAGATGTTTTATTAGTCAAAATTATATTCCAGCTGAAAGGTTTGCTAAAGATGAAATTCCATTTCATTTTACATTAAACAGGAAAGAGTGCAAAGGAAGAAATATCCTATTAGAGACAATGCACTGTATGCAGGTTTATAAATTTGACCCTCATTTTGGAAAGGAGTCTCTAATCTTGCTGTGCAGGCAGCACATGCTGCACAATAATAGCACAGCCATAACATCAGGCTTTAAAGCCTGCACATTCAGTGTGACAGACTTCCTTGGAAATGATCTAAATCTTGTGGAATGTGAGTCAAAGGCAGGTTTATGTTAGAAAGCTCTGGTGACCCACTTTGAATGTTGCACTGCTCTGTCTCCTGGCAGGTGTCTGACATGGACACAAACTCCATGGCAGGGAATCCTTGCAGCAGCTGCTCTGGACTGTGGCTGGGAAAGTGGCTTCTCTTGGGAACTCACTAAAGTAGATCCATGTTCTCTTAGGAAGTCATTTAATTGTCTTTGGTGCTGGAATTTTAGGTTCTTCCCCATTCCGAAGAAGTTCCAAGTGCTCCAAAGGCCCAGTGCATCTATGCCCAAACTGCTACAGTCAGATGGGATGTTCCATCAGTTAGATGGGATATTGCACAGGCTGAAATGGGGGCTAATTCTCTAAGTTTTGTGCCTCCAGTCAAGGCATGCAACTCCTGGTTGTCTCTTGGTTGATACCCCAGAAGATCAGTAGGGCTCATGGGTGGGACTCCTGGAAGCTGGTGTGCCCAGAGGTGCTTCCGAAAGCCAGGGGGAAATGTCCTTTCCCCCAGACAGGCATTTGGGTGGGAGGCAGAAAGCTTTGCACACCTTAAACTGCACCCAGGGAGGAAGAATGAAGCAGTGCCTCTTGCATACTCCCTGATTTTGTGGTTCTGACCTGGAAATGCAGCTCTCCAGAAAATCTCATCCCTGTTCTAGAGAGGGTAAGTGTGTTGGAAGGGACAAGGGCAGATGAATTATAACATCCTATTCCTTTTCAAATCATCTTTACTCTAAAATCCTCAAGGATATTTTTTCTAAAATCCTTTAGGTTATTCTTTCCTGGATAGGGGATTCTCAATTTTGCTTTCTTTTTACTACAACTTAATTAAATATTACTTGAAACAGGGGGTATGATGCCCCAATTAAATGGATGACTGCTATAATCAGAGAACACATTTGAAATTAAATGGAAAGGTTTCCTGTTCCAGGTGCAGGCAGTGCCATGGATACCAAGGATGTGTACAGTCCCAAGGACTAATGCATAAGGGCAGTGCAGCTGCAGTAGTTACAGCAATGTTACTATTGCTCATAACTTCTCTCTGACCCAGGGAATGCAATAGCTTGTACTTCAGTGAAAGAGAGAAAGCATGTCTGCACTGTGCCATGGAGGGGCAATGCAGAGACGTCCAAGCTGCTGCAGAACTGAAATAATATCATTGCACTAGCACGTTGCAAATAAGGTCTGCCAAGAGGACTGGCATCATTATCTAACCTAGTGATTATGGAGCTTGGCCAAGAGTGATGTATTCCTGCTCCCAGTCTCACTGTCCTTGATTATTTCTGGCTTGTATTTGTTTTTTAATCCAGATGCCATCTGACATTGGATATTTCAACATCCCAGGGCGCAGAAGCTGAGTCCCAGGTCTCTTCTACTCAAATCCAGATTTGTCCTCCTTTGCAGGCTCTGCATTTTCCCCCAGGAAGCAGAAGCCGTAGTTTCAGCCCTCCTCAGCAGGGAAAAGCCTGGAATTCAGATCTACCACTTCCTGAGCAAATACTCTGTTCGGGTATTATGCAAAAGGCCATGTCTGTGAATAAAAACTTGGCATACATTAAGATTACTCAAAGCATACCAAATAAATCAGGCTCTTCAGGAGGGACAGCTAGTTTGTAAATCCCAATCAGCCTTTGTTGACAGAGAAGTGCTTAGATTGTCAGCTCAGCTTGGATTTTTCAGAAATCTAGTGCAAAATCCCTTTGTGTCTTCAGTTTTCATTACCCCCTGAGCTGTGAGGCTCAGGGTTCGTGTTTGGCATTCAGGATGAGGTGCTTTGCCTGTCCTGTGCACCTCTAGCAGCTGCACCCAGAGCCCCTTTCCTGTAAAAGGATTTGTGGCCAGAGAGCAGCAGTGCAGTGAGAGCAGGAGCAGAGCTGTTTGAGGGGAAGGCCCCCAGTGCATCAAAATTCAGAACAGGAGACTGGTCAATGTATCAAGAGGGAAAGCACAAACACATGTTCAAAAGCTGCTTTAAAAAAAAAAAAAAAAAAAAAAAAAAGAGAAAAAAGGTTATAGATGGAACAAAGAGGTTAATTTAAAAAGAACTGTATAAGCCCAAATTTTAATTCAGTTTTGAAAGGAAACAGCTTTTTACTACACACTTGAGCAGTTAAAGTCTCACCCTTGTTAGCTTCCCAGAAAGTGATGCTTATTGCTTTCAGACTGAGCATTCAGAACAACTGTCCAGAGGCTGTGGGCCATACCTGAGCAGCCAGATAGCTTAATAACAAGAGACAGCAAGTTCTTTTGTGCAGCTATGCTGCACTTGGCTAACTGCTCAGGATGTCCTGGAAGATGATGTCTAATTTGAACAACATTTGTGTCTTGGTTCTTGTCTCAGACATGTGAAATTAGAAAGCCTGAAATGTCTGTCCTGGGTGCTCAGAAACTTCTTACTGCTCTGGCATCTTTTCCCAGACAGGATTCATTCTCCAACTGAGTCACACAATGGTTTATACATACTAAATCTATTTATGTGCTCATAGTATAAGGATTGCCAGGGCTTATTTGCATTTGTGGTTTATAAAACCTGAACATGATTTCCTGAAGGCGTGACAGTGCCCTGTATTGTCTCCTGATATGCTCTGAAAAACAACTTTTAGCCTATTCCTAAGGCTGCTTACATTAAGTTGTTGAGTTACCTCTAACAGAGCCAGCAGCTCACTACTGATTTTTCATTCCCTTGTGAGATGCTAAAGCAACTCTTTTTCTCAGTTGTCTCCCTGCAGATAACTCGGCCCAGATTTACATAGGTGTTGGATGTCACAGCTGCACGTCCCAGTGGCAGCAAAAGGCACCCAGGAGTGCTCAGTGCTTGCTGAAAAATGACACTATTCACATTTCAAATTTACCACTGCAAATTAGAGGAGTGGAAAGCATGAGGCAATGAAGGATGGGATTTATTTGCATTCTCCTGATTCCTGTATGCTGGGGTGACTACTAAATATATTTTGAGATCCCCTGAGTCTTAGTGAGAATGTAATTTTTTTTCTTTGGTCTTAACAAGGAAAGGAAGAAAATGATGGATGAAATTGGATGTCACAAATTTTATTTAAACATGCTGTCATTGATTTGCATTTTATTTCTTGGTCCAACTGAAGCAGGAAAATCCTGCTTTTTCAGCTCTCCAGGTTCTCCAGGAGTACCCCCTAAAGAGCTGATAAAACAAGTGTGACAACTCAAGATAAATAATTGCTCCTGGATAATTGTTTCCAAACTACAGATGCAGTCACATAGTCAAAAATCATCGTGGCCAGTTCATGGAACAGCTGTTTCATATAGAAATGCTGTGATTCATTTTGTATTCCTGTCCATTATGTGCTCTTGGTGAATTTAGTGCAATTATGTGTAGAAAAAGGTTATTACTTTTTTTGAGGAAGGCACTGTAAGCTGCCATTTTCCAGAGCTGTATTTCTGTGCTCTGTATTATTCCTCTCTATGAGAAGCAGCCAGAAGGTGTGTCAGAAAGACATTATCTTCAAAAACACATGAAAGGTGTCAGTCTGATTTTAACACAGCTTTGTGCAATTTATATTTATTTTCTGTCACATTAACTGTTAACTGCCCTGTTTGGTAAAGATGCATGCTGATCGGGAAAAAATCCAAATGAGAAATGGCAGGATTTTCTACAGAAAAGTGCTTGTGAGAAATTTTGCTGGGCTGTTCCTTCTGTTGCAACAAACAAACAAACAAACTGCCACACCAATAGAAGGGGTTCTGCCCAAATTTGGCTCTCCACCCATGGGAATGGATGTGGAACTGAAGCCACAGTGATCCTGTCCGCTAATTTTCCTGGGTGTTTGCTCTGTTATCTCACTTTCCTTCCTATAAAATGGGATATTAATCCTTCTTTCATTCAGATAATTAGTTGGGTTTTTGTGCAGTCCTTTGGTACTATTAATGAAGGATTTCCCCTGCAATTTAACTCATCTCTCCCTCTTTGCACAGACAATCCTCACTACACCAGGAACCTTTCTTTGCAGAGTCAGATTTGCTGTTTTTCATTAGGAGCTGATGAACATAAAGCTGAGATTTTCCCTGAGAATCTGGAAGTGAAGCCGAAATCACTTCAGTGAAAAGTGAGCCAGCGTGGTGAGTTTTATATTCCTAAATTAGCACTGAAGAGAAGGAAAACTTAAGAAGTAATTTCACAGAAAAGCCTCGGTGTGCTGGTGAGTAGGAAAGTATTCTTCACCCATGAATCATGCTCACTCCCGGGGAGGAGAGATAGATACTTATTGCTCTTGCCATTTACCCTCTAGCCAGCTGTCTGAGGAAGAGTCATGCACCTATAGCCACATGTTGAAAATATCTTCTCTGCTCTCTTGAGTTGTTACAGTGGTTAGAACAGAGAGGAATTGTGAAGGACTTCATTATTCTTCCCATTTAATTTTGCAGGATGCCCTTTGGTGCTTCTGCTCTGCGGTAGAGCAGAGTCATTCTGATTGATGTGTACATCTGGTGGACACCAAAATAAGGCTACCATTACTAAGAAATACAGACTTTGAAGTCATGAATTACAAAAAGAAGAAAGAAAGCAGTAAGAACATTTTGAAAATATGAAGTAGCAATGCTTACTAATTTAGCAGACAGAGCACAGAAGGAGAACACCAAAAAGCAAATAACGCCCCCTTAAAGTATGGGACTCTAGTGCTGGCAAGCACCAGTTCAGCCTTATCTCCCATGGATACAGTTGGATGCAGCAGCAGGAGTGTTATTTTCTCCCTGCATGATACCAGTCACTTCCACAGGAGACAATATGCAACCCTGAGAGCCAAGCACTAGGTGTTTCATATTTGCCGAATCTCTTGCTTTGAGTCATTGATTTCTTCACATCGAATCTCATCTCTGGCCCAGTTAGTGAGCCATTAAGTGGGGACTCTACTGCGTTGATGAAATAATAATTCTGTTTACAGAGTGCCTTCTCACCAAGGCACTGTAGGTGCAGCACACTGTCTGCTTAATTCACACTCTTTTAATAATTAAAGCTTTTCTACCTAATGCCTTTGTGAAAAATTGAATTCTTGTGTGAGCTTCAACCAGAAGCAATTGCAGAGAGACTTCCTGGGGAGCAGTTCCTAGGAGGCCGCCCATTTGTTTGGTGCCAGAGCAGACTTTCTTCTAGAATGAGGAAAACATTTCCTTCTTTTGAGGAAGGTGCTCAGGCCTTGTACTCAAGCCCATCAGCTGAGGAGAACGCAGTTGTACTCCATTTCTGCCATGCTTTTGTCCCATTAGGGATCACCATACTCTGAATGCATAAGTTGTGTGACAACTCAAAGTCTTTTTTCACCTTCTAAGAAGTTAAGATATGCTGAAATGATATTCATATTCATCAAAGAATAAGTTGTCTTCTGTTAGCAGACAGAAAGGCAAACTTAGAAAAAATAAGGGCTAAGATGACTTGTTGCATTGAGCCCAATCCAGAACAGCAGAAGTTTACCCACCCAGTTGAGGAGAAGGAAAAAAATCTTGTTCATATGTTTTTGGGCAATCACCTCCTACAAAATTCCCTCTATTTTATTTTTCTTTAATTCTTATGCATAATTAGAGGAAGAAGAAGACAGGAGTGGGGTATGCTGGCTGTTAGATGATGTGCTGTCTCACTCCCTGACACCTGCACACTGCTGGCTTAAATGTGAACAGTTCCACTTAAGATTTCATAGGGGAACTTGCAAAACCTGTCCAGAGCTTTTCTTTCCTGGGCCACAAAAGCACATCTTTGTATGCTTGGTGAATCTAATCTAGGAGGGAATAAGGTTTAGTTACAAAGACAAAAATTTTGCTTTAACCTTAAGCATTTGTGTCTCCTTTTTTTCCCTACTGTGGACATTCATGAAGTTTTTGTAAAAAGAGACTTTAGGGCTCTGTACATACCTTGTGTGCGTGTAAAATGACACACAAAAAGAAGGATGTCAAGGGTCACAGGTCATAATCCTAAAGTGGCAGTATTTGTGATTTGCATCTGTAGGCCTGCTCTTGGGCTAATGCTGGCTGATTTATTAGATGTAATGGCTGGATATAACTCTGAAGTGAACATCCACAGGGGAATAGTTGAGAAACCAGCCATGAAACATGGTGACTCACACCCGGCTGAAGTGACTTCCCTTAACCTGTGGGAAGGGCTCCCAGAAGCTGGAGCTCTTGTAGCAAAATTTAGACTTCAGGTCACATTACTGCTTGTTTTTGAAGTATGCTTTGAACATGAAGGAAACCTAGCAGGGAACAGATGATAGCCCATGTTGGCAGGAATAAATTAATTTGTTTCTTACACTTGTGTGAACATTGGCTTCAGGAAGCAGTGTCTGTTCCACTGCCATGGCATGTCCTTGGTGGGCGTGTGAGGGAACCACTGACATGCTGAATAGGTTAAGCTCATCAAGCTGAAGCATATTGAAAGTGCCCGGCTTTTTTTTTTTTTTTTTTTTTTTTTTTTTTTTTTTTAATGTTCTTACATTTCTGTTCTCTCTCCCTATATTTGGAAGGTCTCTGGCTTAGGGATGGTGCAGAGAGAGCAATTTCAATTCCCATTGTGTTGTCCCAAACACTTTCTCTGAAGGCAATAGGCTGCAGCAGTGGATGAGTAGTTCTGGTGGCATTAGCCCACCTGTGAGCTGTTTCCCTGAAGCTGCTGGGTGTCCTGGTGTCTGCTGCTGACAGAGGGCTGGAGCTCATGTGGGAAGGGTCACCAGACCACAGGAAAGGTGTTGTTTGAGAGCAAATGTCATCAGCCAAACTGCACCCACGCGGCCCCATTGCTGGTGTGAAAGCAGGGGAGAAGCCAGCACTTACAGTCTCCTCAAAAAATGCCTTTGGAAATATTTTCCTAAGATTTTTACTTTGTTTCTGTCACAAAAACCAAGGCTAGAAGGTAGTTTGAGAGCTCTTTAAGATAAATCCTTTTGTGCCTTTCCTACAGATGCGGGTAATTGCAGAGAGATTTGGGATCTGTCTAAGTCAGATCCTGCCCATTAAAAAATAGATCTCAGTGCTGGATTTGATGTGCAGTGTTGACATCCTTCTTTTATAGTAAGTCAGAAGATATGTTTAGCAGACAGCTACTTTGACAACTTTCCTTCTGAGAAGCTAAAGAAGGAAAATGCTGAAAATTTCCTGTAGCTTTTGACATTTTATGTACTTGCTGAGCTAATCTTTGTAAAATCTTGATGTTGGGAGGTCACTTACTGATACCAGAGGCAAATGCAACTCCAGAGACTTCATTTCATTGCAGTTAGGGAGCTGGACCTCCTGTTAACAAAAAATATTGCCTTGCTTACATTAAAGGGAAAACAGACTCAACACTTCTGAACTTTGATACCAATTCTGCACGATCTTTCTAAACATTTCATTTCTTTCCATTAGAAAAATCACCTGCACAAATCTTTCAAGAAATTATCAAATGAATACTATTTCCTCTTCATAGTTTAAATGACAACTTGAATGATTCCCTACACGGTTTTCTTTACTTTCTCCTTTCACTTTGCTGCACTACCTTCTCTATCTTGAATAGTTGAATAGCTAAACACCCATATTATGTGATAATGACTAACTCCACCTACAGACCCTGAAGCCATTATGAAGAGTTATTGAACAGGAGTTGAGCTGCCTGTGTGCTCATTGAGAATGAGATGAAAGCCTGACAAGAGCCTTGTAGAGGAAGTCAGTCTGGATGTCTCATTTTATCACCTTCTGCATTAAGAGGAAACGCCTAGAGTGGGATCTCTAAAGTTTTCTGGAAGCATTTTGACTGGTTACGGTTAAGAAAATTTTTCAAAATAATTATTTTCCATAGGGTGTAAAATATCTAGATTGTTTTCATTTGTATTGGTTTGAAGAACAACAATGCATATACCATATTTTTATTTGAATATCTGAGGAGAGTATTTTACTTGCTTGCAGTTATAAATTGTTTTAGGGAAATGTAATAAAGTGTCCATGTATTTTGGGTGGGTTCCCACTATGAGTATTTTTAGTGTGTCTGACATCTGTGTCTCTGGTAGAAGATACCATCACAGTATCCTTGCTGAAGGTACAATGGGCAAAGAGGCTTCTTCGCAGAAAAATCAGCCATAATGAAAAGTGATTATGTATTAACGTACTGAGATTTCTTTTGTTAAATGGCTTGGCCATGTTTGCCCTCTAGTGGCAGTGAGTTTGCAGCTGATGGACCCCCAGAAGTGGCCAAGAGGAGCAGAGAGCCTCACTAATGGATTTTATTTACCTCTGTTGTTTGTTTTGTGGTTCTATTTATCAGCTTCTGCTGTGAGCACACAACTGTACAGGGAAGGTCTCGTCTCACCTAGAGGTCAGGGTGAAGTGTGAGCAAACCTATTTCCTGCTGCTCCATTCCCTCAAGGGCAAAACCATTGAGAAGATCCCCAAGTCTCTTATCAAGGAGGTAAATGCAGCAGCAGCAGCTGGTAGGAGCAGAGGGGGCTGCAGTTTGCTTTCCTGAGGGTTTGCTGTAGGAATCTGTTCAGCTTGTTGAGACACACTTGGTTCTGTAGTGCTTTCCTGACAGCCCTGCTTACTGACTAACAAGGGAAAAATAAGCCCTACAAATAGCGTAATGCAGAACTCAGGCAAAGAGAAGAACTTAAAGGAGGAAAGGTCTTTTCATAGAAAGGAAATCTTCTGGGGAGGAAAGAGGGTAATGAAACCCAGTAGCTGTGAAATTGCTGTGTGATCACCAAGCAAGAAAAGCGCTTGGTTTGTCATTCAGAAAAATTATTGCAGTTTTCAGTCTTGAGACATTAGAATAGCAAGGCAGATTCTGCCACAGATTTTATTTCTCATATACTGTTTTAAAAGATCTATCAACATTTTTGCAGCAGAAGAAACTTTTTTTCCTTTCTTCCTTGAGTGCATATTGATGTGGAGGAAAACAGCAAGGCTCATGTTTCCAATGTTAGTGCAACTATAGAGGAAATGGTTGACATTTAAGGATGATGTAATGAGGAAATTACCAGGTATTTTCCTGAGGGGCTGACTCTGGGTGATCCCACTCCATCTGTATTCCTATGACTCAGGACCATTGGTTTTTACAAAGCACTATTTATTACATCTTGATTGCCTTAGGATGGAGTGCTTGTAGAATGGTGGAAGTGTAATGATAGCCTTATTGGATGAGAGACTTCCCAAGTTAAAATATGAGTTTTGGCAGCTTGGCTAAACAAATACATTTCCAGCTAGCAGTTGTGAAAATCTCACACTGTCTCCAGCCCAGAGGTTATGCAAATGTAAGCTGTTGTGGCATTGCTTGTCTCTGCTGCTTCATATGGAACTGCAGTTAAAAGGGGACTTGATGATTGGAACAATGGTGAAGGGATGGACACAATTACAGGAAATATTTCTATTGCTGTTATGGGGCTATTCAGGCATAGAGTCCTGATCACTGATTTCAGAACAAATCAGGTGCATATATAAATAATTAAAAAACCTCCTTTAAAGTGAGATTTTTAAGGAGAAACAAGCTCAGGAAGAGCAAAAACTTACACATTTCAACTACTCTTTGGTGCCATGCTGAAAACATGCAGCAGGTGAGTGCAGGTGACATTCAAATGTTTGTACTATAAAGGAGTTACCCCTAGAATTGATAATGGAAGCTGTGTGAGAAACAAGAAATCCTCCTTAATTATTTTTATATTTGTATTGACATGATATAGAACCATACCATACTCTGAGTTATGATTCTGCTTGGCCAGGTCAGAACCTTTACTCTGTAGGTGCTTATGTAAAGCTGCAGATTTGGTAGGACACAGAGCTTTGCCTGTGCCTATAACCTAAACCATGACCTTTAATTCAGCCAGTTTGTGCTTACTCATTAAGAGAAAGCTGAGACGGGACACCAAATGATGTGCAGAAATTTTGAGCTTCAGGTCCTTTGAGAAATATAAATGAAATGAATTCATCCCAGCGCTTCTGAAAAGCCCCTTTGTCCCCTGCCTGAGTGAAGGATTGGGGCAGGGATGATGGATAAGCTGATGAAGGTGCTGATGGAGAAGCCATCCCGGGGCGGTTTGGGGCCGTCACTCCGCGCCTCGCTCTGCGCAGGGGGGGATTTCAGCCTCCCAGAATTTCTCATGAGTGGAACAATCCATTTTGTGGATGCACCAGCTGGCCAAGAGGTGTGGGCAGTGCCAGCTTGCCTGTCGGCCTGGTGCTAAGCAGCTGGCCGTGGGCAGGCAGAGGAGCCTGCAGAGCCAAGCCGCAGGCAGGAGGCAGCGCAGGGAGCCGCGGCTGGCTGGGCTGGGGCTGGCAGCGGGATCCGTGTGGCTGCAGCTGGGAGCTGAGCGCTTGGCAGAGGGGACAGCCTGCCTGCCAGATTTATTTTGGTCTGTCAGGCAAGGTCACCAATTAATTCCTCTGGAGCATTTCAGTTTGGTTGCATTAGGATTTTCCAATGTGAAGCTGTAGTGCTGTAGAGACTGATGCCCAGCTTCACAGAGGAAAGAAAAAGATTTAGATACAATGCAGGCGCTTATACTCAAGACTGAAATACTTAATACTCCCTTCTATACCTTTAAATGGTGAAGTCTTTCACGGCCTAATTTTCACAAGCTGTAGAGCTCTCCAGCATCCTAAAAAGCAGCCTTGCCTTTGCTCAGAAATGGTGGAAAGTACACAGGGCTTAGCCCTTTCTCACACAGATGATATGAAAAGTGTCACACAACTTGCTCTTCCCTCTGTATTACACCTGTGATTATGCTTATGCCTATTTTCATTCCCTGATTTAACAGGGAATGAAAATGAAAGGAGGCTCAGGGATGTGAGCCTCCTTCCCCAGCTGTGTTTCAGAACAGGCAATGCATGTGCCAAAACCTAGAAGGTGATTTCAGGTATGGAAACTGTTCCCAGGGAGCCCAGGGCCCTGTGAAATCGAGTGTGTATGATGACATCTTCAGCATTTCCTGAGGTCTTGGTAGGGATTGGGGTGGGAATGATGCCTTAGATCCCACCTGAAGTGCTTTATCTCCTTGATAAGGGAGGTGAGTGCATTGCTCTGGGATGAACACTGTGCTCTGGCTCAGACACAGGAAAGTCACAGAGACTCAGAATGCCAGAGGGAACGGGGGCACCATGACTCATGGTGTAGATCAGAAGGAAGTGGTGTTATTTCTCAAAGGTGAAACATTCAGGGATGTGTCTGCATTGAGTCTGCAGTAATGTAGGCAGGTTAATGCCACTGTGAGACAAGCACTTCTCTTCCAGTTCTAGCCCTACCCTGAGCCCCTGTTAATCACTTATGCCCATAGTAAACCTAATCTTATAACAGATCTTGAATAGTACCAGTTTTGTTTTGACCACAGAAGCAGGAATCTGAGTAGAATTCTAGCATGTTAGCTTATCCAGCCAAATTCTTGGCTCTTTTCTTCTTCTTTTTTTTTTTCCCCTGTAATTATCTTTTTTATCACCTGGCAAAAAACAAAGCATCAAGACAGCTCTAATTAGAGTAAATTCTCAACCACATAGGAGGCAGATATGACCACAGTTACATTAGGCATTTAAATATTGTTTCATATAATATCCATAAAGAATGTTGGGTTACTTTTTCAGTGTATGTTAAGAAGATACATGAACGTTAGGTGCCCACATGTGTCCTGACCAGACCAGTGGATGCATGAATAGGGAAGGGAAACTGGGACTGCAGGAAGAGACAGGCTACAGATAATGAAGGGAAAGCTCTGTGATCAGATCTGTCAGCATAGATAATTCCTGCTTATCAAACCTGAAATCTGAAAGGCAACTTAAAATTATTAGGCCATGGAAGTGTTTACTGTGAATTACAGCTAAGTGAACTGCAAGTGAAAAAAAAGGGATAACTAGATTTTTTCTGTACACAAAGCATTTTCAGGTACCAAAATAACAGCCTTCTCACACTGATTCAGGATGAACTGTAAGTACTATTTTTGAGCAGCTTTGGATTTTCTTAGTAAACTGTTCTTCCAGTACTGCTTACAGGTATAATTATTGCCTATTCAGCAGTACCAGAAATAAGAATGCCTTATGCAATGCCTTTTTCCTCTGGGGACAATGTGAAATGGTATTCAGAATAGTGCCAAACTGTAATGCACTTACAGGAAAAAAAAAAAAAATCCCATATTAATCAAGTGTGGAGATAAGAGGGAAAAACAACCCACCCGAAACCTTAAATGGAATTTATGTAAAACTACCTGGAATATACCAGACCTATAAAAAACCTCAAGGAAAAACATTGTAACTAAATAAAAAAAGCCAGTAGATGGCATGAGAGACCTTGAGATTCAACATAGAGCTCAGATGGTCACTAATAGCTACTCCTGCAACCTTCTGAGCTGTCTCTGGTTTTAGACCTAACTACTGTATTTGCTGGATTCCTGAGGTTTCTTATTCATCAGCTGCACTTAGATCTGCACACTACATTTATTTTTAGGGACAACCGAAGTTCATTTAATAACTCATTCAAACATGCTGAGTAAAAGCCTGGCTCTGTTGAGTTTAACCATTGGTTTCAGTGGCGTTAGAATTGAGGATTTTTTTTTTTTAACGCTCATGCTGCAGAGCTGGCATTTCATTTCCAGGAAGGGTCTGGTATTAGTGGTTTTGTCCTTTCCTATCCCACTGCAGCTTCTTTCTCTGGAGCAGAATGATCCTGCTTTCCTGAGATTCACTGTGTCATTTAAAATTAGTGAATCAAAAGAGCCAGGTCTGGTGGACAAAAGGTTTGTTGTCTTTGTCTAGGATACAAAAGGCTGTGTCTCCAATAGCCTTTTTGCCTATTTGTCTGTAATAGCACCATCCAATTCAAGGCTTTTGGGAATAATCCACTAAGGTATAACCAAAGCTGACCATGAACAAATTAAGTGTATTGTTTTGATTTTTTTCCAAATGTATAGTTATTTTACAGTTGGATGAATCTGAAAATGAAAACCTTCAACTTAGCAATAAAATATACTCATGTGGTTAGGAGATCTAGTGGAAAAATTTACTTTTCATTTCTAGAATCACTGAAGAACTTGCAAAAGACATATGGGACTATAAATTCATAAGCATTTCTGACTCCATCAAGTAGGTAAGTAGTCATATCTTTCTGATGCAGAAAATGAGACACAGAAGTCCCCAGCCTGATGCAAAACCACATTACAGAGCTGCAAGGGCAGGATTAGGATGCAAGCCTGGCTTATGCTTAAGTCTGCATCTTTTTTTCTGACACTTTTTAGAAAAACAATACTAGAGTACCATAATTGCAAGATTATATTACTTGGTTACTGCAGTGAAGTCCAGAATTCATTAATACATACAATTGAGGAGCACTAGGAATGAAAAGTGGAATGCATAAAAGCTCAGCCTGTGTAGTATGCATTTTAATACTCAGTTGGGTACATAGTTTTGGCTTGCTTTATAAGATAGGACAGGCATGATTTCCAAATGAGGTTTAAATCTGGACTGCAGATATTCTCCCAGATGGGTTGGAAATGTCTGTGTGGTGCATTAGAAATTCCAGAAGGGCTTTTTCACACTTGTACTGCTAATGTTCTTAATTCCTTTGGCGAAATGAGCTGGTTCTAAGTCCTGCTTTGCCGTGCACAATACCAACCTCATGCTTTTCTAACGCCCATTGCATTGTGATTTTACAGCTGCAGTGAAGCCTTTCAGGCAGTCAAAGGCATTCAGCTGTCCCAGCAAGAGGGCACTAAGGAACAGGAGCTGCCCAGAAAGGAAAGCTGCCCTTGGAAGTGGAAAAGAGAGCTGCATCCCATCCATGCTCTGTGCAGAGCAGAGCAAAGTCTGTGCCTGGGCTTCATCAGTGAAGCTTTCCCCCAGGCTGCATTACTGGTGGGGTGATGGTGAGTGAATTCCCTGCCCCAGGAGCAGAATTTCTTCTCTTACTGATGGCTCTTTGCTGTTACTAAACCCTTGTTTTAGTAGTTGAGCATGAAACTTCATTTTTCTTCTCCCCCTACTACCTTTGTCTTATCTGAAGTGGTTGACTGGCAAAAGTTTCTCTTTTGTAAACAAGAGGATTAAAGAGAGAGGTGTTGGATTAAAGATGACAGTCTGATCCTGTGAAAGTCAATGTCAAATCTGCCATAAGCCACAGTGAAAACAATACCAGCAAGAAAAGAACTCTCCAGGTATAAGACTAGTGTGATTTTAAGGGAAAGTGGAATGCAATATTTTTCATCTCCCCTCTTGTTTGAGGCTATCTGTTTTGCAATCTAGCTCTTCTGATGAGTTAGGAAAACACAGCTTTTGTACATTTTGTGAATGCTTTATTAAAAATAAAAACACAGGGCAAGGAATTCATGTTACTGGTCTTACTTTGGAGATCTATGCATGAAGAAAAGCTATTGAATAGAGCACTGGGTATTTGCATACATTCTCAAACATAATACATAGATGAATTAAGGCTGGGGGAGGAAAAAGAGGCAGGTAACTGCCTTTTGCCTTTGTAGGTTATCCCCAGCAGAGAGGCTCAGGGCAGAGGCAAATACCTTTGCCCCAGAGTTTGCATCAGGCATCTGGGCTGAACAAACTGGTAATGGCTTACTTCTGGAAGTAATGATGTTATGGCTGTACATGGAGAAAAACTGGGCCGTTTCTGAAAGTTGGTGGCAAGATGCAACTTGAGAGAGAGTAAAAGGAGTACCTCCTTACACTACTCATGCTTCTGCTCTTGAAACAAAAGCACTGTGAAGTGTTATGCTGTAATTGTTCAACTATTTAGTCTTCAATAATTTTTCTGATAGATCAGTTTTTAGTTAGAAAGAAAAGCATTTTCATTAATGGCACTTTCCTGCCAGGATTTGGGTTCAGCTGTCCCTTGCCCACGCTAAGGCTTCTCTTGGAAGAGCGTGCTGGCTGCTATTGACTGCTGTGGAAAACATGGCATGGTTCAGTGCACGGCTGATTTGTGACACAGGGTGAAGAGATATTGTGCCATTGCTTGGGGGTTTGAAGGTGCCTCCTATTCCTGGTCCCCTGGGGTGGGAGGGAATTACCTTTCTGCACAGTGAGGGCTAGCAGATTGACTCTTCACTGGTTAAACACAGTCTGACTGTCCTGCTTGTATTTTATTTTAGCTTTGTGGTGCTATTGATCTTACATATCTTTCTATATATTGCTTTTCGTAGTATTTGGAATGCTACTTGATGTATTATTGTTCCCTGAAGTTTTTGAAGCCATCATTTTCATAAATATACAATAGGAGATGGTAAAGCAAAAAAAAAGTTCCTATTCACACTTTTAGTTAGTTCATGAAGCAACAGCACATCCATTGAAATTTAAATGAAAATGGGGACTGTGTCACACACTATAGCTCTCTGGAAAGCTACAGTGGGAGTCTAGCAGTCCAATTCATTCCTTTGTAGAATGCACTAAGGCTAATGGTCTTGCTGGGAGTAAAATATATTTTTTTGCAGAACGGTTCCAGGAACAGACGTTGCTCTTTACCAGAAAACATAAAAGAAAACAAATGCTTACTGTGTCTTTAGTATGCTAAATATGAAATTCTTTGCACAATGGAATGTTAGCTGTAGCCGTAATCATGTTTTCCTTTCATCACCTAGTGAACATAATTTTAAGAGCGGACTGCTGTAATTATATCTCAGATAAAAGGGAGCAGAATTTCTGTATAATATTATAGTTGGCCTGATTGTTTTGTTGATAGGCAAAAATAAAGAGAGACCACATGAATACTTATTTAATGAACATATTTATTAAGCAGCGCAGACTGTACATAATGCATTTGACTTTGCAATAGACTTACTTACTTTCTTCAAGCACCTTTCTTAATATTTTACTACAGCTATTATGTTCCCTTCTTATCTGTCCAGCTATTCAATTATTTGTGTAGTATGTCTATAGCACAATGCCAAAACGTTTAGCTTAACTACAGCTGCCAGTGCAGGTACAATCAATGTCAGCATCCACAGACTCCACAACATCCTCAGATGCAGATTTCTTATCGCTGCTTTTCTGCCATTCCAACAGGCTTACAGCAGATTCTGTCAGAAGAGTGAGGCCATTGTTAACTAGCATCAAGCAAATTAACACATTTCAAAGAAACACTGTTTTGATGGCTGTCAACTCCCTCATCAAGTAAAGAATGAAATCCTGCCCTCACGACTGACATCTAACTGACTCATTGACTTGGAACAGGATTTTCACCCATGATATAATTACTGTAATACTTCCCTAAAACCAAAATGAATTACATTTCACGAAGCACAAAGACAAAAGGAGGCTGTGAAAGTGCTGGAGGTAGCCCCTGTCAGTGTAAGACCACCACGTACCAATCCACATCAGCAATCACTTCTGTTAGTGCTGCATATCACTGGGTATTTCTGCTGACTATTTGTCGAAGTTCATTTCTGAAGGGTAAGCCCTTTGGAGAATTTTCAGAGGTTCATAAACTTCTAATTAAAGTTTCCCATATACTGTGAAATCTGGCAGAGCATTCTCAGTTGCAGTATTAACCTTACCACACTGCTTTATCAACAGCAGCTTGAATAAGCCATATTCCTTAATGCTGAAATAATCTAAATGGAATAATGATGTTCATCCTCCCAATAAATATTCCTAGCTAGTTGGAGGTTTATCATTGCATTGGAAGAATATTAGGATATCCATTTAGATTAGGTTTGTGTAATGAGAATGCATAAAGCTTCTGTAATTTTACTTCAATTTGTTTTATTCCTTAGTTGGACAGTACATTTATAACATGCCATCCCTCATCACAGGGAAATATGGACACTGCTGTATGAGTTCAGGTTGCATCAGTCACTTATCTTCTGAAAGGTTAACACCCTCCATGGCTAAATTACTGTCCAATATTAAGCACAGGTTTTGCATAATAAACTGGATAATGAATATTTCCCAGAAAGATGCTGGAGATGCTTTTAAAAATGTATATTATATTTTCAGGCTGTGAAATGAGAAATGCTGTAAAATGTCTGAATTCTGTTTTTTTTTGTATATTATGTCTCTTACTCTTGGCCCACTGTGGGTCTGAGCACATTCTTATCCATGTAGGAAATGGTTTCCTTGCAAACTGGATTGTGGGTGAGTAACTGATCCTCATGTAACTGATCCACTTGTGGCATGTTTGAAATATAAACCAATATGTGGATTTAAACTTGGAGTGATGCCTGCCTCAGTCAAGTTCCTAAGGCCACAGTCTTGCTGATTTGAGGGCAACAGGAGAAATTGTGCATTCTTGTACTTCATTTTATCCTTGCTCCACTGCAAGTGGGGTGCTTAACTGTGATGGGGTCCTTGAATTTTGAAACAGCAAATTGTCATGTCTGAATTCTCATATAAAGAGTTGAGAAAAGTTCTTTTTCCTGTGCAGGTGTGTTCCTAGATTCAGAAAGATGAAGATTTCTACTGCTTCTACTGCTTCTCCAAGTCATTAGACAAAGAAAGAAAAAGAATAGTTTTAAAGTGCTGGCCTTGTATTCCTATTGATCTTTAGCCTAAGAAAAAGCAATCAATTTAGCAAGCTAAAGAATGATAAATGGAATCTTTTTCTTCCTCCTTCCTTTCCTCCTCTTTTTCTGCTTCCTCTTCAGGACAAATAAATAATCATATAAACAAACAAATAAATAAGTAAATAAAATTAAGGTCTTGATTAAAAGAATTGCAAGCGGGCTCCCCAGTCTCTGCTTCAGTAAATGAACAAGAGAAGCCTGCAGTTGCTCTGAAAGCAGCACTGGCTGCAACAACTAAATTCTTTTTTTTGTTTTTTTTTCTGATTTTCCTCTTTTCTCAAACAGTTTTGTGAGAGAATGAGACAGCTTTATTATAGCCTAATATTCTAAGGCAGTGAGTGGTCTGGGGTTGTGACACTTCAGAGATACAGACTTGGATACACAATAGAAATCTGTAAAACATGGATATAACAAGATTTTGGAAGGATTTTTTGTTGAGGGTGGGTTTTTCTATTTATGAAAGAATGCATCCATTCTCATCTCAGGGAGCCACCAAAACTATTAACACTCTCTCTGTGCTACTTGTTGAATAGGCTGTGGCAGATATTTGACTATTGTAGAGAGGGATCCTCTCCTCTTTTCTAGGCTGATTCAGCACACTTCAGATATTAAGAACACAAGCAAAGTGCAAAGTTCTACACGGACATTTAAATTCAGACATAAAATACCCTGTCCTTTCCAACCCTACTCAACACAGGGGTGCATTGGCTCCAGTGAAACTACACTGGATTATCTCAGCTAACAATGGATTTGGCCAGCAATGGTTAACAGAGAACAAAACACTTCAATAGATTCTTCCTGATGTTATGGTTCCCTGTAAGCTATATAGGTAATTAATTAAAAGACTCAGGAAGGAATGCTCCAGAAATATCTGTGGGTTCCAGGTTGGATTCTCCTTTCATGATTACATAACTTCAGTGTGAAACTGTATAAGACAATGCCTGGCATCCTGGTATAAATGAAATGAGAAAAAGGATTGTGTTTTTTTTTAATCTGGGGCATGAGTATGTGTGTGTAAGATACCTTTAAAACCAAACCATTTTCTGGGACAATCTAGAGAAACTTCCAGCAATGTGGTTTTGCTGATGAATTGCACAGTGGTATAGCATGGCAGTCTAACTACAGCACTCATGTCACACTACCTGACTGACTTTCAATTGCCTTGCCTGCCCTGGTCTACACAAAATTGCAGGCTGTAATGTACATAAAAGGACTCAGTGTTGCTTAGCTCAACTTTATGGAGATCCTGAAGACATGACAAATTTTATTTTGTGATTTTATTGATTGCTGCTGCCCCTTTTACCTCCTGAAATGTTTTTCTCAGATGATGCTACCTGCCATCACCTAACCTAGCTTTTAATTGGCCAGCACTGTCAGCAGTTATAGCAAATACTAATGGGATTAAAAACAGCAGCTCAGAGAGGAGCCAGAGCAGCACAGGTCTGTGCATGGCTGTGCTGTGTTTTGTTCTTTCGAGTGCTCTGACAGCTCCTGCAGTACGTGACACACAGAGGGAGAAAAACACTGTACCTTTTGGGAAGCAGTGGAAGCCAACCTTTACTGAAGCCTTTTCACTTGCAGTACAGTCTTTCATACATTTCAGTACTGGGTCAACAGAGTAGCAGGTAGATTCCTCACCATCAACAGTAGGGTTTCGATTCAGCTTCACATAACTGCGCTGCAGCTTGCACCCTGAGAGGAAAAGGAAAGTAGTTAAAATTGTGGAAATAAATCCCAATCGATCCTTGCAATAATAAAGGTCCATATTTTCTCTTCAGCTTTTATTAAAACACAGGTACCTGACAAACCATTTTCACAGTAGCGAGGTTATCAAGATAGGACAATAATAAGTTGAGGAAAGAGTCTGAAAGGGGAGCTATTTTTAAAATCTAATTGCACAATAGAACCCAAATGGAATCATGTATACTCAGTTTTTAGAACTACATAATACACAGAAAATAACCTCTCATGTCTGAAAGCTATTAAGAATAGATACTGCAAGCACAATGGCTACTTCATTGCATTAGGAAAAATGTCAACCGTAGTGAATGGATAAAAAAGGGCAGCATTTATTTAATAACAACAAGGATAATTTTTGTATTGGATGATTTTTATAATGCTGCAATTATCTCACTAGAAAGGTATAATGTAACTTAACAGGATCCCAGCTACAACTCAGTTTCCTGACACACAGATAAGAATAATTCTGCTGCCACTGAAGTCAAGGAGAAAGCAACCATTAACTTCAATAAAATTATTTCAGGTCCAAGGTAAATGGAGACCTACCAAACAAAACTGTATTGATATTTTGGGAGTCTAACATTGTTTTTCCAGCTGCGTGTGAGATGAAGCTCTTTAGGAGTAGCTCTAAATAGTTTCCTGAGATTGCACCCTCACGTGGTGCAGAACAATAATGAATTTTTTTACATTTTGGAAATTTACATGAGTGTAGGATCTGACACTGTATTCATAGTCTGCACCTTGTGTGGTGAAATTAAGTCTGTAGACAACAGCTGAAACTGTTGTGATACAATGGTGAAAATCACAATTTATTTTCCAGTAAGAGCAAGATTAGGGCTGATTTTGCCTCTCAAGAAAAAAAAAACTACTCAGTGTAAGAAATGAAACCCAATTATTTAACATTGAATTATACATGAGACAAAGACTTTTGCTGGAGTATATATTCTCTATATTCACAAGCAGTGTTTTAAACAGTCAGTGGTCAATAAAGTTAAAATACATACATATGGCTATTGAAATTTCTAAGTAAAAGGCATCTACTGCTTTAAAAAAAATTTTTCTAGGTCCTGGCAGAGGAAAAGTGAAATCATATTCTATCCAAGCATAGAGTTTTTCCATATCCACTCACCACCAGAGCAGGTTTCTTCTAGCAGTACCCACGAATGAATAAACGCAGAACAGCTGTGTGCCAGCCGATGGTTTGGCATGAGCAGCTCATTTTCCTTTTCTCTGTCATTGTTACCACAAACTCCACAGGTCTTTCCTCTCATCCACGAAGCAACCGTAACCTGCAAAGCAGCACATCTTTGCAGTGAATGCTGAAGTGTTGGTCTGTCACACTGGCAAGGCACCAGGCAGAAAGAAAGCAGTAACCTTGAAAGTAAGTCCTGTACCTTAAGATTTACACCATCAAAAGTCACCTTCTGCAGTCCAAGTTCTGGAACTTCCACGGTAACTGTTTTTCCATTTTTATAAATTTTAACATTGCCTGTAAAAAGATGGTGAATCATACCCTGATCATCTTAAATTAATGGAGAAACTGTGTAACACAAAACTCACCACAATGCATTTTCCTTCACAATGATCATTTTGCTGCTACAGTTAAATATGTATATTTAAGTGGAGAGGAAAAACAAAAATAGAAGAAATAATATCTTTTCAAAAATATTCTACTGCTGTTACCTATAGTGGGAACTGACTTCTGTAGCTAGTATGCTAAATTTTGAAATGATAATGACAGTGGTGGTGCTCCAGCTAAATGTCTGAATAAAAGTATCTCTCTGTGACTATAACGTGAACCTTTTTTCTGAACAATCACCAAGATGGGTGAATGATAAGAAAGGGCTTTATTCACCTGTTATTGATGCTGGAGGAGTAGAAGTAAGAGTATATATACTATAGGAAACATGAACATAAGTCACTACAAAACTTAAGAAAGTAGTCCTTAGTTTTCTCTTTTAATTAATTCCACTTATGTTTTCTTTACACTGAGATTTTTCTGTGAAATTTATAAAATCTTGATATTTAGCTCCCAGGTCAGTCCTGGAAAACTGGCTATCACAGCTTACCTTTTGCATACTCAGAACCTCCACTCTGTGATAGAATTCGCTGTTCATTGTATGCCACAAGGAGAGACCAATTTGAGGCAGGACTGATTGTGATGTTCCTTAAGAAAAACCAAAAATAAAAGAGAATAAATTAGTGGTCAAATATGAAAAGTATAGATATTTGTGACTATCTGAATTTGAATGAATGAACAAGCAGTTTTCTTTCCAAGGTGCAAAATTCATTGGGACTGTGGGTTTTAGTAGTCAGCCTTTAAAGGAAAGACAGCATGGTTACTTAGTGAGCAAGTTATCAGATATTGGTGGCTGCGGAATTCAAGACAAGAACAACTACACCATAGAGCCTCAGACAAGGATTCCTTCTAGAAATTCTTTCTTTCCCATATGTCTTATTGAGAACCAGTTTCAGCTAGAAAGTAGATATCTCTTACTCCTAGAGTGACTCCCTGAGAAACTTTGTACCTAATTTCTAAGCCTCAGTATAAATCACACTTACGCTGTTGTTGTATTTATGTGAACCTCTCTTGAGAAAGATTGAGGAGCAACCTTTCTTGTAGAAATGATGAACTTTGGGTATTCCTTACAGTCTTGAACCACAACCAGGTTGCAGCTTTTATTGAAAGAATATGAATGGCTCACACAATCAAATGTTTTGAAATCTCTCTCCCCGATTTCACACGTGGCTGAAAGACAAAACCATAAAGAAATGGCAGATGTGACCACTGTAGGTGTTGCTGTGAGATTGAACACTATGAGATTGAACTACCCAGCAGACATGAAGAAAACTTCGCCTCCTTGGCAGAAGCCAGAGTCTGTAAGGACATGAGAAAACTACAAAATAGCTACCTGCTGTAGATTATACCAGTATTGATTTTGATGACGTGCCAAGCACAAAACTCAAGCTAACAGGGAATAAAATGTACAAAATTCTTGAGAAACTGGATGCCATAACAAACTGTGGTAAAAACTCCCCATTTCCCACAGAAGTGCTAGACACCAACCAGGAGAAACTTATGTGGCTCCTTTTTGAATAAAATAAACTGGACAGAAAATATGTGGACTCTCCTGTGCCCATCACCTGATGCTTCTCAATGCAGAGCTGGCACCTTCTCACGAGGGGCAAAAGACAACCTCTAGTCCTTGAAGACATGAGTGATTCCCAAACTCTGAATGTTTACAGCAGTTTGAAACCTCTTCATTCACCTGCCAATAAACCTGCTTCTCTGTGAGGCAACGAGCTGCTGGAAGCAGGGCTACAGATGCATGCTATACTTCCCTGTAAGACCATTAGAAGGAAAGGCAAGGCCCAGCCATGGCAGAGTATGATCTACACACATTGCTTATTCATGAGACAAACATATAAGTAACATTTACATTGATCTTCTTGTGCTATTTGTGAAGCTATTGCAGGCAATAAATTCCAGGCAGTGATATCTTGAGTCTCGTAAGCTGGAGACGGGCCTAAGGGCAGAGTGAATGGCAATCGGAATCCCTGACAATAAAGTGTTACCTGAAAAAGCAGAAATGAAAATACATTAAGATAAATTGAACCATATGCTCAAGATATGACTGCAAAAAAAACCTCTCTCTTATCTTGGAAAAAAACTCTTGAAGATGCATTTCTACAATTGCAGTTGTGTTAGTCTCAGCAGAACGTACCCTGACCTTCAGCTTTTGTGAGAAATCATCATCATCTCTTCTAGTCATACTTGACTTTTTGAGAAATTTTTAAGAACATTGAAAAGTAACTGATAGAGATGAGTTTAAATGATATGTGAATGACTTAAAAAATAGGCTAACAAGTTGAGTAACTGAGATGATGGATGTGTTTGGAAAAATGAATCTCATCCATTAAGGGCTGAAACTGGCATGTTCAGCGGTGGGGTAAGATCCTCCACTGTAGCTACAAATTACATTTGCCAAGAGAATCAAATGAATGCCTAATGCACAGACTTCCTCAGGATCACATATTCAAGATCCTGCAGTACTGAAGCACTGTGGTGGGTTAAAGACACACGAGTTTCTGTGTATGAATTGCTAGCTGTTATTAATTTGCCAGAGATCCATAGGGGAAATTATTCAAAGAGGTGCATAGGAATTTAGTGGACAAGGACCAATTAATTAGTGGGACTCTGCAGACCAGGCCTGTGCAGGCTCCTGTCACAGGGTGACTAACTGCTGCAGTTTGGTTATGGCAGAGTTGCCTTTGTGGCTGCTCAGACCAGTTACATCAAGCATGGTTACTGCAGGTGTGGGACTGCAGTGCCAACACACACAGGGGCTGCTTGTGGCTGCAGCAGTGTGCAAAGTGCTCTCAAGGCCCCCTCCATCTGAGACCCTCATTCAAGAACTAGTCAAAATGGTTAAAAATGCATAAAGGTGTGAGTGCAGAGCAGTTATACCTGAGACAATTTGGCCTCGCTGCTGTTTTCCAAATGCAAATAAAATATTGGACTACAGAGCCTGATTTTCAACTTACTCCTGCACTGGGCCAAAGCAGCACAAAATCAAGGGAGCTGTTGTATGTATTTGGACACCCACCTCATACTGTGAGGTATGTAGCAGATTCTCTAAAAGGGAATGTTTTGTTTCTTTACGTTAAGTGTCAAAACATCCTAAGTTGAAAATCATTTCAATGTAAGGAATATGAAAATAAAAATTTAACGTACCTCAGGAGCTTTAATTACTGTATCAATTGTTCGTGGAGATGTTGCAGCTGCTCTTACTATAAATTCATGAGATGGATTTTTCTGATGTACTTCTGAGAAGCCCAACACGAGCGCTGCACCAGGAATGTATTGCATGAATCTAGAGATAAACAAGGTGTGACAAACTCAGGTGCATGAACAAATGCACACATGGGATGTTGAGGGCTACTGCAGATCCAAAACCTCAGGAAAAAATGGAAGAACTGAAAAGTTGAGGAAATATTACTTTGGGTCAAATTAAATGGTTGATTTTATCAAGAAGAAACACATTGGTTTTATTTTGCCTATTTAAAAGGGTTATTTTTTGAGATTGAATAGAAGAATATTTTAAAACATAAAGGCATTTGGAAAATAAATAGAAAATAATTTAATATGGAGAATGAAATCAAACATAATTTTAATATATTTGGAGGCTATCATTTAATATGAAACATGTGGAAAAAATAGAACACATCATAAAATACTTGTCAACCATTGAACTTGTGGTTACCATCCAAGCACCACCCAGACAAGTATGTTTGAGTTGAAAAATTTCATCCATTCTTTCAGCGTTTTTCAAAAGCCAAGTAGGGTAAAAAAGTAAAATAAAAATTTAGGAAATAATGAATTACATACTCTGTGCTTGTCTTTTTTATCCAGGATGGAAGCTTTCCCCATTGCACCTTCAGCTGTGCAGCTGGCTTCTTTGCTAGTTGTCCTGTGGTAGTCACTGCTTCTATCCTGTAATCCTGGCACTCCTTGCCCCATCTCAGTCTGGCCTTTGTAAACAGGGAAACAGTCACCCAAAGTTCAGAAAAGAATCCCAGAATGAACTTTGACCATTTCAAAATGTAAAATTTTCTTTCACCAATTTGTGCATTGATCCTTCATATTTCCAATCTTTAAACAGGCTCACAGAGAAATGTTGACTCGTTCATGCAAAAGCTGAGGCATAGTAGGAAAAAAGTTTTCTGGTCTGTGCCAAACTACATATGTTTGGCATAGACCAGAATGTTCCTGTTTGAGACATGTTCCTGTCTCAAAGCAGCTGCAAAAAGCATGTTGAGATTTCCTTAGATGTGGTAACTTCTTAATAAATATGTATTTTTTCTAGAAGAGGACTGCACTATAATTTCTCTTTTTTTCCCCCAAGACTTCTTGATTTGAACCCACCCCACTTTCTTCAATAGTGAATATCATGCTGAATTTGTTAATTGCAGCTGCAAAAAGCAGAGATTTATAAATTGTTGCACAAACATCTCTTGTTCTAAAAAACTCATGGGAAGCACAGCACAGGGATATGCAAAAACAGTAAGGACCTTTTCCTTCATTTATGATGCTCTCTTTGGCATCAACCCGTTACTCAACTTTGCTTTTTCCATCTTTTCATATAAATCCTAGGAAATACAATGTAAATATATTTGAGTTATGAGTCTTTTGAAATCACACAACAGTCTGACTTGGAAGGGACTGAGAAGGATCATCCAACTCCTTCCAGAAAGAGTTCAGCTCCTGAGTGAATGGCCCATACAGGGATCAAATCCAGTGTCCTTAGTGTTATCTACACACTGCTCTAACCAGCTGAGCTAAACTTGGGGTCAATAAATTATATACAGAAAAATCAGGCAGATTCCCAGACAAGAAAACTCATAGTTGAACAGATAATAAATAGTGATGAAGAAGTGAATTTTTCAATTTTTTAAAATGCTTCTACTGGTTATATTTTGATTTATCTTGAAAATCAATACTTTTTTTGCCAGAGTTTGAAGTGTGTGAGTATTTCTTTATACTATTTTCTATATTAATGGGGAAATATTTTCTGAAAGTTCCCCAATTTTATGAAACATTTAAAAATAAGTATGCCTTTCCTGTTTAATACTCTTAATCAGCAGATTCTCTGCGCCTGCTCGGGGCTTTGTGGATGTCCCTCTGTGCGAAGCCGCCTGGGCACTTACCTGTGCTTTCAGAGGCAGTATCACAGCATCAGCACACGCTTTCCAATTGGTTTCAGCCAGCTGAACCACAACTAGTTGCACATCAACTTTGGCAGCATCAGAACGAACATATGCTGTGGCTTGATAACCTTGATTTCTGCTGTCACTCCTCACTGCCTGCGCCACAATCGTGATGCCAGGTGGAATTACGTCTCCCAGGAAGTTGCGCTGAAAAAGAGCCCCCGACCATCTGTGTTTAAGGATTCCTGTGTGCTCACCAGAGAGCCTGCAGCCCAGTTAATGTGCACTGATAGCAGGCAGCAGCCCTTGTCCTTCACCACTTTAGTTTGCAGTACACATTTCTATATCCACAATAGTTAAAGATGAATTTGGTTGGAAACTTACTTATTCAAAGACATGATTATTTTGATGAGGGATCCAAGATGCTTCCAAGCTATCTTTGTGCATACAGCAAGGTTTTGTTCATTATGGTAATGTTCCAAATAGTTGCCTACAATGTGTGCTAGAGACATTCAGAATAATATACACATTCACAACTTATTTTGCTATACTACAGTTTCTTCAAGCCAATCAAATATTTTGAAGTCCTGCTTAGTAGCAGAATTTCCCATGACATTGCCTGCATTTGCAGAGCTATTTGTTCTATTATTATGTAGATACCTTTATGCAGGACAATTATAGAATACTGTGTGCACAATAAAGGTAAAAGCAATCTGTGCTTAATGGGCCTTCACATTTACCAATCAGTAATGTCCATGGAAAGTCTGATTTTAGTTATACTCTGCATGCACTCATGACCTCCAGTCTACATTTAAAAATGATTAGGCAGACTTATTTATTTCTTCCTCATTTTTACCTAAAGCAACTGATTTTGTATTCTGGGCTTTCACAGGATAAAGAAAATTATTTCCTCTTTAACTCACAGCTACATTCCCTTCAACATGTATAATTTCCAAATCCAGGCTTTCACATACTGCAAATACCTTCAGAAATGAAGGAAAGGAAACAGACAAACCTGAAGACAAGGGGATAAAAAAAAAAAAAGAGTTTTTTTTGGGGGAAATATCTCAATGAACTTTGGCTTTCAATTTTAGTGGCACCACATCTACAGCTCCTGCTCAGCAGCCAGCTAAGCCTGGCTGCTCCTGGGTACCACACGCAGTTGTACCTCTCGTGTCAGACTGGAGCTGTGGCTGTGGTGGTGGATCCTGACTCTTTTGCTCCTCCTGGAGTTGTGGGCAGAATTTTCTCCATGGTGGTGGTGGTGGCTGCTGCTGCTGCTGTCACTGCTGCTGCTGCTGCTGCTGTTTCTGTGGCTGCTTCCCAGCTCAGAGGAAGATGATGATGAGCTGCTTGATCCTTTATGATCTGGATGCTATGAAATAAAAATAGGTTAAAAATCTATGAGGTAGCTCCAGTTTTACAGTGTAAATATCAAAATCAGAGCTATCAGCCTTCCTTTATAGGTAACGGACTTGGACATATCTAGAGTGTTATTTTTATTTCCATTTATAGACATGAATTTTGTTGGTTTGGAATGTGCCTTGCATCCACCTGAACATCTATTGAAAAAAAGACTGCACAGATACTGATTGCAAATAGCAACATCACACCATTCGGATCTAATGCTAGGGAAAATGAAAAGTGGCATTTCATAAGTGGTCAAATACATCCATATCCAGAAAAAAAAGATAATACAATTTTATGAATAACACTATAAATCATCTTCCTTTTTCACATGCAAGGTGAAACACCTACAAAAGCCACTCCATTATCACCCTTCTAATATATGCTAAAAATACCTCTGAGCCATAATGTGTACTGAACCTTGTTTCTGAAAAAAAACTGTGTAATGATTTTGCCATGGCTGCCTAAGAACTGTGAACATAACTATTCCCATTGGAAGGTCCCACTGTTTTATCATTTCCCCCATGGTCTTTGTTAACCTAGCTTTGGCTGCATTTGTGTGTCCTGACCCAAGTGCTGCAACACCAAAAGGATGACATGTAACAGCATATTAGTAATAAATCTGCTTTTTTTGTTCATCATAAATATTGTTATTGGGGATTATGGAATAGTCAAGGGAAATGGCCCAAATAAAGCCCTTCAGTAACAGGTTTGTTCACATCAGCTGCAGCTACCATGGCAATGTGCACTTGAATTAGGCACCTACCCAATGGACGTGAGCAGACTTGAAGCGGAGACTGTATACTTTTGGAAGGTGATATTCCTGCAAAATTCACAAAGAAGTTATCACCTACAGGTCAGTCAAGATGGCCTCCTAGCAGAAGTCAAAGTATTAGACATTTTACCCATTCTGTGGAAGTGTGACTACTGCCACTGTGAACTCGGGACTTGGCGTGGTTTGTCTCAACTCCTTGGTCAGACTTGCTGCGCCAACGGGAAGCACCAGTGCTCTCACTGCTGCTGCTGCTGCTGCGGCTGCTCTGTGTTTTAGGCTTCTGCTCACGGCCACTTCTCTCTCCTTCAGCAGCACTGGCAAGTGGAAATGATGTGGTCTTGGACTGCTTCTTAGCCTTATGCTTTATACCAGGTGCTTTGCTACTGCTGCTGCTACCTGCGCTGCCTCTGGTACTGCCTTTGCTGCTGCTGCTCTGGCTGCTGATACCACTGCTTCTGCTGCTCCTGCTGCTGCTGCTGTCCTTGCTGCTGCTGCTCTTACTACTACTGCTTTTGATACTGCTACTATTGCTCTTGCTACTGCTACTACTGCTCTTACTACTACTGCTGTTCTTGCTGCTACTACTGCTGCTGCTCTTGCTACTGCTACTCTTACTGCTACTACTGCTGCTGCTCTTGCTACTACTGCTGCTGCTCTTACTGCTGCTACTACTGCTCTTACTGCTGCTACTACTGCTCTTACTGCTACTACTACTGCTGCTCTTACTACTACTACTACTGCTGCTGCTCTTACTACTGCTACTACTACTGCTGCTGCTCTTACTACTGCTGCTGCTGCTCTTGCTGCTACTACTATCACTGCTACTGCTATCACTACTACTGCTTTTGCTGCTGCTGCTGCTACTGCCCCCAAATGGGTAGAACTTCTTTCCTTTGGCTTTGGACTGCCCTGCTTTCAGATTTATCTGGGTGCTTCCCTGTGATGCTCTGTCATCGGAGTCGCTGCTGGAGGGGCTGCTCGTTGTACTCTCGGCACTTCCACTGGCGCTGCTGGCACTGGATGATGAGCTCCTGTGTTTTCTTGTCCCCTAGTCAAGGGTAACAATGGAAAAAAATTATTTTTCTGTGTTCCTGCAGAATGGTATAAGTAAAATCAGATGCAGACATCTCTGAATCTCTGCTGCCTTAGAAGACAAGGTGTATGCTTGATAACATCTTTGCAACACATCACAATAATTCAAAGGCAATTTCATAATAATGTGTTAAACCCACACATAAGCAGAACACCCCAAACACTTTTGTGATAAGGAGTGTGTGCAGCAGTTGTTGGCCTCACAATGACATGTAACTGGTATCAGTAATGACAATGCTGTAGCTGTCACTGTCTCAGGGCACGTTATGTAGCTGGTGTCAGAGCATTTTGCTGCAGTTGCAGTAGCTGTAAATAAGACTACTTTTTGGCTACACAACAGCTATTTTATCTCTTACAAGAGATTTTCAAAAAAGCATGCAAAACCAACCTGCTCCTTCTAATGTCTTTCACTTCCAGAAAGGATGAGTGCAAACAAAAGACCTGCTGAAAGACTTGTGTATCCAAAAGTCTGTCTTTATTTTCCACTTTGGCATAATATCTAAACAAAGGAAGCTACTTAGTAGAAGGAATAAAAATAAGCTTTGTGTAATGTCTCCCACAAATTCAGAAGTGGAATTTTGCAGCAGTACCTGATCATCAGTGTCAGCAAGGATTTTCTTCACTTTTTTAATTGCTTCTTTTCTGGAAGATGCTTGTGCCTTTGGATCTTCAAATGTTACTAGACGTATCATTTTTGTAGGAGCTTGGTCTCCTGCTTGAATTGTGATTTGTATTTTTTCAATAGGTGCCTCAGTGGAAACTGAAATTGCATGACAATTAGTATTATTGTTACTATTAGCAACTGAATGAGAAAATAAGCCAATTTCACCATAATTTATTCAGCCATTTTTTCTCAAATATAAATGTTCAGTGATTATTATTGGTATTGAGAAATTTTGTTAAAAAATTTCTCTAATAGCTGAAGCATTTATTAATGGCAAAGAAATTTTATAATATTACCATGATACTAGATTCTTTTCAAGTCAATAAACAGAATGATCAGCAGATTTAAGTCAAGTGAATTGGATTGTTTAAAGAGATAAACCATGGGTTAGAGAATTAAATGTCAGACAGGAATGGAGGCTTAACTCTTGAATGCTAAAGAATGGCCCAATGGTTAGGCCATTAGTTTGATACTTAGGAGACCTAGATTCAGTGGCCTGCTGTGCTTTTATTTCTTATGATCATGGATTAAGACATTAAGGACTAGATCCTGGCAGGGTTAATCCATAATTCCCTTTTAGAGTCTGGGTTTTAGAATGTAGCTACAGGACACTGCATCAGATCTGTTGCCCATGTCCAATTGCTTCGTGCTTGCATCCCAAATCCAATGATTCAGGATGCATCAGACACACTCTGCAGGCACAGATCAGCTCTGCTTGACGCTGGCCACACTGAGTGGCATTGCTGGGAGAGCTGGGAAATTGCTGCTCAGGCGGCTGGGGGAGAAATGGATTCCTGCTGTGAGCACAGACTGCTGCCAATACTGGCTGGCCTGGTTCTTCTAACTGTAGATTTAGTGGTACTTAAGATGCAAAAAATACATATGCACATATACATCTGTATCTATCTATATGTGTGAGTGTGTGTATATACACACCTCCACCCACTATTTTCTCTTTTGTGCCCACTTGCATTTACCTGGCTTGAAGCTGATTCTCAGGGCGTGCTCTCCAACCAGGTAATAAAGAGGCAGGTTTTTGATAAATGCTGCGTGCACGCTTTTCTTCTCAATGCACACTTGAACTCCAAACGTGCTCGCATTGAAGCACACGGACTGAACAAATGGCTCTTTTTGGGAAGAGGAGCGTCCAGAAGAAAAGGGATTTCCAGATGAAACATCCTCTGCAGACTGTCTACCCTATGAGACAGCACACACATCAAGGGAACTCAGACAAAAATGAGAGGAATTACCTGCACGTTATGCATCATATTTTGGTAACAGTACCTGTGCTCTGCAGGGGAAATTAACCAGTTTATTTTGGATAGCAAAGCAGAGACATAGAACAACTTGGTTTTAAAGTGGAAAAAATTATCATCTGAATGGGTTGATTTGACTACCTACTGTAAAAAGAGCTTCAGGTTGTAAGAATGGGAAATTATATCAAAAATTAATTTTAAATATTTAATTTTGTTTCCCTGGAATATTAGACAGTGTTTAGAGGTTCTTGACAAAACTGACTATGTTTTAGACTGACTGGAGTTTTTTCTTTTGATTTTTGACATGTCAGACAACAGAACTTTCAACTATGTTCACAAAAATTCTGAGTCAGATGAGGTCTAACATGAATGTGACACTATATCAATTAAATGGTCAAAACATATAATGTATTAGAAATTTCCACTAAAAACTATGTAATTTACATGTGATAAGCAATGCTTAGAGAAGAACAAATTAAAATTAATTAAAACTGGAATCAAATCCATGAAATGAAAACTATGATTTCCTGAAGCAATGAAGCAAATACCTAAAGACACAATAATCACAAGATTTAGTTTCACATACAATTCATGCTTGCAATTAGCTTTTTTATGCAGTTTATCATGTCTCACAAGATTCCAGCCTTGCGTGAACCCTACCAAAAAACCCGGAATTTCTGGTGATGCTGAGAAATGCTCCATTCAGTGCCATTTTTCAGCTGCTGTTCATTTAAGAATAACTGTGGAATGCTGAGTTTTCAGGAAGGGAAGCACAGAGGCACAAAGCAGAAGGAAGCTTGTTCCAGGATATCGGAAAGTGCTCTCACTGATAGCACGTTTGTCTATTGACTTCTCCACAGGAAAGTGCTGTTCTTGTCCTCTGTTCATCTCTTATTTTATCTGAAAACCCTTCAGAGTTGCAGGATAACAATGAAACCAGAACAGGACAGTGTATTCCTGCCTCTGTCGGTCTGAATGAATCCTCACAGCGATGCCTTCACAGCACTGCCTGGATTAGAAAACCTATCCTGGCTTTAAGGAAACCTGGCTCAGGAAGTCATGACACAAACTGCACTCCATGCTCGAATCAGGATGCTTATAGGCATTAAGTTTGGCTCTCTAAGTCGAGCAGTGGAGCATCTTGTGGAACATTTGTGATTGCCCCAGGAACATGGTGCTTCCATAATGGTTGCGAAGTATTTTAAAGATTGTGGGCCTGTAGATGGCAGTGCAAAATTAATTACCAAAGAAAATGCTTTTGCTTTAGACAAAGTGTTGCAAGCTTGATGTATTACACTCCAGATTTTAAAATAATGTTACTATAGGGCTATTTGTGTTATTAGATTGAACCTGGCTTATTTGAGTGAATCAGCATTGGTCAGAGATGAATTGTAGCCTTTCCTATAGAGAAAAGAAATGGTTCCCTACTGTTTAAAAGCCCAAAAAAGAATAGTCAGACACTACATCATTTACCCCGATGTTATCAGTCTCTCCTGATGCAGAATCTGAATTGAAGGACGTCTTCATTAAGTCAGGCACTGCTTCAGGTAAAAGAACTGGAGTCATCTTACTAGCAGCCAAATCTCCAATATTTCGTGTAACAGCAAATGTCTTAGACCTGCAGAATAAACATTAGAGGAAACCTGTATTGATAAAGCACTGCTGAGGAACAGACCTGAATAATGCCTTGTAGCCTGCACTCAGCAACAAGTATCATACCTTGCAAATTGCTTTACAGATATTTACAGCATCCTTCCTGTTGTGTTTTCAAGGACTGCTAAGAGTCAATAAAGACAATCTCAGGGGCAGATAGCCCAGTTAGAATTTTAGAACCATGTGAACAGGTTAAAAACCTTTCAGTTGATTGGATCTTCATACTCTAATACCATGAAAAACAGCATGCTTAGAAGCCTGGCTGCGGATTATATTATTACATTTTCGAGTTTCCCTATTTTGAGCTCGTGGACTTTTAAATTTTTATATTCATCTTCTCTGTCTTCACTGCAGTAGCCTTAGTTCTAACTTCTTTTGACATTGTATTTGGAAAAATACTGCCATAACTTCAAAAAACAGCCTGGGGACTTGTGGCTACTGAATGCTGTTTCCTGTGCAATTTTTATTAGAGCAGAATTGAAGAAAGGAGTGTGAAATCATGAAACTGTCTCCAGCTTGATTTAAATTCACTAATACTCATGCCTTGGCCATGACTTGGCAAGAGGTCAAGAGAGTTGAGCAGGAGGGTTAAGAGCCTATTTATGTAAATCTGTCTGGTACATTGTTTCCAGTGTTGTGAATTCTAAGTGTATTAGTCAGGATCCCAGATAAGAGATAGAAGGTGCAGCATCAGGCTGAGGCTCTCATGGCAAAATATCCTGAACCCCTGGCTTCATACCCCACATTCTTCGTGGAACTTGTTATGGTGCTGTGAACTATGAGTTTTGTTTTGGGTCAGAGCAACACCTCGAATGCTGAAACACTTTTGAGAGACACAAACCTATTTCCCTCAGCTATTAACACGGTGTTAGCTCTACCTTATTAGCCATTTATCAGCTAACATCCGTCTCAAAATTCCCCATGTGCTCTTTCTCAAGGATGAAGCTGATCTCTTTGCCCTGGGGCTTTTGTGGTCTGCCAATGGAGGTGGCTGCTGTGACAGTGAATGGAGATGGTCTCAAAATGGTCTCTATTTTAATACGGTCCACACTGTACTAGCCTGAGCAATTCCAATCTAACCTATTTGAAAGATGAATTTGTATTCATTTGATAGCCCTCTCTTCCTCTTGAAGGCTCCTACCGTGCTGTGTGCAATGTAAAGCACACAATTGCTCTTCATGTGGAACACCTCAATAAAACATGTGTCACCTGTGGGCTTTGTTTTCTTTTCCATCTCTCTCTTTTTTTAGATAAGGACATGACAGCAACGCTCCATGCTGGGTGATAGGAGAACCTTGAAGAATGGAATCTGAAATAAAATATTCTCCCTAACAAGCTGAGGGGATAAAAGAAAATACAAATCAACTTGCATTTCAGATAGCTCATCTGGGTAAAGAGACAAAAAGGGAAATGGTTTTATTTTAATCCCATTCAATAATTCAAATGACCACTGAACTGCAGGCTGGATCTCCAAGCAGAAAGCCCTGGGGTTTCTTTTCCAATTTTTTAAGTATTTTTATGCCAATAGTCTACTCCTGCCACCTAATGAAAGCGAAGGATCGATTCCTCCCTGTTGAGCACAGAGAGCCGACAAATGTAGCTGCATCACAGGTGACACATGTCAATGTCTGCAGAATCACACGGCACAGTAAAAATAGGCTACAAGAGCCAGCTCTGGTGCTTTAACAAGAAAAAACAGTCACAAAGAAGGCCTAAAGCTATGGTATGAAAGAATCTGTTCTCTCTGATCCCACACAAGGGAGGAAAAATAAAAAGGAGATTTTCCAATATGTATTAGTGCATTTTTTTGGATGAGAGAAGAAGCTGTGCTATGATATAAGGCAAACTCACTGCATGGGTAGGGGACAAGCAACTGAGCTGTGTTGGACACACTGATGTTTCAGAGAGTGTGGCCTTTGAGCTCTCCTGTCCCCCCTAGGATGGGGACAGGAGAGCTCAAATGTCTGTTTAAAACAAAAAACAATCAACAAAAACCTATTTTTCCAGGTTTTGAAGCACAGTGTGACAACACATGTAAATAAATGAGCAGTGCTCCCCAAACACACCTTGCTGCCTCAACAAGATCACTCTCTGCATTCTCTGCTATATGTGGTATAATATGTTGGACAAAGAGATTTACAATTACCTGGCTCATCTTGCAAATAAGATGCCTATGTGAAGCAATTTCTACTTATCCTACAGCTAAAATAAGCAAAAAACCTTATGATACAAGTTCTATTCATGATTATACATATACTTCAGTAGGCTGTCATTATGAATGTGTGGTATATTAGCAAAGTGCATTCTCTGGCAGCTCTCCATATTTATACTTTAATCACAGAGCTCTAATTTCCCCTGAAATTTATTTGATTTTTACTTCTTGTAAATTTTGTTTAAAAGTATGTTGAAGTAGCCATCTGTAGTATACTAAATAATTATGTGAAAAGAGCCTTAAAAATAACCATTATTTTAATTAAATTTTGATAGGATTGAATTGAAACACATGCTATATATTCTCTCCATAGTACGATTAATTACTGTGCTCTGATTTTTGCTATAGAGAGAGTTGAGCCCATAATGTGCTGATTTGTCTTGGGAATGCAACATCTCTATCACCAAAGTTTTCTATTTTTTTTTTTCTTCTTTTGAGCCTGTGATTACTAACCTGAATTTCTTTTTGGCTCTTGAAAATTTATATAAGTCCCACTGCTGTGACAGGTTATAACCTTTATGGTGTGTAGGATATAAATGAACCTAATACTATTGAAAACTGTTTGCTTCCTGTGTCTGAATACCAGAGATGATGGGGAAAATAATACCATGTCCTGTCTAACTTTAATGTCATGGGACTGTAGAAAGTAACCTGTTGATCATCAAGACAGTGCCCAATATGAAAATATTTTGAACAGAGCTTACAAACACATGAAAGATCAATAGCTTTCTAGGACTATTTCTTTAAATGGGGTATTTAAAGCTAACAAGGGAAGGTGTCACAATATCCCTAAAACATTGACTTCAATTGGATCTTTATTATTTGGTAGGTCTATGTAAAAGGAAGAAAAAGGCTATGTTGAATTAAATTTTTAACTCAGTCTATATAGCTATATATATCTCTATATATTTATACATCTATATATCTATCTCCTTTCTGTCTACTGTGCCTGCTTGTTTTTCTTCATGCCTCTAAGATTTTACTTTGCTTGGTCTTTGACCTCCTCAGTGATGTGGTTCAGTGTTACATTCTCTAGTTATTGCTTTGCCTTCTCTTGCACTCATTGCTGTTTCATTGCTCCGTGTGGTTTCCACTGGCCATTTGTTTTGTAACAGTGAATGGGAATGCTTTTTGGAGAGAAATTGATGGTGCTAGAAGTCATCTAGTGAGTATTAGCTTTCTCATATACTTGGCATTATGGAGCTATTTCCAAGTGACTACTTCACTTTATAAATGGTAATGCTGCAGGGTCTAGAGCAGGGCTTGTGCTGGAACTCATGGGCTTCTCTGCTGTAATACCTTGTTTCTGATACTGACTTGCTTTGTGCTTAATGGCAATGCATTTAACCCTTTTTCTGTCTCATTTGATCTCCCCTTAAGTCAAAGGAGGAAAATATTTTTTATCTATTTGCAGGGAGGATCCTTCTGCTAATATTTCTCTCTGCTTGAGGCTGTAAACTCCCCATCAGTATTCAATATTCTCATTTCAGTTCAGTGTGCTTATTGAGTTCATTAATATCTGCCTCCCTCTCTCTAACAGTGGGAACTGGTGAGAAGCTGTTGCCTGCTGTCCCTGATGACCTTAGGAGCAGGCTGTCCTGGCCTCTATAAGAAACTGAACAAAAAAAACCCATGCAGCTAACTTTTCATCTCTGAAATGCTGAGACCCTCCCTACCTTTGCATGGAGAGGACCTTATTACAACCACACTTGATGGAGAGGAGGAATTGTCTTAGGGAGGAGGATGAGATGTCAAATGCATGTCAAATGGCCTGTGACTATTGAAGGACAAGGGAAAATAATGATTAGCCTAACTGGTGGCTAAATGGAGGAGACCTGCAGAGCATCTCTGGGCCAGCAGCCATGAATGCTAATTGCAGCTGGATCAAGCAACTGATCTCTTTTGTTAAGGCTGTATTCCTGGCACAGAAACTTGTTAACATTTCAGTGGTTTGTATAATCGCTGATTTCTGTTGTCAGTGAAGCTTTTTCCTTTGTGAAGAATTTTCAGCTTCTCTTTCTCAGGCTTTTTTTTTTTCATGTGTGTGCGTGAGAAGGTTTTCTAAGTTTGGTCTACTGCTTTGATTCCTTGGACATATTCTTTCTGTTTCCTCCTGCTCTTTGCATTTGTATTTCCATCTGTTTTCATTTGTTTGGCATCTGGCTACAACAGTTTTCCAGAGTGTATTGTAATTGCATGCACTGATAATAAATCAAGGAGACCTAACAGGTAAGAAAACCAAATGGCAGCCACAGGGGAACAAAGTAAAAACATAAGAAACACCAAACACTCTATGCTTCAAGGCATCTAATGCAAATATAGATGGGTTAACTGTTCTAACTGATAAGATTCATCTGGCTTATATCTTACCTAGTGTTTCCAGTTCAAATATTTGTATCAAGATAGAAATTTTATGTAATTTGTGTTTCAGATAGCTTATGGATCTCAACAACTGAGATATAGTCCTAAGGAGGATTTTCAGGCGAAGGCCACAGAAAGTAACACATATTTTCAAGCAAAGCTTTAGTGCATATCACTTCACTTAAAATGAACATTAACTATACCAATCACCACCACTTATCCAAGCTGTAAGTCTTGGAGACAAGAGACAAGATTCCTGGATGTATTTGGGTGACTCTGCTTTGCTACATATAAAGATACTAAGTGCTGTGTCTTACCTTATGGTAACTACATCAGTCTCATCTTTACATGGCGGGATTTCAATTTTGATATTTTTTTCCTTCATCTGGATACTGGCAACAACATTCACAGGCACATGAGCATTCATTTTGGTGCGTGCTTCCAGCCCTGCCTGGACTGTGTGTGTATTAATTCCCATTACAAAGGTCACCTCCTTGGCCATGCTGAAAAGGTAGAAGGAGGATATAATTATGTTCATGCAGCAATCAGCTGTTGAATATTTATGGTCTCTGTCACTTGAAAATATAATTATTTTATTTTATACGAAATACTTACCTTAGACTTGTTTTGGATCTCAGCTTAATGTTGGCATTTAGTAACTCAGTCAATCTGAAATCAGACTTTGGAGAAGGTGTAATCTGTGCTTGAACTATTAAAAAGAAAGCAAGGAAATGGTTAAAAACGCCCTCCAGTCCTAACAAGAATGTTTGTATGGCTAAAGCAAAGAGCTATGTTACCATTTCCTGCCACTTTTGTGATGGAAGAGTAATAGAAGCTGGTCTCTGTCGGGAAGCCAGTGCAGGTGGGCACAATGCGGCGGATCTCAGAGGACAGGAGAGCCTTGGTCCACTGCCTCCCTACACCACTTTGAAGGCTACTGATTATTCTCCTTAGTGAAGGGATTTTTTCATCAGATCCATACCATGCCTGCAATTACAGAGTTCAACATGTCTAAATAAGCAGAACTTGAATATCATGATCCGTGTCATTAAGTATGCCTCAGGGGAAATTCTGCTAGCAATGATTATAAATAATCCTGATCAAAGCTTGACCTTATTTGCCTTGATTAATACTAGAGACAAAAACCCCAATCATGGATTTATAAAAGGGAGAGAATGCATGAAAGTAACAGTATTTTAGAGATTTTGATGCTTGGGTAGTGGTGCTTTAAAAATGATACCTGCAGTGCATTTTGAATGGCGTTTTTATCAAGTCCACCAAAAAACAGCTCTTGGCCAAACATCTTCAAGTAGCCTGATGCAAAAGGTTTGTCACTGGAGAATGCCTTCCAGTCAGAGAGCTGTGTGAGAAGATTAAAAAAGCCTGATTCTTCATAACATCTGAGAAAGCAATATCAGAGATTTTCTTTTCCCCCAGAATTTACCGTTTTCAGGATTTTCTTGAAGTCATAGTCAGCCTCCCAGTCCCTGTCAGGAGTGTAACCTTTGGCAAACAACTCCTGCAGTCCTTCAGCTGCTATTCCTACCTGTGGGAAGGAAAAGTGCAGGTGTCAGTGGATGAAGGTTATAAGAAGGGATTAGAGGGCAAACTGTGGGTAGACCCAATTACCTCCAAGGGATCAGCCACTCTTCCAAGGAAATGTGCCCGTAGCTGGGACATTGCTACAGTTGGAATTAAGCTACCTGCATCATTCAATACCAAATATTTAGCTGCCAGCCCGCTCATAAGGGACTCTGCAGAGAAATAGGCAGTAAGACACAGCACAGTTAGTTTTTAGGTCAGAATGTGCAGATTATATCTATTTACTAATTTAATAATCAATATCATATGAGCAAGACCAGAAAACTTAGCTATAAAACTGATGTTCTGAAACAGTTATAAACAGAATATTCTGATTTTTTTTAAGTAATAATGGGCAAAGCTACAAGCTCACTGGTCACTGCATGGTGGTGATGCCATTTTTCCAGTTGCTTTTGCTATATCATAGAATCATAGTATGGTTTGGGTTGAAAGCAATCTCAAGGATCATCCAGTTCCAGCCTCCTTCCATGGGCACGGGCACTCTCCAGTAGACCAGTTTGCTGAAATCTGCATCCAGCCTGGCCTTGAATACTTCCAGAACTGGGGCATTCACACCTTCTCTGAGCAAGCTGTGCCACTCTCATCACCCTCACAGTAAAGGATTTCTTTGTAATATCTAATATAAACCAATTCTCTTTCAGTTTGAATACATTCCCCTTATCCTGTCACTCCATGTCTTGTGTAAAGCTGCTCTCCAGGTCCTTTGAATACTCCCCTCATGTGCTGGAAGGCCACAATTAGGTCACCCCAGAGCCACCTCCTTTCCAGACTGAACAGTCCCTATTTTCTTAGCCTTTCCTCATGGGAGAGGCATTCAACCCATCTGATCATCTCACTAGTCCTCCTCAACACTTGCTCCAACAGGTCCAAATCTTTCCTGTGCTGAGGGCCCCAGAGCTGGATGCAGCCCTGCAGGTGGGGCTCACAAGAACAGAGGAGAGGTGCAGAAATTCCCCCTTGTCCTGCTGGTCTGGCTTCTTTTGCTGCAGCCCAGGACACAATTGGCTTTCTGGGCTGCAAGTGCATGTGGCTGGCTCATGTCCAGGCTCTCCTTCTGCAGCACCCTGAGTTCTTCTTGGCAGGACTTCTTTTGATCTGTTCATTCCCCAGCCTGGATTGATATGGAGGGTTGCCCTGACCCACGTGCAGCATCTGGCATTTGGTCTTGTTAAAACTCCTGAAATTCCTATGGGCCCACCTCGTGAACTTCTCCAAGTATGGAAAATATGCCTGTCCATATCATTTACATCCAGTCACACTCTGTAACATCAGCTTATGAAATGCTTTTACGAGACGTCATTTAGGGCACCTTGACTAAGGAGATGAGAAATGAAAACAGATTTGCCATCCTTTGCTAATAGTTCAGGGAAAGTGATACAGATGTCCTGTAAGGACAGATGGTGAGCTATAGATTTGTCTTTCAAATGACTCAAAAACTATTTAATAAATCTAGTCCCAAATGCTGTAACCCCCACATGAAATGCACCAGTTGTTAAATTATTGATAACTACTGAGTGAACTTTGAGGAAACAATTAGTTTCTATTTATTTCTCTACTTAGATATATCATCCATAATGTTTTTAGGTACAGATAATCAGTGCAGAGCACAGTCAGCAATTCTTCCCAGTTCTGGCATGTTAGATTCTGTCCTGTTTTATGAGTTGAAGTAATTTCTCTGCTTTTCTAAGTTTCCTTAGGTTTTAAGAAGAACAAGGCTGACAGGATATGTCAGCATCCTTGTTGTGCTTCCTTCTAGCCCTCCTCTCCTGTTCCTACACCTTCTGGAGAATAGGGAAATATGTATGAACTGTAATTTTGCCAAATTGCCTTCATTGTTTTGCTGCATGAATGTACTGTGCTATCCAAAGTGCTGGGCACTATCTACCTACAGCATATGAGATTCAGAAACAGCCCCTGCAAACAAGACACAGGCGTTTATGCCACCCCACTTTTGACAGAGGAATAAGTGGAGAACATTCAGTAGATAGTAATGATGATCCTATTAAAAAAAACCAAACAAACAACCAAGTGGTGCCACACCGGGACATTACTAGTGAGTTGACAGAAAACAGAAATGTGAAGACTAGTTTTTCTCTGCATGAGCTTAGCCAAGGCAATGCCAGGTGTTTTCTGGACAGGACACTAAAACTGAGGCACAGTGCTTAAGTGAATTTGTTAAAATTTTTATGTTCTTACCACAAAACCAATAAGTTAAAAAGTCCATGGTACTTCCTGATACTCAATAAGAAGTATTGCTTAAAAATTAAAAAATGATTATATAGAATTCATTGACTTGAAGAGAGCAGGAATATTTTCCACACCTCAGGCATTACATAGTGCTAATGCTCCAAGAATATGTTTGCCATTTCACCATAAGAGTTTGATGACACCCGCATATATTTGATTAATGTCTTACCCCAAAGATGGGGGAAAGAAAACTTAGTGAGCAAAGAAAGCAGTCTTTGGTACATATAAACATCAGCATACATTTGACTATATGAATCTGTGCATATTAAGAGTCAGATTCTCACAGTCCTCACACTGAGCCACCCCTTTGATTTCAGCAGCAATGTGTAGAGCATGAAGCACTATTTGTGGTGGTCATGTGTGACAAATTCCAGAGCAGAGATAGATTCAGCTGACATTATTTCTTGTCATTAAAAATTCAGTATCTAGCACCACAAAGATCTGCAATGCTGGGGGCAGATTTTTGTTTTTATCAAGGAAATAGGTACTGCGTTACAGCCGTCACTATGGTAACTCTTCCAGAATGGACTCACAGAAAAATATTTTACCTGTGGCTAGTGGAGACAAATCAAATTAGAAATCCTCTTCCCATGCTAGTGCAGTACAAGATTGACTTAATTTAACTGAATTATGCAAGTCTAAGATTAGCATGTGTGAGAAAAGGATCTTGGTTTTTATTTTTCAGGATGAGGACCTACCTATCCATGGTAGCCAAATTACTGACAATGGTCTTCCCTAGGAAGTAACAGCAATTCCCTGATGTACTGCATTTCCAGGCTACAGCCAAAATAAAGTATTCCATTTCACATAGCCTCCCTCATACATATTGCACCCTTCTTTCTCACTGTGTGAAAATTTAGATGGCTTTAATTTAAAAGCAAAAATTAGAAAACAAAATGTTTGTCTAAACAAAGAAACACATATCTTCATATTAACAGAAAATGTATCTATCCCTGAATGTATTTTAAGTAGTACAAATGTTCACCTGGTATATATTAGTGACTGTGTTTCTTTGGACAGTTGCTGTCTCCATGATTGAGGCAGCAAGGACATGTATAAAAATATATGACTGTGATTCTTACAGAATGTATCATATTTATTTCTATTATAGCACACATTAAATGGCCATGTAAAACCCACAAAACTGGGGCAAGACAACAATAAGATTTACCAAATTCTTTCAAACCACACCCCTGTTTCCAAAAAGGAGGCAGCAGCACTTGTACAGTCAGCACTGTGGATTTCAGATGTTTCAGAGTCTCTTAATATTGATTGCTTTGAGATACCAGTGAACGACAAAAGTTCTAAAAACATCCAACTCCTGATAGATAAACAGCATGCATAAGGAGACTGTGTTTGGAGATATAATCTCCCAAGTCTACCAGCTACATATGCCAAATCACTGAGGCTGTCATGGTCATTTACATAGAGGAGTTGCTTAAAAAATCTACTGAGAAAAGTAACATACATGGAAAATAGGAAAAGCTACAATGTGGCCCAATAAAACATCTCTTCTAATCTGGTCCTTCCCTACTTTAGCTACATTTTTATTTGTAACTCTGATGTAACTGGCCAGTCTCCAGATACCATACATGGATCTGCTCATTGTAGTAAAGAATCCTGGTAGGAAGATGCAAGAAAAATCTTTAGACAATAAACCTGATGTAGCTGCTCCTGGGTGCAATAAATTGTCACATCTGAATGTTTTCAGAGTTTTCTGTTTCACTGGACACAATTGTTGGGGTGAAGAGTATTTAGCATCACATTTGGATGCAGCAGGAGTTGTAGGTGTTCAACACTGGTGGAAATTAATCCACTTCAGCAGCAATTTAGGTCCCTTCTGTTTGTTTGGTGCTGAACAATGGTATGAAATTGTTAAGCACCACTGAGAATACAGCATTTGATACAGGAGCATGTGCCTCCCTGACTAATGAAAACGGAGGGTTAGAGCCCCACAAGCCCTCTGGTAATTTCATGCTGGCAGTGTACAAAGCAAAACACACAGGGACATAAAAACTCTTCAAATGGAGGGTCTGAGATTCTCATATTTTTTTCACTGAAGATCAGAAAACATGGAGGAACAACAAGCAGCCTAACAGCTGGCTAGGAGAATTTTGCTCTCATACTGTACAATTTTTCCCCCCACATATTCACCAGTGTACATTTTCCACAAAACCTTCTGGATCTTACCTTTAAAGATGCTGAAGCGGAAAACCTTGCTGAACTGATATCCAGACCTGTCAAACTTGGGACTTAGAGCTCTGACAGCCATCCTGCAGGCAGAACCCCTGGAAAAGTTCAGTGAGCACATTAACATTCCAATTAGCTTGCAACAAGTGCTTCTCCTAGGAAGGGAATTTTCCTTACAGCACTTGAAGATCTGGATCTGTGCTTCTGCCCAGGGCCCTCAAGTGAGAGTAGATGAAACTTGCCACTTGCATGCTGGGCTCCCTCAGCACAGCATCAGCTAATGTCATCACGACTGGGAGACCTGGCTTGGTTTCAAGTAAAACCGCTGCAGCCAACATTCGGATTCGAGGATGAAGTTTTTGATTCAGGAAAATCTCAAGGGTAATAGCCTGGACCTGAAAATAATAGATATATCCAGATTTACTGTATGTTTGAACATTTTGCTAATAACCATCCAACAGCAGTGAATTATCTGTTTCATCAACAGAACAGTAACAATTTGGATTAATTAATTATAATGGCAAGAGTGTGGTTTCATAGTCCATGGGCTGGAAGGGGCATTATGGTAATGTAGTCTGACTTCCTACACAATCAAAGCCAAGGAACTTCACTGAATAACTTCTACATCAAGTCTTTCATCCTTTTTTGAGCTATCCCACTCTAGGTAAAAGAGATTTCATGAATCCATTACATACCTGAGAAGTGATTTCAGTAATCATTTATCCCTCTATATAAAGGTACAACTTATTTCTAATAATGTGATCTTCTGTGGTACTTTCTGCTAAACAATAGAATAAAAATGAAACAAATAAAACCTAATTTATTACCATAAATCTCTACGCCATATAGGCAGCTTAAACCAAAATTCAAGGCAATGAATGTAGTAGTACTTGTGGTTGATGTGTTTGCCCTCAGCACTATTCACTACCAAGAACAATTTTGTGCTGGAACCTTAGCAGTTTCCAGGGGGGCACAGGAGCCTTTGGCCCTAACTTTGAAATGGATGTGGGTGATGTGCCCCTGTTCTGGCAGCCCTTCTGCACAGCCCTGTCCTGCCTGGGAGAGAGCACATCCATGAGCTCTAATGATGAATGACCCAGGAAACTTCAGCAAACTTTGGAAAAACCCTGACTGGTTTTATGAATTTGGATATGTTTATTATCAGATGACAATGTAGATGAGGTGACAAAGATACAGTAGGCCTAAATTTTCAAATTAAACAATAAAAAAGGCCATGAATTATGTACATTTAATCCAAATATGGGTGTGTGCCTAGCTGCAAGCCAGGAATTGAACTGTTTTTGGAACAAAAAAAAAAGTGGCCACAATCATTAACTTGTTCCAGATCAATTTTCCCCAAACAAAATGCATAGGAAATGAAACTGAATGGTCTGGGGCACCTGTGGAAAGCCAGGCCAAAGAATAATCAGAGATGCAGTGTTGGTCCTAAACATCAAATTGACTTTTTTTTTTCCCCAGAAAATACTTTAACTTCTACCCTTGCAATTCTCTCCCCTCCCTCCCCTGCATTTCCCCATCCAGCTCCTGCACTCCACTAAATTGTTTCTTTATTCTTTTGGTTAAAAGCATACCCTGGCTCACTATTGTCTGTGGATCAATATATGCACTCAAACTGGGAGGCACATGCAAAAAATGAGTACAATGGAAACACTGATACTGATTAGTAGGTGAATAGTTAATGAAAGCTTTTATTTTACCTTTTTATATTAAGAATTTACTTATATAAAACAAGAAATTTCAACATCAGGAAAAAGATCTTGAAAAGCTTGAAAAGGTTTCCATTTAAAAGCAGATTGCTTCCAAATGAAAACGATTGTAAAGTGATGTCTGTGGTACACGAGAGTATGCTGGGGTAGGCATTGTATGTGAGATCTAATAATTATCTCAGTCAGGGACAAAAGTCACATTTAGTAAATGCTCTGTTTATGACTTAAGCCCACACAATGTCTGTAAATTTGTAATTAGGATGCAAACCCCTGGTATCTATTTACAATAAAATCTGGTCTTGAATTACGATTAGATGTGACACTCAGTATTAAATGTCAATTCTCTGAAAACCTTGTTTTGTGGTTCTCTCACATACCAAAGGTGAAGTAGTACTAAACACATTTGGGTCAATAATTTAGTTTTCTGTCTAATGTCCTTGGAAATGAAATGTTTGCAATGGAAATACCGATTTGTCTTCAACAACAATGAATGTGTCCTTTTAATGGGATTTTTTTGTTGCAGTCTGAAATACTGGAGGTTAATGTCAAAAGAAATAAGACATGCCTACCGAGGAATGGCTAAGTATTTTTTTTTAAATAACGTTATCTTTAAAGAAAATAGATCTTTTTTTCCCTCATCACCCATTATCTGTTAGCGGCTTTGTAAGTGGAAGTCAGAAGGGCAAAGGAGGCATTTTCTTACCATTTTGGGGTCTTTCAGGCCTATGTTTTTCAGGGCCATCACAGCAGTCACATGGACCCTGAGTGGCAAATCCGAGGCACCAGCAGCATATCCTGGCAAAAACTTCTTGATGTGCTTGATGCTGGCTGGATGTCCTACATTCCCAAGGGCTTTCAAAGCCAGGGAAATTTCTTCTGTGCTAGACTTGCTCAGTGCCTCTCCTGCAAAGCCATGAAGAAGCTGAAAAAAGAAAAACAGATCTGTTGAGTTCAATTCCAGCTCTTATCTATATTCCATCCACCAGCCTCTTCTGGGGTTTGACTTCTATAATTTCAGTTTGTTCAATTCATTTATTTTAAATGTTTTCAAATTCTTATTTTTCCTCATGAATAGAACATTTTATTCATAGAACGAGTGTAGCTGTACTGAACAGCTTCTTCTCACTACACCTTAAAGTTACCAAGTAAGATTTTTAAAGGAAAAAATAACAGCTTGGACCTAGCGTTCCCTGCCTTTTAAGGTAAGCTGGTAACCCTGAAATAATGCTGCTTGAGCATCTCTCTCTCTCATGGTTGAAGACAGGACAGATACGGTTAAACCTTCACACCCTTAAAAAAGATTCCTGAAGATATGGATAGTGGTGGTGCCCTTAACCAGCTATGACAGCCTCTTTTCAGTGTGGATTAATAGATGAAAAATGAGTTCCCTGCCAACAATTAGGTAATTTTACAGCCTTCATTGTATGCAACTGGATCACACTTTCTTTAGTATGGCAAGATTAGAAGTAGTCGTCTGAAGGCTGAATAAAAGCAAATAACTAAATCCTATTAGATAAGTTTTAAATTATAAGAAATGGCTCTAAAAAAAGCAACCGAGATGTTAGAGAATAATTTCAATACCGACTGTGCAGTTTAAAATAACACATTTGAGATCCCTTCATGGTGCAGAAATAGTCTACTTGGTATTACTGATCAAATGAAAGGACACTGGAAATGCATTGAATAAGCCTAAACAATCATTTGCTTTGGGAAAGAATTTTCATTCTTTGACACAAGGTTTCTCAGATTTAATTAGCTCAAGAGCATTGGTGGCAATTGTAACACAGGAGACCAATGCAGGAATGTTGGCCATGCCTATGTACTGCAGGAAAAACATCGTGTCAGGCACGCAGTGTAATTGGCACACCCTGCTCTCACTGGGGATGGTGGATTGATGGGTGCCAAAGACTAAACACATATTTCTCTTTCCTTTGCTGTTACTGGCTGAGTGGTTGGCTCCACGAAACTTGACACGCATTTTTAGAACTGGGAAATGCTATTCAATGACTACTCAAATTGTTTTGAGGCCTGCTGATTAAAAGCAGTGTAGAGCAGGGAGGGTATTACTGCTGTTATAACAACCTTATAGCCTATATTGATGACTGGGCTCTGCTTCTGGCTAGGATACATTAATTCTGACAAAAAAATTGGGCTTTTGTATCACTTAGTTAATTTATAAATATACATAATGCCTATATTTAAAGTATTTTTGAGCAATGTCATGGGACTTCATTAATAATTGGCAACAAAGCACTCAGAGACACTCAGATAGAAAGTGTTATGAATTGTTTGCTCCTTCCTCTCACTCTCTTTTGTGTGCTAATCTAAAGATAAAAATGCTGTATTTAACCAACTGGGGTTCCTTTCCCCAAAGGAAGTGCTGTAGTGAAGCGAAATACAGCTTTCTGAATAATGAAGAAAGAACTCAAGGCTTAATTTTTCCTTTTAAATGATAAATAACCCCGTGGTTACCTGGAGACACTCGGAGCAGGAGTCTGAGGAGGAGCACTGCTTGTGGCACAGGGACGCGTAGCTGAGGTGGCAAACCTTCCCAAGCACGGAGCTCGAGCGTGGGCAGTGCTTCTTTACTATGAGCTGGGGAGAAGGCAGCTGGTTGTTACTACCATTAATGAAGAGGAACATTATTGAAAAATATGGTTCTGCCTAACGGAAGACAAAATCGGGCTTTTGATATTGTTTTTGTTGATGGATTTTCAGTTAATCTGTGGATAGTGCTGTATTTGACACTGTAATTGTAAAGTAACACCAAGTAACATCTGGAAGGCAGATCTGTCTCTTTTACAGTGTTTCACATTTAAATTTGGCATAGCCTATAATCCAAAGGGAAGAAATCACCCAGTCATGGAATGGAAAAATGCACATTATTGAAGAAACATTCATCGTGTTTTGTGATTGCCTCATCTATAGGTACAATGAATTTGAGATTTGTTGTGAATGGACCTCACTGCTTGGGCAGAGAGGAATATCTTTTATAAATGTAGGAGCTGACAGGAGGCACCGGCTGGTTTCCCACTGGTTTCTTGTGTGGGAAGCAGAGCACCAGCACACAGTAACAGTTGGGCTGTCAGGGCTTTCACTGGGGGAAAAATTCTAGTCTGGGGTTCATCATCTCTACTTAGGGTAGGCAGAGATAAATTCTTGCATCTGAGACTGGATTAAAGCCTGCGTATACGGAAAAAATTGCAAAAATAATTAGACTTCCTCCTACATGGCCTACACATTGACATAATTTCCTTGGTTTTGACAGATCTTCTCAAATTCATAGCCATCCTTCTAGGAAAATTAGGACAAATACGTGGATATAACAAATATGTATTTCTTGCTCCCTTGTCTTTGTAAACAGTCAGAGAACTAATCTGATGTAACTATAAAGTACATTTGGAAAAAGAGAGACTAAAGCCACTGTTTGCAGCAATAACCTCTGTCCCTGTGGGGTATTTTAGTCTTTATTCCCCGTTTCATTCCGGACTCATTTTCGCCCTTTTGATTTGCATTCTCCTCCCCTTAAGACATGCAGGAAACAAAGCCCTTTCAACCTCGCTAGAGGATATAAAACCTTTGTAATTTCAAAGCCTTTGCTATCTTGTGAAAGGAATAAATACAACAGATGCTAGAATCAGGAGGGTGGTTTGAGAGTGTTTAGAGAATCCCACCGTTGCTTCCTCCATCACATCCTGAGTTGGAGGGCTGGAGTGCAGAGCTACAAGCACTGTTTGAGTCACTTCCCAGCTGGTGAGCTCCTGCCTTTCCATTTTGTGCCGCAGGAACCTGAGCGCTCGGTGACTGGCCACTGCAGGGATTATATCCAAAATGTGGCGCCTGCAATGGGAAAGGCAAGCAGCATTTTCCAAGTCTGCCTCTGAACACAGGGATCCCAGAGGGTCTCCACAGAAGCAGCACCACCTTTACTGCCTGTACCTGTAGGCTGGCCGACTGGAGAATCGCTTCCACACCGATTCGTAATTCTCCTCGTTTGCTGCACGGAAGAGCTGCAGGAGCTTGAGAGCTTTTGCTGGTGCATCATTGGGAAGCTGGTCAGAGGTGGCCTCTACTAATTCTTGGAGGCTTTCCTCTATCTGCAGAAAGATGAAAATGCAGAAAGATCACATGCATTGTTTCCCACAAGCAGGGATTTAAATCTCCAACAAAGAATCTGTCCAGTTTCTGAGCTTTACCTCATTTTCCACATCTTTTATTTTGAATAAGTGGACAGGAAGCTGAAGCAGTTCACTGCCAAACTGATACTGAAGAGATCCACGATTCTGGTACTCTTTTGATGGGACCTCTGCCCTCTGCTTCTGCACCTCAGTCAAAACAAGTTTCTGCCTGGAATGGAGAACCCCAGGAAGAAAACATCACAAGATTCAAGGTACAAACGAAAAAAACCCCAACAAACAGTAATCCTGCTTCCCCGTACTGCAATGCAGCTACAAAAGGTTTTGCTATTGAGGGTATTTGCAGCCAGATGCAAATACCCTCAATGACATGCTGCTCAGAACCAGGCTCTGAGGAGGTGTGCACTTGCCCAACAGGGCTCAGAACAGAGCCAGCCTTTGCCTTCCTTTGGGAAAAACTGGGCTTGAGAATTTATGGAAGAAGAGGGAGGTGAGAGGTTGTGGCCTGAAGAATATCACAGGAAATACTTGCTGTGTCTTAAGGAGTAAAAGATGGACTCTAGAAAAACACAGATGGGAAACTTGCTCAGAAATTACAATTTAATTTAAACATTTTAAGAAGTTCATAAAAGCTGTTATGTGTCTGTGTCTCTCCTGGAAGCTTCAAATGAAATTGAAAGTTATTAGATACAATAAGAAATGCTACAATCTTTTTACTTGAACTATTACAATTCCCTCCCCATTTTGTTTGGTAAGCTGAATATCCTGGGGACTACAAAAGAAGGTTCTCATGAAGCTTTAAATTGGATTTTAAAAGAAAAGGGCCACATAAATTCAGGATTAGTCTTTGGAAAAGTGCTCGACCTTTTGAAAACTTTTTAAGAATCAACAAACCTTCATCATTTGTTATTAAGAATAATTCCAATGAGAGACTGTCTTTGTAAATATTTGCTATCTTTTTACATTTTCAGCTAAAGAGATGCAGCCTATCCTACCAATTATGTTTAAAATGGGTCATTTAGGACACTATAATAAAGTTAGGTAGTTGTACTGAACAACTGAAAACATTCCAAAAGCAATATTGCTGTACTACAGAGTCTCTCAAAATCTCTGTAGAAAATTGGTGTGTTTATTTTGGAATCTCTATGATCTTCTGTATCATTTCTATTCACTCCTTCCATATGGATTGCAGAGAACTGCTGCAGAAAAATAGCATATAACTGCTTTACAGACAAGTCACTGGAATTTGAATAGAAACTGCTACAGAATGAGTAGAGATTTTTTCTCTCTTGAAATTTTATACAATATTATTGAAAGGGCATTTTGGTCACAAAGTATAATGTCAGGTACACTCAGGCACATTTAACTCCCCCTTTCAAATCTTGATGAATCTATTATGTCTTCATTTTCATTGTTTTGGGAAGAGATATATCTGCCTAGAATAGATGAGAAAATGCTGTATTCTGAAGAGAAGAGCAAATGAATGCTAAAGATAGGATGAAAATGGTGAAACAGTAGTGAAATCTCTCTTGGCTTTGAAAGGTGCTGCAAGAGTTTTATGCTGAGCAGGTCTGAAAGCTCAGCTCCAAGTGCCTTGATGGATTACTTTTTTTTAACAGAGAATGCATTGTGGAAATAACTTCTGAAGACTTGAGTGAGATAGTCACATCCTCCCAACTATCCTATATTTGTCCCCTTCAGCTGGATAATGATAAAAATGCAGAGAAAATGGGAAAAGTAAAGGTACTACCCTTCAGAGAGCTGAGAAAGACCTTACTGAAGACAATCTCTACAGGCTGCACAGGGAGAGTGTAATGCACCATAAATCCATTGTCTCCAGACTAATGCAGACTCAAAAATCCCTATGATTTAATAAGAACTGCAGATGTGTCTATCTACACCTCGATTTTGTAAGACATTAAAGCCACTTTCACTATTTTTTTGGGTTTAGTTTTGTTTGGTTAGCCAAATGGAACAGGTTCATTATATACATGAAGTTAATCAGTCAGCTACTGACACAAAATTTCTGATTCTGCTGTTTCCAACAGATCCTTGCAGAAGCTAATGGAGCAATGAAGATTACAGCAGCTGTAGAGTGGGATCAAAGAACACCCTCTGCACTGAGACATTTATGCAAAAAGCCTCTCCCTTCAGTAGGGCACTCCTATTTCCAGAGCCCATAATTATAGTAAATTTAAGTAACCGAAAATTTTTCCAAAAAATGAATTTGATAGATGAAAAAAATTTCAAATACTGAAAGTTTGAGTGCTTGAGCTATGGACACAATTTCATAGAAAAACTTATTTGTGTTTTGCCCTAAATTTCTTTAAGAAATATGCAAAATTTGCTGTGAAAAAGCAAATGCATTTAACATGTCTTGTGCCCAATTGTTTTGCAATAAATTTTGCAATTTCCTATCAAGAAACAGTTTTGGTGGGAGATTTGCAAGCTGCCCATGGTATTTAGGAATCCAGAGTCCTATCTAGGTTTTTTGTGAACTAGTCTCCAAGGATCTCTTACTGCATTATTATTTTCCAGGGAACTCTTTTTCCTGAGTAACTGTTTTTCAGAGTATTTTGCTTCAAATATATTAGTTCACAATTTCTCAGATGGAATTACATTTTTTTGGCTTTTATGGCATAAATCAAATATCCCTGAGAAATAAAATAGTCAAGTCCTGCCAAGTTTAGCTAACAAAATTTGGATAGGGATGTGCATGTTTCAGATTTACAACTAACAGTGACGGTTGTTTTTATGAGCTGTTTGGGATTTTATGTAATTAAATACTGGCAAACAATAGGCTGTGGAAGTAAAGGATTTATTTCTCTTATAGACCTTCACTCAGGTTACTGGATTGCTGAATTAAAGCAATATGTACAGTACCTTGCTTCTACAATAGCATTTCCTCCTGTTATCTCGTTGAAGGGGGAAAACTGGTGAATTTCCTCAACATCAGCTTGTGTAATTACAGCTTCACTACGTGAATATTTAATTTTGTAATTGTAAGTAGCAGTTGCACGAGAATTCTTGTTCCTCTTTATAATACAAAAAAAAAAAAAAAAAAAGAAACAAAGAAAATAAAAAGTCATTGAACTTTGAAATTCTGTAACTAGAGGCTATTACATCACCCACTTCAACCCATTTCTTTTCCAGGGCTGTTTTGTTCATTGGCCATAAGAGCAATCACTGTGAATTCTGTGCACTCACTTCCATGGGAGAGGTCAGGCACGCTGCCTGTCTCCATTACTTTTACTGCTAAGACATGTTAGCTGCTTTTTCCTTTTCCCAAATCTAAGTAATTGGTCATTCCCTTGAGAAGCAGACACATTTTTCTGAGGAGAGCAGCTGCATAAACCACTCTATTTCAAAGACAGGATTATAATAAAGTTCAGCAGTACCTGTCTTGAATAGCAGAAAATGGACATCGTGACTATTTTTTTTACTCAACAGAGTAGGTGAACTAACTCATGCTGATAATTATTGGTTTCCAAGCCAGCTAGCTTGAGCTAGCTCAAGTGTGCTTGCAGTACATTACAGTGGGCAGCCCAGACCTCTGCTTCTCTGTGGCATCATTTTCATACAGAAAGAAAATATTGACAACTGGATACAGCAGATCTGATTTTCCTCTCATTTTTAGTACTTAAAATTAAGAGATTTTGTGGATATTAAATGGTGTTCTGCATAAGAATTTAAAATACTTATGCACAATACCACTCTGATTTACCTGCTGGCAGGTCTTGCATGGATGAGTGTATGCTGATCCTGTGACAATTTGAACTTTCTCTTCACAGCTGTCCAGGTCCTTGGATTTGCCCACATAGACTACGCTTGCTCTCTTGTTTTCCTGGATTGTATATGTTGTGTTACAAATACCTCCAATCCCAGCCTGGCAAAAATGAGAACAGGATCAGAGAAGGTCACTAGTATGCAAAGCTTTTCCTCACCTCATGAAATTTCCTGTTTAATTCTGCATTTTCAAAATTACTAATGGAAGTAAATGCTTTATTTTTCCTTATATTCTTCAGAAGCAAAATTGCAATGATCATTACTTTCTTCTCTTTTTCACAAGTATCATTTCCAGTAAGCCAAATCAGAGTTACACTGAGAGAACCAAATCTCCCAAAAGTTTCACTCAGAGCCTCAGGAAATGGGAGTAATAATTTTCAGCTAGAGCTGTTGATTGTGAAATATGTTTTGGGAAAATATTAATAAAAAAAGTCAAAATAATTTGATCAGTCAGCATGAAATCTTAACAGTAAAGTATTTCAAGGTTGGAGATGGCATTCTGCCCTCAAAACTTGCTTTTACAGCGAGCTTACAAATGCCTATGGAACAGGCCTTGCAGTATCAGGTGATCTGTCACAATATGATCAGCAATAATTAAAAAAAATTTCAGGATAAGAGTTTTGATTGTGGGTCTTCTTGAGTTCACAGTTTTAGCGGAGCTCTTAAATAATATTTTGAGCATTTACATTTATAAGAGCTTTTAAGTCTCCACAGTCAGTGAGATTTTTGTAGAGGAAAAATACTTGATTGCATTTCAGGAGGAAGAGTTATTTTCCTGATTTTTTTATTATTGTTATTTATAGCATAGCTAGTGCAGAGACCAGCTCTGGGCTATGTGAGAGCAGAGAAATGCTCACGTGGTGTTTAGGAAAGAAGATGTACCCACTTCATCTTCAGCTTAACAGAATTCCCTGAGACACTGTGTCTTTGGTAAAGGCTAGAAATAGGAATTGCCCAATATTTCTGGAAGCCTTGCACTCTGCAAATACAGGTGTGGGTCTCTGCACTCTGCAGGGTATGGTAGAGACATCCCGACTTTAAATGGGAGAATCCAACCCAGAGAATTCAGTGGGATGGAGCAGACTCCTGCCCAGCTGAGCTTCACAGCTGTGTGCAGTTTATGGCCAGCTCAGACACCCTGAACCCACAGGATGGGATGTACACCTTCCCAGGTTAGTCCTTTAAACCTCTCTGCAGCTCAGATTTTGGGACTAATAATGTTTATCTTCCTTTGCAGAGTGACTCAAGATTGTCAAGCATGGGTGCCAAAGCTCATTAATCAGTTGCGGTCTGAGAGAAGCAAAGAAAACTTGGAAATTATTCCAGAAGGTGAAGTCACATCTATTGCCTAGCGGTGAGAGTAGAACATGCTAACTGAATTAGAAAGAATTAAGATGTGAAACTTGATATGAGAAAATAGCGTTGCAGAATATCCAACAACACCATACGGATTTTTATGTGCAGCAAACAGTGTGCAAAAAATTAAATCATCTAACTCCTTTCCCAGAAACAACTCTACTTATGTAAAAATAAATTAAAAAAAATTAGAGTTACTCTTGTCCATAGTTCCAATAAAAATAACATGAAAGTATAATAATTTAGGTTTTTGCCACTACATTCTGAATTGAATGTAGTGTAATCAATGTAAATATGGTTTCACAAAAACTAAACACATTGCAATTTCTGTGGTGAATAGCAATATCAGATGATTGACCTTGACTAATATATTAAAACTTGAAAAACAGTGGAAATTTCAACAGAGCATCAACTGCAACTGTCAAAGCTGTTATGGTAATGTTATGACATATATACTATTTTCTTCCTAAAAGAGGAGCTAGAAGAGATTAATGTATATACGATTGGTAGAAAAAGTCAAATTACTGTTATTTTGGCTTTAATATGAAACTGTATTTTCAAGCATGTTTTATACAGTGTTCCCATTTTATGTAGGCTTCATCTTTCACGGTTTACTTTCTCTGGAATCACAAGCCAGATTTTCCAAGAGTTTAATTCTGCAAATGTATTTTTTAAAATACTTTCATCAACCAGCTTAAAAATATGCTCTTCTGTTGTTCTGTTTAAGTACATCGCCACCAAATGTTGTCCCATATGAAACTTAATCATGATGTCCCAAGCTTAGGTCTTTCTTATAAGTGAATTTTATGTCAAGGATGAATATGGAAAATGCAGTAGAAGACTCTGAAGTGAAAGTTTATTTATTTACAAAGGCACCACAATGGCCAAACCCAAAACTCACCTCCTGCAGACTGTATGAATTCTGCGCCTTCTTTAAGCTCAGCTCCAGCACGTTCACAATCCCTCTGTAGATGTTCAGAGCATCATCCGAGACAGAATCAGGAGCCATAATGTTCCCAACGTGGCCATTGCTGTACTCAAACTTGATGGGGCTGCTGAGCTGCCCAGTGAGGACCTGGGTCAGTTTCAGGGATCGGGAGAACGAGCTCTCGGGCCAGGCACCGTTGTACTCTGCGGCTTCGATCGAGTGAATCTGGAACAAAGGGGGAATAAATCTCCTCTTTCAGTTTTTTTCTCCCCAGTTAACTTTTTTTTGAATACACCCAAGCATCTAAAGCTTCAATCACATCAAAAATAAGCTTTTAAATAATGCAAAGCTTCTTCAAAGGCGAAACTTAGAAGCTGTATTTAGCATAACTAGTGTTGATACACACATTTCTGTATATAAAGTGAAAGAGAGCACTGCAAATGGCTGATATTTCCACAGCCACTGCACTCTGTTCTGTTTCACAGACAATCCATATTGCCAAAGGTTGACTTGTGCAAAGAAATGAGCCAGAGAAGAGCCACATGCAGCAGGTTGCTACCCGAAAATAGTGTGGAAGAACTGCAGGAAATTGCAGGAGAAAGTTAATGTTGCATAAAGCCTCATTAACTCCTGTTGTGAACTCTGCCATTTCCCTCACTGGGGTCACAGAGCGCAGGCAGCAATCTGAAACGAATAAACACATGGCCTCTAGGTCAGCCAGACATGCAGAATTAGTTTGAGCGGTGGACAGCAGGTTACAGAAATTGTCCTTCCCTACACGTTGTGCCATGGAACCAAAGGCTGAGGCACTGGCTCCAGCCCCACTCTGCACTTCACACTCCAGCCTCAACACAGGGCACATCCAAACAAGTAGAAACCTGTGCTAAACTATGCATTACTTGAAAAATTCCTACCCCAGAGAATGGGCATGTTTAGGTTAGTTTCTCAGAGGACCCTTCCCTTCTATATATTTTGACAACTTAAAGAGACTTTTCTCTGACACCTCAGGCTGGTGATGTGGCGCAAGACACGGATTAATTTCTCAAAAAGCCACACAAACTAAATCCTCATGCAGCAAATCACTGGAGACTGCGCTTTCATATTTATTTTTGTTATTGTTGGTGGAGATCACTGCCAGCCCCAGTAACTGAAGCTTACAGGGAAGGCTGTTAGAGAGTAAATCCCTCATGCTGCCTCTTGGACATGCTTCTGGCATATTGCACACAGGCAGGTTTGGGACTGCTCTGCAGGGTCAGGGCGAGGTAGTTTTCCCCAGCCCTTGGGGCCCAGGCAGGACTTAGGCTGTCTGCTTGGTTTTGAACGCAGCTGGCAATTCTTACTTGTTGGTTTGTGATGAAAAAATTGTCAGCTGGAAACTGCCCAGGGAGCACAGCTTTTTGTTTAGGCTGAATGTGAACTAGTAGGCTGCAGATGAAAGTTTAATTCCCTGAACCATCCCTCCAAACTCTCTAATTTAAATATAACAGCAGCAAAATAAACTTTTCCCAGAGAAGAAGGGAATAAATATACTATTTCCTTTAACTTAGAACTTGCCCAAAAAGTTATGCTTTTTTCCCCTCTTCTCCTTTCCTTGCCTGAAATTATTTCTGAAATGGAAACTTTTCAAAAATGCAGTAACACTAGTAAAATTATGTTAGAAATTTTTAGAGAACAGGAGTCAATTTTTGGTGAAGACTCACCCTGGCACACCAAGAGCAATTTAGGCAGGAATGAAGGAGATTCTGGGATAAGGACAAGACTTCTTCTGTCTCTTTTCTGGTAGGGAAGCTTTCTACTCACCACTCCAGAAGTGTGACTCTTATTTCCTTGGCTTTTTTTTTTTGTAATCCATCCCCTTACAAATGTCATGGAAAAGCAATATTTCCCATCTAGATCTATTATAATTTGAACTTACAAAAATACCAAATAACAGCAGGCTAATTCAGGGCGGAAGGCTACAACATTTACTAGACAGCCACCAGTCTTTTTGACCTAAAGTTTTTAATATGCCAAATTAAAGATTTTAAAATAACATTTTTCTTCCCTGCATGCACAAGGCTAAGTGAAGTTTGTGTAAAGCAATTGAGGTGTGCATTTCTCTACAACCATTATAAGCACTTATAGGCTTCTGCTAAAGACAAAAGTGTATTTCACATAATCAAATCCCTCAGTAATTACTCAGCAAGGAGTAAAAACATACAATTGAGGATGACAAAGAATGTCACTCAGAACCCTTCAGAAAAAAGAAAGATGACATTAATTATGCTAAATATTGAATCACATGCAACTACTGTTGCATGTTTTATTGCCTTTTGTCTGCTGGTTATGAAATCAGTTGATTAAATAATCCTAGGTTGTACAGTTTGAAACAATTGGATTGATCTAGTAATAAATAATTGTGCATTTCAAATTACATTCCATTGTTTCCCTGACCACAAAGCAGAAGAAATCCTTCAAGCCCAAGGTTGGCTTGAGCTGAGAATTACCTTGCAAAGTGCAAATAGAATTTTAGGGCACTGTATAAAAAATAACAGTGTTAGTTACATTATCCCTGAGTAAGCACAACACATGAGGAAAGCTAGTAACTTCACAAAAGCTTAAAAAAGAAGCTAAGTATGATGACAATTTTACCTTTCAAATTGAACATATTTTCTTACCCTAATGAGACAAAGTTTTGGCCCAATACCACTAATTTCCACTTTACTTTTTATTCTTATTCCAGCTCTTGCAAGTCCTTTCTCTGGAAGTCCACTGAGAAGCGTTGTTTCATAATCAAATGTATAAACCTTGTTTTCACTGAAATCGGGTTCTGCAAAGAAATTATTCCCATAAAATATTATACACAATGTACAGAATGTATTAAAGCACCTTCATTAGAATGTTTGGAACAAAAAAAGACAAATTTGTTCATTTTGCATTGCACCTGAACTAAATTAGCTGTTGTAAAGCTATATTAAACATTGATACACTTTTCAGATCCTATTTTTAATTTCACTTATTATAATTATATTAGTTGATAGGAAAATTACTTACGGTAATTAAGATGCTGGCTCCCTGAAAGAGAAGAAAAAATAGAGGAATGAAATGACAAAGAAAAAAAAAACAACTCTAAAATGTGAATGTACTGTAGTATAAAAGCCTATATCTCATCTTGCACATATAGCATAACCCTTTCTAATTAACTTTACTTCCATTTCAGCACCAGCCAAATGCCTTTTTTTCTTTAAACAACAAAAGAAGTAATGAAATATTTTTTCTACAACATGTTAAAGTTCACGTCTGCCTGCGAACTATATTTAGGTTCTGAAACCTTTTCCTGAATATACAATTTTAAATTGATCAAAGCACATAAGTTAGATACTTACCCACCAGGGTTAAAACCACGGCTAATATCAAGCCCCTCATGATGGGGATAGAGTAAAGGTGAATGTGATGGGTTTCTCTTTTATAAAGGCATGTGATATCACATGTTTCTTTTGGCACATTAGTTTGACAAATAAGTGCATTCTAGAATGCATATTGATCAATCAAAAGATAAACATTTCTGAGGCCATGAATGCTGACAACTTCAAATCCCCTCATGAGTTCAGCTACCTTACATTCTATATAATTCACCATGTTTGCGAGCCTTTTGAAATTCAGCAGGACACCTTAGCAGCTATATGCTGGAAAAGATTTAATTTTAAAAATATCCTGCTTTCTATTTTCCTCCATTTCTCTACATTTTATTTATACAGTAAAAAACCCCACTAAAATTTAAATTATCCAAATATAGTTCCTCCATCATAACTGAAATAATTTAGCTTTCTTCTGGTCATGTCTTCAATCTCCTGCTAATTTATTCTTCATAAGGGTCATTGCTTTGCAGATAAACCTTGCTCACATAGAAACTCTCCCTTTAGAGGAGAATTTGTGGTTGATTTTACAGATTTAGGCTCGAGACACCTTACAGCTCATGGGCATGCAATGAGAAACTGCCTTTCTGTGGTGTCTACCATATCTTGCTTCCCACACCTGGAAAGACAAAACTTGTCAGTATGACCATCACATTAGCCTGTGCTTAACAGTGAAAGCTTATACGAAGAAAACAGGAGGGAAATTATTCTCTTTGTTTATAAGAAGAATCTAATAAGAAGTGAGTTAAATTTCCAGAGGACCTCTGTGAGTTGGGACCATTGGGAACTTCTCAGTTGGTTCTCATGGGGCTTTTTCTGCTGTCCCACTAGGGGAAATATATCCAGAATTTCCCTCTTGCAGCAATAACATTTAGATCAATCCTTAGTAAAACCATGTCAGGAGGGAGTTTGCTCCCTAACTTCAATTATATGTATTTTTTTGCAAGTGTTTAACATTTACTTTGAATTTAAACTTGTCTTTTGTTCAAATGATAAATTAAATATCAGGTAAAAACCCACCTGCATACAAAGGTTACTGAGGGGGCAGGAAGGAGAGCTCAGGAATGTCTACCTGGTATTTCCATGAGGCTGTGGGAGGTGCAACACAGCAAACACTGCACTAATTCAGGCAGCCAGACTTTATCCTCCAGGAGGGGAACAGGGATTTCTCTGCTGGTGCTGTCCATCAGGGAGGAGAAGGGTGAAACCTAAACCCAGGTCCTGAGGTCTTCTCCTTCAGGCCTGGAGAGACATTTACTGCAGGCCCCATCTAACAGTGCTTTACATTATTGCTTCATTTACTTGGAGTGATGCCACCTGACTGAGGAATAGTGAAGTTCATTATTGTGGTGCCAGGGCACCTGGGCTGGAGCCAGGGATGCAGTTTCATGGTCCCTCTACCCCATCATTGCTCCACCAGGAGTCAAAGCAGGGCTTCTTCACTACCAAGACCTCCTGAAATCTTGAGGATTCTAGTATCTCAGCTTTCCTTCATGAAGAGAGTGATACAGAATTGTATGGGTAGTCAGAACTTCCCTGAAATGAAATCTGTCTAGTAAAATGTTTAAATATATAGTAGACATATGAACCATTAAAATAGATTAATAAATATTTTTGGGTCAGTGTGAGCTCAGGTGGTGAAAAAATAAGTATACACAGATTTTCCTTGATGTTTTCTCCTGAGGTCCTAAGTCCTGTGAGCTATGACAAGACACACCATGTTTGTGAGCCCTGTGAAATTCAGCAGCACACCTGCGTGCTGTGAGATGTAGTCAGAAACATCCTTACAAACAGCTACATGTTTTGCAGCCAGCATGGAAGTAAATGCACAGCAGCAAAGTAATACTGTGATAACATGCAAAACTCCTGCTCCTCTCACCCTGCTCATCACTGCCACAGCTTGACCTCTGCAGTAATATTGTGCTATCATATTGAGCTCAACTAGCTCCATTCCATAGGGCAGAATGTATAAGATAAAGTACAGAACTGTGTGAGAAAGAATATTTATTTAAACATCATTATTAATAGCTCATTGAAATACTGTGTGAGGGACACATACATATTAAAACAGAACTGCAGCATTTTTCAAGTTTAATAAAAGGTTTTATATTTAAGGTGTAACATGAATAAATTTGTTCTAAATGGATAGTGAATATACTGCATTTCTTTTTTCTAATGAAGCACACTGAACCTAAGTTTACAATCACCATGTGGACACCTGATTGCAAAAATAACAACTATAATAATTAAGATGGTGCAGGCTGCCATTTTCTCTTCATTTGCAGCATGTAATCTCTCTTTTTAATAACTCCTCTCTACCCAGGCTTGTTTCCTTGGGGGAGAAAAGAAAGTGATCTCAGAATTGTTGTACCCATTATTACTTTAAAGGAGCTACAGAATAAATGCAGTAAGTAGAGAGGAGACACAGCTAGAGTTTGAGGGTCACAGCACTGAGCTCTAATCCTTTCTTCAAAGTAGACACACCATTCCAGCTAGTTCTGAGGGAATAAACAGGAGATCCATCACTTAAGGGAAATGGATAAAAGGAGGAAAGGTAAGAGGTACACTTTTTAAAGGCAATACAATTTTTCTTAAACATTCAACAGGTCATGTTAGTGAGCAAGAAAATACATGAAAAATAAATAATCCACAATCAAACAGGTCCTCCACAAACAATATCCAAGTGCCTAATTTAGTTGCAGAGGAAGGAAATTTAATGTGGGCAGAGGCTTTATACACAACCTGAATCTTTTCCTTTTTTTCTTCTTTTAGGCATAAACAATGAAGAAAAGGGATTGTTAAAAAGCAATAGGAAATACCTTGGGATTTTTTTTCTTTTAAAGAAGAAAATATATGCTGTTGAGTGTTACAGAGAATGTGATGCCTGTATTAGGAGTGCAGTAATAGGAGGTAGACTGCTTTGATTTTACAGGGCACTTGCACCATAAATGAAACATGAATACAGCCTAATTAACCTGATTAGAGCTATTGCTTCTACACAGCAATTGTCTTTACATAACACATTCTGCTTGAGTAACAGAGTCTTATTATCTGCTGTTGTACTGCCATGGATAGCTCTGCACTCTCCTTGTTCTGTATTCACATTGCTGAATTATGGTGCAGTGATGCCATTTCCATCCTGCTAATGTATAGCCTAATGACAAAGCAGAGATTAGCCAAACTGCTCCCAAGCAACCACAGCAGGTTAAAATAGATATAACCAGCTGGCTAGGAGAAGAGATTTTTAGCCTTCAGTTTTCCTCATTTCGAAAGATTTTTAAAAGGAAGCTTCACACCTATTTCATATTTAACATTCAATCCCTGAATGTTTTGCTCAAAACATTCAGCATTTGTAAGAGTGGCACAGCCTCCAAGATAATGTTTGATATTCTCTCCAGAGACATCGTCTAATGAATGAGAATGTGTTCAAGGCTGGGCTAAATTGCCATATGCTTATTCTAGTACATTCACAAAGGGATTTTTTTTTTTTTCATTAGATTGCTTTAAAAGGAGCTTTGGGTTTTTTGGGTTTTTTTTTTGACTCTTTTCCCAGTTTGATGCTGGCACACCACCACTGGAGTGATAATTGTGGGAATTGGATACAAAGTTTAAAAATTAAAACAGGTAGAAATGCTATTTATATGTTGTCTAGCTTCTGATATATGCATGGTTTGAAAGATACTGTTGGTCTAGATTAATAGAATAGCTGTAGAATTTTATTTTGATAAATTTGCTTTTTGCTGCTAAGGTAAAGACACATTTTGGTGCATTTTTTGAAGTAGTTGTTGGGACTGTTCCTAAGGCCAAGTGTGCATTGCCTGTCATTTCCAGATAAAAGAATGAAAGTAGAAAGAGGAGTGGGGAATCTAACTCTGACATCCTCAATCTGAAAACAGACTGTTTTGATATGACTTAGTTTTACTAAGGAGCTCAAAGGTGTTTATTTGTATATAAATCTGGAAACACATTCTGAAGCCTGACAGTCCACCACCGTGGCTACCATCATTGGCTCATCAGCCACATACAGATTCAGTGCCTTCAGGGTTTGCCCTCCCCTTTCAGGATATACTATTTCCCAAGTCATTCAGCAGGGTTAAATGTTAGACAACTTGCATCTGAGGCTTGAGTCACATCATGTTTGAGGACTGGTGTTTGCTGTGTAACTCCATTGCACTAGAAGATAACTAATAAGTTTATCTTAACCCTTAGGCCTCATGGTCACAGGGTGGTTGGCTCCTGTGGGGTTGGTGCTGACAGGAAAGCAGGCAGCCCTGGAATTTAGCCCTGTCAGGAGTCTAGCTCGGTCCCTTTGGGGATGGAATGGTGACGGCACAGACAGGACACAGAGCTCTGAGGCCTGCAGTGCCCTGCCCAGCAGGCTGAGGGGCGGCCTGGGGCTGCATGCCTGGCTCCAAGGGTCACGGCTGCTAACTCATCCAGGGGGAAGGATACTTGTGTCAGGTTTATTGTGGTGAACTGTGGCTGTAAAACGTGTGAGCACTGCTGCAGGGAGGTGAGGAGAGTCCACACCACCCCGTGTGCCTCAGGATGAAAGCAGGAGGAGGGAGTTGGTTAAGCCAACTCAGCATCACAACCCTTTTTCAGGGAGAGCACACAAAATAGCCGCTGCCACTTCAGAATAGAACCCACGACCCTCTGCTGTACTGCATGAGGATGCCTTTCTATCCCTGGAAGAACAATGCCCAAGTCAGTGGTGGTGGAAGAATTTTAAAAAGAAGGAAATTCTCAAGGCTTCATTTTTCTTTACAACAGTCCAAGTGTATTACACTGCAAAACTTCAGATTCACCTAAGAAAGGAATCTTGTTTTTTATTTTCAAAGTATGGAGCAGTAAAAATATTATAATGATCTCTCAAAATTTTTACTTATTGTGGTCCCACCCAAAATGTGCAAAATTTTTTAAGAATGAAGGGGAAAGCACTGTTTTTTCTTAGAAATCAATATTATCAGGTATAATGATGATTTTTTTTGTTTGTTTCATGGACCTTCCTCTTAGTAACATATTCCTTTATATCACAGTACCACTTGCAAGAACAGTATGGGTCTGGATCATCCCTTTCTAGTGCCAGAGTAACAGACAGGTTTATGGTGTCAGGAGGAAGCTCACCATGAATTTCCTCTCAGTACAGAATATGTGAGGTGAGTGGTACCTTAGTTTCACAGCACTGGGTCACTGTGACACTGGGTCATGGGTCAGATAAGATAAGCTGTGTATTATTCCTAAGGAAGGAGCAGATAATACCCAGCCAGTTCAAACAACAGGCATTGACTTTACCCTCACAAAATAGGTAAAAAAGGCAACATCACCTACCAGTGTTTAATGAATGACTATGACTTCCAAAGTATAAAAGGTCTAATCGTATACAAATAAGAAGACATTTTGTTTTTAAGTTAGTGTGAAAGTTAGTTCAGTAATAAATTTGGCACCATGTTTCACTGGTGTAAAAGAAAGTTGCTACATGGCTATTCCCACAACAATATGTATTAATAATCATAATATTTTCTGTATAAGACAGATAAATGGAGCACTGATATTCATACCTGCTTATTGAGGACTTCAGCACTGGGGTTCAGCATTGCCCATAAAAATCAGAGGGCAAACTAACTCTTGAACACACCTGTGGCTCAGACCATGAAGATTTAATTTAATCCCCCTCGTATGAAGAATTAAGGCTGAACAAATTTGTCTACCCAGGAGGATGCAGGATGCATCCTCCTGGGATGCAGATCCAGGTCCACTGTCTTGCCACTTACACAACTGCATTTTCTCCCACCTTGCAGAAAATCTCTTTACCATTTTACTGGGAGCAATTCTAACACTTATGATAAAGACTGTCTTTTCCTGCAAGAAGAGCATATATTACTGAAATTCTGTTCTCCAGTGTGGTATGTGCAGCCTTGATGTGTAACTGCTCAAATTCTATTTTCAAGACTTTTAAATATAAATATAGGAAAAAGTTAAAGGCAGGCCCCTGCTCTCTACTCTCTGTACCCTGCACTGAAGTTAATGGTATCTGTTCATGGAGTTTAACTGGAGCTATATCTAGGTTATGCTGACACTAATTTGCTCTTTGAGAATTCACTGTAACTTCAGTGCAAACACTCAAGGAATAAAGCAGTTCTCAGTATGAATAGAGTTTGAAAATCTGCTCTAGCATGGGTACTTCTCAGAACAGCAAAAATGCTATATGAGAACTCTATTTCAGAAACCATCAATTTTTTAAAATATTCAATTAAAAAAAATAATAATACCTAAATTAATTTCCTTTGGCTCACCTTTGGAGAAAACACTAGGAAGATTGTTATTTTCTTGGTTTTCAAAGGCAAATAACTGGAAAAGAAACTTCTAAATTTAATTTTCAATGAATGCCTGCACTGATCAACAAATAATACCAATCTTGAAACTTAAATTGGACCTAATTATCCATTTTTTAATTCTTCAGAGAAGGCAATGGAATGAAGACAGAGAAATTCCATGGATATTTTCTGCAGTTTCATCTTGTTGGCTTTCCTTTCCCCTCTGAAAATTTATTTGTAGTTCATTCACTGGTTGAATCTCTTCTGGAATAAACTGATGTAGCTCCAATTAAATGGAATTGGGTCACTTTACTCCGGATGTGTATTTAGTATTTTCCAGTTTTTAACATAGGAAGGTGTTGGCTGATGCTAACTTAGTTGCCTGTTAGAAAGTCTCTAGAAAAACAAGTTCCCTTGAACTGATTATTAGTAAAGCCTCTAATTGAGGACTTCTACTACAAACAACAAAGAACCATAAGTACAATCTAGTAAATTATTCAAGCACTCCTATTCATTTTCCCAGAATTTCTGGACACTGTGACACAAGCGAATGAAAAATTGTCTTCCTCTTGATTTAAAGATTGATTTAAGATCTTTCCTACAGCAAATAAAACTACTTAGATTCATATATCTGTGAGTTTTCTGAAGTGAATGTTAACTTTACCACTCCATTCTTTACTTGTGCACTTCTAAATATATGCAGATGTAGCACAACAAGGTGTAATAAATATGTTCATTTGATCATATATTTTTAACTCCTAATAAATTATACAAACATTTTATACCACTTGTGTTCCTGGTCCAGCTATCTACACTTCAGTGCAGGTGCCAGTGGCTGCCACACCACACAGAGTCACAGCAGAAGAGCCTATTAACACAGCCAAGACTCTTAACACTACATTTTCATGTTCATAAAGCTCAACTATATTTCTTAGTGTAATTATTATTTATAAGCATTAAATATTTCTTTCAAATCTGCCTATGTTTAGTCTCTCCAGACAGCTTCTGGGCTTTCTGTAGCAGCAGAGTGCTTGAACAGATCATGGCAGTGCCACTGCTGAACTTTGAGTTCAATGATGCTATCATATTAGGTAGGAGTGGTGATACTAAATAATTCAACGTCTTTCTGGAAGGTTGCAGCCCTATAACTTTCAGCTCTCCTCACCAGCCAATCTACAAAGAAATGTTGCTAGGAAAAACTATGGAGGAGTGTGGGAACAGCTCATCTTCCAGGCATAAAAGTAACTGCTGGTATCAGAAAAGGAAAATTAAAATATGAGACATACAACTGTAAAAGAAAATATGCTCTACATGAAAGCACATCAGCAGTTCCATCTGTAAGTTTCTACTCACTCAACATGTTGGAAAAAGTATAGAAAAAGATAAAAGTGCATGTACAAAGACTTAGGCAATGTCTGAAGAGAGGGTAACAAATGTTCTGTCTTAATGAAGCATGGAAAAGAAACCAATCTCACAGTAAGTTTGAAAAGCCAGGCCACTCACCTGGGAAACAAGAGAAAAAGGCAAACCAAGAAAATAGGCTATCAGCCTGAGCCTCACGAAGCATTCACAAAATATAAGTACCATAGACTTGTAAGTTAGTGGTTAATGGGCTCTAAAATTGTAGAAGTGCCTATAGCACACATGGAACCACAGGTGTGTGAGCCAGCCTTGTCACTGAAGATTACTGGAGCAGCAGGTTCAAAGCACATTGAAATGAATACCATTACAGGAGTTTCTAGATACCTTTCTCTGACTCCAAGGAGCAGTTTAGCAATGAGTTTGAAGCAGCCTTTTCATCCTGAAGTTACAGCAAGTAAGATTTCATTGCCATTTAATGGATATAATTCCTCATGCAGGAACAGTTAGACCTGTGGACAGTTCTTTAAAATGGACCTGGACTGAGATGTGAACCTCCAGCTATAAGCAATAAGGTGCAAGGACCACAACCAAAGGCAAGAGGAGGATTGTGAATCAAAGAGTGTGATTCCTCAGAAACAGTGGGAAGAGCATCCCTGAATCAGGCTTGGGCTGCCTGCCACAGAAGGTGGCACAAGGTGTGAGGAGAAGGTTTGTGACAACTGTATGGCAGTGCAGGTTCAGAGAAGCAGGCAGGTTTTCCATGAGGGCATTCCCTGACCCTAAGAGATCAGGGGAGTCTATTTTGCTAAAAAGCACGAGACACACAAGGTGCTGACAAGAGCTTCAAATTGATCTGGAGAGCGGGAAGGGATGATGGACTTCTCAGGGAAGGAGTTGTTCGATTTCTCATCAGAGCACTTTGCCCTCACTGTCACTCATTTCGCTCTAGAGCCTTATAAGATCTTTAACCCAAAACAGGTGGTTTTGTCCGACTAATGAGACTTAATTGGAAACCTATTGTTTTTGCAGGGAGACTCTTAGGTCTTCTCAATAGGCAGATCGAAATAACATGAGGGAAAAAGGGATTTAAACTGAAAGACACGAGTGACATTTTGTCCATGTTATTACCTCAGTATTAAGTAGTTTATTTTTGTCTCTCTGTCTTGGGGAAAAATGGTTTGGGTTTGCCTTTGAATATGAAAGGTGATAGAGAGGTTTTAAACAGTTTAGATAAATAAATGGCAAAAATTACTCTGGAAACAAATGAGAATAATTTGAAGCTACACAATAAAAAAGATAGAGATATATAGAAAATTCTACTTTTCCATTTTGAAATCCATTTAATATACTTCAGATTAGAAGGCTGGAAAAAGGTTTCTACTTCAGTCTCTTATCTGAAGCCAGGAGCAAGTGTACAATGCAGGAAAAAAGGAACCAAGGAAAACTTTTTTTTTTCTCTTTGATGCCTTCACAGATCCATCAGAATAGAAGAGAGCTTCAGATACTTTATTTTTTTTAGTCTTGAAGAACTTCTGGAATAACTCAGAATTTTATACATTCTTTTTTTTTTTCCAGTTAACTTTTCTTTTTTATCTAGAAAATTTAATTTAACATCTCCCACCATCTTTAGCTTGTCTCTTGCTTTTTCGCATTGTAGACACAGTGACTGTCTCAAAGTTAAATGAGGGCAACAATACTCCTCAGATGGCTTTTTGCTCTTTGAAAAAGCCCATCCTGCAGTTCTCCAAACTTTTCATTAATATACCTTACTTTATGGGGTTTCAGTCATCCTTTAGGTGCTGCTGCCTCCTCCTGTGGTGCTCTGACTTTTACTCTGTAACAGAGATTTGGACACTGACCTTGCTCTCCCCCTCCCTCATTTGGGACCTCACACAAGATGTGGGAGGCTCTGTCTTCCCAGACTGCCCACAAAACTGGTCTTGTGTTCACCAAAGGCATTGCTAACAAATGAATAAGCGAAAAAACCCCAAACCCAAAAACCCAACGAAAGAACCCAAAAGGCAAAAAAACCCAACCTCACCTCAGCATTATAGCACAAGGGATAAATGGAAAAGGAGTAATAACAAATATATCAGAAGAGAGTGCAAAGACCTAATTTATATGCTGGTGGTAATTCAGGTGCTGTGGTGGGAGGAAGGTGCTTTCTAAGCAGGGGTGTGAGGAGAGAGTAGAATGCTGACTTATGATCTCCAGTCCTGCAAATACACTACTGTTGGACTGTAAAGTACCAGAGACAGCACTACTTGAGGTGTATCTGCTTGAAGGAGGTTAACAGGAATGCCATCTCTCCTCACATTTCTGTTTCTCCTTCTATTTCATCAGGTAAGATCTCTCTAGCAACAATTTATCATAACCTCATTAGCAATCTCTGACAACTGTGTTCTCTCCAGCTTTGTTTTCTCTCAATTCTTATGATCAAGAAATACACAGTTTTCTCTTCCCTGATTTCCTTCAGTTTTTTTTTTTTTTTTTTTTTTTTTTTAATGAAAGCCTGCAGTATGTAATGAAGGATTGCTGCCAGGAGCACATTGCACAGTGTCTATGTGATGATTATGTGAGTGGTTCACAGTCTTTCACGTTCCATGGTATAGAAGTGAGCCTTTGGGGCAACTCAAAAAGTTTTAAAACACTTGATTTCATTCAGGGAAGAATCAAAGAGTTTCACTAGAAGAAATTGTCTTTACACATATAAAAAAATGAAGGTTTCTAAAGGGATCTTTTGGTTAGATGACAGAAAACCTGCATTTTGTAATACCGCAGGGGTTCTTTTAATAAGTCACTGAAAAGTTCCATTTGACAAGTCAAACCTCGAATTTTTTTTTCATACTTATTATAGCCAAGGAGGTGCTAACCTAATACAATGGGCAAAGGAGTGTCATCACAATACAATAGACCAGACAGAGTTAGTACAATGCTGGGCAATAAGGGATCTCACTATAATGAGTTGGAGAAGCAGTGTCTGCAGCATAAGAAGCATGCTTCAGAAAAGAGAAAAAAAAAGTGTTTGGTTTGTTACTGGTCATTTTATAGCTGCAATTGTAACCCAATGCAATGACCTGTAGATGCTTAAGAGTCTTTAAAAAGCAGAATGATCATTTCAAAGGTTCACAGGCCAAAAGAAACCATTATGGTACCTAACTGGGGGCTCAGTAACACAGGCTTATAGATTTCTGCACAATGTTGTCTCTATCTGACTTGATAATTCAGAGTTACATCAGTGGTGTTTGGCTGAGGCTGTTTGGCCCTCTTTATTGCTCTCATTGATGCACTGTGAGAGCTACAGAAGTATTAGAGGATGAGATGAGAGTGTTTACTCTTGACTTCCATTTAATTACAAAAAAAAAAATTGCATAAAGTAAGTCACAAATCTCTTCTTTTCCTGTACTTTTTTTGGTATCGGTTTCCAAAATCTTTATTATATTTTTGGCCCTTAAATCACTTTATTCCATTTATACTCACTTCCGAGCTCATATTCAAATTTCAAGGTGCTGTAGCTCTGGCATCAGGACAATCCTATAGCAAGTATGAAAGGTGTTTGGCTAGAAAAACATTCCCACTCACCACATCTTTCTAAAGCACAACACGGGCAAAGGATGCTCAGAACAAATCCATACAATATGTTATATGTAAATCTCCACAGGTTTTCAGCAAACTACACTCTGCAAATTTATGTGACCTACTTTTTCAGATTGCTTGGTGCATAATAGCATCCTTGCTGTCAATCACATGGCAACTGCAAGTATAATATATGCCCTTGATGTGGAGAGAAGAGAATGAGGCATAACTTGAATAAAACTTGGGCAAGATGTAGAAGAAAATGACGTAGGTATGAGTTCAAATTTACAGCACAACAATACAAATGCTTGGTGGGAGAAAAAGTGCTGCTCATTCTCTGGAGACCAGAATGAAATATATGGGGTAGAATGGAGTAATTGTAGTATACAGAGACACAGTTTGGATCACTTGGATATGCATGTGACAGACATCTGAAAGTCCAAGGAGCACCTTTCCTGATTACCCAGAAGTTCTAATGCAAAGCTTCATAAAAAAGAGTGACATTACAGAATCACAGAATAAGCTGAGTTGGAAGTGTGCCTGAGAACGTTGTCCAAAAGCTTCTTGAACTCTGTCAGGCTGGTGCTGGGACCACTTCCCTGGGGAGCTTGTTCCAGTGCCCAGCCACCCTCTGGGTGAGGAACCTTTCCCTGACATCCAGTCTAAACTTTTCTGATGCAGATTTGAAGAGGGAGAACTCCAACAATATGTTGTAGTTACTTGGTGTAGCATAGTTTAAGGAGGAGTGCATTTCTGGACCTGATTTTTTAAACATTTTAAATAGTTTATTACTAATGAAAAATGGCATTCTTATTTAGCACAGAAAAGCTGTAGTGGTGTATAAGCTTTAATTCAAATATGGCAAAACATAGCCAAGCTGCAAACATCACTAGAACACTTTTGACTTCAGTAAGACCCAATTTACAGCTACTAAGAAAAAGAAACTATGAAATATTTCTGAGTTCCAATTACTAAATGGCCTTCAGGAGTCAGAAAACTTGGTTTTGTGGTTCAAGCAGTAGATAAAGCCTGAGGGGAACTGGTTTCAATTTATGGATCCGTGTTGGTCTTGGAGCAAATCACACTTAATACAAAATGTGGATAGTATGTCATGCCTGTTGCACTATAAACGTTTTAAGGCAGGGAAAATCTCTCACCAGGTGAAGACTCTGCATCTACCTCAAAGAAATATCTATCTTGACTGAGAGGATGAGGTATTCCTATATTAGAAATACTGATCAATAACAAAAACAAATATTGCTGTCTTTTCCCATCCTCCCCTGGTTGCTGAAGCTTATCTCAGATGTGAGATTGGGTACACAGATTTTCTTCTGCACTTAGCTTTGTTGGGGGCAGGCAGTTCCTGCTTGCTGACAAAGATCAAGAAGGCTGGCAGAGAAGAAAATTAACAAGAATTATGAGGGAAAACAGAAAGAAGGAGGACCTGATGGAGGAAAATATACTGGTGGAGATATTCTGGTCTGCATATGGCGAAGGACTTATCCCAAGTGCTTTCCACTTCACCATCTGGCACTAGATAGAACAGAACATTCCCAGAGAATTAGAAAAGGTTGCTTTCACCTAAAAAATAACCCAAATATAGGGCTAATGATTAAGGGGGAAAAAATGTTTATGTAGCCAAGTATCCAGAGTTCAGAAAGCAGGGGGAAAGCATAAGCAAATGAGGATGAGAGCTCTAAACCTATTTTTTTTTTCCTAGCCAATATTCGGGGCAAAGACTAGCCCTTGCTCTGAATTCTCTTCACCTTGTTCCTGTGTTTGATGTTTCATGCAGTCCTCACCATCCTACTTCTCTCATCCTTTCCTTTCAAAAATCCCTGCATCTGCAATATAGCTGTGATTTGCTTCTAGGCCATAACCTGGCATGTGGGATGAGGGCTGATGGTTTCAGTAGATATATATGCTTTTTGTTCTCAAGGGAGATGGCATAGGTTAGAAAATGAACTGCCCCCTTTCTATCAGTGTTATATTCTTGCTTCTCTAAGGAACATTTGGGGTATAATGTGGTGGGAAGACATGTTACAGATGGATAAAACGTGGTGAGAAGTTGGTTTTATCTGCCTCAAATTAGACATGGAGACAGAAAGGACAGCAGTTTCTGGACATTAGGAGGAAAGTTTGCTTGGCAGGGTTTTTGAAACTCGGTCACATATTTTTTGTTTAACAGCTTACAAGATAGTGTATTATAAGACTGAGTGAGTGTTTATGATCTGTGTTGGAAAAGGACTATGGGATGTAAGTTGCTGGTGAATGTTTTCAGCTTATGTCTGAAAGGCTGGCAAGGATGAAGGAGGCATGGTTTAGGGGCCTGAACCCTGGAGAAATGGATGCTGACCACCCCACATCTGCTCCAAGGCTCCTCATGGGGAGGAACAGCAGTTGCTGCCATTCCATGGGGGGATTTCAGCACACAGTGATCACTTCACTCTGCTGTTTTTGGAGGAGCAAGTTCATACTAAAGTGTAGGTATAAACTTCCTTCAGTTTATACCTACACTTGCATTTATTGCTAAGGGAATCTAGCTTCCCATTAAGTGCCTCTGAACTCAAATAGCTCCAAATTGGGCCTTCGTTTTTGTGAAAGCATGTAAGGAAAGACCTATACTACCAAAGGCAGCTTTGCTTCTTATTCTTTAAAGGCTTTGCCAAATGTTCTTATTTAATAACAGTTATCTTTATGTAGTAGCTGTATCTTTTCATAAGCTAATGCTTGTAAAGCACTGTCTACTTTGCTTAATGATACTACTTTCCCAATATAAAACAGGTCTAATGGGTGTCAAATGTGAAGGCAATATTCCTGCAATTTATCACTTAAGCCTTCTTTCACTCTTTTGGGGTGAATTGTTGTATTTTTAAAAGGAAATTGATTGCCTTGAGTGAATTCTTTTGTTCTTCTACATTAACAATTCATGAATGAAGCCAATAGCTGCAACACAATCTTCAGTTCCTTGTCCCACCAATAACCTCAGCTGTATCCTGGAGGGTAAACTCACACTGCATCAATCAGCTGTCCCCGTGCTCTGCAGCACAGCCATGTGAACTGTGCCTTACACTATGTTCTCCTTTGCTCCCTTGACTTTTGGCAGTAGGGAACTCCACAAAAATGAATTAACTGCTACAAAGTTTTCTGGTGTGCTGTACTTTACATGATTGGAAAGCTACGTTACTAGGAAGAATACAGGCATTTACTCTGAAGTTCAGAACCAAATGCCAATGGTCAAATGATCCTGTGCACCTTTCTTCTCTGCCCTGCTCTTTTCTCTATATTTGTTAAGAATTTGGCCAGTCCAGTTAAAAAGATTCTGGGAGACTACAGAGGTTTCTGTTAGGGAACATTTTGGGCTACTTTTTTTTTTTTTTTTTTTTTTTTTTTTTTTTTTTTTTAATAACCCACTGACAGAAAAATAACCCCAAACCAGCCCTATAAAAATGAGCTGGGAAAGGCAAAGAGGGTAGCAGTTTAAGAATACATTAAGATTGCACCTGCAAATGAGTTCATTCAGTTCTTTCCATGAGCAAACCCTGTGCTTCTATTCCCAAACGAGAAATAAACACCCAGGGCTGGTCAGGCAGACATCCAAATGCCCAGACTCAGAGTAGCTGTGTGCCCACAAAACTCATATGGAGAAGATGGAAGCTGTGAATGTGGACTTCAGCCTAACTTGCAAAGCTGGAGCTCTTGTGCAGGAAAACTCATCAAAATCTGCTGTCCTGGCTGGCCTTCAGTCACTAATAAAGTTTCTCTCCTGTGTGTCCCTTTTCTTACTGATGTGACTCCTCCCTTGAAAGACACCTGCTCTTAAGCACATTTTCCTCCTTTACCTCCTCCTTATTTTGGCTCAGTCTCCACATAAGCATGGGTATGCATGTGCCTTTTGCTGCTTTAGTTCCTCTCCAGCCACATTTGCTGTCTCTATGCAGCAACCTGCACCCACACAGAGCTCTGCACACCCCAGGCTGGACAAGAGCAGGTTTCACCCAGGAGTAACACCTTGGTGTTCCTGGACACACTTATTTCCACCTCAGTTTCATCATGGAACTTGGTGTGGCTGGTTATAACAATTTGTACTACAACAACAACAACAACAACCAAAAAACTGCTGCTGGTTACAAATTCCCAACCAACCAACCAACCAACCAACCAACCAACCAACCAACCAACCAACCAACCAATATCGACAAAAGCCATCTTTTGTGAACAAAACTCAACAAAACCTAGCAAACAGTTACTTTACTTCCTCAGGAAAACAATAAATTGAAATGCAAATAGGTGGATCCCCCTTTGTCATTGAAACTACATTTAAGAGAAGCTCCTCTGGCCTAGTTGCTTCAGCATTGGACATCAGTGAGATATAGGAGATACAAAAGATTATTTGTTTGCAGATTGCAAGATAACAAGCAGTACATCTGAAAATATAAACCTGAGATAACTCTTCTTATAAATTATCCTGGGAGAAGATGAATAAGTAAAAGAAAGAAAAAAAAAGAGGCAGAGAAAGGAATGACAGAACTGCTGTAGGTAGTATGAATAAAGATTTAAGAAAAGACCAGTGAAAATAATTAATTTTTCTGATTCACCACTTAAATTTCTTGAGAGTCCCCAAGAAATCTGGTGTCCACCTGAACATAACTTTTTCCCCTATAATTATCTACATTTGAAACAAATATTGCCTGGGATTAAGTAAAAATGTTTATTCTAGCTGATTTTTTTTAAACTTTGATTTGATATCTTAGAGAATTTAGAAAATAAGATAAGTACTTGAAAATAAAGGGATTAACTCATAGAGATCACTGCTAAAATAGAAGAAAGAGAAGAACAAGTAATGATGGCACCTTTCACAAAATGGAGCAGAAACAAAATCTGGGTTGTGGAAAACCCAGGCTTAGATTTCACCTCCCCCAAAGCTGCAGTGCAGACAGAAACCCACCTTTCCTCTCCTATGCTCATGCCATTCATTCAGACAAACATTCAATAAGAGTTCATTTATGTGCTCATTATTCAACATGATATAAGAATTATACCCATAGACCCAAGTTCCAATTGGGGTCCCATGCACACCAGGAATAATTAATGAGGTGACCTCAAATGGTGGAGAGAGAAGATCTGCATCCTGTTCATAAGCTGTGGCAAGACACACAAAGGCTAAAAGTCTCCTTGTTTGTCCAAAGCAGTCTGCGGAAAATGGGTTCAGAAATTCCAAGTCCTGGTACAGTGATTTTTCTGAAAAATGTTCCCCAAGACACACTATAAATGTGTCTCTCTAATGTCTCTCCACCCCTTTGCTCCCTGATCTGGTTCTGCTGAGACTCCAGGAGAGCTCTGACCAGATAACCTTGATCGACAGAACATTTTACAAAGACAAGGGCAAGGTAAACTTCCCTGGACTAGTCTGCAGTGTCATAAATGTTTGCAGAATTGACTGTTCCCTCCAGAGGCAGCCCCATGCTTCACTGTCCCTGCTGCATACAAATGAAGTCACTGCACAGCACAACCAAGTGCATATGCTGGGGTGCGACCTTCTGTTTGGTGACATCCATCAGTGAATTGCTCTGTGCTAGTGGCTGTCTGAAAATCAGCTGGTACATGAATTTCTCCTCTGATTTCACTAAAACCCAATCAATAAGGGCACATAGCTTTAGTGTTCTCATATGCCTCCTCTGTCCATAAAGTAAATGAAATATTTGCACAGACTTTTGTGATTCTTTTCAAAGGGCCTGACCAGAAATTGGAAGACGTCAGAAGCTCTGAGAAGGGGACTAGAGACAAGCAGCATTGTATGCACAGGAATGGCAAAGTCCTCTCTTTTAGGTGGAGGAAAAGGAAAATCAAAGCAAATATCAATGAACCCTTATAAAAAATCTTGAAAGATTAATTTAGAATAAGTTAGTATTGCTAACTCTCTGATGCTAGACCTTGTGAGCAGGTAATCCTGATGCAACTAAAGAAGCATTATAGATAACTGCTCAAATGCAAGCACATATCCCAGCTATATCTATATTTGCATGGAAATTTGTAAAATAAAGTCCTCTTGGCATGATAATTGTAAGGACATTATGGGAGAATTTTGTTTTTCTGGTAAAAAAACCCAAACATTAATGAACCTAATTATTTTGTAATTATGGAAAGATTAGGTAGGAAGTGAAAACAATGGCTCACCTTGTATTCTAAGAAGAAAATTGGGGCAAAACAAACAAAAGTGCAAACAGCAGTTTCAGAACAAAAGGAGATTCCTTTGTTCTGAGTGTGTCATTAAGCACAACATGCCCCAGCTATTGAAAAATATCCATGACTAATTGGAAATCTTCTGAAACAAATTGCTACTAAGGCTCATACAGAGCTATCCCACTTGGACCAAAAAAGACTCAATGCCCCTGGTGGCAACACTGAGAAAATATAAACACTTGTTATTTTCTGAAGTTCACTCTTAGGTATTGTCTTTTGGTTGCAGACAGTACGTGTGGCTCTGAGAGTGAGAGCAGCAGAGCCAGTGTGAGACAAGGGGGTTATTATTCCTAAATGTTATGTTATTGTTCTTAAAACATTCTTCTGCTAAGAAACAGTGCAGCAAGATAAAAACAATGGTGTTATACCCAGGAGAAAAAAAAAACAATGGCTTTGGAAAAAACAACTCTGGGAAATGGAGAGGAGGCTTTGCAAAAGAGCTCTTGTTTTGCTTTTCAAGGCTTTACATGGGACTGAGCACACATAATGGCTAAGAGCAGAGACCAGAGCATTTAAATGAGCTTTTCAGAAGTCTACTTCATAGATACATGTTTTACATCAGGGACAGATGATAGCAACTTTCCTTGCTCTGGGTTTTTGATTCTGATAAAGGTGTGGGAAAGAGATAAACATATCTGCTCATGTTTATTACTGTTCTAGTGAGAGAAAGAAATTTGATTAAAACTGTCATTTACTTTACAGCCACAGAAGTTATAAGCTAGTCTTTGCTGTTCAATAAGTGTTTGTTATGTCATCTCAAGCATTTAAACTGGTTGGTGCCCTGTCTTAAAATCCTTCACCCTCTTGCCAGTCCTCTTAATTTTTGTTCTTATTCCTAACCCCTTTTCCAGCTGTCCACAATTATAAAAGTAAATGATTTCAATATGATGCAAAAGAGTAAACAAACCCTTACCCTGCAATTGTTCTAGGCACTGTGAAAGAACAAATAATCATTTTGACAGGTAGACAGGAGACAGGTCAAAGTGATCTGCTGAAAGTCTGCCTTCAAGAAAGGGCAGCAATGCAAAGCTTCTTTCTTTTTCTTCTACCTTTGTTTTCTTTCCTTTCCCTCACTCTCCTAAATCTCAGGGTGACCCAACAGCATTCATAGATAATGATAGTGACTATGTGCACAGCAAACTATAAGGCAGACACAGCAGAAATACGTGATCTTTTCTGCATTTTTAAAGTAGTAGTATGAGATCCCTTTGCTTTTGCATAATGATATAGAGCCATTGCCATTTTCTCAATCTATTACAATAAAATACACTCTGAACATTAACTACTTAGAGATATGGTAATGAGAAACTTTCTTTCAAGAGGAAAAGTTTGGACTCAGGAATGGGAAGTGTACAGCTCAGAAACTTTTAATTTCTACTTGTCACTGCTGGAAGAAGAATTCCCATCCATTTAAAACAAGCTGGGTTTGAAATAGAAATTTGGAACTCTAAATTATGGACCTTCAAAAAAATCATGCAAATTCTGCAAAATATTTCTAGAGACATCTATATATATATATTGCACATCTATCTTTATGTGAGTAATACATTTTAAAACTCTTTTTAAGGACCTCCTGTGTCTTTTCCTGAAAATCCATTCATGTTCTCCAGCTTTGGCCATCCCCCAGGCTATGGAGATTAGATTTTTCTCCCCCTAATGGCAGCTAGCACCAATCATCACTTTGCAGCAGCTACCCTGGCAGGATGTGTACAGCCTTATCCTGATCTGGGGACAAAGGGCAGCTGGGACACCTGTTCTGGCACTGTGGCCTGCTGTGACTCAGGGGTGCAGCTGGAGCTGGGGAGTGCCAGGTCCTGGCCACGGTGTCCTGGCAGCAGAGTGGGGCTGGAGGTGCTGGTGGCTCTGTGAGCAGGGCTGCCCGTGCCTCTGGAGGTGACAGAGGTGGCCCAGGGCTGGTGACACAGAATCACAGAATTTCTAGGTTGGAAGAGACCTTTAGGATCATTGAGTCCAACCCATGTTCTAACACCTCCACTAGATCATGGTACCAAGTGCCACATCCAGTCTTTTTTTAAACTCTTCGAGCGATGGTGACTCCACCACCTCCCTGGGTAGATGATTCCAGTATTTGACCACTCTTTCTGTGAAAAACTTTCTCCTTAATTCTAGCCTGTATCTCCCTTGGCGCAGCCTGAGACTGTGTCCTCTTGTTCTGTCTGTTGTTGCCCAGAGAAAGAGACCGACCCCCAGCTCACCACGGCCACCCTTCAGGAAGCTGAAGAGAGTGATAAGGTCACCCCTGAGTCTCCTTTTCTCCAGGCTGAGCAAGCCCAGCTCCCGGGCTGCTCCTGCCTGTGCAGGGCTCCAGGAGGCACCACCAGCCCACACTGGAGGCCTTTGTGTGCTGGTAGCTCTCAGCTACACATTTGCTTGTGTTATTACTTCTCATACTGTCAGGCTTAAACCACCAAGGGTAATCCTGGGACAAGCTACAATTACAACTTCTTTCTGTTGTGGAGACATGACCTTTGACTGTTTGATTGCAGCTGGCTTTGGATCAGGGCCTGCAGCCAAAGCTGTGTCGCTAGCATAACATGCAACACTCTCTGCAGAGCCCCTAAGTGTAAGCCATCACTTCTCTGATCTAAAATACACATAATTGCAATGAGCTGTGAGATCCTCCAGCATTTCACAGCATATATTAAGAGATTTATTAACAAAGATTTTCTGTTTCCAGATAAAGAATTATGCAGAATGCCAAATTTTTAGCTTTCATGAAAAAAATGAAGCCCAGAGTGTGAAGAAGGGGTGAATTCTGGGGGATGTGTGTGTCCCCATGGGAAAAGGGACACACCTTTTCCATGTACCACTTGGTAGTTCTATGAGAACAGATCTTCAAAGGAGACAGGAAAATGTGACAGAATTGTTGCAGCTTTACAGTGTTTAGGTTAAAAAACAACTACTAAAAAAAATTTGGGTCATGCCATTTACATACAGAGTGATGGCAAATTCCTATTAGTAATCCATACACACAACAGAATTATACTCATGAAAGAACTGTGGTTAAGACTAGCTCAGCAGTCAGACTGCTGCAAAGGTTTTGTGACCATCCCAGCTTTAGGCACAGACTGGGCTGTCTGGAGCAGGGGGACTCTGCAGCTCCCCTATGCTGTGCAGGCTGGCACCAGCCTACTCTCCCTCTGGCAGCAAAGCAGGCCTGTGAGAGGAGCACTGCAGCCACCAGTGCCCTGAATTTCACTGAAGCTTCCAGCACCAAAAAACAACCCTAAAAAAGCAGCTGCCCTGTCAACCTCTACATAATCCAGTTTATCTGTCACACATGCTTTGTAAAAGCATCAGCCTATTAAATTTGACAGAGTCGACTTCAAACTTGCTAAAAAGGGAACAGGACACCATGGATATATTTTGGTCAGGCACAGCACAATATTTATGGCCTTTCTTCCCCCCTACAGTTATGCTACAGATGCATTTTATGTGAGTAGATCTTATTAGACAAGCAGGCGTTTCCAAAACGTTACAAATGCAACGAACAATAATGAGTACACACATAACGAGAGGATATTCTGCTGTGCTGCTGGCCTTGATTGGGCAGCTTGTTTAAACATCAGGTTAAATCCTTTTTAAAGTGAAGTGCCTTATAGAGGTTTTGCAGCAGTGCTCTTAATGACTGCAAAAAAAAAAAAAAAAAAAAGGAAAAAAAGAAAAAAAGAATAAAAAAGAAAAAAGGAAGAAAAAAAAAAGAAAAAAGGAAAAAGGGAAAAAATAAAAAAAGAAAAAAAGAAAAAAAAGAAAAAAAGGGGAAAAAAAGGGAAAAAAGGAAAAAAAGAGTCAGAATAAGATCAATTCACATTTTCTTTCAGCTGACTACTCCAACAAACCTATCCCTATTTTTTTTCCACACACATGAATTCTGCATGGAATTGGAGGGAATAAGTATTTTCTTCTTCCTCCCCAGCCAAGCATCTTCCCGATGCTACCCCACCTGCCTTGCTCCGGCCCTAAACCTGACGCCTCTCGTTCTCGGGCCGTGTTTAGCGCCGGGCGGTGCCAGCGGTTCCAGCTGTGCGGTTCCAGCTGTGCGGTTCCAGCTGTGCGGTCCCGGCAGGTGGCACTCGGGCTCCGCGCCTCGGGGCTGCGGCCGCGCTCGGCTGCGCGGCACCGGGCGGAGCGCAGCGGCGCTTTCTGGCCTTCAATCGCGACAGCAGCGTCTGTCGGCAGTGTCCCCCGGCTTCCCAGGGACACAGTTTCCCGCGGGTGAAGCGGCCGTGTCGGGGGAGGTCGCACCGCACTGCCGGGACAGCCCGCGGCGGGTGCGCCCTTAGCGGCTCAGGGCTGAGCATCCCTGCAAACCATCGTGGAAGGAGAATTTAAAGCACAGTTATTATCCCCAAGGGAAATGCCTGCATCGGAGTGGGGAATGTATGTATGCGTACTGTAACTCCTACTAGTGTTAATGGGAATTATGTGTGTAAATCCTCAAATTCCAGCACACAAAGATGAGAGTGTCCCTGTAAGGGTCTGAATTTATGCATTTGAATTAGATCTGGCTGTTGGGAAACTCATAATGCTGTGGCTCTTATTATAAATTTATACTTAGTAGGACTAAGTTTCACCTGAAACAACAGAGCCTGAAGTGTTATTTGTTCCAGCACATTATTTTGTTAGATGTGATAATCAGCTCACAGCAGGACTGTGAGAGGCTACTCAGCTTGTTGACAATTCTGGGTCCCATCCAGCTTCTGAAGCAGCTCTGAAGGCTGCAGAGGGGGATCCCAAACCTGGCTCCTCAGTGAGACGTGGCCTGGGCATGGCTGACTGTCCACAGTCCCTTCCCAGGACATCCCTTTCCTGGGGAAGTTACCTGTTCTATTTTGTGTGCACTCCCACCCCAAAGCAAAGACTACAGGTGAGGCTCAGCAGAGCTGCTGCTGTTTCCAGCCCCCTGTATTTTGCCAGGTGGATGAGATTTTTTTCTTATGAGCTAAGTGCCTAAAAAGCAGTCTGAGGTGGAGGAAGAGCTTCAAATCAGTTCTCCTTGATTTACTGGGCTACTTTGTAGATTATTTCAGGAATTATGTGACCTAAGGGTATGACTTCCATTGGCATTACCTTTGAATTAGGAAGGTGCCTTTCACAGGAGCTTTTGTCCCACATTTATCATCTCAGCCTCAGATCTGTTTTAATCCCAAGGCATCCCTTCTCTCAAGGCTGCCAGTTTTCTGTCTGGTCTGAAAGGAAGGAAATCCTGTTCTGACCCGCATGTGTCAGCAGCTGGATTTGGTGAGTAGCCGTGGTGCTGCAGGAGGGATGCCATGGAGTCGGGGGAGTTCCTAATAGGGAAACATGCCTAAAGAAGCCATGTCCTTCAGTCTGCCCTGTCTTACCTTCATCACCTTATTGTCTGGCCCAGCACCTACAGGGAGCAAAACAGAGAAACACACAGGACAGGACAGCTGTGGAGGGCCTGGGGCAGCAGTGCATGTGTGGGGGGCCTGAGGCAGCAGCGCATGTGTAGAGGGCCTGAGGCAGCAGTGCATGTGTGGAGGGCCTGAGGCAGCAGCGCATGTTGGCAGGGAGGGGTCCCCTTTCCAGGGCTGTGCAGCTAACATGCTTCAGGGATGCAACAGTGCTGGGTGCCAGCATGAGCTCCAGGGCCACTGCAAACAGGGATGGCCACAAGCATGGTGCAAAACAGCTGCCAGACTGCCCCTCACCCCTCCCATGTGGTCATATTTTCTCCTCCTGCCTGTCTCTTTCTGTGCAGTGCTCAGACACTTCATTCCTCTCAGCTACCCCATGCGCGAGCAGCCGTGCGTGCCCTCTAATCCTGTGCAGTCTCAAGATTAGGCTGAAGCAGACCAGCACTTAATGCCACCCTAGATTTAAATACCAATCATAGAGGCAAGGAATTGCTTTATTGGGAATGAATCCCTAATCTATCGAGTTATTTGGAACAGCACAGTTAATTATTTTTAAACCTTCCTCTCCTACCTTAAGTCTGGGTGTGCCTCCAACAAATTCACTTTCAAATCTTGTAATGGAATAGAGGTATTGCCAGTCCTCATTAGAAACACCACAAAAGCCACAGCAGCAGTGCTGTGTTCCTTGTAATGATTTGTTTTACTGATAGATCAAGCAGCCTGTTGACAATTGTTGACTGCAACTGACAGCCTCATCTAATAAGATAAAGAAGCTGTACATTTTATTGATTATAAAACAAATTGGGATTTTGTCTCTTTAAATTTTTTATTGGATAAAATTGGAGAACTTAGGCCTTTGAAACTGCAGCTTGCCATGACATTACAATGAATTATAATCCTAACCTATTCATGCTTCCTCAAAGGCCTGGCCCGTTTGCCTGCCTTGCAAGCATGTTGTAAAATGCCCCACATTTACATACATATTTTCAGGAGCTTTTTATTCAAGAACTGCGGCAGACTGGAGAAAGAGAAAGAAGCTGAATGGGCAAGAGTTCTCCAGATCCTGGAATTTTAAGACTCTTGCAATATTTTGTCACAAGCAGAGAGTTCAAGGCAGACATTTTTGGATAAAGTTCTTTGGTTTTCGTTACATAGGAGTGGAAATTTTTAATCCTTTCTGGCTCTGAAGATCTATGTTCCTGAACATCTATATTGCTGAAATAAATCTGACATTTTCTAGATCAATTTTTAGGGTGAGATCTTACAGAAGCTTAAGGCAAATCAAGATTTTTAAAGACCAATATCAGGACCCCCAAATCTGCTCTCAGCACTTTCTTGCAACCCCAGATGTCTCCCTGCCTGAATCCAGCTCTGCCTGTGCACTTGCTCAGAGAGGAGCAGGTAGGTGGGGATGTTACTGAGGGGCACCCAAGTCCCCTGCCTGACACGGTTTGAAGGGGGAGGCCAGTGAACACCGGTGACCATCAGCACAGGGTGCCTCAAAAACATCACAGTGCCAACTTTACTCTTCTAGCAGAACGAGAAAGGGAGGGAGAAGGATTGCTTGTGCCTTCCCTGACACATCTTTGTGGCTAAGAAAGCTGGAGCACCTGGCTGTCAGTGAAGCTGAGACAGCAGCAAGAAGCAGCCCTGACTCCAGGGCTCAAGGCTGTTTTTGTTCTGTCGCTCTTCCTGCTCTTTTCCTGCTCACCCGTAGCAGAGATAAAAGAGGAGGTGGGGATGGGGTGGGGGAAGTTTTGGAAGGAGCTGTCAGAGCACAGCCTTCCACCTACTGTCTCAGGCACCTCCAAAGGGAGAGACATTTGGGCATCTCTTGGGCCCATGATTTCTTGCTTCAGCAGCTGAGATTTGTCAGGAAAGCACACCCCCACTGTGCTGAGTAGCAGCTCATGGGCAGGTTTCTGGCAAACACTCCCAAAAAGTCAGAGATTAAGATTTGAATCCTTACAGGAGCTGGAGCACATGCTACCTGGACCCACTACTCTGGGTTAGGAGGTACTTCAGGATAAGTGGATCAGTGTCACCATTGCAGTGTGCTATGAATCAAGAGTGCAAAAAACAACCCTTGCTCTGTTATTATGCAACTGGATGTAGGTTGCCTCTTCCAGAAATGCTGAATCTAGCACACAATGATAGCAATTGCCTTCCTCATCACATCTCTTTTAAATGGACTGACTATTCCTGTGCTCCTCTTTTTATAAACTAGTTCATATATATGAGAAAAAAAAATACAACATGTCAGGTACCACACCATCCTAAAAAACATCACTCTGGACTGAGCATTTTGACCATATGACCCTTTCCGTGTTCTCAGCCTCAACCTCTTTCAGTAAGGAGGAAACAGACAGACACACACACAGAGTCCACAGCAAGGGATGAGGGAAAAGTGAAACTCAGTTTCCAGTTGCTTTATGGTGGGCAAGGTGAGTTGCTGCCCACAAAGTGATGAGGCACCTCAACCCCTCAAACCCCTGCTAGTGGTCTGCAACCAGTGTGGCATTTTCACCTCTGATGGAGCTCTGCCTCCATGTAAGGACCAGCTCCTAGATCTGCACATCTGCTCTGCCAACCTGGAAACTGGATCTGAAACCTAGCTCTTCCAACTGGCAATACATCCACAAATGGTGACCTACTGATTACACTCACAGTTTGGCACTTATCTTATTTTTTAATTATTATCTGAAGTGGTTTAGTGACTCCATCATAGATTTCAGTGGGATGTTTGGGCTTAGGAGACTGGTTTGAAAATTTTGACCCGAGTGTATGGGTTACTTGCAGGTAACATCCATTCACTCCCAAGGAGGATCAGTTAAAAGCAGCTTGCAGTGCAGCAGTTTGTGCTACTTCTGTCCTACAGGGATGAAAAGTCTTTGGTTTCCTGTTTGTTGATCGGGTGCTTTCTCCAGTGCTCAAGTCAGTCAAAGGAAGAAAAAAAAAATTAACAGAGCTTTATAGAAATATTACATTCTTCCTGGAGTGGAGGCAAAACAAACAGAAGTTTAAAGTAAACAATCTCTACCAACAGATCTTTTCCCCTTTTATTGCATGAATTACAATGCCCTTCAGCCAGCAGAAGGCAGAGAAAGTTCTGCCAGGAAAAAGAGTTATTTGAAAAAGTTTACTTTAAACTTTTGTTTACTTTGCTGCACACACACATAAAAAAAAAAAAAAAAAAAGAAGAAAAGAAAAGAGAACCTTTCTTTTCCCACTTTAGTGCTAGGTAGAAAGAAAATGGATTTCTCTTTATCGACTGGCATGTGATTGGCAGAAGTAAAGGCAAGTTTCCTCATGGTCATGCCTCTGTGCTCAACCATGACCTGGAAGAACACTGTGAGAGATAAAGCAGGACTGTCCTGATCAACAAGGACATGCAGAGCAGTGGAAAAAACAAAATATGAGTGCCTCTGATCAATCCACTTATATAAACAAGCACAAAGCTACCAAAGCCAAACAGCACAATTTTATTCTAATATTACTGCTCAATGAATCTTTTTCTTCTAAATCTCTGTCCCTTTTTGTAATGAGGACAAAAATTGCAGTGTTTTCATTCTCACTCTTGTAAATCTGGAGTAACTGGGAAAGAGATAAAAAAGCTCTTTGTTGGCTAGGACAAAAATTCTGACTAAAAAGTAGATTGTTCTCAAAACAAAAACCATCACCTTTTGTGAAAAACGTTCCCATTTCTGATCGGGTCTAATGTTTTCATTTGAAACGGACTTCTTGATCAGAAGCTAATAAAAGTGTGTTGTGAAATACTCAGAGCATTTTATAAAATGTATAACAAAAATAAGTGGTTTTGTGAAGACTTTGTAATAGACAGAATAAGAAAAAGAGACAAAGGAAGATAAAAGGAGATTTCTAGCAATGTATAAGCAGAGGGGGATAAAGCTGAATAGCAGCTGGATTAGTGCAGCATGAGTTTGTTTTTAAAGTACATCCCTTTTCTGCACTTCCACCCTCTCCTGTTTGCCCCACAACCCTGATCTTGTTCCTCCCCATTTCAAAAGAGCCATCCCTTCTTATTTCCCTTCTGACCTGCATTCCTCACTGCTGGCTGTAATGTGGCGATAAAGGCACCAGTAAACCCCGCCAGCTTGCCTAAGATCAGAAGATATGGAGGGTGATGTTAGCAAATTAACTGATTGGTATAAAACAAAGGAGGTAAAAAAAGTCGTCAGGAAGCTGGGAACTTTTGAACCCATTTAAACAAATACGTGGCAGAGGAGCAGGCTTGTCTGTTACAGGAATAGCGTCTGCAAGAGCCAAGCCAGAGCTTGGAAACCACAATCAGATGCAGCTCAGAGAGCAGCCCCTGGTGGGGGAACAAAGCTGTTTAAGAAAGGGGAGTTCCTGCCTTGCAGAAGGTGGGACACAATGGGATGCTCCTTTCTGCCCTTGCAGAAGGTGGGATCCATCCCCTCCACTCTGCAGCCCCTGCAGGGACAGCCAAGCCTCTTTGTGCACTCCCCCTGTGACTGTGTGTTCAAGGGCCTGGGCTGGAAAAGAAAGCTGCTCTACTGAAAAGAATTGCAGTTAAGGCTTTGACACACACAGAGATTCACTTATTTACTACTTTAGGCTTTCCTGCTTCTCCACCAGCACTAAGAGGGTTAATACCTTCCTCCTGGGCTGGCCTCCAGAGACGCTGCTCTCTGTGGCTCCAGCTGGCTTTCAGAGGTTCTTGAAATGATAGCTCTCAACTATCTCTTTTGTAGCAGAATTTATTCATTTATTCATTTATCTTCCCCCCCCCCTTTAAAAATGTTACACGTTAGGGTTAGGAGGCATTCATGCCTCTGTTTTGCTACTCACCAAGTGTCACTGTTTCTACCTTTGTTTCCCTCTTGCAGCACAGCTATCCCTTGCTCACTCCAGAGCCAAATGTTGCACTCCAGCCTTCTCCACTTTACTGGGGGCTGGAAGATCTCAACTCAGCTCTCATCTGTTCTGGGGACTGCAGGTCAGCTCTGGGAGCCGGGTGCACCACAGAGGGAGGGTCTCTGGGAAGGTGTGTCCTCAGCAGGCCCTGCCAGGGAAGGGGGGGACACCTGGTCCTGCCCCATCCACTGAGAGAGGGAGTAAATGCAGCACTGCTTCTGAGAACGAGGAGTCAAACCCCAGAATCTTTAGGAGATGTATTATAGGTATTAAGTGTCAATCATAATGAAGACAAAGCAGAGCTGAGCATCAGAAGGGAGATTATCCTTCAGTAGGACACGCACTGTAATTTCAGTGAGGATATATTTTGCTTTTTTCTGCTTCAATGCTACCCACCTGCCAGAGTGGAGTGCAGACTGCCTCTCCCTTAGCTGGCATCTCTACTAAATGGGTTACAGCTGCTACTCACTTCATTTAGGGCCTAACCCCTTGACAACAGCAGCCATGACTTGTGCACAGGATTTTGATGAGTCTTAGCTGGGTATTTGCAATTGGTATTTCTGCAGATCTCTTACACAGCATGGAGCATATTTTCAGCTTAAGAAGTGTGACCTGATCTTTTATCTTGAGCATAAATGAGCTCATACTAACATGGTTAAGGTGGGCTACTTGTAAATGGAGAGAAAAACCCCACATATGTTAAGTGACAGGGACAAAATCAAAAATGGCTGAGGATCGGTAATCAAAACAACTTGAAGTTCACAAAATAAAGAAAAGAAAAGGTTCATAAACATCATGGAATGAAAAACAGCTAAATTAATTCCACTACTGATAATGAGCAGGAAGCCCAGTGCTTGGGATCATGAGTTTATGCAAATCTGTTATTACTGCAAATTGGCATCCTAAGACCCTGATCATACAACACTTGCACATATGCTTAACTTTATGCACATGAGCAGCCTCATTAACGCCAAAGACTTAGTCGTGCATAAAACTGAGCAAATACATGAGTGTTTGTAAGATTGGGATTTAAACACAAGGGAGAGAAAACAAATTTACTGTATCATCAACAATTATTTCTGAAACCCAGCAGAAGCCAAGGTGATGCCAAGAAGTCTGCATAGTGCAGAAACATTCAAAGAGAGAGAGGAATGGGATTTTGAAGATTGTTGCCTTTAACTCAATCCATTAGACCAAATAATGGTGGGCCAGACACAGGAGGAAAACATCCCTGCCCAGATAAAATATAACTTATTTTAACAAAGTAAACTGGATTGTCTCTTAAAAACATAGTTTTCAAACTTAGTTATTATAAAGAAGAACAGTTTATAATCAACTTGGATTTGACTAAATTAGCACTGTCTCACAAAAGTCTTACAAAATTAATATAAATGGTGTTAGGTTTATGTGGAGCTGACTGCAGCATTTACATAAATAGTTACAATAAATACAAAGGCTTACATTGCAGGGAGGTGCCTATTGCACTGTAGTGAAGGCTGATGGTAAGTCTTGGAGATAGTTTTAATTAGGATAGTCAGCAATGCTTTGGGAAACAGAGGAGCTTCCCCTATGTTTGTTGAAAATACACTTTTTCCTTGGGAATCCAGAGGAGAAAATACAATAAAGTATGAGCACTTACCAGCAATGCAAGAAAAATCCCAAGGACCTGCAAAACAACAGCTGTAGAAGTAAAGCTTCTGCCAAATTTAAAGGGATAGTTCTGGAAAAGGGATTCTGGGAAAAATACAACCCTGCATTGGGAAGATGTGAAATAGGACCTCTACAAAACATAATTGTTAAAGATGTAAAATAAGGCCTCTACAAAACATGAATATTATCATAAATAGAATCAGTAATAACTTATGTTTCATGATAATTTCAGTGTGATTTTTTAAGCATTTTTTTGTTCCACTTGGGAAAAAAAGTATGTTCTCAAAAGCCAGTTTTACTGTTAGATTTTGGTGTGTATGGAATTTTTTTCATACTTTCTGTTCTACTGAGCCAGTAGGACTTCTGCTGTCGATATTGCAGTGTAGCAGTAAAGTTGCTGGATTTCCTGTATTTCACATCAGTCACATCTTGCATCTTTGAAGCCGCAGCTCCAGGGCCTCCAGGTTCTGTGCCTGGCCATGGACCCGACTCCTGGCAAAGTCTGGGTGTGTCGAGGGCTCTTGGCTCTGCACAAGGTTTGTTCAGGAGCGTTGTCATGGAGATGCAGAGTCTGGGAGCAGCAGTCCTGTCCGTCTGTGGCTGCAGCTCCACGGACAGGCTGCCCACAGCGCCGGCCGGCCGTGGGGGCTGAGCTGGCAGGGAGCCAGGCAGCTTGTGAAAATGCTTCAGCACATTTGCACTTGACAGTTTGGTTGTTTTTAAGTGGACCATCAGGGTACTGCTGATCAGCTGTTTTCAAGTCTGCATCCATCTTAGAGGCTTAATTTTATATAAAAATTGCACGGGGATGACTATGGTGAGGTGGCACAGTCGCTTCTGTAATCTCCCAGCACTCAGCACTGGATGTATGAGAACCAAGGGAAAAGAGTAACACAGGCTGGAGGAAGCTGTTGGCCAGTGGCTCTCCTCCTACCATCTTTTCCCAGAGCAAAGAAAGTTTTAACTTCATGGGTTTTGACTTTTCTTTCTAATCTATATAGATTTCAAAGAAGGAGGTAGGGCTTCTCCTGGGATTAATTGGCACATGGCAAGGGTCTGATTATGAACTGACCTTTAAGAAACTATGACGATAAATATATAAAAAGTGAAATTATTGATGAGAAAAGTGATGCCGGAAGTGTAGCAGCTGGAGGAATCAGCCCTGAAAATATTTGTTCTGTTTCCCATGATCATGTGCAGCATTGCTTTATCTGTGATGTCAACAAGGGGCTCAAGTCCTGGCTTTGGAGCATCCCCATGTTCTGAGCTGAAGGTCTGTGACTGCTGGGGAGTGGAGAGAAGTCTGAAATAAATTTGCACTGTATTTATCTTGTTTTGAATGACTACCTGCTTCATTCCAATAGGTAAAGAGCACAGAAGTTTTGTTTATTAGCACAGCTCCAGCAGACTGAATCTCCCAATGGCTATAGTGATAATATTGCAGTTTCTTTGAAATACTATTCTAATTCTTTGAGGGAATATTTATTTCAGAATAGATGAGTCTTTACCTTATTTATTGTATTCTGAAACACTGAACCTTGAAATGCAACACTGAACACAAATTTCTGTTTGGTTTAATGGAAAAAATTTCTTCATCAAGCATTTACTTTCAGAGGGAAACCTTAATATTTTACTTTTTATATATCTGGTCAATCACTGATTTGTTATTTTTCCTGTTGGCCCCACTGGACATGTGACAGGCCTCTAAAATGTGTAATCTTAAAAAGTGTTAAACAAAATTCTTAGTTTTCAAACCAGTCAGCTAGTTGATCTGATAAATATATTACATGAATTTACTTTTGGACAAACAGTTTGCTTAGCGCTTGAGTGCAAGTTTGCATAACAAAATTGTAACTAATGCCTGATTATTATTTTTCTGATTTGATACCATAGACTAATAGAACAATCCAGGCTGGAAGGGATCTCAGAGGATCATCTCATCCACCCTCCTGCTCAGAGCAGGGTCAGGTTGAGATCAGGTTGCTGGGAACTTTATGCAGTCTTAAAAACCTCCAAAGATTTTTAACACAATTGTATGAACTCTCTGGGCAATCCTTTCCAACACTTGACTGTCCTCATGGTGAAAAGGATTTTCCTCATATCTTGTTGAAACTTCTCTTTTTTCAATTTATGTCCAATGTCAGCCCTTCTCTCTCTGTTGGATTGGGGTTCATGTAACTAAGGGCTGTGGCAAATAAACCTTTTAATTGTCAGTACATCTGCATGTGCTAGGAAGGGCAGTTGCAATATCCTTCAGGGTCTGAGGCAGGGAATCTAAAAAAAAAATGTATCTGCTCTTTATGTGCTGTATTAAAAGATGAAAACTCATCCTTGTATGTAAGCAAAACAGAGTTTCAATGAAGATCTGACCCAGAGACAGGAGAGCAGTTTTCTTATAAAAGATGTTCTTTCATTACAAAGACTATTGTAAGCTAAACATTTATGATATATTTTCTTTCCAAGGAACTTTTTCAATCTCCCTGAGCATGCTGAAGTCATTATATAGTTACTAGAGATGCTTTGTCCAGATCAGCTTACTATAGGTTACAGTTCTGCAGGAGATTAAAAATGATGGGCTGGTAGATATCCTTCTAAAAATACTCTTTTAAGTAATATGTATCTGCATTTCCCAACCTCAGAAGAACATAGACAACAGCAAAGGAAATACAGCAAATAATTGAGGGCAAATGATATGTAACAATGTGAACTTTTACCACTGTATTTATTTAAATGAATGGAAATGTCAAAATGTGAAAGCAAAGCACTCCAGTTTATTCACATATTTTACATTCAAAGGACCAGGAGATTTCTTTAGTTTTTTTTTGAAAAATAGACTACTCTTTTTTCAAAAAGACTTGACACAGGCATGGAACATACCTAATGAAGCCTATCATTGCAGTGCATACAATGAAAACCTTGTGTATAAGGAAAAAAGGATACAAACCAAAGTTGACCACTACTAAAAAAAGATTTCCTTTAATATAAATAAAATTCAGACTAGTGCTTTATTTTAACAGACAACACAACAGTGGGATTTATTAACAACTACATATTTACAGTGCCTCACTGGCAAAAATACTGGGCTTCATCTGAGATCCTAGGACACTTCCTGAGAAGGCAATATGGACAAGAAATTGCTCAGCACTTCACATAATTTGGGTGCTAAATGGGTGAAATTAAAGCATATTTTTCAAATAAGTCAGATACCATGGTGGAATGGTTGATGCATTGTGTTTATGCCCTGATCTGCCAAACTTGCACCTTGGCACCTTTGATTTTAGTGGTTCTATTCACACTCCTAAGGTTAAGTGCAGGATTGATTCAAACCCAGGAGCCTCAGAGGAAGACAACTGCTTGACTCAAAGATGCTGTGAGAAAACTGCTGTAATTGGAATTTACATGGTACAGAGCCACATTACCTTGAATTTAAATCTGTCTTCTTCTGCATGGGTGATTTCTACCACTTTAATTTGATCTTACAAAGTCTGGATTCCAACCATCTATGAAGTGGCAAACCTGTGAAAGCATCTTCTTCCCACAGCCTCCAAAATCATAGTGCCAGTTAAGCAGATCTCAGTCTTTTTGGCAATTAAATAAAACGAGAACCAGATATTTTTCAAAGTATTCACAAAATAATCTTTCAGTTATAAAATGACTGTCCCACCATTCTTGTATCAGATCTGACCTCAGCTCTTTAGATCTAAACAGTTCTTTAGAAGTTATAAAAATAAAGGATTGATTAATATACAAATATATATTTCAGAGTGATAAGAGAATAATATTAAACAAATTCCTTTTTTAATCTACTTTAAATTAAAAGAAATGTTTTCAAAAGTCTGGGCTGAAGCAGATCTTTATCTATTGACTCTTTAATGGAACCCATTCCCCGCAGATGGTCACGCACAACTTAATGTATGAAGTTTTTTACTACAAAAGGATGGTGAATATGTTTCCACTAGCAAAGCACTTCATAAAAATCTGCTGTGCCAGTTGGTTTTTGGTATCTTGCTTTCAAGAACTGCAGATATTTTTAATATTAGAAACAAAACCTCAGTCATGAGGTCTTGAGATTCTTTTGAAATTTCTTTCCCTTTTCTTTATTAATATTTTTTTTGCAATGATCTAGTTTGTTTTGTATACTGTCAATATACAGAATAATACAGATGTTCTGCACGAATGCACATGTATGTACAAAACCAGTAATTTAGTTAAGAGATATGCCTGCTCACTGAGTCATTTCAAACTTTCAAAATACCATATTTTGCAGTAATATCCATAACAACACCATGTAAGTTTCTTCTTTCTTCTGCTGAGATGTTTTTGAGTGTTTTCCCTCCATTTATCTCAAACAGCCGAAACAGCAAGGAACATTTTTGAACAATCTATAATACTCCTCCTGAATCTGAAATAAAAATATTGAATTCAATTATGCAATAGATTTATTAATAGGTCTATATGTCTTTTAACTTATTTTGTAATGCTCCTGTCACTAGATATTTTAAGGTGGGGCTGATATTTACTTTAGGACAGACCACTGAAGAAAGTATCATCCCAGGCTAGTGTGGGTGAATCTTGCTGCTAGTTGAAAATACTGGAAGTTTTATTGCACTCATTGTATTATTCTGTCAGGTTAATGACGCTGTAACCAGTTTTACAGTTAAAAAAACCACATTTTCCCATGTTTCATACTTCAGTTTTTAAACTGAAGAAAATATGTGAGAACATAAAAACTGGACAGAGGTTCTGCCTCCACTGAAGGCAGAAGCTCAACTTCAGGGCTGGACACCTGGACAGTGCAGGGACATGAGACGGAGTCACTTCCCACAAGGAACAGGATGCTTACCTTCCTAGACAGCACACAAAGAAATATGAAGATGAACATCCCCTGGAATGCATTGAAGATTGTAAAAAGATAGGCAGTAACCACAGACCCTTGGACCACATGGAGGACCCCAAAAATCCAGGTAGCCCCAAGGAGGAACAGGAGAGCCAGGGCACCACGGGCACAGGATCTGGACAGGGAGAGAACATTGTGAGCAGCACACAGGCACATGCTACTCTCCTTTCCCTCCACTTTGGGTGGGGAGTGCTGCCTTGGAAATTCTTCCACAGCGGCCAAGGCCTGAGAAGTGCAAGTGCAGGGGCTGCTCTGCAGGGTGTGCTATAGCACTGTAGCACGAACAAAGTCACACAACCACTTTGGAAGAGCAAAGGAGTAAAACTAGAGGGCCTTAAAACATTGGCTTCTTTAATCTTCAGCTATGTTTTCTCTGGTGTACTGCAGCACCATATGATTTGATTTAAATCTACTGTTAGTGTAATTCCCCAAGGAAAAACATATGTCTGTTATGAAGCATTCCCCCACTTTTCCTCCTCCCCCCTATCTTCCTCAAAAAAATAACCCAGAAAAATGTTCAGTATGCTCTTAGGTCAGCGCATGAGCATGACATCAAAGGATTCCCAGGCTGCCTCTCAGGTTCACTGCAGAGGACGGTGCCAGTTATAAAACCAGGCTCTTTTTAAAATTCCATCTCTTAAAAATGAAAAAAAAAAAATTGTTTTTAGAACACAAGTACCCTCAAATAGTTCCTGGGTCAGCATATTGATGCCTTAAAATTGTAGAAACTGATTGGCTACAATTTTTTTTTTCCAAGATGCTGTAGAGCCCTGCTCACAGACTTGCACAAATTACAGCATGTTGTCTTGGAAATGAAGCCACTGATTACTTTCTTATTTATTTTCAGCTCAGTCATTGCAGGACTTCCTTTGAACAGCAGACATTTTTAGCACTGTTCCCTTGAAAATTGATAATTTTCAACTCCATTAGAAACAGGTCACCACATGAAGCTATGAAAGGTGAGGAATAAGAGAAAGTAATCAATCAAACGATTGCTAAATCCTAACTATAAATCTAGTGCAATGCATTGAAACTGCAGGAGTGTTCCTAAGCAACACAAACAGTAAGTTGTTTTCAATGTTCCCTGTAGTACACTTCAGCTTTTCCTGCACAAACGGTTTTCAAGGTCCCTATAAATCAGTTTAAAAGAGAGTGAGTTGATGGAAAAATCATAGCAGCATGCAAAGTAAAGAATCTGCTCCATCCCCCAGTGCCACAGAAGCACAATGTCCTACTGCAGACTTTTCCCAAATAACGTGAATGGCTCCAATCTCTTATCTTGCTACTTCAAGGCAAATATTTTGGTCCCATTTCAGACATAGATTTGAATTCTGTTTTGCCTTGCATAGAGGCTGTGGAAAGTACTTAAGAAAAAAGGACAATTACTTCTTTAACTTTGCCATCAGTCTTTACCTCTGGTTGATATGGGCCACTTGTTTTCTTTGTGCATCTTTCACACACACCCTATCATACAAGGTATGACTCAGTGGGAATAATGACTGCAAAATTTATGTCCAAATATATATAAGGGTAATAGCAGAAAAAAAAAATCTTTCTCTCTCTACAAATCTCAGGATGTTGAACTGTTGCTTTTGAATACTCATTATCATCTCTGTCTGTATTTAAACTTACAGAATTTGTACTGAATGGCAAACTTACCTTATATTTTCATAACAGCTGACTTCTGGCTTTAACATTGCAGTGTGTCGAAATACTTTATAAATAATCACTCCAAAAGCCAACAAATTAACCTGGGGGAGCGAAGAGAAAAACTTTTAGTTTAAACCAGGATACCTTTGAATGCCAATAACTGTTAAGCATTTAAATTAAACAAGACAGATAAAATTTCTGTGTATCTGAAATCTACAGAATCCCATGCCTGGAGGGGGAAAAACCCACCCTGTTCTGATTCACTTACATTAAAAAAATATTAGCCCTGAAAAAAATATTGCTCAAACAGGGATGTAACCCTACCTTATCTCAACAGTATCACTACCAACAGTCTGCAAATGTTTATTGATTTTATTGGTAAATCTCTTCGATTTCCTGCTGAGATTATTTTTCCTGAGTAGCGATGAAGGAAAGCAAAAGAAGAAAGGAAAGGAAAGGGAAAGGAAAGGAAAGGGAAAGGAAAGGAAAGGAAAGGAAAGGAAAGGAAAGGAAAGGAAAGGAAAGGAAAGGAAAGGAAAGGAAAGGAAAGGAAAGGAAAGGAAAGGAAAGGAAAGGAAAGGAAAGGAAAGGAAAGGAAAGGAAAGGAAAGGAAAGGAATAGAATTTAAAAAAAGGAATGAGAAATTTAGAAACTCCTAAAAAACACTCTACCCTATGGGTTTTCTATTGTACTGTATCATATTGATCACAAAATATGTGTGTCTTTTGTTACTAAATAACATTAATAGCATCATACATTTTGCGGTCTTTGGGGTGTGAAAACTTTCAAGTGGCAGAAAAATCTTAGAGGCTTTCACAAATAATTTTAAAAATCTAGCTTTTACTGAAAGGTGTATTGCTGTATATCTTCTCTTTTATGTTTTTTTTTCATATATTAATAGTTTTGGTATTTTTTCCTTGATTTTTTTACAATGGCATCACTTAATTTGAGTTTGAAACAAGGAAAAGCAACTAAAATAAGCAATATTGCAAATGATGCTCAGTTGTGATTCTGATGCTTTCTTGCCTTGGCTAGGCTTCACTGATCTTTCAGTTAAATTTATACTGCATTCCTTTAAAAAGGTGGAAGGTTGCCTTCTTACTTTGCAGCATTTAACATCAGAATATATTTAAAATATTAGTAAATTATCCAAATTTTTGCTGTGTGTCATTCAGGTACTATTTGTAAGTCTTTGGCTGCAATCCCTTGGTCAGTTCCTGTGGGGTTCCAGCTGTAGAATGAATAGAATTAATGCCTTCTCCAAGCTGTTTCTCCAGAAAGACTTTATGGTTTTCCCCTGCTTCTTATTCTTTAAAAAAAACCAAACCAAAAACCCAACCCAAAAAAAAATAAAAAAAAGTCTCTGGAATAAAAAACAAACAGCTGTTGGAGCACAGTACCACCTGAAAAGGAATCGTTTTCATTTGTTAACACTCATAAAGTTTGTCCTTAGAATACTTTTCTTGTGTCAAAGGGAAAGTATCTAATATTAAAGCAGTCTCTGCTTTAATTAGCTGTGTGCTCATAGTTTAATGCAGCATAATATATTTACAATTTGATAAGACAGGAGATAGAGCTGATGAGCAGTTTTGGGAATTAATCCTTCACTGAATACCTTGTACTAGTGCTGATCATGAGAGCTATTTTGAAGCTCCTTATATTTAAAATTGTAATCTATGATATCTCCTAAACCAGCAATTTTTCAAAGTTAATTATGAGTCAGTCAGCAGTTGTGGATAATTATATGCAGACTTACTTTTTATTTTATATTTGTTGGTGAATAATATATCAAATAACTTCATGCATACACTGTAATCTGCATAACTCACATAATGTACATATTAATTTGAAAAAGGTAGCGGGAAATGTGATCAAGGTACCAGAAGTATGGAGAACACACTGCAACTTCTTTAAAAACTGCCAGAAATAGGTTCTGTGAGAGGCTCCATGGGCCAACCCCCCTTTCTCACAAAAGCAGCTGCAGAAGTGGCAAGGTTTTGCTGAGCAAGGATGGGGTGGGCAGTAGGCTCCATTTCTCCTTGTCCCAGTGGGGCTCCTTCGCACAAATGCTATTTGCACTGTCCGTTTCACAGGATAATAGGATTTGGCCTCCTGCATTAAAGTAATTCCCATTAACTCTGATCTTTTCATTCACCAGCCCATTCGAATGGGAATAATCTGTATGTATCAGGGGAGCAGGAGAGGTTAACACCAGCTTCTTGGAGTCAGCTGCCAGAACACAATTATTGTACAATATGTCTCAGGTAGCCTCACAGGAGGTAGTGTTACAGGGTAATGAGGGTGAACTTAACTTCTGAAACACTTGTCATTTTCAGGATTTATTAAAGTCTTAAGTCGGTCTTTGCCCCATTTTTAAGCACTCCATTAATAAAAATTTCTATAGCAAAGTGAAAGCACATATACAATGCTTCGACCTAAGTTAGAAACCTCCGGAACTGCATTTTGTCCTTTGAGGGGGGATGAAATGGATAGCAACAAAGGTTTAGTAACTACCCTGTGACACAGAAATGAAGCAAAACATGAGGGAAAACAATAGCATGAACTAATGGGTAAATCCAGGAGGAAAAAACCACCTAATGTAAACAATGTGTCAAGTGTGGCCTTTGGAGAAAACTGGTAATCCAATAGATATCCCAAAAGGTATCCTAAACTTAATGCATCCTGCTTCAACCTGATACTCTGTATGTTCTTTGCTATGAACACACCAATGGCCTCTATTTCTGGGAAATGTAAAGTAAAAAGTTCATATTGGATGGCAGGACTGAGTATGAACACTAATAAGTTGAACTTACTAGGACTAAAGGGGAAATAGAACTGATATCCCCAAAGAGCCTTATGTGTTCCAACAAATGGAATGAGAAGTCAAATCACTTAAAATGCCTAGCCAAAGGTACAAGCACTTAAGACATTTGAATTTGTATGCAAAAATGAGTTTCAAACAAGCAGAAATTGAGGTAGTAGGCTGCAGAAGTAGTCTAAAATACAGATGTACACAAAAGTCCTGGATCCCCAAATTTTCTGTCTGAGAGAGAGGGGCTTCTGCATGACAGACGCTGAAACATCTAAAAAGTTTCGATTGCTCCTTACAGCCAAATATTGTTTTATACTTACTTTGGTTGTAATCTTGTGTTTTCTTTTTTGTAATTAAACCAGAGTCTTAAGATCTTGTTGACTAAACCTTCAATGGCACTATAATTAAGACTGCCTTAAGGTGACAGGCCAGGTGACTGAGAAGGAAATGGCAAGCATAAGGCATGGTGTCCCCGGAGAGGGAGAGGCTGAGCAGAGCAGGATGTGCAGGCAGCTGTGACACCGAGCTCAGCACAGGCTGTGCACAGGGCCAGCCTGGGGACAGCTCACCTGAATAATGAGCACAGCGAGTCTGCAGCTGGGGGCACAGCCAGGGCGTGAGGGCTGGGCACGGCCGCGGTTTTATGGAGTGAATAACGATGTCACAGTGTGACACGGCGGCTCCGGTGCCTTTGTTTTCAGTGCTATTACATGGCTGAGCAGGCAGAGAAACTGCTGTGTCCTGAGAGGGGCTGCTCGGCAAGGCTAATAGACTAGAGGGGAATTGCATTGATTCCAGGCCCTGAACTGAATAATTTTTTTTGTATTTTATTTATTTAACAAACCACCCCAGACTGCTATTGGGCAAACAGTGCACTCAGTCCTTATCATTTTACAAAGAAAACCTCTGACTTTCTCCCTGCCAGGGCAATTCTCTGAAGTGCTCAGCATCCTCAGCTCTGCCTCCTCTGCAATTCAGTGAGAATCATGTTTCACTCATCATTGCTCAGGTGCACTACAGGAATAATTTTAATAATTAATCTATTCATTTTTTTCTTTTTTTAAGTGGTTAATCAAAGTCAAGGACTGATACAGAAAAAGCCTCTACTCACAGCATCTTCAGGGAATCAAGTCTCCCTAAAGATATTTGTAAAAGTATTTTTAGCATTCTTAAATTCTAGAAATGTTATGGTATATTTATGAACAAATGAAAAACTTAAAATATATTTGTGAGAAATAGGAAATGAACAAGAACAATTATTAGGATGCCCATGAAATCAGGATTCTGTAGATATGGGCAACTACATTTATGTAGCTGTATAACCTTGGATAAGCTCTAAGGAGACACAAACCCAGGAGCTGGGTTGTATTGTACACCTGAGATGGAGTTTAAAGGAAGGATGATAAGTGTTATATCCCTCTCTGGGACATCACATATGAAAAGGGTCAGAAGGATTTAGGGTGTTGGAGTGAATTCTGGCCCCATTAAACTAATGTGCAGAATGCCAGTTAAATAGTAAAACTCCTATTGCCACCAGCATTGTCAAGGCTTTATCACTGCACACCACAGAGAATGCAGTCCCAAGACATTCACAGGCAACAGTGGGCACTGCTGCAGGTTTTAGCACTTAATGCGTCATGGATGCACACTGTGGTAAAGAGCAGGACTGATATTTTCCTGCTGCTGTTTTGGGGATCTCCATGCTACAGTTCCCATGTTCAGAACTGTGATGTTGCTGGGGTAGGTACAACAGGCAGACAGGGAAGAGTTCACAGCAGTCTGGAGTGGTACAACTCCTAGGATCAGATCTGACCCACAGCACTGATCTGGATAATGTCCTCTTGCAGGAGAGAGAAAGCAATTTAGAATTCAAAGAAATTTACTGGTGCTCTCCTAATCATCTGGTCAACAACAGGGAGGCTTTGCCAAAGGAGTTAGCCCAGGGATCTCTGTTCAATCAGTCATATGTATTTTAGAATAGGATGGGAAAAGAATGGAGCTAACCTACCTCCACCTGCATCTAGGACATCCCTGAAAGTCTGCTTGCAGGTGAGCATCCCTCCCTCTGTCTCCCTGCTACCTGAGCAGGTGCTTCTGCAAGGAAGGAAAGCTGGGCATGGACACAGCAAGATGCTGCTGCCCTGGCTGCCACTCCTGTCAGGTCTGGGACTGCCCCAGCAGAGAGCACTGAGGAACAATCTCACCTATTTTCTAAGCGAATCACCAACCTCTCTGTGGATTGCTAGTATTTTAGAAACTAAATAATAATATAAGAACGAGCATGTAGGTCCTAAAATCCTAAGTGTTCCAGGCTGCTGGAGTTCTGCTAATAGCACATTGCCTAGCAACAGCTATATTTAAAATAGGTCTTTAATTCCACTCTGAAATGTACCTATTTTACATACTGAAAGAGTATTGTAGTGTTCTGTCCTCAAGTAAATATGATGTTAGTGCTTCACACTGCATGAAACTCTCCCTGTGTAGATGCAGAATGGTATTTTTTGTTAGTTGAACACTGAATAGGATGAGCTGCACAAAATTTAATAAAACTTGCAAATAAAAATATTTGCACTCATGTTGAAGAGCTGTAATTTCTTTCATAATTAATTACAATTAAATTGTAAGACACTGAGTGAAGTGATCTATCATCATTTTGCCCCATCAAGGTAGCTGAAAGCTGTCAGATTTGACAACTAAGACATCTTTTTTCCTTCTTCCCCCCCTTCCTTTTTTAAAGCAAGACAAAGAGCACTTGAAAGCTCAGAGGGGAATGGTCTGTCTTTCATGGCAGTGGCTCAGTTAGTACCTGGACTTGTGGTGAAATTAAATGGATCAGGACAGGGCATTCAAAAAAATTTCATCCAAGACTTTTTTTCTTGAAAAATGTCAGTTCATTAGCACTAAAAGACATTTACTGTTTTAGACTGTGTTTTCACCAGGAAACGCTTCCTGACCAGGATGGCTTTACTGAATAAAACCAGAAAGGACACTCCTGAACAATGAAAATCCCTGTGGACAGCACATTTATACAGGATGTTGGAGACATGGGGCACAATTTTCTGTTTTGCTTAATATTCAGACTTGGCTATGACCCTTGGTTTCTTCAGCTCTGTATAGTTATTCACTGCTACTGCTACTGCTGGATCTATTCCATGCCATATAAATAATTAAATATTCACTGGAGCAGAAAGACCTGGATTTCCCTCACCCCCCCAGTTCCTTGTCCAGGATTATCTAAACAGTTTTGTTTTTTAAACACTGCTACAGTTGTTTAATATGAGGCTGAGGTTTTGAGAGTATTTCCAATGCACATTATTTATAGAATGAAAAAGGAATCAGTAATTTCATGTATGATATCTTTGTGTAAAAAGATACACCCCAGCCTTTCAAAAGTTATTAAAACATTTCAAATACCAGCCTTTAAAGGCTCTCTAGTGTTACAAAGAAGAGAAGGTATAAGAAAGAAGCAGCTAATTCTAAAGACTCAGACATACTAGTTCTGATTCAGTCTGAGCACTTTAAATTCAAACTTCAAAAATGAAACCCCCAAATCATTCCCTTTTCCTTTCTTAGTCTCTGTCTCAATAATTGATGAAACCATCTATATGCTGATGTCAGATCTCACAAAAAAGAATGAGAAAATTTCTCCTGCTGCTCTCTTAGGCATATACTTGAATTTTTTACATATATCATATTGAATGTGGCTTTTTCAAAAAATGTCTGAAGTTCAGAGCAGCTGCATCTGTATCAGTCTGTACAATGACCCTCATTACGAGTGTTTGAATTAATGAGCTTGTGATGGTCTGGGTTCTGCCAGGGAGAGCAATCCATGCCTGCCTCTCTGGCTGGATGGCTGATGGTGGCTGAAGCCGCAGCGTTCAGTGGGTCATCGTTACTGCAGCCCGGGAGAACGGAATTAAGTTATTAACAATACAACCGTTTAAGCTTCAAAATGAAAATGTGTGCTGCATTAATTGCATAAAATTGGACACAAGCTGGCAGTCAAACAGTCAGGGTTTGTCTCCTGACTGATTTATCTCATTACCACGTCCCCAGTGAATAGATCTTCTCGAAAGCTTTAAGTATACAACAGCAGTCTTATCTAGGAGTAGGAAACGGAACAAAAACATTAATGAACCCCTTTAGGCTGTATTTTTGGGAAATATTTTCAATTATTCAGGGGTAGAATTTTATGCTTCTAAGATTTTAATGATTTCACTTGTTTTAAAAGTTAAAACATAGCCAAATGAGTTTATTACAAATCCTGACTTGGGAAAAAAAAAAAAAAGTTCACATAGGATTGCTTTTTATTTATGAATACTTCAAAGTTTTCTTTTACATACTTCAAGCTATAGATTTAGACTCAATTAACTGTTTCCTTTATATTTTTAGAACACTTAAAAGAAGATGTAAATAAATAAATGGGGTTTTCATGCTTCTCATCAGGGTAAACAGCTTTGCAGACTTGTGGATTCAATGTTATTTCTTATTGGATTGCAAAACCAAACACATTATTTACTGTCATCTCTGCAGCCAAGGGCAGGAGGGATGAACCAACAGAGCTGTACCTGACCTCAGACATAAATGTTACCCCAGTTAGATGCAGTGGTAGGACTGGGGCCTATTTAGCTCACAGTGTAAACAATCCCTAGGTTTACTCTTCTTTTCCAAGAAGCTTTTGAGAAGATGTATTATCTTGTGAGTTTGGAGTGACATAAATCAGGCTGTTTAATGAACTGATTCAAGGTGCATCAAAAGGCTCAGACTACACATTGCTCCTGTTCCTATGGTTTCCTTGCATACATGGAAACTTTTCTTAGGCTGCATCTGGAGCCTCGTGTAGGAACCCTGCAGGAGTTTGACACAGAAAGGAGGAGTGAAATAGTTGTACATTATCTTTTAGTACAACTAGCTTCAGTGACTGGATGAGCTACCAAGAAGGAGAAAGCATCAGGTGCATGACTGAGATGTGAAGTCTGAGAACAAGCTGTATTTTCAATTTTGGAGGCGTGAATATTTGTCAGAAAGCTATCCATACCTTCCACAATTTGCCAAATCCTCTTCAGGATCACATGGCATGATTTATTCAAAACTACAAAAACTTCTTTTAGTGTCCAAGTGAGATTTCCAAGCACAGTATTCCTGTGCAATTACTGTTGTGAATTTAAGTTCACCTCTGTAAATGCCTGTCAGGAATGAATCAAAGGGGCAGTAGGATACTGGAAGAAGATCTGATTCAAGTGAGATGTCATGTGGATGAAGCCATTATGTAATTGCTAAGAAAGTCCAAAAGACATCACCAGTCTATGCTAACTGTCTAAAGCAAACCTATGGTGTCCTTTCAGTGAACAATTTAGGGTAAGCATATATGTTTATAGTAATTGTGCTTAGAGCAAGGCATATAACAGAACCACCAAGAAGATATTAAACAATGAAAAAACCCTAAAATACAAACCAACAAAACTAACCTATTTCAGTCAGTTGTATGGCTTTCCTAAAAAAAACCCCACAAAAGCTGATTATACATGGATCCATTAAAAGAGTCTTTCTAGAACTGAAGGAAGATGTGTGCGACATTAATCTGCTCTGAGCTGGGGAACATCTCAGGAAATCTGCAGCCACCTGGCACATGCAGGTGCTCTTCTCCTTTCCCTTGACATCCACCTGTGCTCCCTCCCCTGCTGTGTCTGCTTGGTTCACTCTGGGTGACAGAGGACACGCCTGAGTTTCGAGTCTAATGTTCTTCCAGAGACAGCAAGGGACAACTTCATTTACTTTTTTCTTATAGAACTACTAAGCTGATTTTTTAAAAAGCAAACACTTTTGTTTGGAACATTCTTCAAGGACCCTTCAGCCTTATGCAATGAATTTGTTACTATGCAATAACACAGGATCAAATATTTTTTCTAATTACATTACTCTAAAATGGCTAATGGACATACCCCTCTTTTTCCTAAGTATGTCAAGGGACCATAGAATTGGGGCTTTAATAGCAGAGAGAAGGAAGATAAAACCTTGATTCATGTGAAAGCTCTGGTCTTGCTGAGAAATTGCATCCATTGGGTTTGGCAATATGGAAGCTGTTGATCCTGTCCACTGAACAGGGCAAGTATTTTCTGACTCGGTTATTATTTAGCACAGCAGGTATTGTTGCTGAACAGCACTGTGGTTTAAACTAATCTGTTTCAAGCAAAGTTGCAGACTTGGTCTTTAATGCCACTATATAATTAATTCTCTCCACTTTATCCACAATGGCATAAGAAATGCCATGGAGACACCTTTAACTGAAGCCACTGAGAGGTTAATGAAAAGGGGACTATTACTCTTTAAAAAAGAATAATAAAGGCATTGCTAGTCCCAGTAGGAATTTATTTCCACTAAAAAGGCAGACTGAGAAATAACAGTAGATATAAAAAAATGTTTTAAACAGCTATTTTCTGAAAAACACACAGTTAACGGTGGAGTATATCTTTCACATCTATATAAGAAACATAACTAAGCATTTATCACAAAAAAAAACCCATTGAATTTTTCAGAGCATAAATATTCACTGAAAAATGTGAGATGGTGCTATGTTTTGTTGTGGTGGAAGTCAGAGGTCAAGGAACATTTTTGATAATAATTCTTAGAATATCAAGCAATGTCAGGAATACTGATTGTGCAATGTTTCACTGAAGAACAAGGATAATAAAGTGAGGAAGCCCAAAGAGACAGTGGACTTGATGACATCACTGTGATGTGACTCACCTCAGAGGGGCTGCTTTTTTTTTCTTTTCTTTTTTTTTTGAAATGGTAACAACGGTCTGCCAGACCATGTTCTTTATTGAAGCTTGGGAAAATGTAATATCTTAGATTCTTTGAATATTTATTTTTTATATGAAATATGTTCAGTTTGAATAGTCTAGATTAAGTGCATGAAATTTGTGAGTATATGAGAAAATAGCACAGTAATGGATTTGCCAGGAATTCTTCTGCATTGATTGCAGCAGTATTACTAATCTTGAATCAACCTAAATGTACAGAACTGAATAAGTATTAGAGCTGTCCATTAAGATTTGATAAATGCACTAATCCATTAATTTTACCTTTTTTTGTTGAATAAATTATTTGACAAATAATGGTAAAATTCATCAAATAAATTATCTGATGAATGTATTTTTTAAGTAATCGACTACCTCTAATGAATATGCAGGCAGTTCCTTAATGAAAAGCATTACTCTACTGCTAGCCTGCTTTCATCACTCATATGTCACTTTTTTGCATTTTGCAACTGCAATCTGTATATTTTATTCATTTACCCATTCATTTATATAAGAAAGGTTCAACCAGTATGGTTAATCAATCACTGAAGTTCTTAGAATATTTTTGCTTTACAGTTGATTATTCATTACATTTATCAAAAAAGAGCTTGGATTTTCTGGGGACACCACTCCAAGAATTATTCTTGGCTTGTACGTTCTAAGTCAAGTGCACAAGAATGCTCTGAAAATTGCAGGGTTCGTGTATAAGCCATTTTTATAGTTGTAAACACTACAATTACCAATTGTTTCAAGAAACTGGAACTTGAAGCCAAGCCAGACACCTTCAAAGTCCCTAAAAACACTCATTAGAGAGGTAAAACAAGGAATAGCATGCAGGAGCTACCTCCTCACTGCACAGCACTGGGATGTTTGGACAAAAACCACAGAGAGGATTATTTGGATGATGTTCAATTTTGGAAATGTTCCAACCTCAAAGAGCAAGTCTGTATTTTTCATTAGGGAGGTGATCTCAACAAATGATAGTGATAGATTTATACTGTCAAATGGCAAATTGTACCTATTAATGTTACAACACGTCACACTTCTGAGTCCTTGTTCCTCACAGAGGTGTGCCAATTTATTGTGACAGTGACAGTAGGTACAACAGTCAAGTCTGCATGACTCTGTCGATACTGTAAAGGCACAAATCATGTTTTCATGGGTGACTTTGAACTTGCTGCACAAAGCTCAGCTGAACAGATTTGATGGGAGAACATTGTGGGAGACAGGTATATTAGAAGGGTTGGCTGGAGCTGCACTTGGAATAGCAGTGATTCTTTTCCAAATTTTCCTTTTAATGTCTCATAGACTTTCATAACTACAGTGTTAACAGCCCTTGGCCCACCCTTCCAGACATCATTTCTACTCCCAAATGGATAACTAATATATAACTGAACCTCAAAATAGGGTACAAGTGGAAGAACTTATGCTGTATCTACAGAGTTTAAAAGATGAAGATTCCAAAACCACCAGGGGTACAGAATAAAGCCCTTACACAGGTCTACTCCCACTCAAAAAGCTATGATGCCAGGGGTGGGGAAAGCCATGTTGAAATGCTCCAAAATGGGAAGGAGTTTGTTGCTGACAGAAATTACATGCTAATCAAAACTGCAGCCACGTCACCCTGGCGACAAATACTCATTTCCATTGTACACACTTATTACCAGGGAGATTATTCCTGTAAGAGTGTTTTACAATAGTAAAGAAACTCTTCTAGGGCTTCTTTATATTCTCTGGGTTTTTTCCTCCCCCATTTTCATATCTTTTATCTCCGGGGTTTATATTTTTCTTTGCCTCAATCAGTCTTTGGCTGCCATGTGTGTGAATGTTTGTCCCTTAAAGCTTGAGATAAACTCACGTTCCTATTAAAAAGTTTAAATACATGTTATAAATAATTTCTCCATACTTGTATGCTTTGATCTAATCTACTGCATAGTTTTAGTTAAAATGGTTGTGGTTCTAAAGATTACAAATATTAGGAGGAAGGAATAAATTGTAGAAGTTATCTTCAGTTTGCAGCTTGTTTTCTAAAGGTTTAAAATGCTCTTTCTTTGCTAAGTCCATCTAAAGAGTTTCTGACCCACTTCTTTTCATGTACAGTCACCAATCTAATAATAATAATAATTTTTAGATGGGATCAATAAGCCCATTACTTTGCACTTAAAACTTCTAATAGAACCTCTATATTAATAAGCAAACACCTTCAGAAGAAGTGTTTCTGCTTAGGCAATCAGAGAAGAACTTAATTTGTACTCCTGATAAACACTTGAGCTCCCTATGCTTCATTTTTACTACAGATTTACAGCCCAAGGACATGTCTGAAACAATGTGCCCTGAGACAGCTGACCATTGGTACAGGGGGGGTTCTGTTCATCATTTACATGCTGTCTTAGAAGCATATTACAGTATAATCCAAACGACAAATCTCCTGGGTCCCACTCACAGAAAGGGAAACCACCATTTGGGTACATGGGCATTTGTCCTGACAATGTTTTTAATGGTTTTGTGCAAGAATTTTGTGGTGAGTAGCCCTCCAGAGAATTGGTATCCATGGTCTCCTAACTGTCTTGGAAAATCTGCAAATTCAATGCTATTAGCAGATGAAGTTTAGGATTAAAGGTAAACTTGAAGCTGCCAGATATTTCAGCTTTGAATGATGGTTGTAGTGCTCTATCTGGTTATTCTAGAACAAAAATGATATTTTCTTGTCAGAGTTGTTAACTAATATTTTTTAAATTCTTTCTCTTTAATTAGCTGTGGGCAGAATGGAAACATTGGGAAAAGATTGGCTCCTGTAATTAAAAGGACTGCCTGAGTGGCACTACTTTGGAAAGAGTAATCTTTGTCATGTTGAAGCCCATGCAGTGTTCTCAACAGGAAGGCTGGACAATGGAAACAGAATTGCTACCAACAATGTGCTTTCCACGGAGAAGACATCTGACACCAACTTCATCTTCCAGTGTCAGTGCCTATTTTCATAGGGTTTTCCATATTTTCGTGTACTACCTGGATAGAGCATGAGCAAAATACCTAGGTACCTACACCCTTAGAAAATATCCCTCTTGAAGTTCAGGCTTCATTTTGCTGTCAAAACAAGCTGTCAAAACCCTCAAAAAAACCCTGGAGCTGCTGAAGCACCTTGCTGAAAGCAGATTGCCTTTCCCCCCACAATCTAGGAGCACACTGTTATGAAGAGACACTAAATGAAGTATACAAATGCTGGGAAAACAAATTAGCACAAAATACTTCTATAACACACCAAAAGTAGCTGAACAGGGCTCTTTGCTGTTCAGCTACAGGTCTTAGGCAAAGGAGTGAGAGAGAAAGAAACTGTCTGGCAGCTCTCCTCATCCATAGGAGGGCTGCACTGGCATACAGGCCTGGATCGTCTTCTAACACCTCCCTTTTTCCTTTTAATTTGCAGGGATTGCTGGAAGATCTGGAGTGCTCAGAGAATGTCTACAGGCCTCAGAGTCCAGCTTGCAGGATTTGCTTCTGCAGCCAGCCAGATTTACAGCAAAGCCACTGCAGACCTGCTCTGCCTCTGTGCTGTGTACCTGAGATCCCCACTGGGCACAGCTCAGCTGGAGCTGAAAACAAGGTTACAGATGCCTGCCCTTGGAGCATTTTGTGTGTTTGATAATGCGATTTTCGTGTGCTAACCCTACAGAGATACATCACTGTGCATAAATCTTTACTTGAGGGCAAATGAGGAGCAGCAATGAGAGAAATAACAACAAAATCCCAGCCCTGCTGCCTCCATGGAAGGAAAGATAAGGTCCAAAGAGGAAATAGGAAATTGTAAACATAAACCTAAGAATTGTAAGAACTTCCTAGTAAAGGATGATGCCTTGCCATGATTTTATTCATCTTATTAACCTGCTGGACACCAGGGCTATCTGACCCAGAAACACTGACCCAAGGGAGGTCAGGGTGCTTTGCCTCTCCAAATTTGCTGTGCTCACCAGAAGGGTGAGATGGGGAGGCATAACCTTGCAGCTATATCTGGCAGGTTGTTTCCAGCTGTACCCAATATGCAGTGGGAATTTGGCGTGAAATTTGACCAGAATTATACCTGATACTTTATTAAGCTTTGAAATGGATAATGCCTTGACATAAAACTGTTTCACTACCAAGTTGAATGCGTTATGACCTTCCACTTTTTTTTTTTTTTTTTTTTTAACAAATCCTCACATTATACCAAATAGCTTAAAAAGGAACACAGCTGTAACTGACTTGACCGTGGGTGTGTGTTGTGGGGCCTCACTATTGCAGCTTCTCCTCCTGTTAGCTCAGCTATCACTGTCAACACAGTCGTACAGAATACAGCCCCATTACAGCCAGAATGGTTCCTTAAACTTTATAGCACTTAGGAATGCTCCTGAGACACCAAAAACATCTCGATTCAGAATTGAACATGTAATACCTGCCAAATTTGCAGGTTTGAAACCACTTCCAATAGGAATTAAAAAGGCCCTCTTCACGGCTGAAATAGGGCTATCAATACTTGACTTGTCTGCCCATGTGAAATAGCAGGTTCTTTTCTCTGACGTCGCAATTTTGTCTAAAATGGCTTTGATGATGACAGGGTACATGCGAATGATAAAACCACAAAGATGACAGTCTAATCTTACAAAGATGACCGATCACTGATAAGAGATTAAGTCACACAACATTTGAAAAACCAGATTATCTGTCTGCTAGGATGGTGTCTGTGTAACACCTCCTGCTGAGCCATGCTGAGATGCCAGTGACATACAAAGATGCCTCTCTGTAAAAACCAGAAATGCTTCACAGAATTTCACAAACCGTTGGGATAAAAGAAAGAGAGTAAGAAAAAACTCCCCTGATATTATATTGAACTTTTTTTGTCAAACATTCATTTTTCAGACTAGTAAAGTGTTTAGATGTACAGCATATAAATAATTTAGAGGTACTATTAAAAGGTCTAAATTAGTCAATTCTGCCCTATAATTAGCACTCACAGCTATGCTGGCAATGGGTGGGTGATTATTAAACACCTTTTATTATTGGCTTTATGTACTACAATAAAAAATTAAAATTATACTTACAAGAATTATTAGACATGCTGGTCCTATAAAACTCCATATAAAGTTATTCTTAGTGCTGAGCCAACATCTGAAAATTAAACAGCAGAAAATGCCTTGAAATGTGCTTTTGTGATTATTGTCTCCGCCTGTATGATGATTTGGACACAGAAACAGTGACTTACACTTCTGTGGTGCCATAGTACTTGTATCCCAGTGCAGCAGAGATTCCAACAACCACGGCTGGGCTGACATAGCCAAAGACATAGAAATTCTTGTGCAAGAAACCCTTGTTGTAGATGACTCCCACAACTATAAGGTAGAGGTGAATACCTTCAATGCACATCCATGCAAAAGCAGCTAGCAGGAAATAATGGAGTAGTCCAGCAGTAATTGAACAGAAGAGCTAGAAATTCAACCAGAGAAAGCAGGAGTCACAATCCCATTAACAGGCTTTTGTCAATATATATTATAACATAACAGTACATGCACAGCAACTGAGTGACCTTAAAGTGGGGATTCAGCCCAGTTGTAAAGCTGGTTAACAAGAACTTGGCCTACACCCATTTGTACATTTGCTCATTAGTGTTTTCTGTAGCAAATGGTAAAATAGACTAATTCCACTTTTAAAATTAGTTTCTGTCTTTCCCATAAGTGGCTTGACTAGTTTGATCCTATTGTTATAGCTGAGTAGTCTATAGGCTTGTTCTACAGAAAGTTAATTTTTATTATTTTGATAACATTGTAATTAGGAATCACAAGGAATTATTTCTGAAATAACTTTTGTTATACAAAGTGTTTGTAAAATGATATTTTTCAATCCATCAGTGCTGGAGTGCTACCTCGGGGATAGCAGCTCGTATTTTTTCAAGTGATTTTAAATCCTATTCAGCTACTTATAGTAGGATATTTTGATAATTTATGCATAATTTTATTTCTTGAAACTAATCTGAGATGCAAAAATCAACCCCCAGATTTCTGAAAAGCAAAAGAGGTCAAGACCTCACATGTGGTCCTCCAGCCTACAGCTCAATATCTCAGATGTCAGCTTGGGATTGCAGCTCTGGCCTGATTTTAGAGAACACTGTTAACCTGGGGGCCACCATCGTAGCTTTATACAGCATCCTAAGTGAAGTGAAAATGCTAAACACATTGAGATCTCATTCTCAGTAAAGGTGACAAATTTTAAGTGAAATCCATGTAGTAAAGTCACTACACACCAGCTCAGATGAAGGGCCTGCCTCTTTAAATGACCATTTTGTATTTCCTGTTACTGTACTGGGAAGGCAGGGTCACTATTGTAGGTAGGAAGTGTGGGGAGTGGAAGGAAGATCTTATCTTATACTGTATATTTATTTTGCAATACAAAATCAAGGCACAAGTGAAAACTACCCACCTTGTTATTGTTCATATTAATTCCAATCAGAAAAATAAGTTCTGCCAGGAAAAGGCTGCAGCAGAGGTTTTTGTGAATTGTCGTTCTAGTGCTTTGAATTTCACTGAAGAACCAGAAGGTGAAAATGCACATGGAGAGGCAAATCAACGAAATAATTATTCCTAGCTGAGTGATTCTTGTAAGAATGCTATAATTTGTAACACCCTGGGGGAAAATTATAATATAGTATTTAAAAGAACAGCTTTGTAACATCTCAAGAAAGACCTCATTCTATAATACAGCTCTTTTCTTCTTTTCTACAAAATATTAATCAAAACTGTTTGCAGAGTTTCACTGGAAATGTACACTTTGGATAATCTAAAAAGTATTGGGTTTTTGTGAGACAGATATAATTCTAGGGGAAATTAGTAATAAACTGTATATATTCCTGCTCTTGCGTTTTCTGATATTTCTTAACGAAACTTTTTATTAACATCAGTATCTCCTAATAAGATTTTCAAAATCAGATCATTTCAGTGAATTACAAATACACTGGCAGTAGGACATCTATTAATATGACACAAATATTTTCTAATATAAAAGGACTTATCACAGCAGTGACTTAGATAAGCAAAACTGAATAACTGTCTTACTGAATTTGCAACATGATCAAAACAAGACTCTGAAATAACAATCACTTCAAGCAAATGCTATTCCAGATATTTAACATGAACTTTCTCCAGAGAAACACAAGATACTTCAATACTGGACGTGAATATTTTCTGTATAAGAATACAATTTCTTTTGCTGTTTGCTATTTGAACAAAGAAACTCTGAAATACATGACTGTACATCAGCAAAAGGATGGTATTCAGCTGACCATAAAATATATCCCAGTATTTTTTTACTAAATAAAGGATGAGAGATTCTTCACCTCCCAGCCTTTCTTTTCAAAATAACTATATAGGTACCTGCAAAGGTTTTAAATTTCAACTGAAGACTTAGGATGCTATTTAGCAACCAGGAAACAGCCTCTATCAGCATGAAATTCACAGTGTGAGAGAACTGTCTCAATACAGTATATTCATGCTAATATTCTGCTTGCTGTCAGTTCTGATACCTTATAAAGCTGCCTCCTGAGGCAGGACCTGAGCTCCTGCAGATCCCCACTGAGACCCTGGAAATCAATGGAACTTCTTAATGTAAGAAGGACATAAATTGAATGGCCATCCTCCCAATTTTGTGCTGGTCGGGAGTGCCCATGTTTAATAGCCATAAACTTCAGAATGATTATGCTGCTGCAAACTCTCCAGAGAGAATTTAAAGCAGATTTTTAGATGCCAAGGTTAGACAAATGGGTGGCAAAGTTTTGAGAGACAGAAATTCAGGGCCATATGGTTACTGACCACCAATGAATGGCAGATAAATCCCACAGCAGTATTAAAGTGAGATGTAAAATGAAATGCAATGCTCCAAAAATAAGCACAACAGACTGTGTTTTTGGAACAAGATACTTTGCTGCATCACTGCTCTGTAATACTGCAGAAAGGACATAAGGAAATTCAAACACATATGGGAGGAATTTTGTTTGCTTTGTGCACAATAAATTGTGTGTTTGCTGAACAAAACTGAGAGACAACCTAAAGGGGGGTGAGTATGCAGGTTGCACTAAAATAAAAACATAAGGAAAGAAAACAGAATAAAGTATCAGGTAAAACACTAAATTAAAATAGCACTTACAACGGAGCCACCTGAGGACATCAAAACAGCAAAATGAGTCAGATGATTACATTTGCATGAGATATGAGTGGAGTTGGAATGTGTCAGCTCACAGCCTTCTGTAGCCCAGTTGCCATTCATTGTGTCTGAGTAGTTCCAAAATGCACATTTAATGTCTTTATCTGCAGTCTGGAACAGAAACAAGATGTTCTGCTGATGGCAAAAGGCAGGATATTTCCCATCAAGAGACCTTTCTTACGCTAGACCGCACAATTCATTAAAAAATGCTTGTTATCATTGGAAGGTTGGGAAACAAAAAACACATTCTGCAAGGCCTATTCCAAGCAATTAAAATGTGGCTGGGGATGGAAGCAATTTATTCACACAGCTAAAACCCCACCAAACATGTAGTCTAATCAGATTACTGAACCCTGCTGGCATCTGCAAAGATGTTGGAATTTTTACCTATTGAAAACATTGTTATATATATTCTTGCACCTGCTGAACATGGAGTAGACTCCAAGGTTACAGCCACATTGCTTATCCATTCCAAATGAGCAGTTCAAAACCTGAGACTTATTCCATGCATTTTACAAAGCAATCTGGGATAAAGCCAGGGTCATATCACACCTGCTATATCACCTGCTACACAACAGTGATGAGGAAGACCATTAGTATTATTTAGTACAGTGAGTGCTTACTAAATCTAGTCAAAGACTAAGTCTCCCCTATAATGTAGGCTTTATAAATACATGCAAATTTATATAAAGGTGATTTCTAACTCAGAAGGGAAGAAACAAATTTAAAGGCTGTGTAACCAAGGTTAGCACCTTGTTCCATTGCTCACCTCTCTACAGAATTGCTTTCTTGTTATGTTTCTGATGATTCTTTGTGCTGTGTGAGGTAATTTTTCACATATGATTCAAGCCAGCAAAAATCTGTATTTGCTGGAAGTAAACTTCTCAGTTTTAAGTAAATGTGTTCAGATTTCAGAAATAGCAAAGCTCCAAAACTATAGGTTCTGCTATTACCCCCTAATTCCAGGTTACCTTTTTTGCACAAACCTTGACGCATTACTTCCCCTTTTTTTTAGTATACATGCTTAACTGTCTGATAAACTTTCAGAAAACAAAACCCACCTAAGTACAGAACAATCAAGATCCTGTTATATTCTCTGGTTCAGACATCTGCATTTTATCCATACTACAACCCAGCCAAGATGGCATCATTGCCCTTGCTTAAGCCCCATAGCAATTTTCCTCTGTACCATATTTAGTATATTGCACTTAGGATGTCACATTTGAGATTAATCTTATTAGAGTAGTAAACTGTAACATCACATCAGCAAACAACAGAATTATGTCTTAGTTCATCATATGCTGCAGGTATGCTTACATCACATAAAATGATTGGCTAATGCTTTGTTTCACTTGAAGCTGATAATAAAAAACCTCCTTACCTTGGCATACTTTAAGGTAAATGTTATTTTCTCGAGCTCATAGAGCGTGGGTGGATTTGAGCTAATTGCAACAGCTATAACTGCAGAGCTCACTGTCTGTCTCTGCTCGGAAGGGTCTTTGGAGGAGAGGTTTTTGGGCGAGGAAAGCAGCGAGCCGATGTTGCTGTACCGCAGAAAGACAACTGCCACGGTGCCTATCAATCAAACACACCAGGGTTAGGAGTTTGGGGGCTTTTATGGAAGAACAAAATTGAAGGCATTAAGGAAACAATAAACAATAGACATTATTGCTGCTATTGCATAAAATATGCAAAACAGATGGAGTCTTTGTGGAATACTTATAAAAATGTTTTAGAGACAATGAAATATAGCTTTATTTAAAACAATGTAACTGGCATTGGAAGTAAAAACGTGTGTTCACACCGGCAATACTAACTAGATATATCCATATGTATTTTTCCTAGAGTAATGTATAGTTGCTGCTGTTCTGCAACTGGTTACACATGTGGTGTCAGCTCTTATAGACTTAAATGTCTCTGACTTGAAGTAAATACTGGACTTTTCTGATGTTTGACTTCCATTACATTGGACCCAGGATGGGAAAAAGAAAAAGATATTTTAGGGTTCAATGCTGATTTTTAAAAATGTGGAGACTTTCTCCCTGGTACCACAATAAACCACATTTTTAGATACTGATATGATTTGAGATACAGATTAGATGGAAGACAAAGATTTGAAAAATCTTTTCCATGTTTATGAAATTATGTGGTATGAGTCCATAACTGTTTAAACACATGTATTTATATTTAGTGATATGCATTTATATTTAGTGGCAACAGTAGTTGCAAGCCCTTTCTGTGTAACTCTGAGGTACAAGCCAGATCTGGGTCTTGCTGGTTTTGGTACTAAAGATTAAACGTTCTTGCCCCAGTGAGCTACTCTCTGAACAGAAAAATGCACCAAATTTTGAAGGAGAGTTGAGGGGGGCTGGCCCAAAGTCATACAGCAGATCTATGGCTTGAGAAATGGATAAAGCTCAGGTCTGTAGCATCAATGCCCAGGGTGAAAACTCATTGGACACTGTGCCACTGGATATATTAGAAATATCAGTCTTGAGACAATCAAGGAGAAAGGGTCACAAAAATACCTTGTCTTCTCTGTAGCTAGCAGTGGGGAAGTTCAGCCTTGGTAAACTGCACATTTGGCTGTTTTCTAGTGGGTAAAAGTCTGTCTAAAGTGTTTATTAACCCACCTACTCTTCAACCTTTGTTTCTTACCATTTGGATGAGGTTCCTTTCTCTTCTTTGGAGAGATCTTTACGTAATCTCCCCCTGTGTATACATGAGGGTGGATGTGTTTCATGTGGTGTGAATCAAAAGCAAAAACCTTGAGTGCTGTAAAACAAGAAAAATACTGTACAAATCACAGCTCCATTATGGCCTGCCATAATTTAGAGTTGGGTTAGTAAGTGTGCTACTGGATTGCATAATTACTGTGAATTTTAAGACTCTATCCTTGTGCAAAATATTTCAAGAAAAATGTCATTAATATAACACGTTTGTTTAAACATCTATTTTTTTAAATTTTCATGCATACATTTTGCTCTCATACTTTTTACTCTTTCTATGAAAAATATAGTCTCTTATTTACCTTTCCTTAAATTAGGTACTGGAAAAACAATGTAGGTTACTTTAGGAAGAGCTATTGCTTTATTAAAAATGTATTTCTGAAAGGGGCTACAAATCACAATTATAAAAAGGAAAGCACAAAATTCTCCACTGAATAATAACATTTGATAAAAGCCAACTTTTGAAAAGTATATGTTTTATGGTTATCCATCCACGCTACCAAATACACACTGCACCATGAACTAATGATGTGTCTTGTCAAAAAGCAAACAAGCAAGCATCACCCCTTAGGACAAAAACTACATTAGAGACTATTGAGCTCTTTACTTGCTTCATTACGGCGCTGAGTTTCAATCACCCAGGATGGGAATAAAAAGAAGTCAATAGGGCTTTTTTTAAAAACAAAACAAAGTAAAGCAAAACAAAATGAAACAAAACAAATCTAAAACTTGACTGATGGAGGAATATCACTAAGCTAGACCATCTGCATTGCTTATAGCACAGCACACAAAAATAATATGAGCTATTCAATAGACCAGCTGTCAGAAAATGTTTGTAAGGACATAAGAAATTGTTTTCTTTGGCTGGAGTTTTGTAAAGCTCATAGTTCAAGAGCTTACACCAAAAAAAGCAGTGGAGAGAGAGGGGTGATGTTGTAGGTCTTAACCTAAAATTGTATTGTCTGGCACATATGAGACCTGTGAAAAATTTATTCATGCTGAAAAACAGTAACAAAAAATTTGAGTGTTTAGGTCCAATTTGGAAATTGGCTCATCCAGTTTACCATTTTAGAACAAAATCAAGGAATACAATCATTAACCTTTCAACATAGGGATTCCTCTCCATTCTCTTTATCAGCTTTTTCTGTCACCTTGGTGACTGACACCTACAGTTCCACTGGAGACTGCACCCGAACCCTCTTTGCTGACTTCCATGGCCTCAGCCCTGTGGTCATGAGAGCCTCTGCTTTCGAGCAGGGCAGGTGTGGGGAGGGAGCACAGGGGCTTTAGAGCAGCGCCTGGCACTGCCCTGCACCTGCTGCAGGCCCAGAGGGGCTCTGCAATGAAATGAGTCTCATTCTGCAGAGTCCATGTCGAGGAACAAATCCCTCCCTTCTTTTTCATCACTCTAATTTATTTTCAGAAAGGTGAGGGAAGAACAGGTGGTTTGACCAGCCTCGAGACCACAGTAGGAATCTTACGCATCAAGTCATCATATGAAACAGCAAGCTGGTGAGAGACACTGAAGGACTGTACTAAATCTAAAATAACAAATCAGATCACATACAGTTTGGGGACATTCAGAAAAATAAAGATGAAGGAGTGGCCATTGGCAAAGGAATCTGCCATGCTTTATCAGGATTTGCAAAAGTGGCTGGTCAGCCTTACTCTGCTCTCAGTAGAAGGAATGGTAAAACTATTATTACCAAAGCAAAATCAGCAGGTATTGTTGGGAAGACAGCAGCACACAGGGTAGAGAAGGTAGGTGAACAAAATGGTGCAGTTGAGATCTAACCAATTCTCCTCCTGGGGGATTCCTCTTAAAGTGAGAAATTCCTGTTGAGATTATGCCACTCAAGATTAAACTCACTAGGTACAATCCTTATTCCAAGTTCATTTATAAGAACTACACTGAACCAAAAAGAGTAAAAAAAGTCTGTAGAAAGTAAGTCCAAATTTTGTTCCACTGGTGTTTTTTATACACATAAGATGCATAGATAATTTTGTGCTTATAAAATGAATCTAGACTGTGTGAATATGGCCATAATGAGAGATTTAAAGAGAATATGAAAACAAGTTCCTTCAGTCTCTCAATTTATTTTTTTGCTCTGGACTCAAAGGTTTAGTCTTTGAAAATTATGATACCTACACTGAAAGTCAGGTGTTAGTTACAAAAATCATACAAATTAACACCTGTTTCTTTCACATAACACCATTTCTAATCTTTATAATTGTGTTGAAAAACTCCTCAGTTTAATCCACATCTGAAGTATACCTCAGAATAATTTTCTTTATCTTACCTATGTCACTTGCATTAGCATCCAGCTGGGCTGTCCTTTTGAAGCTCTGTGACATGAGAAGTGTGGCCTGCTCTGCTGTGTGCAGCAGCTTGGTCAGGCTCCTCCTTTGGTTATCTACAGGCAGAGCTTCCCAGGCTGTAATTTTGTCTTTTTGTAAAAAATTGTTCACGGTGTTGACCAAAACCTGTAAGTAAAACACGTGTTTGAGAAGAGTCCCATGCTATCTTTGGAATAAGGACAAACCCCACAGCTCCAAGGCCTGACCCACTCACGTTAATGGTGGTGTTCTGCAGGGCTTCACTGTCAGAGACAGGGTCACTCATGGTGTTCCACGGTGAATGGGACAGTGCTTCAACATATGAAATCACTTCTACAGGTAAAAGGGGTCCCAAAGTATTTTTATTAATTTCTTGCAGCTTCTCCAGAGGTGTTTTTAAATGACTAATCTGAAAAATGCCAGAATTCATATCTCAATGAAACAATTAAAGCAATATTTCTGCACGTGAAAATGAACCCAATAGACTGATATCTGTTAATTAACATACTGGTTTATAAGAAACTTGTGAATAAACACTCCTACCCAATCAACATGTTGACCTATAAATTATTGATATTACACATGTCTAGTTATAACCCTCACAAACAGCCACAATTAAAAAAATGGTGTGCTACCATTGCACATATTTTTCCTTACAGCAGCTAAGTTTTATTTATCCTGATGATCTGAAGCAAACTAGTAAATGTTCTGCAAAAAAAATTAAATATCAATGATATGATTATTCTGCTTCTGTATTAATCTATTGAATTTTCTTTTAAAATTTAACTGAAGAGGTGGAAACAGATGGGAAGTATTTGTATTTTTTTAGTTGTTTTTTCTCAAGTGCAAATTATAAAGCATGTAGTTGATTGCACTGTACCGCCAATTTCTCCTTCAGTGCTTCAGCTTATAAACTGCTAAATGCACTTACATAAAACAGCTAGTTTAAAATATAGGCAGGAGAGTGTGAGATGAAGGTTAACCTTCCTCATTTCAGTCTCATGGCTGAATAAGAGAAGAATTCTTATTTCACAAAACTGGAATCTAATTAATAAAACACCCAACATCTGATTTTGTATGATCTCCACTCTCTGCTGTTGAACAGCTTTTATGGGGCTTGCTTTGCCTTTCACTGTAACTGAACAGAACTAGCAAACAGGCTAAAAATCTGACAGTTATTTACAAGAAAGTATTTTTAATTATCAATTTAAGTTTAGTTTGAGTATATCTTTTAAAAAAATCTCCCTCTAAGATTCTGCTGTAACAGTTACCATGCCTTTGCACCCAAGGTATTATATTTGATATGATGCATTACATTGCAGGTGAAGATAAAAACTATGTTAATACTACATATGTATATGCAATACTAGGTTAATAAAATCCTGTAAAATAATATCTTTTTGAATCCAGTAACTGAATCAAATTGCTTAATATCAAACGCAAACATATACAATTGCTTTTAATTTATTTAGGCTTATGCTTCATTTATTCTTTAAAATTAGACAATACTGTAGCTGTAGAATAATGGATAGTGCATTCATTAATGTATTTTTAATTAGCTTCAGGAATCACTGTTTCTGGTGAAAAAAAGAAATTTTCTGGTGAAAAATACTCTGGCCACAGAGTATTTGAGTATTTGTTTTTATAAATCCTGTATCACTTTACACACTTGTCTTTGAGGAGTAAATAAAGCAGCATACCAAGATGCTATGGCTCCCTTTTCTATTTAGTCACTTGTTGACATTACTTTTGTAAGCTATCTTGCCTTCCTTCTGAACAAGCAAATAATTGCACATCAGTAAATGCAGCAGTGTGTAACTCCAGAAATTACAGAAACAGCTGAGTGATTACCACACTTCTGAATTTTTCATGCATCATGACTCACTTTGCTGGAAAGAGAACACGCAGATTCCCAGCAAGTTATTATCATGAGTAGAACATACAACCCAGTTCAAATAATTTGAAATTATTAAAAAGCCTTCTGTCAACATGCTTAAGTTCAATTGTATGCTTCAAGCCTTTGTTAAAAACTGTTTAAGAACTATCATAATTGAAACAGCAGTTTCAAACAGAAACAATTAAAGGATTTGAAAATTAATCTACAAACCAGTGCTACTTACCCTGGCTAAAGTTCTATTAATATGTTCAGCTATACAGTCTTTGAATAACTCACACTTGGCCCTTGGATTTTCTGTAACAACAAAAAGGGAAACTAATTATACATTGCAGTTCAATCAATATTCAATACATAATAATTGCAAAAGCTCTTGTCTAGGTCATTCCCCACACCACTAGCATTCTGAATTTATGCACATAAAACACAGCATTCCATTCTCAAACTACAATTACAAAGACTTTATCTCGGCCAAAATTATAGCATTGGGTTGGAATGAGCTCTTATATTCAGGTGGAGAATTTGGTCCCTTTTATGGGACTTCCACAGGTGGGGCAGAGAGAGCTCAAATTTCCAGAGAGCAGTACAGATCTGACAGCTCTGAGGAGGTAGCCATTATTTCAGATGGATCTCATCACACTGTTTAGCAAAAATACATTTACAAAATTATTCCATTCTCAGGAATTGTAGATGCCGCAGCCTTGCCTCTTTTTCATGTCTTGCTGATTAATCTAACTGAAGATAAATAGGCACTGGTGGGTTTCCCAGAAGATGTATCTCTATAATAACACATAAACCTTTATAATATCATGTACCTTGGCAGGAAGTGCCATCATTTGGCTTAAACTGCAATTTTCCTGTGGATGGTTGATAACCTTCCTTACAGGAGCAGCTAAACCCTCCATCCACATTTTCACATTTTGCATGATCTCCACAGGCAACGCTTCCTTCATTGCTGCACTCATCTACATCTGCAAATGTTGTGAGAAATTGAATTTTTATTAAGTATGTACAGAATAACACCTTGCTGCTTTGTTGATAATAGCCCTGCACACTACAAGCAGTTTCATAATAAAATTTCATGTAATAAAAAGAAAGCAACAACTAAACCCACAATCTCAATGGCAAAGCCCCTGCCAATTATAATACTTAAGGATTAGAAGGATAAATCATAATTGATCATATTTTTATACCACCACTTTTATTGCTCTATAATACTACACTGCTCGTGTTTTAAAACCATATTAATTCTATCATAACAAAATGGTTGGCATGATGCAAATCATCTGAAATCCATTTTTCAGAGATTAGACTAAATAGATTTTCTCTGCTCAGTTAGAAAAAGAAAAAGACCCTGCAGACTTGTCTTTTAAGTTGCAGCTTTAAAAAGACACTGCAAAAGCTCACTCTGTCCATCTTGTTAATCTAAGAATTAAACTCTGTGCCCTTTAAAGTGCTTGACGTATCCTTTTCTAATTTTTTTAATCCACATTTAAATTACATTTGCCTAAAATGTCTTTTTTGCTTCTAAATAAATTGCCATTAGGTAGACAAGTTCAGTAACTGGGTGGGGCATAGTCCAAGACTAAAACCAATGAATTCCAGTAAGGGAATCCATGAATTGATCAGTTTGGGAGAGCTGGGTACTAAATCCCTGGCTGGAGGAGTGATTATTTTGCATTATTTGGCTGGCTAAGGATAAAGATCAAATAACTCAATGGAGAAAGCAAACTGGGAACTATACCAAATAATTCTGGAGAATGAAGTAATGGACTGTGAAGGGCTGGGCTGGAAAGGAGAAAAACATGAGGAGCTTTGGGACAGGTATATCTGAAAAATGAAGTGGTACATGAGCGGGTTTAAGTAACAGCTGAAGAAAAGGGAAGGCAGTGCAGGGCATGGAGGAGAGAGGATGGCAGCTCCAGTCAAGAACTGGAATGATGCTTAGTTTTGAGAAGAAATTGGTGAAAAAAGAGAAGTGGTTAATTGATCAGTGGAAAAGAAGCGGTATGTGAATTAATAGGCAGCCTCTGCTGAGTCAGAGGGCATGTTAAAAACAGACAAGCAGAAAGCAGATTATGGGGGTGGCTGGAAATACACTATTAGCATATAGAAAATAGATTCACACTCTGCTTTTGATACAAGAATCTTGGTGGGTTTCAAAATGGAGCATGAAATGAAGCAACAATGTGAAATAATATTATTGAAAAATGGAAAGATAGACTGCAAGCATATGGATATATAGAGGGAATGCAAAAAAAATACATGAAGAATACTTGAGGGCCATCTGTCTATTTGGACAGAGGTCTCCCTGGAATTTAAGATTGCTGTCCCACCTTACTTTCATATATCTCTTTTTCCCAATGAGCCAATGCTCTGATTTGAACCTGATATGCTGTGTTTTGAGCCTGAAGCTCAGAAGCTTCAGGAAAAGCCATTCAGACTCCTGCACAGACAGGAAGGAGATGTGGCACTGGAGATGCATTTGCCCTCCCCAGCACAGCCACCACTGCCCTGCAGGGAGAGCCACCAAGAAAACTCTGTGTTTAAATGGCTTGGTGCCAGCATGGAAGTTTAAAGCAGGAAGTTAAATGATGATTTTCTGCATTAGGGCAATAGGTTATTTCCATATTTAATGTCCCAAACTGCTAATGCTTCTCTTTAAGGAGTTGAGTTTTGCATTATGAGCATTTGTATGGTTTCTGTGACCTAAGTATTCATAGCTGTGGAGCTAACCACATTATACATGAACCAATCTGGCAAAAGGAAGGAAAAAAGCATGATGTAGTGCTACACACAGGATACCTCGTAATTAAATGCTGTCATTTAAAGACACAAGGCTAAAGTTCTTACTCTTGGCATTTAAATAACCTCTCACATCAGTAAATTATAAAGCTTTGCTTGAAACAAGTGAGCGTCTGTCAGTGCCTTGTTGTGTGACTCTGTAAGACAGAGAGACTTTGAATGAAGTGGCAGGGGTGAAAATCACGACAAAGCCAGTTTGTCTAACTTGAAAACACCACCACCCTCAAACCAAAGATTTCTTGGGCCTTGTCAGCTGCATGGAGGGCATGTGCATCTGAACAAGCCATTCATCATGTAATGCAGTGCTAAAACACCAGCAGTTGACAACAATCTTTGCCAAAACTTACAGTAAAAAAGTAATATTTGAATGCGTTTCAGAACACTAAGGGTCAGGTTTCCATATGATTTACTGATACAAATATTTCAAAATTGTCATGACACTTTTATAAACTTTTAGATCAGTAAACAATTGATTTGTTATTATTGGGCAGTCATGCAAATTCTTTTTGTAATTGTAGAAGATATAAAGTGTAATGGAGATTTTAATGAGAAGAGAGGATTATCAAAAAAAGGCAGAAATTCAAGTATTTTGGCATATCTCTGGCAACAGGACTGCTATTTAAAGTCTGATAGAGACACCCTGTTGAGTATATGCAAATAGATTTTCTGCAGTTGAGTTGTCCATATGGAATGGGTCCATATCATGCCTATTTAATTTACTGTTTCGAGAAGAAAGAACAACTCCTGGATGACAAAATTAAAAGGCAATATGCCTGAACTTGCAAGGTACTAATCAGCTTCGTATCCCTTTTAAATCAATGAGATTGTCAGGAGCAGCCAACAGTTTGTGACAGTTGCAAGAAAGCAGCTTTCAAGTTCCTGCTTTGAAATGCTGCGCACAGCAGCTGTAGGCTTTTGTTTCTTCATAGTTTGTAGTTATGCCTTTTTAACCAAATATGCAATTGTTGGACCACACATGGACAACAGCTTGTCAGTGCTTTCAGCAATCCAATTTTAGAGGAGCTTTGGGGTGAGGATCCCAAACTCTCCTCCTTGCTGTGCTGTGGGAGCAGGAGTGGGCTGCCGAGGCTGCGTGAGCAGTCTTCACAGACAGCATTCCTGAGCAAAGGTTGAAGAACAACAGCTTTTTAAACAGAAGAGCATTTGCCACAGGTCTGTGAAAGGCCCTGGCCTTTCAGTAAATATTCAAAACAAATCCTGCAGCTGAACTTTGAAGCTTTTATAATAGCTGCGATCAGAAAAATAATATCACCAACACCACTTAGGCTAGCGTGAAAATAGATTTATAACCTTTTATTTTATTTCTTTGCTTTGTCACTCCTCATCTATTGCAGCAGGCAAGGAAATTCCAATTAAATTAAAAGTACGGAGAACAGTTATTATGTTCAGTCCTGCCAATTACAGGATTGTACCTACATCGCTTTGATTCCTCACCAGCCAGTCAAGACAGCTTGATGTCTACATTATACCTTCTGCTTATTAGTAGCTTGCAAGTGATTGAAAACTCCAATTGCAAAGGACTGGATGTTCCCTCCCCGTGTCTCCACACTGTGGAAGGCAGCAGCACGCACAAAGTAGAAATGTAAAAGGCTATGAATGGCAAAGGTAAAAGAAAAGTTAGCAACGCGGCCCAACGCCAGATTCCATCCACTGTACAGCTCCCTTGTCACAGCAAAGGATGGGATGGAGAATGGGTGCCTTCCCAGTGCTCTCAGAAATACCTGAAGGGAGCTAATAGCATGTTCCCAGAAAAAGCAGAGTGGCGTGGATGTCACTTTCATTTCACAGATGGCCATTTTCATGTTTTTACTCTGTTGACTGGGGTGCAAAAAGTAGGTTTCTATTTCACTTTTTTATCTGCAGCTGAACATTCAATAAATTGTGAAGTCTAAGGAAAAGTATGGCTTTTGCACAAATCAAAAAATAGATTTTAATAGCTCACTTTCAGGACAGCAGAAAAATGTCTTCAGAAATGTCACATCTCTGCATTCTTATTTTTTTCTTCTCCATTTCCTTTATTCTTTTCTTCTCCTCTCTTTCCCTTCCTACTGCCCGGTTTTTCCTCTATCTGTATCTTTCTTTGTCATCTCTTCAGCAATTCCACCTGATAACATGGGTGAAATACTTCTGACCCTCAACTCAAAACCCAGCATTCTGGCTGGATTAAGGGTGAACCAACATTTCTCAAAGCATTTTTCCCAAGATTTCTTTTGATCTATGACCTTGGGGAACATTATCACTTTTTACTTGGGAGCTCATTGTGGCTTCCAAAGAGGGAACACAGGTATTTTCATGAACTTGGAAAGTGACTTGGACACACAAGGTTTTGTGCCACGCTTGCACTGCTGGAAGCTCAGGTGGGTTTGAGGGCATAAACAAATAGGATTCATAATGGCATACTCTCCAAAATTCAAACACTAGTTTTAAAGTTACTGTCATGTACATATATACATATATTAAAAAGAAGATTTAAGACTTTGCAGAATCTAAAAATATATTGTGGGGCCCCATAAGCTTGTGTAGGATGGATACCTGGTGGTTCTGTTCTGTGATTTGTACTAAATAACTTGCACTCTATTTAGAATGAAATGTTGATATTTGCTTCAGCTGTCACCCTGAATACACAAAGGTCAACTGCTTGTGTGCAAATCATATCTGCTACCTGTAGCAGCAGAATCATTGGGTACAAAATATCCTATTATGGTTTCCCTGATGGATAAGGAAAAAAATTAATTGTGGATCAAAAGGTTGTGTTTAGGACTCACATCTTGGTAAAGTAATTTGTACAGTTGTTTAATGAAAAAAGGTGCCCACAGGTAATTTTTTTTTCATTTCAGTGTGCATTTTAAGAGCTCTTGGCTCCTCCATGTGGATTTTCAAAAAGAAGAAGTATTCTAGTAGAGGATAAAAAGAAGATCAATGCTTTACTGCCCAGTAAAGAGGGGAAAAAGGGAAGAAATTATCAAGCTAAGGGTAAGAAGTTAAAGTGATATAAAGACAGTCTGAGAAATAAGTTTGAAGACAAACTCCCAAAGCTGAGGAAATATCATAATGTAAAAATCAAAACCTGGAGCAGAAATGGTGAGAATATTTACAGCTCAGTGTGCTAACTGTCTCCATCCCAGCTAATTTAAGAATGATTCATAGCAGCTGGATAAAGCAGAGCACTTTTAGATGGATGTGAGCAATGGGCAAGAAATGTCGATTAGATCACTTTCTGGCTTAATATGCAACCACTCTGCTGATATTAAGAGCGGTGAGAAGAGAGGTTGTCAGCACTCACAAGCTCACAGGAGACATACCTAGAATGAGACACAGTCAGCATAAAGGTGTAAAGGGCAATAGATTTATTTCTCATTTTCCCATTCCCTGAGGACTTTTGCAACATACAGAGAAAATTACCAGGAGTTTGAAAAAGAGAAATAGTTGCAGTTCTTCCATTCAGAGGAAATCCTAAAGGATTGCATGGTTGTTCAGAAATAACATTTTTCCAGAGAACTTTTCCTCCCCTGTAATCTTGAACATGTTCCATACAACTGCTACAGAACCAGAGGCTAATGAAGGGCACAGGAGGTAGGATAACCACTGATCTTGCTTGTTTCTTTTGATTAGACTTGAAAAATAACAAAAGTATCCTGAACAAGTTTCCAAATAAAAGATATTTGAAGTATATTAGTTCAAACTTATAGAGAAATTTGTTGATCCAGATCTGAATGCAGAATATTTTGTCACTTTTTCTCCTGAGAATGTGATCACTTTGCTCACACATCAGTGAAACAGTGGCATAAATGGGTGAATTGGTGATTTCTGTGTAGCCTTAACTATATACTTATTGTGTAAATCTGTGACATGTGGATTGAAATATATTGCAAACAGAGTTAAGATGCAAGTGTCACTGAAAGCAATGGCAGATGCTCTGTTGTCAGGGAGAAGTGTGTGCCTGAACTGGAATATTAAGCAAGCCTGTTCCAGTCCAAAATGTGGGAATTTTATACACAAATTCCAAACTTTACAAATATGAGAGCATTTTGCTATATTTCTATAATTAAGAGAAGCAGTAAGAGAAGAGTGACAATGTAAAGCTCTGTGGCAGACAGTAATAACTTACCCACGCAGGAGGTTCCATCATTAGGAACAAAAATTTGTTGACCATTGCTGGGTTTGAAACCAGACATACATGTGCAGTAATAACTTCCCTCTGTGTTTGTGCAATTGGCATGCTCTCCACAAGGCTGAGTAGCATTTTCACACTCATTATCATCTGCAAGACAAATTATGGAAAAATATATTTACATTTGATGATTGAAGAAAGCAGTTTTCTATAAGCTTAATTTGGCTCTGGTATTTCACTTGCATAAATCTTGAATGCTGAGCTGGCAGTCTTGGTTTTTGTCTATAGAGTTTTCCCATTGCCAAGGAAGTAATCAGGTGTTCAGCAGCACTCATCTGCCCTCATCCTGTGTGAATCAACAAGTGAGAGATCAGTGGGATGCTGAAATGAATGGTTTAATTGGATATACACTTGGAATAGAGGACTGAGACAAGTGTGTGTTCTGCCATGGCTGTAATTGATAATATTTTTTTTCCTATCCAAAAATCTACAGGTAGAAGCTCGCTCTGAGGATGTGTCTGGGAATTCTGAATTATAAAAAACAGAGGTCAAAAGGCTATAAAGAAATCACCCCTTAATTCTCTGACATCAAAGCAAAACCTCTATAGCTAAATGCACATTTTTTATGGCCTGTTTTAAAACACCTTCTGTGGTATCTCTCAGCATTACTGTAAAAACAGACTTACAAATTCATCCTGCTGACTGGCCTGAGTCTTCAAGTATATTGTTTTTTCTTAGTTATCCCAAAGGTCTCAACAAAGAGATCAGCAAGATTCATGTCTTGAGCCTTTCCTCTTAGCAATTGCTCTGCGAGTCATAATTTTTGTACCTGAAAATTCACATGAGCAATTTTACAGGGCTAACCCCAGGCCTCCAATGACACAGTGAAAAGGAGTGATATACACAAGTCTGAGACTGTCATTATGAGCATGAGGATCCAGCAATCTTAATCAAAGGTCAAACAAAATCATGAACTCATGCTTTGAACTCCATAGTTGATCTCCTGCAATGACTCAATAAAACCATTTCCTATCCAAAATCTTCCAAGGTTTCTATTTTCTATTGAATAATTTTCAAACCAAACTTGAAAAAAATTTCAAAAGTTTTCTTTTTCAGGCCCACTACTTATTAAACTGAGAAAAACACTCACAATACTGATAAATCCATCTTTCCAGTAGCCCATTTTTTTGAAGTACCCCAAAACTCTGAAACAAAAAATCAATGAAAGTCTCCCAAAGAAGGTGGCACTCTTGAGTGGAATTCTCTATTTTCTACATAATGAGAAAGGAAAAGAGTTAAAGACTTTCTGAAATGTACTGGGATTTTGTTCCTGTTCTCAAGCAAAAGGTACTCACAACATGATGAATGACAGGAAAGAATTCTAACAGGGAGAGAAATAACAATTTATTGCAGAAGAGAAATGATTTAGGAGCATGACAGGGAGAAGAAATATGATTTCAGAAAAGACACCCAAGGATGAGCTTTAGAAAGGTGTTCCTGCTTCCTGATGGTCAGTGTTCTCATAAGCTGTTTACAGAGATAGGATGCAGATAAGGAAAGTGGCACGCAAGCTGGGGCAGTGACAAGATTAAAGTACAGCAAGAGCCACAAAGCCTTGCAGGAATACATTTCTGGAATAAAACTTCATCACGACCCCCAGCATAACTCAAACAGGAAACATTTTGATATTTGAAGTCTGACATGATTTTCAATGTGACTCAGTTGACTCAGACATGCAAATATCAATTCAGAGCTGCAGTTTTCCTCAGGGGAATTTGGGTCAACAGTATCAAATGGATTATGCTCATTAAAACTAAAATGTAATGTAATTTAATGAGGAATCCAAGTATAAAAGCACTGTGCCAACACACTTCAACAATATTTATTCCACAGCCTTGGTATTCATGAGAATACAGCAGAGGATGTTTATCATTTGGATCTTAAGAATGCCAAAATAAAACCTAATTAGTATAAGTGGAATTATGATAGGGAGGAAAAAGTGTGATGTTGATCCCAGTTCAAAAAAAAAGCATGAGAATATGAAAAAAAATCTGGTTTGTCATGTAGCATTGCAGAGACCAGGTCCCAGAAAACTTTGCAACCTTAATTACAGGGTCCACTTCTAATGTATTTTGTGTGTGTCTGACTCCTTTGCATCCCAAATTTGCCTAGCATTTAGTGACAACAAAAAAAGAGTGGAATACCCTATTACAGTTAGTTGTAAAATTAATTTGTTCTTGGGAAAATATTACAGATTCTAGAAAAGAGTATGTGTTGACTTTGGAAAGCTCATGGGATTGTAGTCTTGGAAAATGAGAAGGTCGCTGATAGTGGCAGGACTAGATTTAAAGTAGAGGAATAACAGAGCTAAGGAGTCTAAAGGCTACATGCAAGAACATTTATTTTTGATTTTTTTTTCTAGGACTTCAACAGCAGTCCTTGATATCCAGCAATATTGCCTTTTTTCGGTGGTCCAAAGGATTTATAAGCAATATTAAAGTGACTCATACAGTGGTTATCAACAAATTCACTAGAATTATATCTAAATAACTTCACTGGATTATTGGTGTTTTTCCTCAATATTTATGATGTCTGCAAGGGATTTAATGGTGACTGTATGGCCTTGGTAAGCTTTCTTATTGAGAGATCTTTCAGATAATTACAGGAACATTTTGAACATTGAAGAACAGCAGTAACTTACATTGCAAACACAAGAATGAATATTTTAAAGAGTTAAATTCACATGGAGCTTTCATTTCACTATTCCCATGGTCTAAAGTAATACTGACCAGACTGTGCAGGGCGATAATTTACAGGACCACATCCTGCTTGCATTGAAATTAATGACGTAAAAGTTACTGATGGAAGTAGGCTATGGAAAACTACTAGGTTAATGAGGAAGGCAAGAGAAGAAGTTTGAAAAAAACAGAAAGGATTTTCTTATACAGCCTATCAAAACATTCCTTTTTACACAAAATATTCTACAAGATAAAAAATGATGGCAAAAATAATATCGAGTTCTCTGTGTAAACAACCTGAATTTTTTATTCAGAAAGCACTCCAACGAGGACCCAGGGGCTTAAAGTAATATTCCAAATTTTACATGATTTATAATGTCATTGGATTTGTGATTTAAAAGATGTCAGGAAAAAACAATGGGATTTATAGATGAAAAAAAATATTTTCCTAACAAAATTTCCTGCCTATGCAGAAAGGATACTTTAAGTGACAGCACTCATAGAGTCCACCTGCTTTGTTGCTACCTAATTTAATTACAGCACCTGCATTTAATGCTGCACAGCTACTCACTGAACACTGCAGGCAGTATTTCGGGAATATACATTGCTTTAAAGATTTTTTGTCTCCAGTAAATTATGAAAAATTTGGAGACTTTAGAGGCACGACCAGCCAAATGACAAGGTTAATTATCATGGCTAAATGGTAATGTTACATTCAAGTCTGTTAGATACAGAAGGCATTTCCTGAATAGCTGCTCTCTCTTGAGAAATGAAGGTGGGGCCATGGAGCTGGTTGTTGGGATTGGTTGGTTTTTTTTAGGTTGCTTTCCATTTTTGGCTAGTTATTTTATTACATGGCAGTTCTATGATTTGGATTGCTCTAAAATCTCATCATTAACAATCAAAATGTAAAGAAGGTTATGCATAATTTCCAAGGGAATTTGTGTTGAGTAACTCAAAGATATGTGGGAGATATAGCAACATGTACCTGAATACTGGCAGGATGTTTCCATGCTAGAGTTGTATAATAAAATCCATTTTCCATTTTTACCTTAAAATTACAGTGAGCATGTATTTTGCTGTACATAAATGTCATAGTTAGATAGAATCAACTACTCTTATAGTAATCAATGTAATATAATCACACCTCTACTAGTCTCTTGAGAATGTATTATGGATTTTTAAAAGCAAAAAAAAAAGAAAAAAAATATGAAAAACTGATATACCCCTCTAGAGCTCCATTTTGATCTGAGCTAGTGATTCTGTTATCAAACACTTGCACTCATTAATATGACTACATTTTTGCATAGAGAGCATTAAATTATTTTACAAACTTTAAAACATACCAATACAAAAAGGAAGAATGATTTGTGGATTTTAGGGGCATGATGCACTTGGAAGCTAGAGGAATCTGATAAGATTCTAGGAGGAGATAAACAAACCTGAAACATTTCCTTTGTTGTATTCTATGTCCCTTTTAAAGTGAAAGATTTTCCATGTCATATATGGTAAATATATGGTATTTTAATAATGCATGGTTATGAAATTATAACCTACAATTGGAAAGCAGCTACAAAAGTACATAATTTGCTTTTTTTTGTGACAAGCATTGGAAAATTCTTTGAGTTATCAATTCTGGTGAGATGATTTTTGTAATACTGCTTGTGTATTTACATGAAAAATATCATGAGGAAAAATCTTTAGGTAATGGATTTATCAAACAGCTATGAAAGATTTTCATTGCACTGGGCACATCTCTGTGATAGACTTTTTGATGATATGATGACATATAATATGAAGAGTTAGTTGTGGGGTGAAACTTGTCATATTGATTCACAATCACACAGAAGTTTTTCTTGTTTTACTTTTTATAAATTTCTAAATAAATTGTTCCTCCGTTCAAGTAACAAACAAGGCGGAAATCCAAAGTTATACAGAATGATTTGTGCATTTACAGTCCTCCCCAATCCATGCAAAACGAGATTTTTGTAGAAATTAAGAGATTAAAGACACCTGACCAGAGCTTGAGTTTGTTAACCTGAGCCTCACTGGAACAAGCATAGGCCTTATGCTTGATTTTCAGTGAGTGATTTTCAGTGCTGTGATTTTCAGGAGTTTAGTGAAGCCTGATGTTACCGTGGACTACAAGCAGCTCTTACACCACAATATGTGCGCCTTCAATTTAGTGCGTTCCCGCGTGACATAAAGTTGATGCAATTAAAGCATCAACAATTAATTTTCCCCTGATCCACGCAAACCCATCTGTGGAAAGCAAGGCTGGAGGCCTCTGGGGCACACCCATCTATCAGGATGGACCCAGTATCTCCGGGACACAGCAGTGTGAGCGCTGGACAGCAGCGGGGAGGAAGGAAATGCAGCCGGGCTGGCTGGGGAATTCATTGATGCATTGCATCCGCTGCTTTCCGACAGCAGCCTCTGCTGCCAGAGCTGCTGTGGAGCCCCTGGGGGAAAGGAAAACTACCCTTCCCTAGTGTAACCCTCGTGGGAGAACAGGGCTTGAAGTGCCTCACTTAACCCCTCAAAAGCGAGGAAATGAAAGGCTTCCTGTAAAGCAAATTCCAGTGCTGCTCCCCCCGCTGTGCTCAGCCTGTCTGGAGGTCTCAGAACAGTGGGTGATTTTACATACATTACTTCTGTGCTGCAGGACTGCATCTACTGCCGTCAAAGCCCGAGTTAAGAACAGCAATACCATTAGCAACCTTGCCTTTCCTTTCTTGTGATTTGTATCCATTAATGGCAATTTAACACAATTTGTTTATGATTCTCCAAAGATTCAGCATTCGAGCTTGGTCTAAATCAGCATGAAAGAGCAGATGCTTAGAATAACCACTAGAGACTGTAGAAACTGGGCTGGAAATCTCATTTAAATATGAATTGCTTTCATAATGGGCCTGATTCATCTTTGTCCTACACCTGGGCAGGGAACCATGCAGTTGCTGCATAGGAAATCTTACTGCTGCAAGCTCTGCCTTGTTAAGATTTCACATCTCCCTGCCACCTTCAAGAGCTTTTCACAATGCCTTCTTGGGATGTTTTTGTAACTTTTTGGGAGTTTTAAAGCAGTTTTGACTTGGTGGCTCTAAAACTAGCTCCTATAAGGTCTTAGTGCTACAAACAAATATTTTCTCTCACACAGGCTATGTGTTTATGAAGGGATAATTTCAGATCAGCAGTTCTTTCATGTCTGGATGAACTAAAGGGCCTCACATCAGAAAATTCCCTTAGTCCCAATTTAAGGAACAGGATAGAACAGTCTAAGAGAGGGAGGACAGTTTCCTACATATTAAAGTCACACTCAGGTTGAGTTTCAGAGAATGGACAAGGTTTGGAGGGTTTAATATATTATCTAAACTGTTTCCCTCATCTCTTGCTGATATTTCCAGACATTATAAATTAAACATGAACAGCATTTATTATCAGGTAAATGCTAGAGATTAAATTGTCATTTTGTTTAGCCACACAGAACGTCCTGTCTTTTGAACACTTGTGAAATACCAGAAAAAAGAAATAATTTGTGATCACTCCTATGTGAAGAATCGGGTATATATTATTAAAGGTACTAATCCTTGAGTGGAAACAAACCATTTATCCAGAGAGGCATCTGCAAGAATTTGAGAACAAAAAGGAACAAGGTGCTTAAACTAGTGAAACAGAAGTAAAAGGGGGATTAAATAATTGAAGGAGAGAATAAATATTGAGTCATCCTGTCACAGTTTTCCCAACCACTTCCTCCCCTTCACCTCTGGAGAGCAGAGGCCCACATGGAGTGTATCAACATCACTCTCCCAGAAGAGACCTCATTGCTGTACTGACCAACAGAGATTCAGCAAGAAACTTCAGAGCTGCAAGGGCAGAGCATCAGCTTGGGCGTCCAAACCACAAATTAGTTATTTATTGTCTGACTGACGCCCCTTCCCTGACTGGGTCGTGAGGGTAAGGCCTGGGAGTGCTGCGAGGATTTTCTCCTGCAGGCAAAGCTTGGAGCTGGTCAGGCATCCCCTGTTGGGGAGAGCAGGGTCTCAGCAGCCTGTCAGGGTGTGGGTATTGAGCACAGCCCAAGGGGCAGCCCAGGCACAAGGGACAAGGAGCTGCCACTCATTCTTCAGGGTAGCAGAGCACGACCTCCTTCTATCTGGGGTACTCCGGGATCCCCTGCTGTCTTTCTCCCAAGAACACAGCATTAATTTACCAGCAAGGAGCTGGTCTGATGAGCTGTTAAAATGCAATGCTAAAGAAGGGGAGAGATTGTAGCAGAGTAATGTCAGAGACAGTACAGTGTGAAAAAGTCCCTGAACAGGCTGAAGATGGAGTTCCAAGGCTGGTTTTTGAGGTGAGGAGTTGTGACTGGGTGAATTATTTGGAAAACTGGTTAATAGATACCAAAGAGGAATGGATAAAAAATAATCCCAATTCCAGTTCCAGTCACATGCAGCCCCTGGTTGGTTATATTGTGAACTCAAACAACCAATGTTCCCATCAGACAGGATGTGAATAAGTGAGATGTCACTCAAATCCAAACATTTTGGTCCCATGCAAGAGATTAGACAGAAGGAAAGCAGCTTAGGAAACAGTCTGATTAAGGGGGAATAAAAACTTCCAGGCAACATTGTCCTAAATTTCAAAACAAAAAAGTATATTTAGTCAGAAAACACAACCAGGATATGCATCAGCACTTTACAGCTTGTATATGAAGTCCAGAGTGAGGCCATCATGGTGTGGGTGAGCAAGACGTGAAGAAGGTGTAACTGAGAGAAAACACAGCTTGACTGAGGCAGTGGAACATTGAGCATTATCTGATGAGCTTTATCAGACTTGCTACAAGCATGCAGCAAAGGCTGTGGGAAGAAATGGTGGTGTTCTATGTCAGGATATGGGCTTATCATCCTTCAGTCACTCAGGGCTGCATCCTGGGGTCTGGAATGTCACATGGCAGCAGCAGCACTGTGCTCCCACTGTGCCAGGCAGCTGGGGCTGGAAGCACACAAGAGCACCTGTGCTGTTCTGGGAGCCTCTGCAAAGCACAAAGGGCAGAATCAAATATTTAACATCAGTGACGCTGTGAGGTGTGTGAGCTCGTGGCACAGGTGGCACACAGTGATGGGCACAAATGAGCAAATACATGGGGCTCTGCAATGATTCATAAAATAACTGCTCAGGCACAGAGCTAGCTGGTAAAGGTAGTTTTAATTGGAGTTGATGAGATCCATTTGTTTGGGGTGGTTCATATCATACATTTGGGAGCCAGAAATTAAGACCAGGCTGCTGAGTTCCTCCCTGGAGTGGGCAGGCAGGTGTGCTTGAGCTAAAGGACCAGCTCAGGTTCATATCTAATTCTGAAGCATGCTTTCCCCTAGCTGACTTACTCCATTGCTCCTTGTGGCAGGCTCAGAAATACCAGGACTGTTTCTGCATTTCTTTCCAAGTGAATATGCTCATGTTCTGTTTAAGTGTGTGAAAGGTCTGTTTCCATAAAAGAGCCTGACCTCAAACTCACAAATGCCCAAGGAGTGGCTCCCATTAACCTACACCATTGCTATTACAGGAGCAAAGGGGCACAACCTGCCAAGAGCAGAAGTCAAGAATCAAGATCACATTGCTCTTCCTCACCCACACTGATTTAATTACAAAACCCAACCTCAACATCCTGGCAGACACCCTGTGTCAAGCTCGCTACTTCAGGATTAGACAGAATGTAATTGAGACACATCATTAGTTTCTTGCTTTGCCTCCTTCAGAAACAAGGAATTAACACAAAGTGGAGTGCAGCTGAATGGGGCTATGCTGGATTTGAACTGCTGGCAGTGTGCAGGTATATATATATTCAGGGTTATTCTGAATGCTACCAGCAAAGTGTTTTAGAAGCTTCACTGTTATTAAATTACATAATTTCCCATTTAGCTTCCATTTTTGTGGCTAGCTTGTTTGTTTTCACTGAAAAACATCCTTTAACTGAAAAGTAAAACAGGACATGCTCAATCAGAATATTTTTGCTTAAAGGAAAGTAAGCAGCACAGCAGTCCCCTGCTGAAAGGGATTTGCCGGTAGATAACCATGCCCCCTCCTGCAGAACTGAATGGAAACCCAAGTAGAAGTCCTGTTTTAGCACTGCAAATACAACTGCATTAAAAAAAAAAAACCAAAGAAAATCAGAAATACAACCAAACCCAAACCAAACTAGAGCCAGACAATATTGGCATTCTAATTTCTTGCAGATTTCCCAATGCATTTTCCATAATTCTGGTATAGAATCAGCACCATCCATGAAAGTAGATTTATCACAATGTGAGAGTGAAGTCTTGATTACATTAACTCTTTTTTCAGAGTATTTACTTATTCTCTGTACACATATCTGTCCAATACTCCAATAGCCACTGTATAATAGTATTAAGGAAAATAAGACTCAAAGTTGTTCAATTATCAATGCACCTGGTTCTTGTTATTTCCAGCACTAATTTCTCAAAACTCTGCTTGCAGAACTTTCTGAAACACAAACTCAGTATGACAGAATTTTGTGCATGTTACATCAGAACCAAAACCAAACCAAAACTCTTGTAGAGGACATAATTCTCCAGTAGCTGCAAAGAGGTTGTACATCACCATGCACCAAACATCCCTCAACAATGACCTATCAAACAGCAAGTGAAACACTAAAACAGAGGTCATGGTGAAGATGAATTCCTACATTTCACATTTCCAGACTACCTTCCTGGTCCATGAGAGGTAAATTCTGTCCTTTTACATTTCCCATTTTAGCATAATTTTTGCAAGAGAAAAGAGGAACTGAACTTACTTAGAAGGTTTTTGCTAAATCCTAAATTTAGAATCATAGCATTAAGACTTTCTTTGGACAACAAGGACAGCTAGACATGTAGAAAGCACAACTGTGCTTCTCAGTGTTCAGCTTTTGAATCAGCTACTTAAAAACAGGTAGTACATTGTGAAGCCCAGGTATCACTGTGTTACATTTTTTCCAAAGGACAAATTTATTGCAAATAATTTCCTGTAACATATCAGAAACTATATTAAGAACATTTCTTGATTTTGAGATGTGTAGATGTATGTTCCATTTTGGATTTAAAAGGCAGAACACAATAAAAGATGTGGTAAAATTTCATTGAGAGAAGTAGTAACTCAAATAACATGGAAGGCCATAAAACAGTGACTACAAAGCTGTTTTTATTTCCATTGAGGAAGAGTGTTCATTGATTTCTGAAACCACAGGCTAATTATGCTCTGAGTGGATGGAGAACCATAAGGAGTCTGGCCTGGGCATCAGACACACAGGGATCACTATTTACTTTTGTCAAACCCAACTTGCAGTACTAAAGACAGGAGTATCTTGACAAAATTGGATTGCCACTCTTCCGGAGATTAGATGAGGTGACCTAATCCTGCTCCATGAAACACTTGGACCTATATTGCTCTAAGCTAATATTAGGGTTAGGCCATTATAAGAAGATTTTACAATAGTGAATAGTGGTTTTATTTATTTTATTTTTAAAGTAAAATATTACATGTGAAATAGTCATCTTCTACAGTGGCCCACAAAGCTTTCATGTGGCTTGATGACTGTCCTTTTTATATTATCCTATTTGTGAGTTATCCCATTTAAATGTTCTGGAATTCAAGAGCTTCACTTCTGGATAATAGACTAAATCACAAAAGGAAATAATTCCAATCTATAACTGAGAAAGGCCATTAATTGCTGGAATACATCCAGTCTCCAAACCTGAAGATATCAAATATGGTCTGGCAAGGAGGAGACAATTAGGCTGAGGAATTCTACCCAGAGGGAAAACATGCCACCATTATTTCAGCCGGACTAATGACTACAACAATAACCACTGAAGTATTTCCAGCTACTGTCAATGCTGCAAGTATTTAACTCCACGGTCAAAACATCTTCACTACTGACAGTGATATTCTCAGAGACTGACCCCGGTGGATGATTTCAGAAAAAAAAATCACTATAAAATCATACAGGTTTTAATGTTGTGTACACCCCATAGCCTCCCCCCTTCTTTTTTTCTTCTGATGTGAATTAAAGCTAAGTGTAGTGATAGAAGTGGAACAGGAGGTTATAAAACTTAGGAGGAGTTAGGTCTGTGGTACTGCTTGGCTCAGTTAAAAGGTTGCAGGTATTTGGGTGAATATAATCGTTTTCCCATATAATGGCCAAATATCATCTTAGTGGAATTTGCTACTTTGAAAAGCATCTAGCTCTCCTCCTTTCTGTAGCAACCTCTTCCAAAAACCAGACTGGTCTTAAGGCCAAATTTCCTCTTTCATCTCTCCCTCCTGAAACATACAGCTTTGAAGGGATGGAACTCATGGTCTCCTCATGCCAAATGGTCTGGGTAGCTCTTTCTGGACCTTTTTTCTGAGGCATGAAACCTGGAAAATTTTAGCTTCATGTCAAACAGCAGAATGAGTTAACCTACTCAGATCTCTTCATGAATTTAGAGCGTGAGGGGAGTACATGGCATCCTAAATCAATCTAAAGAGAATTTTCCCTTGCTGACTACGCTAACAACTCTACTCTTCATTAGTTAATACATCCTAGGTTGAAATAGTCTGTTTATTCATAATCACTGTTGTCTACATGAATTTGTAATTTTCTAGTGAAGGTTTTTATTCTCAGAAACAGGGGCTGAGGACTTCATTATCCCAACGATACAAAACACTTAGTAGGCAAAAAACAAAAGTCCATTAAAAACATATCTGAGTTTGGACAGAGGTAATACTTCTACCATAAGTATTAAAGTTGAAATGCCATAAGTATTAAAGTTGAAATGAGGCACGAGTCAGAGATGAAAACATTTTTAAGTTTCTCCACCGTAATACCACCTGCCACACAAAGTGTTATTATGTCCATTTTATCCTGGGAGTACTGACAGGCGGGAGGGTGTGGATATGCTGTAAATATTCTGTGTATCTTTTGGCAATGGGAGCCAGGCTGTGTGCCACACTGCGGGGCTGCCTGAGCTCAGAGGTGTGTCCCGTCACAGGCAGTGGTGCTGCAGCAGTGCTGCCAGGTTAATTTGCCCTTTAAATCCAGTCTCTGTTAGCCTGGCCCTGGCAGCACAGCACAGCTCTGACACTGGGAGGAAAATTCCCAGTTACACAGCACAGAGAAAACACCCCTACACTGGTTAAAGTGAGGGTACAATTTACATTCTGAGATGAGAGAAAAGGAGGATTGTCATAAAGCACTGAATAAATGCACATAAAGCACAACAGATCTCCACAGACTGCCATGCTGAGGTTCCATCTGAGAGGGAGGCACTGCAGAAACTTTCACCAGTATTGTTCCCTGAGTATTACTCTGCTTCAAAGTTCTCAGTTGGAAAGGCTAAAAATTTGCTTCCTAAGAAAATCACTCAAAAATATAAAAAAGAAGCTTCCCTTCACACATTGAAATAAACCCCTCAAAGTAAGTGCCTAAACCTAAGTTCAAGCAAAAATAATCAAGATAAATATTACGATTACTGAATCAACTGAACTCGTAGAAGCCTCGGGTAGATTCCTGCAGCATGTTAAGTATCTCTGAAAACTGAGCTGTTTAATTGGAAATATGGTGAAATGCTGCAAGTTGCAGTAAAGATGGTTACTTTGTTTTCAATCTAGGAAAACCATTATATCATGTATGAAATGTTTTATTCATCAAAAGAAGTCATTGCCTTTTGTCCTCTGCACCTGCCTGTGAATGCATCAGTGCAGGCAGTTCTATAGGACAGCCTCAACTTTGCTCCAAAAGTCCTAACACAATCAACATACTGAAAATCCCAATTTTAGTTTGTTGGGAAATGTTCTTTGTGCTTGAAATTGTTGCAAATTTTACATTATTCTAAGCATTAAACATTTCACTTAGAGTAGGTTTACACCTCAAATCTAAATTCAGACTATGGACCCAAAAAGTAGTGTTTAAAAAGACATTTATTTTCAAATGGTCAAGCTATTATATAAGAAAATAATATATTAGAGCTCAAATTCTTACACCAGCTGCCTTGGCTCCAGATCAGGCCCTGTAAAGTTAACCTCCAGGACCTCCTCCAGAGACTCGCTGAAAGATCAGGGATACAGAACAGCTGGAGCCAGGGAAAAGGGCATGTTGGGGATGGGACAGCATGCCATGCTTTGGGAAGGCTGATATTTTACAGAGGGCTGACTGTTGCTCAGAGGAGTGCTTTACCAGTCCTAAAATCTACGCAGGGATTTGAGTAAGGGACGGGCATGCCTTTCCTCTTAGCTGGTGACGTCCATGTTACAGCTGCTGGAGACAACTGGCAGAGTCACCCTGCGACTTAAGGCTCAGGCAAGAAGGAAAAATTGTTTTCTAAGCAGGCTCCACTTTTAGGCCATTAAACTGCAAGATAATGATGGGTTTTTTGAGGAGCAAGAAATTCTTTAGAACTTCATTTGGTGCCTGCTCTAGCCAAAGGCTGCTGTGTTGTGATATTTTATGTTTAAACGTACCCTACTCTGACAAGCCACCAAAGTCTTTAAAGCCTTCTCATCTTTATTGCAGACAGTGCTTTGATCTCAATGCCAGAAAAGGTCAACACAAGAACTTCAGAATTAGACTTGTTTACATCCAACATAAAACACAAATAAATGAATGTGGCAAGGACATCTCAGGCAGATTAAAAAAGGCCACATTTTCCTAGTTCCACTCAAAATGTTTTTGTTTTTGCCAACCATTGTGCAAGCAATATCTTCATCAAATCCGATGAAATTCACTTATTGAGGCACTTTCCCCCTCAAAATGTTTCATCAATCATAGCCCAGAAGGGCTCTGTCATAGGATAATTGCAACTTGGCGTACCAACAAAGAGCATCCCAACATGCTCAGCTTCCTTATCTATACAATAGGCAGGGATGACAGCCATTTTATTAGCTGAGATATTGTTACCCCCATCAGATAAAATGGCATGTTTTGTTGCTTTGATGTTTTCTGTCAGCAGAGCAGAGCTGTCGTTTCCAACTGCATGTTTGGAGAATGGCTGTGGTAGCAGCCTATGTTCCCCCACAACACCCCTGCCCAAAACACCTCACAGAGTGAGTCAAGGGATGTACTAATTGCACTTTATCAGAAAGGAATGGGAAGACCAAACAGAGCTTCTGCCACAGTAATTTCTAGCCAAGCCAAGACATAATTGTGGAGTCATTTCTCGTCTGAATACTTTTCTTTGAGGGAGAAAAAAAATCACCAGAGAGTGAATTCCCTCTGAAAGCAGCCAGCTGAGAAGCCACACAGAAATGATTTCAGCCATTCCTATTCCACTGTCTCCACATACAGTATTATTAATCCACAGAATATTTAGTGAATTAAAATAACACTTGGGGTAACTACTTACCCTTAACAATTTTCCACAATAACAAAAATTATAGCACTCAGAAGAAATTTGTATCTTGCTTCCACATGCTTGGTTAGATCATGCAGACTTTGAAGGCTAACAAAAAATCTGTCATGCAGAGCAATATGCAAACCCATTTAATTTTCTATTTAAATTCTTCCTGAGAGAGTGGACTTTTCCTGAATTTCAAAACAGCAAGCCTGTTAACCAAACTCCAAAGGTGGAAAATTCTGCTTGTCGACACCAGGCTTATCTCGCTGTACCATCACTTGGGCAATAATTATATGAAGTGCTGTAGACATAATTTAATAATTCAACATTTGCCTACTGCTACTGAAGACTTCCCATCTATACTAAGCACAGGAAAGTGCTCTGGACTGTCCAGTGGACTGCATGACAAATACTTTCCACATCTTTTATGACAGCAGGGCTATAGCACGCCACTTTGTGATGAGGGGTGTTCTTGGAATGATAACAGGAACAGCACAATTAAAAGTCATTAACCCAGCAGGAAATTTCATCTTTGGTGGATACTCAGCAAGGGGTTGCCCCTGAAAACAAAGAGCAAAGTAAGAAAGTGTAGACTGTTCTGACAAACACCAGCATCTCTGCTGACCTTCACAGTTGCACACATGCCATGTGCCTCTAGAGAGTCAGGCATTTCCATCGATGCTCCATCCAACAGCCCCGACATAATGACACCTCTCTCTGCCTCATCTCCACCTCCCCCAGCCCCTAAGTAATTCCCAAATGCAAAAGGTGTGTTGCTTCCTTTACACAGCAGTGTCCTTTCCTGACTTTCCACCTCCACACACGCTCCTGAAGCCACCTCCACAACCAAAGGTTGTGAGCTGGATGCACCCTTGGTAATGTGACCTTGAGACACTCACAGATTTCATTTTCTTTTATTGACTGTCCTATAGACTGTGGGTGGAAGCCTGTGGAATCACTTAGCCTGCCTTTGTCTCAGTTCCCCATCTACCAAATCCTTCCATTTACCTTGTCTGTTTTGATTTAAACAAAATGAGCTCAAACCCTTAAAGGTCACATTTGCTTTGATAGCAATATGAACTCATTTGGTACCTTGATCTTGTTTGGGTAAGCTTAAACCACATAATGAATCTTAAGAAATGAAACAAACTGAAACTTCCTTTCAAACACTGCTCTCCAGAATGTTTTTACTTCGTGCAAAGGACGGTGCAAGATTAAGTTGCACAGTTAGAAAGGTACCTTATTACCCCATTAAAAAGGAGAGCTAAAAAGGAAATTCTGCCATGGATTTGAGTGGTTGGGAGGTTTAACCCTGGATACCCTTTTGGTATTACAGAGAAGGTACATGTTCCTCATGCTTGTCTTTAAGCCCTGTGAGCCCAGTCAACAGATGCCCTCCTTGCAGCAACCTTCTCAAGCAGACTAAACCCTGCTCTAAAGGAAAGTTCCTTCTCCTGTTGGAAAAAAAATGTTCTAACGTAGAATCTAAGGTCAAAATTGCAGGTTATGATAGTCTACTTTGAGCAGAATTTCTTGTTGTTACTTGTTATTTTTATGCATCAATGGGCACCTAAAGGCTAAACTGCTCAGTCTTTAGAAATGCCCCCAGTATATGCAATTAATACTTCTACATCATTCAGTATTGTTTTTTCTGCTTAAAGCTTTAGCTCCTGAAATCACATTAACAACGCCAATACTGAAAACTTAAACAAAAACCCCCAAAACCCAAGTATCAGCAGCTCCTAGCAACAGAAATTTTAATCTATTTTAAATGAAAGAAAGTCAAATATTTTCACGGTTCCACTTTTCTGGTTTGCAGGACAATGCATACATGAGATCTGATTCACAGATACATAACTTGGCAAAAAGGTTTTACAAATCCAGTGATCCTACTATTAATCTTATGAATTTTTTTGGTATTTCAATTTTTCAAACACACCCTGGGCACAATGCCTATCAAATCTCTTGAAAATTCATAAAATATTGAGCTAAATAATTGTGCCTCCTTGTTTTGTTGATGCATTTCTGAAAACCTCTTCAGAAGAATGTGACAGATGATTAGCAAAGAAGACAGAGACCAGCAAAAAATCAAGGCAAAGCCAATGGCAGGGAATCACTCATTTCATTACCTGTACATATTTCTTCAAACAGCAGCTTCTGACACACTTCAGTCTTGCAGCTCTGACTAACACCTGCTGACAGACTTAGCTTATACCTGTCTACCTGCTTCACAGAGAAAATAAGTGTATAAGATCCCACCTTGCTTTCTGCATTTAAAAACACGGGAGCACTTACCCTTCCTTCTTTTTTTCTTCCTTCTGCTGCTGCTCTCTGCCATGTCTGCCTATAGACTGAAACAGACTGTCAGTGGAAATCTCAGTGCTGTTTCCACTTCCTTCCCTTTTAATAGCTAGTTCAGGAGAGAGGTACTAGATTGGCATCTGGAGTATTGGGGCCCAGGAAACTACTCAGCTGCAATTGAAACCTTGTGTGTGTCAGGTGTGATGAGTTCTGAGAAAAAAAGTCAGAAACTTCCACAAATGAACAGCCACTGCCTGAATCACAGCATGGAGATCAAAGGGGCTTTTCAATGAACAAAATGCTACTTGGACATTTATCAAGGATTATTCAATTATCTAATAATGAAACCTTTAGCTAATGAAATATTTTTTGAAAAGTGGAGGGAGAAAAACAACAACAAGGACTTTGCTGAAGCAGATGTAAAACTGACACATCTGCCTCCCTCGACACCACCAAATTGGCTCTTTCAATATGTTTCATTTGTTCTCCTGCCAATTGCTGATCTCTCGTCAATTTACTTTCAGACTTGGAAGAAAATTAAATGGTTTGATGACATATTGGTATTTTATCTTTGAAATGCAAAATATGTATTTCAATGATCTTAGAAATGTTTCACTTCTTTGAAATGTTTGCAATTGTATGATGTTGGACTTGATCTCCATCTGGAACAAAAGAGTATAACTCCATCTAACTAAATGAATCTAGGCAGTTTATCACAGCTGGTGATCTTGTCCGTAGTTTTCTCATTGATTAACAAAGAATATATTATATACTTATTTGGAAATATGCAGTGTGAAAGGTGATGACACCCTATATGCTTTAGGCATGCTTGAAAATACCTGTTCTAGATGATTATCCAAAAATGCTTCCTAATAGCCTTAAATAGTCAAAATGAAATGACAGAACTGTCATCACAGCAAATCACATAGGGAAAGAAAAATGATGCCAGCATTAACTGCATCAGCCACCTGCTCTATATAGGTTATTAAAATGATGGAAACAGTATGTTGGCTGTTCCATATATGCAGGTTAAAACCCCCCGCAGGTCCAATGTTTCATAATACTAGCTGTAATTTACATGCCTGTAATTTATACAGCATTTCTCAAAATGCTGGCTGGAAAAGACTGGCTACTGACTGGGGTACTCTATTTCCTTTCTCTGTGATTACTTCCTTCTTTAATCACAACTTGAAAAAGGAATTTTGGCACCAAAAGTACTTTGACAAATGTCGTGCTCTGATTCTTGATATGGTCAGGACTGTCTTGACCCCGCCAACAATTAGTGGGGCAATCTTTATTTTGTAATGATGCCTCAAAACTCATTTCCAAAGGGTTGGGGTCCTATAAACACCTATGGGAGCTTGTGCTATGACCAGCATAGTAGCAGTCACTTTTATTCAAACGCAGCAAGAAGGAGAAAGACATGGAGGTAATGGCAATGTCCTCTTCATCAGCAGTGTTTTAGCAGGAAGGAGTCCTAAACAAATGTGCCCTGTCCTCATCCTGAGAAGCACACCAATCACCCAGCTGCAGGCAGTGCCTGAGCAGAGCTTCACCCCATCCCTCCTACCTGGCTGCTCCAGGTGCCAAGAGCAGCTCGATCCCCCTGAGCCCAGGAGAGCATCTCTGCAGCTGGGCAGGCAATGCCTCATGTGCCACTCTTGATTTCAGGTCCCTGCCCTGGGGACACCTAATATATTTTATCCAAGAATTGTTTAAAGTAAAATAATCTGTCATACAAATGAGTGGAAAGAGGCTCATTTTAGGAGCCACTGCCACTGTGACTGACCAATATAGATGAAAGTGCTCATATTTAGGCTTTCTGAACTCAAAGCAAAGGCTTTCCTCTCTTTATGCTAAGTTTACCCATCTGTAAAGCAGACACATTACAGTTTACCTAACTCAGAGAAATGAGATAATACAACTTTGGCAAAAGAAAGGCTCCATCACATTGCTTTACTAGACATAAAATGGTAATATGAATATATGATTTTAAATCAACATTAAGATAGTGTAGACTCTGGGATATTTCTGATATTGCTTTGGCTGGATAATGTAATTTATTTTCAAACAGGTTTCTAGAAGTGCTTGATATTCCACAAAGTCAGCCTGTGTTACAAGATGTACATAGCTAATCTGCTGAGAAAAGAAACCATAAACAACACTTTATTCCATATTATTTTATTCATGAGAGCATTTTCCAATTGGTGCAATCTTGAAGTATGGATTGGATCTTGGGATCACACAGCCATGCCAACACACCCCTAAGTTAGTCTGCTTTAAACATTCTTAATTTCCTGAGGAGGAAGGTGCTGCAAAATATTTAAGGCTGGCATATCTGGTTTAAAACACCCTTTTATTTTCTTTTCTTTCTTCTTTTGTTTTTGCATATTTTCATAAGGGAAAAAAATCTTGTGACACTATTACCCATACTTTCCTATGTGAGTACTCTGTGCAGGGTATTAACTATATTAGCAGTTAGTTTCCAGGGTGGAAATGACAGCATTTGCCTCTGATTGTCCCAGCACAGGAAGTATGACTCTTGGGAGCTCTCAGAACAGGCACCCACCACTGCCAGAAACAGAGCAAGATTATACTGCTTCTTGCAAGAGGAAGAGCTTCTTGCTCTTGAGCGAGATTATATTGCTTCTTTTTCTTCTTTTTTTTTCCCCCAGGAGCTGGGCTGAAATTTTTGTAATATGCATTAAGTGCCTACACATGACTTACAAATCAGCCATCACATATCTTCAGTAGTATTGTTTTCACAGGATAATCCTTGGTGATGTTCAAAGCTAAATCTGTTATCTCTTTGATGAATGCATTTTAAAGCCCAAGGAAGAACATGGGTAAGTGACACAAAGAAGAGAGTGAAGATTTGCAAGCAGTGACAAGAGTTGACAGGAAGGAAAACTGGTGTGTTTATAAGTGGCTTCTCAGAAGTCATCTCCCTCAAAAATGTAACTCTTCTTATCCACACTTGTGCAATACATATAAATTAATACAAAAGCTTCATTAGATATTATCCCTATAAATTATTTAAGAGAGGTAGATCCCAAGGTCTTGAAGACATTGGCCAGAAGATCCTGCTGGATTGGATGCTGAGAGCTCTCTCCCATGACAGTCCTGGATACTAAGCCACTGTTAAATGTCTGTCTTGACGGAGATTTATTTTGTATGTGCTTGAAACTGAACCATGTCACATATTTGGCAGGAAATGTAATCCCTTCAGAAAGAGGATTTGATCCTCAGTGTGATCTTGCCATTCTCAGGCAGGAATAGCTCTTGGTAAAGCCAGTGCAAGATCTGTCCATGTATTTCTGTTTTGAGTAAGGGACAAGTCCCAAACTTGAGGCTATGAGAGCAAAAGCTCCTGTCCCCACCAATCCACATGGCCCTGATGGCATGAGAAGAGATGTCCTGCAGATACAAACTGCACAGTGCACACACAAGATGCCTCCATCTGAATTAATCCAGAGAATTGCTGGATATTTTTGAAATTTTTTCCTAAACCTCCAAGTAGCATGTGATGCAAACAGCAGCAGAAGAATTATTATGAAGGAGACTAAGGCATGGCTCCTGGTTTGAGGAGAATCAAACAAAATCACTGAATGAATGACAGCTTAGAGATCCTCCCTTAGAGCTGACAGCTCCAGTATTCCCCCATCAAGTTGATTCCCAGTTTTGAGACTCTTTGTCTTACCCTTCTCTTTCCTTCTGTTCCACCATGGCAGCCCTCCCCTGCTATCAGCTGTGCCTTTCTGTCCCTTCCTTCTGGCTGTATGTTCTTAATGCAGCTAGTTCCACCTCTCTGCCATTCCTCATTTTCTGGTGGCACTTCTCACATGAGATTCCCATTGCTGAAGTATAGGAGTTGGGATTTCCTACTCCCTTTTCCTGAAAACCTTAGATGTGAATCTCAGCAATGGCTGAAAGTACAACATCTCTGGGATATAGCACAGCATTTGATACAGTGGCTCACAAAATCTTATTAGAAAAATATCTTATGATGTCTTGGGTAAGAGTGCTGCCATGGGGATTGCAAACTGGCTGCAGGAATGTAAACAAAGGACAGTGGGTGATGACAAAGAGCTCTGCACTGAGCTGTGGAGGGGTACCCAGTGGGCTTCCCCAGGAGCTGGTGTTAAGCCCAGTCTCATTTTACATATTTCCTAATGCTCTGGAAAAAGAGAAGAACATTCTGAGAATTAAATTCGTGGATGATACTAAATTACTAGATGCTTTCAATATCAATCAGGACAGAGTTATTCTATGGAGGGAAAGCAGAGAGGATGGGAATGGGGAGAGTCTGTGACCAGACTCAGCTATACAAATATGTGAGGAAAGATTTTATGCCCCAGCTGATAATAATGGGAGGCCACTGAAAGTCCAGCCAAAAGCAGCTGGACTGTCAAAGGCAGGAGCAGAGAAATAACAACAAAATCAGCTAGGAGGCAATTATTAGTTGTAACATTTCTCGAAAGATGCCAGATATTGTTATTTTCTAGTCTCAAGAAATTTCAAAGTTTGCAGTTTTCGAAGATTTTGTGTGGTTTCATGCTACAGAGTAGCACGTAGCAATGTAATACAGAGGCATACAGTGTCTTCATAAAACATCTAACATATATATAACATATAACATCTCTTTTCTGAGGAGAAACCAGTGGTAAAAAACTGACCATTTTCTTTGTATGATTTCTTTGCATATACTATCAACATGATGAGAACAGAAGTAGTAAAAATTGACACAGAGGCCTTTTTAGGAATTTCACTCTTCACAAGCAAAACAATACACCCAAATTGAATCTGCCAAGAGGGGTAAAAGCAAAACTTAATTCCCATAGGTCCTATGCTACAGAATCATAGAATCACCAGATAATGGTTTGTGTTGGAAGGGACCATGAAGATTTAGTTGTAACCCCTCAGCTATGAGCAGGCTTTCACTAGACCAGGCTCCTCATGAAAAATAAGATTTTTTCTAAGCACTGTGCTCTGTGTGCTATGGAAACACCTATGAAAATATGCCACTGTCCTTATCTATTATCCTTATTATATTATCCTTAGTGACAATATGTGCAGAGTGCGTAACTGCATGACACCATTCCTTAACAGCTTGTGTCATGCTCAGCATGTGTAGCTGGAGGAAGAAGGTGGAAGGGGGGGACATTCAGAGAGATGGCTTTTGTTTTTCTGAGTTACAGATGAAGGAGCCCTGCTGTCCTGGAAGGACTGAACACCTGCTTGCTCATGGAGTGGTGAATGAAAGCCCTTTTTTGCTTTCCTTGTGTGCATGACTCTTGCTGTTCTTGTAAAACTGTATTTTTTTCAACCCCCAAGTTTTCTTACTTTTATTTTTCTGATTCTCTCTCCTGCCCCACTGGGGAAAGCAAAGCAGCTGCTGTGTGGGGCTGAGTTGCTGGCTGGAGTTAGACCATGGCACACCAAAAACCTGAACATGTCAGCTAAAACAAAGGTGTCCATCAAAGATTGTACTATTCCCTACTTTCTTTCCTGACTGGTAAACACTGATATGGAAAACTAGAGCAAAATCAACCTAAGAAAGTGTATATAACACATACAAAAGTCTCTTCAGGCTGCTTTAAGTCATGGCAGAGGACGACTTCAGCAGAGGAACGAAAACCATGCCTGGCTCCAAGCACAAATCCCAAATGGTTGAGGGGCTGATAAGAGATGATTTTAATCCACCTTTTGAAATACCTATCACTGCTAGTGGCTTCTATTTTTTTCATGTAAGTATTGCCAAAGAGACTACTTAGGGAGCAAAGTTAAAAATTTCCAGGAGGAGTTTAGCTGTAGTACTTTCCAATTAAATAGAAATTTTGCTTTTACACAATGCAATTATTTGCATGACATAAAACACTAATGTGTGGATGCTTTATTTTTAAGCAAATGCTACACCTAAAAATTCTTAGGACTGGTAAGGACCAGGACCTGAATCTCATGTGATGAAAACTTGTATAGTGACTTAAAATTTAGAGAATGCCTTTCAAATATGATAAAACGTGTTTTTAATGGGTTATCCTATAATTTTATCTCTTTTCTCAAGAATTTAACACATCTTTTCAGTCAAATATTTGTAGAGACTCTTCCTTTCTCCAAAGTTTCTACAGAAGTTAAACACAAATTTGCCTGGAAAAGTTATGTTGAGCTAGTTTCTGGCAGCAATCTGGCAGCATCTTTATGTCTGCACAACATTGTGATTATCTCACAAATTCACAATACTTTAATTCTGAACCCTACTATTTTCCATAGAGGCAATATCTTCAGTGCTAGTCTGAATGCTCTGAATGTTAAGTGTCTGGCTCTGGCTGGATTCCCTACATTTTTTGTCTGTGAACACGTAGCACATGCCTCTTGATTACTACTTTTAAATTGATCTGTGTCTGCTATGAAAATATATTGCTTCATAAAAGTCTTTCAGGGTATCAGCTTCCAAATTAATGATTTTTCTCTCAAGCTCTGACTTTGAGAGCTTACAGTACAGAATCATGCAGTCCAGCTACTTGAATCAAATTGAAATCCATCCATCTGCAATTCAGATCCAAATTCTTTCAGTGCTCTTGGCTCATCTCTAGGTAAAGAGCAGCTGTTGTCCTGTTAAAGTGACTGTAAATAATTCTAACTTCAAGCTCCGACAGGGAAATGCACTGGGGACCACTCCATCCCCAGGATGTTCCTGGCCTGGGCTGGTTTCACACGGTGCTTGCACCCCTACAACACAGGTGAGGAGGGGAAAAAAGCCAGGGTTTCTTTCTCTTGCTGTTTTCTCCTTTTCATGCCAAACAGCCTGTCACCGTGCTTTTTAGGGGCCACATGTGTTTTGCAGCACAAACAGTACAGCACCAGAGGAAGAAAGGCTTGTTTACAGCAGAGGTTCAGTAAAGTGTTTAAAGGAAGAATTTTCCAGTAAAAAGAGATGGGCTCTAACTAAGAAGGAAGGTGCTTGTTAAAGCAACTCTATCAGAATAGCAGATGAATCACAATGTGATATAGCACTATTTGAAAGGATGTTTTGAATGGAGCTGTCAGTAAGTATTTTAATAGCAAGTCTTCAATTTCTGCTTTATGGGGTTTTTAACCACCAAGAAGAAAACATAAGTAACAAGGAGGGATTTAGGAATTGTTTAGTGTTTGGCTGTTCAAAGAAAGAAAAGAACCCTCCACATGTATTGCAGCTAATGAAAATTGCCATTATGGGGTTTTTTACTCCATTTGTGAATGCTAAACACTGTAATAATGCAAAGTCCTTATGATTTTCTAAATCTCCTCAATAAGGAGGATATTATCTACTTATTTAATGACCCAATCTCTAATGGCAAGGAGCTGCTACCACCAGCAGCTCCAGCTCATTCATATAGTTCCTCTCCCTAATTAAAAGGTCTTTACAGTTAAAAATAAAGAAATAAATCAATCAAAAACCCAAACTGCCATCAGATGGTAGGAAAATAAAAGGCACTTCAGGGACAGATTTTCAATTGCTTGGCATCCACAACTGGGAGCATTCTTTTGAAACAACTCAGTCCTCCTTTAGGCACCTCAGATAGAGCCAGACAGTTCAAAAATCCTCAACACATATTCCTTTGGAAAATCCATCCCTCATTGCGGCTTTGTGTCCAAGAGCCATTGTGGCTAGCGAGACTCAATCATAAGTCACCTACCTCCCTGCTGGAGGAATGTCACCAGCATCACCCCTTCTGCAGGAAACCCTGATAAAACACCTGACTGTACTCATCTGTGCTCCTGCCTCTGCTTGCTGCTGCAGGAACAGAAGCAGCAGCTCTATTTTTACCACACTGACAGTGAAGGCAGCAATAGCCCTGCTCCTGGATTTCCCTCGCAGCTCCCAAAGCCAGGTGTCCACATTGCAGCACAGGCTCCTTACTGGCTTGAATATCAAGCTCAAAATGGGATGTGGCTGCATGGCATTCCTTGAGGGTAATGTGCCATTGCCAGGTTAAAAGTTTCCTGTAGGGTGATCAGTCTAAGGCCAAAACTTGAGTAATAATTCAAGAGCTGTTTACAGCTAATGAAAGATGCAGTAGCTTTCTCTAAGAGCCGAGAATAAAGCTCAGAGGTTTTATAGCACATCCCTCTGCTCAAACAAGAAGCATTTGGTGGTATTAACATACTACCTGTTTATTCAGTAGGAAATACAAAAAGTTCAGTTAGCAGTTTTTTTCTTCAGTCTTCAGCTGTGTAAATATTATTCCAGCCTCTCCTTTGACATCCACCTAAACCCCAGACCTTGTGTGTGCAAAATGATACAAATGGAGCTCAACACTTGTGTAACCCACTGCTGTGTCCCAACATACCTAGGACTGAGTATGTGACTTCTGTGAGACCAGTGAGGCTGTATGATGCATCCCTGAAGTGACCTCACTTTCTAAAGGCAGCTTCACTATGAGTTTCCTAGGTTTTAACAATAAATCTGAGTATGACGAAAGAGTTGTGGAATCACCATAGCAAGATTTGCATGACAACACTGAAAAAGAAGCCAAATTGTAGTTCTGCATAGTTTACAATGTGCTGTCCTGCACATTTTGTATTTTGATCTGCTCAGATCAAAAGCTGTGTTAAGTTTTAGAAACTTCTCCTCATCTCTGCTTTTGAGTCACTTTTGAAGGCTGTTTGCCTTTCCCATTTTCTCTGTGGTAGCTAAGGAGATGAAAGTCTTTCTGTATGCACCAGATATCCCTGACACAATGGGAGAGAAATATTGATATTTTTTATATTGCACAGTGGGTCATATTTATGAATTGATGCATGCTTCATCATAGCTCTAAATAATGGAACATTTTGGATAGGAACAAAGGGCCTGAAACTGTCTGTCTGAGTATCTCCCTCTTTCCTCTCCCTTCTGAACTCCTTACAGACTGATTTTGGAAAGGTAGAACTTCCTTGGGATCAATGTTCCCCATGAAAATGATTTATTCAAGAGAAAAAGTAAGGCAAAGCCTTCATTGTAATACAATTTTCCACCTACTCCTTTCTCATCACCACAAGCTAAAAATGCAGGACTCAGAGCTCCTATTCGGGCCTGCAGAGCTTAACTGAATTTCTCTTTCAGCCCATGACAACACCCTGAAGCTTCTCTGGAGTTTCTTTAGGGCCTCTGGTGTTACAGGGATCAGAGGTGAAGACTGTCATGGGATGCAGAGATTATTGCTGCAATATCTCCCTTGCCTGCCATCACACTCTGTGAGCCAAGCCTGGGTTACCCTCAGCCCTTCTGAGCTTTGGGGGTACCCAAAACTCACTGGAACATTAGGAGGGCAGTGAAGATGTCTGTGCTCTGTCCTAGCTGGGGATTGAGCATGACAGGACAGGACAGTGGCTGTGGGAGCAGACCCACAGCTCATCTGCACAGATGGGGCAGAGGGAAGCAGTGGTCTCCCAGTGTAGGATGAATTCACCTTTTCTCTTCGTCTCCCACTGGTAAAATTCTGGCGATAAAATCTGCAATACCTCAGTCTAATTTCACATTTTTTAAAAATTGAGATTCAGGCACTTTGCAACAAATAAAAAGTAAATATATAAACATGCAAGTCACCCTCCAAGCTTATGTTCTCCCTCACTGTAACTTATGTAGATTGCTGCCTATGTGCCTAGCTTTCATTACAATAAAACATAAAAGCCAGTGCATATCCTGAAGAACTGTTTTTCTTTATTGCAACACCATTACATGAAGCCTAGTAACATAAACAAAGATTAGACTTGGCTGTTTTGAACAAATAACCATTTATTGTCAAGGCTTTTCAGGAGCTTTCATTTTCCTTTTTGAAAAATAAGATCCTGTGCCAACCTAGCAAATGTGTAACATTAAATAATAAGCAAAATAATGGGACACCCTACCACACCATTATTTAGACAATCTCATAGTGTCACAGTTGTACATGTCCAAGCTAAGGCAGAAACCCAGTTAAATGAAGCATATTCAACCAAACCCCTACAAACAGAGTCCCTTGGGACATGGCTGCTGTTCCTCAGCGCTGCAACCAGCCCTTGGAGCAGGAGAATGCACAGGAGGAGCCATCCAGGGGCAGAGGGCTCCATGCCATGGAAGAGCACACCCAGGACACAGCCAGAGAACCTTTTCCCTGTTTCCTGTCCCGGCACAGGGGCACAGAGCACAGGACAGAGGTGTCTCACCCCAAGGAGCAGCCAGGGTTGTGGCGGGCAGGTGGAAGGAGACCCCCCTGCACTTCACTGTGTCTGCTCCAGCTGTGGCACCACAGCTGCTGGGCCTCTGGCCTCTGGCTCTCCCTGAACGTTAATGGCACCAGAATTCTCCATTTTAAAGTAATCGTGAATCTCCTAAGCCCGGCCAGAAGTAATCACACAAGCAGCTATCCCTTAGACAATGAGCAGAGATTATTCAGCTTCCTTGTACCCCAGTGAAACATCAGCTTCCTTCCTGGCCCTGATTGGGGCTGTGATTAACCACGCAGTTCAAGGTGAAAGGAGAATGCAGCTCCAGGCATGTATGGCTTCCTTTAACCTCAGCAAAACACCGTGCCAGATATTTCAATTAGTGTGCACCAAGGTCACAAAATCAATTTCTTATCGCCGAAAAACACACATACTGTAAATTTCATTTTCAAGCCATAATCTCTAAATTAAATCTGTGTACCTAAAAAATATACAGTGCAAAATTGCAGTCCTTCAGCCCCCTACCTCTCCTGCAGCCCAGCAGCATTTTCACAAACATCACCTGGCTTTGTGCTCTATATTTAGAGCACAATGTTTGGTTAGATTCTAATCTTCTTGGAGAACGTCATTATCTCTTTCTTTGGCAAATAGAGGTCCAAAGTGTCAATTACCTTCTTAAACTCTTTCATACACACAGGGCTGAGCTGGGTTTGATATTCGCTCTGCCAGCAGCTCAGTCGACAATTTTTCACAGTCATACACAGAAAAATTGTGCACCAGCATATCATCTTAGATAAATTACACATTTCAAATGTGGTTACATACAACTTCACCACTCCTGGCCAGCATGTTTTGGCAGAAGAAAATAAAAAACAACAATTAAAAACAAGGCACAAAAAAAATCCCAAAGAAAACACTTTTCTGCAATTGAGCTCTATGGGTTAGAGAATTCATAGAGTTCATAGTTTATAGAGTTACAGAGAAAAAAGTAAAATGAATATAGGAGATTAGTGAGCTATTATTACATGTAAATCAGTGGAGCTGTGCAGAACTGACATCATCTCATGTGTGTAATTCCTGATGATGCATCCCTTGTTTTGTGGGTGACACTGACTTCAGAGCCCAAAGGCAGTTGCACAATCTGATGGCTGCAGCAGCCTCTGCCATGGGCAAGCCTAGGCTGAGAAGTCTCAAGGAAATGGAATTTATGGAAGCAATTTCTTTACAATAAATCCTGTTCTTCCCTTAACAAAAACTAAGTTTGACTATACAGCCACAGAATGAGTAAAACTGACAATTTTGAGATTACCTTACTTTTTTTTCCATGGAAAATTCCGCTTTTATTCACATGCCTACTTATACACAGGTCCCTGTGTGCATGGTTGTGCGCATTTAATACACATGTATGAGTATACATGTTCAGGAAATACTTTTCATCCTTTTACTTGAAAACAGCAAGTGAGAAGAACATATTGTTACCGTTGGACCTCCTGGGACTACTTCAGATGTCAGAGACACAGGAAGGGAATCATATCTCTGGTAAACACAAAGTAAGCAAACGCTGAAATAACAAGTTTATAGCTCCTTAAATGAGTTTTCCCACATCCTCTGAACATGTAACATATTGATTCTTAGTACCATAAAGCAGGATGAAAGGAGTATTTTCTCAAGAAAGGAAATTAGCGTTATTTGGCAAGGGTTAAAACACATTTTGAATTAAACAAGTAAGAAACCATCCAAGTGCAGATAATCAGCCTAAAAGTTTGGGTAAATTTTTGAGAGAGACAAATTACTCTTTTCTACCTCATCATCTACACACACTTTAAAAACTTCTTTTAGATGCAAACAGGACTAATTTAAAAGAGAGTCTGGTTGTGATTAAAGATATAACAAGAGGAAGTTTTTTTTCTTTCTGGTTCTTTAAAAAATGCATTACTGTATTTTAGTCATGCTCAAAGTACCATTTCAAAAAAATGTAAACAAAACACATAAAAGAAATAGAGAGATTTTTTTTTATTATTTTTTTGGCTGAAATCTGAGAATGTAATGAATCTATCTAAAAAGTCCCTAAAATGGACTTTGTCCGGGGCTTCTAAAAGTTAGGTCAATCTTAAAAATAGTTATTGTGGGCTGTGTCTTTGGCCCAGGTGAACTGTGTTTTCTGGCAGCAGGAAGAAGATCTTAACTCTCTGAAGATCCTCTGTCTCTCATTTGAGTGGGAAACTGGGAGTGATTTCTTCATTTTTGGAATTGACATTTTGGATGCATAAAACGCTTTGAGTCAAAATTTGATGGACTCAGCTATCACCAAAGGGGTATCAGGGACAGCCAAAGGTGGTCAGGAGGCATGAAAAGACACTTTATTATTAGAAATCTACAGTTCCTATAGAAACAATGGTGGACCTAAGACCTGTTTGGCCTTTAGGAATCTTCTCTCCCACTATTGGTGAACTATGAATATCACACCCTGGAGAACCATAGCTATAAACAGTGGTTGCAGAAAGACAGATAATAATCGTTTGAATTCTTTCCTCTAAGTTTCCCACAGCTCCTACACAGCTTCCCAGGATTTTCCTGGGAGAACCATGTCACTCTCTGTGATTCCACACTCAGCCATTTACAGAGGTAAGACAATCGGAGTAAGACAGACACCTCCACCATGCCTTATTCAGCAGGGTTGTATTGTTACTCCAGACATCCTGCACTGCTTTCTTCCTGACTCACTTTCTCATGCATCACCAGGCGCTGCTGTAACACATGCTCCCCTTTCAAATTCCTGACCTACTCTTAAAAAATTCAGCTAAAAACTAATTTGAATATAGCTGTAAAAATAAATTCAAGGCTACAGAAGCTGTTTTGACTAATACTGTTAGCCAAGGGTATGGTTATTTTCAGGAACATAAACATAACTCCATCCTTTGTGTCTGGAAGGCAACCATACAACAGCTGGTTAGTCCCCAGCAGCCCATGGACATCACAGCCATCAAGCCCTTCCCAAATTCACAGAAAGTGTGACATCTTGCACATGAAAAGGAAAAAGACATACATAAAGCCATAGGTCCCCGAATGGCCAGGAGCCTGCCATGTTAACATTAACATCAGCACTTTCCTAGGCAGGTGGACTGTTATGCGCCAGAAAATCAAATCCTCCCAGTTAATTTATCCAGACTTTTCAATTCCGTGATCTGCCTACAGGTTTAATCTGGAATGTGAAATCAAGATACCTCAGCTGGGTAACATCTCACAGCTCAGCAGGCAATCTCTGCACTTCATGGAAAGTAAAAAACCATTCAGCTGCATCATTACCAAAGAAGACACAAAGGAAGAAAACCGTCTGGCCCCTGAAGAGGAACCCTGAAACCATGGGCTAAGTTAAATATTATACCTAAATATGTAACAAACAGAATGATGCCTCCCGACAAATCTTAGGATCACCAAAATGCCCAACACCTAAATCTCCAGTAGGAATTCTGAATTAAAAGGTGATTCCTGCTTCTTCCCTGAAACCATGTAAAAGCTCCAGCAGAATACAGAGGCAAAGAAGAAGAGATTGGGAGGTGCAGGAGGAGAAGGGGAAAGGAAAAAGGGCAAGGAGCATGTCAAAAGGGCTGGGAATCAGCGATCTTCTTTGGCCCCCTGTATAGCACATCCCAAGTTTTCCAAGCTGTCACACGCTGAGTTGAGCCCTGTTAGTGCTTGGCTAAGGCATATCTTTCTCCTGCTGTGCTATGTTAGAGCAGCTGCAATTTGCCTTTTTATAGCTTGTGGTAACTGATAGCAGTGAAATGAATTTAGGAAATGTGTGGATTGGATCTTCCATATCAGTGATTTCAGACTATTTGGTAAACACAGAAGTGACATCCAGTGATATATGCCTGCAGTTAAAAAAAAAAAAATCTCCTTTGGTGAATCAACATTTGAATTAAATAATTTTCTATTGATGAACAATTTTGGATAGAATAAAATGATTACACACAGTGGTTGTACAAGGACATTTTAATTTGAAAGCAAAAATTCCCTCCATAAAAACTATAGACAAATTGGGTACTGCAGAATAGCAACAATGACACCAGTGAATCCAAACAAATTCAGTGATTGCAATAAAAGTCAATGCTGGGACTCAGCAGCATCATGTTAGGACAAGGAACTGAGGTCTCACAAGAAAACTTCTTTTTATAGACAGCAAAAGCCAGAGACTTGGTATTTTGACCCTCCATAAAGCAAGAAAATATGTTTGTGTTCAGATATTGAGCATGCTTTCAATTTGATTCAGCTGGATTTACACAAATTGCCCTGTGTTCTAACAGGGATTCTGTATTTTGATACAAAATACCACTTTGCACTGATGTACTTTTTACCTCTGTAAAATGATAAATCCTCCTACAGTGCACTTCAGAAACAGTTACTGCCTTGCCCCAGTAGAAAATTTCTCTGACAGCCTAAGTCCTTGCTCAATATTTCTGGAAGAGCTGTAACTATTTTACAAGTAACACTGATTAATCTTGCAGTATAATTTGCAAGTGACATTTACAAGGGAATATTGTGTAGGGATATCTGGGAGGGATATTGTGTTCAGGCTTTTCCTGCTTGCCTGCCTACCCTCCTGGAACAAACAGCGCTGCTTCATTTTCCTTCCGTATTTTACAAAGTTAAAGTAAACACTGTGATCACACTGTTTACTTTAATTTCCTGCAGTGTGCCAGCAAAGCAGCAAATTGGCAGTCAGCAATCAAGAAGCAGCCAGCATTTGAAACAGCAGAGCTGCTTAGGAAAGCATCACTGATGCCAACTCATTTTCCCCTTTGTTTTAAAAATAAAATATTGGCTTCTATGAAGTTTTACTTCTACCCTTATCTTTTCAAAAGGATCAAAAATTTTGTTAGTTTCCTTTAATTTTCTTTCAGAAGAAAGCTGGAATTATGAACAACACCTAATTTATATGTCCAACTCTTCTTACACAAATGGCAAATATATACTATTTATCTGTAAAAAATCCGTGGCATTTTTGCATGAGAGGAAGTTAACTTGTCTATAAATCAGTTGTTTCTGGGTATATCTTTATTTTTTTTTTGCCAAGAGTTTTAGCCCATGTTATTTCAATTATGTGTATGATATTGTGAAGCTAAAGCCTTGTGAATTACAAGCAGAATACACATCTGCCCAAGAGCAGCCCTAAAAAGCAAATAGATGTACTATCAGAGGTCATTCTCTCTTATTTAATACTACATAAAGCAAGGAATATAAATACAAAAGAAGAGGTAAGGAGACTGGGATAGTATTTTTTACCTCAGAGGTGTAAAACTTGACAAGGTGACTCATTTATGGCTTTCTGGAAGATACTGTACAGAGGGAATTTATTGCACTGTAAGTTATAATTCCAGTATATAAAAGAGGCCAGATACCACAATCAGTTATTCTCCTGACTATGTGCATTCCTGCATATATTCTTGCTGAAGACAATGAGATTATGAAGAGGATTAGCTTTTTGTTAGAGTGGCCAAAGTATGCCTTCAGAAAGTCCAAAACATGACCTAATTTAAAGTGGTTGAAACCTTGTGGGAAAGATTGTAAAAGGATAATTATTTTAAAAGCCATGACTTTGACACCAGGAAATTAAATTCATATCTATGTGTCTTTATCTATACACAGCAAATCCAATAATCTTGAGCTCTCTGCAGTCACTTAGCCAGCTGGCAAAGGGAGCAAAGTCAAAACTAACAAACCCCATTCCTAAGGTATGTTGACATCAGTGATTCATGATTCATCAATAATGGTGCTAGGAAATAAATGTAAGAGGACATTATTGCCTTTTGCAGCACAGAAAACTCAAGGGAAAATGTCTAAGTGTGTCACAGTGAAAAGACAGGGCTAGCAAAGAAATAACTTTTACAAGTATTTAAGAGGTGTTACAAGTAAGTGAAAGTAGAGAAACAAATGTAAACCTTTCGCTGTAAGAATGTACCTATAAATAAAAATGAAGAGTTTCTCAGCCATGAAAGCTTAAGAGGACTAACCTGAAAACTAAGATTTTCTGTTCAACATGTTTATAAGGAGGAGGAATTTGAATTGCTTGTTTCAGAATAAAGCCTCAAAACAATGACTGTTCTGGTTTAATTGTCTACCAGGATAACCACAATGAGGAAGTTGGTTCTACATTATGCAAAATTACTGATGTTGTTGACAGTAATTATGACTCTCACAGCCTATCTAAATAACAAAAAGGGCAAATATGTAAACATAATGTACTACATAGGCTCTTTCTAAAATGCCTGTATTAGCACATAATTGATGATCTCCTTTGAAGGTGACTGCGCTATCATTGTGAAAGCCTAAGATTATTAACTGAATAAAAATGGGAAGCTATCTCTAGAACAGCACACACACCTGCTGCTTTTGCCACACAGAACAGCAAGATCTCATACATCATTTAACAACTGAGGCTTTGCTTTACGTCTTCACAGCTTTAAACTATTCATGATAGGGTGTAGCCTACATTTCTAATCCTTTATAGAACATACCCAATTAAAATTCTGGTTAATTTTTTATGCTATTAGAGGACTACTGCACAATATTAGAAATGCACTGCGTTTCATACTGCCCTAGAGAAACATTGTCTCTCTTTCAGGGCCAGCAGCCACACTGCTCTGATATGAGCTTTGCTGGAGGGTAAGTGACTTTGGTGGCTGTTGAGGTATTTTACCAGAGAAAATGTTGGTCTCCAGACATGAGACTTGCTTCAAACCATTGCCACTTGACTGCAATACACCACAAGCACATCTAGTATCTTGTTTGCCTGGACTGACTTTGGAAATTTTATTTAAAAGACTGAGTTTTTAAACACGGAGTACAATTCTTAATAAACAATTAATGGATTTACAAGATTTGTGAATGCATATTTAACTGCACTGAATTTTCTTTAAGTACTCAATTAATGTTTTTACGAGTAAAAGGGAAAGTAAGAAAAAGGTATTGTATGAAAAAAAAAAAGAGCATGGAAGGCAAGATAAATTTGTCCTCACAAATTTGGATTTAATAACATTTTAATAGGTGCATGTATAATGGATGGGTTTAAGAACATCAATCATGGCAGTGAGAACAATAGGTATCCTTACTGCAAATTGATTATTCATAATTTCAGACTTTCTAGACCAGTACAGACAATGTAGTGGGTACCAGATGATGCCAGGTAAGTAAATGCTAGTTTGATTTATGCCAGGCAGTATTGTTAAAATTGACTTGTTTTTCTTCTTTCTCTGCATTATTCACAAGTGTAGGCCCTTGACTCTGCAAACATGATGTGCACTTATTATTCACACAGCTGACTTTCATGGTGCTACAATTGAACCAGTGCAAGAACAAAACCAGTGTTGTGAAGGCCATTTCTTACTTTCTTTTGTCCAGCTTGATAGACAAATAATGATTAACCCATCACAGAAAGGTTAGCATTAAATTCAAGCAATTTATTTAGAAACTACATGAAACTTGATGAAAAGAAGAGGCTGACAGAAGAGTGGTTGTTCAGACTTTAGAAGGGAAGGCAAAGGGCAAATAATAATGCTGCCTACTCTACTCAATGGGAGGTCATGAGGGCTTATGGAGGAGATGAAGCTAAACTATTATTAGACATGTACAGTGGTAAGTGCACATGGGAAGGGAAAGATACAAGCTGCAACCAGAGAAACCTCAACCAGATATCAGAAAAAACATTTTCACAATTGGTCAGACATTGAAACAAGGGCCCAGAGAGGTGCAGGTGTCATCCTTGGAGATACTCAGAATTCAGCTGGCCAAAGCCCTAAGCTGCCTGTTCTAGGTTGAACCTGCTCTGAGTGGGGAGCTGGACCAGATGACCTACAGAAGTCTCTTCTAAACTAAATTATTCTATGATTATGTGATTCCTCATTTTTTGTTGTTTTATACATCTATATTTCTCTTTAAACATTCACACCTTATAAACAAAAAAGAAGGCCTTAGAAAAAAGGCTTTTGCATTCTAAATCTTCTTTAACAAACATATTTCCAAGCACAGCGTGGCAAATAAGATACAGAACTCCAAAATACCTGTGGGCTGCTTTCCTACACTCATACCACACCAAAGGGTTACTACTAAGTAGTACCTGCTAAATTTCCCAAGATGCTTGAAACACAAAAACTGACCTGGTAAATGGTTACTTCTCCTAACTGCTTCTCAGGATATTGAAAACTGACAAGATTCATTTCAGCCTGTCTGCAGCTAGACATAACCATACCTAACAGGGAAAATAAATATTAGAGCTATTCATAGTGGAGGAAAACTCAAATACGAAGGTGGGGAAAATATCCTTTTCTTTAGCTGAAAGACAGTCATCCTAAAGTAGATTGCTTAATAGGATTTCTGGCATATTTCTCTGTAGTACAGAAATCAACACTGGCATGTCTCTGTGGCATACACACCTCCTTGTTTTCCTAGAGCAGCCCAGGAGCTGTTACTTGATGGTGACCAGCTGCTGGGAAGAGTGGCCAAGTGCTGCGTGTGTGAGGAGGGAGCTGAGGGCTGTGCAGGAGCCACCACACCAGCCCTAACTGCAGAAATACTGAGTCACAAGGGAAATTGCTGAAGGTAAATCAGCAAAGATTAGCTAGCAGCTCTCATGGAAAAGAAAAGCTGGAAAACAGGTCATACTCAACTGAGATACAAGGCAAGCTGTATCAAAAGACCGAGATGAGCACAATTTGTACAATTTCTCAGAAAATATTAAAGTTTTTGGCTTTGAAGACATATTAGCGTAGGATACTGCTGTGACATAAAGTTTAATCCTTGAGCTAGTGGGCTCTTGAGTAAGTTTTTCAAGTGAGCACATAAAGAAATGTATAGGTAAAATCTGTTTACCTTTACAGACTGTTATGCCATTTCCTGTGTATCCTTGGGAGCAGTAGCAGCCTGTTGTCCCACCCTGAACTTCACACCTGGCATCTTTGTGGCATGTCATGTTGCAGCTTGGAGAAGTGCAGCCATAGTCCAGCAGACTGGAAATCAAAACTGGAACAAAGGAAAATCAGACTTCTTTCATTATCTAAAACCTTTATTCTGAGCTCTAAAATGAGATCTGGGCCAAAGGTTTCCACAAAATGGGTGCATTCCAGTAAACATCATCACAGACTGTTGCACTGCAGGATGGGGCAAGGGCCATCAGCTACAGGGGCGTCTTTGGTAGAACCACAGATACCACAGATAAACAACTCAAATGTGTTCTTAACCAGTAAAAAATTGGTAAACAGCATAGAAGTCACTATTGATTGAGGGGGAACCATTTCAATGACTTTCAAAGCTCTCTAGTAGTTTCCAGTAAAGCCCAGGCATTCATTTGCCCTCTGAATTATGTATGGAGCAAAATCCAAACTGCCCTACATGTCCCAGGGAAAAATACCAAAGAATGTTCCCCTGATCACACTTTTTGTTCTTATAAGCACTCCCATGCTTCTGAAGCTAAAACATAGGCATGGTTTGGTAGATTAAGATGAAATATCACATATTTACATCATTATGATAGCAGGGCTTAAAAGTTATTTACAGTGTGGCAAATTATTTAAATTTAATCTCTCAAAACACCATAACTACTTTCCCATTGTATGAATGCATACAAGAAAAAAGGAATCTCTTCTTTTGAGAACACTTACAGATCACTGTACTATCACACACACCCTACAATTGGTAGATATAAGGCATTTAGCTCAGAAATGAAAGTAAGTTTTTTTAATTTGTAGTTTACAAATTGTTAGTGGGAGGACATAATGAAAGTTGCAGAACACAAAGATCATTCTGGGTGCTGTCTTTCCCTGCAGTTCTGTTTTTCCCTACCTAAATGTCATTCTGGATATTTGCTAGCCCAGTGTTACAGTTTCATTGCCGCATGAAATCTCACGGAGGTGTTGTTTTCTTGAAAAAATTAGGACTTCATGAAAAATTCAAAAGACTTAAAATTGCACACAATTTTAAAATTATTATATATAATCCAAGTCAATTTAGATATAAACAAATTTCACATTTTCTCTGTGTTTCTGAGAGGAGAGACTGTCTTCCACAGGGATTAAAACAGAAACCTGTTGATTCTGTTGTCATTTTACTGTTTTCAGCATGTGAAATCTAAAAATTTCCCAAGCAGATGGAGAGAGATAGAAGGAAAAAAACATACAAAAAAATGCACAGAAACTCACAATGTTTCTGGGGTTTTTTCGGTACCAAAGCCACAGTGAGATAAGCACTGGTGTTTGGGGTTTGGTTGTGGGATGATCCTAACCATGCAATTACCAAATCTAACAGGAGCTCTGACCAAAGCTGCAGGGATTTCCAGTCCTGTGTACCCAGCAGGTTTCAACCACCCCCAATATAATACTTTCTCCTTGTCAGATCCCACTCCCGTCTCACCTGGCACACACTCCCCAGAGACAGAGGTTTCACCTACCTAGGAATGGAAGCAGTTTCATTGGTGATGCTGTTGCTGTGCAGTGCCTGGTGCAGAGCCCCTGTGTCAGAGAAGAAAACTCCCTGCTTTAAAAGATACGACCATGTGCAAGATACGCACATAGGACCGTGGGGAGAGCGATGTCCCGGTACAGGCACGGCCCTGACTCTGCCCTCTGTGCCAAGCCTCACGCTTCCAAAAGTTCCTGAGGCTCTCAGGCAGGACAGGAAGGGTCAGGAGGGGCTGAGGAGCTGGTCTGCTGGCAAGCAGGAAGGCAGTGAGAAAGCAAAAGGGAAATGAGAGGCTGCGTCTGGCAGAGGATATCGGAGAGGATTCCGGGGTGAGGAGGTTAGGGGAGCATGGAGCTGTTTGGGAGAGTGGCTGGGGCAGGGGGAAGGTGCAGCTGGCAGGGGTGGCTGCAGCCTGCTGGCAGTGCAGGAGCAGCAGGTGGAGCAGATGAGGGAGGGTGAGGAAGAGGTGGGGGAGATCAGTGACTTGCTGGGTGTTTACGGGCTCAGAGGTAATGGTCTGCATGCTTCCTTCCACCTTTTCCTGCTGACATGAGTACATGTGAGCCCTGAGACTCATGTTTGGAATCAATCTTGGCTGACTGCTGTGGTTCTTACTGCTTCCTTCAGTTTTGAGATGGATCTTTACTGCAGTCAAGCAGTGTTGCTTTAAGGGTAATGGGATGTGAGGGAGGTACAGGAAATCACTGAACTCTGCTTTGTGAGGAAAACAAAGACATAGGCAGGGAGGAAAGAGGCAGGAAGCTCAGGAACTGAAGGAGACCAAATTTCTAGGAGTTCATGGATTGTGTAATAAGATATGTTCAATACACCATTTGGCATGTCTTTGTGTTTAACTTGAGAGCAGCTCTATTCTCATTACAGCATCCTGAAGAGACTTCAGCACGTACTTGTATCATGCATTGATATGCCAGTATTTTCTCTAATCTTGCCAGGGACAATGTGCCCACACTCATTTCCCGGCTTGCTGGAGATGATGACTCTCATGTTGAAGCACTGTAAAACTGAAGCAATGACGTGTGCCTGTCCTTATAGCTGCAACCTGAGGGATGTGCACAAACAGCCATGCTGCTGGGAGAATGGAGAATCTCTCTAAGGTAAATAAAACCCAAGAGGCTGTGGAAGGTCACTGTGACAAAATATATCATGTCTGACTAGAGGCTGGGGCTTTGGTGGGTACCTGATGGGAGAGCATCAGTCTGCTCTTGGGAATTACCTCTAGATCTGGCAACACTTTTTTCTAAAATTTTGGGAACTATTTGCTCATCACCATATTCCAGCCTCAGTGAGTAAGGCTCTACTCAGGCCAGGGAGGTGTGAGGCATGCAGGAATAGCACGTAGGTGTCTGGTTGGCACAAAATACTTCTGGAGCACCTTGGTAAACAGAGAGGAAGCTCCAGGAACCGGATGTTAATTTTTGACGAACTGCAGAGTAGTGAACAAAGGGTCCAGGTGTAGGAAGACTTTTTCCCTCCTGTTTGACTTTGTGATAGGGGGGAGGACTTAAAGGGCATGAGAGGAAGGGACTAGGAATTTGTTTGTTTTCTTAAGTTTTCCCATAATCTAATGCATGGGGCCACAGAAGAACACAAAATCAGATGACCCGAGGACAGCTTTGATCTGCACGTCCTGTCCTGTCCCGTGTGCTGGCATGTACTGTAAGCTCAGCTGGTCTGTACTAACTTACAAATCCTGCTGCTAAACTTCAGTGGAGTAATAGGGGATGGAAACCTATAATGCAGAAAATAAATGTTATTGTTCTGTGTCTTATTACTCCCCAAAATCAAGCGAAAAGATTTTGACAGGAAGCAAGAGAACAAGAAGTTACAACCTAAGATTCAGGCGTTAAGAGCTGGAAACACACTTTTACCACTCAGGGATGTACATTTCAATTTTGTCTAGACACCAGCATTCTGCAAGGAGTGTCCAGATAGGCTTGGAGAGCAATTTCATAACCCCAATGATAGTAAATTTATAGTAAAAAACTTTAACTCCTTTTCTAATTAAAGGTCTAAGGAGACAGGAGAAATTGTGGATGACTCAGAAAAATACCCCATAATCTTAATATTGGGAGGTGAATGCCTCCTTTTCTTTCTGCTGAAAAGGCACATGCTAGCACCTTTTCACTGGTCAGTGATTCAGACCTGCAAGGGGACTGTGCCAAGCAGGTGAGGACGTTTCCATCTGGAATGGGAACAACTCCCTGCTGGCACCCACAGGCACCTGGGTGACATGGAGGCAGGGCACAGGTCCAGCTGGCCAGGACTGACACCGTGCCTGGCACTGGGTGAGCAGGCAGCACATAAAGAAGAAAGATGAGGAAGAGCAGAGCAAGGACAGGAGAAGGTAGGCTAGGTCAAGAGCAACTCGGTGATAAAAGGAGCTTCGATCAGATTTAGAAGGCAATAGGGAGACAGTGAAGAAGAGGGATTTAGGAATATCTTAATGAGATCTCAATACTGGGAGCAGTGGATTACTTTTGCATTACACTGCCTTAAAAACTGGCTAATGTGAGTGTCATTTAGAGGCTGAAGACAGCAAGGTCACAATAGGAATGGATTGGAGAAGGATGGACTTGACAAAGATTTTATGGGGAGAATGAGGAGGAAAGAAGAGATTTCTGAGACATTTTGGAGATTAAACCAGAAGGATTTACTGATAATATCTATTGGCATACAGGGGCAGGAGTTAAACAAGTGGAGATGAGCAAGTGAACACATGAAAAGGAGACACTTTCAAATTTGTGCTGTCAAAAATTTCAAAAAATGCTGAGAAAAAAATATTGAGGTGTCACAAATCTGAAGTATTGATGGGTACCTGTCTTTATAGGCAGGGAAGAGGGACATGCACAAATGTGCATATTCCTGAAAGAGTGTAGAATAGGTCTAAGCTAAATAAAATGGGTACAAGAATGTGGAATGCCAGTGCTGCATAATCCATCATTAAGAAACATTAGAAATAAATGGTTTGTGGAAGTATTTCACAAGTCAGTCTTTCCATTCTTATCCATGGAGAGTAAAGCCCCAGTTCTATACTTAACTGTGTTGCTCATTTTATAAATGGGCTCATTTGTCTTTGCAAGACTGAGTTAGGAAGGCATAAGTAAATGAATATACACAGGTTAACATGCTTGACTTCAAACCACACATTTCTGATTACTGATCACTGTGATTATAACATCCTACATGTGACTGTAGAATTCTCAAGCTGGTTTTTTTTTGCTGGTGAACTGATGGGAAGACATCAGCCTGCTTTTATAAATTATTGGGTACTTTCCAAGCTTTGTATCATGAATAAACCTATTTATTCCTATCCTTGTTTTAAAGGTAATTGGAATGCTGATTGTGCAGACAATGCTGTGAAAATAACATGCACAGCTGATGGCTTTCTAGAACTCAATCATATATAGCTTTCTAAAGATAAATATAGATGAATACAGAGCACTGCTTTCATTCCAGAAACTGCCTATAGTGCCAACAAAGGAGCAAAAACTGAACAGAGCTAGCATTAGGTGTGGCTTTTAAAATGAGCAGCAGCATGATCTGCTGTTTTAAAGATATTGTTTGGTGTGATCAAATTTGGACTACTAGCTGAAAATGCAAGAAAGGATCTCACCAAACTTGCAGTTTGCCATAGGTTGCAGACCCCGCTTTCAGACTGCAACAGGTCATGCTCAAAGGAGATGGTGAGAGAATGTATCAGATTGAGAGATCCTGAATGCCCCAGGTATTGTTTGTAAATCTTCACCCTCCTTGGTGCTGAGATCCGTGTATTTTCAGCACCCTCAAATGCCAGTATCTAACACTCACAGTGTGCTCCAGCATAATCCACCCTGAATGTGCAGAACAGCCAAAGGCACGTGCATGCAACACAAGCATTTATCTCTATCACATAAGTACACACATGTATCAGTTACTGAATTGGGATAATATTTAATGCAAATAATAAAATTATGATAATTTTGATCATGATTTTTCATGCTTTGCTTTTTATTTTTTTGACAAATGACTGTTGAATCACCCTGTTCCCTGCCAAAAAGAAAATATGATATAAAACAGACAGAGGATGTACAAATGCACTCCATAAAGATTTTTCTCTGATGATTCCTTTGGTTTTTTATATCCAATTTATTTATTGGTTTCAAATCAAGTCCTATCACTTCAAAAATTTAGATGGTCTTTATAATACTTCAGAAATGTTTCATTTATCCTTGTCACTAGGACAGTTATAGAGTTTTTTCTTCTAGTCACGGAAATCTGGATACAATTGAAAATGCACTTAAATGTCAGATACAAAATAATGAATTTCCATTATTGGTTAAAATTATTTTCAAATAAAAAAATCCACGGAAAGTATTTTTCAAACACAGGCCACTCAATCACAGGGCAGCCTACCTCAGAGGGCTCTAGCTCAAAAGTAGTGTCAGCATCTGTTTTATAACTGTCTCACCTCACCTTCCTGTCTGAGTGCTTTACAAATCCTTATCATTTTATGTGCAAACATCATATTCCATCTGAGCATAAAGGGCTGAATAGATCTCTTGGGATGATGTAACTCTAGGCAATTCTGAAGCAATAAACACACAAACTCACATAAACATATGCATGCACACATCCTCCTAAATCTGCGTAGCTATGTCCATCTGAAGGAAATGGCACATTTCAGTGCTCAGAGCCAGTTCCTTTCTTCTCTTTGTTTTACCTTGGATGAAGTCATGAAATAAGGGAATTTAAAGTGAATGCAATGTTTCTGAAAGCCAGATTAACTGCCCTGAAATTGGACTCTGTTTCTGCATCTGCTGTAATACAGCAGAGATGTACAGATTGAGTATAAAGTTCCCCACAGCTAAAAGGGATAAAGTAATTCAGTTTCCATGTCTGTTTGTGTTCTCCTGGTCATGCTACAGTGAAATTGTAACAATAGTCTCATTTCTGTGGGAGAAATAGAGTGAACTCCATGAATAATTACACCACTGAAATGCCAGACTACCAGTTTCCTTTAATACACTCATTTTATCCCAGAGCAGCAGAAGCGAAGGGCTCTTACGTCTGAACCACCAGATGACCAGACTGGGTCCTACAGGCCCATGATTATATCCTTGTGTTTTTCACATGGGAGAGGAGTTCTGGCACTTCTTGTTTGCCTACTACAGAGTCCCAGAGTGGCAGTCCCTCTCCTGGCCTGTCCAGGTGTTACCCTCTCAATGCTACAGACAATCTCTCAGCAGAGCAATACCCCACAAAAGCCATCGTGAACTTTTTGTCCTCAGGTAACACTCTGAAAACTAGTTAAATTATGACATGGGTTTGGGGTCTTACCAATTAACTTCAATGCCTATTGAAGAACGACTTGATCCTAAGCAAGGATATTGGGATTTGGTCCTGCATTCCCAGGAACCTTGATGTGCCATGGGGGTGTATCTTGCAGAAATGAAGGTCAAAGGGAGCAGAGGAGGAGGTGTGACCTGCCAGATATGGCCACAGGAATGGACAGAACTATGGGCAGAATGTTGTATGCTCAGTACTGGAAAAGAAGATGCTCTTTTCCATCCTCTCAGCCCCTCACAATTCCAGATGCCCTGGATAACAGTTCATGGAAGTTCTGGCTCTCTGCTGCTGCCGTGTTCTGTCTCACTTCTCACAGTCTGGCAAGGCCAGAGCCCTCCTCCCCCTGCCCTCTTTCCTTCCTTACCCCTTCATCCTTTCTCCCAGTGACTCCTCAAGAATTTGTGCATTTCCTATCTGAGAACTCTAGCAGAAGGAAAAATACTTGAGGACCATGACAGGAAACAAAATAATACTCAGAGGAAGAAAATAATGAATGATCGTTTAAGATCGAGAGTGGAAAGTTCATCGTACGAACTGCCAAGAGTGCTTTATTTCAAACCCAAACATCTGCATTACAAACAACAATCATATAATCACTGACTTCTTGCATTATCCCTTCCCAGGCAGAAAATACTCTGTGGTGCATGGGCCAACAAACAATTATTCTGTAATATTCCTTCTCTGTGATATCATCTCCTTCCTTGAAGATTTCAGGAACATGAGAATTTGCTGGGAAGTTGAAATGTTTGGAGAAAAGTTGGCTGTAGCACACAGAGTGTGAGTGAAGTCTCTCCATTCAATGACAGATGGATACTGCTTTGAGAGAGAGCATGGACAGGAGGGACAGGTCCTCAGGCAACCCTGCTATTATCCAATTGCTTTTCTACCACACCAGTCACCTGGTAAAGCATGTTCTTCATGTGCACTGACTCCAGAAAGGGCTTTCTCTCGACTCCAGTACTGCAAAGCAGAGGGTTCATAGCAGCAGAGTTCATAGCAGCTACAGAAAAGTTCAGATTTTGTGTTTGAGCCAATGACTTAGAGCCATATTCCCCCTCACTCACACTACAGGGTCGTGTTTCTCTGGTGTTGGGGCACTAGTGGCTGAGTGCTGGCAAATTCTGTTGGACCAGTTTAAAATTAAAACCTGAAGTGTGCTGAAATGGTCAGCATACTTATACAAGCCTATAAATTCATTGCTACAACTTTCTGTCTGTCCTCTCATGCACTGGATTGTGGCGCGTCTTGAAGAAACTCAAAATATGCCCCTCACAGAGTTGCATATTTTGTATGGTGCTGGTGCTCGTGACGCTCTCTTGACTTTGAAAGTAAACTTGCAAATTTAACTTGCATCCTTCAGACACCTTCTCACATGCACTCTGTCCTTTCAGAGTTGCCTTTTATCTTAAATTAATGTAATTTTATTCCCCAAATGAGACATTAATTATAAATAAATAAATAAATAAATCTAGTAATTATTGTTTCCCAGCTTGGACTCCTTCTTATGGGTCTAGGGGTCACTATTTCTATCTTACTTTAGCCCTGCTCATGGCTGGAGTAGGACTGAAGAGATATTACTGCTCTGGACTCACACTCCTCCCTGGCTTACTGCACTTTTCCTTCCTCTCTGCTGCTGGATAGTACATCCATCCTAACCCAGAGGTTAGGGCTAATTCACACCCCATCAATAGGCACAAGAAGTTTAAATGATTTCTTACAGTGTTCATTATCTTGTACCTGTCTGCAGCGAGCTTCATCTGGTATCTTGTTAGTCACTCAGGTTTTATTAGCTCCTCCTGAAATTCCTTACTTTGCTCCTTGGTTTATATTAACTTAAATAATTGTGTATTGTCAGCAAATTTCAGCACCTTGTTATTCATTCCATTTCACATATCATTAAATATGAGTGGTGAGCAAACAGCGGAGGAAATTATTCATGAATATTCATTTAAAGTTGAAAGCAAATTCCATTTTCACAGCATTCGTGACCAGCCCTTATTCACTTTCTGCAAACAACTGAGTGCCAAAGATTTACTTGTGTAAGTGCATGCAGAAGATTCACATTTTATTCCCATATACAAATAATCCCCCCAAAAATTTCCACCCGCATGTTTCTAGACAAAATTCACACTCTGTGAGTAGAGGAGATATCTCTAGAAAGGGGACAGAATCCCAGAAGAGTATATTTGAGCATATTTGAAAGACCTACTCCTTTCTCATGCAGAGACAATCTGACACAAGGCAAGTGAGGAGAGGACTGCATTTCTGACACATCCCATTCAACATCTGCACCTGCGTTCACCCAACGCCAAGCAGAGACCTGCAGCCTTCTGCTGCCATCTGCACGGGCTCCTGACCGTATTTCCAGCTGGTCTGGCTTATGGATTGGCTGTTCCATGCATCCTGGCACTCTGGTACAGGCCTGTCTGGCATCATGGGCTCCCTACCAGTGTTGTGGTCAGCTGAGCCATTCACAGGCTGCTGGCCCTGGCCCTGCTCTGCAGCTGCACATCCAGACCAAGCTCTGGGCAGGACACTGCACCTCGTGGGTCCCTGGCCACCTTCACCATCCCCAGAAGCCTCCCTCACCCCTACAGGAGAGGTTGCACTGCATGGTTGCACCAAGCACATCTTCTCCTTTTTAAACATCGCCCTGTGCATTTCTGAAACAACATAATGAGATGTGTCATAAATGAAGACCATAAAAGAATGAGCTGTTTTTATAATAGCAGTTAAGAACCCATCCAGTCTGTTAGCGCTTGTGTTATGAGTTGCACAGCAGTGCTAACCTAGATGAAGGTTATCTTTGGAATCCTGAAGGTGCTGAAAAGAGAGGAAGAGAAGCAGGACTTGTGAATGAGGCAGGCAATCTGCAATACTGTGACACTGTGCATGAGAAACATCATTGTAGCCAAGTGACTAAATTGATTTGTCTTCCAAATGGCAAGAAGAGGTTGAATGGAGGTGGCTCGTGAGCAGTTTGATTGCCCCCATACTTTAATCCTTATTTTTTTTTAAATGGTATCAATACTCTGTTAAGTGTGCATATAAGGAAAAGAACCCCTTCAGCTGCTTCAGTAAATTCAAATCTGTGCTCCACATTTAGCTCCACGTGAACACAATGTCACACACACATACTCATGGTGGACCATTTGGCCTTTTGGGTGATCAGCCAAAATTGTTTTGAGGTCTGCTCCATACATCAGTATAATGACAAAAACAGGACAGAATGGTTTGCAGAACTTACAAAGCAGCAAGAAATATGTGCTTGCCTCAGTTGTAGGTAATCCTGCCTGTGAACACCCAGGTGTGGCAGGCATTTCCTGAAGAAACTCCTGCCTGCAAACTAAATTTAGTGGAAATTTTGCTCATGCATAGCTATAGGACTCGTTCTTTAAAAGAACAGGCATACAATAAGTCTGTTCATGAACTGCTTTCACTAGTACACTGAAGTCTTCACTTACTAAATCAGATATTTTCAGATTAAATATTTAAAACATTTTCAAAACACACTGCTGCCGTATTTATGTGGTCCAGTGAGTGCTGATTATACCATATGATACAGCTTTTTTCATAAGATTGCAGGAAAGGAGACGTGCAGATAGTCATATGCAACTTCCTTCACAGAAATGCCTGTATTTAAAATGGAAAAAGAAAGGAAATTAAAATGAGATTCCATTGTTTAGATGAAAAAGTGCAAAGGTTCATGACTAAATTAATGTAATTCTGACTTTGACCTTTGGACAAAGCATTTAAGAGCTTTCCAATAATGACATCATATTTACTTGGTGCCTATGCCTTAGTTTGCAGTTTAATTACTTAAAGAATAAACCAATTACAGATTTATAGTATATGCATTATATAGTAGATATGTTAAAACTCTTACACTCATCATAGCTGCTTTAATTAATTCAAGTCATGATATGCTGGATTTCAGCTCACAAAGCCCTTCCCTATAGCCTCATTGCCATGATCCTAGAAACATCTGGGTGCACAAATGGATGCTCGTGAGAAATTCCAGAGTGTTTGAGGGAACTACAGGGATTCAGGAGATGAATGTATACATTTGCTATTCTATATTTCACACTGTTTGTCAATCTTCATTTTTAAAAACTCTCTCCTAGGTATCTTGAATTATCTTTTATTTCAATATTTTTGAACCTCCCTATCAAGAAGAGAGTTTCCTTGGAGATTTTGAGATTCTGAGTTCACTGAGGTCAAGGGAACTATGCTGCTTTATGCAAGCTGGGGATTTAGTCTGATAGTCTCATCTTAGTGAATACAGAGAAGATTGAGTTTATCCAAACTTAAGAAAGCCACATGAATAAGTTTGTTTGAACAATTCTGTTGTATCTCCTCTGTATTTACAGTGCAATTTAGCAGGCTGAAATTAATTTTTCCTCTCTGATTATGTTTTCCACAGACACTGGAAAGGTTGATGAGTACAATATAGTTTTAAATGATGTGCCTTATTCATGCTTTTTTCTTTATGTCCCATTACTGTAGGATTTGAGTGGAACCATATGATTATAGTCTTAGGCTGTCATGCAAATGGACTAATTTTGTTCCATTTCCCATTCCCCTCACCGTCCTTGTCAATGCAAGGGATAAATCTTGCTCTGTGTTCTGTTCCTCATAGACTTGCAGGGCTGTCATCAGAGTGGATTAATCTACTGCCTGTGTTATCACAAAATTCTCTGTCCTAACAATGACTTATCACCGAATTTAAAGCTTGATATACTTTATATTCAATCTGAAGACTTAGTCTTGCAACAAAAATTGTAATGAGAGCTAAAAACGGTACAAAAATAATCCATTCTTATCACAGTCTTTGAATTGTAATTTCATGGATTTCCTTGAATACAGTTTTTTACTGAACAATAGCAAGAGAGAACATGACAGAATAACATACTTGAAATTTCAATTTTAAATGTCACCTAAATTAGGCTTCCAAATTGTTTAATTAAGTGACCATAGCTCTATTAGAAGTTATTGTCAGCACAATCTCTGTGCAAGTAGTTCCTTCGATAAAAGCCAGGGTGTGGACAAGCTATTACTCAACAGCGTATAAAAACACCACTAAAAACAATTACAATGGTGGGACTTAAACATAAAATATCACAAATTTTAGAGTTATTTCTTCCACATGTAATCCTTTAACTCCCTCCTTCATGCTTGGCTATTGCATGGTTTTTAAATTGGCATGTGGTTGTTATACATTCCTATAATTTATTCTTTTCTCAGGGTTCTCACACTGGTCTATATTGCAAGAAAAAATGTTCTTTAAAATATGTATTTATCTGTGTGCTCAAGATACTAGATGAAATTACAAATTTTTTATTATTTTTCCTTCTGATGTTAGGTATGCGAGGCCAAAAGAAACTGACTTAAGCTACTCTACATAAAAATAATGCCTTCTAAACTTTAAGCTATCTTTTTATTTTTTAGCGTATAAGATTTTTCTACATGGGAATTTCAGAATGAAGCAAAGCAGTTGGTCCAAGATTATGTTAAATGGAAGAAGGAGCTTCCACTCCACCACCTAGAGCTGATTTACAGAAATTCCTATGTTAACCATTTCATTTACAGATTCTGAGTTTTTTACTTCATAGCTGGCAATTTTGGCAAGGAACCCAGCGCAAACTTTTGGGTGTTAGCTTTGTGATTTTTCTCACCGTGCTTTATGAGATGCCTCCCACAACTGGCAGTGGGCCTGAGACTGGCTGTGTTAAACTGCCACGATGCTTTTCCCATAACTCAGCTGTGTTTTGCCAGCTCCATTTCTAAACTGCCACGAGAGCAGCCTGGAAGACACACTGCTCACTTCCAGCAGTCTTTCAAATAAACAGGATAATGCCTTGCATTGGCACTCATGCAGTCAGATGGATTTGCCCATGTAGCTTTGGAGGAGCAACATTATGATTTCAGAAGAAAGAAATCTGGAGGATGAAGTAAAAAAGCAGTGTGTGGTTTGTTGTGGTTTTGGCAGTTTTGATTTTGTGTGTGTTTTTTTGAATTTTTTTTTTAATTTGCTTTGTTTTGCTTTTCTTTGAAGGCCTCTCTCTGCAAGTGCCTTCAGAAAGTGCAACATTGCTGCTTTCCTTGGCAAGCTGTCAATGTCTGGTAGGAGGAATTCCTGGGAGAAAAAGCACTGATGAAGAATTTTATACCAGAGAAGGTGATGATCCCACCAAGATTTTTGGTGCTCATTTGAAGGTACAGATTATCCATATGAAAACCTTTTCTCCCCATAATTTAATACCCTTCATGCCTAAAATACTGAAGAAGTAAAAGCTTGAAAAGCACCAGCAACAAGTGGGGAATGTACTGGGCGTTATGGATGTCCCCTACAGACATTAAGGACATTTGGCTAGGTCTGTATCATACTGCGCTGCCCCAGGGTGACAAATGACTGCCTCAGAAATGGAAGAAGACCTGGACAATTCGCAAGATAAAGCCTGTATTGAAATGAGCATGCTAAAACACACTGTCTGTTTTGCCATGAGCTGTCCTTTATCACACACACTCCCATATATCTTGCTTTGCACCCACGGTATAAAGAATGTTTTAAAATTATTCAAATTTAAGAAGTGCTCCTACTTTGAACATTAGCCCATCAATGCAGCATTTCGGATCCATTGCTCTCTGCCTGCACTATAGCACTGATGCACAGGTCAGTCTTGGGAGTGAAATTCCAGTCCTGACTTTTACAAATTCCGCAACACATACACAGAAATGATGTGCACAGAAATGATTTGCATGAAGAGCTCTCATTGTCTGCAAGGTCATATAGTTTATGAGCGCTGTTAAAAGTCTCCTCCTGGTAAGATCTCAACATTTATGTAGAAAGATTGTTTTCCTCTCATTATGGTATCTTGGGAATTTTTCACCTTTTCTTGGGTTCCTGTTTGGCTTCAACAATTTTTAAGAAAGTTTCCAGCATGTTGGTAAGCACACTGGAAGTGTGCAGTGATAGAACATCTTGCCAAAGTGCTCTCTGTTTTCCAAGAAGGTACTAGGAGCACTGACTGAGCCTTGGTCCTCTCTTGTCTTCAGTCACTACCAGAGAATATTTTTTCCTTTGACTTGGCACAGGGAGTAGGAGCAGAAATTACCATCTCAATTTTATTTATTCCAACAACATCTTGTAGACATTTGCTTTTGTGACACCCTTCCAGATGGGACTGAGCATGCAGCTATTTGAGTCCCAGAGCTCTACAGATGTCCAGATGGAAGACTAGAGTGCACAGCAATCAGTGAGTAATTGGGTAAGTGATAGACCTACTGCAAAGCAGCATTACCTCAGCCTTAAGGAGGATTAATTACAAAAGACCTATGATGCCAATTAATTCTCTTTAAAAAGTTGTGTGTGGATTCAAGGCACTTTAAGTCAAAGAAGCTGTACTTAATTCAACATAATATGCCTACATAAATAAGCAAGTGTTGAAAGATATTAAGCACTTTATATAGCACACTAGCAAAAGTATCTGAGTCTTTTGGGTTTTTTCTGTAAAAGTATTCTGGAAACAGTAATAAACTGATCCCCCTGTCACCAGAGGTGGTCTTCCTAAAGCACAGTGTAACCTCTAGTTTTGTCTCACACATAGCACCCGGTGCTGAATACTGAACATGAAGTTTGATCCCAAAGTGCTGATAAAATACAGCTGATTTCTCAGCTTAGGCTGACAAGATTTGTTCATGCTTAAAAAAATAATGCCTCAAGTGACAAGCCCTCAAGATTTCAAAGGAACCCTTAGAGAGTTTTGTTCAATCAGAAGGTAACAGAGATGCTCTTCCTGACACATCGCTGCAGTCTCAATGGAATAAGACAGACACCAAGGAGGGGCAAATACTACTGATCAGGTTAACATGAAAACTTTTTTGCAAGCACTAATTGGAATGCAAATCTTTGTACCATAAAAAAACCGAGCTATGAATAGAGCATTGGAGTTTAATTGATTAAATCTGTCAGTTTCTAAAAAAGCCAGAGATACACGTTCTGATGTACTTGACTCCCAACAGTTTTATTAATAGCTATACGGTGCCTCAGCTTGCATAGAGATGCAGGTATAAAACACTGTATATTTTTACACTTAAGCAGATTTCCTATGAAGGCACACAGCAGAGTGTGACTCACAAGGTGAGTGTGCCTGTCAGTGGGGCTGGCTCTGCTGGCACAGCTGAACTGCAGAGCTCTGCAGCAGCAGGAGTGAGCCTGACAGTCACTGTACACCAGGCACAGGTACAGGTTTGCCATTGCTCCATGAAAGAAATGACAATAAATTGTAACAAACACAGGCTGTAAAATCAAAGAGAAAGAATAAGAGAAAAAAAAAATGAAGTCCGGCTAATCGCTGTTTAAATTTCATCACCATTTTTCCAAATTTCTGCTCTAAGAAGCTAACAAATTTATGAATCCTGCAGTGAGAGATGTGCTCCCTTTTAGATAAGTATGACAGAGTGCGTGGGTGTATGTGTGTGAGGAGGGTATCAGCCCCTCTGCTTATCACTATGCTCAAGCTTAATGCTTAACGTGACAACTTCCCCCACAGCTGCTTTCTCATTGTAACTCAAGTAGGTTAGTTTCAAAATTATATATCCAGTAAGTCACTCTACAGATGTTCACTGTCACCCTATGAATCCTCTGTCTTATTCCCTCAATGTGAAGTATATTTTTCTCAAATCCTGGACCAACATTTATCAGAACATATATCAGAACTTTTTGAAATTACTGTAATTAATTGAGAGTCTGTGAATTCCTTACCTATCCAAAGGCAAGGATAAAACCCTAAAATTAAATGCAACTAAAAATTATGGTATAAATTAAAGCCAAACTAGAATGCTTTTGTTGCTCTTCCATTGTGTCCCCAAACTTTAAAAAATAAAAAAGACTTCATGATCCTATGATCCAAAATAACAATACCCATATATACAGCATGGCACATAGTATCATGCTGTTTCATTAGTGAGACTGCTATATATGGCTTGTGTTTTATTACTGCAATAGTATTTAATAGATAGTTCTTGCCCTTTGCATTGAATATCTGGTCTCACATTGTGGCTCAAATATTTAGTCTTTAAAGAAGAGAATATGAAAAGAGGAAATAAAAAAATTAATTCAATAGGCTTATATTTCTACTCTGTGTAGAACCACATGAACCTTTTCTGATTTCCCAGCAATTCCAAAAAGTCTGAACCAGTTCCAAACCACCTGAGTAAGAATGAGAAAGCATGAACTACCTGAAAACATAAGATAGCAATTTAAAAATTAAAATAGTAAAGAAAAAAGACCTTCAAGTAGAAAAATCCTTTCAATTTGGAATACTGGAATATCAAGATATTGAATCAGAGCAAAGCACTTTGACTTCTATTTCAGTTTTTATTAAATTTCCATCAATCTCTTCTTGACCCAAATAATTCAGAAAAATTGGAATGGAGCCAAGGAAAAATTCATTGCCACCACCCAATCAGTGTTTTCCAACAAATTCGACCTACCCTTACTTTCTCCTGATACTCGGCAAGGAGATTATTTATGAATTTTTCAACTTTACTTTTTATGCTTTTCCATAGAAAAAAATAAACACAACCGGGGAAGAGGTTCCAGCATAAATATATTTGACAGCTCATGGAGAGATAACTCGCTGCTTTTAATCCTGCTGGCTAATAACAACATAAATACACCCTGCGCAGAGTGCTCCTTGTGCGGTACGAGCGCTGCGGTCGGGAGGTGTTAAATGAGGAGTGAGTGACCTGTCAGGGTGCTTTGGGGCTGGCTGGGCACGGGCTGGGTGCGGCAGCAGCGCAGCAGCAATGCCCCAAGCTGTGGTGGGGCTGTGCCACCTGGGGCTGGGGATGTGGGCAGGCTCCAGCCGAGGCTTCATGGCCAGAGCAACAGCAGCAAGAGAAGTTTGGAATGGCTGCACACTCCCAAGAGCCCATCAATGACCTGACCCAAAAAACCCCTGAGGGGTCAGGGAAGAGAAATCGCCTGGGGAGTGGAGGGCAGCAAGCAGGGCTGTCACCTGTCCTTGCTCGGTGCAGCAGAGCAGACAAAGGGCATGCAAACCTCTCCTCCCATGCAGAGGAGCTGGGCCTGAGACCTGCCGTGCAGAGTGTGCCTTTGGTCAAGATGCCCTAGCAGCCAGTTTCAGGGTTCAGGGCGTTTCAGTGGAGGAGCAGATATCGCAAATAGAGCCCTTTAATTAACACTGTACAATGTGTTTCCTATACAGGCTGACATAACTGCCTATATTTCAAGTGGTAGGTTTATGCAGGAATGGTTGGAAATGAGCAGATTTACTGCAAATACCACCATAAATAAACTTTCCTGAACCAACATCGGTAACACAAACAAATGATTATGTCTGTTGTCTGAAATGCAGCAAAAAGCAAAATTGTGGCAGGTGTGACACCTGATAGCTAAATTGAAATTTATAGAATGCATATGGCAGAACTTCGTTTTTCTTTTTCATTTAGTGATCAAAAACTAGATGACAGACAGTGCAAAATGAAAACAGATGAAATGAATTTCCGAATGGATCCTGCCAAGTTTCATTTTCTCCACAAGTTCTTGGAAAGCCCAGAACCTATTCCCATGTGCACAGCCAGAATTTGCAGATTCTGCTCTTTACCTCTTCATCCTGCCATCTGACAGTTTGCCAAGTCCTGTGTGCTGCAGAACGATTGTGAAGAGAGGTCTGTTTATTATGGTACCAAGATCATTCTGTCAGACTTGATAGCCTAATTTTTATATGGAGTATAAATAAAATATAATAATATATAAATATATATGTACACATGCACACATTAATTATAAAAGTTTTCAAAGTCACAGTCATTAAAATGCTTCCTCTGATGAAAGTAGAAAGGCTGGATAATAAACGAAGTGTAATGGAAATTTGATATGAGTTTTTAAATGTGGGCTGAGGTAAAAGGTGAACATAAGCAACAGATCCTTTTACTCGTCCGATATGAAACAAGATTCTCTGTGGAATAAGTTTCAGACAGGCATGGAGAATTTATTTTTAATCAGCTTTAAAATACAGTCTATAATAAGCATGCCCTTAGGCAGTTATACTGTGCATGCCATCATAAAAAGAAGAAAAAAAAGAGAAGAAATCTTACAATGAGGCTTAAGAAAAATGGTCAACTGGATGCTGGATTTTTTAATCTATGATTGTCTTTGCCCCTGCTGAGGATTCCTATATCATCTTTTCATCAGGAGAGTTTGGCAAAGCCACTCAGCGGGTGCTGTATGTTGGGAGCCACAAAAATCAATATAGGGAATATGAAGGCAATTTTTAAAAGCTAATGTGTGAAACATTAAAAATCCATGCAGTATAAACCATGTATAATCTTAGCTACTCCCTGGCTCAAACGGATCAAACAGCAGAAATTGTGCTATATTGCACACTAAAGTGAAATAACCTTTAAGGCTGAAGATTGATTCTTTTGGGAAAGTATTTACAATATGGTATATTAAGCACTTTGGATAGAAATAACATGCCTTCTCATAACAGGGATATACACTTGTGAAAGAAAACAACTGGACAGTGATCTCATGAGCTAAAGGAAAGGATCCAAATTTATGCCGTTTCATAAGAAAATTATTGGATAGTTTTCCTTTCAGAGCGTAACATCATTCAATTACAGCTTTTAATCAGGACATACTAGTTGCAAATTTATGTAATGTTTTCTTGGAGGCAACATATGTCATATTGCACTAAAATTATTTTGGCTAAAGCTTTATAAACCTCTTAAGCATCTAATGAGGTCCAGTGCTAGGAAAAAAAAAATTGCCTTTGGCAGAGTTTCCATGTATCAAAGATATCCCACTAAAATCGAAGTGATTGTTCTGGGGAAAAAATTGTGCAAAACACCAAAGCACGCTACAGTCTACCCCAAAGAGATGAGAGATGGGGAGTATTTCTGTCTTGGCTGGGTAGCTGGAAACATGAAGAACAGAGAGATGAGGGGACATGCCAAGGTTATGTACAAAGTCTTTGTCAAGGCAGGATCTAAATATACATCTTGAGAGTCCTAGAGGGCACAATATTGTCTCATTTTGAATCGAAGTACTCTTTCTAATTCAGTGCAATCTTCCAAAACAATTATAGCCTACAGCATATGCACAATATCATTGAAAAAAATTTGCATGTGTTTTGTATAAAATTCCCAGCACAATTATCGTCCTAGCACACTAGTATGAAATCAAGAGTAAAGAGGTAGGTAAAAGAAAACAGCAACACAGAAAGCATTGGGAAATGGAAAAAATGGAAAATCTCCACCAAACCCCAAACAGAGAGCTGAAGCAGATATTCTTACCCTCAACCCTGCTTGTCCCTGTACTGGCTGACCAGATTAAAAGGGCAAAGGAATCAAAATGTGAGCCTAATTGGAACTTGTCTCAGTTTCTGTGCAAATACCTACAAAATGTCTCCAAAGAGCTGTACTTTGCTACTTTGCCATAGGAATAACATATTCCATGGCTCCTTAATTATTTCTTTGGGACCTATGGAAGTCCCTTGTTAAAACTCTTGCTGTGATGCAAAGTCACACTTTTTATTATTTAAAATTTTTGTATTGTGAGTTTTGTATTTGAAGAATTTAAACTGGGACATTAAAAACCTTCTTCAGAACAGAAGCATATTAAGTACAGAAGAGATTTGCATAAGGCTTCTTAAGAGAGACAGCGTGATTAAAAATGCCCCTACAACGTCTAAAATACCTGCTAGCAGTCAAGAACTGAAGGAGGAAAATGAAATTCTTCAAAATATTATCAACTTCTGTGCTGTAATATTAAAGAAAAAAGAACAGAATTTTCAAAAATGTCCAGGGGAGAGAAAAACAAAAGACTGAGTAAAGTTTTTGAATAACATAGAAGGAGAAACAATCACCAAGGAGTTAGGCATGTCAAAACTCCTGTGTAAACACTTCTCTTCCTACTTACAGTAGGAATTAATCAGTAGCAAAAATGTATTGGATACAAAATCCAAAAAACCAAAGGGAAGATGTTAAACTGATCTTCAGTGGAGGGAATGTAAACATGTACTTAAGTTAACAAAGAATACTTCAGGATCTGAAGGGTTTTGCTACCTGGGGACAAGGAACTAGCAGACAAGGAACTAGCAGGGCGCATCTGACTAATTTTGCAGATCAGTCTCCACCACCCAAATATTAAAAAAAATGTAGTGCTGGAGTTTAAACAGAGAGGAAAGAATGAGTGACCAGGATATGTAAACTTTTAACCTGGCTTTTGTTCCAGGTGAAGAACCTGAAAGGATCACAGAGGAATTAATTTATGAGAACTGATGGAGTGGAAAGCATCTCAGCAGAGCCAGCTTGTGTTAGCTGAACTCAGGCTAACATCACCCATCGACTTTTTCCACACACTGAACTGGGCAAAAAGGGATGAGGTAAAATTAATCAGGACTGCAGCAAGATGTTTTGATCTAGTTGCAATCAGAAGAGCCACTGAGATAATGGAGATGAATTGCTGGCTCAAGATGATGATATGGTGGGTGGTGATTAGTTTTCAGATAGAGTATTATCAGGCTGAGTCATGGTTCAGCTCAGCCAGCGCTGTACTACATAATCTCTAGTGATTTTAAGGCAGTGATTAATTTAGTCTTGGCCAGATCTATTGTTGGAATTGGGAGCAGCAATAAATATTTTCCTAGAGTTACTGTTATATACATTAAAAGCATCTGAGGGGGATGCTGGGTATTGATGGAGCAGCAGTTATGAGCTCTTATGTCAAGGAATGGAAGAGATAGCAAGCCACAATTTATAAAACAATTTTTAAGTGTTACCTAGAAAATTATTACAAATATAGTGATAGGGGAAAAGTAGTGAGTAAAGAAGGGGAAGAATACACATAAAATGGCCATTGAAAAGGCAGTTTTCTCCTGGGATGAATACAGGGGGACATAAGCTATGCTTATTGCATAGTAATGTGTATTCAGCTCGAGCTGACTACAAAGGACCACCAAGCAGAAGCACTTGCAGTTTCTCACCACTTCCAGGAGTGTGACAAGCTGTGTGTGGTACTGTGTGGAGAATTCAGGTCAGCAGCGTTCCCAATTCAGAGAGAAGCTTCAAAGCAATTCTAAATGGCCTAAATTACATTTAGAATGCCACAAAATATGCATTTTATGTCCAGTGGATTTTTTGTAAATGACATCACAAAGGGAAAAGTGGTTCCTGAAATGGAAATTTAGCATGAAATGCAGATTTCCCTAGTCAAGATGCCATTGAGCCTCCATCTCCACAACAGTCTTACAAAGGCTCTACTTTCCCTGACAACAGCACCATTCCACACAGCCCTATTCTTTGTCCTCCACTTTAATGCCCAGGCTGGGATTTAGGGAAGAGCAAAGTACATTGCTTTGGAGATTGAAATAATTAATTTGCACTTGAGTAGGGGGAACAATCAACAGCCCTGACATTTTTACTTCTGCTCTGAGCCTCAGCTGCTTCTCCCCAGGTAGGGAACAGCCTCTGGACTCTTTGTCTTACTATTTCCCATGCTGGTCACCATTCTGGTGTTCAGGATACTCAGCTCATAAGAGAACTGATCACCTTATGAATGCTCTGTACCAGCCCTACTTTCTTACAACTGGATTGGTTTGGTGGGGGAAGAAAGATTTCAAACCCAGAAATGCTGGCAGTAGCAAAGCTTTGCTGATTTGCCTAAGTACATTCATTCAGAAATCAGTCACTCCAGTTCCAGGCCAGATCTGCTGGGATTGGAATAACAGTCTTTGTTGTTCAATGTTTTCTTGATTTTTCCTTTCTACATACCAAATTTTGTGTTCCCATACCTCTAACAGGATGTGTTTTTACTTTTTCCTGGCTCCTCTTCCTGGCAGGAAACTGGATCAGCCTCTCTGTATTTAGTGTAAAAGGAGATAAAAGAGTCATGACGGTGACTTTGGACAATATTTTGCCATTATTTATTTCACAGAATTTTCTTCTCAACAGTAGGTACTACTTCCAGAGTATTTCCCCTGCTTTTTTAGTGTCTATTCTCTGGGAAAATGAATGAAAATAATAACATTTTGGGGGGTGTCAGCCATCCTGACAAAAAAAGACAAAGAAACCAAGTTGGCTTTACTTTAGCAAATTAACCATATGCCTTATATCAGTGGGAGATGTGCCCCATTGAGAAGAAATAATCACCCCTGATTTTATGGAGATTTATGCCAGGTTGTGGGCTTGGCTTCTGGTCTGCACACACAACATTTATTGATACCTACAGGTTTGTTGGAATTGTTCCTCCATGCTTATGCTGACAGAGACCAAAGTAGATGGGAAAAAGAAGAAATATTGGTTTAGCCCTACTTTCACAGAAGGGACATATAGCATAGCATACCACAATGTGAATGCAATAATATAAACACAGTATTGCAAGACTGTGGTCCAAACACAGTGGCGTTCACATGTCTTGATACAGTTTAAAGAGGAACTTCTCCTTTTTCTATCCATTGGAATAGAGAGCACAAAGATTCTGTCCCATAAACATTTGTGCACAGGTTCAATTTTCACTACTAACAGTGATCAAACCTTCTCACTGGCCTCATCACATATTTAAAGTCGAGTATGAGACCTAAGAACTCACAGGGACAGAAATATGAGTCAGGGTTTACACGGAGAGAATTGAGGGATGCAGTTGCCAGGACGTGACAATATATCAGAAGAAAAATTGAATTCAGACCTCTGAGATCCAACTAAATCACAAGAGCACATTTCCTCTATTTAATCATTAGATAAAAAGTGAGGTTGAAGAAAAACTTCAATTTGTTGGGAAACATTTTGCCTCCATTTTGGGACCAGATTTCAAAAACAGTAGCTTTATCAAATTCAGAAGGGTAAGTGCCCATAGAAAGTGCCAGTGGGAGACTGTGATTTCACATTTGCTTGTTGTTCTTTTTTCTCCCCTAACAAGAATTCCTAAAATAATCTAAAATATCTGTTGTTTATATCTGAAGAAGACAATAGTTTAAAATATGCATACCTGTTTCTAGTGAGTTGAAAGCACAATGCAGCTATGATTTTATTGCCATATCTTTTGTTCTCTGGGTTTCTATTTCAAGAGTTTGATCAAAATTAATGTGGTTTCTCTACCCAATGGCATTTATTTTGGTTATAAGATTAGAAAAGTAAATTTGCAATAAAAGAAGAAAATAGGAAGCTGTTTTTAATGAATATTTTACACATGACTAATTAACAGAATCCCCTACAGGAATTTGGAAGTAATAAGGAATTGACTGAAAATAAATTAAAAATTAATAAAGGGGTCTCCAAACAACTTTGTTTATGAGCATTACCAGTTGCATTCTTAGTTATGAATATTTCAAGCTGCTTTACTATTCAGGATGCTTTATTCTTGGAGTGTTCATAATTTTGGAGGTGATTAGGCAAAAAAAGAAGAACAGCACAAAACAAAATGTCTGGAAATGATAAAGCCTACCTGGGGAAAACTAGCTAATGCACAAATAATGGCTTAATATCCATTGTTTTTGTCTGATAATACCTGTGGTATGATGTTCCCCTTAATCCTCATCTTCTAAATGGACGGAAAAGAACTGCTCAGTAATTCATTGAGAAAAATGAGAATCTTCTCCCAGATATTGTCTTAAGAGCTGTAGTGCTGCAGCTGTGCACAGTCAGTAATGGATGTTGGCTGAGCATGGAGAGGGCTTTGGCCTCTCTTGGGCTTTGCCCTGGGCTTGGACTCTGCCCTGGTCTTGGGCTTTGCTCTGGACTTGGGCTTTGCCCGGGACTTGGGCTTTGCCTTGGGCTTAGACTTTGCCCTGGGTTTGGGCTTTGCCTTGGGCTTAGACTGTGCCCTGGGTTTGGGCTTTGCCCTGGGTTTGGGCTTTGCCCTGGGTTGGGCTTTGCCCTGGTCTTGGGCTTTGCCCTGGGTTTGGGCTGTGCCCTGGGTTTGGCTTTGCCCTGGGTTGGGCTTTGCCCTGGGCTTGGGCTTTGCCCTGGGTTTGGGCTTTGCCCTGGGCATGGGCTTTGCCCTGGGCTTGGGCTTTGCCCTGGGCTTGGGCTTTGCCCTGGGCTTGGGCTTTGCCCTGGGTTTGGGCTTTGCCCTGGGCATGCGCTTTGCCCTGGGCTTGGGCTGCTGCAGCCCTCGATGCTGTGGTGGGAAGGGGCTGCAGCCCCAAGCTGAGCTGGGTGCCAGGCAGAGCGTGACCTGCTCAGAAGGACTCTGCTCATGGTAGAAACACGAGCACCACCCAGCTAGTCTGCTCCAATTTATCTCTGCTAAACCCATGCGTTAAAGCGCATTGCAAGATAATGGTGCAAAAAATATACCTTTGTATGTTTACAGTGTGTCTTCATTTATATCAGTATGACAGAAATATTACCTGGGGAGGGTGGAGGAGAGGGAGAAACACACAAATGGCATGTGTTCTCATATGCCTACTGTAATATTTTAGCTAGGTTAAAAGTCTTTGAAATAAAAGTGATTTAAATTCTCTGGCATTGTCTTTGATACAAAAACTGTTATAAAAATTCCTCAGAGAACTTAAGCTAAACCATCCAACACCTTTAGCTGAGGATGGTCAGAACATAAACCTGAAGAAGAGAAAAGGAAGTAAATGACCAATTCAAAATAAATAAATAGGTCCCTTCCCTGTTAGATGATCTGAGATGATCCAATCAATCTAGGTATCCTAATATCAAAGATAAATTACAGCAAAACTAGAATAAAACACAGTGGATTTTTTTTTTTTAAGCAGTAGTGCTTCCTGCTGATACCAAATATTGACAGAGAAGACACTTGGTAAGTATGTTCAGCAGTAAGGAACCAATACATTCAGTGTAATCAGTGAGACTATTTGATGGTTCCCTCAACAAGAGCTTGATGATCACTGCCCAGAACGGAATGAACAGCACAATATTTTGTCCTGCACAAATAAGAATATAATACTGCTGCTACTAGTAGTAATAAAAGATAATACATTTGGTCACATATGGAAAGAGAAGTCACACACATTAATATAGGAACTTCTAACTCTTCACTTCAGTGGCAAAGTTTCTCTGTCCAACAGAGCAAAAAGCTCTTTCCTAGCCAAGTGTTTGGGCAAGTATCATTCCCATTTTGCTTCAGTTTCAAGGAATATATGTCTCACAGAGGGCACATGTCACCAGTGTTTGATGGCTCTTTTCAAAGGCTATATCAGACAAGATGTATGTGTCTTATTCTTCTCCCCCCTGCCCAGGGAGACAGAAGAATAACAAAAGAATTCTACTATCTCCCATGGTAGTAGAAAATTACCCATAGAAAAATGAGATTAAAAAATATGAAAACTCAATCCCACCTTTTAATGCACTAATTGCTTTTACACTGTCACTACCACCTGAGAAGTTTAAGGCATCTTAAATAATAAACTAACATTTAGGGTGTGACCTCGTCTCTTGGAAAAAATCTGCAGAACTCTTGGGAATAAGGAAAATGATTGCTCCACCATCATTAAATGCAAAATCCCTTAAAGAAGAGGTAAGAACCCATTACACTTCAGGCCTGGCAGTTCTCATCATAAAATTACAAGTTTCTGTTTGGATGCATGGAGAAACTAGAACTTCTCCATCACACAGAGGAAGACCACAGGAAGACCACATATTTCTCTGATCAACAGCACAGACTAATTAATTTTGTTTTTCTTAAACAGAAATATTCCCCTGTGTCTTGCAGGACCCTAAAAAATTAACGGACAGATTTGATCTTAGGTAGACCCCAATGAAACCTGGAAAAGCACCTAAGTCTCTGAATTCCTATCTGAACATGGCAGTCTTCAGGTATCCTGTGCTAGTAATTTAAAACGACAATAGGTACTCTTGAAAAGTCAAGGAATTCTCTCTGAATGTGAAGTCACTCCCGCATTTTCAACTCTGATCTTTTTTTCCATTGCCCTTGTCTAACAATGAACCAACTAAATAAAGCTTCAAACAGTTTTTACCAATCTGTAAATGTGATGTGTTTCTTAAAAATAAGTAACTGATTACTATGATTTAGTTATCAGTAAAAGCTTTTAAATAAAACCCAAAATATATCCACATTGTAAAAAGAAATTGTAGCTTCTGACTTTTATTGATAAGGCCATTTATTAAGCACTTTGGAGCTGATTTGCTCATTTGAAGATAAGCTTCGAACAATATTTGTTGGATATTCATTCAATTCTCCACAGCCTTTGTTCATTCCCCTCTTCCTAATGGAAACATATTTTTTTTCTTTTTCTTCTTTTTTTTTTTTTTTTTTTTAAGGTAGAAAATCACCTTGTGTGTTTCAGAGTGGCCTGCAAAGACTACACTGAGACAATGGCTGACACTGAAACATCAGCAGCAGCCAGCAGACACAGGCAAGGAGCCCAACCATGGGTGGGGAGGTTTTAGAGGGAGCAGTAAGGCCGTTCTTCCCGTTGGGAAGGATTTGAGCTGTGCCTGGGAGCGCTCCGGGAGCGCGGTGCCAGCGCCAGCCTAGGCCGCGGCAGAGCCGGAGCGGCCGCGGGTGCGCCACCAACACCTGGAACAGCTGGACTCACGGGAGCTCCAGGGTTGCCAGAAAGGCTTGTGGTGAAATTCATGCATGTTTTTACAAAACCACAGCTATTCCAGCTGTGAATAGGCGAGTTGTAAATAATAGTGTGAGGTTCCAGGCCCGTTCTCCCCAGCGCGACAAGGCAGGGTGGTGGATTGCTGTGTGACTGCGGTCCTTCTTGCCCACAGGAGTGGTGAAGCCTCTCCTCCCCTCCCTGTGGCACTACAGACCATGCACAAAATTCATCACCAAATTCAGCTATGTCTTTACACAACCAGCTGCCAGACTGTAAACATTTTGAACATCAAACCTTTCAAACCATTCTACCAAAGACGAAAACTGTGCCTTCAGAAAAATAGAAAGATCGAATACAGACCCTGATTGACACTCTGCAAGAGTTTTGCTTCAAAACGAGCCCCAGAAACCAAAAGAAAAATTTGTATATATTTTTTAAGGTTTTGTTGTGCTAAATCTATAGAAAACTCTGGCAAATCTTCCTCACAAGACACACGTAACAAGTAGACATAAACCAGACTTCTCAGGTCATACTGCTTAGTTCAAGAAAACTGGAAACAAATATAACAAGAAGTGAAAAGTGAATGAAAATTTTGAAGTCTCTTATGTATAATTTCTTCAGGTTCTCATCTTACAATGAGTCTTCAGAGCAACTATAACAGGGTCTAACTCTATAATTCATATTTATAACACAGCACAAGCAAGTGAGCAGTAGAGGTAGAAGTAATTTGCACTAGTCATCGTGGAAATACTTACAAATGATGGCTCTAATGGGTACATATGATTTAAAAAAAAGAAATTATTCAATGCTGGAAAATGACATGCAAAAGAATCTTGTGAGGGCATATTAATTGTGTATACACTGAGTCACGCTCCATGGGAGAAACAAAATTCCTTCACTTAAAAAATAAAAATAAAATTAAAAAGACTAATAATGATTTGAAAGCAAAAGTCTGTCCATGTATAAAGAGCTAAAAACTATAAAAAACAGATTGAAAAATGTGTTTAACTGACATTTGTAGCATCTGTTTAATTTTCATCTTCAATTAGGAGCCAAATCCAAAGACAAGGAGTGTTTTGGCTCTGAGTCAAGTTAAATTTTTCTGGATTTAGTTAATTTTTATTAAGTGCAGTTTCAAAGCCTTTTATTTATTTATTTATCTTTTTTAATGGTTCAGTCTTTTATAGCACATCTTGCATACATGGATGAGTTTTAGATCAGGAATAAAGAAACATACATTGACATCTCCAGTAAAAGCTATAGAGATGTTATGGAACTGACATGCCTTCCTATCCTCCCCACTTCTCCCTTCCACAAACAACAGTAATTTCCAGCAGTTATTTGGACCCATTGTCTCTCCAATGCATGAAGAATTTTGAGGTCTGGGAAAAGCAATGATCAGATATAATTTAGTCTTTATTTCAGTCTCCCAGCAGAACTCTTCCTACAACAAATTGAACATAATTTCCTTTCCTATAATGAACCCAAACCAAGGTAAGTTTATGTCTTTGCAGACACCACCCTAGCTGCTATTCTTCCCCCAGATTTCCTACTTGCATGCTGTCAAGACCAGCAACTCAGGCAATTTTTGACCTGGTGGATGCTTTGCCTTCTTGTCTCCTTCTCTGAAATCTGGTCACTCTTGTGGACTCAAAATTTCTGGGAGTGCAGGTGGTGCACTGTCTCTGACCATTGCTGTTGTGGATCATATATCCCATTGGAATTATTCCAAAGTCTCATGGAGCCCTACGTGTCAAAATTCACACCCCAAAAACAAATTGGGGGGCCCATAAAAACCACTACCTGTGATCTACTTGCTACCTGAAAGCCTTGCTAATAAATCTTTAAATAAGATTTAGCTAAGATGCAGCTTTATAGGATCCTTACTTGAAAAGAAAAGGTTGTAAGATGTGAGCAAGTCCCAAGAAAGTTTTATCTTTAATGACAGTACACTGACAGGGACTGAGCTTTTTAAACCAAACCCAACTATTTGCTGTAGCTGTGAGAGCTTGAATAAGGTGTATTTTATTGCTTATTTTCCTTGCTGCATTACCCAGGGACTGTAATGTAATTTGCTGGTGCCACCTGCCCTATTCAAATATATTAAAATAAGTATTCTTTGCTGTATTCTGAAGAACATAGCCACTTTGTCCTTTGATCTCAAGCTTGTATTAAAAATCATGTTTGGATGTTTGATTTGTTTTACAGTGAGTAAGCAGGCAGTGTTTTGCAGTGAGTTTCCATAATCAGATATTCACTTCTATCAGGCACTTTTAAATAAAGTATAAAGTGTTGGCATGGAGGAAAAGTACAAAGCTATTCTAAAAGGAAGCACACTGATTAAAAATGAATAAATAAGTTCAAATAATGAAAGACTATAAAAAAAGCCTAAATCCACATTCCAATGCAGGCAATGTATGAGGATGACAACATGTTTACCTTAAGTTTCTATATAACTCTACTGACAACTACTCCCAGTAACACTGGGTAAAACACCTTTCATTCCCTTTCCCTTACATATGTGCATATTTAAATATTTGTATGTGTGTGTTATGACACATGGATACTAGTATTTCTTCTATAAATTTAACTTGGATTAAGGCCTCAACCCTGCAGCCTGGGAGACTGAATTACATCATCCCAGAGTTTTCAATGAATGGTATTTCTGTGCTCACAAGAGCTGAATCCCAGGCATTAAACTGAGGAGAGAGGTTAAGTGCTTACATCTGTCTTGCCTGGGACCCTTCTGCTTTGATACCATTTTTATCTCCTTGTAAGAGATAATTAAGCCTCAAAAACACTTTCATGGAAGACCTTTGAACATTCATGTACATCAGATCAGGGCTGGAATCTGTAGATTGCTGATCAAGACCCTTTCTCTTATAACATCAAAGTATTTCTTTTTTATTTCATGAACAGTCCTTGAAACTGCTCCTCTATCCACTAAAAAAACCATACTAGAGCCAATTAAGGTGTCATATGAAATTGATTGGGCATTAAACTGAAAAATCTATGTTTAAAGCCTTGCCTTCATGCAAGCTGGCTTTACAACTGGACTGACCTATAGCAAATAGTCAAGACCATCAGAAATGGTATAAGGGACCATTGTATAAATGGAAGCTTGCAGTCAGCCAGAAGAGTTTGCACTTCATTGATCAGCTAAGATGAGAAAAAAGATCTGTAAGTGCAAGTCTGAAAGTAAGGGGAGTTCTGACAGATCTTATTTACCTGGACCAGGAACTAAAATGCCTGGATTCTTCAATACTGTGGAGCTGAATTTAAAGATTTAGCTAACCAAAATACTACCCTAAACAATCTGTAGCCAAAACCTCAGACAAAAGAAAGGGCTCAGCATCTGTCATGAGCATTTCTGAATTAACATGTTGTAGCAAAACTGTTGTGTATTTCTCACACACACTCAAAAAAAAGAATTACTTTTTGCATGAATATCGGCCATTCCAAAGGTACACAGGTGGCATAAACGTTACACACTTTTGAACATAAATTATGTTATCAGTCCTATATAGCAGTCACAAATATATCTGGAAGAAACAGGAGAATTGAATGTAAAACCTTTACAAACAGGAGGGTTGGATTCTGGCCAGTAACATCTCTTATCCAATGCGTTATCAGGTAGAAAACTCTCCTTCCTGGTGAATGATACCCTGAGGGAGGAGGATGGCATGAAAACTGAACACTGTAAATACACTGAATGATTTCATTTATAATGGTGTATTACTAATGACTCCCTAGTTAAGATTGGATTGAGATTTGCATTTAAATCAAGGCTGAAACAATCTTATTTCACACTTTAATGGTTGAGTAGTCTCTAAATTTGGCACAGTAACTTCAGAGTAGAATTTTGCTAGTTACTTTCTTTAGTAAATATTTCCTACACAGTTATTAAATATTTGCAAATGAAAGTTGCAAAGGAAACAACTTTCTTTTTTTGTCTCATTTTCTTGGATTTAACAGTCCTCAAGTCCAGCAAACTTCACAAAGAGCTAAGTGCATATGTGTGTATGTGCACACCTTACAGTCCTTCAGGTATTTTTTACCTGGTAAATTACTGCCAACACAGACACTCTGGAAATTCTGAATAAAGCACAAACTGCTGTTTTGCCAGAGCAGCCAACCAGCCTACTGGAGCTGCATGTAGTGGAGACCCTTCATCCAGGCTCTTGTTTTGTTTAAAATAAGTCTTTTGTCTTTCAATAACTCTGAATTCCTTGAGTTCATTCATCCTTCTTTCCTGTGTGGAGCTTGGCAGCTCATCACATATATAATATCATCATTACTGTATTAATGCTTGTTACAATCATGGAACTTTATGATTGCATACTTTGATCCATAAAAAGGACACAATCATAGCTGTAATGGGAAAATAACACTGTTTTGTTACAGAGATGCATAACAAGGCAATATAATTAGAGAACTTACCCAAAGTTAACAATAAGGACTGGAAAAGTGGGCTGTGAAATTGGATAGGATCTGAGAAATTGGGTAGGATTTGAGTGAATTATATAGTTCTTCACTCCTGCTTTGAATATTTTAATTGCAAGCCTTCTGTTAGCCCCATAACTCCTTCACTTCGGCACCTTTTTTATTCCAACAGCCAAAATCCCCTCTGTAGGAAAACCTCAATCCAAGGGTACTTCACCACTCAGATATGAGATGTTTCTTTTGTACTAAGCCAGAAGAAATTCACCAGACTGGACAGGCAAGAGGTGAGGATTTGAATTAGTCTCAGTTTAAGGTGGGTAGGGTTAAGGAAGAGGCCAAGGAGAGAAATAATAAATCAAATGCCAGCAGAATATCAGGTAACTTCAGAGCTTATTTGCCTTTCATAGCTGGTATTACTGGGATGTACAATCCAGTAACCCCATCCATGGAAAAGAAAGCAAACAACAAACCTGTATGGACTTCATACTGTGTAGCAAATATCAGCTTTAATGTATAATATTACAATTGGGTTATGAATAATGGGTTGAATTTCTCTTTGATTAAGTAGTGCTGGATTAGGAAACGAATAGCCTCAGATCAAACAGCTTGTGGAAAGAATTAGCACAGTGCTTGAGAAGCCTAGCAACTAGCAAAAAAGGAAAAAAGAGAGACAGAAGAATGTTAAAAGAGTGCAACAAAAAGTTCCCAGCTTCAGAAGGGCAGCGAGACTCTAAGGAGCAGTGAACCTTGGGTGCAAGTGAGAGGTTGCCACATCCCGTCCCATGGGAAGCACTGAAAAGCTGCCACAGGGATTTTCTCCTCTGTCCATCGTGTTTCCTCCAGCTCCTCTGCTGTTTGTCTGTGTGAAAGACCCCTTTTTTTTCAATTACATAAAAGGACAAGAAGAGATAAAAGATGGGTCCAGGAAGTTATGCTGCCCAGATAATGACCCTTTCTTTGTTAAAATTCCTAAATGTGAAATCCCAAAGAGAACAAATTCAGTCTCTCATCTTCTATTTCCCTTCCTCCTTTTGTCCATGTTGCTGTCAGTCTCTTTGACACATTATTCTTCAAACACTCCCTATCAACTCTAATATTTCCCAAGAAGGAGACTCTTTTATGTTCTTCATCATCATGAAGACACCATACATTTCTTTGGGTCAATGAACAACTTTCTCTCTGACCATTCAACCTGACAAGTAAATTACACTCAGACTTCAGAAGAAAATAATACATCTATGACCAAGATCAAACAAAACCCATACTAACAGTGTGTGATTCACTATGGGTCCTTTACTCATTTCAGTGTTACTGGAAATAGAGCTTATCAATGTTTACTAACCTTAATATTTCCATGCTTTTAAAAGCAAATGGAAATTTTAAGATTTCAGTTATCCCTTATGTAGAAAGCCTTTGATTTATTTCTTCCAGCTTCCGCTGACACAGCAGCATTTAAAGAGAAAAGCTGCCAGGCCAAGCATAGACCAAAGGAACGTGGAAATTATCTATTCAGAAGCCCTAACTGGCTGTAAAAGAGACACCACTGGTGCACTTTAAGTGAGTGCAAATGACAATAAAGTGCTGCAGGTCATGGAAGGGAAAGCAAGTGACTGTCAGAAAGCCCAGTGATGCAGGATAGGCAAAGTAGGAGACAACTGAAGTGATGAATATTTAGATACAGGACTGAAAACAAAGATTTTCATGGTAACTTAATTTAAATTTTATTTTGGTGAAAACACTTGAAAATTATTATGGCTGCAACAGTAATTGAACTATAGGTTTTTCTTGAAGCCTTTATTTAAGCTAGGGTTCACAATTTAATTCCTGTTCAGCATCATATACCAAAGAGACAGCTAAAATGAGTAAATATTGCATGGTTGTCTTAATATTTGACGGATTAGGTGCATAAAGGGTGTGGCATACACAAGCAGGTAAGTAACACAAATCTAAGATGTCAAGGTGTTATCTGTCGGATTTTAAGTTTGAAGTACATTTCCCTGAGATACATGGCTTCTACTGCATAGGATATACAGCAAAATATAGCAGAAGGAAATAGAAAATTCCCTATGAAAAACAGGATTGTCAATGACTTTTCTAAACTGCTTAAAAACTTAACAATTTTTTAGACATTGTTTATTGTAGTTTTATACAATATTACTGATAAATACATTTTTATTTGTTTTATGAGAACAACTGTGCTATGCTGTAAGCTGAAAAAGTTAGTACTAAACATTCTGTTACTACATTATACAATTCCTTAGTTTAATCAAAATAACAGCTCAATACAGGCATTTCACACGGCTAAAAACAGGTAACTGGAACACAAAAATAATAGAAAGGTCTTATCATCAGATAATGTGTGTTCCTGCTACAAGAACAATAACAACAGTGATTCATAGTTGTTCAGAGAGATACTTAGCTGCTGAAACATCATTTACTGGTATTTTGGTCCCATAAAGATTTTGAAGATGTAAGTCTCCATTAAATTTTTTAACTCTTGGAGATCTTGGAGTAATTTGTACTTTAGGGAGATTTTTTTCATTTTTTAAGATTTTTCAGATTCTGGAATTTCTATTTTTTTTTTTTCTGTACACAGAAATAATAGCACGCTTTACAATCTGTGAGCAGAAACAGTATACAGAATACACATCCCTTTTCTGGGCAAACTTTGAAATACTAAGATACTGAAATTCAAACTCTTAAAGGATTTTTTACCTGTCAGAGTATGTAAGATGCTTTCTGCTCATACTTTAATAATCAAATCATTCTGTTGGTCCATCTTGCCCATTTTCTTTTTCACATCAAGCTTTCTATTTTAGTGCAGAGTGTGATAGTGTACTTTTCCATAACTAAAACAATATTTTCCATGTCAAAAAACTATACACATGGAATCAAGGGTGGAGCTGAAAAGAAAATTATGAATAACAAATTTGCTGAAAAACTCAGCAAAACAAACAACCTCCCCTTCCTTTTAAAATGGGAGGAGAAAACTTATTACCAAATTCAAGCTGACTTATGAAAATATTTTTATTCAAAAAAATGAAACATTTTGTTTTGACATCTTTTGAAATGGAAATATTCCTTTATGGAAATACCAAAAATCTTTGACATTTTCTAAGAGAACATTTCTGAATTTTTATTTTGAAATTAATTTTTCTTCTGAAACAGGCTCAAAAAAATTAAATCTGCTTTAAATGAGGAAGACTACTCTGCTCAAGGTAAAAAGCAAAAAAAACCAATTCCTTATCTTGAAGAAAACACATAAAAGGAACATTTTCCAGTTTTCATTATTTGTGGACCTATATTTTTTCTCTAATTTTTGGTTTGTTTAAATCTATTGCTTTTTATCAGAACCTATAACAGATACTATGGTTCATCCACTTTCATTAGTCTCTTACACTGGACTTCAGCAGGACCACAGTGTTTATTAATTGAACAAAACTTCATATTCTCCATTTAGAAAGGAGAAGACCACAGGAAGAGAAAGGGGCTGCTGTCATCAGCAGTGTGCCTTTGTGTCCCTGACTGTCCATTCCTCCCTCCCCCTCTCACAGCTGATTCCCCATTTTCCATCTGTTTAATTTGCTTAAGCAGTTAATTAATTTATAGGCAACTTATGTCAATATGTTTAGTTAGCAAGTAGCTGCCACAGGAGTATCCCATCTCACTAGCGGGAAGATGATTTTAGTTGTCAGATGAGAATTTAGTGAGGTAAATGTTGGTATTTTGTCAAAAATCCTGCTTTACATCACGGAAATAGACACATCTTATCTACCTTTTGTTTATAGTGGAAGAATGCAGCCCTGTCCTCATGGGAGCTGCCCACCAGGGAGGGAAGGGCAATTTACCCCAGCATTTACAGGACCAGCTGAAAACAGCCATACCAGGGCAGGATTTTTATTGCTTATACTTTTTAGAGAAAAATTCTAGAAACTGTCAGTGCCTCTCTGAGCTATGAGCTGTTTTTTTTATGTTTTTACAGGCAAAGAAAAAATTCCCTCATTGATTCTCTTAAGATCTTTCCTCCCCCTGACCTCTGTTTCCATTTCATATTCGGTCATTTCCTATTTCACAGGTACTCTGGGTTCTTTCACTAGAGTGGGCCATTCACTCATGGAGACATTTCTTGTCAAATCAGGCTTGAAATGCCACTGCACTTTTGCTTTTATTAACCACCTTTACATGATAATCATCACCTTGCTTGCTGTGACTCAGCACTGAGCATTAGTGATCTGTGTGCAGCAGATCACAGCAGCTGGTGAAAAAAGTGGATTTTTCCTTCTCCTCCCTGATAATTGAGGCTTTGCTTAGATGGCGGGAGTGAAAATATTAACACCTGGAAATGAGGGAAAAACAAACAGCATTGTTGAGCTTCATTATAACTAAGAGCTTTGCTAAAAGGAACATCAGTGCAATTAGAGTGTAATCCAAAGCCCATTAAAGTAATTGGGAATCAGTCCACTGAATTAAACAGGCTTTAGATCAGGCCCACGCCGCATATCAGAAGGCAGTGCTATCTGAAGGAGATTGCATTTCTAAGTGTGAATAACACTGCTGCACACACAGCTTTGCTAACAGAAATTCCAGCTCTGTCACATTTTCTGTTGCTGGCATCCTCTTTTCATCAACATTTGTCTTGTAGCAGATTGTGGTTATTATTCCAAATCCAAAGTGCTTTTTGAAAAAGCATCATCATTGTCTGGGCAGATCTGCTGAATAGTTCTATAACATAGTGGGCATGGCCATGGCCTACACAGAGCGATAATAAAAAGAAACCTTGGAAACATGTAATTTTAATGTCCCATCAATTTTATAGCCATTTTAAATGTTTTGTACTTATGACCAAAACTGTCTCAGTAAGTGGAAAAAAAAGCATGATTGGGGTCAGTCGCTCAGAATGCTTGAATGTCTTACAGAAGCCCCATGTCAAAAGGCCTTGAAATAACCATGCATTTCTCCCTGTGATGCTGCCAAGAGAGGGGAGGTGGCAGAAAGTATTTTAATCATTAGTAACAACTTTGTCCCTAAATTAATTTCTGGTATCCATTGCTGGCCCAGCTAATTTTGGTGAGTCAGGACGGGACAGATTGTTGCATTTACTGAATTAAAAATGAAGAAAGGGAGTGTGCTAAGGGAGAAGACATTAAACACAATTCCTCCACCAACATATAGCACACACCAGGGTGCTGGCTCTCCTCTTGCATGGATGAACTTTTCTGTAGGGGTTGTGCACCATCTCTGCCAGCTACACCTCTGATCACCCATGGGCAGGGGATTTGTGCAGAGCCATCAGACCCAGGAGAAGCTCAAGGCACTCCTGCCTTGCTGTGCTTGAGAGCTCTGCCTCTAACCTCTGTGGTAATCCTGCTTTCAACATGGGAGTCATTGTGGGAAAGAAAACACAGGTCTAGATAGGCTAGAAGGAAGGCATTTTCTGACTAGGCCCATTTTCCTCACTAGACACATTTCCAGGACTTTTACACAAGCCGTGTTTCTAGAAGTGCCAGGAAGGTGAAACAGTGATGTTTACTATACACCTTACTATGTGTGAGGGGATGAAGGGAAGAAGTTATAAAGGAGATGCAAAACACCCAAGTAAAACAGTTAATTAACTGGATGTTGGAAAGTGAGACCATATGTCTGCTCTGTATCACTCAGTCTGACAGGCAAGAGAGAAGGTGGTGGCTCTCTGGGGTTGAAGAAGGAAATGAGTGGAAGAGCCCATCAGTCTCTAACCCAAAGGCAACTGGTGCAGCTCACAGGAGGACAATGTTCTTTTGTGGGGAAGATTGTAAAAAGCCTTGAACAAATTTTTTTTTATATCTCAGGCCAAATAAGGCAGTATTAATACTGTCAACTAATTTTTAGTGTTGTCTTTTTCCATTAGTAGCCTTCAAAGAGATTCACAAATGAATTCTGTGTCAATATCTGACATACAGATATTGCAAAGAAACAATACATGAACTACACTTGAAGAACCAGGCAGGGAGAACAGATAGAAATAATGGGAAAGACAAGCCATATTTCTTTTTCACTCATCTATGAAAAAATTCTAGACAAAGATTAAATTAATTAATAAAAGCAGAAGAATGATCCTTTATCAAATTCTGGGATGGAACTATTAATTCTTAGATATGAGAGTTTGCAAAACCCCCAAAGAAGCTACTAGAAATGCTGTTGCTGAGAGCATTGAAGTTTTGCTACCATTGGCAAGTAATAAAATATGGGAAACCAAGATGTAGAGTTTGCTATTCCTGTTATAAATATGCATCCTCCTTCACCCAGCAGAGAAGAGAAATTTAAATTCTCAGTTCTTCAATTCAGCTGCATCATTTGGAATTAATTTCCCTAAAGAAAAACCAGGGATCAAACAAGGTTGATCTCTGTTACAGTCACCAAATAAAATTGAACTTGACACCAGATATTAATAATCCTTGGGCATAACCTGTGGTAGAAATTTCTGACTGAAGGCAGAATAAGTTAGCTCTAATAAAAAAGGCTTGGATTAAATTTATGATTTTCAGATGAAACATCTAACACGATTATATTCTGATAAACTCACATGTCAGAAACAAGCCAGAATATTTTGTCATGATGCCCAGTATCTGTCTTGGATAAGGTAAGTAAGAGTTTGTACTTCTGTAGCTGCTTTTTCTGAAGAAACCAGAATGACTTACAAGCATCACTTCACTTATGCAAACAGTGGAGAATGGATAATTGCAAACTGAAATAAAACTGCCCTGGTGTGAAACTCAAAAACAATCCAGAAAAGTTTAATCAGGTGGGAAGACTATTCTCCACTGGAAGCAGCAATGGCATGTCAGAGATGCAATATGGACATTAACGCAAAGTGGTCAAGACCTCAATTTCACATTTTGCATTTTCACATTCAGTAGCTTATTACACCATATACTTTTCTTCATCTTTAATTTAATTACAACTGGATGCTGAAATGATGTGCATTGAATAACTGGTGCCCCTTCCTACAGCCTATTGTTCTGCCCATTTAAAATTCTGATAGGCTTACAGTAGAAAGTGGTGCAACAAAGTGTTATCATATTGTGAAGTGAAGGAAATAAAATCAAATTAATACTAATTTAATTTTGAATACAAGTGTTCACAATAAGGTCTTAAAGTGATTTAGCTCCACTATTTAAATGGCCAATTCAGATTAATTTTCTGGTAGTGATGCAGATAAGGCTTTATTCAATAGTGGCTGACTTTTCACTTCTGGGGAATAGTTTCATTGACAATGTGAAAACCAGGAAAGGTGTTCATTACAAAAGTGACACAGGAAGAAACATATTAGCTGTTGACTGGATAATTTAACTAGGAAGTGACAACAAGAGAATTACATCCAGGTTACATAAAACCAATAATAAGTTCAACAGTCATCGGCAATATAAGGGGAAGTGGATGAATTATCACAAAATTCTTGAACTTTGAATAAATATAAAGCAGGGACTAAATGTATCAACCTGCAGAACTTTGATACATGGTCAAATCAGAGTGCAATCATTTTGCTATTTTAAGCAATTTTGATTTCCATTAAAGGCAACTTTCATCTTCTATTTTATCCTCTCTGAAGTAAGGTGCTTGTACCATGGTGCCAGGCCTTGCCCTTTTAGAAATGAAATTTTGTCTGTCACATATTAGTGGAATATTAGTGGAGTATGTGCCCACACTCTCACACACTAGCATCTTAAAATGATTTTGTGAGGAGGATATTTTAAGTCATGCTTAAACAGAACAAAATAAAATCAGCTCATATATATTCTCTGTATAACAGAAATTGATTTTAATATTACTTTGAAGCACATACATCACTTCTGCACATTGCTTCCTTTGTATTTTCTGCAAACTCCATCTCCCCTCTAGCAAAATCAACAAATATAAAATATTGCTGCTTAAAAGCACATCAAAAAATGTGTCAGATGGACATAAGTATCACGTGCTGAATGTCTGAATTGCCATACTTCCAGATGCTGGTTTGGGTAGATCTTTCATTCACTGTGCTTTGCTATTAGCATCTTGGAGATTTCTGTTTTCCAAGCATTTTGCTTTTAATTTTTAAGGGATTGTACTCATGCTTATCTGCACAAAGGTGTTGCAAAGGGACTAAGATGGAGGTAGAGGAAAAAAAACAAAGCAGAAACCTTTTATTTTCTGTTCACCAACATTTTTATGTGAGAGGTCTTTGCTGTATTTCCAAAAAGCAGTACACTTGCAAAAACATAGAGAGACAACTTTATCTTTCTGCTTTCCTAAAATGTTTTCCTGAGGCAGCCCAAGGAAAGCAGTAAAGATACACATATAATTGTTTTGATTTCAATAAAAGTAACCAGTTTCACCTCTCAGGTCAGGTGTTGTGGTGTGATAATGCCATTTAGATGCAGAGTCATCTCTAGAGCAACAGGCATTTTCATAGCCCAAGGAACAGTGGCCCAGCTCTTTAGCTGGCATAAATCAACACAGTTGCACTGAGCTAAATGGAGTGACTCTGATTTACATAAACCAAAAACATGGACCCGTGTTTCCAGAACCACGTTTTGTAATATCCTGAGGATATGTTTTGAAATAAATAAATAATTCAGGGCTGTGTTATTCACCTGGCAAGCTTGACTTGCTGTGCTGAGCCAAGACTGGAGCACAGCCCTTACGGCTGACAGGCGCCGTTAGCTCACAGCTTCACAGCAATATCCACAAATACCCAGCCTGACTCAAGAATATCATGGAAACCACTTTCCCACCCAGATGTCTGTCATGAAGGAATATCAAATTGCTATTTAGCACAAGAGTTTCTTCTGAAGAAATTGGCTATAGATTGACATCTCATCCTTGCAGAGAGGATGAGACTGAAAATCCTACTTTAATTAGGGTTTGATGAAGATGGAACAGCCAAAGCAGGGCACAAGGAAAACAGAAGAGCAGTGTTATAAATAAAACTGGTTTATGTTGGTTATCAAGTGATGTAATTTAACAATATGAGAATTTTCTATACTAAACATCAGGAAGTATGTGGGAGCCCTTGGTAATTCCCCTCAGGCCCACCTGTATCCCATACTTTAAATTAAGGAGAGAGAAAAATACACTGGTTTAAATTTTACTACGATTTTGGCCTGAAGCAAATCTCACATTTTCCCCAACACAAATCAGCTGCATTTAATTCCCCAGACAGCTGGCATGAACACAGCCTCTCCACAGGACACCTGAATTACAAAATTAGCACATTCAGAACTCTAAATCACATTCCATTACATTAAGCCCTAAGGTCCAACGTTATGGAGAAGGAGAATAAATTGCAGAACTTCTCCTGAATTAACCCTCTTAGCACACTCTCAAAGTTAAATTGCCCTTTCCTCCCCTTTATGGAGTCATGGAAACTTAAACACTCCCTCCTGCCCTTTCTCATCTGTTTCTCCTCTTGCCTAATGGCACAGCTTATGGAACAGACGTTGAATACCTTGTCAAAAACTCACATTTGCAAATTAGCTCATCACAAGCTATTTTTTCTCACTTAGGAAATGTGTGGGTTAATTTCTATGCCTGGTCCTTCAAGACAGTACTGACCCATCCAATTCTCCTCAGCAGCACACTGTTGGAGCATGACGGCACACCTGCCTAAAACAAGCACACAACCATCAGGTTTTCTTGTATGCAAGTTGCTGCAAAATAAGTAGTAATTCCTGGGAGAAGAGATGCAAGTTTGTGAGACAGTGTTGTGTGCAGCTATGCAGAACTGACCTGATTTCATTGTTGCAAATTTGCCGGTTCTTGCTATGATATGATTATATTATTTTTCTGTTGCACTTACTATGAATTTTCATGTTAGATATGGTACACTTAGACCAGTGTTTTATAGGCTCAGCTTTTGACTCAATAGATGAAGACAATTAAAAAGGTAATAAAAAAGTAACAACAGACCTTCAAGGAAGAAGAATAGGATCAGAGAAAAAGACAGCTATGTGCTTAAGAAAAAGAAGTATTATGTTTGAAAAAGCACCCTGTTCCCAAGTTTTAGATTCTTCTTAAGTACGGTATCAACGTAATGTTAAGATATCTCAAATCAGTATAAAATTTTTACATGAATAGAATGCCAAGATATGTGGAATTTAGTTCTTCCCCCCATCCACCTCACAGAAGCTCCTGGGCATTAGTTCTGCATGTCTCTGCTACAAGGACTTGCTCCATGCACAGGTTCAGCTGTGCTGTGAGATGAAAGTGCAATCAAGATTCACTGGTGTTTGCAGGGAAGTTCTGTCATTTGCTCATTCCTTGTCACATTGTTTTCAATGTGATAGGAAAAGGACTGGGTTGAATCATCACAAGCATACCCAGGACCTGTTGCTTGATATTACCTCACATCAAAACATTAGTAATTTCTGCCTCTAAATGCCTCTCTGCTGCTGAATCTGCTCTCTTCTCTCTTTTCCTTCATACTTTGTTGACTGTCACAGAAAATAATTTTTTAACAGTGACATTCATTATTTATATACCTGAGATGACTTATGCTGTGCTAAGCCCAGCCAGTCAACATTGACTCTGCTCTAAAGCCAGGTAAAGCTATTCACTTCTATTGTACACTTTCAACTTCTTTAATCACCTAAATCAATTATTTCTGAGGTGTTTTTGACTACATGTTCATTCAGTGCATGTTTGCCTCTTATTTCTTGTTACAGATATTAAATTACTATTGTATGGGATGCCAGAAATCCATGACAACTGTGGCAGTGAGTTTTGTACTTTACAGAAAATTTCAGTGCTTGGAGAATGAGAATAAGCAAGGAATCAGTATTTATCTCCAAAAGTCTTATTGGATCCATCTTTGCAAAAGGTATTTTATAAGCAAACAACATATGTAGTTTAAATTCTCTTGTAAACAGTAGATGTAAAACTTGTGATAAAACAGACTGAAACAAATTGATTGTGTTAAGAAAAAACTCTGTCAGCTAAGCTAGGAATCTTGATCTTTTATAAGATGTGCAAGGGAGTTGCACAGAGTTAGCAGAGTAATTTGTGTACAGATATTTGATTTCAGGAACTCGTCCTCATGTGAATTCAGCCTGGTCTGGAGAGACTCCTCCTTGGGCTTGGGCTGTGAGTTACAGCTGCATCCCACAATGCAGGGGACGCAGCGCCCTTGTCCTGAAATAGTTCAACAAGGTGGGACACCAAGCTGTGGAAATACCAGTTTGATGGGACAGAGACCTTTGCAGAGGCGCCCTGTACTCCAGGAGCAGCTGGAGGCTGCAGAGGCAGAGCCACTGGGCTAACAGAGCTCAGAAGGCAAACACATACAGGAGGAGGACAGTCACCTCTGGGAGGAGGACAGTCACCAAGAGGAGGAGGACAGTCACCAACAGGAGTAGGACAGTCATATACAGGAGGAGGACAGTCACATACAGGAGAAGGACAGTCACATACAGGAGGAGGAATGTCGCATACAGGAGGAGGACAGTCACCTCTGGGAGGAGGGCAGTCACCAAGAGGAGAAGGACAGTCACCAACAGGAGAAGGACAGTAAGACAGTCACATACAGGAGGACAGTCACCAACAGGAGGAGGACAGTCACCAACAGGAGGAGGACAGTCGCATACAGGAGGAGGACAGTCACCAACAGGAGGACAGTCACATACAGGAGGAGGACAGTCACATACAGGAGGACAGTCACCAACAGGAGAAGGACAGTCACATACAGGAGAGGGACAGTAGGACAGTCACATACAGGAGGACAGTCACCAACAGGAGGAGGACAGTCACCAACAGGAGAAGGACAGTCACCAACAGGAGGAGGACAGTCACATACAGGAGGAGGACAGTCACATACAGGAGGAGGACAGTCACCAACAGGAGGAGGACAGTCACATACAGGAGGAGGACAGTCATGACAGCCACGGAGGTTTGTGTATCTCACACATCTGGGAAAAGGTGGAATATACGTGGCTTTTTTTTACATTTTTTGTTGGAAATGCCATGTGGTTTGCTCAGAAGGGGTATTACTCTGCTTGAGGGTCCTCTGTTGCCTTTCTGTTGCCTTTCTGCTGAGCCTCACATGTACTTTTCCCTGCTGGGAAAACCAAATAAAGATCTGAGGGTCACTCCACGTTGTAAAAAGGAGGTAGGTCATACATACATAAACTTTGCAGCAGGAGGTTAAAAGGGAAGACATCATCTCCAATACTAATAAATCATGTTGTAGCAGAGGAGAAGAAAAAACATAATTATGGTGGAACAGTTCCATGAGGAAGGAAAGTGACTCTCTGCCCCCAGGAATACTGGGTGTTAGATTTTAGAATAAAGGAATTAGACCATGTTTGTGATTTGGTTTCTGGATTTTTTGCAGTGAAAACTAAAACCATAAAATAACTTTTGAAAACAGATTTAGTTTAAATATGTGCGTTGCTGGGTGTTTCAAGAAAAGATTTGAAGAATTCAAAGAACTTAATGAAAAATAATAACAGCCAAAGAGAACAATTTGCAGTAAGTGGAACAAATAGAAAATAATGAAAGCAAACTGATTCAGTCTAATTTACTGAAACTAAACTCTTAGCTGAGTACATGATAATGGAAATAATTAAAATTACTGATTGGATGGGGGACAAGAAAATAGCAATAAAGAATATTGAGCTAAAGTATGGGAGAAACAGATGTTTTTGCAAATATTGTGCATGGTAGGCTTAGTGAGAGTACAAAAGTGGTTGCATATTTGAATATAAATAAAATATTTCTCATAAACAATGTTTCCAGCTTCTTTTTCCCATGGCTTTTGCTGTCCTTTAGTCAATTTAGTGAGAAATTTATCCTTGGGCATACTTTTTGCCTTCTCTGTCACAATGCATCAATTATACTTCACACCATACAGTGACATTGCCTTGCAACATTGTTTTATGCTCTATTCTGTTATTATTTATGAAAAAAATCCTATAAAAGCTATTTTAGAGAAAAAAAGCTTCAACACATTCAACCATGCATTCTTATCCATGGTGAATTTTAATGTCCTATATTAGTCCCTGCTAAAGAGAATGTTATGTTATTGAATTCAAATGTCTCTTCCCTCCACTCTGCACAGATTCAATCACCGTGTCTTCAAAGTCCATGGTGTGTGTCAGCTCATGCTCGAGAAGCCAGCAGTGACAGAGAATTGAGATGTGCTGCCTTTTTGCATTCTTTATCATCCTTGCCTGGGAGAAAGAATATTCTTTCCTGCAGTCCAGTAGCTGTGAAAACACACTTGAGTATTCAGTAAGCATCTACCTAACATTATTTATGAAAAAATAACTCAAATAATATTTACAAGAGGACAGTGTCCATCTGGAAGACTAAGGGTCAGAAAACTTGGGCTGTGTACGTGATTCTGTCACCTCCTGTTCTACTCACACCTTCTCTTTCTGAGTTAGGTTCTGACATCTGAATGAGTGGGGGGAAAATGACTGTGAGGATATATGTTTTGACAGATCATTATTGCCATCAGTATATGATTTAGATAGGAACACTGCAAACCAACTCTTTTGTCAGCTGAATCATATTTTAGCCCAGCAAGCTGACTTTACCATCCATCTCGTATTCTTACAGTGTTTGGAGGAAAAACTATTTATGCCTTTCTAAAGCACAATCAAATAGGGTACTCATAAAAATACTACCTAAAGAGGCCCAGGCTTACTCTGAGGAAAACACAGGCAAATTCATTTATCAGGTTATAGATCATAGTTTTTTTAAGAATAGCATTTACATGGAAGTTGTTAGGAGAAAAACTTACCTATTCCAATTTAGAAATTCCATCCTCTGCAATCTAAAAAGCTCCAGGGATGCCCCTTTCTCACCAGAGAAGACATGAACTTGTCTGGGATGTGGTATTTGCCAATATCTAATTTGGTGACACATAGATCCCTAACATTAATAAACATTAGCAAGGAGCCATGAAGATGTCAGATGAAATGGAGCATCCACTATGTAAAGAGATGGTTGAAATCTTCAGCCTGGAGAACAAATGGCTCAAGGGGATCTCACCAGTGTGTAAAAATACCTGATGGGAGGGAGTAAAGGAGGCGTAGTCAGAGTCTTCTTCACTGTGCCCACAAGACAAATGAGCTAAAATACTAGAAATTCTAATCAAATATAAGAAAAAAAGATTATTTTTTCCTGTGCAGATGATCCAAAGTAGGAGCAGGTCAAACAGAAAAGGTTAAGAGTCTCTATCTGTGCAGATATTTAAAATCCACCTGACCGTGCCCAGAGCAACATGCTCTCCCTGACCCTGCTTTGGGCAGGTATTTGCAGTAGATGATCTCCAGAGGAGCATCTCTGCCCATCTCAGCTATTCTGTGATCAAGGATCCAGAGCTTACCATGCATTTTAAATACCTCACAGAAATTTCTTAGGTGATTAAAAAAAGAGGAGATTTATTGCACCTCTGATGTTTGATGATCTTTACCCTTATCAGGTTCTCAGCTTCATAATGAGTAACAAAGAGAGCACATTAATATCTTTTTCTAAGAGATAATACCATCTACTAAAAGAACAGACTTATCAAATTTGGAAATAGCAGCTGTGTTCAGTGAAAAGACACACAAAGTCTGGATGAAATCAATGAATTTTGCTGATGATTCATAAATAGATGTATTTTCTCCTTTTAATATTAGGCCAGGAAAAAAAAAATCCACATGAATTCATTCTTTTTTTGTTAGAGAACTCATGAGCTGTCTTGAGGGAATCACTCTGAGATCCACTCTGATATGTGAAGGGACACAGGATGGAAAGTTTCTTCTTCATTCCCAAAAGGCAAGAAAGGATGAGTGAGAGAGAGAAACTGAAAGACAAGGTGTCAAAATCCTGCAAAATTTGCTATCACAAGAACAGGAGACAACTGAAGAGTCTGAAACCTGCCACCCTAATGTGTCAGCTGGATGGGATGTGTTACAGACTCAGCTGGCAGAAAGTTGTGCATTCTGTTAAATTAACATTGCAATGGTAGCAGTAAGGCTAATTTGTTACATTTACATTAGGCATCCAAAGAGTAATGGTGTTGGAAAAATGATTATATTAGTCCAGAGTATTGCTAAAACGATGGTTGCTTTGAGCAGTCACCATGCTCTGTGCAAGAACAGAGGTTCCCTTGCAAAAGCAGACATGAGATCCCTTTGGGAGCTTGAGCTGGAGCAGAACCTATCTGCATCAGATGGAGTCAAGATCTGCAAATAGAACAGTTTGTTTCACTCTAGATTTGCAAAATAATCTAAGGTCCCCAGATGAATCTGCTGTATCTGCATAAACCGAGCATCACTGTGAGAATATTCTGCAGTGAAGTGTTGAGGTTTGACCCTGACTGTCTCCTTTCTACACTGCCATAAGTGCCAAGAAAATGAAGACAGATTTTAACAGGACAGCTGGAGATTTCTTTGATGTAGGCAGTGCTGTGCCACCCACAGTCATTGGGAACACTTCAGGGTGGGCCCAAAGGAAAGGTTCTGGCCAGGTGCAGAGTGAGCTGTGCAGGTAGAGCACAGGAGACTCAGAAGGATCTCTCCCATTCAGCAGACTTTAAAAGAGCTCTTAACTTCCTATGTGTCTTAGGGATCACCTTCATTCGAAGCAAAGTTCTCAGGGAAAGTCAGCATGAAGCCCACCTTTTATCTTTTTTGACCATGCATTTAATACATTAAGGCAAGATCTTTGTCATCCATTCACAGGAGCTTCCTGTGCAGGTACTGTGCAAGATAAATGATGACAATACTTAATTTTTTTGTTAGAAAGCCTAGAGTACCCCAGGTGTTTGAAGAGATCATTTACATCATTTGATGACATATTCAGGTGAAGTAATATTTTTGTCTTATTTTATAAAGGCGAAACAGAACAAATGATTGTTTTGTAACACCTTTGCTTGCCACCTTAGCCACAAAAAATGCTGCAAACAGCTAGTGGTACAACTCTCCTCCTCCAAACTTTTTTGCCTCTGCTAAACTTTAAGACAGGAGCCCAGCTCTTTTTCAGCAAATGAATTCCATAAGTCTATTGGGTAAAGCAGATCAACCAGAGTGATGCAATATGCAGGATGTTTGCAGGCATAGGTTTAATACGACTACATTGTTCCATATTTATAAATGTGTCACTTTTTACTGGCTCAGCTTCACACATTTTTTATGAGAGCTGCTCTTTTCTTGGCAAAGCAGCACATTCATTACACCAACATCAAGACTTCAATGAATAGAACCATCTTTGCATGACTCAGAGGTCTTACTCAGAGGTAGGGCAGATCGAAAAGATAAAACAAGGAAAAACATTCCTGAAATACAGGAAACCAACTGGGAATGACATGGGTTTAGGAGGGAATGGCAAATGTATGTATTCTGTGGTGTATTGTCTTTTTTTGGAAAGAGTCAGAATTCTCTTGTGGTTTGTCTCTGATCCCTTCAAACTATTTTGATGTATACTTGTATGCTTAAAATTATTTCTCCTTCCTTTTATTGTGCTGTCATGTTAATGGATTCATGTGTCACTTTTTATTTTCATAACAATTTCTGTAAGGAACATGAAAACTCAAATGCCTTAGTAACTTGTAAACTACCACAATGTACTTTGCCCTGACCTTGTCATTATTGTATAACTTAATTGCCCAACTATTCCACTTCTTTTCTTTTTCATAGCCTTATTATAGTAGAAAATGAAAAGAGACTTGTCATTGACTAGTCAATCAAAAATACACACCATTCATAGATGAAAATAACAACCTCTCAATTAATTTAATAGAATTAACACTAATGATGATAAAAGTCCCCTGAGATAAAGATTGAGATCAGGACTAATGAGCAGACATTTAGCCATTCCTCTGACAAAGTCTGTAATAAAATTAGGAATGGGAACAGAACAGTTTAATTCAATCACAAAATTGCAGTTCCAAAATTTCTACCTCAGACTAGCAGATACTTAAGAGGCCTCCATTTTTCTCTGTATAAAGAGCCAGAGTACGTCTCATTTTGCTTGTTCTGTTGGCTGAAGTGTAGATCTGGCTGTAATTTCAAAAAATGTCTTTCCCAAGATACTTGATGACATTTTCACATTTTGGACCACCTCTCTGATGGGAAGCATAATCATTTCACTATTATGCTGTTATTTCTTGCAATAGCTTTAGTTTTTCTCACACAGTTTCTATCTTCAGATGGAGTAATTTTAAACTTGATAAGGAAAGGGAACTCTTCTATTTTTTCAACCAGTGCCCATAGGATTTGCAACAAGATACTCTGTGCTCTATCACAACAGGAACAATAATTTAAAAGAAATAAAATAAGCAATAGACATGACAGAAACTGGTGCTCCAGAGCTGGCCATAAATCAGTGAGGTCTGGGGAGAAGGAAGCCACTGGGGGAGGCTGCTTTATTATTACTATGGGAAAATCAGACACTAGTCATTTAGTACCTGATTTAAGGTAACACAGGCTTCGAAATGAAAAACTGTTCAAGACAGAAGCTTTTCATTTCTATGAAAACAAGCATTGTTATCACAGAATCAGTGGTTATCACAATAAGTATAGCCAGCTCTAGTTATGAATATTTGTTGGTCCAGTTTCTTGGGCAAATACTTAATATATATTCTGGTTCACTGTATAAAGATTACATCTCTAATTTAATGCTAATTAAAAATGATTAGGCATTACTTTTATTTAGTAAATTTTTTTCCTCTTTCTCTCCTGCCTTGTAAAAAACTCCATCCAGAGATCCTTCCCCAGATATTCACCTGCACTTCACCTTTTTCTCTGTGCTCTTCAGAGCCTACCTCTGGTAGCTCGTGGCAAAAAACCACAAGCAAGAAAGAGAAAATGGATGAAGTTTTGAAAGAAATCATCTGATCAGGCTGATGGACTTGCATTACATGATGGACACCAGATTAGAGGGCCCAGGATAGGGAAACACTGATCAGATAGAAATTGCCTTCCTTTCACCTTCTTTTTTATTTCAGATCAAAGAGCACTGATTTAAAATGAGCACATGGCCTTTGGAAAATAAGCACCTAAACCTTTCTGTCATATCCTACAGTAGTTCAGGATTATTAGGTTGCACATTATTCTCTTTCTCTCTTGAACAAATCAATTTACTGCTTGACAAATAAGCACGTAACGCAAAATGCCAACTTACAGATTGGTATCATTCAAGAGAGAGCCTGGTTTTATTGGCAGAGGATCATATTTTGCCTACATTGCAGATCTCTGGGCAGAAAGCTTTGCTTATGGGGGAAATGTGACCTGTTACATCTGTACACTGTAAAGAAAATATAGATATGGTCAAATAGGATTAAATGTAAGTATTTGGATTGCCATGCCCCTACCACAAACCAAACTTTCTGATTCTTCACAGACCTGTCAGAATTGGAAATTAATTTGTAATAATTGATGAAAAAAAAAGTTTTAAAAAATTACATAGAAAGGGTTTAATTTCTTGGAATGCAAATTCTCCGGTGGTCTATATCTAAAAGCTTAAATAATTATCCAATTTTCATGATATTGCTGAGGTCACATACAAAAGTTAAAATCTCATTGATTAAAATTATTAAGGCTGCATTCCAATAATCTAACAACAATTTATTAGAAAGATAGGGGGAAATCTGCCTTTAATATAGAGGTTCTGTAGCAGTTTTGAAGATTGTAATCAAAGTCTGGGAGGAAGAGGATTAAGTTAAGCTGTCTCAAGTGTTGTCTCTTCTGTTGTATTGGTATAGTATGGTTCTAATATAGAAAACGCAGTCTCCATTTAAATTATTCATGCTCTTTTTTCATTAGACAATTTAAAAACTTGGTAAAATTTTTATGAAAGCCAGAGTCCCACGATAACTTTGACTCTCTGTTCCAAGGTAACAAACTTTTCTTCATAATTTCTTTTCTCAATGAAAGCAAATTTTAAAATTTACATCTTTTAGGAGTGATGAGGCCCTGTAAAAAAATACAAATATGCATAGCTCTGCTCCAGCTTGGACGTCTGTCCTCAAATCACTGTCTTGCCACCCCGATACAATCAGGAGGGAAACTAGATATAGTTAGATGGGTTTACAGAATGATATCTGCATGAGTGACAGATGTTTGTTTTCTAGCAACATTATTGCTTCTAATAGCTTTCACTTTTATGTTCAATGTGTTGCAAATTTACCTCCACATCTCCAAAGAAAAAAAAAGAAAAGAGCAGAGGAATATTACGAATTCATTCCCCTCCTTACCCAAATAAAAGCATTTTTTTCAATAGAAAGTAATTTGGGCAGCTGGTGAACTGTGGAGCTCACCAATCTATGAGATCTCAAACACACACAAGCTGTGTCTTCATGGTTCAAGGAAGAACTGACATTATGCCTGGAAGGATTATCAATCACCAGCTGCACAATATCATCTGTTGTAAATTGGGAGCCTGATTAATAACAGGGATTCGAGCATGGTCCTTGAAAATTCTGATCTTTATTGACTAAATGGACTGGTGACTTTCTTTTTTCATGTTGTTTGCACTCAATTTGTGCTGCTTTCTGTTACTGCTAGTGTATATTACTATTTCTGTTATGATTGTTTTCCACATTATGTAAAGTCAACAGTGAAGTGTTGGGTGAAGCAGGTACATTTTTATCAATTGTGCATAGGACTTCTTGCCCTACTTTTTATTTTCTTTCTCATTCATCAATGATGGTAGTGCTCTTCTGTTTTCTACTCATTTCATTGTGGGAATATCTAGAAAATAAGGGGAATACTAACCCCTTTGGTTAAAACAGCCTGTGAACATGATCAGCTTTTCAGAATTCCATATTTTCCCTTAAGTATTGAATCAATATTTTGGAGGCAGTTTGCTTTTGAAAAAGAACAATTTCAGAAAGTTTGGTTTTCTATTAGCACATCCACATTAACTGTTTTAAACCTGACTCTGATTACACTGAACTTCATGTACTTTTCAAGTGATAAAGTCAACCTTTTGTAAATAAAGGGACTTCGATTTTCTATCCTTCTGTCGCTCATTACATTTTAGGAGCTTTATGAATCAGAATAGGTTCAACAAACTGTTTTGGGGTTTTTGCTTTTTCAACTCAGTAAATTCTGTTTTTAATTTCTTCATCCTATTTCCTTAGTCTAGTCTGAGAAGTGTTTTTCTCTTGACTGGCATGGACGAACCAGAGCTTGTGTGCACAGGATTCCCAGCCAATGTCTCAGAGAAGTGGCAGAGCTGGCCCTTTTCTCCTGAGGTAGCACATTCAAACTGTAACTGCCAAAGAAGTCACACACTCTGCAGAAACTCCAGAAATTAGAGACATCGGTAGGCCAATTCCATGGGTAACTTTACTCTCCAGATCAGCTTCAGAATAGACCAGTTGTAGAAGCTAAATTTCTTAATGTGCTTCCTATCTTAAAAAAATGGGTGTAATTTGGAACTTTGACCTGACACCATAGTCACTACCACACTTTTTAAAAAATTAGTAAATGTGTCAGGTAAACCTTGCAGTGCAAAAAAACTGCAACCCAACTCTCAAGCAAAAAAGCCCCAAACTAAACCTTAGCATGATAGGAAATAAATGAATGTTGACACAGTCAGTATATTTTTTGCAACTGGACCTCATGAAGGACAATCAGCACAAGCCCCTTGAAAGCTTTTAAAACTCATGACCCTGAGACATCTGTGTACCCCAAGAAATAAAGCAGAAGCCAAAAGCCCATGACATTTTTTGCTGGAAGTTTAACAATGACCATCCATTAATGGCTTTTATGAACATAAAATTGATTTAGCATAGATCACCTTTGTTATGTTCAATTGCTATATTTTTTTTTACTTGTAACAACTGAAAGTCTCAAATCTCATTACAATTATTTGCAAAGAGGATATACCTTTTTTTTTTCCTTTTTAAAGATACAAGGTTAGCATTATGAATTAACTGTGATTCTAAGTTCTATTCTTTATCAAAATAGAAAAAATTCCCACCTAAATGTGTTTGATTTCTCTACTGCCATCCTGCTCTAACCTAATCACAACAAACTCATCACACCAAAGTTTTAGAAGCATGTCACTGTACTAAAATACTTGTCAGTTTTCGGATGATGATTTGTGAGCATTACACCTCTACTAAATCCATGTTAGAAGACAAATATTGATGCTCCTCTAATTAGAGTGGGAAGAATTTCACAAGAAGGTCATTGCAAAAACATTGCATAACCAAATCCCAAAACTATGAAATACTGTTAAGGGACCTCAGCTTGCTGGGGATTCAGCCATGGGCAGACTCTCCCAGTACCTCAAGTTTCTCTGTGAAGTAGTGAAATAAAGAGGATGGAGTTACAATTGCTGAGTGTCTCACTAATATGTGTAATCTGCTGGGAGGACAGAGAGGAACCCAAGGGAAACTCCAGTGACTCTCAGAAGGTGCAGCAGAGAAATTTGCTCTTTCAAAAATTCAGCTCCACTCTCAAGATACTAAAGGGAGAATGTCTGCCTTGAAAGAACAATTTCTTCAGCAGGGAGAAACCTTTTTCACTGGTTAAATGGAATGAAATGCAGACCAGGGCACTTTAGGAGGGGGAATTTTCTTCAGACTGAAATTACTAAAGAAACATTCTCAAGAGTGGCTCTTAAGAAGAGGTGAGGCCTAGAAGCACAAATGCTAAGAAGCCTCAATAAGGGAGCAGGGACACTTCCAAAAGAATATAATTTGCTGAAAACTATTCTCAGATGTGCAGTATTTTGAGCAAAGAGCTAAACTTCATGATGAACCCTGTAGCATCAGTGATTTGGCATATGATTAGTGTCCCATTGAAGTCAGCGGGTGATTTCTTCTGCATTCAACTGGCTTTCCATTGCACCCTTGTGGGATGGAAAATTCAGAGTATAATTTGTAGCCTAAGGTATGCAGTCAGGGGAGAAAAAACACTGCATGCAACAAATCAACCCACAACCAGGCCAGCTGCCACAGACAAAAATATAAAAGCTGCAGCCAGAGTGACAGCAGGCGGAATATCAGCCATCTCTGGACAGATGAGCAGGTGGCAACATCCAGGCAGAGCCTCTGCCAGTGGCTGCCCAAGGAGAGCAGCCAACAGCCCAGACCCCCAGAAGCAGAGCAGCAGAGGTGTGGGTACATGAACACACTGATGCACTTCAGTGCAAGCAGCCACATTAGCTAGCGTGACAAACCAAGGGAGTCGGGACTCTTCTGGACAGATCGGGCTGAGGATGAGTGGATTGCTCCTGCTTCAAGCAGCATCATTTTCAGTCCATTAGCAGACTGTCTGAGCAAAGCCACCCCTTCCACCCCTTTCTGAGGTGTTATTGGTTAGGCTGGCACTGCACTGAAGTCTCCATCCCTGTATTGGCACTGGGGGGCTCACTTTTAACTCAAGGCAGCTGTTTATATCTGCTGCTCAAAGGAAAACAGAGTCCCTGTCGTGACCTGGAAGAGGAGGTCTCAGGCTGCAGGGTGCCTTGGCTGGACAGGCTGCAGCAGGAGCTTAGCACAGCTTTCTCACTCTCCAGTATATCCAGGGATGTCTCTCCCTTCCTGTCACTCCTTCAGGAAGCTGTGCCCTCCCTGCTGAGCGCTCGTCTCCTACCAGTCCCACACCACCACCACCTGATGGCATCAGCACTGGATCTAGGGAGGAGTATACGGAAGGAGCTGTATTTGTTGCACTGAAAGAAATTCACTGCTATGTAGACAATACCAGCAGCATTAAGAATTACCTGTGGGCCCATTTGCATCTGGCCACAGGCTTCACTTACAGTGACAAGCTTAAATAGGAGTGAAGCAACACCTCACCTGAGCATTCAGAGCTTTACTGGGGCACACACGGACGGCTTTCATTTCCATTGTTATTTGTGCCATGTGGGGAGATATCATTGCCCACATTTCTGTGCAGGTCTAATTTATTTAAGACTTGCAGTAGGAAATAGTCTGTTTGGCAATTCTAATATGCAGCTCCCCACAGTCCATAGGATTCACTTTTTCCTAACTGGCTGCTGTTGCCCTCCTGCTGTATTAGCCTGATACTGCCCTCCTGCTGCTCTGTCCACCTGCTTCGAATTTATTTCCAAAATGCATTGCTACTATAGGATCTTCTCCCTGAAGGTGAACAAGTTAATAGGTTTGCTCTACTTGATGTACTCATAGATTCCTTCTGCACTGGGATTTGACTACTGATCATGCATTTTTCATCCTCTATTTTTAAGCTGAAGATAAAAATCCCCTAGGCAAAGGAAGATACCTTAATGTAAAATAGTATAATCCAAACCCTGAAATGGGCACAAATGAACATGACTCATGTGCTATTACCAGTTATGTTGTAGTTGTTTCTTTTCAAAACAAGAAGAAATGGAAAAATATACAAAGTAATGTTTTGAGGTAGATCCAAAAGCAGACTAACATTTAGAACTCATGAAGTTATTTCCCCTGCTCCCCTTCTGGAGAAGACCTGTAAATGTAACATAATGATAACCTCTCTACAAAATATTTAAACTATGAAAGAGAATAATACTGCTACTATAGAATTCCACTCAATGGTTTAAGCAATTTTTAGACAGAATTACATTTTTATTAAACCTTACACATAAATTTCTATGCAACCTTATTGGTTTCAGCCTTGTTAAATTGTATGCCACTCTTCAATATGAGACTGTAAGAGCTCCAACTGTGCAAATATTCTTTCACTATTACAGAAGCAAATTTGTTGCTACCTTCTCTTTTTTCCTTCTCACCTAAATTATTATATAGCATTTTGCAAACACTTATGGATTTGCTGAGAAAACAATTCCTTACTGTGTCAAAATGACCATTTTTCCTTGTAACATATCTGTGTGTACACAGATGATGGAGGGAAAGTTTCTTATTTTCAAATGTAGTTGAATGAGCTCTTACTGGAAAATTAAGAATTTCTGGAGAGAATTTGGCAGAACAGATGTATGCTTTCCCCAAATGAAAAACATGCATCTGTTTCCTAGAAATCTAAACAACAGCAAAGCACTCACACAAACAAGTTGTGTGGGTTTTTATTTTTTCTTCCTACAGATGGTTCTTATTTTTATACAAAGAAATAAGGGGGGGGAAAGACACAGTGGAAGTTTCTAAATGAAGCAATGAAGTGCATTCTTATCAATGAAATTTAAATGGTCTCCAGGATGAAATTTTGTTTCATACAAATCTGCCCAATTGTACCTGAAAACCGTACAAAAGCCTTCCTTATTAAAATGCTGCCTTTCAGCCTCCCTGCTTCCATTTAGTCACAGTCTGATCTCCCTATCAATTCATTTTTTCCATTTCTGTTACCTGTAGATCATTTTGTCTTGCTCCGACAATGTGGATTTAGAGTTTGCAGTCAGAAACTGATATGATCCAGTGCAAGCCCTTTTGATTAGATATTCCTGTTCCATGCTCAGAGCTGACAGGAAGGATATGCTTTTTAATGTCATGAACACCATTTCCCCCCATCCCCATAATCATGTTTTACAGCCACTAAAGAGTGAATTGATAGAGGAGCTACCCAGACTATCAAAAATCCCCCATCCAGAATGGCAAAATAGCTTATTGCAATTAAGCATCAGGATAATTTCCTAATCCTTAAATTTTTCTATTGTCCATTTGAGAGATGGGTCTCTAATTAAATTTTGCCTTGGTCACTGTAATGAAAACAATGTCATCTAGAACTCCAGCCTCAGTCAGCCTGTGTGGATAACAGTGATAAGGCTGGATAATTGCAAGGTTAATAACTGGCCTTTTATTGTGTCTGAAAGCAATGTAACAATATATAGACTTTCTGAGTAACTTTAAAACATAGCCACATTGTACAATATTGCTACCCTGATCACTTTTTCCTTTCACTTTTCTGTTTTTTCTTTTTTTTTAAAGCATGGGAACAATTGGACTACAAAGGTGTGATTGTTCCTAGGTCATATTCTCCTCTAGGGTTTCCAAAAAGCAAGCAATGCTTCTCAGGCAGCTCCAGCAGTTCTGTGACAAAGTAGAACAACTTTCAATAACCTCTGTTATTCCCCTTCATTTACAGTGCAGGCCACAGGGTAACTATTTAATCTGGTAGCCAGTTCCCTGCACCTCTTGTACATTTGCTGAAACATGAAGCATGTTCCTAACACTTTGAATTTCTTGAATGAGTGCAGGATTTCAAAGTTTATTAAAAAATAACTATCCAGGGACTAATACTCTACTGAATAATCTGTCTCTGGAGACAGAGCCTCTGCACAGTAGCATCCTTCCTTTGTGGCCAGGACACTTCACCCTCAATTAGAAAAAGGTGCCTTTTACAGACTCATTTCCCTTTATGGCTGCATGGTGATCTGAGAAAGTGTAGGAAGTAGGAGCCAGGCAACAGCATGCTCTGTTGGGCTGCTACAGATCTTAATTAATGTGCAGAACAGCATGTAGGCCTGGGCACTTTATCCATGTTGTCTGGATACAGCATGAATGCAAGTGAAACTTGAACCCAATCTAATAGGTATGTAAGTTGCATGAAAAGAGCTGGTAAAAATCCCCCTGTAAAACAATCTTTTTTTAAACGGGCAGCTTGTGGGAGAGGTTGCAAAAATTGCCCAGGCTGCTCTGGAATCCCCTTGCACTGCCATGGGGCCTTTGGGAAGTTGGGCACTGACTGCAGAACACCCTGCCCCTGCCTGCAACCCTGCTCCCTACCCCACCTTCTCCTGAGCACCATTCCCACATAAGGTTTGTTTCCATAACTTCTGCAGAAAACATTACTTTCATCCCACCTTCCTCAGGAAATCATATCTTTTTTCTCTCTACTGCATGAGATTTTCAATGGCTATGCCACATAGGTTGCCCAACACAAAAATGTCATCATAATATATTACTCCAATGCATTTTTCTACCAATCCACCCAGGACTCCTCTAAATGTGTCAGTCTTAGGATCTGATTTAACCACCCTGAATAAAAAAGCCCCAAAGAAGAAAAAGCCCAACAGAAATTACCTCAGTAGTATCATTTTGGTTGAACAGACTCAGTTTGCATCAATGTTGCAAATTCATTAATCCTCAGGAATTCTAAAAAACATTTTCTGTTGAATTATAAATACACTTAAAAATCACTATTTGGCATCTGCTGAACTCACTCACCCTTCTCATATAATTATTAACCTCCTTCTCATCTCCAGTCCAACCATTCCCTGCATTAGGAGACTTTTTATATCCTTCTCACAGAATTTTAGGGTCAGTCAGAGAAGCTACCACCATCACTTTTCATTTAACCTTTGAGCTGTATTTTTACTCTTATTTCTCTGCATGAGCACTTTAGTTACATATTCCCAACATGAATATAAACCTAACTCTGACCAGATCCAGAAATTCTGCCTCCCACTCAGTATCTTGAATTTAAATGACTACAGATATTTACATCTCTTTAGAACATGATTTCTTTGTCATTTTTGATTGGCAATTGAATATTTCAGAAATATTGGCCAACATAAAAGCCTCTGGGCCTTTACATAATGTACAATTTCAGATGTGGAGAAGCACAGCCTTTTCTTCCATATGCATTAGCCCTGTGCATTTACTGTAGTCTAAATTGAGTTCAAACAGACTGATTTCTTTGAAGGTGGATATTTGCTAAATCCTGAACAGAATTAATTACAGCATTCAGAGATACAAGCTGAGCACTAGTATTATGACTCTTCAATGGGGCTTTTTGCACTTTTTTAATAAAAGCAAAGCTATTAGATACAAAACTCTGAATCATGTCATGAGGAATGGTTTAAGACAATGTTTAAAACAATTTTTCCACTTTACTAGTTTTGTATTTTCATGGGGGGAAAAAAAGCACATCTGAATTTTAGTAAAACAGTCTCTCCTTCATAACAAAAAAATCAAAACTGCCAACTTTTTTCTTTGTTTTTTTCACATTCTAAGACATCACTGCTCTTCTGAATGGAAATAGATATTGAAAGACTATTGAAGCGTCATCTGGTAATTTGAAAGTGAAACATTTTAATTGTTGAGTATATTACTGGTTGGCAAGCGTAAGAGAGAGAAATGTGGTTGTGTGCAAGCCCATACATACAAGTCATAGAGGGAAAGAGGAGTCTTCTGTACTCAAGTAACACAAAATCCAAAGGCTTTAGTGAGACATATTACTTGGAAAACACTGCTTATTCTGAAATCTCCTGAAAAAATATAGTGATATATCTCTTCTAGAGTTTGTTTATCTCCATCACTTAGAGCTGTGCAGCTGGTAATGCTCATTATCCTGTCTTGGGAAAACCAGCAAGGGAGTCTTCTCTTGGAAAAGGGAGAGAGTTGCTCTGTGAGAACACTGAAAGTTTAACTAATTTCTACTGATAATTTCTGTCCCAACATCATATACTGCTCTTCCACCCCAATCCATCCGCAATGAAATAGGATTAGAAAAAAAATTGGAAAAGACATGTGAGAACCAAGACCTGAAACTGTTGCCTAGTTATGGAAAGTTCTGCCATGCTTATTAATCTTTAAACCCTTAAGCCGTTTTTTATTTTTTCCCTTTAAATAAATGCACAGCAGAAAAGTTGTGTGCTAGCAGAAAAAAAACTCATCCAAAATTCTTTTGTAATCCAAATGCATAGTCTCACATGCTGCAGCACTGCATTTTTGTGGTTTCATTTTTTTAAAGTTGAAGCTCAGAAATACTGTATATGACCTGCATTGATTAGAAAAAGTACTGCAGCATCTCAGCCTCCCTAGGCAGTGAGGGGAACATCTTTTCTCCGCTCCTGCAAGGGTGACATGATAGCTTGCTTATGTTTCCTACCTTAGTGATCCAGCTGTGAGATTCATAAAGCAACCACTGAACCTCTTGCCTCTTTAGGAGTGTCACAATGTGCAGCTTCCTTTGTGCTGTCCATATGCCAGCAGTCTTTTTAAAAGCCACTCTTGCTCTTCTGCTGATCATTGCAACAGACAGGAAGGTGATTTCAGGAGAGCTGCTCTGATTCCCACTGCTTTCAGTGAGAGACAAAACATCTTCTCTCTCCTCTCTGAAAGAAGTACTTGGCAGATGCAGCAGACAAGTTCTTAATCTGTGCTTCTTGGAAGGGATACTAGTAGAGATCACATTCTCCCAATTAAAAACTGACAGTGAAAAAGTCTAACATTTTGCTGTGAAGGTATTTGGTAAAAAATGGATATAAGATGGGGAAATATTAAACAGCGAGTACAGTATCTCCAGCAAGTCTACCAGAATTGCATCCTTTTCCTTTAGCTGGTGCAGGATTTTTACTTTGCTCTGTGTTTAGCATCATACACAATAAAGGACATGAGTGCTCTAGATCCTTATTTTTTTCCATAACTGCTATTCAGAGTGGGAGTTGTGCACATGTCCTTGACAAGGCTTGAAATTTAGAATAGTTTCACTTGTTACTATTATTTTCTCAAGTTATTTCATGGACACTAATTAATATTCCAGCTACTTAAGCAATCCTGGTCCATCCCACTGCAAGGAAGTCTGTCTCCAAATTACAAGATGAACTGAACACCCTTGTTCTTCCTGTTCAGCATCATTACAAAGTGACACTGAATACTGTTCCTAAGTGTTCCTGTGTTGTTGTGTCTCTTGGCCATCATACACAGAAGAATCTGCAGTTGTTAAGTCCTTTTGTGCCCAGAGGGGAAGGAGAAGGATTTCAGGATACATTAATACCTCCACAAGGGAAAGGTGTTACATACTTGGACTCAGCCTTAGCCCAAAGGAGGAGCCCTTAACGAGCATCACTCAGTGCTAGGTAGGCAAATAAAGTAAAAGGGACTATGACTGCTACACTTGAGTGAGAAGGATCTGTGTACATCTGTCACATGTGCCTCTGTGACAATGACTGCAGCAAAAGCTCACTCCAGACAAGGGCTACATGCTCATATCTGCACAGCCCTTTTGACTGCAATAGCGTGGACCTGGCAGGAAGCATCCTAAGCAAAAGAAATAAACACCAGAGAGAAGAAGAAAAGCACAGTCACAAGCACCCCAGATATTCTGAGGTTAGCATGAATTTACAGGGCAGGACAGCAAGTGAGAAGGGAGGCTGTGACCAGCCTGTGTGACAAAGGCATCTGTGAGAAGGGGCGGGGCAGGGGGCAGTGGTGCCTCACTAAGTTTTGTCACCACTTCAGGGGAAGTATGTCGGAAAGGGAAAAACCGGTGCCAAAAGCACAAGTAGCACTGTCTGTCCTGTGACTGGATCAATCAACAGCTCAGAAGCCAAGCTCCTCACACTGTACCCCCTTTCTTGGAGGTGCATGAGGCTACAGCCCAGATCAAAGAAGCGAGTGCGTTGCAGAAGTGAGTTTTGAAATGTGGAGTACCCAGACAGAATTAATAATAAATAAAGTACACCTCAGAGGAAAAGCTTTGAGTTTCTCCTCCAAGTTACACTCAGCTGTCTGAAGTCAGTAGGAGTAGTCTGTTTATAGCTGTGAGCAGAAAGCAGCCCTGTGTGCCCAGGCATTATCAGTCTTTTATTCAAGAACACAATATCTGCTTGATAATGCACACACTGTTTTGTTGTTCGTTGTCAGTGCACCTCCCAAAACAAGTTGTCCCCCTGTGGTTTTATAATCATGGGAATATTCTTGATGGCCCTGTTGGAGGGGTTTTATTCTGGCTCCAGACATCTTTGGAAAATAACCTATTGAATCGCATCGGAAACCAGGGCAGAGTTGACTTCCTGGTGGACTCCAAACAATCCAAAGGCTCTCCTTGGAAAGCACAGCCTGTGCTCTGCTGTTTGTGCAATGCCACACTGCCCTGCAGCTGGGGTAATCAGCTCCATCTCAGCAGCTCCACCCCCACCGAAACGGGAGAGAAAATAATGATCTATTGTTCTAGGGGGTTATGGAAGAATTTTTTTTGTTTTTAAATTTATTTTAGCCACTTCTTTTAAGAGACAGCAGTGAGCTGCTGGCTGAAAATGCTTCCTTATTTCTGTGTTTACCTCTTGTTAGCTAAAATGCCAAATCACTGCTCTGATTACTTGGCAAGTAAATATAGAAAAAATTTATGTTTGGGACAGTTTTTACTACTCTGAGGTGTGTCCTTGATGTTACATACAAGACAAATAAAAGAAAACACAAAACAAAAACAAAGAAACCCAATAAAATCTCTCCTTTCCTACTATCAGAAGAAGAAAAAAACATTTTCAACTATAAGGCAGTGCCAAATGGTTCAGCAGATTTCAGAGACTTCGAGACACTGACAGACTGCATCTCCTGCTGTTTACCAGAGGGATTTAAGAGTTTCTGTCTCTTAAAATAGCCATATTTTTCTCTTCCTGAGGGTCAAAACTTGCCACTTCTACTCTGTTTTCAGTAGGTTTTTTCACTGTGCCATGCTCTGCCATGTCAAGAGACTCTGAAAAGGCTCTTGAGATTCCTCTGTCTTAGGGTAAACGGGAAGGATTGGTTGGATTCCTGCAAACATTGCCACCTGAAACAGTAAAATTCAAGGGGAAAACACTTTGTGTGGATTATTTCACTGCATAAAAACCCTTCAGCATATTCTAATGGCAATGTATCAAACTGGATTACATGAGTCATATTTACATTATATGATGTGACATTGTGACATATGACAGAGTACCTAAAAAGTCATTATGCCTCAAGAGCTTATAACCCAAAAGAAATTTTAAGGCATATAATTCAGCCATGCCCACCCACACCCTGCTATTATCTGCAACAGCAGGGGACTAACTAGATGAATCAGATCTCAGAGACTCTTTCCATGTGCACAGGAAGCACTGATTAATTGGAAAAGTGACAAAAAAGTCTCTTTACCAGGTAAACAGAATTCAGCAGTGGGATTTTACTTAATGAATAGTATACAGTTAAGTAGTTCGATCCGTGGAGGTGAGAGGTGAAGAAAGCAGCTCATATCCAATTGCTTTTTCATCTGCTGCAAGCTTGATATTATTAGCAGTTTCCTCCTTCAGCAGTCCCCACAAATGTCAAATTTCGTGTCACGCGGTATTGCAGCGAGAGGCTTCCCCAGATTAAGAGAGAAGCGAGATAGGGATAGAGATCCTTACTGCATCTGGTTTCTCCATGAATATTCCATTTCCTCACCCTGGACGCCTCCCTGCTCGCAGCCCCTCACTGGTTCCCACTGTCCCACCCCAGTCAGCCCCTCTCTCACCCCAATCCCTGCATTGGGGAATCCTCGTGGGGCTGCCACCTCCAGCATGCACCCAGCGAAGGCACCGGGGTCTTTGGGGCATAGCTGCACCACAAAGCATTCTGGATCTAAACTGTTCATCCATCTAAGCCTCAATTTATGGTCTCTACAGATGCCTTTCAAATGACAGAACCTTTTATTTGTACCATCTTTGCTTGAGAAGTGGGGAAAGATTGTCAAGGGCACAAAATGCTTCTGGCACCAGCTAGTCCTGCTGAAAGCCAAAGGGGCTTGGGCACAGAAGTCTTGTTTATGCCTTTGAAAAATCTCTTCCATAATCTCATCAACATTAAAAAAGTACAAAATAAACTCTGAATTCAAACACTGGCATCAAAGAAAAAAGAATTTATAGAATATGTGATGGCAGAAGACTTGATTTGACTGCAGGGGCAGCCAGCAGCTGTAGCTGACTGCCCTGTTTGACCTCATAATGATGTTTAAAACTCAAAAAACCACCTAAAAAACACCCTAAAAATAAAAAAAAAATATCTGACTATGGACTTGAAAAAGAGAAAAAAAAAGGGATGAAATAGACCTGAGGGAAGAAGGCAGTCTCAGAGGACACTGGTGGGATTCAGAGAGAAAAAGCCATCATTGGTATTTATTCCATGCTTTAAGGAAACAAGGCCACTTCATGTTGTCCCAGGTGGTGATGCAGGGAGATGATAAAGGTGTCAGAGGCAGACCACTGCCTGAGGGCAGGAAAACAAGCAAGAGGCTCCTTGGCAAATTCCTACTAACCTTTAAGGGTTAAGGGAATATCAAAATACAGAACTTATTCAAAAAACATCTAAAGGCAGCTGAGGAGGCCAGACATATGACCATTTATGAGGAAGGGGACTTGTCCTCTACTGAATAAATCTAGAGCAGCTTCCCTGATATTTCATTCAAATTAGAGAAAGACAACATTTTCATGAAGGAATTGATGTAATTTTATTTTAAAACACACCAATAAAATACTTGAACACAAACCAACCTCACCCTCATTTTTTCAGAACTTAAATTTTCATTCTACAGGAGAGCAGTGTGTGTGGGTGACTAATAACAATCCAGCCATCTGGACTTCTCTCAGACAAACTCATGTTAATTCAAACTACACAGGCAAAAAAATAAAATATATATTGCCTGCCTCAGAGCATTTGGCAAACTGTTATGGTCTGCAGAACTGTCATGCACTGTCAGCAAGCAGCAAACTTTAGAGCACCTTTAATGTTACACCACAGTGCTGTTGTAGTTGACAATTAAAATAGTTAATGTGCAAGCTGGCCTTTTAGTGCTACACTAATCGAAATAATGGATTGCTTTTGTATGATGACCCCATAGCTGGATCAGTCAGTGACCACTGGACAAAAAGGAATTGTTTAACACTGCCCAGTTGCGGCACTTGTAATTGTGTGTTTCTGTGGTGGTAATGAGGAAGGATGGGACTTTTACCAGGCTTATTGAGGGCTCCAGCACATTTGGGTCTGGGCAGATATTATCTGATATTGTGACTCCCACAGATATTACCTGGCTATTGTGACTCCCACAGATATTATCTGGCTATTGTGACTCCCACAGTGTCATATCCACCCTCGTGGCCTTCCAAACCCAGAGGCAGCAAGAGGCATTTGGTCCTTTAGCATTTCCTCATTGCACCCACAGGCACACAGTGTTTCCAAACCCTTTTGCTAGAGGTATTTCTTGGGCTATTTAGAGAAAGAGCTTTCCCCTGTGCCTACGTTTGTGTGGATTTATGGGGTATAAAGAATGATAGGGTTGAACTTCTTGGCCAGTTGTTCAAGAGCAAGTGGGAATTTGTGTTTTTCTCTCACTTACCTGTCCTCTCTCCCACTTAGATTCAGCACAAAAATAAATTCAGTGCATTCTCCTTGCCAAGAAAGATTAGTATAACTAAAAGTTGAGACCAGGGCAGATTGCATTTCAAGTAATTTCCCCTGCCCCCATCCTCCCCCTGACTCCAGCTTTTTTTTTTTTTTTAATTATTCAGATTAAAAATGAAATGCAGTTGTTACATTATGATAATATCAAACTCATTAACATTAGTCAGAAAAAATACAGGAGGTAGCCTGCCAAAAGCTAAGCCTTTACTTTTGCATTCATTCAAGTAAAGTTCATTGAAATGGGAATTCATCCCTTTACTCTGAATTAGAATTGAACTCCTGGTGTATTCAAAGAGCTGTACGAGCCATATTGGCACAGAAGATGCTTGTAGAAAAGTAGTATTCAACATAACTGCTTTATTACAATTTTAGTTCTGTGACATTATACAGAAAATTCCTTGTTCAAGCTCAAGAACACCTAAGCAGGAACTTTGTCATGTTTATCAGTGGGTGGGCAGGTATGCTCCAGCTGACAGTGTCTAGCACTAGAGACCATAAACTTCCTAAGAAATATGTTGAGATATCTTATTACCATTTAGTACAGCTGGACTACATGTACAAAATCATAGATTGGTTGCCCATTTCCAATTCTCTTTCTGAGACAAATCCCATGGTTCTCCTTGTCTGTATCTTGCATTTTGTCTGAAAATAAGGCTCATCCCATTATAAATCAGAGAAAAGGAGCCTTTTTAGACAAAAATACAATAACCTCCTAAAGTTTTTTTTCATACAAGTTTCTATTTCTAGAGTTTAGGATTAATTTTTGCAGAACTTAAAACAACCAAGCAGGATGTAGCTCACAATCCCAGCATTTAATTACAGGGATAAACACTTCCATAAATTATTAATTCTTTCCTACGAACAATTTTTGACCCCATGGACGACAATACCATAATTCTAGTTATTTCATTATATCTTTCTATATCATCACCACTTATTATTTCCCTTCCAAAATGTTTATATAAAATTTATAATGTGATGAAAAGATCTTCACCCTAATTTTTGTATGTAAATGTGAAATCTTGTCCATTTCCTCACAGTATTTGTTCTGTTTAATTGCATTTTAAATGAACATAAAGTAACTACCCCAAAGACATCAGCATGCTCCTGCCAGGACTCTGCAGACTCTGCTGGCACATTTTGAGAAGCTGCTGCTGCCTCTCAGATGTGAGCTGATCTCCGCAGGTAGCCTGTCCTGAGGGTGGGAGCAGAGCAGCCTTACAGGAAAGCTTTGGGGAGCCTGTCTCCCCTCCTCTTTTCTGATCTGTTTTCAGCATGAGGAAATGTAAAGCCCAGCAATGGCTTGGAGAAAAAGAGGCTTTTTCTGCCATCACCGGTTCCTCCTTCGGCCAAAACAACTTCAAACCACACTGAAGACAGAGTCAGACAGGGTTGGTTTGCTAAAGCAGCTGTAGGCTCCAAAGCAGTAATACTGAGAGCCCTGGCAGCCATTCAGCTGAAATAAACATCATAAAGAGAGAGAACAGAGGACAACACGAGTTGGAATTGATGTTCAGAGGTGTCATGTGTGCTCCAAGCCCTCACCTGTGTTTGTCCCCCCAGGATCTGTCCAGGCTGTGTGTGCTGAGCATTGAGCGCCAGCAGTTTCTGCAGTCTGGCTGCAATGAGGGCACCAAATCCTCCCTCCTTTGCCCTTTAATGCCCTTTAATTAGCAAAATCCTTACATTTCCCATTTATGTCATGACATAATTTCACCAAAATAACTCAATGGTCCTCATTTAGATATTTACAGAACCTAAAGAGATTCCTAATTTATGCACAAATATATAGGGATCATAAACCTCAGGGAAGGAGGAAAGTTAAACCAAAAATCACCTTGCCCTGGGCAGATAGGTGTTTTGAGGTTGAAGGTGAATTTATTGGTTAAACAAGACCCCTGAATCTGTCAAAAACCCAAGTAGTTCTCTGTAATTTTGTAAAAGACTAAATGTTTGGAGCACTTTAATAAATGCAGGTAAGAAGAAAACTTCGCACTTTTGAAGTTGGTTTTCTATATGAAATGTATCTGGTGCTATTTAAATAAGAGATAAATCTTTTTTAGTAAAAGAGATGAATAAGTAAAGTACTGAGAAGAATAGAAAAGTATCAAGGAGATTTTCCAGTGACTTCTTATCCTGAAAGGGACATTTCTAGTTCTAGTCAAGAAATTAATTTGATCTATAGAATCTTTAAAACTAATTTTAATTCTTCAGAACTTGAAATATATTAAATTATTTAAAGTAAAAATGTTCACTTTTAGCAACATATGAGATGGTTATCAGTTCCTCTTCTTCAAACTTTCTGGCTTTTTTTCTTTGAACAGTTTAAAAGGTTTCAGGCTGGATGTAGCAGTCAGCTTAGAGGCAGAGGGATAAGAAGTATATTCTATAATGCACATCCTATAGGACAGAGTCTGGGTGGCCCAAAGAAAGAGCATAGTACAATATTATCTCCTCCAGAGTAACAACCCTTTAAAACTTGATTCAGTTAAAAGGGTCAGAAATGTCAAATATCCTTACAGTTAAAAGGGTTAGAAATGTCAAATATCCTTATTTTATGCCAGAGTACCTTCCCCAACACACAATAAGGAGAAAAACCAAACTGAGCAAAATATCCAATAACTTAACACTGACTCCACTAAGTAAAAGCAATGCCAATATTTATCCACTGTGTTATCTGGCAAGAAGGGGATCTTGACTCATGCTGCTCAAAGACAAATATTAATAAAGATCTGAATTTCAGGCTCATGGGAAATTTCTGACTTTTCTCCCTGAATAATGGTGAAAAGTTGTTTTCCTTCTTAAAGCATATTTATACTTAAAATGGAAAAAAGAAATTCAGAAATTATGGTTTTTTGTTATTTTTTTTTCCAAAAAACCAAATATCACATTCCCGCATCAAAATGTTAGGAATCAATTAAGCTAAACAAAATGGGGTTGTTTCAGTATGAATCTGTGCCACTGAAGTGCTATGCACATCATAAACACACAAATGGTTTAATATTCCATTTTCCTTTTTCAGGATGGAACACCAAAAACCAATATACAAAAAATGGTAGAATTAAAATATTGCAAGTTAGCTTATGTAGGATATTGTGGTAGCTCAAACTGATAGCTGTGTCAGCTTGATGGAAACCAAATGTTACTGGGTTTTGGTTCCTTTTTTCCCCCTCAGTTTTGAACTATTGGACTAATTAGTTTAAACAATCTATCAATTTTTCTACTAATAAACTAAAAATTCTGTAAAGGCTCATTTTACTCAGAGAAATGTAGCTCCCCCGAATCACAGAGGAAAATAATTTCAATTAAAAAATCCTTGGTGACTTTGCATTCACTACACTTCAGTCCCAAGCATTCACTACACTTCAGTCCCAAGCACCACACGAGGTTTAGACAACCATATAATAAATCAAGTATATCTATTTCAAGAACCAAATCCAGCACGGCACTCTGATGATATTTTTTCTTATTGTGTTGTTACAGACATCAATATCACACCCTCAACAGAGCCCAGTTGACATGCAAAGGTAAGTGTCAGATTGCTCAGGTTAAATGGACATATTTTCATCACTTTGTTTTCATAATGAAAGCCCCTCTCCTCTGCACAAAGGGAAATTATAGATGACTACCTACAAAAGTAGTGGTAAAGTCAGAGTGGACTGAAAGCTGACCACCCTCTAAGATCCTCAAAATTTGAGACCTAAATGTCAGCTGATGGGTTAGGAAAGTGTCTGATACTGTTTCCAGAGCTGATGGCAGAGTTTCTGATTGCTCAGGAGAGAAGCAAACAAAAGGCAGCCAGACAAAATATTTGCTGAATGAGGTACAGAAATGTTAAGAAAGAAATTGCATTTCTTAGCTCAAGACAAGCTTTGTAAATGTAAAAGGGAGAACACTTCAAACACATAAAAACTAAAGTAGCTCTATCACTTGGTTCTTTTATTTGCTGTAATGATAGCATCCTTCTTTTCTCTTTCAGATCCCTAATTTCTATACTCATGGATATACCTCTTCTTGTCCTGCAGAGTGAAGTTATTGACTCCAGAGCTGCCAGGCCACTGTCTATTTACAAATATTCCCCTCTTGACTTTCCTTTGGACTATTTTATTTACCACATACTCACTTTTTCATGGTTTTTTTTCTTTGCTGACACTTATAAAATATGAATATGTTAAAAAGCATAAGAAAGGTGACAAAGAAGTGGCTAACAGAAAAACTGCAGGACAAACTGGATGGGAACAGGCTGAGCTTTTTGCAGGGATTGTAAGACAGTAAACTTTGTCCATACAAAGGATCTGAAATAAAGCTTACAAACATCTTGAAAGTGCAAAAATAACGGAGTCCTTCCCTGACAGATAAAAATTAGTACAGTGATTAAATGGTATCTTGCTGTTAAACATAGCCTTCTATGTCTGGAATATTTACCTAGAGCTCATTGTAGTCAAAGCACAGAAATTGAATTTCACCAACTGTCTTAAAATTGACCTAACTTACCCTCAAGAAAAGCTAATTTTTATCTTTGAAATACACATTTATTCTTTCTAGTTTTGAGTGGAGTCTGGTTAGCAAACTCAGAGATATCATTCCAGAACTGAAAATAAGACAATATGGTATCTTCTGGAGAGGATTTCTCCAGCCACAGATGCAGCAAAACCAAGGTGGTTTGACAAGGTGTTTTGAAAAGGAGAGGAGGGACAACCAGGGCCCTCCAGAGAGCACTCAGAATACCTGAAATGCAAGAAACACGGGGGAGAGATGTGCAGTGGGAGTGAAAACATAAAGGTGTTGGAATGGCAGATTCATACCGACTTTTCCTTAATAGTCTATTAAGCATATGGCTTTGGCTATCCGATTTTAAAACAGAATTTGGCTTCCTCTGTCCACAGGTCAGCACATGTGCAGGGAATAGCATACCATTAGAAAATTGGAGGGGAAGATTAGTGGTCAGAGACTGGTGTGAAAATGATAATGTCTGAAATTATTTTTCTCTTCTCATGATCTTTTCACTAGATGTAGAAGGTAAGCTGACAGAAATTTCTGCCCCACAGATCATTTGGAGAACCTATCCAAGCACATAGGCTCCAAGACAGGAGACACGACAGGAGTCTTTCTGGGGCTTCAAACGTGGATTTCTGTTGCAAGACATTATTGCAAGAGTACATTCAAAAGAAACTGAACTAAAACCTACAGGATAACCCAGCTTAAATGATTGGAAATACCATTAAATTCCCAGTAGCATGTTACACATGCTGGGTATTTATATCAAGTCATAGTTGTTTCTCTCATCAGGAAGATTTATTTCTTTCAGAGTTTATTATAAATATTGTCAAAAGAACACTTAACAAGAAACAAATCCTAATTTTATATGGCAAAGGTCTTTTAATTTGGGTTTTTCATTGGTTTTCTTTATTTTTTCTCTGCCCCCACTCCAACCCTCTCTGCAGCCTCCTGAACTGAGCAGCACTGAGCAGTGCAGTGAACCTATACAATCAACACTGGAATCTTGTTCAGGTTAAATATGAAAATTCAGAAGCAATTAGGTGGCATCTGATAAAGAAAGAGGGATGGGAAGTGAATATGTGGAATCAGCTGTGATGGTCAAGTGCCCTTTAACTCATTCTACAGCATGTCTTGCGTGACTGTCAATGAAACTGTAGTTTGTTTTACAGTTCATATTGAAGCACAAGCTAGGTTAGTATTTGTGGAGCCAACAGTGCATATATGTATACATGCCATGAATCCAAGCATAAAAGTTAGGTTTTTGTTATAATTCTCCACTGAAAATGTAAGATACTACATATTGTATTTACCACATTTTTCACTTCAAGTCTACTGAGTGGATGCGGTCCCTACAATTTTATGATGTCTAGCAGCACATCAAGACTGGCATAAAAGTGTTCAGTGTGAAGGCTATCATGCCAATAGCAAATCATAATATGTGTACATAGCAAGTGCTTTATTCATCTGTGTGTTGGGGAGACAAATGTATATGCTTTTGTGAAGAGTGAAGACAACATTCTAAATTTCTCATGCCTATTGAAACCTTTTCATGCCTTCTAAGCAGACAATTAAGAGCTCACATATCTTTGAAAAGGCAATTAATTTGAGAAAATATGGTTCCCTCTTCAACCACATTGAGACTTACTCCTGGGGACACCAGATTGTTCTTGCATACAGTGCCTGACCTCCAGGAGGTATTTCTCTGCAGTTGCTATAATTTGAAAGACTTTGTCCTGGAGCTTGATTTGGGACTGGTGCTTATCCTTCAGGCCATTTTTTTAATGCTTTCCTCTACTTGCAGTAACAGCCTTGAGATTTTTTGGCCGTGGTCTAACTGCTGATCCATAGCTTCACAGGACTTGGCATCTTAGACACATCACCCCCCTTAATTCATCCCCAGTTTCAGACTACTTGCCATCTTTCCTCTTGATAAATAGCACTATTACAAGAAAAATCATCCTGACAAACTGTCAAGTGATATACACTGAAGAGTTTCTTCCATCCTACATTACAGCTAGGAGGAAGCCCCTGAGAAATCCATGTTGTCTCTATTTCCCTGCAGTACACCCCATAACCCAAAGCCAGGCTGATCTCCTCTTCAGCAGGTCTGTATTTACTGGTAGGGATTTAAGTTTTTCCTTTTCAGCCTCCTCAGGGGTTGGTGAGACTTGTATGGCACACTACCCCTGGTCTCAGTGCTCACGAGCTGCCCCAGTTCTTTGAGACAATGAAATGGAGCCAGGTCTCCATAAGAGTCCTGAGGCACGCTGGCTTTCCACATCAGCTTTTTTGAGCCTGACCCTGACCTCTCCTAAAGCAGCTGGACCCTGCAAGTGAGCCTCCTTCCTTGCTGGGATGAAGCTCTGCTCTGTATGAGTCTCTCGTGCACATAATTGCTTTGGGCAGGGTCTTCCACATCACAGAGGGGATGCAGAGGCCCTTTCTCCCTGAATTTCAGCTGCTTATATCTACAGAAACCGAGGTGTAACAAAGAAAAAAATCAGAGGTAAAAAATGAAATTAAAGCCCCTCTCCAGGAATATGCAGACCTAAGCCTAGAGTTTATGACATCTACAGGATAAATGTACCACCCTCTTTGATGGTGTTTTTTTCTGTCAGCCCATGGAAGGAGCTTCTGGTATCTGAAATTTTCTCTACTTCTACCAGTATTTTTTTTTCCAGAAGGAAAGAGCCATTTCTAAAATGAATTTTCATATACAGTGGAATAGCTACTTTTTCTGAAAAAACGTCATAGAAATTGATGAATACTTAAAGAGTAGTTGGAGGAGAAAATTCAACAAAACTGCTGCATTTAAAAACCTACCATTCCTTGACAGATATACAGAAAAATCAATGGAACAATTAACCACTAAGATAGTTAACTACTTTTGTTCCTTACTAGAAGTCAAAAAGAAAGGTAGCAAGCAGGCACTTGGCAAACCAAGAGACAAACATCTACAAGTAGCATTGTGATTAAGCTATTAATTCACTATAAACTCTGAACATAAATAAACACTTCACATGTCACATGTATAAAAACTCCAAATGTTAGGTAGTATTTAATAATCTATTCATCCATCCAATTTAGTGGGTTTTTCTCCCCTCCTACATTTTAAGACAGTCTGTTTCTCTTGATTTATTCAAGTTATTTCCCCCCTTTTTACAGTCTAATAGCAAACAACTCAAAAATATGATAATATATATTGAATCTCAATGGCACTGGTTATTTGTAGCCACTCAGCTGTATGAGGGGAGCCTGTTCTGTGCAGTGAGGCAGGGAATGAATCTGCACTCTCCCTGTGAGCACCTTCCCATGCAATACATAAACATTTGGCCTTAAAACTTCCCCCTCCCGTGGGATAACGCAAAGAAAGGCATTAGCCCAGAGCGACTTCATGCACAACTGAAACAGATACCCATAGCTTTCTTATTTTGGAGTATTCTCTTGTGTTAGGAAAGAACACTGCTATTGACTAGATACACTGAAAAAGTAGAAGAGTGCATTGCAAAAACCATAGGAGGTAGAAGCATTCATCAAAAGAATATAAAATGGCAGGAGAGATATTCTTGCTGAGCTATTGGACTGTATAATTGTCCAGGGATTTTTGTACTGAAGCTTGCTGAAGTTTTTCCAGTGAAACAGTTTTTCCACCAGAAAATGATAATTTGATACATTTGAAACTATTCACAGCTGTACATCGATTTCTTGTAAATTCCAGATGGATCATGATTGAGACAACTTGCTGAGCTAGTATTTCCACTTGTTTTAATGTAACAAGAGTTGATACCAAGTGTTTCAAATTTTTATTTCTTGAAGTTTTCTGAGGAACCTAAACATTAAAATTTCAACATCCCTTCTTTCTGAGGGTGAAAGAAAACTTTTTTATTGTATCAGCAGCTCGTGTGGAAGGACCATTTCCCCCTGCCTTGAGGCCTCCTGGTGCTCTTGCAATCTGCTGAGGCCAACAGAGAGTTTTCTGAGCAGCTCTCAGCCCTTCTCCAGTGCTTCCAACTATTCACTTTATACCAGATCAGGGGGCACTGTGTATCTGTGTGTGCATGTGTGAGTGCACACACTGTGAAACACTCTGAAGCTTGGATATTTTTTTTGATCTTGCCTAAGCCAGAAAACCCACTTGAGCTATTTTGTTGCTCCACATACCTCCAAGTTTGGGAAAAATTCTAAACTTTAGGACTTCAGAATGTTGCAAATGGGTAGCTACCTTTTAATTCCTTCTCATACACTTATAAACAAGCACTGATAGTGCCCATGTGATGGGCACAGATAGTGCCTCTGCCGCCCCTCTGTAGTCTCTTAAAGAAAAAAAGTATTATTGACCTTTCTGTAGGACAAATTCTCTAGATTCTTTGTTCCTCTCTTTTCTCTCACAGGTTTTCTGGCTTTCAGATTTGGCAAGTAGCTTACCAAAACAAACACTGCCTGAATGCTGAGAGAACTGCATCTGATTAAATGCTCGATGTTAATTGTAATCCTATTTCGTTTCTATTTTTAAACAGCAGAACAGAATAATCTCCATTAAAAGCTGACCTTTGAAAGCCACAATGCTTGACTTATCTTGAGATAAAACTTTCTCTGTAGCTAGGCCTCTTTGCTGGTACATGACGCAGCTGGCTCTGAGTGACAAGAGTGATTTAAGTTCGAGTAAGGTATGCTAAGAACCATGGGTTAAATAAACTCAGGCTTTGTTAAACTTCGTTGTTTGGCTTCATAGTATCTGTTTTTTTCCAAACTGAAATACCGAGCAACTGTCTGTATGCACAACACCTCCGCGGCCTGCTGCAAAACCACAAGCATTCTCTCATGAAATTTCAGGCTTGCTCCACATACTTCTGCAGGTTTTGATACCTATATGGTCTATAACTAATTTACACTTATTATACTGCCACTGTCAGCTTACCTGAGCAGTGTTAAGGAAAATAACAGGCTGTATCACTGCACAGGTCTTGTCAATTAAATGCTGAGAGCACTTATACTGAATCTGTATTCACAACCATATGGCTGAATTGAAAGTACACAGAAACTCTTAGGAATATGCCATGCAGCCTGTATGTGCCTTTACTCTGTGAAATACTTCAATATTGCAATAACATCTGCCAGCTGCAATTCACTGTGCTTCACATCCTTCACATCAAATCAAATGGCATAAGTGTGTGGAGCCAGGACCAGTGTCAGCTATTATGTGTCAGTTTTTCCTAAGGGGACATACTGACAGACAACCAAAACTTTTCTTTAATATTTCTTATTGTGTTTCTGCTGTTGAGAATACCTGTCATGTAGCAATCATTCTTTGTTTGTGATGAGAAATAAAAATAAGAACGAAAGAACTTGGATGCTCATCTCAAATGTTTGGGTTGAATGAAATCTGCTCATGTTTGGGTTAGGCTTTGAGCAGTGGGCTGCTGTGGTGTGGTTGTGGACTTAGGTTGGTCATTTGGGGCATGACAGGCACCCTAACTGAAAATATAAGATTCCCTTGCAGAAGACTAACTCTTCAAATGGACATAAACTCTCCTAATGCACCACACTGGCTGTGTTGGAAAGATGTCACAGATGGAAATGTTCAGCCTGGATGGGCTGACCATGCAAAATCTGGGTTTTATTTCAAATATCATTGCGGGGCAATGAAATGTGATAACAAATACTTGTCATACCACATTGGTCAAAGTCTCAGCTTCTCTGGTATAACAGCAAAAGAAAAGGCAAACAAGCAAGGAAAACTCCCAAGCTCAAGTGAACCCTTCCCAAAATCTCAGTGTGGTTGTACCACATTGTGGTACAGAGGACCTAGTGCACTTGTGCCAGCATTACAGACAGATTTACAGACAGCATTACTGGCTTTGTCCTGGGCAGTGGCTGAGGTAAACTTTATACTATTAAGCTGATAATATACCATCTGCACTTTGTGTACAGAATTGTGGTCACAGTGTAGATTAACAATCTTGTTGCTTGAGAACTTCAGATCTATCCTCTATGATCTCACAAAATACAATTTTTCCTGCAGGGTCTGCTATGCAAATTGCTGGTTTTTTTACAAGAGCTGCTAATATTTATATCACTTTAAACAGAAGTATTTTCAAATCAAACTCACAAAGGTGTTTGTTCAACACGACCTGCATGATACACAGGATAATTAATCACTTTCTAGTTCATATAATAAAATCTCCTTTTCTTGGCTGCCATTTCATTGTCTGTGCCTCAGACATTTCCCCTTCTCATTTCCCTACATATCCATTACTTTCTGCCTCTGCTCTGAGTTTCCTCTTCAGTTTTCCAACTTCATCCACTTGGTCAATGTTTTCTTCCCAAAAGAATGGGTTCTAGTGGTAGTTGCTTTCTATGCACCATACTCTTGGTCAACTGTAGTCTTTTCTTTGCTCAGGAATTGCTGGGGAGACAGCTGGGAAGCCCAGACCAGAGGATTTCAAACCACTGTACAATGGATGAAAAGAAAGAGAGAAAAACAGTACAGGTGGGAGAAGCAAATGGGACTCACACCCTGATTTGGGAATGTAGGTGGGCATATAATGCTTTCTGTAAGAACCTGGAAACAATAAAACTGGTGGATGAGAGGATTAGGCTGGATGAGTAGAAAGAAAGGACAAAGCCTCAGCTTTGTGGAGGCACTGCACAGAAATGGAAAGAAGGAAAAATACATCAAAGGGTTCAAGTAAGCAGTACGAAACTTCAGGATTAAGCTTTGCTGATCCAAACTTCTAAACTATTGGAGGTTCAACCATCACTAATCTTGACCCCCTCCATTTATGAGAAAACAGGACCAAATAAAATCAGTTACAGGATTCTGGGCTACGGATATATCGAGTTATATCTCCTGTAACAAGATGCGGTGCACTGGCATGGCCTGCATTTCAGCTGTAGTAGCAGTCAGATTTTTCCCCTGAACGTCACATTTTAATATAATTTACTATCTGGAAGACTTGTAATTAAAACCATATGCTTCACTTTTTTTTTTTTTTCTTTCTTGTGCACATGAGGGATTTCACATTTCTGTTAACTTTGCCAATTGTAAACTCATCTCTTTCTCTCTCCACTAACCTGTGGCCCAACTGCATGTAATAAGAGTAATTTGGAGAATTACATTTGGTTACACTCTATTGCTGTAATTTGCTTCTTGCCTCTAATGGTCTGAAGAGTACTGAGCTAAACCAGTTAATCTAAAATAAGCTAAAACTGAAAGATACATTTTAGGAACAGGCAATTATATTCTTTTAATTAATGCAACATCACTTTGCAGCAACTTATTTGGCTTTTCTAACAGCAGTGTGCATTTTAGGACAGATACTGATCTCTTTGGTGATGCAGAGTACATGTAAAGCTGTCACACCTGAGGAGCTTTGATACAGAGAAATCCCTAATGGGATTAATGCTGACATACCTGGCTGCATGCCACCCTTCTGCCCGCAGGTACCTCTCACACAGAGTCACTGCTGGAGTAAAGACGTGTCTGAAACACTCCTGCATTTTGGCTGCTGTCAGATCCCCTCCCAAGCACCCAGCCCTGGGCAGCCTCAGGGACAGGCAGCGCAGCAGTGATGGAAGGGGCACAGCCCTGCTTCCCCAGGCACTGCCAACAGAACCAGCTTTTCTCAGCCCGTGTGTTAAAAAGATATGGAACACCCCAGAAGGAATCATACTTTGTCTGTGATTCATTGGACTGTACAAATAATTTGGGCATTTTTTCCACACTGAATGACAGTCCCACTGGCTGAATTTTTGTCTGGATTGTAGTCACTTACAGAGGTTTGTTTTTTGGGGCTTTTTTGTTTTGTTTTTTTTTTTTTTTTTTAGCATTCAACTTTACACCCTATCCCTGTGACAGGAGCAGAGAGCTGTCAGGTAGGGCAGTGCAGGACACAGACATTGAAGAAATGAGGGTTAGACACCATGATTTAACACATTTTGATTCATTGCTGCGGCTAACTCCATCTCTCATCCCTGGACAACTTTCTCCCAGATGTCTCAATAAAGACACAGCCACATAACACAGGCTTTTACCATGCTGTCTGTCTCAGTGTCTCTCATCAACAAATCTGTGAGATGAGAGCCCTGCAGAGGTCACAGCTAAACCTTATGGGTACAGGACAAGACTGATGGCTCAGTCAGTGTAAGCAAACCCCACTCCCTCTGCTCCCCTCTCGTGGGATCACACCAGGAGTGCTACATCCCACTCTGGGGTCCCCACAGCAGGAAGGACATGGACCTGTTGGAGTGAGTCCAGAGGAGAGCATGAAGATGATTAGAGGGATTCTTCCAAGGAAGGGATGAGGTAATTAGGATTGTTCAGTCTCAAGAAGGCTCTGGGAAGACCGGATAGCAACCTTTCAGTACCTAAACTGGGCCAATATGAAAGCTGGAGAGGGACTTTCCACAAGGGCCTGTAGTGACAGGACAAGTGAGAATGGCTTCACACTGAGAGTTGGTTTGGATTAGACCTTAGGAGGCAATTCTTTGCTGGGAGGGTGGTGAGGCACTGGAACAGGATGCTCCATTCTTGGAAGTGTTCAAGGCCAGGTTGGATGGGGTTTGGAGGAACCCAGTCTAGTGAGAGGTGTCCTTGCTTATGGCAGAGGGTTGGAACTAGGTGATATTTAGTGTCTTTTCCAGTCCATTCTATGATTCTATTACTTTAGTTGAAAGACACATATTTCAGAGAAGAATCTGCTCCTTTCCAGTTTTTTCCCTCATCCCCATCCAAAAAACCCTAAATCCACATGCTGGACAATTTTTCAAGAGGACACTGTTAACAAGTATGTTTACTGGAAATATTCCTTTCAAAATCTTATTTTTATTGCTTAGAATAGTTTCTAAATTAAAACTTGAAGCGTAAGCCCCAAGAGCATGTAACAAAATGCTCAATAAACGAAAGCATTTTTGAGAAGGGAAAATAAAGATTTTTCTATCTGTCCTAAAACCTTTAAAAAAGGAAATCTACTTTTGTTTTAATTAAAACATTCTTTCCTCCCAAACATTGTCCGATATGGCAGTACTTACTTACCACTATTTTCCAAATACTGGAGTAATGGGCAATGCTGACATGAGGCATGCATTAACCTGTGCATTTGTATGACAGCTGAATTTGAATGAATTGCAAAAATGGAAAAACACTACTGGAAAAATTAAAATTACCACTACAGACAAAAATCATGATAGAGACATGTAAAGCTGTAAAATAAAAAGTGAGTTTACATCCGCTTTTTCAGTAAGAAAAAAGAGTAAGAAGAATATTACAGAATTTTGTATTTCAGATTGAGATGCGCTTAGTAGCACTATCCATAATTCCAAAAGAGCCTGCTCTTATCTGTCATTCCTCATCCCACTTTAATGCTGCCTTACTGGGAAGGAGTTGATTGCTAAGGGTCAGCAACCAGTGCGTAGGGTTATTCTATAGACAACAGAAAACAGAGCATATATGTATATATAAATATATAAAAATATATAAACACATATATACATAAATATATATATAGTGTATACACACATTATAACCACAAGTGGTGCATTACCATAGGTAAGTGCATTTGATCCACGTGAAGTCTTTTAGTCTCTAGATCGCACTAAGAGTAATCCCTAGTTCATGATAAAAATTTAGGTACTGAACTTATAACTCCCTGCAATAACATGTTTTGTTTTGAACAGAGCATGAGATCAAACAAATTGTGAAATATGGTGCTCTTTTGGGGAATATTCCCTAGGGAAAGCTTTCTGCTGTGGAGGGCAAATGTTTATGCACAGCATCACTGCTGATGGACACTGACTCTCATCAGCTGTGCCAGAACATGGAAACCTGTTATCCTTCTTGCTTGACTGAAAAGTTAATATTCTTTGATGTGCTTTAGAGAGCTTTGCTGATGTGCTCTGTTTTACAATCTCACAAAAAATTCCCAGTGTACCAACCTGTTTTGCAAAAGAGCAGATGACCTTTGCCATGAGAATGTTACCTCTGAAACTGCTTCTAAATGTGAGGACATCAGTTTGCCATTTTAAAGTGCACAGCATCGTGTGTGCATGGTGGTAAAAGCTGGCTAGGAGGTTAGACAATCTTTCTGGATTGTTTTTTAAAAAATTATTTTTAAGTGAATCTGTAAAAATGTCCCAAAATGATGAAATCCCACCAAAAAAAGAAGGTTAAGAAGGAGATCAAGAATTAGGCTCCTATAAATCTTCAGGAAAAAAGTTTTCCTTCTTCTTTACCTTTTAAAATATTTCTTTTACAGTAAAGGTCATACCATACATTTGTCTGCATTTTTAAACTATAGCATGAGAAGTCCAGGTTACAATTTCAGTGAATTAATGCGATGGAAATTAGACCTCTCTTTACCCCTTTTTTTGTCCTCAATACTCATCTTGCATTGGACCACAGTTTCAGACCTGTGTTCAGATGGGAACAGCAACATTATTTTAAAGTTACTAATTCAGAAGACGGCAAGGAAGAAATTCTGGGTTTTTATGCTGAAAGCAACTGAAATGAGAAACCTGTCACAAGGAAAAAGATTATCTTGTGCTTAAGAGTGATTGGAGCCTGAGAGGGTCACACAGCAAATGCACAAGAACCGTAGTCAGAGACATCGCCTATAACTGTGCCATTAAAGGTGTCATTGCAGATCTGTCTTCACCCTGGAAGTTTCGGAGAAGTGGGAATGCACAGACCCAGGTGTACAATCAAGAATCCTTAGAGCAGCTGTTGACTAATTTGTGCAATTTAAGTTGTCTTACATGTCACTATTTGTATCCAGCCTCACACTTCTCAGACTGCGGCACTGTGTGAACGAATCGCAGACTTGGCATTGCATAGTGGGTCCTAAATTTGCTTGGATAATACAGAATCAGAACAGTCAAATTGGTTAAGTAGCCTCAGGGAAGTTACCCTCCCAGGTACTGGCAGTTAATTACTTTCTCTTGTAATGTAGCAGAGGTATAATGTAATCCTTCAGGGCAGAGACACGATGGTGGCTTCCTTTCTACTTTTGGAGTGGACGCCTGGGATTGCCTCAACATGTGTGGCTGCCACCCACACCTTCCTCTGGGCAACCTTACATCAGCTCTTGGCACATATATTGTACTTTACATTCCTCTGTGCTGATATTTGTATTTGGTGCTATCCATCTATGCAGAGGAAGGACAAGGACAACACAAAACCTGTGCCCCTGAGAAGGAATATGGCCCCTATATTGCACTGCCATAGTTCAGTGCACTGAGCTCTTAAAAATGATGGCAAAGAGCTCATTAGAGAGCAGGACACAGCTCTGTAAAATACATTAAAAAATCTATGTGTTTATTAGTTTGGAATAAAAGTTGCTTTAAAATAGACCAACTGTCAGCATCAGAAGATTGTGTGTTCTATTTGAGCAGTGAATATTTCAGAAAAAATAAACCTTGTTAAAAATATTAATCAGTGACTATGTGACAAGACTTGTCATTTTGCATTAAATACTACAAATTTTCACTCTCTATCAATAAACATAATCTGTTATGAAACTGCATTATCTTGCTGTGCTTAAATTAATTACATTAAAATATTTAGAGCACGTATTTGTCATATTTGTCACTTTATGAGAAACTGACAGACTAGAAGTCGTATTACATAAAGACACTTATTATGATGGTGGTGAACAAGATCTTTTCAGACTTTGTAAAAACCCAAAGCATCAAGAGGGCCAGAAAAGAGAAACCAAATCCACCTCCATGACTTTCCCTAGATAATTTGACAGATAATGGGAGATGGGTTTAAAGGGGTTTAAAGTGCCTGGAAATACAAGCTATGAGGAAAATAAGATGTTTGCAAATGTTTGGGCAACTGGTAAATAGCTGCTCAAAAGCCAGCCTATCACAACCCCAGTGAACAAGGCCCAACAGGACAGTTCTGCTGCCTGAGAGCCATTCACACCCCAAACTTGGTGCAAGAGGTTCTTTGGGTAGGATGATCACCATCTCTTCTCCATGATGGAAATACACTAATTGCCTCTTTTGGCACAGCAACAGGTCTGGGTTCAGAAGAGATCAAGGTACACAGAAATCACATGTGGGGTACAGTCACGAGGGAAAAATCCCCCCAAATTCGTTCATACTAACACCAACTTTTATCCAGTGTTAGGAACTCCTGCACTCCTGAGCAGCAACTTTTATTCACACACTTCAGGATGAATCAGTGGCAAGTGCAGGAGATGGCACAAACATGTCCTTTGGTGTAGTTATGCAACAGAAACATTTCACAATTAATTATTCTAAAGAGATTAAGTTCCAAAAACTGCCTAGGGAAATCCAGCATACAAACCAACATTTAAGAACTGAATATGAGAAAATGTTCAGAAAATTGAGAGCAGATATATATATTATTTTTGTTGTTGTTGTTTTAGTGCTTATGCTTCAGTATCTGAAGCAAAAGTTCATTAGATGAGGCAGAAAAAACATGTAGATAGCAGCCAAATGAAACTGAGTCTTTGCATTTACATTAAAATGGAAAACTAGAGGTATCCATGCTGTTCAGATGTGTTCTTCAGGTACTTACTTTCTTACAAATTTCACTGCTGGAACAGCCCAAGAAACAGTCACAAAATGTGGACTATGCTGCATTCATTGAACTCTGAGCAGCTTAGGCTTCCAAAAGAGAAGTTTGAAGAGGCTGTATTGGTATCCAAGATAAACCATTTACAGGGACTGTAGGTTTCTGGATACGTTCTGTATTTTCCATCAATCAGCTCCATTTAATAGATCTTAGGTAAATATTGCAAAACCAAGGCACTTTTATATATGGGTATTGTAAATGGAAGAGGTTATACCAAATACATGTTTCCAAGAAAATATTTACTGTAAATTTATCCATTTTAGTAGATATAGAGGGATTTAGGCCACTGTAAGAGAAAGAACAACACTTTTCAGATATCTTATCAGGGGTAAGATCCCTTTCCATCAGAGTCATAATTGCATGCTAGTAGATATACTAAATATATGCTCCCAGGAAGGATTACTGAGTAAGCATTTACTATTAATGTTGCTGATAAAACATGGCTAAATTATTTTATAGCAGAAGAAACACCTGGGGCAAGGGGAGAAAACTGCTTTTTAAGTCTCCCATGGCACATTAATGTGGCTTATTTAAGTGAAGTGCTGAGTGGTGATAGAAAGGGAATTTTGATGAAGTGCTCAAGCTCTATTTACTGTCCTCTCTTGCACTGGGGATAACAGAATTACTTAGAGAAAAGGAACTGCTAAGAGCATGAGTAGTAGCAGTATAAAATCTGGAATACTTTGTAAATAAATAAAATAAAAGCATCATCCAGCTTGCCAAGAATTAACTACCTCTTTCTACACTTCCCATCTGAATAATCCCATTCTAAACAGAGATGACCATTGTACTTTGGTTTCTAGATATTGCATCCTTTGGTGGATGCAAATACCTTAATTCTTAATTATTGCAGCAAGATTTTGTTCATGTTTAAGCCATTAACTTTCCTTTTTACAGCCCTTTAGGAAGCTCAGCATGGACATCAGTTTGCTTGATGGTAATCTGCACTGAGTACCTTGTGTACGTACATCACACATTAGTGTACAGCACCCTATCAGCAGTTCTGAACACATTAGCCCAACCTGAATATATGCAGTTTTCATTGGTACTCTCCGCCAAGGAAACCTGCAAGAACAGCATGTACCACCCTTGTGCTGGTTGCTGCCAACAGAGGAGGGATCTGATAGCCAGTGATAAGTATTCAAAACTCAGAAAGGCTTCCTCAGGAAGATAGTCTTAATATTAACAAGACATTCAAAACAAGCAAAAACCCCAATGCATTCTATCTACCCTTCACACATTGTTGGAACCCTTAAATACCATTTGTCTGGTAAGTGTCACTTCAAGAAACAAGAGCACTGACACTTGGGAGATTATTTAGAAATGATGTGAGCTGGTTTAATAGCATCCCAGGAAAAGAGCAGCAGACAATTAACATCAGCCCAAACCTTTGCTTACTAAAACCTTAAGACCTGTATGATTTCAACTTCAGCTGATAAAATCTGAAAAGTCTTCAGAATTGATTGTCCCAAACTAAAAGCTATAATTCTCTAGTGTACAGAGAAGGACAATTTAGAAATTTTACAGGCAGGTTCATATAAGTCTATTCAATTATAGAAAGCTATTTTTCAAAAAGAGAAAACCCTGCAGTGTGGACTGTTATCAACTGTACTTATCACTCTGAGATGGTAGTTTATCTTTTTGTTACATACCTTACAGATACAGAGAGATAGCAAGACCTTCATGGACAAAAAAATCAAATTCTCATCTATTTGAGAACCTAATTCCTGCAGTTTATATCCTGAAAAATGCTATAAACATACACTGAAATGAAGTGTTTTCTATGTGAGAGAGCTGTTACAGAGCTGTGAGATTAGGGCCTGATGTAATTTATCATTCCATTACAAAATCTGTGCTCTATATTCAGAGTCCTACTTGCTTAGCTACAAATTATTATACAATGATGATGCCCTTAAGAAGAGATGAGGAAGCAGTTTCTCTATGACTCAGGTCCCTTCTCTTTGCTCTTAAAGCCTCACAGAACTCAAGCTGGATCACACTGCCACGCTTCCACTAAAAATAGCAGTATTTGTAGCTTGGTAGAGAGACTACATCAAAGAAATCCTGCCATGGTGAAGTTTTAGTAGAAGCTACCCAAGTTCCCATTGAACAGAGCAGCTTTGACACTCCCAAGATTGTTCAGCATCCCTCCTTCAGACTGCCAGAGGAGCACTTCACTGCCCTCCTGCAGCCAAAGGGAGCACAGAGCACCGGCTGCTGGGGCCGCTGAGGCACTCAGGAGCTCCATGCTGAAATGGGAGGGACACTTTGGCACCTGTAAACAGCTACAAGAGAAAGCAGCAAGGAGAAAAGTTGAGCGAACAGTTCAGAGAGCAGAGTGTCTGAGCTCTGCCTCAAAGCTTCCCGTGCCCTGGGAGGGTTAGTGATGTCTTTGTTTCTGTCACATTTGAGGAAGCAGACGTCGTGGAAATTCCTTCCAGCTAGAGACAGGCTGCGCTTGTACATGTGACTGAGGCATTCCCTGTTCCCTTCCAAATGCAGGCAAACCTACGTGGCCACAAACAGTGACTAATTGTTTGGGCCAAAGGGGCAAGGCTATAAATGAGCTATTTCTCATCACAGTGTAAGAAAACATTGATTGCATATACACAGATGGCAAATACTAGTCATGCTGGTATTCTCAAGTCTCCACACTGAGCTTGTCTGGTACACATTCATTATTTTTACAAGTTCATACTATGACTGTCTTCCCTATTGACAAATACGGGTTAAAAACATAATAAACAGAGTGGATTTGTGTTGGTATTATTAATGAATTGGCAACAACTGTCTCTGTGCCATTCATCTCTCAACATCTGTTTATATTTTATTTTAAATCTGTAAAAACATTGCTCGGTAATCCCTTGATCCGTACAGTAATTTCCTTTTGTTCCAAGCCGTTAGAGGTATCTTTGAAATACTCAGGGGAAAGACAGACAAAAAGCAACCAAAAAACAAAGACTACTCATCTATTCCTTCAAGACAAGACCACTTTCATCATAAAAAATGAACACCGAAATGAAAGCAAAAAAACAAAGGTGGAGGAACCCTGTATTGCAATAGGATAAAAGTCAGGATGTTTGTGGAAAGCCATCAGTCATTATTGTCTTAAATTGCTCTTGATTTGTGCAAAGGAAGAGACCAAGTCAGCTTTGCCTAATCTTTCTTGGGAGTTATCTTGTGCATTTATTTGCTGCTCTCTGGCTCACTAGGAATTCTGCTCACTGTTTGTCACAGCCAGGAACAGGTCTGTTAAGCTCACCCCTGGTTGATAAGTAGGCGTTGTTGCTTATGGATATCCTGTTGCGTTGGCCTCCTGGAGTCCTGGATTTTCTTATTGTTCAAGCCACAGTGATTTCGGGGCAGTGCTCTTTATGAAGTACAATGCTGCTTGAAAACTTGTCAATATGGGTTCTAAAAATAACTGAGGTATGAGCAAGTACAAATAACCTGCTCTCGATTTACTTCTCTATAACAACAGTGTAACTGGAAAAAAGGAAAAAAAATCTTTAAAAGCTGGAGTGAGAAGGCAGTGCCTCAGCTTGTGATTTATTGTATTGCTGAAAAGATTAGAGACAATGCCCACTTTTGAAACAATGCACATAGGCAAATGATGTATTTATTACACCACTGCAAGAGCCAAATAAACCATGCCCAACGAGGAAAGTATTGTCAGGAAAGAGAATAACATCAAAAGATCTCTGGGCTGGCAAGTCTAAGTCAGAATAGTTTAAATAATACAAAAGAAACAAACAAGAGTTACGTATTTCTAAAGTTAGAAAATGTCCAAAACTTGTGTTCTGAGGAGAGCATGTGCATTTAGAAAATCTGCATAAAGAAGATTATTAAAACACCTACTTAAGAAAGCACTCTGAGAATTGCATAAATATGAAATATACCAAATTATGCTTTTAAAAATAAGATTAATTTAAAAAACCCCAACCAACCAGCCCACTTTTATAACTCGATACCCTCTTTATTTCCCTGCTCCATGAAGCGTATGACATTCAAGAGAAGGCTGGAGAGAGACAGATAGAGTAATCTAAAAGGGACAAAAGAAAAACAAGAAACACTGTTGAGGGAAACAGGGAAAGAAATAAGAGGCTTCAATCTAAACAAAAACAGAGAAAAAGACTTGGAAAGAATTTCAACAAAGAGGTATGTTTAATTGCCTACAGCCCCAGGAGAGGTAATTTATGTGCCAAGAAGTTATGGAGGTTTTATATGCCTATTAGTCTGCTATTCAATTAAAAAATGTGTACTTACCATGGCAACCTCTATGTCTCACAATACTCGTGCTAATTCTAAGATATCTCTATAGAGCACCTCCTTAAAGAAACATAGACCACAGCACTAGCCATAGCATACATTTCCACACTCACTAAGAGGCAGTAAAAAGAACAGCCAATACAAAATTTTGGAATTATAGGCTCGAGAGAAAGACGGGTAATCTTACTGTACTGTTACCAACTCCATATGGGAGCCAGCAGTGTCATGCACGCGTGCAGATGCATTGCTGCACCTTAGTGCAGCTCACCATGCAATCTTGCCAGCATTTCCCTTCTTGCCCACTGAGATAATGCTCTTATGCTTTGAAACAGTGCTGCTTTTCCTCTGGGGTCTGCTTTGGACTGGCCGACTCATTCCTTAGGCCCTGCTTTGAAGCTGGGTAAGCTTTCAATTGTACTCTCCTGGATTGAAGCCTGCCAGGACATGCACCTTCCCTTTGTTTCAGCGTTTGCTGTCTGGGAATTCCCTTTCGCAGCAGCCCACGCCAGATCGCACTGTTCTCAACAGGCGTTGTCCTTCTCCCTTTTCCTTATTTGAGCTTCCCATGACAACAGCTATTGGCAAGCTGATTTTCCACTCAACAGCTTACTCCTTTTCAGAGGAGCAGTATCTGTTGCCAAAATTCTTGGTCAGACGTGCAATTAATGGATCAAAGCATTTCTTACATACACAACCTGAGGAATGAACCACCTTGAAAAAAAAAATGTACGTATTGCATCCATAACTTTTAAGTATTAAGGAGAATTTCAATGCAACCCTTCTGAAAGTAAAGAAAGCATTGAGGTGATAGCCTACATTTCCAATAGCTTTTATGTAACTAGTTGCTTCTCTTAATCATTTTCCTCCCTTTCACTGACTAGTGAATGCATATCAGATCACTCTTCTCATGGCTGTGGAATACAGTAGTCCTCTTTGCTTGTCGGCAGCTCATTTAGGGCTAGTGCTAAAGCTCACAGAATACAAAAAAGGAATGCATCACCTTGTGTAAAGTTCTGGATTTGTTGAGGATTAAGCCTCAATCACATTTCAAAGATGTTCTGCCTCTTTCCTTGTGTCATGGTTTAACCTCAGCTGGTGACTAAGCACCATGGAGCTCCTTCTCACCACCCCCTGCCCCTCGCTGAGGTGGGGGAGAACCAGAAGGGTGAAAGAGAAAATTTGTGGGATGGTATGAAAATAATTTAATAAGGAAAGCAAAAACCACTTACACCAGCAAAACAAAGCAAAGGCATTCATTCAGCACTTCCCATGGGGGCAGGGATTCAGCCATACCAAAAAAAGCTGGGCCTCACCACGCAAGGTTACTTGAAAACACAAAAATGCCACCAGTCCGAATGTGCCATCCTCTTTCTCCTATTTCCCCCATTTTTAAATGCTGAATATATTGGAATAATTATGGAGTATCCTCACTGTCAGCTGGGGTCCTGGCTATATCTTCTCCAATTCCTCGTGCACCCCCAGCCCCTTTGGTGGTGGGGTGGTGTGAGGAGCACAAAAGGCCTTGACACTGTGTGAGACCTGCTCAGCAATTACTGAAACATCCCTGTGTTATCAACACTGTTTCCAACACAAATCCCAAACAGAGCCCCACACTAGATACTGTGGAGAAAGTTCACCCTGTCCCAGTCCAAACCAGCACACTTGGCTTTCCCTAGTAACAAGCACACAAGTAATTTATTAGTCACTGCCTTTAAACACAGAAAATATACACAAAAGCTTTGGAGGTCCCAGACTGTTTCTTGCTTGTAAGTTCTTCAGAAGCATATACTATGAGAAAATGCATGCAAAGTCACCAGTTGAAATTGATAGTCATAAATAACACCTCAGAAGACTTTTTCTTTTACAACACTTGCAACAGGCCCAGTCCCATTCTTTTAGGTAGGAAAATACCTCTTAGGCTTAGAGAAGCACAAACCAGCAGTGCCAGAGCACAATGAAACAGCAACAAACTACAACTTCACATTTATGCAGATTTTTTTTTTATCTGTGAGGAAATGTAAAGTTTAACTTATATTTCTGAGGTAACATCAGGCTCACAATAGTAGCAGCAGAAGCACACCCAATTCACATTGCTCATCTAACGCTCAAGAGAAGGGCAACAATCCCACTTAAATCTTTGTCCTGAAACTTTCCCCAAATGTGAAAAACCATCAAGCTGTCTGGCTTCTCTGGTAGGTAATGAGTCTGCTGGCCACCTGGCCGCTTATCACCAGCTTACCCATGTCAGCTGTGAGGGGCCAGCGCCCAGACTTGGGTGAAGATAGGCTCACCTAGTAACAAAAAGTTTTCTTTTCTTTCCTCTCCCTCTCCCTTGCCCTGTCCCCCCCTACATTGGATTAGACTGCCTAAAATACAGAGCAAAATTATGAAGTGTGGGTTGAATTCCAGATAAATGCTGTTGATCACTTCCTACAATGTTGACCTCATCTCAGTGCTTGTCTTGATGCTAAGGACATCTTCAGAGGAAAGGAAAACATTTTCCTGACAGATGAGAAATCCGCAATTAACTACGTAATGCAAACTGCACATTCAGAACTCTTAACTAAGGAAAAGTTTTGAAGATGTTTGGTATGAGTGATCTGTACTAAAAGTATGGTGCAACTCTTCCCACTCAAGGGAGGAACAGATCTGAGCTGCCTTTTCACATGATGGATGTGAGTGATTTTCATGAGCAAGCTACAGTGTCCTTTTTGTATTACAACTCCAGGATCCTGAGAGGGGAATGGAGCTAAAAGCATCAATTTTGATACAAATCCTTTATGGTCTTTAAATTGGGCACTGCCACTTTAATAAGCCACACCTGGTTAAGATTCTTGTTCTGCTGAATTCCTCCTGCTGTAATGAGCCCTGAACATCAGGCTGAGGCTGTGATCAAGACAATACAATTAATCACCAGACCGTGCACAATTTCAGTAACATGAAAATTGCACGCAGTTAGATTTTCTAAGTAAAACTAATATTTCATGCAGGGGAAAGGGTGAAGTTTCAGTGCATAACAAAAAAGAATTTTGGAGGTTTAAAAAAACCTGGCAGTCAGCAGGGCCACGTGAAGGTGAATGCATAAATCAAATAACTATACCATCTGTTACAGAAAACTTAACGGGAATTAAGTGGCCCATATTTTCTAAAAATATCTTTCTTCACAGTATGCAGAAGCACTGAATATCTAAGGAGGAATACTGGAATTGGACTTTAATTAGGAAACTTTGAGTTTTGAATACAACATGAGCTTAGTCAAACCATCAGGAAGATAAGCTTATTAGGAGAGAAATAGGAATGAGTATTTGCATGGCAAAAAAATAGATCTTTCCAGTAGGAGGAAGAAGAGGGGATTAAAAACATGTAGTGGCCCCATTTTCAGTATTTTTTCAGCTGCAGCTTAAAGTGTCACAGAGAGACACAAACAGTGGCAGACAGGCCAGGGCCAACTTCTGGGAGATTTTTATTCTGATGTTATCTAAAATAGACCAGTCATTTCAACATCTTTAAAATTCACAACCAGAAAGTTTCCCATGTATTTGAAAGTATATTTCCATGCAGCAGTTGTTTCTGTGTAATTGCAGTATTCACCAGAAATCCATTCAAAGTGCAGAGACAAAATGCAATTGTCATCTCTTTCCAAGCTCATCTCCAATGACAGCTCGTGGGAAGGCACGACTCTGGGAGAGCACTGCTAGCTCCTTTCCTTCTTTTCCCCATGTGATGGGGAGAACCAGCACATCCCACTAAAAGAAAAGTGTAGTAATTTGTTTTCCGTACCATTAGGTCATAAAATCTTCAGGGGCCATTTTTTTTCTTTTTCCATAAGAGTTTGCACATCTCTAATCAAGGAATCCTAAAGTCTTGTCAGCACAAAAATAATTAAGATTAAAACCAGCAGGCAAAACTAAAAACTTTATATCTGAGTGAAACAACAAAGACAGACTTCCTTAGAGAGGAGGGATATATGCTGGTCCAAGAGTTGATATAAAAACCTAAGGAGAATAGATTAAATGTGATGATACAACTAAATGTTTTAGGAAAATCACTTTCAAATGATGCAATTGAGAAGGGAGAGAGAAAGTAAAAGAGTAGAAGGAGGGACACAGAAAAGGCAAAATGACATACAGACAGACAATAAACAAAATGCATTTTTAAAAGTAGCAAAAAGGCTGATTTTGAGGGAGTAACAAATTGAGGTTTAAAAATAAAGCAAAATAAAATCAAAGTTTCCATTTTTTGCACTGCCACTTGTCTGCTCCACCTTTCAGTTTCTTCTGCTCCCTCTCCTCAATCTTACCTTCTCTACAGATACTCTCCACTCTCTTGGGAAAGATCTCCTATTATATATTTTTGCAATGTCTGACAAAATAGAGCCTTTCTCTCAGCTTGTGCCTCTTTATATTACTGTGGCACAAACAGTGAAGAGCAGTAATGGTAATAGTTGGGAAGGCCGCTCAATAATTTTTCACCTTAACAATTTTAACAGCAAATGGCAGTTCTGTGACACTGACACAGTTCAACTAGGCCAATGATATTCAATTTTGCTGTCAGAAAGACTGGAAGAGAATATCAAGTTAAATCCCAATTCATCCAAAATAAAAAATCCTTGCTACCTGAACTGATCCAAAAGACTTCAGAAACTGCATTTCATAGCTTGCACGTGGATTCACAGGAATTCATCTTTTAAATAGCATAATCCATTTGCCACTCAGCAGCTTTGGCTTATTTGAAGTCCAGCTAGACTGTAAGATACCAAAACAGCAACTATTATAGGACCACAGAGTTTAGGATTGAGCTGACTTGATACTCAATCTTTCCCAATGGGGAAAATTTCCCTACATTTTAAAATCTATGAAAAAAAATTTGAACATTTTATTTTGCTTCTAGATAGCTACCCAAAATGTAGGTATTAGGAATTTTTCACAGAGTAATTAATTTTTGCTAATTACCCTTACTGAGGAACCATTATTACATAGTAGCAATAACCTCATTTTGTGGTTCCCTAAAAGGGAGAAGGAATGACCACCTACCACGGTAGGGAAGAAAGGAAAGAAGTAATTCTTCAGAAGTTAGAAAAAGCTATTGGAAAGTACTACAAAACAGGCTGCCAATGAAAGGGATAGGTGAAGCATATTTTGGTGCAGTTGAACGGTGTGAAGAGTAACCAAAGGATATTTTGAATACGCACACTTCTAGAAATGACTAAAAATGTTTCTTTGTGTGTGTGTTTCTGGAAATGATAAGTAGCAGGAATAGAACTGTGCTGTAATTAAAACAGCTGAATAAATGTCTCCTTAAAGCATATATGGGCAGGGAAAAAAGAAATTTTATTTTTCTTTAGTGTGCCTGGAGAAAGGCTGTATTCTCTTTTCAAATCTAATACCATTCATAGAAATTTATACTTAAAATATATATTAAAAAATTAACATATATATGAGAGAAATCACAACAATAAACATGTTATTTGTGGGTTTTTTTGGAAGTCCTTATAACAACTCTTTTTCACCTAATGCCTCACTCTATGTTTGATAATGCACATTAAATCCTCTAAAAATCTTAATTACTAATAAGAGAGTAAATAATTTTGATTGATCTGGTTGAGGTGATGCGTTTCTGGTGTTGTCCATGGCTGGAAGCTCAAGAGAGATAAACCAGGCAGTCAGCAGTGGGGTACATCCATGCTGGAGCCTGCACTGGTGTGCAGATAAGTGCATGCTAGTCCTGCAGAAGGAAGCTCACATTCAGGAGTGGCTTGCTGAGCAATGCCACCGTGGTGCTCAGGAGCTTGGTGACCCATGGGGACAGAGCAAGGAGCTCACCCCAAACACCCCCAGCTGCTCAAGTAGGGTGAATCTGAAGCTCCCTCGGCCCAACCCAGGAGCATTTTGACTCTCCCTCGCTGTGGAGGATTTAGCAGGGTGAATCTGAAGCTCCCTCGACCCAGAACAGGAGCATTTTGAGTCCCCCTCGCTGTGGAGGATTTATCAGGAGGGGCTGGAGCCCTGGTGGGTTGGTGTCCTGGGCTGAGGGGTGTGTGGTGGAGGTGGGTGCTGCAGTTCAGCCACGGCACAGGCTGCACTCCAGGGCTCCTTGCACATACTTGGTGCTTCCAGCATCCTCACTGCAGACATAACATCTGGCTCCTTGCGAGGGGGTGTTGCCAAGGGCTACACTCAGGGAGTAAAACTAAACATATTTTCAAGACTAACTCAAGAGTGGGTTATAGCAATGCCCCTGGCTCTGAGGCATGTGCACTCACACACACGTTTGTACGTGCACGCAGAGTTTATTTAAAAGTTTTATTGTTAGCTTTGTAATTAGGCCCCCGAACATCCCCTGTGTATGTATCAAATTAAGCTCCAGTAACCAGGGATTTTCCTAGCAATATATACTCCAGCTGAATTCCTGTAATTCTCGTATTAAAATCTTTTACCATAACAATCTGTATTTAAATAAATAGCCTGTTACATTGCTCGTGCTCACTGAGTGCTATTGCTGCCTCTTTCCAAGAGAGAGCAGTAGTGAATTGTACTATCATTACCCTGGATAGCTTTACTCAAACGCACTCAATTTACATTTTCGACTCTGTAACCTTTCAACCTATTGACCATGAAAAATGCTCCAACATAACGTGACACATATAAATGTTTAAAGTCCAAAGGGTAATTATCTATATTCATAGCTAAAACTGTGCCTTGATTTCACAATAGAAACCATATGTTCACTCAAAACACTTTCAATAGGCTAAATAGCACCCAGATTAACCCTGAGTTAGTTTACTGGTTAAAATAATAGCAGCATCTTCTTCTAATTCAGTAGTTCATTTATCGTTTTTGATCAAGGCACTGAATGTGAACTTTCAACATTTGAAAGCTTAACGTGAAAAGTAAACTGCATGTTAGAAACTCACCGATTCTTAAATTTTATCTTTAACGCCACTTAATGTGCCTGATAACAGTTCAAAATATGTTATTTAGCTGCAAGAAGAATTCTGTGTTGCCTCACATTTAATAGACTCATTTTCTCTCCCAGAAGAAAAGGGCAAAGACTTTCTGACTTTTATTTTTTTATTGTCCACAGAACAGTGCTTAACAGAATGCCATTTAGAACAAATCTAGACTATTTTCTTTTATGAAAAATGCCTTTTGCCCAAATGATTTCCAGGAAGTATGAAAAGCCTAGAGCACAAGCACTGTAACACACTTGCAAGGCCTCTGCAGTAACAGTAAGAAAAGTCTAGCAATGAAAGTTATACTAAATGGGACCTCATCCAGGTTTTGAAATAAGCAAACTATTAAGATACATATTTCCTTATCTTTTTTCTCGTAAGATAGAAAAAGATTATTTTGAGCCTTTGAAATCACCGCAGCAGAAAATTACAAACAGAAAACAAAATTGTATATTACAGGAGTAATGACAAGTCAAAGGAAAGAGACATACTTAAAAAAAAAAAACAAACAGGCAAATGACTTTTCAGTGAGTGCCGACTCTCTGCACATTAAACTGGTTAAAAGCTCCTTCTCTCCCTGCTTGTCATGTCATTGTCCCTGTCAGGCAGCAGAGAACACCTCCAGCTAGTACATGATATACAGGATGCTTCATCAAAAAAGGTATTTTCTGTCTTTGAATTTGAATTGACACCTTCCTTATGCATATTATAAATGCCCTGTGGAAGTGGCAATGGACTATGGTGCAAAAAACCCCTGTGAGTTTTGCAGAAAGCTTACTGGAACGCTGGTCTCATTTCAAAAGGACATTATTACATGTGGACATGATTGCCTTAAATGTGCACAGGTATAGCTATGAAAAAAACCCCAGAAAATAAGTCTGTCTGGTCTTCAGATGAGCTTCAGCTTTATGCAGTAAAATTGAGTTCTTGTGCATACAAGGTGCTTTGTTCCACCTCTCATGCCTTGGAACAGAAAATTATTCTTTTTCAGGGAGAGGCTGAAGCCACACATGCGGTTTATTAGAGTAAGAGTGTTGTCCCTCATAAATTTGGAATCTTCCCTTGAACTGTTGCCATTCTAAAATGTTGTAATTTTACATCCATCATTGCATGATATGCCCTAAACAAGTCAGTGGAACCATTCACCCTTAGAAAAGCTGGCACTCAACCAATTTACTCACTCTGCAAGGGTCTTTATACAGTTCTCTTGTACACCTTTGCCATCATTTATGCACCATTTACCATAAAGTTAGGAACTGCTAATAAATTCCTTATACTGGATGCTGTAAGTAAATCAGAAAGGTCTTTCATATTTGATATCACAACAACTCTGTAGCCTTCATTTTGTCATATTGTAGATTATTCTGGAAAGGTCCCACTTGTGTCCCAGTGCTATTTATCAGAATTCTTTCTGTGCATCAGCATATCAACATACATGATGAGCATTTGTGTTTCTGTGACGCCTATTTTGCAAGATCAGTCCAAGTTCATACAGGTACAGGCTACATGTAATTACAATTTGCATTGTGTGGACTTTGAAGAGGACTATGAATTTGCCAGAATTGCTTACTGTGTTTGCAGTCGTCAGGATTCCAAAAGTTCAAGTTGAAAGGGTGTTTGGTTTTGCTTAGTCTGCAGTAAAATTATAGCAGGTGCTCCCAAATGTGAGATAAGTGGTGCCACTGGAAGAGACTGGGCTGGAGGAATGCAAGAGCAAGAGAGTAGGTGTCCATAACGCATATTAATAAATACATGAATACTTGTCTCTTCCCAGGTCACACACTCATATTCCTGGTATGGCCTCAGGGAGAAGGTTCAGCAGGGTACAGAAAGCACAGAGCTCCCCTTTGGAGCCTGTGGTGGCTTTTCTAAAGGCTGGGAGCTGCTGCCATTCCCGTTCTGCTTCATTCTTGTGACAGGGACATGTGAACCTGCTGAGCTGCGGAACTTCCTCATTTGTAAAAGTGAAAGAACATTTTGTGCACTTTTCATTACATTTTAAACTGAGACAAAAGGTGGATAACAAAGCCAGGTGAGGAGTCATTACATTTCCCTTGTCAGAAACTCAACCAGTAAAGAAGTGACATTGTTAATGTTGATCAAGTGAAATCACTGCTCTGTAGATTAATAGATTCCTGGCTGGTAACACCTAAAGTGATAAGAAAAGAGAAACTGTTAGAAAACAAAAGAGAGCAGTAGTTCCTGGGACCAAAAGACCAAATTTTTTACAGACATAAAGGCAGCAGAGAGATTTCAGCATCATTGTTGTCTAAATGGTGAAATGACACTTTTTTTATTGAACTCTATTTAACTGGCTACTTTCCTTCCTGATTTTGCTCTCTTTTACAACTGATTCCTTCTGATCATCTATTTGAGCCTCAATTTAACACACTGAGATACCTAGGAATTCTAACACACATTAAATACTCTGGCATGTTTGATTCTTTCCAGTCGTTCTCTTAAATGTTTGTGCCTGGATAAGAGGTTTTTAAATTTATTTACTGTTTAATTTTGTTGCTTTTGTTGGTTTGGATTGGTTTGGTTTGGTTTTTTTGGTAGGCTTGGCCCTCAGAAGGACATATACCCACCTCTGAATAGCAAAATTGAGCCATGACTTCCAGGACAAAAACTTCAGTGATTAATCTAAGTAGAAGGTGATTGCTTGGCTTCCTGCAATTTTCTTGTAGACAAACTTCCTCCTTTCTTCCAGTAGCTTTTCAGCAAATATTTGTCAATGATACAAAACATGTTTGTAGAATCTCTTAATATCAGTGGACAATAAGATTAAGGAGGGCTGACTCAGCTGTGTTCATATCTGTGAAACCTGCTCTTATCTGCTCTTTTGTAAAAGTCAATTAATTCGAAGACCTTTTTTGTTAATTGTTCACATTTATCTTTACTGTCTTCCATTCTTTTTCATTTTTATTATTGTTAAGGGTATATTTTTAAATAATAGTTCATCATTGTTATAATTCTGAATTGTTATTAACATAATCTTCCTTTTCTATTGAAAGGACTCTTTCTCATCAGAAGTTTTAGGAACGTTTTAAATCTTTTTTGTTCTCACAGCCCTAAAAATTTCTTTTGTATTCTTTATTTTCACAAGTTTTGCTCTGTTGTTACGGAGTAACCTAATCTAGTTAACTTTTAATTTCAGTAGAATTTTTAAGTTTGCGCCAAACTTCAGGTTCTTTTTTGTGAAGACACATTGGCTGATTCTATGATTAAGAGCTGTAGAAAAGAGGGAGATTTTATTATCCCTCATCTGCATTTTCAATGTGTTTTATTAATCAGAAATCAAATTCTGGATCCCCCAGAGTCAATGACAACATTGATATGAATTTTGAAATGACCAAGAACATAGGTTAGATGTCTGAATATAAATTTTCCCATTTGTCTTTGTATTCTACAGTGGATCCATCATTTGCCATACTTAATTTAAAAAGCTTATGGAATTTGGCTCCAGCACATTCCTTTATTTTCATATCCTCAGGCAAATTCATCCTCACAGTAAGAATTAGATCTAGGGCAATTTTGTCTTTTTTTGCAAATGATGAAATTGTCTGTTTGACACAGCATGCTTGGATGTATCTGTTTCCCAACAGATTTATGAGCAGCTAAAATCCCCCATGAAGAAAGCATCTTCTAGCCAAGAATTTTCTGTACCCTGCTGTCCTTATGTTTGACTGGTTAGTAGCTGATACCCACCATTCTTCAGTTTTGCTTTTTAGTTCCCTGCGTCACTGTTGTTAATTACTTCGAACAACCTTGCAGGAAGAGATGTGTGTGCATTGATCAGCCACGTTGCTGCAAGTAGCACCACCTTACTGGCTTTACCAGCACAACATACTCTCAAGATTTCTAATGAATGTGCTGGAATTTGAAGGCTTGTTCTGCTCTACATTGCTGTGATTTACCACGCTGCCTTTGTGATTGATACGCATTATTGGCAATTTGGAGAATGAAACAGTGCGCAGAAATGATGAAAATTGCTGAATAAAATGAATAGCTAGAGTGGATTTCCTGAGCTGCACTTCTACAGATGTTGTGATGATGAGACTTTGGTTTGGATTTGGATGGCTTCAATTCCACATAAACTCCTTAATCTGATATTTCCCACTGCCTAGGTGCCCCTGAAGGCCTTGAAGCAGCAAGTAGGGAGCACAGGCAGAGGATTCCAGGCTGGCTAAATTTGGGTTGCTGTGCATGGCCATGTGCACAAGTAGGACAGCCAAGACCTGTACCCATAGATTCATCCCACTGATGGACAGGAGGGTGGTCATGGAGTCACCTAAGCAAAAAGTTAAACAGCTGTCCATATGGACTCACTCAAATTCCCTTTCTGCTAATGGCAAACAGTGCTTGACATTTTTCATTGCTAAAATATTCAATGGGACTGGGAAAAGAAGTACTTTCACTAAAGGTCTGACAGGATTGATTTGAATCCCTTTACACCTCAGATGCATCCACATTTTAATTTGTGACTCTTTAGAAAGTATCACTATTATTATTGCAGATAATTGCTTGAATAGGGTTTTAAAATTTTTGCTGGTGGTCACAAATGGACTTGAAAACAGCGTTTCTCAATGCCTTCTGCCTGAAGCATGACTAAAATCTTAGGTTTTTGTGCATTTCTTCCAGGTTCTTCCTGTATGCTTTTCTGTGCATGTTGTTTCTCAGGCAACAATCCATGAGACATTTAGGACAAATAATTAAATGGAAACTTCTGTTAAATTTCTACTTACCATTTGTTAATAATAAATTGACATCAATTAAATAGTTGGAAAAGCATTTCCTTTCTATAAAGTTTTGAAGAAGAAACAACTGTCTGATCTCTTCTTCAAATAAGTTTATTATTTCAATGGAGCCTCATCTTCATAAACAGTGGCGGATGGATGATGTTACAAAGGATTTACAATCTTTAATGTTTGGTCTTCTTTTTCTTTCCTTTCTGGTAATGACTGTGGTTCTTAAAATTACATTATTAGAGATAAATACTTGAAAATGAGATATTTATTTTCTATTAATGTTTCTTTATACAGTGTAAGCAGAAAAAAGGTCAAACTCTGCAGCAATGGCTGTACTTCTTTACTACAATGCTGGCTGTAGGCTGGGTGAACGTCTGTGGCTGTAGTGCCTGTGGTCTTGGTGCTGATGTTGTCAAATGCTCTGTGCTGAGCCCAGTTCACTGCTTAGGACTGGCTTTAGAATCAGACCATAGGCTCCCCAAAGGTGTTTTTTACTACTATGGGTGCAGAGAAAATTGTAGTGAATCCTGCTCATCCCAAAAATAGCCCTCGTTTGGTGCTGAAGAATCCTTGGAGAGTTTAGCTGCCAAGCTCTAAGGAATTTTTCAGAGTATATGCAAACTGGATTTTTTTTTATTATTTTTTCACTTAGGGCATCTCTTCAAAGATGGATGCAGACAGATTTTGCAGCAGAACTTATTACCTCAGGCGCACTGGATGGTTATACAGTGCTGGACCATATCTGGCACATTCCCAGCTAGCTTAGAGAACAGGCTGAGTGAGGTTGTGGCTGTCTGCACATTCCATGTAACCATTCTTAGGTTCCTCAAATAAATTTTATTGCAGAAAATAAATAAATATCATCTCGCTCACACAACCTTTTATATTTTTCTTTTTTATTGCAATTCTTTATAGAATCTTCAAACTGTCACACAATTGAACTTCCCTGTTTACGTGTGTGCACAGTATGAAAAAATATAATGGCTTAAAAACTTGGATTTAATGCAAAACAGCTGACAAATTTAGGCATACTTTTCTAACTCAGCTTTCCTGTATAATAACATTTGATTATTTCTAGAATCTGCAGTTGAGTTTTTTGTGTATTTGTTTTGCAGAATATTTTTTAGTTAAGGAAAAATTCCTTCCCTGTGTCTTAGAGTTCTTCTGTAATTTCAATTTACAGTATGTGCTCTTACTGCAATATTTGTTTTAGGGGAAAAACAGTAACCTGGATTGACTGTGTCTGCAGCATATTAGATTTTATATATTACAATTAAATCCCTCTGAGCCATCTGGTTTACAGATTGTATAGATTTTTAAATTTTAGTTTGTCTTCCCAATTGACCGAGATTAGGACCACCTTTTATAGTTTTACTCTTCAAACATTCCCTACATTCCATTTCCAGTAAAAGTATTGGTTATTGGCACATGAGGTGGTTAATAATCCTGAAATCATGGTTTCAAATATTATCACATGATGGATATTTGCCAGGCAAAGGAGCCCAGAAGTGACCTTTCTTATCTTGCTAATTTTCCACCAGATAGAGGGTAACTCACCGACCTCTGCAATATTTCCTTGCTCTTGGCCATGCTTAATATAAGCAGCGCTAAAAATCCTGATGTTCTGTATTTAAGTATTTTTTGGGGGTCATACTTGTGCACCCGTGATTCTGAGTTTTGCAGGATTTCAGCGAGCAGAGACTGGCTTTGGATCAGATTGAAAGAAGGGGTGCTCTCAGCAAAACCAAGGTGTTGGGTGCAAAACAGCAAAACTGCAAAATGCAAAAACCTGAGGAAAATGTCAAGCAGCACTTGAACTGGCTCACATGATGGCTCTGCCCTGCAGGTCCCCGTGCTGTCTGCAGCTCTGCCTCTGCCCAGGTGCTGCCTCCCCTGCTCCTGCAGGGAGGCACCAAAGCGTCCGTCACTCCTGATGCACACAGCTAGATCTGGGAGCCAGGCTGTGATGCAATGCCCAGAGCACATTTTAGGTGTTTCTCAGATAAGGTGAGCTGGAGTACAGGCCTTGGGGGCTGTAATTTTAGATGAACTTAAATCCTGTTTAGTTCCTGGGTCAATTGCTTGATCCTGCTGCAATCTATTTCTTCTGAGAAATCTGGGACTAAACCAAGGATATCTTTGGACTGGGAACTGTGTAGACATTCCCTATGCTAGAAGAAGGTCTTGGAAATTATGGCTCCCTTGAATCCTGTGTGACAAGTTGTATTTTAGGAAAGCAGCCTAAGCAAAGTGTAATGTACATTTGGAAATGTGTTCCTTAACTCTCCAGGCAGCTATTAAGGTTTTCGTGTTGCTATGCACATTTTTATTAACATTCTCTTGTTCAAGTGTAGAAATACATGATTAGAGCACATACACAAATATTTTGAAATCATAATAGATGGATAGCAGACCAGCAATGCAGAATGACCATACAGTAGGAATACCCTGTGGTGATATTATTCCTGTAGATGAAATTAGTGTAGAAGTTTTGGAAATTGTGTTCAAAGTGTGATGGTAATTGTCAGTCTTGTATGAGAAAGTACTGTTTTGTGTGTAAATTTATTTGTACACATATCATAAGAGGGTTTCCCCTTCCCCATTTATTTAGAATTACATATTCTGGGATACCATACTGACTGCTGAAAAAAATGGTCTTGTCAGGTCACTGTGTTGAGGTTTCCTATGTTTCCTTAAATCAATGCCCTTGTCAGTATCCAGGTTCCAGGTGTGACTTGTACAACTACAGATTTCTTAGCTATATCTGATTTTTTTGTGCCAAAGCAAATAACACAGAGTTAGTACATCTAGGAAGACCAATAGAAAAAGCCCTGCTTTCTGCAACCAGGCAGAATTAATTGAGAATCAGTAAGAAAAGGAATGGCCTGCTTATTCTCTTCACAACAGTTTTCTCACAAGAGCTTCCCAAAGAAAATAAGGTGCTATGGAATAGAAAGGAATGTTTTCATATACTGGTTCAAAGGGGAGAAGTGAGGTGCAGGAGTGTTTTTAATAACAGAGAGACTTTTCTAAGTGGATCCTCCAGGGACTGATACTGGAACATGAGTTATTCCACAAATTTTTACATGATCTGGAAAGGTGCATGAATAGTGATGCAAAAAATGCTTTCCTGATAATATAATTCAGAAAATTTTACTGAAAACTGACTACTAGGAAAACATTGAATTCATGTAGGAATAAAAGCCCTGAAGTGGGCAACATTCTGGATGGTCCTTCAAAAATTTCAAAGCCTGTATTAATGAGCACTCTGAAAGAAAAACATTATTTTAAGAATTATTGGAAGGTTAGGAATTGGAAGGCTACAAACCAGAAAAGATGGTCGTGGAATTTTACAGGTCTTATTCCTCTTAAATACTGTGTCCCATTTTGGCAATGCTGTCTGCATAAAGAACATGTATGAATGGAAGATTGTTTGGGTAAAGAAAAGAATTGTTGAAGCACTAGGTTGGTCTCAATATGAGGAGACAATTAGAAAAATTAGTTTTAGAATTTGCTCTGTAAAATATGAATGACATGCCCTTACAACCATAGATGGTGACAGTATGAGTAGGAAATATTGTTGTTCAATGTTTCTAATGAAATAAGAATTCAAATATTTTAATTAAATCATCAGATGATAGATTTTAAACAAACAAATAAACAAAGAGAACTTTTTTACATGGCTTGCAATTGTGGATCTCACTAAGACAGGCTGCTGGAGACAGCAAGATTAAAATTGATTCAGAAAGGGATTATTATTTTGAAGACAATCCTTGCTGGTTTCCTTAAGTGTGTTGGATGGGAGACTCAGAAAGACCAAAACCAATGAATTACAACCTAGAAAGCCTTAGTGGAGGGGTACTCCATTTGTCTTGTTCTTTTTCCTAAAAATCTGCATCTGTCCACCAGTGGCTGGGAAGAAGTTTCTGGTTGATTTGGTTGGATCCTCCTACTCACAGTTGCAACTGGGACCTCTGTTACTATACTTGGACCTGTGATTTGTTGATATTTTTTGGAAATTCTAACAAGAGCTGAACAATTATTCACCAGCATTAAACTCTTCTGTGTGTGTGTGTGCCTACAAATTGCCTTGAGTTCTTCCAGTTTATTTGTAAATCAGATTTAATTAGCTTGGATGGACTTCTGCTACCATTTTTCATATACCGTTGAGTCAAAAAGTGGCCATAGTGGATTCTGTTTGGCCATGAGTAGAACCTCTTAAATATTATAGATTTACCCTAAATCATTCTGCCTCTATTTAAAAGCTGTGTCCTAAGTCATGGAAAATGACTTAATCTATTATTGTTGGATCTATTCCATGAATATCCAAGACTTTCTTGGTCTCAGTATCATGAATATTTTATTGCATAGTAGAACACTCTCTGCATATTAGGGTGCCCATTTTTGTGACTGAATTTGGCAGAAGATTGTGCTTTTGCTGTTTCCTTACAGTTATTTTTACCAGTGTTACAATAATGCTCAGAGCCCCCCTGTGGGTTGAACCCCCTTGGTGGTAGATGCTTTAGCAGAGCTGGAAGACTCTTTGCTGCCTGAAAACACTGGTGGTCCAAACAGGTAAAACAGACTAAAGTGAGAAAGGAAAAGCACAGGAGAGCAATGAATTGACTTGCTCACCATTACAGGGCATGAGGTTGATAGAAATTACAGTAGTTGTAGTCATTTTGGACTTTAGAAAAGCTTTGGATACCATCTCTCACAATACCTTGCTAGACAACACACCCAGTACACAGCTGAATTACCATGGCAGCATCTTCATTAATGATGTGGATGCACGATTAAAAGGAATAATAAGTAAGTTTGCCTATGACACTAAATTAGGAAGAGCTGTTGACTCCCCCAAAGGAAGGGAGGCCCTGCAGAGGCACCTCAACAAATTGGAGGTGGGCAATCACCAACTGCGTGAATTTTAACAAGGGCAAGAGCCAGATTCAGCACCTGAGCAACCCTGTACACACATGGGAATGAGAGTCTGGAGAGCAGCTGTGGGAAGGAACCTGGGGCTCCTGGCTGATGGCAAGTTGAGCCAGCAGTGCCCTGGCAGCCAGCAGGGACAACCATGTCCTGGGGACATCAGACACAGCATCACCAGCTGGGCAAGGGAGGGGATT